>NW_026892760.1:0-1442500 GCF_033815535.1 Pezoporus flaviventris
GCATGGAGCTGCACCAGCCCGGATTCCCTCAACTTGTGACCGCCATCAGGCTGTCACACTACTGGCATTGAAGGCAGCTATTGCTACCAGACAGTCTGTCGGTGGGTGCTGTGGACAAAGGTCTAGCAAGAGTATAAGGGCAGCTGGAACGGCAGGCAAAATCCCCTTCCTCCATCCCCATCCCAGGTCCTGCTGATGAGTGTTTCCAGAAAGTGGTATTTCTACGAATGTTTGCAGCACAAGAGTTGTGTTTTTCACATTCTGTTATTTCCCTCATAAGTACAGCAGGTATATTTTTCTATTTTGTCAATACAAAACCACAGCAGCTCATCCAAAATCAGTGGAGCTCCTCCAAACTTAACTGTGTTGCAAACAGAAGTCTGAATCCCTACCCAAGCAAAAAAGTTTGGTTTTAACTCTGCCACACTGCAAAGTTCAGGGACAATCTGCTGCACACAGTGTGAGGGAGATAATGTGAAGTGACATAAGTACTGACGTCTAAAAGAAATGTGAGCGTTACAGATTTCACATTTAAAAACAAAAATAAATCTAAGAAGTAGGAAGCACTGAGAGAAAAAAAAATACAAAATGCCACAGCTGTAACAAGAAAATTCTCTGCATTTCCTGGACCATGTTTTTAACGGGCAAACTGTATTCAGGTAACATTGGGGTAAACTTAGCATCACATATAGCATTAATTAAAGTTTTTTATTTATTTTCTCTTTTGAAGGATAATGTAAAATCAAATTTAAATTGTAAATAGTATCCAGATACTACTAGTTTCCTGGCTCAAATTCTTCAGCACATATGGCAGAAGCATAAGCTTGTGCCAGTCTGTCTACTTTGGGTAATTTTGCATGCAAATAGTTTAGTCCTTATACTGAGGTGCTAGAATGTGTTTAGTACACTTGAAAATATTTGCATTGCAAAAGGAGAGCTAATCTCCTGAGGAAAATCAAATTGATATTTTGTATTAAGGGACTACTTTGGACATTGTGTGGAACTGTTATATGGAAAATCATGTTTACAGTACAGCTAGAATTTTTAGTTGACCTTCATGAGAGAAGGACCCACTACTGCTTTGCCAAATTCGTAAGCTATTGGAACAGTCTCTGGTTGTTAATCCATTACAATGCTCCTTTGCTGCTTCTGAATCTTTTCTCTGATAATTTCATCAGTTTGATAAAGCTATTCCCCATAAACAGGTTTAGCAGTGATTGCAATGTTTAATAAGTACTCAGGAGGGAGGTGCATTGAAAAGAAGAAGCAGCACTTATTAATAACAAGAATAATTAGCACAGCTGGGTCTGCTCTAGCTTCTGGAAACGTCTATTTCACATTGGACATGCTTAAAGTCACAGGTCTTGGATGCTTCATGGCCTTGCTTCCCACCCACAGAAGTGCTAATATATCCATTCCCATACCAGTAAGCTGACATTGAGATTTACCTTTCAAACCTTCCCCTGCTACACACACACACACACACACACACACACACTCACACACCCATTATTATTTAATTCCTCTCTGACAACATTCATCTTTGAAACAACTGGTTTTAAAGTAACTGGTAATGTAACTGGTAAGAATAACTGGTAACTGCTGAGCATAGCCTCAAATACAGTACTGGTTCGTTTTCTTAGTCTGCACTGTTTGCACCCTGTCCCTGTTGTATCTGGCTGTTTCGCAATACAGGACCACCAAGACTCAATCCAGGTCGGTTATGCTAAATTCAGCTGATATTAGCTGGATGCTGTGACAGTGGCGATGCTGGAGTCAGCAGTGACTCCATGCTTCCTTTAACACCGGACTGTCTCAAGACACTGCAGACAGATTTGGATTCGTATTTATTTTGAGCCCCACAAAGTGCATGCTGTTTGTCAAGATGTCTTTTGAAAGGTATATTTTCTTAAAGTGTAGCTGTAAATTCAGCCAGACATTTCTGTACATTCAGGAGCATGTGTAATATAGTGGAACATTAAAATATTTTCATATTGTTTTGTGGGGATGGACGTTTTGGAATTATTTCCAGTTAGTTTATATAATTACATTACTCAAGTGGCTATTGCACTCAGAGAAAAGCTGATGAAGTTGCAACTATGCTCTTCCTTTTTTTTTTTTTTCAATCTGAACACAGGTTTTCTTGGCCCTGTTAGATTATACACATGAAAATACAGCTCGCTGTCTCTGCTGCAGGAAAATCTCATCTGAGGCCTAACAGAAAACTGCCTCATGCAGCTGCCATAAACACTCAAGAAGAATGGTGTAAGTGTCTTGGGAAATTCCTGAAGCAGTAGACCTTGATGTGGTGGATAGCCTGGGTCAGATCAGAAGGGTAAGAGACTATGCAATCAGCCATGCAACGAGGTAGTGGACTTTGGGGCTTTTTGCAATGTAGCTGCAAGCTGGAACAGAATTCCTTTGAGGTGACCAAAGCTGTCCTGCCCTGCACTAGAGTTTTTGGTTTTGTTGTTGTAGTTTTGGGGTTTTTTGGTTTGTTTTTCTGAGGACATATGATAAGGCAACTGATAGTTAAGTCTTAATAATTTTAAATTGGCTATTTTAAATGTCTGTCTAATACCAGGTGAAGTATTTTTCCAGCAGGTCCCATGAGGACCATTTGACTTTCAACATATGGAGAAAGAATTTAATCTGACACAAAAGTTGCGTAGAAGCACTCTATACTGTGCATGGAGTATGTTAATTATTGCTTTTATTTAATTTGAGTTATCATTTATGTTATCTTTTTTAGTGTGTTTAATAAATGGCCATTAAACCAATTTCTAGACTTTTTAAATTCAGAGATTTCCATTATCTTTATAAAGAACTTCCATTGGTTTTCTACTCTGTATCATTCACAATCCAGATTAAACTACCATTCTTTACAATGTCAGGACCATGTCTTCTTTCAAAAATCTATGGAATTACTCTATGAAATACCACTGCTACAGAACTAATATCAAATGGCAATTTATGGGTCTTCAAACCTTCAAGCCATATATTTAAAGTCATCTAACTTACCTCATGTAATTCGCCAAAAGGCAAACCTTACATACAAAATGGTGAATACAATTATTTATGACATAATAACTGTTGCCTCATGCTTATTATTTTTTTTTTTAATAATATTGATACAGAAATGATACCATTTTTGCTAGGGTGCTATGCTGCTTAAAATCGGGGGGTGGGGGGTGGGGTGGTGGGGGGGAGGGGTGGAGGTGGAACTTTCTGGTAATTACCTAACGCTTTTCAGCTTTTCATTGTTAAGGCTTCAGAATACTTCTGCATGACTCTGGGCATACTCAGAGGCCTTTTGCCCTGTACTTGTATACTAGAGCTGAATTATTTGTCAAGACCCATCTCATGCTGCGAGTGAGAACATCCCTTCTCTTGCAGTCTCGTCCTCATGACCTTTCTTGCAGGGTGCTGCGCTATCAGTGCAATAGCTGCTATCTCACATTACTACTCTTTCGATCCTCACTTTTACTTATATACTTCTATATGTTGATAGGTCCGTGGAGTAAGAGGGAGTTGGTTTTAAATATGCTGGGTAAGTTTGTGTGGTAGAAGAAGCCACTGGGAAATTGTAGGGCTCTTTGCCCTCAGGAAAGCTGTGGAGTTGCAGTCAGTTTCCAGTTACTGACAAAGGAATTAATTACCAGTGGTTCAGTTCAAGGTGTTGATATATTTTTTACGTTGGATTTTGATGTTGGACGTTAGAAGAAAAAATAACTAATTAATCATTAACCAGCAAGCATCTGTCCCCCTCTCAATACCAGTAGAGTGTCTAACCACATGTTTTGTAGCTCTATTAAACTATCAGTAAATTTCCAAGTAATATCAACAATTAAAAAGACACTAGTAAGGCTCTGAATTAAAATAATAGTGACAGCAATGGAAGCAGTTCAAATAGTCTTAGAGCTATGTGTAAGGCTGACTGCAGACTCAGGCCCCTGCTCTACTCACATTTCAATAATTATCCTTTCAGCCATAAGGCAAGTGTTTAATATTTCTGATGAAAGCCGAGATTCTAGAGTACAATTATTCAGGGTTTTTTTGTTTTTTTGTTTTTTTTTTTAAAAAAGAATGCATCCATTTGAGCAGCTGCATAATGATATTATAGGTCTTTGTACAAACACATCTGTTAGCATAGATACTTCCATAGGAACATTACCTCATCATTAGTATATTCAGTCCTATACTAATAATATGATACCTATCTGTACAGCAAGGTGCCAAAACAACTACAGACAGTTTGATGAGAAACAGCGGTTGTTGATTTGTGAGCACTCAAATGCTCTCCCTGATTTGCAGGGGACCAGCTGGTTATAGCCTGAACTGAATCAAATAACGTGCACTTTGGTACACGCCATCAGCTGTGCTGCTTTTTGTTCTTCCATTATGTTGAATCAAGGGAAGCATGGTCAAACAGTCTCAATATAGATCTGGGATCTCTTCCTGGTCTCACGATATTTTTTTCTGTTGTAATGTGGCTTCCCGATTATATCCCATCTATGAAATGGCCTTCACCTGTTTTGCAGAGGATTGTGAGACTTGCATATTTACATTTGTAAAACACTTTAAAGATCAAAGAACAATGACAACAGAACAATTCCCAAGCTTTTCTGAGGAAAAGCAGGAGAATCTAATCAAGCCCCATGCCCCAGTTAATTTGCTCTGATTTTAACCCACAACCTTTTATATGGCTTTAATGCTTTCTGTTGTGAGGGGTAAACTTTCAGAGGTATTCAGCCAGCTGGAACTGCCAGCCTGGGGAACAAAGGTAGGAATGGGGCCAGCTGAATCCATAGCTTCAACATTTGCACAATCCCATACAGGTTTTACAAAGCCTTTTCCCTTTGAAATTGATTATGATCCACAAGGTGATGGGAGAAGAAATAAGGTAATTAGAAGAGGTAACAGTAATGGGAAAGGTAGAGGAGGAGAGAAAGGCAGTGTGATAATGTGTGTGAGCTACCTGCCCTTATCTTGCTTACTTCCCTTATTCCCAGTGATTGCTGCCTTTTTTAGCAGAGAATGCGCAGTTCAAAATTAAAATGAACTAGGTAGATAGTTGCACAAAGCAGCAGACAATGCAAAGTCTCCATTGTAGTAAGTCACACTTCTTATGTCAAATAAGTGATACCAGATGGGATTGTAATAATTCCCATTTTTAATGGCTGGTTCTACTACTTCTGAGAAGGTGCTGTTTAAGAAAGCAGCATCCTCTGAGCATCCAGGCCAGTGGTAAACACTGTTTGTGCTCCACAGCCTTTTGCAGTGTTTTATTACCCAGTGTCTGCTGTAGCTCACAACTGCCTGGTGTGGGATTCTGTTTCAACAGATAGTCAGTGACAGGTACTGTATGTGAGCCAACGGGAACTTATTATAAACACAGAACAATAAGAAAGGTCTGACTTGGCGTGTTTGTGAAACTCATGTCTGTTAGTAATTCACTTCTTTTGAAAGAAACAGGGCCTCTGCTGCCTGAGGGATGCAGGCACATCAATCAATCCATTAGGTAAGTAAATAAAGCAATAACTGAAGAATAAATCATTTTTGAAATCCACCAACAAAATCTTCAAGTATATAAAGTAGCAGAATGAAATGACTCATGAACAATTTGGAGTCTGCAGTGTGTGTTCAAACACAGATGGGGAAAAAAAAAGGAACAGAACAGCAGGGCTAACAGTGAAACATTCATTTCTCTTTGATCCTCCAAATCTTCCCTTTACTCCTTCTCATTCACACCCTATTGTGAAGGGGAAACAAAAAAAAAAACTAACCCAAAACAAAAGCAAAACAAAATAATAAGAAAAAAATCCCTGCAGCACATTTCCTGTAGCACAGAGGGTGGGCGAAACAGCTGCCTCCACAGCTGATGTTACTATTAACTGCCTGTGCTTGCTCCACTAACCCAAAAGCACAGTAGCCCCTAGAAGGCACAACACACAGCTCTGTAAGTAAAGCACCCAGGTCTCTTGGTGCTGCAGTGTGCTGCCTCCTCACCAGCAGACACAATAGGTATATGAAATCAAGCCTTTTGAATAATTCATCCCTTATGTTGGGAAAAAAAAACCAAAGAAATAACACATTTGCTGGTAGATAAGTGCACAGGAGGTCTTTTTAAGGAAGGCAGCAAATTTAGTGTTGTAGCTTTTTATTTCCATGTGCTAACCATTACTGGGGGAAGGGAACAAACCTAACAGTGCTGTTAAGTTCAGCAGGTGTATTTTGTGTGCTTAAAGCCCTGGATGAACCATTTCAATTCATTATCATGATTATGAATTAGGATTATGAATCTTCCAGCATGTTTTTCAGATGGACTGGGCATCCATAATCCCTATGAAGAGGTTCAGAGACCACCTACCTGAGACTCTGATCTCATAGCAGGATGGAGTAAGCCTCAGGGAGGCAATGTACTTAAACTGAAAGTGATTGCAGGCTACACAGCAGTGAGTTGAACAGAAGCCTGAAATTGAGTTTTTCATTTATATTAGAATATTCTGGAGCTAAGACTTCTGCGGACTGGACTCTAAATTGTTTTAGTGTCACTTAAATACCCACTAATTTAACACCAGTTAAATTGGCAATAAGAACACACCCGACTGTGTTGAGCTGTCACCCTATTTAGTCAAAATCACTCCAAATCTTAATACTAACATGCTAAGCAATGCCACTGGGATGAAAATGATCATGAATGTACATTGCTTTTTTTTTTTTTTTATATATACTATGAGGTAATCTCGACAAGTTTTTTGTTGTTGTTTTTTGTTTGTTTGTTTGGTTTGGTTTTTATTTTAATTACTGCTACCACTTTAACACCACGTAGGTATTTCCATAGAACAAGTCCTTGATGGGAAAGTGATATTCCTGTAACAACTCTGAAGCAAGAAATTTTTGTGATTAACCGTTTCCAATTCACTCTGTGCTCCCGCAAGATTTAAACAGCGCCTCTTTGGCACCTTGCAGTTATGTACCTTCCTTTGCAATTTGCCAAAGGGGTGTATTCTTGTATCATCAGTTTCTTTACAATCTTAGTTGCAGGTTAACCACCTATCACTTAATGATTAGGATGGGGGGGGTGGGGCATTCAGAGGATATAGAGAGAAGGTAGGAGAGCTCCCTTCTATACCTATCCCTGACAATCATTATCCCTGAAGCATTTAATGGGAATATATTCCATTTATCCAAGCCTTACTTTGCCCATGTAGGAAAAATAAATATGTGACCAGATTAAAGGTCACTAAAGGTTAGTTTGAACCTAAATGCTGTTTCTGGTCAGCAGATAGCTAACATCGTGGAGAACTTTAGGTACAGCACTAGAAGATGAAGTGCTTTGTGGTTCTTGACCAAAAGTGGGATAAACTGAAACCTCAGATTTCAAAACAATCTCAACTTCCGAGTCAATGTGCAGCTGGGAAGCTTAATAAGGAAACACACTTAATTGTTGAAGGAAACAATCTACACTTAACAGTATACTGCAGTGTCATTGTTAAGTTTCTTGCTGATTCAGATGCCTCACTGACCCATTGTGTGAAAAGGGAAATTGATTTCAGTGTTCTATCAAATGGATGTCAAAATCCAGCAGGCATGTCTTCAGCATCTGTGTTTAAAATAGATACATTTTATATTGCTACACTTTCCAGAGACTGGGATGGTGCTCACTGGACCCACTGTTGGGAGCTGAGTTGTGCGCTAGGTTAATGTCTCTGTAGGCTGTGGCAGTGGTTCCATTTTTGCCAAGATTTCCATAAAGGAAATTAAAGTCTGAGATGACTTAAAAAATGAGTTCTGGGCATCAGTTACCAAGGCAGATCCCATTCTGCTATAGCCTATTTATAGGCACATCTGGATATTTAGAAATAACCTGGGAAGTGCCAGAGCCCTGGAAATCCTCACACACAGAGAGGCAGAATGATGAATCAAGAGAGAAAATAAACAGTATTTTTTGTTACATCTCAGAAGCTCGCTTTTTATGTTTTCCTATCCCTTCCTCTTTTTTGCTCTAGTCAGGTGGTTACACCTTAACCTTTCTCCGAGCTGGAGCTAGGTGCAATTGCTAATAGATAGCTATATTTTTCTTAGTTCTTAACCAGAAATCTATCATTTTTATTTATTTTTTTTTTTTTTCAGTTTAGTTTAATATCAATGCAGGTCTCTCTGTGAGTCTGAGAATGAAGAATTACTCACAGTTCCATTTCTATCCAAGCATTTTCCGCAGTGTTAGGTAACACCACAACCATCACCAAAGAAATCAAAACCAGATTTTGAATTTCTCTAGAAATGGGGGCTAAAAACCACTACAATACTTTTAGGACCAGCTCTTTCCACAGATAGAATATATATATATATTGAGGCTGTTGTCAACTTTGTTTATTCAACCCACTCTTAAAATACAGTATATTTTACAACTTCTGTATGTACTGCGTTTGGGTCATCTCTTCCTATTTAAGAAAGCTTTTACTGATGTTCCATGTGAATTTACACCCTCTCCCCCAAACCCCCCAAAACTTTTGATACCCTAGTAGTCACAGAAAGCAACTGGTGACAGCCTCATCTGTAAAAACATTACTGTGCTGAAAGATTGTCATTGTACCTCAGCTCTCTCTCAGGTTTCCAAACTGAACAAGACAAATTATCTTCAGCCTCTTCCCGTGCCTTTCGTTCCAGTTACCTTTCTTTATACTCGCCATATCATCCTATTTTTTCTGCTCAACAAAATCTGGCTTCACATAGCCATGACTTTTATCCTTCATTGGGTTCATTTTATACAAAAACGTCACACTGGAATCAAACAAAATAAATTATTTCACCATGACCTCAGATAAGAATAAACATAACCAAAATGTTCATGTTTTAAATGTTAGTACTAGCATCCCAGCTTTTAGATTAGAAGTAGAATGTATAGACATGTAAGAGTTTCTAAAATAGGTGCCAGAGATTTTCAATGTCAATTAGGAAATAAATTTAATCTTAAATTTCTATTGGACCATTAATTGAAATATTGGCTAATTTAGACATTTTTGATAGCTGCAATATCGGAACTTTTGGAAAGGAATACCTGTACATCAGTACTATGAAATGAATTTCAAATTCTCTTTGCTTGAAGCAAGGAATATTTTAGAAAATGTTACTTCAGAGAAAACAAGATAAGATGAAATTCAGCTACAGATTTTCTTTTTCCTAAAACACTTTACGTTTGTTTATACAAATGCTAACATTGGTTCTGTGTCACAGAAGGGACCAGGAGCAGAATCAGAAGGACCATGATAAAACTTACAAGCTGTATTAGCACTTTACACTAACTGAAGTGGAAATGTTCAGCCAAAGGCTGTCATAGCTAAGCCATGTTTCTTCTCCAGCTCCTCTTGCCAAATAGGAATGACCTAATCTGCCTTTGCTCAGTTTAGCTTCCAGCTTCAGACTTCCCAGAATTTATGCAGGAGGAAAATTCCCAATAAGAAGCTGTGCTGATCTACTGTCACGAGATCTTATGAAAACATGATTCCCAGAAAAGGGCAAATGTGTTATTTCATAGTAGCCCACAGACATGAGTGCATATGACTATTTGCTTAAACTGTATTGTTATATTGTCATGACCAAATACATTGTATTTCTGCAGATCTTGGCATGTCAGTTCAGTGATGTGGTTGCACCATCATGGGTGAAATGACTGTGGATTCACACATCCTATACTGAATATGCAATAGAAATATATCCTACAGCCTATCCTCTAGAGATTGTTGTGGTTTCTTCTGTATGGAGCTTTTATATTTTTTAGGAGGAGCTTCTCTTAGCTTCCAGTTATGTTTTCCTTTTGTAGTAGCTCCTGATTCATACTGCTATATACTGGCAATAGCTTAATTTTCAGGATGCAATGTCTGTAGAAATCTGGAGAAGATAGGATAATGCTACTTACTCTCATTCAGATAATTTCTTTGTGCTAGGAAAATCTTAGTGACTTACTACAACAGAATTAAGAGTCTTCCATTCAGGTATGTTTCTCATTTTATAACTGTCATTTTAAAATGCATGTAATAATTAGCAGCAATAAACCCTAACTGGCATGGAAGCAAGTCTAGCAACAACCAACAGACAGCAGGTTTACTTCTGCACTCCCACACTCCATCAAGTGAAAATTACCTTAGTTCTTATCCTGTTATTGCTGTTTAATATTGTTTACATTGTTTAGAACACTGATTATTTAATGTCTGAATTTGTATATAGAACTGCAAAAATTACTCTTTTGCTCAATAAAGTTCAATTTATAATAAATGGAGACTGATGTAGCTCATATACACTTATCTCCTACCAAATTCATGCCTGTAGGTATTTTATATGAATAATGCAAAGTGCTGATGAAATTTTCTTCACTGCTCTTGTCTTCCTGACTACACTCTTATACCCCTTGTGTACAGCAGTAAAAATGTTACATTTCAGATGGACACAAAAATATTAGTAGAACAAACAACCTCTGGTCTAATAACATCAAGAGTTAGACCCTTTGCTCTGGCAGAAGTGACATATTTGGCCCAAAAGTTAATATTTTAGATATGCTTGTTTGCAAGCACACAGTTTTCCTGGATATCACAGGCTGTCACAGAGGCAACTTTTATAAAATCTCAGCAGAGGGGACTAAGAAAAATTATCCATGTGAAAGAATGTTTTAATCACTTAGGTATCTGTTGCAATATAAGACACATGTATTAAAGGACACTGCAATTTTGTAAACCATAATAAATCTGAAAAACACCCTAAAACTTGAACAGATGGAATTTGTTTTCATACCACTCTGTCTAGTAAATTTAGAAAGATTTGAATGTAGAAAGATTTCTGGACAATTTTCTCTTCATAAGCTATACATGTTTTTTATACCTCTGTCACTGAGCAAACCATAGTACAGAATTTCTGTTTCTCGTGCGGAATTTTCTAGTTGCATTTCTTTAATCCATGCTGTCTCAAGAAGATAATTACTACAGAAACAACAAATGCTATCCAATGGAAAATGGTGACTACATGGGAAATGATGTAGCTCCTTACTTATTTGTAAAACAAAAATTGATTGTTGAGTGGATGGAGCAAGAGTCTCTAATTTTCTCCTGTTTTAAGGCTGTTTCCTTTGAACAATTTTTGTGGCTGATGAGAAGTTCAACATGAGCCAGCAGTTTGCGCTTGGAGCCCAGAAAGCCAACAATATCCTGAGCTGCATCAAAAGGAGGGTGACCAGCAGGTCGAGGGAGGTGATTCTCCCCTTCTACTCCACTCCCATGAGACTGCACCTGCAGTACTAGATGCAGTTCTGGGGCCCACAACACATGAGAAACATGGAGCTGTTCGAGTGAGTCCAGAGGAGGCCATGAAGATGCTTAGAGGTCTGGAGCACTTCTGTGAAGGCAGGCTGAGAGTTGGGCTTGTTCAGCCTGGAGAAGGCTTAGGGGAGACCTTCTGGCACCCTTCCAGTAGCTAAAGTTGACCTCAGAGAATGCTGAAGAGGGTCTTTTTATATGAGCAAGTAGTGATAGGACAGGAGGGAATGGCTTTAAACTGAAACAGGGTAGATTTAGGTTAGATATTAGGAAGTAATTCTTCACTATGAGGGTGGTGAGACACTGGAACAAGAAGAGTTGTGGATGCCTCATCACTGACAGTGGTCAAGGCCAGGCTGGATGGGGCTTTGAGCAGCCTGATTTAGTGGAATTTGTCCTTGCCCATCACAGAGGGGTTGGATATAGTTGATTTTCAAGGAGTTTTACAACACAAACCATTCTATGATTTAATGATTCTATGTAAAAGCCGCTGTAAATTTCACTCAGGAGTAGGATAAAAAGATATGTGGTTATAGGATATCCATCTTTAGCTAGTAGAGACAAATTAATCTGTAAGGAAGGGAGCATGGGAGCCTTTCTCCCTCAACCATGACTTCAAGCTTCTATGACATTTTACTTTTTTGTGTCTAGAGCTATTACTTAATATATGTACTACACTCTTATTCAGAAGGTGTAACAGATATTGCAATGTACATACTGTAAACATAAGACATGGCTTGTACTCTAGAAAGCATTGCTTGCTGCTCTTAATGTTTTTCTCCTACTGTAGAGCCACAAAGGAATTATCACTGTGCAAGAGACATTACAACAGGCACAGTATGCTTTAGAGAGGACAGATTGAAAAGCAATATATTTTTCCCAATGGACTGTGTTGCCTAAATTCAAGCCTTTTTGGCAAGATCTAGGAATAAGAGTTTTGTTTTGGAAGTCAACAATTCCCTCACAATTAATACAATATAGTAATGCTGTAAAGAATGTGCTATAGAAAAGCTGATGTAATATCACTGAACACTGGCATCACCAGGGCAAAGCACAGTGGCTTATACCTTTAAGGTAGAGCTATCTCATCAGATTTAATAATTTCTGCAAAATTAATAATAATAATAATAATGAAATGAAAGTTTACATTTTAGAGGGAAAAGGACAGTAAAGAGAGGAATGAGTCCACCATCTACATGATAACTTGCATGATGCCATAAATTTGTACATTGTCATTGACAATGGCAACAAGCTTAATGTTCACCAGGGACTGGTCCAGCAATCTTCGAAGGAGAACATTTAAATAAAGAGGAAGGTGTATTTCCTAGATCTTCAGCAGAGCTTTGTATCCTTTTGGGAACCTGAGAAATATATATAAATACCTGTGGCAATAAATCTACTGATAAGACATAATATGATTAATAGTCCAGCTATTCTCCCAATCTTTGTAAAATGCCAAACTTCTTTCATATTTTTTTTTTTTCAATTTTCGTTTTTCTTCCTCCCCCCATACTTGGATTTGGACTTCTGACACTTTGGCAAGCTGAAGGCAAGGTCAATAACTAGGTGCTCTTAGCAGCTGTGTTAGGATAATTCATTCAATCATACAATGCATCTTCCTGAAATATGTGCCTGCACTGTAATCATACTACACACAAAGCTTCTAAGAGAGAGCAGTATTCTACTTTAAGTTTAAAAACTTGCATAATTTTTAAAAATAAATCAAAGTCTAAAGATAAATAGAAACCATCAGGACAGCAAACTCAGTCCTACTCTAAACAGATCTAATCCACTTTTATTAAGAGAGACTAACAAGCTTGAAACCAGTTTTTGTTGAAGTTTCCATCACAGGAGTGATTATCTGCTCTTTTTGTCACTGAGTACAGTCCAAAAGTTGATATTTAAGCAGTCATATTGATTTCAATTTATTTCTCCAGTTCTGAGAATCCACTTCCCATTCTCCATTTGTTTCCAAATGTTTCTAACTTGAAGAAGGTCTGGAGGACAGCATGAAGACTTTGTTGTTATCATCTTGATATACTCTGTTATCACTATAAAAATCTAGCAGCTTTCCAAAGCTGGCAGTTTAAAAATGTATCAAAATGAAAAATTTAAACAAAACCAAATAAAAACATACACACTAGTTTCATCCCCTGAAGGTTCTGAGTGGGATTCACTACATTGCATTCAGTGAAAACAAGTAACAGAAGATAAAAAGGAAAACAGAATCTGAAATATTCAATATTGCAAAAAATAAAACCTGGAAAGTTTTGAAGCATTGTGATTTATACATATATATTAAAAATTAGTTATTTGGAAAAAAAGAAGTTTAGATGTATGATTTATGCTCTGAATATTTCAAATTGGAGCAAAACAGTAACAGAAAAAAAAAAGGTCAATCTTCTATTCAGACCAAGAAGATTAAAGAAATACCTAATTTAGTGTGAAAACATCACTGCCTACAAAATATTGCTTAGTGTTAATAAATCAGCATATCCTTACTAAGAGTTTGTCAATCTTCCTAGTAGTTCAGGGAACAAGGCAAAACATTTTCTGTTATTTCCACAACTTAGTAACCAGCTGTATCATAGCTCTCACATATTCATAACTCCCAGAGTTGAGCTAATAAAGATCAATTAAGATCTTTATTATCTTTATTATCTCAAGAGGTATTAATGAGAAACATGCCATTCCCTTCCCTGATCCCCCTGTAGCAATCCTCTACTAACTGTTGCTCTTCTGTCACATATTTGACCATGTAAATCATTGATATTGCTATGTCCATGGTAAAGGCTTTTGGAGTAGAAGTACATTTAAAAGAGACTCAGTCTTTCTCAAACTTATCACCAAATGTAATCACCCCAGTATCTGTACTGCCCACATTCCTAGACAGATTATTTTTTTGAATTCTTTGATCAAAAGACATCACCAAAGAACTGCAAAGAGACTGCAAATTTTATTCAGTTTCCTCTCAAAGTCTTTGGTGCACAAATTAAGTAGCAGTTTAATGGGCAGGATTAAAATGTTCCAAGAGGTGGATCCCAAGATTATCTTCTGCCAGCTTGTGGAAATCAGATGTCCTTCTACTGATTTATAGAAATTTATGCTGGACTAATTTCTCACAAGTTTGTTTTTATCTCATAATTCATCTCAGAATTTCAAGCTCAGCAGGAAGTAAGAAACGTTTGCTCAAGATGTGAGTGAATAAAGAAAATAAGTTTGAACAGAAGGAGAGTTTGAAAGACATCTTAGTCTAGCAATATTTACTCCTTCCCACGTATCTACTCCTAATTTTCTACACCTTCTTTTACAAGTCACTTTAGCCACTTGCTCTTGAATGAAATGTACAGACAAACCTTGGCTTCCATGTTAATTAAACCCTGACTTCGTTGTTCAGGTTGTGCTTCTGTACATACCAGTTGCCATTTGTGAACAAATACAGACAGTTTGGAAAATTCTGTGTGTGCAATACACAAATTCTGTTTATGGAAATCATAAATATAATAGAGCCCTTTTTCCCCCCTTCTTTTGTTCTTCCATGGTGGGAAGCTATCTCTTCTTTCCTTTCAGATACTTCTTTGTGAGATGCAGAAGGCCAGTATTCCATACTCCAGTTTTGGAACGCTTTTTACTCACAGTCATTGCAACTTCTAGATCCCCTGATGGCACAGAGAGCTTCCAGCCCATGAAATCTCTCCCTTTTCTTTAATGCATGTATGTGTATTTGCAAAGGCCTTATAGAAGGGAAGAAACTCCAGGTATTACATTTTTCACTATAGAATCATAGAATCATAGAATGGTCCAGGTTGGAAGAGACCTTCAAAGGTCATCTAGTAGAAATACGAACTTCAGGAGTCAAATGACACCACTTTTCCATTCTATGAATACTTGTGTGAGGTCTGAAAGTGTATAAAAGCAAAAATCGGTACAGCCCTGCTCACCAGTCCATTCAGGCACAATTTTAGGAAATAAGAAGCAAGAAGGACTTTTGTCAGATGATCTTTGCACAGTCAGTCCTGCTGTTCTCCAACTTGGAGCAAAATCAGGCCAGAGAAAGTTGGGAGGAGAGATGTAGGTTATCCCAGGGTAAACTGAAGATTCTACCAGTTCAACCAAAATCATCGCAATTGTAGTTTTACACCACTTGGATTTCATTCCCATGTTAAAGCCTCAGGGGCACTTCAAGTGAATGAAGCAGATCAAGGCTGTGGGCCGCCAGCTTCCTCTCAGAGACACCAAGGGAGGATAACTCTGGTCCATTTCCTTGTAGTTGCAGGACAGCCAGGGATGGGAGGGGCACTGACAAAGACTGACTGCAGGCAGACACTGCACCCATCCTGCTGCTGTCTGCTTGCTCATCCCATCGCTTGGCAGGAGAAAGGGCTTCCAGTGCAATCAACCTCAAGAATCCCATGAATCCACTGGGAGGAGGTCCAAGCTAAAAGCAGATTTCCTGTGCTTAAAAATGCCTCAGGAGGAGCTGAAGAGGGGTCTGTGAAAACAGTTCATATTGGGGGGGGTATGCTGAAATGAAATCCAAGTGGATTATGCTGCTTTGGGAGG
Source organism: Pezoporus flaviventris (assembly GCF_033815535.1). Lineage (NCBI taxonomy): Eukaryota > Metazoa > Chordata > Aves > Psittaciformes > Psittacidae > Pezoporus > Pezoporus flaviventris. The sequence goes on from NW_026892760.1 coordinate 15,873, forward strand.
GGGGAAGTGGACATTTATTTTTCAATTTGCTCAGGTAGCTGGTGACATGCCGAACCCAGGGGAGAATAAATATATTTTTTTTTACAGATTATTAGAATTAAAGTGGTGAGCATTAATGTGGTTATCAGATTTTTCCACTTTTCACTGGAAAAATTTTTAACCAAATTGGGCTTGGTTTTGTAGGTTTTTTTGTTTGTTTGTTTTTGTTTTTGTTGTTTTGGTTTTTTTGGTTTTGTTTCCAGGAGAAAATAACCCAAGCCCTTCATTGCTTGTTTTGCCATGCATCCTCGAAGATTTCTAATCTATGTGTAGCAATGCTTAAATCACCATGACATTTACAATAAATAATAGTTGTCTTATTATTTATTTTAAGACTATAATTAGCACAGTATATTGACAGCACTACTGTCACAGTGCAACTTCAGAGTTCCCCCGCATTAAAAAACAAGCCCAACTTGAATTGCACAAGTACCTTTTCTTACTTTTCTTTAGCAAAAGTGTGCTATACAAAAGATGAATGAATGAATAAATAAATAAGTAAATAATCCATCCTTTTTATTTTACCAGCTATTCATCTACTAGAGTTGATTTGGCTTTACTAAACACAGACATTTCAATCCTGACATTTCCAATGTATGTTATGTGTTTTTCTCTAAGAACAGTCCTCCCCAAAAGAAAATACCTAACAACCTTCCCCTTTCCCAAGTTTTTTTACTCTTTGAGAGGTTTTTGTTTTTCCATTTTTATTGCTATTTAGGGTAAAAGCTCGTTAAAATATTATGAACCTCACATAATAATTATGTGGCAGCACTTGCCAATGAATAACATCTGCAGTAATGTGTATGTGTATTTATATTACAGTAAACTTAAACCCACTCATTTATTTTTTCTGCATTGCCTCTGTTTCAAATTCTTTGTCCCAAGCAAAAGCATGAGGCATATGCATAAACCACATAGGCTACAGGGCAGCCATTGTTTTTGAATGCAGTGCCAAATATAATTTCATCATTAGACCAAGGTTCATGCCAGGGTAAACTACCCTGTGTTAGATGTCTGCAAAATCTTATTTGCTCCTTTTATTACATTATTATTTTAAACTTATCTGTGCTGAGAACGGGTTCTTTCTTTGTGTCTGCTTTTGGTGCTTGTTGGTACTGTGCATGTTATGTCTTAAGCTGCACTGCATTTGGAAAGCCAGCAGACAGACTAGAGAGCACTTACTGCCTTCTCCCAGGCTGTCTTTTACAGTAAACCAGAACTGGAAGTCCTGTTGTAATGAAAATATTTTTGCTAAAGAGAGATGGTGTAGTTCCCCAAGTATTTGGGTAAGCTCACTGTGTCATTTCTGTTTGACTACTTTCCTTTATTTGTGGAATTGGGTTAACTGTAACATGATGACACAAAAAGAGAAGGAGAGAAAGCTGTTAGCCCATTAAAAAATAAAGGAAGATGCTTGTAACACAAGAGAAAAGATTACCACAATCTGTACCGGAGACACTAGAATATACAAACTCTTCTGAGCAAAACACATTGACCTAGTCAGCCTATATACCACTGTGTGTTCAGCCTTTTAAAATTACATATTTAGAAAAAGACAGTATAGACGCATAACAAAAATGCTTGGGGAAATAGGCTGGAATTGGAATTTTTTATGGTACTGAGGTCTTTTCAGGACTGCTCTCCTCCCTGCTTTCCTGACACCACCCAAGAGCTGCAGCTCTGACTGTTTGCCAAGAATCTGACATATACCTACCCCTCATTTAAAGCTGCCAATCATTCTCATGCTTATAAATACAGTCTCCAAAAGAATATAGATCCTAAACCAACTGATAACAGAGCTTGAAAAGGCTGTGACTGTAGTGTGTGCCTTTCATTCTCCCATGTTAATCTTCCTATTGTTGAAAATATTGTCCTTTGGGAATGTTCTTGGAGTCTGCACTGTTCTCTGTTTTCAGCTCCATTCCCTGACAGCTGTTTCTAGATCAAAACCGTTTTGCTAGACAATTACAACCATATGCATTTAAAAATATACATTTATTTGAATTAACTATGAAAGATATCAGAAATACAGGTAGCCTCTAGGAATGTCTGTGTGTCCTTGTGAAATACGGTTCAAAAACTCTATTAAGCAAGGAAAAACGGTAAGGCATCAGCATTCCCTTATTATATATGTTTAGAAGCGCTGAACCTTGCAGCTGTGACCTCAGCTTTTTGGTATTTTTAAGCCAAGCCCAGATCAGACTGTGCATTGCAGAAATCCCATCACCCAATTTTCTCAGAAATCATCACTACATTTCTCTGTTTGAATCTCATCTGGACTGTCTCTCACAGCCCCAGGTGACCCTATTTCCTTTTCTTATTACTAACATGCCTCTCCCCACACGCACTTAGATTATGATCCTGTTCAGGGTGAGAGAATGAAATTAAGGGTCTCTCTTTTGTTCCAGATGTAGAAGCTTTGCAGGCAAAAAGTAATAAAAAGACATGGAAAATTAATCTCATAGAACTCTGCACAGAAAGAAAAGCTTAAGTTGCTATTCATGGGCCTTTGCGAATAAGCTGATGAAGGCATCAAACTTTAATTCTTTTCTGTGCTGCCCTAATCATCTCCAAGTCTGCTAGGGGATGAGAGCTGGTGAATGGTGGAAAAGCTTTCTTGTATGTAAAGAGAACTCTCTCTCCTTAGCAGTGCTCTTTTACCAAACTCAAAATGCTAACTCTTCCTCTCTGGTACCACCCAATAGACATACTGTGCTTACAAAACAGGGAAGTAAGGCACCAGCAGAAGTCTCATGCTTATTGATGGTACAAAGCAGAATTACTGTCTTAGGTAGGCTTGGATAATATTTCGTATATTTAATACTAATCAGACAAATTTAGACCATTCAATGTCCCTCAGGGCTTCCCATATTGCATCATTTAAAGCCTTCTTAAAGATAGATTAAAAGTTTTTGAGGTGCTTAAAATAAGAAAGACAAAACTAATTACAAGAGAAAACAAGATTAAGATCACTAGCAATTCATGTTGGGGCAATAAAGGGTTAATCAAAAGCATAGTAAATGAGTCTTCCATTCCTTCCTCCTCTACTCTTTTAAAATAGCTAATCCTTTAAAAAAGGATTTTGGTTGGGGAGAAGTCTTTCTATCCCTCCTTCTTCCCTTTTTTTTTTGTTGTTTTTGTTTTTCTTTTGTTTCATTTCGTTTTGTGTTTTTCTTTTTTGCATTTGACACCCTGTGCATTCAAAACGTTGCCAGAACCACGTAACTTCTACCTGTGCCAGCATGGAATCAATTTCAATGGAAAAGCCTGGTTAGGTTCTTCCACACAGCTCATTTTCATAACAAGTGAAAAGCCAACAGTCCTCCACCACATTGCCCAGAATTGGAAAAAGCAGCGATCTACCTCTTATCTGCTAGTCCAGGACAGAAAATGGGAAGACTCACAAATTAAATTTACAGTTACAACTGAAAAAACAAAACAAAATAAAACAAGAAAACCAAACAACACCACCACCACAAACCAACAAAAAAAAACCAAGCAAAAAGTCCAATACAAGCCTCTGATAGTCCACTTGATGTTACTGCTCAGATCTTTCTGGTGGGATAACTCAATCAGTTAAAAAAGTTACATGCTAAAAAAATAGTTAAATAACTTTTCTCGAGCTTTTAGTCTCCAGTGGTTGTAAATGGACCTTTCTGCAAAGCATGGTAGCTGCTGGATGTCCTTGGACTCTTTATATGAAGATACAGACCTTTGCAGAGTTGGGAATACATGGGCTTTGCTCCAACAAAAAGACATAAGATGAGTAAAGTAAAAGGAAAACAGAAAATGGAGACAGCAGCTGCCAAATTTACCATGCAGAGTAAAAACTCTTTCCCAATAAACCCTGTGAGACACAAGAGCCTGTGTACCAAAGCTAGTGATGTCTGCTTCTTCCTTTTGTTAACACGATGTGTTTCAGGATGCGAACATAAAACATAGGGTCTGTACCTCAATTTATTTCCATAAGCCAAAAACACAGAATGACTTCGAGCTGGTTATTTGCAGACAGCCATGCCCTGATTGTATATCCTTATGCATTTGGGACTTCAGAGTTGAGTCACTGCTAGTCACCAATACGAGACACTCTTGTCATATGCAGAGGGAAAAGGAGAATATTCCTCTTTTACACTAATCAAAAAGATGCATGAAGAAATGAATTCTATGACAGTCAAAACTGGCCACCAGAATAAAGAATGGCAAGAATTCCAATTATAGCTAGGATCATATGTTTACATATAAAATCCATGCATTTATTTTTGCTTTTTCAGTCCCTTTTTAAGATGAAGTAGTTGGGACAGAGATGACAAGTTTGTCCTCCATTAAGACAGAAATGGCTAGGGTGTTCTCCAGTATCAACTGCAGACAGCAATCCTGGTAGTTCAATTGCAGATCTCATAAGAACAGTTACTGAAGAGCCCAGAAATTTACAGCATCTCCTGCCATTAATAGAAAATGACTGGTGAGATTTTATCTTTCCCTAATAAATTTCAGTTAAAGCTTGTTTTTAATTAGAAAAGCCCTGGAGAATTAGGCCCAATTCATTCTTGTTTTGCATGTGGTTGAACTGATCACAATCCAGGAATGGAATAAGCCTGAGCAAAGGCTACACAAGAAATACATGTTCAGTCAGCTCTGGATTATGCATGATTAGATTATCTGGACTAGTCAGTGCCTAGTGCCACAGAGTTATAAGCGAGGTACACTACTCTCCTGGGCTTTAATGTCTGGTTTAAAGTCTGCTAGCAAACTGTTTCAGAAGTTATAAGAATCTCCTCAATCCAGGTTATTTTTTCTGAGAAGTTGACAGAGAATTCTGCACAATTTAGAAAACAAAGCAGAGGGCTAAATTCGGTCTGTTGCTGGTGTAGGATTACTGTGCATTACAAACCTTTTTCTCCTCAGTCTGTCTAAATCAAAGCTAACTCCAATCAGGTCAAGGAAGGTAAAAGTAGGCAAGAGAAACATGACCTCTATGTATAAATTGTTCCCTCCACACATCAAAACCATGCCTCAGTGAGTCACTTCGCCGATGTTACAAGAAAATTGTGTGAAAATGAATAATGTTAGTGTGATGCACAGCATAATCACATCACATCTGCTGAGAAAAACAGAAAAAGGAAAGTGGTAGCCAGCTGCCACTGCCAGAGAGATTCATTCCAAGGGCTGCACATCAGGATTCTGCAGCTGCCAAACTCAGAGTGACTGACTGCTTCCAGTCCTGGAGTAATCAGAGGTGAAGTAACAGAAGCAGCACCATCCCAATATACAAGCAGTGATATGGAAAAGATACAGGTATTACTCTTCACCAACAAGTTATTGCACCTGTTTTCTCAGCTTCTGTAAGATGCAAACCTGTTTGCTAACACATGAATATCTAAACTTCTAGAACTGAGAATGATGAAGAATTTTTTTTCAGGGGGCATTTTCTAAAATAACATATGTGCCACTATCACAACATTATGCATGGTCATGCATTCTAGTATGAAGAAAACATGAATCCTCATACTCTGAATGGCATAATTCCGCTGTTTAAAGCTGGTCTGAGCATACTCTCCCTCTCTTTTCCTCCCCTTCTGCTCATTTTCTTATGCGATGTAAAAACCCACATATTTCCAACTAGATATCAACATTTTTCAGAAGAAGCAATTACATAGACTTTCAGTAAAATCTAAAAATTACTAGAAAGTGTTGGTTATTTTTTTCTCAAAATTCTATTTAATCAAAAGCTAAAGTAAAAGCAAAAGAAAAACTGAAAACTATTCACTTGTTAGTGTATTCAGAGTAACCGGATTTTTACTGAAATCTGAATCAGGCCATCAGAATGTTCCTGTAGCTATTTCCACTCACACGGCTGTTTCAGGGGAGTTAGAGATATGGTGTAGGAGATTTTTGAAGTTTTGCTTTCTTTCCTAAACCAGAGTAGTTACCTACAAATATTCCTCACATCTGGTGATTATAAACATGTTGTATTTAAAGAGTATTGTAAGAGTGCTTCTGCAAACTAAATATGCACTCTCATATTCTTTTTTTTTTTAATGTACAAGAAATAGGCAGTTGTTCTCATTTTTAATGAAATGCACTCACAGCAGTGCATTGTCAGAGTCTGAAAGATTTATGCACTTTTGAAATGAGGGTGCAGATTTCAGTAGTATTCTGAACAGTCATAATTCTCACCTAAGAATTAAGAGGAAAATATACTAGTACTGTAAGGCTGATAAAAGTAATTGTGAATTCTATCTCTGAACATACCTAGTCTTTAGTAATTCTGAGACTTTGTGTAAGTGATTTGATATTTCTCTCAATGATGTCAGCAACTGCAAGATCCCTCTCTAAAGATTACAACTTTTGCATCTAGCTGTGGTCGTAGTCTTTGCAATGCTCCTACTTTCTGTTATTATGTCTTCCATGACCTTCTATAAGCACTGAATAAGATTGAGCATTTTGAGTGTACTTTAGAGACTGTACAGTGGCAAGTGTACAAAAGCAAGTGATCAAAATGAGGATGGCAATTTTAACTAGGAAGCAGTACAAAATCCTGATCTGACTTAAAGAGAGCTCTGTACTGAATCAGCAGCAGAGCTATGAAGATAACACTAGGTATTATACTAGGTATTGTATGTATAGATTATAGTGTATATATAGATTATATATAGTATATATAGTATATAGTATATATAGTATTTTATATATAATAGATATATAACACTAGGTATTTTATATATAGACATAATAACTAAAAAGTAGTAATCACTAATCACTTTTATAGTTACCATATACATTTGAGGTAGGAAAGTGTTACTCTGATTTAAAAATAAAGATGTATAAACTAAATGACACACCTCAGATCAGCCAGCATCTGTGTCACAAGATGGCATTTTTATTATGTTTTCAGAGTCTTAGTTCAACAGTATGGCTACACCACACACCATTTCTTAATATTAAGAAGTCTTTGCTGAAAGTTAACCACATTCAGACTATTATTTCATAGATTTCTGATGAATTGGTGAAGAGATTGAAGAGTTCTGGCTTGTCCATGTAAAATTTTCTATGAAAAAACCTTTTTGATTTAAAATTTCATGTAAATCCTGGGGTGGACAATGCGTATAGACAATCCAGTTTAATTAGAGGAGAACTTAGAATAGAGTAATGTCTCAAAAACTGTGTTATCAGAAAACAGGGGAGAAGTAACTAGACATTACAGGAAAGTGGATACTGTGTGCTGCTGGACTATTTGTAAATTGGATTGAATGTAATGGGCTTATAGAAGCTAAGGTCAAGCAGAAACACGGTGTATGAGATCCTTTAGGTATAGCTTTTAGGACTGGGATATCTTGTTTCCATCAACATATTACTTGGGCCAAAGCCCTTGCCCACGGCAGGGGGTGTTTTTTCTATTGACCACAGGGCCTCAGTCAAGGTCAGGACTGTGAAACCAATAGCTAGGAACCTTCACTTACTTCTAAACCATACTTTTAAAGGGACATCTTTAATTACAAGTCCAAGTATTCTAAGAGACCAGATCAGTACTGTCCCAGGGATATCACTTTTCAGTTCTTTCTGTTCATACTGTAAGTCACAGCTACTAATCATGCAAGGTTGTATGCTTTCTGTATCTCCTACCAGACATTTATTTTTCATATGCAAAAGATATGACCCTATCAAAACTTAGAGAACCAGAGGAAGTCAATGTTTAGGATCTCTAGCAGTTTTTTCTATTTGATCCAAAACAGTAGAAGTCACACTCTAGGAGACCAGTCACAATATTTTTTCACGCTGCTGTAGGTCAGGATTGAAAGAAATACCTTTAACAGGGATAATATTAGTCCTGTCTTCACCCATGGGAATGTATATTGTTAACAGCCAATCATGATCAAAATGGCACTAACTGCAGTAGCTTGACATGAAATACTCTCAGCTACCTTACTTAACAACAAAACTTGAATCAAAATGTAGCTATTTAGCCTCGGTTTCCGGCTTGCATCAAACGCACCACCTGCTTGACATGTCTGATTAACAACATTTCTCCCCTGAAACAGTATTTTCTTCTTTCCTTCTGTTTCTTCCCTCTTATGTTTGTTAGTGTCAGTGTCCTGCTGCTGCAGACAAATGAATAAAATAGAGCTTATTTTGAAGAGGTGATCAACAAAGAAGTTACAAACCCATATGGTCATTTCATCATCACCTAGTTTTGGTTATTGTCTTTTGCATTGGAAAGCCATCTCCTATCTTAAAGAGACAGTGAAGCATCTCCCATTGTACATGTGTGTCAGAGCAGAATTTGCCTTAGTGACTTTACTAAGGAGGTTGTAATCTGTCTTTTTCTGTTTCATTTATTACATGGTGTTTACCACTTTGCCCTGCAAATTACATTTTGAATTGTGTTTATGGTCAGAAGAATCACTGTAAAAAATGGTGTGTATGCAACAGAACTGCTTCGTTTGCACTGAATTACGTATGCTTTGGGTTTTTTTTGGACATAAATTGACCTTTTTTTCCTTTTTACTTCACTGAAAATGATCCAGCTAGGGGACAATAAGCTTGTTTCTTGATTCATGCGTTATCAACACAATTGTTAATTGCTTACCATTGCAGATGTTTATTTAATACAGAAAAAGGAATTAAATTAGAAAAAAACCTCAAACAATTTCAATTTCTCTTTCAAATACAGAGACTTTTTTGTTGTGGTGTCTTTTATCATTGGCTACAAATCACACACACACACAGAGTATAATCTCACCTTACAGTCAGCAAGAAAAGTGTGGATGCAGATGATTTTAGACAAAGAATAGAACTAATTTAGAAAGTGGAGAAGAAAAGTTTTCACCACATTACTTTTCAGAGCAAACTCTGTTTTTTTCAGAAGGATTTGGTGAAAACTGTTTAGGATGTTCTTGTTACCCATTTTAAGTCTCTTGGATGAACAACTGTGCTGATAGTGAACAAAGAGGATTTCTTTGTAGCTGAAATATATGTATTACTTAAATCCAGCTCTATAGAGTGATTTTTCTTGTTACCTATCAATGCCTTTGGGCAGAAATACTTAAAAAGTTGTATGGATATAGTCAATGGCTCTATAGTAATAATACTCCACAAGATGTTGTGAAAAATTTATATTGTATTTCTTAGACAAAGAAGGGAGTTCAGACTGGCTGGCAAGAACATCTAATCTGAAACAGATTTCCTTTCTGTTCAACACTTGTTGTAGAATGAGCTCACATGAAAAATCTAATACTGCTTGATTACTCATTAGTTCCAGCAACCTGCTTTCATATTTATTTCTGTCCCTAGCTGCCTTCCTTTCCATCATGTCATTACTCCCTGCAGCAAGCTTTGCTGCTTGGAACACAGCATGACATACCAGACCAATCAGGACTACAGCTTAAACCTATCATCAGTGCTAACTGTCGCTAGTGAGAGTCTTGCTGGCATGAAGTTCTGAGTTTCAGGCATACTTCAGAAAATCAGCACTTGTTACATTGTTCGTTGGTTTACATTTTCTCAAAGCTGACTTTAAAGTTAGGAAAGATTCATTCTTCTTGGATTTGTATTATGCCAGTCCTGACTCCAAAGGCAGTTTCAGGGTTAAGGAAAATATTTGCTGTTTGAAGCATGTGCATTAAGCCTCATAAAACATTTTAAAACAAAACAAAGCAAAACAAATAAAAAAATAAAAACAAATCAAAACCCTAGTAAGTTGAGGCCTGTACAGAACAATCATTCTCATGCCATGCTTCAAGTATTTTTTATTTCAATATTTGTCAAAAAAAGAACATAAGCTTTTAAATTATAATTACTGAGTGTCCAGAAAAATTCTTTTTCTTTGTTTAAAGGGGGACTCTTCCAAAATCAGTGATTTTTCTGGACATTTCCTGGGACTTGAAAGCCTCCAGCTCATGGTGAAGGGGGTGTAATTTCTTGTTTGATTAGGTAAGGCTTTACCTTTTAGCAAAACTGTTTAAATGTGTATTAATACATTTACCTTGAGGCATCTAAACGCCACACCCAGTTCCTTTGAAACCTGAACCTTAAATGGAAAAGAAATAAACCATCCTTTAAGGGTGAAGAGGGCTGGATGTTTACCTAAAAGTAATAACTTTAGGGAACTCCACATACAAGTAACTTTCCATTCTTAAGGCAAGTACTGTCTCACAGAGACGGAATAAAATCTCACATCAAAGTAGTCATTAAATTTGGGGGCTTTTTTTTGTTTGTTTTTTTTTTTTCTCTCTTAAAGTCATTGCAAATTGAACATAACGGTAGAAGCAAGCTCCTTAGTTGCATCTTTTCTAAATGTACTCATGAAGTGTTTTGGTCAATCAGCTCCCGTAATTCATGTTTAAGACCAGCACTTCTGGTGCAAGGATTTGTTCTTGAATCCAGTATTTAGTCTGGTCAAATGGTCATGGGTGTAGTTTTTGTTCGCCACTTGGGACGCTTTTATCTGGCAAACAGAAACAATGGCAAAAAATCCCAAACTCAGAACCTTTCCCAAGAGAAGAGAGACAAAACTCCACTTCAGAGTGAGAAGAGTCAATAAAGCAGTTTAGCACATTTTTGATACCTGAAATATTTTTCCTGCATGTTTTTAAAAAGGAATGTTTTATGTTTTTCTAAATACAAAAATGCCAGATTGAAAAATACTTGATTTCCTTCCTAACAAGAGAAAGATATAAGCCAAATTTATTAAGTGCCAAATAGACTTTATGTTCACTTTTCTTGTCACATTCCAACCACGTGACTGGGTGTATGAAGATTAGATATAAGTATAGACTTCATCAAAAACAACTGAAAATACCTGCATTTGCCTTTTCAAATAGTTTTATGAACAGGACTAGTTTGAGGAGTACTAATTAAAAATCTGCTAAGGAGGAGGCAAAAGTGACCTCTTCGAATCACAGATAAGGTTTAACAATACTATTTATAAATTTGCTCATTCTTCACTCAGCATTATGGAAAATAACAGGTTTTTGTTGGTTTTTTTTCCTTGTTTTTTAATTTGGAGGCTTCTAACCAGTCTATAGTTTAGTTGTTTGGGCGGTAAAGTAAGCAGCCTGATTTAAGATGCTTCATGATGAAATACATGAATTCTTCATACACTCAGAAAAATTCTAAGAGACTAACTGCAAGCATTCACAATTATAAATGTTGACCTCAGTTTCTATGCAACAAGTTTAAATGCAGTATCAGTCATATATTTTTAAAATACCTACTAATTACTAAATGTCTACTATATGTCTACTAAATCAATTTAGCAAATGTTTTAGAGTCTTAAGACTTGTAACTTTCACAACATATGACTATCAGGAAAAACCCAAACATTATTCAGAAGCCATGAATTATATCTGACTATACTTTTAAAGGTACAGTATTTTCTTGAGAGCTTGAACCTATGAAAATTTGCAACATGAAAGAAAACAGTAAGACTGTCAGCTTCCGGACAAATAATTCAAACTCCTCTATCACTAAAAATAATGAGAATGGCCTAATTATCTGAAGAACAAGTAGCACATTTATGTAATAGTTCACATTTGTTTGAATGATATGTTTTATATGTCTGCATTTTTATTAGAACTTCTATTTAAGTAATGTTTTCTCTTTTCATTTAGGAAGTCTGACAATGAATTTTAGAAAAAGTCAAAATTAATTTTTCTTCTGAGGTATTAATATCATCTAAATATCAGCAAATGAAAAACTGTTCTAGCACTATTAATTCTTATGATGTCACTACATTTTGATGGTTTTAAAACTGAAGCTCCTGAAAACAATTATCTTCACTTTCATTTTATGAATTAAAGTTTGTGCAGTGTATTACAGTGACCTCTAGATAAATCTGCCCCTGAAATGTATTTCTCATAGATGATTTTTTGGGGGAAAGGAAGGGAGAAAGAAGGTTAGGTTGTGATTTTATTATTTTTTTTTTTTTTTATGGCAAGGGCTTTTCATTGCACTTTGAAGCTTCGTCCTATAGTAACTGTTTTCACACAGAAATCATTTGAAAGCAATGACTCTTGATCATTTAGGTTGAGTTAGAGTAATTTTGAAATTAATTCTGATCGTTGTCATAGATCAGGAGTTTGGCACATAAAAACTGGTAAAAGTATACTGCTCAGATATTAAGAATGCCTTTTAAAATCCTTGTGAAAATCCCACCCAGATTTACCAGACCATATAATGTACATTTACACTTAACCAATATTGCTTAAAATTAACTTTTTGATTTTTCTGGTGTACACTTCCAGGCTAATTCATGTGCATCTGAATAAAAAAAGATTAAAAAAAAAAAAAAGAGACATAGTGTTGAATCTGCCTCTCTGCCACTATCACAATCACTTCTGTAACACCACCAGCTGATTTTCATTTCTGTTTTAATTCACAAGAGAAAGATAACGAGAATATCAGAAAAGCTGTGAAAGCAGTATTTGAGCTTGTATTTCACAAGTAATATACACTATTCCATGTCATTTGTATCAACATCACGCCAAATCCTTTTTCAGCAATCAGGCTGTTTTTTTTAACCAGTAGTATTTCTGAAAGTCAAGTAACAATGCCTGCTAATCCTGGTAATTCTGTAGCACATATGAAGATTACACAAATTTGTATATTCTCCTATTTCACCTTTCACTGGTATTCTCCCCTCATTTCTGTTCGAGGTGGAGGCTTACTGTCAATACAACCCATGTCATACAAGATTTCTCTGGTTGTATCGTACACTAGACTACTTAATTTATTAACGGTTGTTTGCCTTTGTGTACTAAATTCTATTGGCTGTGATAACACATTTCATATATACACATTTTGAAAATTCTGGTGCTGGCTTATTTGATAGTATGACCTTCAATCAGATGGTTTATTGATTTAGTACAAGTGGACAAGTATCACATGTAATCATTAGCTTGTTTCAAGTTAATTGTAGACCTACCTACTGTGCTGCTACATCAAGCAGGTTTTTTTTTAGTTTAGGATCCTTTAAGTAGTTAAGATCCACTGAACATGCACCAAAGCAGCTAAATTTAGTTAGCATGCATGCACAAGTTTCCTCCTTTTTTTTTCTTTTCTTTTTTTTTACTTTTTTTTTTTTAATTAAACACTCAGACTTACTTCAAAAGTAACACAAATATGCAAGTCAACTTCATGATTAATAGCTTCAGACTCAAATGCTTTTATTTTTGGTCTTCATGGAGAAACTACTATTTCCACTGAGATTTTTTCAACAACTTTAGCTGTATTTAAAGTTAATGAGCTTTTTCAATTAAAGCTTCAGATATTTAGCCTTTGGATAACATTTAGATGAACCAGGCAGGGTGTACTTAATTATGCTGGGTGAATTCTTAAGAGGCTCTGAATATACTTCATTCATAACAAGCATATTTCATGTTGTGGGCACATACTGGTCTTCAATCTAGACTGAATGTAAATCACCCTTGTGAAAACAGCATTACCAATAGGTCTGAGAGTTTGAGGAATGACTGTGCTAGCAAATGCCCTTGAGCGTACGTACAACATCAACCATTCTGAGTGGCCTTACCGTTAAGGTAAAAATGAAATAAGGAAAAGAAGGCTGGGTAAAAATCTAAGAACATTGTCTAAACTGGGCAAAACATGTCAGAACAGAATATCAAAATCTTGCTGCTTGTTTATAGAAACCAGCAGTGAAATCAAAAAAGGGATTAAACTACACCCTAAGACTTTAACATGAAAAAAAAAGGGGGGGGGTGGGAAACAATGTGTAGTTTTAAAATTGTGCCCTTTAGTCCAGATGTACATGGGGAGGAAACACTGTTTTACACACTAACTACCCTGGAAGATGATGTCTTCTGCTTTTGTGTGGGACTCCTTAGTCTCCTAATTAGTCTAACAGACTCCTGAGGTGCAGAAGTCACCACAAGACATAGCCTGGCTGCCCCAGAAAAACTGACACATCAGATTAAGTTGTTAATTTGTATTCAGGGCAGAATTTTTAGTCTGTGTCATATGCCTTGTAGGACCTTGAGAACATCTCTTGCACTGTCCTGTTCTTGAGATACCACCTGTAAAAAGAGGATGGCATTATAGCCCTATTTAAAAAAGCAATTGTGAGGATAATTGCTGGAACAGCAGGCTGGCTGTAAGGAGGGAATGAGATAAATAACTGTTTAGGTAAATCATCTCCACGCTGACATATTAAACATTTTAAATGTGGGGACCTACTAAATGCCAGCCTGTGTATTCAGCTCCATAAAGATATGAAGCAGAAAGGCTTTGGAAGTTAAAATATGATTTCAGGTTTCAGTTACTTCTTGATGCAGGGATATCTAATAGTTGTACAATGTAGAAATGCATTTAACAACTTTAGAAAAACGCAGATCACTTCTATAAGCCTGTGGTTTAAATTGAAAAATACAAATTTCTTAGTACTCTTAGCTTTTTTATTGATGTTTCACATACATGCGTTTCTCAACTCTGTTCTATATCTGTTTCCAGATTGGTTAACAGAGCTTAAAAACCACACACACAACGTAGAGGATTCAAGGTAGTCAATGACTTCACCTGGCAAATCAAAACTATTGATGGGGCAGCCTCTTAGTACAGAAATGGGACTGACTTGCAATAGCTTGTTCTTCAGATTTAGGATTTTAATTCTGTCTTCCCCATCCAGTTGCCTGTCTACAGAAATGTTAATGAAACATAATATCCTTGATACCTCTCTTTCTTTCTTAAACTTTCTGATGTTGGACACTGGATGCAAAACTGTTAAATGTGATGGCACAGGTGGAATGACAGAACATGTACATTTTGTTTTATTTTTGTTTTGCTTAGTTTTTGGTTTTGTTTTCCCAAGCGCTCCCGATAAACAGAATTTAAAGACAGGGAAACAATTTCAAGGCTATAACTGGAGATCTAACTGAAGGAGCTGCCACTAAAGCACATGGCCTCAGCTCTTTACCCCATCCTGTTTGAACTAAAACACTAATAAGAAACTGCAATAGAGTACAGCTCTTAAGTCAACACTTGTACTGCAGCTTTCTGATACTATACTGCAGAGAGTGACAAAAAAAGAAATTTCTCTCTTTGTGGTGAAAACCTCAGTCTAAACCAGAACAGAACAAAGCTGACAGCTGTTTCTTCAAGATTATTCTGAGAATATATCTGATCCAAAAGAAAACGTCACCTTTCTCCCCAGCAAATGTGGTATTAAAGAAGAAAAGTGGCAAAATCCCAACCAGAACTTGCCAAAACTGTGAATCTAAAGTTATTTGCCTTAGGAAGAAAAATATCCACCATGTTCTTAGCATTGATGTATAAAACGGCTGTTTTCTTTCAATCTAAATTTCCTGTGTTTTTTATTAAATATAATGTAGCAAAAAACTTACAGAGGCCACAAAAATGCAATTTCATATTAATTTGTTTTGAGAATTTTTTCTACACAGCACAACCTATATCCAAACTCGTTTCACTGAACCCTTCTTGCTTTTCATCTTCAGAATAATGGCTGATCTTATTACAGCTGACTTTTCATTTGCCAGGTAACAAAGCCATTTTTCCTTTGGCAGATATGGCCACCAGAGAGTCATCCTCAGTAACAGCCCTGATGCACAGCTGATGCATGCATTGTGCAAACCACCACCCCGGCCACTTAAGAACCAAAATGCAGCACAAAGTGCACATTGGGAGCTATTCTGGGCTAAGCTGTTGGGAGGAAATTCCTCATACAACTACTTTTGAGAAACCATAGTCTTCATTTGTGACTTTAATTATAATCACTGAATTTGCTTTTCAAAATTCTTCGTGTGACTTGATTCCTTTTAGCAGCTACTTGGCTTTTGACTGACTGATGCACATACTGGAATCAAAAATACAGTAAAACAACAAGCAAAGTTGAAGCTACAACAAATTGAAAAAGGTACTTTAAAAACTTTCCCAGATACCTTTGTCGCTCTTTTTTGGGCTGCTGTCCCAGTGACTTCAGCTTGAAAGCATTAAAATGAGTTCCTTACACATGCTTTGCAGGTGAGGGTTTTTTTTGAGTTTTAATTTGCTGTTTGATTCGCCCCGGGATTTTCAGGTGTTGCAAGAGGGAGTAAAGAACAGAAAGTACCTCAGTTCTTGGTTTTCAGCCATTGGATGATGGCCACAGCATTATTAAACTATCCAAGCATGCTGGGTCTCAACCACAAAATTTAATTTTCCCTACTGCAGGGACTAATCAGCTACCAGAGGCACTGAGTCCTGAGGAGACTGTTTTTATCTGTATTTTTTTTCTTTCAAAGACTGAAGCACAGTTAATTTTACAGTTTTGTCTATCCTCAGGCTTACAAACAATGACAGAAATGCAGCTTGATGAGAAACAGATAAAAAGTGGAATTTATGCTTACACTATGTCATAAATTAAAGAAAGATTAAAGGTTTAAATAATTAACAGCACCTCCATAAGGCAGATAGAAAGACCCCAGATTCCCTTATGTGAAGGAAAAAAAAAAGACCAAAAGGGAACTGAAACATCCTGAACATTATTAGCAGCTACCTCGTGCTTTGTATGAATATGAGAAGGAATGTTGGTTCTTACTGCAATTGCCCATTTCCACAAAATCACCTCCCTTGGCTAACTAAATTCCCCTTTCTGTGCCTTTAGAAGACATCTACAGTACACACATATTTGTAGCTCAGATTCAGTATTCAGAGGAACTATTTATCATGGATTCACTACATAGTAATCCCTTAGCTTCTTAAATAGTTGCTAGCATACTGGGTTTTGGATTTTTTTCAGGAACTCTATGTGCATGTTCTCCACCCTAGAAATATGACTGGGCAATTGAACCATTTATGTTTCATTCGTAGAGAAATATAGGGTTTCATGCTAAGAAGGAAAAGCTGGGAGGCAAGTAAAGTGAACAAGGAAAGGAAAGAAATACTGCAGCTCAGCACCACCACAATATTCATCTATATTGCTTTTAATCATAGAAACTCGTTCTTGGAGTTCTTCCAAGAACGACTGGAGGACGAGGTGGAACTCTACAATGAAAAAGTGATGCCTTAAAATGTACCAATACTGGAGATAAAAACTATGCACACATTGAATTTATCAGAAAAAGATGGTTGCAAGCAGCAGTTCACATGACTAAGACAGAATTCTTTCAAAATGACTGCTGTTCAGACTTAAAAGAAATTTGGAAATAGAAGAAAGTTCCTACCAAAGAAAACAATTATAAATATTATTAATTGCCTGGAAATAATTTGTCATACAAAATTGGACTGAGATACATTCATACAAAAGCTTTAGATGCGTTGATGTCGTAATGCCTTTTAAAGAGCCCAGCAGGTTTTTGCTCAGTGTTCCAATAACACATTCAAGAAAAAGATATGACTTTCACTTTTATGTTCTGCCTCCCTTCCTTACTTCATTTTCTCCTTCACTTTTTTCACTTCACTTTTCCTTTTTTTCCCCTTTTTCTTCTTTTTTTTTCATTTTGCAGGGCAGGGGGGAAGCATAAAATAAGTGGAAGACTCAGTAACTGCTTCTCAATGCATTTTATTATTTCAGGAATTCGTTCCAAGCTGGGCTGCAATTACATTTAAAACTGGAGAATAATGGGCTATTGACATGTATATGGTTTTAGAAATATAAGGCCTCATTTTCTCAGCTGGAATTTCCCCACAATGTGCATTTGCATTACATTAGAGATGCTCTTTTTAAAGAGAGCATAGCCTGCATTCAGACATTTTGACATTATCTGGGTCAGAGGCAACATCTAAAAGCAATAGCCCTACATCTCCTGTGAATCTCTTACAAGCACACACAAAGCATTAGTGAAAATGAGGGAAAAACTGAGAGGTTCTCCATATTAAGCTATAGTTTATGACATACCTGCCTGCACCAGACATTAATCTGCAGGAGATAGATTGTCATGGTCATGGTCCCCTGCTCTACTCCAACTGCATATACATTACCTAAATTGAAATCTGCACTTCTTCATGCCCTGTGCAATTTCATGTGAGCAGAAGCGGTAGGATGCATAAGCTGCCAGTCTTCATGGTGCACATAATCATCTCCATTTTCCTTGTATTTACCTACACATAGAACAGCTGCAAGTTTTTCCTTTTTGCTTAACAATGAGGACTTTATTCTCCCCAGCTTAGCTGAGGTCTAACTAGCTTGTCAGGCTCAAAATTGCATGGCACTCGTTAGGTATATAAGCAACTCAGTACCTTTCTTGTTCCCAGAAGTGCCTAAGACATAATGAAAAAAGAATGCAGAAGTTTCTCACCTGTTATAATTGTTTTATAAAGCCCTGTACAATGAATTCTTTGTCATCCTTCAAGAATGGGTCATTTGTGAATGGTAATGCTTACACAAGTGTGTTTTATGAATAGAAAGATTTGTGTAATTGGTGTGGTATTGCAAGTGAAACCTTATGGAGGTTGTGCAAGATGTATTTAACTTTCTAATTCAACACTTACAAGATTTTCAGATATCAGATATTTAATTTATTCTTCATTGAGATACTCTATTCTAAATGGAGAGAGCTCCAAATTAGTACCATCCCGCTGTAATTACTGAGAAATTAAAGCCAGTGTAAAGTATGGCTTTTTCTTCCTTCCTTTTTTCACTTCTCATTTCTAATATTTCTTCCCCCTCCCAGTTCCTACCACCTTCACAAATTTCCCTCATTCAAAATCGCCTGTTTTAATGCTCTTCCTCTCCCTCCTTCTCACAAATCTGACATTACCTGTG
The DNA here is from genome assembly GCF_033815535.1 of Pezoporus flaviventris. NCBI lineage: Eukaryota > Metazoa > Chordata > Aves > Psittaciformes > Psittacidae > Pezoporus > Pezoporus flaviventris. The sequence goes on from NW_026892760.1 coordinate 34,624, forward strand.
TCACTCCCTTGGCTCTTGACTTCTCTAACCCTGGCCAATCCCTTACACACAATACGTCTCTCCTTGCACTTTTTCTGCTGTCTTCAGTTGTTTCTTTCAAAGCCTCTCCTCTCTTCCTGTTTTCCTGTTCATTCTACTCCATTCATTCCCTTCCAAACAGCAGACCACATTTTCCAGTCCCTTTCCCTCTCTCTCTGCCTTTCCTTTTAACTGAACCCTGGATTTGTTTTTATAAACCAACCCTTCTTGATGACCTATCCTCACCTCTCCTCCTCCAGCTGGCAGAAAGATACTTCTTTTGCGTTTCTATGTATGAATTTCCAGTTCTTGTTTCTCTACAGCTATTGAACTAATAACCATCACAGTCTGCTTAGAACCACAAAATGTACCTAATAGCAGGTGTCTGTTACTTTTGGGAAAAAGGAAAAACCCTAAAATCAACAGATTCACAAAGAACCTCTTAAGATCCTGTAAGGAGGACATCCCAGAAGCCTGAACTTGTCATTCTTTCACTTAGGTAAGGAGGGTAGGTAGGACCTAAGGAAAGGAGAATTTGGGGTGTACTATGCTCTGCCTAAATGCTAGGAACTATTGTTCTTCCAACATCTGCTCCAAAGTTCACAACCTCTCTTTGGGGTTTGAATCAGTCCTAACAATGTCCCAGCAAAATGTATGTGCTCTCCCTCTTCTGAGGGAAGGATTTGTTGAGTCCTAGTGCAGCAGAGGGGGAAGAGTGAGTTACATACAGATTCAGATTCATTGCCCCCCCCAAAACATAAGAGACTGTATCACAGTTTTCTTCCCTCGAGGCAGAGCAACACTCACAGCTCTCTTCCTCTTAAGTGTAGAAGGTGCTGGGAAGTGGGAACAGATGGTCTGGTATTACTTTTCCACAGCAAGTAGGCAGTTCCTATTCTTTTCTTTCCCCACATACAACCAAGCTGGCTGGCAACTGGTATTCTTGTGAGCAAGCATTTCTATCTAACACATTTGCTTCCTGTACAGTGTCACATCAGGCAAGATAAAGTGGTTTCACTTCACCACAAAACATCAACACTCATGCTGCTAGAAAGGACAAGCTCCCACTCTTATTTTGATCCCTTTTTCTCACAGATGAAATTAATGCCTAGCACCCCACCCAGGTTTTGGAGAAAATACAATGTTCATGTGACTCTCATAGCAATACTACTCACCCCAGTGCCTTTGTGATGGAAATTAATCCCTTTAACAAAGTTATTCACATTTTAAAAATCACTTTACAGTTTTAACACATGGCAACGAGTATTCTAAATGGCAATTCTGATTAAAAATACTATTGTGAGAGACAAAAAGAAGAGGAGACACAAAAATGCAAGGAAGCATGGAATCAAGGAATGAAGGAAGGTGACAGAGTGGGGATTAAGCAAAGGCTGGTTCTAGAAATTATATTGCTTTATCTCTTTTTTAATTCTTTCTTCAGCTTTAGGAGGAAACTCTTTTATTTTATCACTGTTTTGAAACATTTTTTAAAGAAAAATGAAGTAGAAAGATCTGCCTATAAATGTGTATAGAACACAATTGGAGAGAAATTCCTCTGAAGCTGTATAATCTGTTGTGTAAAGAGAGATTCCCCAGCATTCCTGAGATGAAAAGGGCATCCCAAACATAAAACCAGGTTTTAATTTGCTGATAAGCAAATCTGATCAGCAGTGATAGCAGATGACTCTGGCAGCTGTATAGCAAGTAAATAAATATTTCAACAGTTTTGTAGACTAAGCAATTTTCTTAATCAACTAACAAGAATATTTTAGAAATGAATACAATCTGACAAAGCATAACATAAATTCTTTGGCACATGTACTATGTCATGCAGCAGTCCTGATTAGGATTAAGCAACACATTGGAGAAGATCCGTGAGGACAAAGCAGTGGCCATGCTGAGAATCGAGTATAACACTTCTGCGTTGCATTTAGGGAGCATGCAAGTCTTGCAGGCATTAAAACACAGGATGATGCAGTCTGCTGTCTACTTTGAGCCTGAATCATAGAATCACAGAATACCATGTTGGAAGGGACCTTAAAAACCATCTGGTCCAACATTTCTAGACAAAGCGCAATCTAGCCTAGATGTCCCAGCACCCCGTACAGCTAAATCTTAAAGTTTCCAATGTGGGAAATTCACTACTTCCCTGGGGAGGTTATTCCAATGGCTATTTGTTCTCATTGTGAAAATTTTTCCTCTTGCGTCCAACCAAAATCTCCCCAGGAATAACTTGTGCCCATTACCCCTCATCTTTTCCATGAGACTCCTTGTAAAAAGGGAGTCTCTGTCTTCTTTGCAGCCACCCTTTAGGCACTGGTACATGGTGATAAGGTCTCCCTTGAGCCTTATTTTCACAAGGCTGAACAAACCCAGGTCTCTCAGACTTTCCTGACATGGCAGAATTCCCAGTTCTTTGATCACCTTTGTGGCCCTTCTCTGGACCCTCTCCAGCCTGTCCATGTCATTTTGTATAGTAGGGACAAAAACTGAGTACAGTATTCCAGGTGTGGCCTGACAAGTGCTGAATAGAGTGAGATAATAACATCTTTATCTCTGCTGCTGATGCCTTTGTCAATGTAACCCAGCATCCTGTTGGCTTGCTTTGCTGCAGCTGCACACTGCTCACTCATATTGAGTTTGCTGTCCATGAGAACCCCCAGGTGCCTTCCTACAGAGCTGCTCCACAGCCAAATAGATCTCAGCCTAGAATCCATGCTCCAGGAACTCTGGCCATCTTTACTTTATGTAATTTTGCTTCAGGAACAGGTCTTAATCATTTAGCATTTCTCTTACCTCTGATGATCAGACTTTTTCAAGGTCCCTTCCACCCTAAGATGCTGCAGAAAGTTCACTGGCAAGTTGTCATTCAGGACTTAAGCTAGCTTGGGTTGGTTTTCCCTTTTCCCTTGGCCACTTCGCTGCATTATCTACAGAGCCACTTAGAGGTTTTCTGTTGAATCATCTCTTATTGCCACTTTACAAAGAGAAGTTATTTGCTATATGTGAAAATCAAAGGTATGCTATGACCCTTCCTTACACAGGTTTCTAATGTAAAACTCCTGTTAACATGTTTTAGGGCATAATAAATCAAAACCACAAATGCTTCAGTAAGTAGAATTTAGGAAGAGATATTCTGGCTATAAGTACTACTACTAGCACAAACACTTGAGTCTGTTGCATTAGAATTTGAAAAGAGAAATTACCAAATGCAAAAGTTGCTGAGGCAAGAATAATTTTTCTAATTTTTGACAAAATCCTTTTTTATAGGAAAACTGAATTCAACTAAACAAAAATCTTTTCTACAAGAATGCACCTGTCTCAATGGAACTGCAAAGATGGGATGGTAATTCAGATACATCCAATGAGAAACAAGATTTGGATGGGCTGGTCGTTTCCCTGACAAAGGAATATGTGGGATTTCAAATCATGTCCACCTCCTAAAGAGTCCAGCTGAGTGTCTGGATCACAAGTAGTGGACAATTTCCAAACCAATTCTAGCAGGGTGTGATATCTGGCAAATGGCGAGGGAATCAGGAGATAAAATTAGTGCTGGGGAAGAGGCAAGTGGGATGGTTTACTCTTTTCTAATAATAGTATTTCAAAGATATTGCTGCCTGAGTTATTAAAATCATGTGTCAAATTATAAGTCTAAAGATATATATATATATATTAATGTGGAATAATTGCCAACTACCAACACACAATATTTGTTCCTGTTGAAATACCCGACAGAACTGCAATATGCACAAACTTTGTTTTAACATTTTGCCAAGCAATTCTTCATCAAAATCAATATGCAAAGCACATTTTATTGCATCAGTATAAACTGTAACCATAATTGGAAGTACTGATACTTTCTTAAGGTCACATTCTAACAGTTTCATTTAGATGGGATAATTTATTAAGCATTCTAGACATCAATCAGTCTCGTGAACTCTGTGATAATTTGGAAAAACTTTGCAGACAATGGTTTTTAAGCCCTGGCTAAATCACTTTTTGTACTATAATAGTCACCAGCATACTTCTAAGAGTTTCTAGTAGAGTATAATCTGCAGACTTTTCAGGAGAAGAGCTGACTTACAAAATACAGCTGACCTCCAAGCTGCTGGTGTCCAGAGTCAAAGGCTTCCTTCCATGGGCTTGCTTTCCACCAGAACTTCATACTTCTACAACACACGCATCCTGAAAATGAGTTGCCAAGAAAGAATCAGCAAACTTTTGAGCCTATAGCTGCATCTATATGTCTGTATCTACGTATCAATATCTAAATCCATACTCATATATATGTGCACACATACAGACAGGCACACAGAGTGAGGAGTACAGCTTGTGCTTTGGAAAATGTCCTGCAGTTACTTTTTGCACAGGATTTCACAACAGTAGCAGCTCCTGGAATTGCAAGGAGTAACAGGTTACAGTCCACTGAAGGTAAGAGTCGCACTGTTAAGTCATATGTAAAACTTCCCACGCAAACAGTTGTGAAATCATCTTTAATCACCTTTTCTCTAATTTTCAATGGTTTGCAATGGAAAGTTATTTTATACCACGTTATTTCCATAGAAACATGCAAAAATCCTTGCGCTTTATAAATTTTGACCAAATGGAGTAGAAAACTTAGGGACCAAGTAACAGAATAATTAGCACTGATAGCCTTAATTGCTAAAATGATTCCCCAGTGGTGGTTTGCAAGCAGTAACTGCTAATAATTTAAAAAAGCAAAATGTGAAACTAATTTTACTGATGTGTTTGACTAATTAGATAAGTGTGAAACTCTATGTAAACAAGACTGTATGGCAAATTAGCATTCAGACACATAAATTCACCTAAAAATCCTGTTTCAAAAAATACAGCATATTACTTTACACTCCTGCTGGTGCAAGGCGATTGGATTTCCACTTGTCTGGTTCAACATCAACTTAATCACTGCAATAACAACAACAACAACAAAAAGGCACAAACAGGAAACCTGACTATCCATAAGTGCATCTCAGTGCCTGTTATAAAGAGGTGAGATCTCTTTGGGAAAATTACAGTTTTGGACCTGAACATAAAAGAGCAGACAGCATATCAGCTATGCTGCTGTGGAGGTATAAAGTAAATCTCTATACTTACAAGTGTTGGGCTGATAAATTAAATGAGATCAAACATAAAGCATATAGACTATTATTTCATGATAATCATGATGTGCTCATCATTAACAGTAAAACAGTTAGTACAATGTAATCATCTATGTAAGTTCAGTCAGAAATTGGTGGAATTTTAGTAGATATTCCAGTCTGCTCCGTATTCTTGAACCGTTTTCCTACAGAGTATTTCTGTTGGAGAGAAAATTTTAAAATTGGATCTCCTAGACAAGATTAGAGCTGCTAGACTTTTGTCAGCACCATGCACTAGATCTTCTTTAAATTGTATTGTGGATAAGGGGTAGAACAAAATAGGTACATAAAAGCTGGTCTGTAGATATTTTGTGTTCGGTTTTTGTTTTGTTTTGTTTTGTTTTTTTTAAAAAGACTAAAAAAACCCCTATAATTTAGACTACAGCTCACTGACTAGAGCTGACAGGAAAAAGGGTCTCCAGCCAAAGCTGATGATTTGGGCCTAGAGTGTGGTTTCAGCTGTGCATAAAGTTTCAGTCAGTGGACTGGAATGAGAGCTGCACGCAGACTGGAGCAGCAAGTTTAGAATAATCTGGTAAGGCACAACAGGAACTGAATCAGTTGGAGGATGCCATGCTATAACTAACAGGTGTGATTCAAATGGGGTTTGTTAAGATACAGATTCAAGGTTATGTGAGACCAGATGGACAGATAAGAGGAAATTCTGGATGTGAAGCTAAGAGTAAATAGGAGATTTGCCCTATCACAAAGGAGTTAGCATTTGGAGTTAATTTAATTTGGTAGCACAAGAACAGGAATTGAAACTGCTGTAGTCTACCTAACAATTACTGATTTGGCAGGAGCTAGGCTAGGGTTGTTCTGATACCTGGAGTATGTCCCTGGCTGGATCTTACGGACTTTATCACAATGCCTATTGCTATGCCTTCAGTGTTCACAATGATTTTGATTACAGAGTCTACAGGCAGAAACTGTGAATCAATTGCAGGTCAGTCTACATGAGAAAAAGAACTCTGCTTATTGGTCTTAAGCTGATATGTAATCTGTGCTTACTTTAACCCTGTAAAGGTTACAATTTCTAACATTCTTTTTAAAATAAATTTGACATGAAAAATTAGATATATTAGATATGCCAGGCAACCAAATAGCCAAAATTCACAATGACTATTGTTTTTATTATTGATTTTTGTCCTTGTCTCTCTGGGTGCATTAGCTATCTTACTTACCTAACTGCCAAGATTCAGTATGTATCCTGGGGAACGGCCACCTATGTGTTACCTATGAACACTCTGAAAATATTAAAACCACAGAAGCAGCAGGTCCTTTGAGCTTTTCTCTATGAGTTCCTGGCAGTCTTGTCTCTCACCCTTTCCCTTCCATGATGTACCTCAGAAACCATGCCAACTCTGTATCTCCTGGAGGACACATCTTTGCATAGCTTCACATTTTTTCTCCTCACCTGTCCCACATTTCATTATTTTTCAAAAAATGCAAAATATGCAATGTGCTGTGAAGCTCTACTTGCATTCAATTCCCATTTCCCAAATTTCCAAAGTAGAAATTCACTTTCATAGGTAAACAAACATACTATTTGAATTCTGGCACCTTTTGTTGAGGGCATGGAAAGGGAAGACAGGGTCAGAGGAAAAAGTGCCAAAAGCTGTACTGAGAAAACATTCAGGAAACCATCATTTGCTTCAGGGCAGAATTAGTTCAGAAGGAAGAACACTGTGTTTGTCATCAAAGATTGGGGGATTTGCAACCCTAACCACATCTTCAAAGTCTGAGGGAGTTTGACAATCAGAAAAAGAAGTCTGGATAACTAAAGTCCTTACAGATATAAGGACTTTCTCTAGCAACTGTATAAGTGTGAGTGAAATTCAAAGCAGGCAGAACAGATTCCACGGACAAGTTGCAGCTCTGCTCTCTCTACAGAGCTGCAGCCACATAGGATGGGAAGGAAAGGGATAACATACTAACGAGGCTGAGGTAGGGCGATTCCAACTCAGAGGGACAGGTACTTTTATTTCCAAAGTAACTGTGAGCTTACAGTTTTCCTTTTAGGCAGTAAGAGCTGTGGAGTAGCTTCATGAAAGGTAGAGTAATGCAAAATCTTAGGCCATCCCCAAATTAATAAATGTTTTCTTTATTATTTTACACAAGACCAGAATTTCACTCTGGTGTAATGAAAAAGCTCTCCTCCAGTTTAACACCAATGACTTTTTTTTTTCTGTTCCCACTGTGGTTTTGGAACAATTTTGCCTTCTTATTTTGGCTGGAAATGATTTTTCATTTGCCAGCTACATTGCAGCTATTACTACTGAAGCTCTATACTTTTGCCGCTGCTCCATTGTGGGGACCTTTCCTACCAAAGCTTTTCCCTGGGCTCATCTATTGTCTATCTCTCATCCAGGAATCTCAAAGTGTGTCCCTAGTGGACAAGGACCAGGAGGTTCTTGTCAGGCACTCTGTGTATATGTCTTGCCTCTGGTGGGAACATGAGTGGAACAGAAGTCTTCATCCACCCCAGTCCTCTCAGACAGAGCTGGCGCCAGGGTGTATAATTTCCCTATGTAATTTAGCTTTTAGCAGTCATTTCAATTTGGATGAAGTTCGTATTTTTCATCAGTTATCAGCTAACATCAAAACAATAGCTTCACAGTCCCATCAAGGCAGAAACTATCACAGAGGAGACAAGGTATTTAACAGCTGGCATCTCCTAAGATTTTCTTCAGTGGGGCTAGATCTTGACTTTGAGTAATTCACAATCAGCATGTCCTTAGGAACAAAATAATTCTCCTTTAAATAAGCAGGGTAGCCTGTTGAAGGGGTTAACAGTAAACAGTACAGAATTGTTCCATTAGGGAATGACTGTAAACACTGAGGAATGCTTCCATTTCTCTCTCTCCTGTAGTTACTGTGTTTCAGCAATTTTAGCTCTTATTTCTAGATATAAATCAGAGAACCATCCCCTTATGTTGACAGTTGCTACACAAAATTTGATTCTTTCAAGTTTTTAAGTGGTCCAGTGTATGAAATTTAAGAAATTGAAAAACACATAAATCTAAGGTTTTTATATTCAAGTCAATGATTTGCTTTTAACATGATGCAGACAGGATACTGAGGTGCCAAGGTTGAGAGTGAAAGTAACAGAGCCACACTAAAAATTACTTTTATTTTCCCCTTTGACTTCTTCAGCCTGCCTAAGGGGATGTAGAAATGTATACAGCTAGTCCTACTTGCAAATGGAATATCAGTGATTTGATCCAGTTTTCTTAAAGACACCAAAGAATTTGCCTGTTGAAGAGTCCTGAAACTGTTCTGTGTTTGAGGCCTCACAACGATGCTAATAAAGAATTAGGGGTCAAAATGGGCTTTCAGTGAGTTGTCTCCCCACTGATGGCACTTTCCCAGATGGGAACCCACCTCATTTGGAAAATGGCATATCTCCTTTCTGGTAGACTGTGTCCCTAAACCACTGGTGTGACTAGAGACATTAAGAAAGCTTCAGGCTAGGGTAATCCATCTGTGCATATAAACAAGAGCTTACTTCCAACAGGGATGGTGGAGTTTGCTGGAGATGTCATTCCTCAGAAATAACAACAAGCGTTTTATTGCTAATATCTGATTTTTCATTGTACCTGAACTTCTGACTCTCTATTAGCAGCTGGATATTCATTACATAAATATGAATGGTGGCCCTGTTCTTTGTATTTCACTTTCTTTTATTTATTGACTGAAATCTGGCAACACTTGGACTTGGATCAGTCTAACAACACTTCAGTGGCTTTTGATTGTTTTTTTGTTTTGTTTTGGTTTTGTTTTTTTTTTAATGTACCAAACAAGTTTTTTAGTTATTTCACAACCAGAACACAGGCTGTAATAATATCCAAGAAAAAAAAATCTCTTTGCCTGAGAACGGTGCAAAAATATGGAAATCTTGCTGTAATAATCCATCCACTCAAATAAACATGAATTTACCTCTGTGTGTCTTTTCCTCAGTGTCTGCTAGATTTCATTCTTAGAAGTCCATATGACCACCAACCTGAGCCCAGGGCTGTTGTCTTTGGGTCAGGGCCCTCCCCACTTCCTGCTGATGGTTCTGGGTCAAACCTTGACAGGCTCTCAGCTGCAAGTGGGGGATGGGCACCACGACTGAGTCAAGAGCTGCCCCACAGGTAGGCACCATGTGTCCTGGACCCACAGCCAGAGCTGTGTCCCATGGAACTCAACTGCTATTGACTTCCCTAACCCACTGCTCCTAAGGCAATCCTGGTTCCCCAGTTCCCCAAACACTCCAATGAAGACCAGGGGAAGGGTCCAGGATTTTATTATTCAGCTGAGTCTAATCTTCAATATTGGGTAACATGTGGCCTGCATAACAGATATTAGCCCGTCCATAGCAGTAATTTCCTGTCCCTATGTCCTAGCTGGGTGTCACCACTCAGCCTCACCCCATATCCCAAGAGTGAGGATGCAGGTAGGGGGGAAGGATTATGCTTTTGCTGTTGTGAGAAAGGCTACTGACATAAACAGTCTCCATGCCCAGACCACTGCAAAGGGTGTGCAGTTCGGAGGCACCTGCACCGGCACCCTGCCACACAGTACTCCTTGTCCTCGTCGTCTCGGGCAGATGAACTGTACAACCAACTGTGTCATATAGTTTTGTGGCCTCTGAGCTTGTCCAGAATGCCCAGATGCCTACTTGGTCCTGGATCGCCTTGGCCATGTTCATTGTTATGGATGGAAGCTGTAGAGATATTCAACTTAAGTCAAACCATGGGACTTGGAGAGTCAGACACTGCTGTGTATCTGCTTCCATCCTGTCATCCTCAGGCTTTTTTGACTGCAGAAACACAACCCTATCACTTACTACTAGGTGGAATCTGTGCTGATGTGTTGTCACCCTTCTGGGTGACATCTTCCCTTACAGTGCCACTCCAGTCTTATTGTTTCCTGACTAGGTTTCTTTGTCTTTTTAAGCTTTAGAGCTAAAACTTGTTCATGAATACTGAGCTCCATAAAAGAGATGGCAGTGTTCTGGCACTGTAGTTCCTCTACTATACCCAATCTTTGAATATGTGGGAGACTGGCAGTCTTTGAACGTTTTAGTTTCTAACTTTGTCAAAGAATGAGATATATGTAAGCTTGGGGTGGTGTAAACTTCTGTCTCTTTCTTTCTACCCAGCAGCTTTGTGGGCTATCGAGGTCACAGAGCTCATACACCTTTTCTCTGTCTCCACACAAACTTCAGTAGACAGGTTTTTAGTATTTCACAATGACCAGGGTACAGCCTAGCCTTTCCCAGCAGGTGTATACTATCTGAATTTGGCACTTAATTGCCTTTACACACCACTTCTACAGACTAAACCAGTTTCATGAACCTTAGACAGAAGTCTTTTACAGAACTCTTCTCTCTGAAGTTTCCAAAATTTAAAGGGGTTTTAAAGGGAAGAAACAAAATTCCTGGAGTATTTTGCAAAAGAATGAAAATCCAGAAAATGTGAGTATTAATATGAACCTATGTATTTATAATGTGATAGGTGCATCCCTGCATGTTTCAGTGTATTTTCCAGGGAGCACCAATATTCAATAAAATGAGAACTTGATGGTCGTCCTTTCTGAATCTCACCATTTCAATAAGGTGATTCTTTAGATGAGAGGGATTTGTTCACCTGTTTTCATGGAGTTATATATTTTCTTCAACACATCCTCAGTTTTTGTTAATAATGTACACTTACTTTTACAATTATACTTGAAGTAATGTTCATTTCAAAACTACTAGTGCCAATTCTACATGATGCTTCCTTTGTGGCATGCATACAGCTGCAAGATGTTGTACTATAGTCACCTAGAAGGAAAATTGCACATGATATATACATAACTGCAATTATTTGCTGTATAAACATTAGACTGCAATCAAAAAGGAAGGCCAGCATTCTGTGGCATACCAAATAGGCAGGAAAATAACAACACAGTTCTTCAGCTGTCATGTATGTCTGTGGAAACTCCAAATGAAAATCTGACCCAACGTATGTAATTACTAGATACCTATTTATATGCATCTAGTTAATATTCTTATACTATACACATATACACAAATGAATCTATTTTTCCTATCATGAAATCCTGGTTGAGAGAGCTTAATAATTGAGCTTTAGTCTCACTGTTATTTAAATTGTGATAATTAAATTGTGGTTATTTAAACTGTGTTATTTAAACTGTACTGTTTGGTGGCTGTTGAATAAAATGCAATTAAAATTGATTTGGACACTTTTCTTAGCTACAGAAAAGCCAAAACCATTTTATTCTGGATGGATTTTTGATATGGTACTATTATCTTTTCCCTCAGGCTAGAAAAAATCTTAATTAAGAAATGAGAATTGTTGCAGCATCCTAACAAAGAGCACAGTCAACCCTTTATAGCTGAAGTTAAAAGATTGATGTGTGTATTATAGAGAATAAATTCATCTAATGACCATGCAAAATTTTTTTTTCACATTTTTATTTTGCACTTAGCTAGTGTACCAAGCAGAACAAATCCAATTCCTTCAATTTCTTTGATGCTGGTTATTTTCTAGATGCCTTAATAATAGCAGTTATAAACAGAACTATTTGGCTGGAAATATGATTACACTTTAAGATAAATATCAATGCTAAGAATTTTTTCCTTACAAAATCCTACAATTCATGCTCTTGTAATATAGAAATTTATGGTGTTGTCCATTTACATTACATTCTGAGAGTCCAATCCATCTGCTGTGTAACCCTACAAGAGTGTTTTCATTGACTGCACCGAAGTACAAAACTACTGCAAATCAGATTCAAACACTCCTAAGCTTTAAAAAAGGTTGAAACTTTATCCAAACTTTTTACTCAAATCCATCTGCAGTTAAACTACAAAGTACAGTTTTGGTTTCATCTCAGACTGCAATATGTATTCTAATTATGCAAAATTTTAGCAAAGAAAATTAGGCTCACAATGACACATAAGGAGCTGTTAGTATGCCAATGAAAATACTGCATTGTTTTCACTGGCAACTTATTTTAGAAAGCCTATTGATACTTGTTGACATCACTGGATGTTTCATTCCAAATGTATTTTATTAATTATATTACTATTGGCCATTTCAGATGGTTTTGTTGGGGGAAGGGGGGAAGTACCCCAAAAATCCAGCTGCAGTATACTACTACTACTAATACTACTACCACCAAAAAAAAAGGGAAATCTGTGGTTGTTTCTTCAAAAATTGTGTTCCTTTGATAGACTCAGGTCCAAATTTGCATACATTAGCAACAACAAAGAATATTTCTATGTTTTTTTTTTTGTCTTCCAACAGCCATGCAGAATTATGAAACTTAAGAAATGGAGGCTTTGAGCTGAATTATCTCCTTTCCCATTCTAAAAAACAAAGATACCCTCTGATTTGATTTCTCTGGATCTCATGTTTGTGCTCTACACAGAGGCTACCAGTCTTTAGTTCCTGTAGCACCACAGCCTTCCCTATAGCCTTTACTTCCCACCATATCTCAAAACAGACCTTGAATGCATACTGTTGTTATTGGTGCTCCACAAAGTACCCACAGACCCTGGACAACTCTGTCTAGTGTTCTCCCTGGAAACTTACTCAAGGACAGAATTAGAGTACTTCTTGCTGCGCTTATATGTTAGCCTGGCCTATGTGGCACATGAAAGGACATTGGACAGCTTCTCTTTGGCTCCTAATAAGATATATTGACTTTTCAAAACAACCTATCCATAGCTTAGAACAAGGCCATAGGGCTTGAAAAAACACCATGTGTTAGGATAGGAGGTGCGCATCACTGAAAATTTCCTGTGGAAGCACTTTCAAAGGTAGAAATCATAAAAGAATTTGTTTTGCAGACCATTAATAACAATTATAGGTGAGAAACTGATCAGTTTATTTCTCAGATCACTGTAAGTTTAGGGACAATTGCTATTGGTGTTTTTTCAGTTTGTATCTTTCTTTTTCTTGAAAACTCAGTACACATTTAAGACATAATCTCCCATTATCTTGCCTGTAGCTTTCCGAGCAGAAACACTTCTTAATTGTTCTGTTTGAACTGATTATATTGATAATAAGAAAATAAATGTGATCAATCTTTATAGATATCTGTCTCTTTTTTTTATACCTTTTTCACACAAAATATCTAGTACAGGAACAGGTTACAATTTCACATATAAGACCAAACTTATATCTTATATAAGCAGATAAAACTTTTTTGAAATTTCACGTTCCTTGACCAGCCTGAATTTGATAATTTCTTCTGAAGGAATGAATTTTTTGAAAAAAACAGACAGGAGTATTTACAAGACAAACTGAGTCTAGCTATCATGATTTTGAAAATCCTTACTTTTGCCAACAAACACAAATATTTGACACAGAGAATATGCATGTGCTGTGAGCAGGAGCATTTTTCAGCTTGTTTTTGTTCTCATTCTGTCTTTAAATGCTTGCAAACGACCATCAGTTTTGATTCTAAGATGAACTTGAGGTTCATGCTAAAATAATCCTTTATGGTCATAATTTCACCATGTGTATGTTTTATATGTCTGAAAATAAAGCAGTTCCACTAATTTATGATACTGAACCTATTAAAAAAAAACAATGCTGTACAAGTCCTTATTAAAAGCTTTTTTTATTTTTTATTATCATTATTTTTTGTATCACATATTAACATCCTAAGTAGAGGCCTGTTTCACATTTTCACCACCTCTCAAAAGCCTTACCTGGACAACCATTTTAGACATACTAGAATGAAAAATGGATAATGACTCTTTACGAAAACATTTGATGTTCTGATTAAATGTGGTTTGTAGGAGTATCATTATTCATTTAAAGAATAAGCAGAACCAAAATTGAACACCTCCCAGACTCTAAGGGAAGACTGGAGCCATATCTGAAATTGTGGTTTCTGACTCAGCTATGATTTCTAAATTATAATTAACACTGCACAATGATATATCCCGCTTTCCACCCAAATTGGGAAAATAAATGTTTTCCTTTCCTTTGAACTATATAACTCTTCCCCCAAAATACAAAAAATAGTGGGTTTAGATACATTTTTGTTCTCAGATAAGCAAAAAGATGCTGACCTGTTGAAATAACAAAGTTTGCAATCGTGTGATTTCCCTATGGGCAAATACCCTTCTAAAATTTCACAGTAAACTGAAAATATTGAGAAACAATTATTTAAATTACAGCTACTTAGTAGAAGAATTAAGCAGGGGCTTTCTAGCGAACAACAAAAGGGATTTAGGCAGTCAACTTGCCAACTATTGTGGAAGCCATTGTTTAAAACCTCCTGCAGCTTTAAAAATCTCACCATAAATGTATGCATATTTTATTGTATGTTTTAATCCTCCTAATGACTATTGTTTAACCCACAGGTCAAGAGAACTATGAAGCAGATTTGCATCTCCTCAGCGTCCTCGCTTCCAATTGACTTCAGTGTAAATTGCACAGTCCGTGTTAGATTGTGCTCTGACAAATCAGAGTGACCAGAGAAACATTAAAGGACCTTAGTAATGCTTAGAAAGAGGTTCCCAGCAATGCTAGGAAACAAACTTTTGCTCTGTCATTTGCTTATTTCCATTTGCTTATTTCTACAGCAGGCAAAAGTAGTTTTTGCCAAGCTCCCTATGAAATTTGTCATTGCTGACAGTTGATCAGTTTTATAGGAAGCAGTTATTGTTCACAAGTAAAAAAGGTGTATAATTTCTTCATGTTTGCCTTTGGCTGAACTTTGCTTCTAGTGAGGGTGAGACCCCAGCTAGCCTCCATTTCAAGACCATCCTGGTGAGCACTCATTTCTACCTCAAAAGAATAAGTGTGTTAGTAATTAGGGCCTAGGCATCTTTTTGGTACAAAAACCCATGAAAATAATAAGCTCATAGTCTTAACATTAATCTTTAAGATGATAAGATATATCAGCTATTTTTTCCAGTACAGCCAGAAAAAAAAAATTATTTCCATCTGTAAACTGATTGCACACAAAACCTGCAAATTGGTATATGTCTCTTTTCGCAGGAAGGAGTTAGCTGGTATCTTCATCTTCCAAAGCTCTCTGCAGAAGCCATCTTCAGTCTGCTATGTATTCTGTTCTTTACTGTGTATATTACCTTCCAATAACTCTCTGTAACTTTCCATTTATTTTTATAATTGCTCCTGATATTCTGGGTTTTCTGTACGTAGAATTTTGGGTTTTTTTTCTTTACACAGAAATAAACCAGAAAAAAATTATTCATATAATACCAAAACCACTTGTTTTCTATGTCTTAAGCAGTTTACTTATATTCAAAGTTTTGGAAAAAGAAACTGTACAACAAGGTGAAACACTGTTATGTAACCAAGAAGTGAGGAAATTCGGGTGTGCATGGTTAATGAAGAAAGAAAGAAAGTAGAGGTGAAAGGGAATTAGAGCTTGAAGAGAATATGGTATCTGGGGTAAAAATATCTGTTCCTAATGATAGAATTTACTTTGGGATAGAGGTTCAGTAGCCAATTTGAATATAATTGTGGCCTGCTTAAGTCCTTCTTCAGGGGTTTATAACAAAGAAGGTGTATGTGTTTAAAGGAAAGTCTTTTTTTCCTTAGCCACCTATATTCCTCTTGGTTACAACACCTATAGGAAAAAAATCACCAAACCCATCCATGTCTGAGAACAGAATCACCTCCAAATACCAAGGCATATGTATTCAGTATTAATGCACATTACCTCACCAGTTTTATTGATTCTTAGTGAAGAGTTATGAAAACTTTTAATTTCAGTTGCCGCTTTCATTGATATAAAAATATAGAGTAGCATTATTTACTTTATTTTGGCTTCCCCTCAGTGGAAACCACAACTCCCATTCTATGTATCTTGGCTCACATTAATTCTGGCTTTGCAATTTTTATGTCCTGTTTGTGTTCTGTTTTGCTGCCAGGCTTCCTATTTGGTTATATGGGACACCCTTCTCCATTCCGCTTTTCATAACTGTATGAAATGTGAAAATTACCAGGTGCTGATGAAATGCCATGGCTTCTTAGAAACAAATACTAAAGTATAATATTGCAAAAATAACACAAATAACAGTATAAAAGTAATAAACCAGAGAGGTGATGCTGCCCAAAATGTACAGAATCAGAATGACATTTTTGACAGGTCAGGGGTATAAAAAAATTCATTATACCATAGACATATACTAATAAGAACAGTTATTATGAATCTTATAATGAATAAAAGAATAAATGTTTTGCAAGCCATTTACATGGCAATACTTGTTTCCTCACTAAAGAAATCACAATTAAAAAGATCTTGCTGAAAATGGAAATGAAACAAGCACTTTGTTGATGGAAGAAGAGTCATTTCTATGCTTCAGAAGAAGTCTTGTTGCAATTTATCAGTATATAAAACAAGAAAATCATGAAGCAAGGCTTTGATTTATATATTTCAAATACCCTAGAAACTAATAATGACCTAATATTGGTTTTTATTATAGAAATTGGGCCTTAACTGCTTGAGGATCCTATCCTGGAAGGTGCTGAGTTTTTCTGGGATATTGCTGTCACTCTACCTGCAAAGCATAACCAGCAGCAAACATGCTTGTTTCTAGTGAGAGTGATTTTACCTTATGCTTCATTATTTAGTCTTGTTATTGGTATATTCAAGCTATCCTAACCTTCAGATATATATTTTCTTATTATTATGGTGTCATGGTTTAAGTCCAGTCAGCCATGCAGCTTGCTCGCTCACTCCCCTCCCTTTCTCCACCCCCGCTCCTGGAGGGATGGGAAGGAGAATTGAAAGAATGTGACTCCCACGGGCTGAGATAAGAGCAGTCCAGTAACTAAGGTATAACACAAATCACTACTGCTGCCACCAATAATGATAATGATAAGAGAAATAACAAGGGAAGAAAATACGACCGCTCACCACCCCCTGACAAATACCCAGCCTGTCTGAGCAGTGATCTAGCCCTTTCGGGTAACTGCCCCCTGCTTATATACTGGGCATGACGTGCTGTGGTATGGAATACCTCTTTGGCTAGTTTGGGTCAGGTGTCCTGTCTCTTCTTCCTCCTGGCTTCCCCTCCTCCCTGGCAGAGCATGAGACTGACAAAGTCCTCCGTCAGGCTAAACATTGCTAAGCAGCAACTAGAAACATTGGTGTTATCAGCACTGTTCCCAGGCTGAAAGTCAAAAACACAGCACTTCACCAGCTACTAAGAAGGAGAAAAATGACTGATACTGCTGAACCCAGGACATACGGTTTTAGACACACAACACCTAAAGTCTATCCAAGTAGCACATTATAAACGTAAAGATCATGAAGTGCAGCAGTACACTAAAAAAATTGTGTAGTTTTAGCAGAAATTAAGCAACCACAGGCATATATAATAGTCATATAACCCTCAAGGTGCATTGAATTTCATTATTTGAATATATAGATCATGGTGAATACAGAAATATAAAATAATTTACTTTAGAACAGAGAGAGCATTATCTCCTTTAGAGTAAAATGGAAAGGAATAAGGAGAGTCTTGACTTTGCCAAACTGTAATCTTCAACAAAAAGGGTAGAAAACTAAAAAAAAGAAAAAGTCACTTTCCAGAAGCAACACGATACAGTATGCGATATATTTACAGCAGGATGTGAATGTTTGAGGCTATAAGTTTGTAATGGGGATATCATTTCTCCTTCTCCACTAATATAATATTTCAAACAGTGGATTAAAATTTTTGGATATTGTTCAAAATGTACAAAATTCAAAGACTGATCACATAAGTTCACTTCATCTGTGGTTTCATTTAATAAGCCTTGGCTTTATTTTATTTTTTTTTTTATATATATATAAGATAGTTCAGTTTATAGAAAATGTACCCCATTAGCTGTTTCGTGAATTCATAAATGAGCCATTGTGCTTTTGTTAGGGTGTGGGCATGTCTTCTTGTTTGTACCTATTTGTCTATACACAAATATATATATATATATATAGAGAGAGAGATTTATCTTAGAACACTCATTGTTTCAAACTTTAATCATGCACAAAAACTGGAAAGTGCTTGGAGTTTCAAAAGCTTTCTTGAGTGCTGCAGAAATAAAATCAGACAAGTTATGGCAGTGGTTAGCAGGGATCAAATCCTTAAAGTTATAGTGCTCCATTTTGCTGTGTTAATCCTCAGAAATATAGCTTATTTTCCAATCAATTTAAATGCTCTTAAAAAAATTAAAAAATAAAATTAGGAGGATGTCAGTTCAAGGATTAAAATGAAGAGTAAAAGCAGATGACTTTGGTTTGACTCCTCTGGCTCCCATATCCACCAGCTATACAGAGACTATCAGCCTGAAGCTCATCGTACATCAGAGCAGACCATGAATGCATACCATTACTTTTGGTGTTCCATCCAATTCTCACAGAATTGTGACAATTCTCTGTGGCAATACTCCAAACAATTGCATCCAGGGTACTTCCAGAAGCTTGCTCAAAGACTTCTGCACTTACTTGTTAGCCTGGCCTATATTCCACAGGAAAAGAAATGGGACTTTCATTGGGAGCCAGCTTCAGCTTGGTTCTAATGAGAACTGTTGACCTGTCAAAGCAGCCCATGCATAACTAAAACAAGGCCATAGGGCCTGAGGAAGTCCTGTGTGTTAAGGAAACCTTGATATGCTAATACATGTGGGCACCCTTCTATGTAATGCTATCTAGTAAAGAAAAGAATAGATCTACTTAACTCTTATTCTCACTTCTCCAGAAAGATCACAGACCATATTCCATTCTATCCTTATCCAAACATTTTGGTTCCTTTCTGACAAACTTTAGCTACTGGAGACATTCTTTTGAGAATCTCAGCTTTCATCAGAATAAAGACTGACTCCACATATTATAAGAGTTAAAGGAAACAGCTGAAAGCCTAAGGTAGATGTTTTAAAAACCGTAGAATGTCTTCATCAATTTCATTAATTGAAGGACGGATAACACTTACTGAGCTATACTTAGGCTGAGTTCACTGCTGATTTGTAAATTCTCTTTTGCACCATGCTGCATTCTGTACACTTTTCGTTCTGAGGCAGACTGAATGTTTCCTGTTGACCCGAAGGAAGAGTATCACTTTGAAGCAGTCCCTTAGCACCTTCCAAAGAAGGAACTATTATAAAGAAAAGATGAGTGATGGATGGAAATACAGACACATCTATAGCTCACTGCTTGATTTCTCTGGCATTTTTGAAAGAAGAAGAGTAAGAAGTAGTTGGATATTAAGAAAAAATAAAGAGAAGAAATTAGCTGTCAATATAAATGCAGTAGTGGTTTAATGTGCAGTACAAACTGACAAAGCGAAATCATTTTTTTTCAGAATAGACAGTCTGCATAATTGGACAAACAAGGCATTGTCAACTATGTTACTTCAAAACAGTTAAGACACTAACCAATTATTTTCAACAATCTCTTCCTCTGATACAAGAAAAGAAACAAAAATAATAACAACTTGCTTTAAAGCACAGCTTGTTATTTAAAATCATAGTGTTTATAACATGGGAAATGAATGGTTTTAAATCACAAGACACACAGAAGTGCTCATGTATGTTGAAAGTAAAGGAAAAATTGAGAATAAATAGCAGGACTTTTTTAAAGTTTAAAGAACAATAAGAAAGCCCATATTCAGGACTCTGATTAGAAAGTGACACATCTTTAATCTGTGGGAACAGAAACTACCAGATTATTAAAAATCAAAGTTCTTAGCAAAGAACAGAAGAAACACTTCCCACCTTCTACCGTGTGCGCTTCAAGATTTTGTCTTTTTGTGATCTTAAAAAGGTTTCTTTATTTTTTTTCTTTTGTCCTTGGTTTCCTTATGATTAAGGAATTTCTTTCCCCTTTGAGGTATTCCAAAGGTAACAAGACCTTTCACAAAGTTTCTTACAGAATTTAGCATTGCCCTACAGTCCAGCCCATACCTGTCTTCCCCTGCTTTTTATATCCAAACTTGAGAAAAGGAACAGAAGACATTTCACAAAATCATGAGTGGCACATTGCATTCATGTATTTAAGAATGTAAATTCTTAGCACCTAATGTTTCCTCCTATGCATCTTATCAGATGGCAGTGTGCTAAGGTCCTGAACTGGTGACATGGCAAAGTGAAGACAGAGGCTTGAGCTGAGGAAACAGCTCTGTTCCCAGGCCCTGGACTAATGGGGGTGGGAGTGTGTAAAAAAACAGTTTGCTTGAGGTGGCGTGGAACAAGGGGAATTAAGAAGCAGATGCTCTCAATCTCAAAAGGAAAGCTGCTGTAATCAGTATACAGCATTCTCTCAGTCAATCCAAGGCTTCATGGGGGGAGGGAGGGGGAGAAACACAACAACAAAAATCTTCTAGCTCAGTGCATAAATGTAAGGGAATTGTCAAACTGGATAGGCAGGAGTCTATCACACTAAAAATTATTATTCAAGTTGAAAGTAAAGCTTTGTTAAGGTTTTAATGAAAGCAACAGTATTTCAACAACAGAAGTTCTGTTCTTTCTCTTTTTCTCTCCCTTTCCACATTCAGTTCCTCTACCACTGCACCTGCTTCCAGTTTTGGCTTCTTGACAGTGATGCTTAAAGAGACATCAGCTGGCAGCAGCAAACTGTTAAAAGCTCCCCTGCAATGCAGTTTTGCAAATGCCAGCCATTAATTCACTGGTGCATGCCAGGTTAATGCAAGGTTTCTTTCCTTATTTGCTCTTAGGTTTCATTCTAAACAGTAAGGAATCTGAGTCATGGCCTAACTATTTGGGTAACCATTAAATGTGGTCACTTCTGTTTGCTGTTGTTGTAATATTTTGATCCAAAGGGTGTTGCATAGAATTTCAACTATAGCACTGTTTCTTCTTCACAGACATAGCTGTTGGACCACAAGTTTTGTTTTGTTTTAATGTTTTGTCCTTTTAAACAGATGGTGGGATAGCTAAGCTGCTGAGATCTTGTAGTTATTTAGTTGCCTTTGTGCTTTTCCTCTCCTGTTCTTCGAAGTCCAGAATGCTACCCTGGAAAAAGAAATATAGAAGACAAAGAGGCTGGCAAGAAGCTTAAGTACTGAACACAAGTAGGCTGTTCCCATGCTGCCTTAGAGATCACAATTCAGTCTGATCTTCAGTGCCCCAGTGTAAATTTAGAGCTATTAACAACATCAGATTCATTAGACTGACTCCAGAATTCTCTGTGTGGTAGAGTAAATAATAGACCCCCATAGGACATTTTTTAATTCACTGCATCATTTCAGCAGAGAGTGAGAAAATGTCACAGATGTGCAAGAATTCCACAGTATATTTTCCTTGGAAAATTAAGGCTTATCTTTAGTGGGTGCTGTCTGAAGTTTCTTTCTAGGCCATCTGGGGAGATAAGGAATGTGATTTGCACAGTCTGAACTACTGAAGCTTTTCCCTGTATTCCAAACTTTTTCTACTGACAGTTCCTGGTGGGAAAGAATGACCTCAGTGCTCTAACAGACAGATTAAAAAGTAAAGTTTTACTGCATCAGAAGCATCACAGACCTTTTGACCTCATGTTCTCTTTCAATAATGCCTGAGCCTGTTCCTGGTTATCTGAAGATTTGTATTGTCTTTTGCCAAGGTTGAACTAAGTCCTTCAGCAAAGAGCATACCATCCAGAGGGACCTTGGCACACTTGAGAGGTGGGCCAATTCTTGAAGTTCAACAATGTGAAGTCCAAGGTCCTATACCTGGGTCGAGGCAATCCCAGGCACAGCTACAGGCTGGGCAGAGAAGAGACTCAGTCAGCCTTGAGAGGAAGGACTTGGGAGTGCTGTTCAATGAGAAACTGAACATGAGCCGGCTTCAATGTGCACTCGCAGGCCAGAAAGCCAACCATATCCTGTGCCACATCAGAAGAAGCGTGACCAGCAGGTCGAAGGAGGTGATCCTGCCCCTCTACTCTGTTCTTGTGAGACCTCACCTGGAGTATTGTGTGCAGTTCTGGTGTCCTCAACATAAAAAAGACATGGAACTGTTGGAACAAGTCCAGAGGAGGGCTACGGGGATGATCAGGGGACTGGAGCACCTCCCGTGTGAAGACAGGCTGAGGAAGTTTGGGCTGTTCAACCTGAAGAGCAGTAGAGACCTCGTAGCAGCCTTCTAGTATCTGAAGGGGGTCTACAAGGATGCAAGGAGGGGACTCTTCATCAGGGTTTGTAGTGGTAGGACAAGGGTTTAAACTGAAATGGGAAGTTCAGGTTAGATATAAGGAAGAAGTTCTTTACTGTGAGGATGGTGAGGCACTGGAGCAAATTGCCTAAGGTAGTTGTGAATGCTCCATCCCTGGTGGTGTTCAAGGCCAGGTTGGACAGAGCCTTGAATGACACGGTTTAGTGTGAGGTGTCCCTGCCCATGGCAAGGAGGTTGGAACTTGATGATCTTACTGTCCTTTCCAACACTAACCATTCTATAAGTTAGCAAGAGCAATGTATCCTGACTTTTGAAGTAAGAAAGAAGAGTTAAAATAAAGACATGGGAGATAAAAGCAGTGTTGAGGGTGGGGGAGTAAGCAGCTCAGATAGGCAGTCAGTGTTAGCAGTAGCTTGAACCTGTTAGTTGGATTAGGATTTCTTTACTAAGTTATGAAAATCTTGGCTGCAATCTATACGATGTGGCTGAAAACCAGCCAATGGAAGAATAAAACTGCTGCATGCTGCTTCCTATTTATCCATTTATCTTATTTGTGTTTGAGGAACTGTGGCTCTAAGACTGATGCTTAAAAATCAGATGTGCTGGAAAAGATTATCACACATCTTTCTATATTTTTAACCTAGCTACTAATGTATATATACCCACTACAGTAATTTCCAAGATTTTCTCTCTATTGTGTAAACATTGGTCATTCAGCTAGAAGTTAACGACAGGGCTTCAGTTACACCTTCAGGAGGCAGGTCCATGAACATAAGAGCAAGCTTGCAGGCAAAGAAACCATTGAACTCAGGTAAGTACATTTACAGCTGAAACAAATGTGGCCCTTGCATCAATGCATGCTGTCTCTGCTGCCCAGAGCAATAGTACAAAAGTGATTTGGTGGGAGTTCATTCTCTGAAGGATCAATTTCCTCAGAGTGAAAGAACAAAGAAAATGGAAAAGCTTGGAAATGAAGGCATGACCCACAGAGAATGGAGTGAAATCAAGTTCAAACAGCTTTTAGTATGAGGTAAAAAATGTTTGAAATTGTAAGTAAACAGCTATTTTCTGCTTGATTTCTCCATATTCAGGGAAGAAAATGAATTCTTATCTTCTTTGTAAATAAGAAAGATATCTGGCTCCATACAATGGAACAACCTCCATTAGTCTGATTTTTGCCAAGTACTTGGGTCACAAGAAGAAAGAGTTAGGATGAGATTATTAAGTACATTTCTGCTTGAAACTTTGAATTTGAACCCAAATCCATGGTCCATTAAGCCTAATATTACAAGGTGGCTGAGAAAAAGGAAGCAGAAAACATACCTAACTACAAATGCTGGCAAATATAATATGATACATTAACTAAACAAGAAAAAGCAGAAGTGCTCTAGCACCATTTCACATACAAGTATTTCAAAGTTGTAGCTACCTCAGAAGAGTGCAGCAATAAGTTTGACATAGTCTGGGTTTTGGAAAGTTGATTTTGTGAAATAGGTGAAGCAGATAATTCTCATTCTTCTCTGAAAAAGAGGTTTAGATATAATAACCAAATATGAGTTGGGCTCAAGTTTGTCTTTGTGCCAGAAGCACTTGGTTACGTGTTGCGTGTTCTAGATAAACCAAAAATAGTGGTTCTTGAAGCATGTAAAGCTTTACAGATTCAGAGGTATCACAGAAAACCTGAAAAAGTGCCTGATTCTGTGAGGAAATGTCATTATTCTGTTTCAGAATGGTTTCAAATGCTTAGTGAAATTAACAGGCCTCTGAACCCATGAGCAGATGACTGGAAAAGCACGCTGCTGAACTCACATCTAGCTCATTTCCTGCTACAAGGTTGAGAAATCATGTTCTCTAATAATTCTAATAGTAATGCCTGTTTCAGTAACAGTGCAGGACATGCTCGTAGGCCTAAACTATTTATACACTCACAATAGCAGACTACAGCAGTTTTGCTCTACGTCGTCTGTATTTTTATTTTATTAAAAAATAAAGCATCATCCATGGGAAATTGTCCCTTAGGCAACATGTACAATCAATCACATACAAATACTGATCTAAAAAAAAGCTATAGTATCTGAATACCTGAAAATACGGTCTTTCTTTTCTAGTGAGCAACCTAGATGCTTTTGCTGCAATAAAGCAGAGTACAGTTGAAGGTAAAAACATCTTTGGTAGACAGAATACTTAATTTTTGCTAATGTCAGTTAACCTTTATGAAAATAAGCAGAATGTTCATGGAATGGCTTGGGTTGGAAGCTCATCCAGTTGTAATCCCCTGTCATAGGCAGACACACCTTCCATTAGATCAGATTGTAGACCTGGTTGCTCAAAGCCCTGTCCAGCCTGGCCTTGAACACTGCAGTGGTGGGGCATCCACAGCTTCTCTGGGCAACCTGTTTCTATGCCTCCCCACCTTCATAATGAAGAATTTTATCCTAGTATCTAATCTAAATTTATCCTCACTCAGTTTAAAGCCATTCCCTCTTGTCCTATCACTACTTGCTCATACAAAAAGTCCCTCTCCAGCTTTCTTGTAGGTCTCTTTTAGGTACTGGAAGGCTGCTATGAGGTCTCCCCTGAGTCTTCAGGCTGACCAAGCCCAACTCTCTCAGCCTGTCTTCATTGGAGAAGTGCTCCAGACCTCTGAGTATATTCATGGCCTCCTCTGAACTCACTCGAACAGTTCCATGTCCCTCTTGTGTTGTGGTCCCCAGAACTGAGCACAGTACTGCAGGTGGGGTCACACAGAGCAAAGTAGCGGGGCAGGATCCTCTCCTTTGACCTGCTGGTCACACTCCTTTTGCTGCAGCCTAGCCCACAGTTGGCTTTCTGGGCTGTGAACACACACTGCTGTCAACCAACACCCCCAAATCCTCCTCAGGGCTGCTTTTAATCCATTCTCCACCAAGCCTGTGTTTGTGATTGCCCTGATCTAAATTTATGAGGTTTGCATGGGTCCAACTCTCAGCCTGTCAGGGTCCCTCTGGATGGCTTCCCTTCCCTCCAGCTATCAACCGAACCATACGGTTTGGTGTCATCATCAGTTTTGCTGAGAGTGCATCAATTCCACTGTCCATGTTGCAGACAAAGATGCTGAACAGCATGGGTCCCAACACCACCCCTGAGGGACACCACTCAATTTTTCTGGTAAAATCCTGTAGATTTAAAAATTTAACAAGGAAAAAGCAGTCAGTTAAGCTCCAATGCCTGTGATAGGCTAAAGAATGGAAAAACCTCAAGAAATTCAGTTTCATTAACAAATGAAAGAGACCACAAAGGAACAACCCACAAAAAAAATAATCTGGCAATAGAATGTTTTTATCCCTAGTCCTGATTTTGGTTTCGTATGTATGGGACACATTGAATTTTTTAACAGGAAAGCAAAAATCAGACATGGATCCTCATATGCATATATATGTACAAGTTATTCATAAGCGTCTATATGGAAAAATTATTGTCAAAAGCTTTGAAATACTTTTAAAAGTCTTTCCAAAAAATAATTTTATCTCTTTTGTTACTTGGAGTACTACTGTCTTCACTGAGTCTGTTATCCAGGGCTTCCCATTCATTTGCTTTGGCTAACATATCAAAAATATAAATCAAATTCATCACCATGGGTTTGAATGCAATGAAAACCTTGGAAGACATGTTGAGTCTTTAATCCTCAAGTCTTACATTTGGCTGAAGAAAAAGACAGAGAAGGCAGACGAGCTTGAGCCATAACAGCTTCCAGAGTAACACTAAGTTCCCAAAATGTTTTGAGAGAGAGGGAATCTGCAGTAACATCATTACCAGAGCATAACCTTTATATCTGAAAGGCAGTGTGCAAGACGAGTGGAATTTAAAGGAATAATCACACATAGAATTAATCTTACTTTGTAATTGTTTGCTCAAAATCAGATGCCTTCATGCAAGTAAACAACAAGAATATTGGGAAGGGACAGCAAAGGCTGATGTGATCTTTCAGAAAACCAGGATCAAGTTAAGAGATTGGTAAAGCATAAAACCAGGTCTGTTACACTAACATATGTTGTAAAATACAAAACTGTTTGGAAAACAAAAT
This sequence comes from Pezoporus flaviventris, assembly GCF_033815535.1. Taxonomy (NCBI): domain Eukaryota; kingdom Metazoa; phylum Chordata; class Aves; order Psittaciformes; family Psittacidae; genus Pezoporus; species Pezoporus flaviventris. The sequence goes on from NW_026892760.1 coordinate 60,990, forward strand.
TTTTACAAAGAAGTAAAGATTTAACAAAAATAGAAGATTTGTCAGTTTTTAATCCTCAGTGTAGTTACTTAACACTGAAATAATACCTATGTTTCAGTGAAAATCAATAGAACCAGGTTTTTTTTTATACTCTTTTCCAACATAGATAGCAATATTTCACCTAAAATCGTATTACAGTTTGAATCTACATGTTGTTTTATTCCTTTCTTCTAAAAAAGCAGGGTTAAGTGGACTGCTAAACAGCTGCCACATTTCAGACCAGACACGGCTGTACTTCAGAACTGACTTAAAAATGGAACATGATGATTTCTGCAATGTTTGTTTCTAAACTAGTGCTTTAGGAACTTGTATGAAAATATACAGTAATAAGACGCCTTTCCAGGGATCTACATGGGTACTAAATGGCCCAGATATTTTAGCAACAGATACATCACCAATATTTGCAAAGTTGTTCAGAGCATGTTGATTAATCATATGCCAAATTTGCAAGCAAGAGTGTGTTGATTTTGGTCCAAACACGTTTATAGTATTTGATTTGCATGTGCATTCAGCCTTGATAACTGATCAATTCAGCATTGATAACTGTCCTACATTTACATAGACCTTCATTTTGAAGAGCTGTGAAGTAACAAGAGTGGTAAGTGGGCTGGAGTACCTCCCATATGAAGATAAGCTGAGAAAGTTGGGGCTGTTCAGACTGGAAAAGAGAAGGCTGCGTGGAGACCTCATAGCAGCCTTCCAGTATCTGAAGGGGGCCTACAAGGATTCTGGGGTGGGACTTTTCATCAGAAACTGTAGTGATAGGGCAATGGGTAATGGGTTTAAACTGAAACAGGGGAAGTTCGGGTTAGATACAAGGAAGAAGTTCCTTACTGTGAGGGTGGCAAGACACTGGAATGGGTTGCCCAAGGAAGCTGTGAATGCTCCATCCCTGGTGGTGTTCAAGGTCAGGTTGGGACAGAGCCTTAGGCAGCATGGCCTAGTGAGAAGTGTTAAGCAGTTAGGACTAGATGACCTTAATGTCCTTTCCAACCCTAACCATTCTCTGATTCCATGGTAATTACAACTCTAGAGCAACTTGGTCTGAGGGGAGGCATACAAACAGGTCTCCCCTTTTTCACATGCAGACAAGGGTAAGGAAGGGAGTCAGCCAGTTGTAAAGCAGTTTTTTTCCATCTCTGAGACTGAAGAAACCTGTACACTGGATGCAATGGCCATGCATGGGAAGAGTGTAGTGAGAAGCCACATTCCTTTCCTATAGTATCTGCAGGGAACTCACTGCAGTTCAGGCTGCCTGTGGCTCCAGATGCAGCCCTGCCCTGATTTTTACCATATGTTCTTTTTTTCCCTCCCACTCAGAGCTAGTTTTGCAGTTGTGCTGCAAAACTAGACTAGAAGAGCAGACTAGAGCAGCAGGTGTTCCTCAGACTGCCAGCAGAGTGGCCCAGCACATCCACCAGCTGCATTCATTTTCTGCCAAAGAAGTAAGGTCACCTCAGCAGAGCTGGGCCATTCCCTCTCATTCTTCTTGGGAATAAACTTAGAGATACGAAAAGCAGGGCAAACAGGTTTCGGTAGCTCCTTCCTAGATCCCCTGCTCAGGTACCTGCCCAAGCTGGATGTTATTAGTTTTCCAGATCAATGACTTTAACCCTTAAAAAAATATGGAGTCCATATCTGACATTTTAAATGCTTTCAGGCTAAACAGCATATAGTAGTGTCCTATGGCCTCTGTAAAATCTCACTTCACATGTGGTTAGGGGCTTGAGATATTGTGCACTCCCTTTGTTTTTATCTCCTCTGGGAAGTAACAAAGGCTGCAAAATGCCATCATACATTTTTATACAGTCTTTTAAAAGAAAAATATATCACCTTTTCTACTAGAGTCCAAGGATAATCTTCCTTTAATGGGTGTTCTATGCAGATTTCTGACTTTTGCATTTCTATGTAAGGCACAGACAATTCCACATCTTTTTTCTTTTTAATTTAACTTTCAAGCACAGCTGAAAGTTCAGTTCAGTTCAATTATAAACAAACAATACACCATTTTTTTATGTAATTAAAACAAACTAATGCTCAGTGACCAAATGTTCTCTAATCAAAATCTCTTTCTGTGTCTGCAAGTAGGTTGTCTTTTCTGTGTTTATTGCACACAGTTAAAAGACACTTTTATTTATTCTAAATTCTTTTTCATCTGGGCATTTCAGAGAAGTTGAATTCTAGTGTCTTCTTTGCAGTTGGTACTTTCTGATGTAGTACTGTCCACTGAAGGAGGAACACCTTTGCTCTATTTTTACTTATATACATGCATATCTACACATACACACAATCATAAGCTGACCCTAGGAAAGCTTGATTATTATTACATATGGAAAAACATAGGCTTACAAGGAGGTTGAAATATGAGCAAAATATGATTCTACCCACATTAAAATGTTTTTCCTCAATCCTTATTGTATTTTAGCAGCTAAAATAACACTGAAATGCTACACTACAGCCATAAATACATTGTTTTGAAAGGACAGCCAACAGAAGGTATTACTTATAAATAACCGTGAACTAATTTCCACATGGTTATGATAAGTTTGGAGCCACTCCCTTAACATGAAAAGAGGCTTAAAATCATCAGATCAGAATGTGGCTCAGAATCTGGCATTTTTATCTTTCTTTATAAAATCCTAGGAATATCTGCTTTATTTACACCAGAAAATACCTCCAGTGTCTTCAGATCTTGGTTTTACTTCCCTTTCTTGTATTTGATCAATGGGTATCACCTCAGAAAACCCCAATATCTCAGTTCAGATTTCCAGCACTGGCTGGATCATACTACAGAGTTCTGCATGCTCAGGGGACCAACCAGCTATAGATAGTCCCAATCTCCTCTCAATGAGGGCAGTGCCACAGTCCTCTGAGTGCTTTGCTTGGGGCAGATCTGGCAGAGCAATGTGGGTCTCAGGAACTTGTGAGTGAAGTAAACATGATAGACACAAGCCAACACATAAGTAGAGAGATAGACAGTTCCTCTAAGAATTCTCTTTTATTTCCCTCACTTTGGTATATCAGTTGAATTTCTTTCCTTCATTTCATGTAATCACAGTTTGCATGCTGGTTTGTCTCTTGCATACACTCCTTACAGGTGAAGGTTTAGTTGTAGATAGAGAGGAGTAAACCACTGAGTTTTTTTCCCTGAATGCATAAAGCCTGATAATAAATCCACTGACACCCATGGAAAGAGTCCCACTGACTTCAGCTAACTCTGGACAGGCCAAAGTTTGCTCTTTTGAACAGTCAGCTCACATTCGCCATCACACTCAGAATCATATACTCACTCTATTATCCCTTTGGGTAGTCTGTGTGGAATAGTGTTCAGCATGGGATGTCACTTCAACAGAGCACAATAGAGGACACTTAAAAAAAACCACAGCTAGTAGAAATATGCCCCTGGGTGAGGCCCCTCAGGTCAGCCTAGGTTTCTGACTGAAGAAGTGGGGTATTATGTACTGATGTTAGCTGCATATGCAGTCTCTTTTAAAGCTGTTCTTCCAAACATGTTACTAATATCTAATCTCAGAATCTGAATAAACTTATGAGCAACAGGCTGTATTTTAGATTTATGGTAGTTTTAAATTATCCACAAAGTGCTTTATCTATAAACATGGCCACAGACATAGTAATGCAGTATATCCAGAAGGAAAGATAGACTCAGCCTTAAAATAAAACAGAGGCAAGGAAAGGGAAACCTAATATACGGGAACTGAACAAGCCATTACCTTCCATACATGTGGATAATCTGACATTAAAATTACAGATATCTGAGCAGCAGAAACTTGGGTTTTTTTAGCCACACCTCACAAAAAAAGACTGTGTAACTTTTTGCGAAAAATAAAACTGGCCATGACAACAACTGAACTTCCTTATATTTGGGTCATCTGAACTCTAATTGTAAGCTCATTATCATTGTAACCTGCAGAAAACTTCCTTGCACCATTCTCCAGTTACAGGACAATGTGTGCAGAAAAAACCACAGGATAAGGGGCAGTGATGAGAACAGCAAAGTGCTCTTTTCCCTGGCAGGCTGGGAAATACTCCGGACACTGGCGACATGTAGGAACCGGAGAGTGGTTAAAGTCTCCACCCCTTGTGGGTCTCCACTTCTTTCTCCTCTCTCACCATTTGTAATGTAGGTTCCAGGTGCTTGTTAATTTTTGCAGTTTGAAACTTTAAAGGTTTTTTGTTTTTTTTCTATTACCAAACACCTTGGTTGGTGGGAGCCTTCATCTTTCCTAAGACAGGAGACACAGGCAGAGCAGAGAAACATGTCTCTGAACAGTTACACTTTGACATATGCAGAAACGCTCATCTGTGCATTCACTACTTGTTCCTGTATACAATTCTTTTTTTTATTAGTTTAGTTTAGTTTTTAATTTTTTGTTTGTATGTACCTTGGGTAGTGCTTCAATCATGCAAACAATCATTTTAGATGTTGAGAAAAGATGATGGGAAAAAATAGTGCTAAAGAAATTTTAAATGTATATGTGGGAGAAAGACGACAAGGCAAAGAAAATAGAGACAGCCTGAAGGAGACAAAGGAATGTCCAAGAGAGGTGAGGAATATCATTAAGTCTGCATGTATCGACTATTTCTCTAAGAGAAGCTGGAGAAATGCTATGGCATCCCAGAGCAGCACATCTGTCTTGAGGACCTCTTGCTTATAAAGGTTTTCTTTTTTCTTTTTTTCCTTTCTTTTTTTTTCCTTCCTCCTTGCACATCTACCTCCTGGATATTTTATTTTTATCAAAGGAGCAGGCATGTAATGTAAATATTCACACCACTCTGCAGCTTTTTTTCTGAAAAGCAGGGTTCCTCTCTGAAACAGTATCTGTATGTGCATGCACAAACACAAACGTATCTTTCCTAGCCAGATACAAAAAGTAACTTCGGTTTCCAGCTTTACACAGGACATCCATATCTGCGCTCTCTGTTACTTAATTTAGGTTTCCCCCAGATGTCATGAAGGGCAGGACACTCAGTAGGTAAAACCAAAACAACACTTGTTCTCTACTATCTACTAAGGAGAGCTTGCTCAGGGTGTTCCTATGGACAGCCCATGCACCTCGTTTATGTACATCCTGTTTTGCAGCAAGTAAGCCCTGTTGCGCAGGTAGATCAGCTGATTGACTGATTATTGACTGGCTTTTGTCTTCATCTCTTCCTCCTCTCTCTTTTGTCATGTCATCCTTTTTTTTTTCTCTCCTCTTGTTCACTCTCTATAGGGAAAAAAAAAAAAAAAAAAGAAATGCCTCCAGGATTCCTTAAGTCTTTGTTGGCAGGACTTCTAGTTTATGGTGCAGGTGTGCAGGAGACCTCCTCCGTGTCGTCGCCACAGCAACCTGACTGTCTAATCTGCTGACTATAAAAAAGAAACAGACAGAGAAAAGCCATCCACCCCCTTCTGCTCCATCCATGAGCCCAAAAGAAGGATATCGTTTCCAAGCATTCCTCATAATTCCCCAGCCATTGCCCAGGCAACAGCCACAAGGAACTGTCGGGCCCTGTGGAGAGAAAGCGGTCCCTGTCTGGAGTTCATTGCACCACCAGCAACAAATGCCTCCCTCCCCCTCCTTATGATTCTCCATTCCTCTTTCCCCTTCACAAACGATTCATGCACATGCATGCACACACACACTTGCACAACTAGAGCTTAGATCCTTGCAGGTTGCCCTTGTGTTTCCCACCTTGCTGTATGTCAGGCCATGAGCACATGCATTTCATCACCCTTGACTTTATGTGATCTCTTGTTCCCAGAATACATACCAGGAGAGGCCAAATGAACATTTCAAAACTGTCATTGCCTGAGTATTTATTCTGAAATGACCCCATGTCCCTTCTACTGTGTATAATGATTCACTGTTGCCAATAACAAGGTAAATGTTAGATCTAACTTTGTAAAGTTCAGTCTCCCATAGGAAAAATCTAAGAAGCTTTACATTACATGGTAATTGTTGAGCTTAGGAGCCAGATACTGTAGTGATAGATACTTCTGAAATGCCAGCTGGGAACTCAGCATAAGCATTTGGGAGAGGTTATAAAAAGAGGAGTTTGGAAACCTTTGAAGATATTTAAATCTCCAGTCACCTTTCAGATGGGCTGTGTTGCTAGAAGTGTGTTTATCAGCTAGAGAAAGGACTGGTGAGAGAATTCTCCTTATCAAAGCTCATGGTTAAAAAAGCAGTCCCTTGCAGTTTCAGTTATGACAGCTGTTTCTGGGATATGAAGAGGTTTTTCAGAGCTGTGGGCTCTCTATCCCCGGTATCCAGCAATGAAAGCTCTCATTTGTCTTCCCACCGTCATGTTGATGCAGCTGGGTTTGACACTGCTTACCTCAGCACTTTTTTTTCTTGTTATAAGACAGAAGTCTTGCATGTGATCCCAGCCTTTTCCTATCAAATGACACTCAGCTAGCGGTTTTGGTGACTTATTTACTGGCACTAACCCAGTGAAAACAAAAATGAACGTTCACAACTAATAAATCCTTGAGTCCTGATAGCTTCAGCTACATTGGTAGGATTACATCAAAATATCCAGACTGATATCAGCACTCCCTGGGAACCTGAATCCAAGCAAGTATGGGGGATGCCTATTGTATCCTCTATGTATTCACATAGGCTGTATTCTGCTCATGTAGTGTACAGGACAGTTAATGTGCACAGTCCTAGAAAGGGGGTGTGCATTAAAAAGTTATCTTCTTTCCTCTTACTTGTTGCATTTATTTGGACACTTTTTGTATAAACTAAATAGCATAAGAGCATTAATAACCTGCATAGCATAACAGCATAAATTCTGCCAGAGAGGCTAGATAGATGGGAAGTACATTTCCATCTTTCTCAGTGCAGTGAAGTACACCATCTTACTGCAGTCAGAAGGTTGAAAATGTCTAGCCAATGCAACTGTATGCTGCGCACTGCTGTATACAGGCTGAGGTCATCCCCCCCCCCACCCCCCCCCCACCCCCCCCCGTAACATTATAGAAAGTGAAAGCATTCCTTCAGTGCACTGATAATAACATTGTTTAGCATTGCATTCCTCTTTCTGACCACTGTGACTTCGTGATAGAGCTGAAGTGCAATACTTCCACTGGTGACAGAGCTCTGCTCTCTAAACTTTTGATATGCCTCCCTGTAAAATCTTTTCAAACTGCTGTTCACCAGGGATATTGTTGAGTGATTGTGCTTTCAGCAAAGACTATTTCTATTAACTTGCAGGCATGATTCATTTGGCAATGGATTGAACAGCCCAGGGTTTGGTAAACTAGGATGTAGACTCCTAGACTCAGGCATGGCTTAAGACAGGGAGCTGATTGACTGCATTTCATAAGAAAGTAACTACCTGAAACATATCAAATACAGCCTACTTTTTTTGCTGTCCAGCAGGGTTTACTGCTTCCTTTAATTTCCTTCTCTTCCTTGTGATAAAAAAATCCAAAAAGACAAAAAACACCCACTTCCCCCCCCCCCCCAAAAAAAAAACACCACACACACACACACACACACACACACAAATCCAAAACACAAACCAAGATCACTGTGTGCACAAACCAAGTACTGGCATCGGGGTGACCTGTTCTCCGTGCTTTATAAAGACAAACCAAAACCTCCACCATTGTCCAGAGGAACTCTTCCTTACATTCATAGGATCTGACTAGTAATGGACAAAGTCTGAATGATAGTGTTGCTATTACAGAAAGACATATGTGACTAGCAAAATGCTGGGGAGAAGAAACGAGGCAGCCATTTGGTGCTGTGTCTTTTAGAACAGCTGTGTGGGAGGTGTGTAGATGAGGTTTCATTGAAGTGGAAAGTACAGAAACTACTCTAGCTCTGACACGTGTTCATATGCAAAATGCTTGATAAAGCAGGAATCCACCACCCTTCGACATCCACTTACCTGATCAACACATGAAAGTGTTAAAAGAAAGAAGGTATCATGGAAAGAAAAGTAGCTCTGTTGTTAAGCTTAGCAGTCAGGAGACAGCAATTCAGTGTCAATAGCTGCCACAGGTTGCCTGCATGACCCTAGTCACATCAAATCACTTAATCTTGCATTGGCTCCATTTCCTATCTGCAACATAAGAACAATTCTTTGTCAGACATTATTTATTTTCTCTTTAATTTAGACCATAAATTTAGTCTTTTGTTTATTTAGACTTGAGGATAATGATTCATGCTGAAGTGTCTGCACAGTGCATTACAGATTGGAATTCTAATTTCCTATGGGATATTTACATAAGACAGAGATTTCAAAATTTAAAAGTAGGAAATCTGTTGCAATCTAGAGCAGCAGAAAATAGATACTCTCATGCAATTAAACATACAGTAATTTGAGGAGGATACTTTTGCCACATGGTACAGCTAAAGTCTTAACAAATTGTGTGATTTCCAGAAATTATTTACAAGTTTGAATAAAGTTACTGCAAAAGCACAACTCCAAAAATCTAAAACAGATGCATTGTAAATTATTTAGAATTATTTCTTAAATAAGCTTTTTCTTAAACTTCTTGAAGTTTCTTTCTTCTGCTTGCTCCAGGTTCACCCAACATTTCATCTGCCTTTGGGAATCAGCTTCCTGTAGGTAAATAAGAGGTCTGTTTTCTTTTAAGCAAAGGAAAAATACTGATGTTTTAATAATCAAAGGAATAGAGATACGTGTGCTCACCTCTGGAGATGAGCTGTATGCAGGATGTTACAAATGTGACACTGTACTCCTCAGGTGCTCAAAACTGCATGTTCTTCAATGGAGAGGCGTTCATACTGCAGGGAGTACAGACGCTTCATATTTCTGCAGACAAAAAGTATGGAGTTTTAATGCTAGAGATTTGGTATTGCTAAAAGAAAAAAATTGAGCCCTAGGTTCTCTTTAACATGCATGCTGTGCCATGGAAATTTCAGCACGTTTGCTGACCACTGCAGATGCTATTGCTTATCCGATAAAAGAGGTCTCATACTTTCCGCATCTGTGTCTGTTGTACAAATATCCATTTATATCTTCATTTTATTTGGTATAACAGGCTTACACAGCTGTTAGAAAGAAGAGACGCAGTCCTACCTTTGTACTCCTTTATTATTCATGACATGAAAGTGCACAGATTCAAATCCTGCTTGCCTATTATGAGATAAAGAAAACAATGGTTTCTATTCCACTGAGAGCACTCCAGCCAGAAAAGCGGAAAAATGTTATTTTTTTTCTTTCGTTCATCACTCACTTGTTTTCAATTACATGCAATTAGATTTCTATAAAGAGTAATGTGGAACCAGGGAATAAAGCTCTTTAACAGCCACATCCTTATTCAGCAAAGCATCCATAGGCTTTAAGGTCAGGAAGGATCATTGTGTTCATCCAGGCTGACCTCCAGCCCAGTGCACACTGTTGGACTTCCCTAGAAGTCCTTGATTAATTACAACATATGCTTGGGCTCAGGATAGATGATTATGCAGAACATTAATTTATCACTAGAAGACACATCTCCACAACCTTCATTTAACTGGAAAACTAGCTCTAACCAGTACATCAAACAGATATACTTTTATTAATTCAAGGGAAGGATAGAAACTTACAGTGTACCAGCATTACATATAACAGTAGTAACTCTCACAAAGCATATCTGCTTTTCAAGATTTACAAAATTGGAACATTAGTTTTATGAATGTTTTGTTCCCCTGCTTATTGCTCTCTCTCATGGGTGATAATCCCCTTCATTCTTTTTCTCTCCTCAGTGTTTCAGCTGTAGATTTAGTTGAGAACCTGAATGTAACATTTTCTAAATAATATGGGCCACTCTCAACCATACCTCAGAGTTCCAACTGGACCTTCTAAAGCAGCTTATGTATAATACTCTTGGGAATAAGATGATCCAGACTCCTACGAGGTTACCTTACCTTCCCTAGGTTGGTTCAGACCAGATGGAAACTGATTTCTAAAGAACTGCGAAGGTAATGCCCTAGACTTGGAGAAATACTTATAGTATCCCACAGAAAATAATAATACATTATATTTTTCTGATCCTTCTCTTTACACATTATGCTAGGAAAAAATATGATTTAGATGTAGGTGTACTAAAATCTCCAGTCACTGAATCTCTGCACCTCGATAAGTCACTGCACTTAAATAAATATTGGCAGTGTACTCAAAAAAGAGCTATAATTCTGCACCTGCAGTCACTGGAGGTCAACGAAATGTCTGCATTGCCTGGAAGCCTTGTTTTCTATCAATCATAGGCAGACAGTACTGTGTTTTTGTCCTAAAGTGCTTATTCAGCAAAAAATAGATTCAGACAGCAAGAAATCATTTAGAAAGCTTGACAAAATGAAAACTATAAGCAGAATTAAACAAGAAAATAAAACACTGTTTTATATATGAAAATTCCCAAGCAATTTCTTCAGACAAAAAAATATAATATATACATAAGGGGAAAAGTCAAAATATTAAATACATATAAATATGTGGCTAGTAAGCATAAATACACAAATACTGACATAGGCTGTTCCCTAAAGCCAAATCCTTCTCCAGTATGAAAAGTGCAAATAGTGTTTACTTAACTCGTTAAAGTAAAAGTAGAAATTTCTTTTACATGTCAAAAAAATAGAATAAATCAAGACCAACTTGGCACTTAAGCTTTTCATTTTATTTGGTTTTTTTTTAAGTCAACAGAGATGGGTGGGCTCAATTATAGAGACAAAACTCTCTAACTAATGTCTAAGAGATACAGAAGGGCTCCTTACCATCTGTCTCACAACAATCCTCTGCTAAGATGTACATTCCTTGGTTACTTTTTGCAATGGGATACAGAGCATACTTGCAGTTAAAGAATGATTCAGATCTAAGGAGACTCAAATCAAGTTCTTGGTCCAATGCCACAGAACTCCTGTGTGGTCTTGGATGCTTTTCTTGATCTCCTTGTATCCCAGTTGTCTATTTGTATCAGAGAGACTTGGTCTCTCACCCTGACTCTGTCATTCTTAGTTAAACTTTAAAGTCATCAGGAAAAGCATTTCCGTGTTTGCTTGGATGACTAATAAAATAGGGTCTTGCTCTTAGCCAGGGCTGCCAGACAATGTAGCAGTTCATGTTATTATTACTATCATTATTATCATCATCATTGCTATTACTAGTTTGACTTCATGGCTGCTCAGTTAGACACCACTGAGTTGTTGCTTTGCCTGTGGAGACAAGTGCTTCTTTTCCACACAACAATCTGTCTGACTTAATGAAAACAGGTCTTAAGTTCAGTTAACCCTGCTCATTAGGATAACAAAGAGAAATATAAGTTAAAGGCCATAAACATAAACCTAATATTCACAAGGTTAGCCAGTGTTTAAGGTTGAACAATAAAGATAAGTTAAGGTTATGAGCTTTTCCCCCAAGAGATTACCTTTTTTCTCATGAAGCATAAAGACATTATTTTTTTCTGTTTTTCATCCTTCTGTCACCAAAAGGTTTGCTAAGGTACACTAAATGTGTAATTTTCAAAGTGTATCTCCACACCAAAAAGTCATGAAAAGCCACTGTTCATCCATTTTCTCCAGCATCAGAATACAAACACTGAATGTTGAAAAATATCTCTGAAGCATTAAATCTCTAAAATATTAGGTCAACGTACATACCTAAAGACTTTTATCTTTCATGATTTTTGATTACCATCCCATTCAACAATTATCTGACAAAAGCTGACGTATGCAAGATACAAGTTCTTCCAAAGTTAAATGTTTCAATGCCATTGATATCACTGAATGGTCAATTTTCTGTGCATCTTTTCAACAACGAAAGAGTACAAAACATATTAAAAAGCTGAATTATTCTCCTTTGTGCCCTGTGTGCTCATTGAGTAATTTCAAAGAGAGGCTGCAAGAGTAATGCCTATCTCTAGCATAACTATTTCACAATCCTTATAGACCAATGTCATACATTGCCTACCTACTGAGATATCTACAAAAACAAGCATATCTTCCTATTCCAAGCATGAGTGTCTGGGAAATACAAGGTAATACAGGCACAGAAAGGTCCTACTGAGAAGCAGAATTTCCTTTCTGCTTCTTTGAGGAGTGGAGAAACTTTAATTTCTACAGCATTATTATTGTTGTTGTAGTTGTTTTTGTTATATTATTATCATCATCATTAATTAATTACTTATTATTATCATTATTATTATACCTGGTGATAATTTTTGATGAGTGGACTACATATACCTGGAATGAACTTCTCAAAAGACTGATCTAGGATAAAAGAATGTTTTATTCAAAACTAAATATGAAATCAGTATATCTCTCAGAGCTTCTACTGTGCTTCACCTTCCCATTCTATTGTGTGCTAATAAGACCACTATATAGGGCCACTGAGATAACTTTGTTGGCAAAGCTTGTGGCCAAACTGGGCCCTGAAAGTGCTAATGTGTACTGCAGTTACACCAAAGCACTGGGTTGCTTAGCATTTAAAGAAACAAAAATGAATGTTTCCTCATGTTTACTGTAATACAGTATGCTATTTTGGTTTTCACTACATCTAACCACAGCAAGTTAATGGCACACAGGCTGGACTAACATTCATTGTAATCTGTTATTCCAAATAACCCGCAACAGACTAGCCTGTCAAAAGGCACTGGAATATGAATCTAGTCCCTGTTGTATTTGAACAGCAGCAACGAATAAATTGCTTTTTCAGTAACTAAAAGCAAGGTAAGAAATATGAGGGGATCATTATATTTACATCTTTACTCAGAGCAACTTTGCAATATAAATGTCACTGAATCACCAGCAGAAATTAGGCAGCATAGTTTACCTTTTTTCCAACAGCTGCATCATGTAATCCGTTTATCATTTTGTCAATTAATAGAAGACAAGAAGAGCCCTTTATTTCTACTCACACACTGTCTCCTTCACTTCAGCAAAATGTCTTTTGATTAAACAAAACAGGCTAAGACATGAAATCTGTCACTTGCTTCAAATTCACGAAGTACACATACTACACATTCAACTAGTCTTCACTAAAAATAAAAAGGGTAAAAAGGGTTACACACTAAAAAGCCCTTATTTAGCTGAGAGTTGTAATCATTTCAGCAGAAGCACATACCTTCCAAAATTCATGTTATAAATTCCTATATCATGAAAATTTTATTAGCAATAGCATTTGATTCTGAGTTCATAGCAGTTTCCCTCAGCACTGTAGAGCATAATTCTCTCTACTGTGAGCTGAATATGTGTTTCAAACATGGGTTCTCAGAGGGAAAGTCTTCATATTTTGACTTGGTAAACCAGATTGGCACTAATTATTAGAAGTAGAAGGTGAAAACACTGTTTAGTTGTATTGGCCAGAAAATCAGACTGAGGAAGGGAAGCTAAGTGAGAACTTGAACTCAGACTAACACATAAGAGCACTAAACTCTCCCAGGTTTTCAGATATATGAGCCACATCCATAACAAAATCTTCAGAACATAATCTGGAGCTGACCAAAACCCAAAACTGATGCAACTTTTGAGTGCAGGTCTCAAATCTAACCTCTGCTTTTGCACCGGCTTGGAATGGAACATTTAATTTGAAAGCATTTTTGCCTGCAATTCATGAGCATGACTTTTTTTTCTTTATACAGATGGAGGTTTTGTTCATATGCAGGAAGAAAGCTTGTGCTAATGTTTCACTTCATTATTACTCTTGCCTCTGGCTCTCTTTGCTTTCTTTGTGCTGAGCTATGCTTCTTCCCAGTCATCAGAAGCAGATAAAATAATAAATCTTTAAAAATGAATCGGATAAACTAATAAAATGTGCTGTATTAAAATAACCCACACCAGCAGGAGTGTTCATTAATTAGATGTAAACATGGACACTAGTAAATTGCAGCAGAAAAAGACAGGGAGAGAAAAACTGAATAATCTCACCTGCACTTTGTAATATTATATGCTATTAAAATGGAAGGAGATGTTCCATGGGCAAGTTTATACGTATCTGATTTGTTTGATATACTTTCTTGAATTATTATTGTGCTACGTATCTGTTTCTCTCTTCTGGGTAAGAATGAAAAAGGAAAAAAAAACAAAACAAAACAAATTGCAGTGATATTATTTTTCCTTTCAAGCGCTTTATAAGTGAAATGGGAGCATGTTTTCTTCCCAAAGGTTAGTGACATTGTACTCCAGTTTCATCATATACTCCTTAGAATTATACTTTTGAAAAACTGTAGTAGCAGATTGCTAATATCTGCCATGCAGGAAAATTCACAGCCTGTGCTCCCCTCTGAGAGTACGATAATATTTGGAAAGTGGCTCGATTTAGTAAATTTGAAGTTAATATTTGGCACCTTCTACAGGATTCAAGTTTGGCAAGCAGAGTATAATAAACAAAGTGACATTATTTTTCGTCGTATTTAAAAATGTAATTCCCTGAAGACTGAAGGATATTGTGGGGAAAGAGGCCCTTTATTAGATCTTTCAGGTTTTTTTTTTTTTTTTAGATAACACCCAGTTTATACAAATGAGTTCTTTTTCATCTAGTGTGACAGTTGTCTCAGTTTTGACTGTGGTTTTTCAGTCGTTTACAACTCCCTTTGCTGAAACTGTCCCTAAAATAAATAATTCCAAATGAACTCAAAGAAAAAGAACCAGTCATTTACTTTATTTTGAGCATGAGCTTTTCCAGACAGACTCTGAAGAGCTGTCCACGTGGGAGCAAATCACTGAGATATTATTACTTGAATGTTTTCCACTTCCACTGATGTTCCCCTGGTTAACAAGACAGTTCAGTTAAAAATAACCTAAAATACAAAAAGGGGGTGTGTAGAATTCTGTATTTGAAAAGTATCAGGAACTGGCTTGCACTGGGAAAGTCTAGGACATCCAAAGTTAAGGCTATGTCTCCATCTCTCAGACCAGACTGTTAGGGAGGACAAATATAAGAACAATAGGACAAGTTAAGGACAAAGTAACAACCATAGGTTTGATTTTATGGCTTCAGCCAGCCTATGTGATACCCTTAATGCTTTACCTAAACAGAGGATCTATCTTTACCGATGATCTGGATGAGGGGATTGAGTACACACTCAGTAATCATGCAGATGACACCAAGTTGGGTGGGAGTGTTAGTCTGCTGAAGGGTAGGAAGGCTCTGCAGAGGGATCTGAACAAGCTGGATCAATGAACCAAGGCCAATTGTATGAGGTTCAACAAGGCAAAGTGCTGGGTCCTGCACCTGGGCCACAACAACCCCATGCAACCTTCCAGGCTTGGAGAAGAGTAACTGGAAAACTGCCCAGTCAAAAAGGACCTTGGGGTGCTGGTCAACAGATGCCTGAGAATGATCCAGCTTGTGCCCAGGCAGCCAAAAAGCCAACAGCATCCTGGTCTCTACCAGCAATAATGTGGCCAGGAGGGCCAGGGCAGTGGTCATCCCCACATACTGGGCACTGGTGAGGCTGCACCTGAAGTACTGTGTTCAGTTCTAGGCTGCTCACTACAAGAGACACATTGAGGTGCTGGAGCAGATTCAGAGAAGGGCAACAAAGCTGGTGAAGGGTCCTCAGCACAAGCCTGATGAGAAACCACTGAGGGAAAGGGGGATGTTTAGCCTGGAGAAGAGAAGGCTCAGGGGGGACCTTATTGCTCTCTACAGCTGCCTGAAAGGAGAACGGATTGAGATAGGGGTCAGTCTGGTTGAACTTAATGATCTTACAGGTCTTTTCCAATCTAGCTGATTCTAGGATTATGTACGTAAAATTATCTCACTTCATAATAAACAACTCCTAAAACCCATGCAAAAAAATAAAAATAAAAAAAAAAACTTTAACACCCATTATCCTGCAAAGACCAGACACAGAGAGATAAACGGGACAGATGAGCCTTTTTGCTACGCACATAATTGTTTTCTTAAATCAACAGTACATTGTGTTAGGCTCTGGTGTGAAGGGATGCCTGTAGGTATATCTACACATTCTAAGAGTGAAGGTGTTCAGTGAGTCCCAAATCTATATTGAACATATAGTAAGTGCACTCTCAACATATATGTGCACCAGATCAAACTCTTCAGGCATGGATCAGATGTACTCACTATCTACAAGGATATGGTCCTTCATAAATCTCATGTCCTCACTAGCACTATCCTATTCTCACCTATAAAACTTAAGATATCTTAGCCATAGGGAAAGCTAAAAACAGTTCCACACACATATATTTTCTGTGGTTTCTGTTATTGTTTGTATGGATTTATGAAGGTTTTGGCAAAAATCCATTAACTGGAGAAAAAATAAAGAAAAAAATCAAAAGGTAACATTATATGGCTTCTTAATCACAGATCCTTGGCATTACTTATATATGAACCTGGGTTTTACAAATAGACGAATATGACCTTGAATAAATCTCAGATAACATAGCTCACAAGGATGAAGGGCAAAAGTCTGAGCACAAATGCAGCTCCTGAGTGCATGGTGAGAGTCCTCAGATGGTGCTTTGTAGATGAGAACTCTTTGGCAAAACCTGGTTCATTTCAGTGGTTTGCTTTGCATCATATGATGCAATTACTTTACACACACCCCTATAAAACCAGTAAGTATATCCTTCCCCATGGAGTCTGCAGTTATAAACTTTATACTGCCTGTTCACTGCATGTGGTAGCTGCTTCCATTTACTATGCCTGCGGAAGGTTCAAGAAGTAGTGTCTGTGTTGAATAACAACATTATCTTATTTCAAGTGCCACTATTATTTTTAGCAGAGAAAACCATGAATACAGCAGCCTCTGGGGTTCTGGGTATGCAGGGTACCTCAGTCAGAAGGCTGGCTTCAGTATGTCAATTGTGCCACATCACAGCTTCCTCTGTGGCAATTACTTATCAGTTTGAAGATTGTTCTACCCTGATCTTTTTCTCTGCTTCATTTAACTACATCATAGAACTTCTTGTCCAAGGGCCACTCAGTCTTGTACTCTATCGTTAGCTGCTGTACTCCACCTTCCAGCTCTGATCTTTCTTTCAGCCATACGTGTGCTACTTTGCCTGCTCCACAGCCACCTCCCAGTATGCTACCTCAGTCCTGCTGCTGGGATTTTTAGAGAGGACTTCCCTCTAGAATCATGGATCCTCCTCTCCTCTTCGAGCAACCTCTCCTTTTGCTGTCCCAGAGGGATTTCAAAGCACTTTACCAGCTGAGACTTGCACAAGGAGCTATCACAGACTCCAGGATGAGGCTCAGAAGTCTACTGGATCTACAGGGAGAAAGAAGAGCAAAAAAAAGTGATAAGCCATGGGACTGCTCTTTTATTTTACTTCACTATGGATCAAGAGTTTTTCCACTAAAATCATTCAAATGATTAAGTAAATCACACTTAACTCATACCATACCAAGTCAGTTTCTTGTTTCCACTCTCCTGTTCAGTGTGGATGACAGAATGTTCTTGCAGGCTGCATTGGAAGTTGGATAAGTAGCCTTAACTGCCTGAAAGTTTTCTGTCATTACTTTTATCAATGTCCTTCTTTCTGCTTTTGGTCAACAAAAAGTTGGCACTCTCCTGGATGAAATGTGTATTAATTTCCCTGTGGATGAGAAGAAAAAGGCAGCTAATGAATAATTTATCACAACAGGTTAGGACATGAGTATCAACTGACAATTCCTTCAGACAGCATTTAGTATTTTTCTGCATCCTTTTTGTAGATTTCTTCATCATGTAAGTTCTCAGCTAAAGTTCTTTCCAGAGATTTATTAAGAATTCAAGCACATACAATAAATGCAAATAACATGAAAAATTGTGTTAAACATACTGCATGATTTCATTTGTTGCAACAAACTATTCATTTCATTCTCTACAATCTCATTGATAAAGTCCATTTCTTCTACCTTATGAATCTATTTATCCACATAATTTATGTTCTCTCTGATTCCAGCAATGATAGTTTTGATTTAAGTTACTAAGTATAGTCAAAATTCAAATCTTGATTTGCCAGCTGT
Source organism: Pezoporus flaviventris (assembly GCF_033815535.1). Taxonomy (NCBI): domain Eukaryota; kingdom Metazoa; phylum Chordata; class Aves; order Psittaciformes; family Psittacidae; genus Pezoporus; species Pezoporus flaviventris. The sequence continues at coordinate 78,963 of NW_026892760.1, forward strand.
TTGAGAAATTTTATAGGATTTCTTCAAATAAAAGCATGTTGTAGGGGCAGTAGTGTTTCAAGAATGAGCACTAGAATACAACAAAACTTTGTCTCTAGCATAACCAGTACATTGATTGTAGAGCACAAAAAGTGCACTGTTTGAGGATTTTTTCTAGGATCTGACACTAGCATGGCTGTATGCACTGAATGGCCTTTATTATAACAAGTGAGAAGCGCTTTTGTTATGAATTTGCAGCAAAAAGCACAATTTTGGGTACACAGTTCATTCAAACCAAACACTTTTTCCAGCAGAACATTCAGAAGATACTAATTTATTAAAACAATTTCTATTCTGATTATTTTTTAATTACTTATGTTCATTATAGATTTTTATAAAGAATACTGAAAAAAATGGTGTAAAAACAAAGGAAATGGGTGCTGTTCCTTTTCTATTCTGGTCTACTTAGTTAAAACAAATTTGGCTGAACTCAAGCGTTCATTAAAAAGTCTACCTTCACTAAAATATTTAAGCTGAAAAGTGGCAAGGAGAATTTCAGCCATGTCTCCATGGGCATTTATAAATGTACATTAAAAATACATTGAATTCAACTTTGTCGTGATATTTTCATAGACTATTTTCTCACCTCCATCCAAAGAATTTGTCTTTTTATCACAAGATGCTCATACTTATCATTACAGTCTATGCATTCTTAACCTTCTTCACACCCCTAATCCTAAAACATAAAGTTTGAAAAGTTGAGTTTTCTAAGCTACTTGAGTGGACTCTAAACAGATTTTAATTCAATATGGTCCTCAGTACCATAGACCTTAACATGTCCCAGTCCAATGTACCCCACTATCTAGTACAGGTTAATGATTTGACAAAGTCTGCTGTTGCTGATTTATAAATAATGACATTACAGCTGTACAGACCAAGCTACTTGTCTAAGCTCCCAAAGAATGTTTGTAGTAGCATAAAGAATTGAACCCAGATCTTGTAAACCACAAAACGTGTCTTAAACGACAGGATCATCCTTACCTATTCTCTGATTAAAGTCAAAGGATCTACATACAAACAAGCTTGTTCTGCTCTTCAACACCACAAAAAGCCTTCAGTAGCCTTTCCTCCAAAAAACCTATACATCTTTTAAATCTTGGCTAACACTTAAGACATGGCATTCTACATAGGGTTAGATGGTCATGCAAACTAGCAGGGATGCAGGATCAGAGCAAGAACACCTTTCAGTACCAATTTGTCCATGTGAAAGTCAGTCAAGCAGCCATCTGCTGCAGGCAGACTTACAGCTGCCTCTCCTGACCCAGCGTCAGTATAAGCTGTGCATTTGGACAAGTTTTCAAACTAGGCATATCAAATTAATTCATGGTTATTTTTAAGCAGCTGAAGTCCCAAACCTTCGTTCTCAAGTTTGGAAGTTAAAGTGGGACATCAACCCTGACGTATTCTGCAATGTCTAAAATGCAGTGTCTTTGAAAAACAGATTACTTATATTGGCAGGTTCTTCACAGCACAAGAAGTGAAAAGAAAGAAAAAAAAAGGTAGGAATTATCAAATGGTTTACTTCCCATGACCAAACCACAGGAACAAAATTACAGAAGAAGCAGTATGTCATGCTGTTTCTCAGTAAATACACCATCTGTGTCCCTCAGAAGAAATTTGTTTTCCAGCACGCTAAAGAACCTTTTTCTTCTGTTTTGGGTAACCGTCTCAGCAACTGACATACATTTCCACGGAAAAGGTTGCATCCATTTTTTTTAAACATCTCACTTCTGAAATATTTTGTGTAATTATGCATAGAAATAGAATTAACATTTCTAAACACATTGCTTTGGGAAACCATCTTGCTGAAAACTGACCTTGGTATCATTTATTCTGGATAGTTAAATTTAGTCAGCTGCATAGCATTTGTTAGGTTTGCTATAGATAAATAAAAGCACAGAGGGAATTTGAGTCAAAACCACAGATTTTGCTCCTCTTTAACATGATGGACAGCACTTTTCTCCACAAGTAGCTCCACTAGTAGTGAAAGCTAAAATGGTTCAAGACTAATACAGAAAGTTTACTGAACAAAAAGTTGGATCATGACATAACAAAAAGAGTCATGGAAAACATACGGATCAAGCAAAAGGCAGAATCTAGATGGCAGCAATAAGGAACCTGGAATTTTTCTGGAATTACAAGCAATACTCCCTCAAACTGTCATTTAGTCAAAGTATACCACTAGGTAGAATAAGCATCAGTACTCCACAGGAGGCCAGGACAGGCATTTTCTTAGCATGGTTAGCAGAGAATTTTTAAAACAGCTTAACAGTCTCAGTGATATGCCAGAAAGGAAAGCCAAATAGGTATCTTTATCTACAAACTTGTACGTGTACTTATCTACTTCAGTGAGCACTACCTCTGGACTCTGTCCCAAAATCAAGGAAATATATGCTGAAACCATAAACCCAGAGTGCATCCCAAGCATACAACCACAAGGTAGTAGTGATGGTAGTTCCCAGATGGATCTGTATGTGTCCTTCAAGAGTTTCAGTGATTACCCTTTCAGATGGGTGAAATATGATGATGGATCACTTACACTGAAACAAGCTTCAAGTGACATGCCTTTTTAAATGTAGTGACATCAAGCAACATTCAAAGAGCTTCTTTTCCTTCTCTCTATCCACAGCCACTGCAGGAGAGCATCAGCTAAAGTGCAGGTACTGTTTACACAGGACTATTATTCAGACTAACAAAGAAATGGGAACTCACATTAAGCCTGGCAACCAAAATCACATTGACTTTCCCTGGCCTCCATGTCATCTTTCTGAAGTATGGTAAATGCTCTATTTGCTTCCATATTATAGACCTCATAGATGGTGCAGTTAGGTAAACATGCTGTCTGTGGTTAACCTTAAGGAATGCACAATTAAATTCATCCAGTAACGAATTCCCTGGCTGGTTGCTGAAGCAGTCATTACAACTAGAAAGAAGGTGTTCTATTGCTGCAGGTCTTCCTTGTCAGTACATCTGACCAAAAATGCTTTTATTGATACAAACATGTATACTTTGGTTTCTTTCATTAAACTGCTCCAAACAACTTTTGGCTTTAGATGGAGTTTGTCTATTTTAGAGGTCAATCAAGAGGCTTTTAGAAAATTGTTCATCAGGAAGACTGAAGGGTAGCTCCTTAGCTCCATAACAGACTCACATATCACAACAAATAATAAATAAGACTGTAGTCATCTTAAAATATGTTAGGAAAATACATGCTAAGAATAGTTCGGTTATCGTGCACAGGATATGAATAAACACAGCCATCCCTTCCATGGTGGGGCCTAAGTGGGATCATGTCTGGATGTTAGAGATCAAATTGACCACAAACTGATGTAAATCTGCAGAGCACTAGCAGCAGTTTAACAACTCACCCATATCTTGCTTTGCGCTGCCTTGCTTTGTGTTCTGTCCTCTGCAAATTTTTAGTCTTGTGCTTTCTAAACAAAATTAATAGACTGAACTTCAGATAGGGTAGGAGGCATATTTGCCTTTCTTTTTTAAAAAAATCTCAAATTTTTTGCATTAACTGTGAGAACAAACTATTCTTTTAGGAGATAAATGTGAAAACTAAGATTTTTATGTCATTATAGGTCAAGCTTGAAGAATATAGCAAATATCACAATTCTTATTCTGAATATCAGATTAAATGACCACATTATAACTGAATTTACAAGAGATATTAACAGTATTAAATCATCACACAGTGCAGTAACAACCCTGGAGCTTTTCCTAAATCTTATACAAATGCTTATTATGGCTTCAGAGGTCTAGAAAAACAAAAAGGTTTCACTCATGTTTCATATAGTTGGTTTAGAGCAAAGATGTGGATGGTACTCTGCTGTGTGGATAATTGAGGATTCAAAGGTGAATCTTTGTTCTTTTTTTTTTTCCCTTTCCATTTCTTGAGTTCTGTTGCCACAGAAATGATTCCAGCTCTCTGTCATGCCTGTTTCTGAGTTATACTATGTGCAACAAACATGGTGAAACTTGTGTATTTATTTAAACCTCTTCTGATGACAGTTCTGAAATGATACCAAGCTATTTTCCTCAGCAAAATCATACCTATGATCTTCAACTCATTCCAAAAGAAGTTGAAATCAGTGCCTTGTCTAAGCTCTAAAATAACAATATCAAGGATGCCCTTCTTCTATCATACCAGCAGTGTCATATGTGTGCAGGATCATTGATCCATTTAGGCAGCAGTCACCAAAAAATACTTTCAAAAAAAAGGAAGTGAAGTCATACCCTCAAATCCAGGGCACGCTCCACTCCTATTGTGGCAACCAGTCACAAATCACCTGCTATCAAATTTTCTGTCTAAATTCTATTGCAGGAAAGGAAGAACAGCTCAAACAGGCTGATGACTCCTTGGGAAGCATTAACAGCTGACAGCGTTTAAGGTGGTCTTCAGGTTGCTCTAGCTTGGACAACCTGAAAAGACATTAGCTGAAGTTTTTGGGAATCATAGCAAACTTGACAGTTCCTTTATTCCCATCTATTCACGGCCAATGGAGACTGGCTCTCTACAACTACCTGAAAGGAGGATGGAGAGAGGAGGTAGCTGGTCTCTTCTAACAAGTAACAAGTGATAGAACAAGAGGTAACAGCCTCAAGCTGCACCAGGGGATGTTTAGATGGGATATTAGGAAAACTTTTCTCACTGAAGGGGTGATCGGGTATTGGAACAGGCTTCCCAGCAAAGTGGTGGACTCACTGAAGTGTTGAAAAACTAGGTACATGAGGCCCTGTGACATGGTTTAGTGGTGGACTTGTCAGTCCTGCGGTAATGATTGAAACTGATGATCTTAAAGGTCTTTTCCAACCTAGCTGATTCTATGAGCCTATGACTCCAGCAGACTAAGTGGCTCACACTGTGTAAATTGTATAGCTAAGGATGCTCGAAATCACAGAGGACTTGAGCATGTTGCAGAAAAACGAGGGTTAAAAAGAGGCTACTTTCAATAATTTATTTTTATTTTTCCTTTTCAGAAAAAAATTCTTGCACCTTTAATGAGAAGTGAAAGGCTTTTTGCTGAAAGAAGAATGAGTCATCTCCATCTGACCTGATACAGCCTGCTCGTGTGTGTCTATTGTGTTCTGCTGATGAAAGATTTGATAGATGCTGATATGACTGTAATATCCATTGTCCTACAACATATTAGGAACCAAGAAAAGAAGATAGTAGGAAATAACAAAAAATGCAGTTGTCCACCATTTTGCTGTCTTACTTCTGTTATTTACTACATACTTTTTCTTCCTCAAGGAATGAAACACAATTCTATACACTGAAAGCATTCACTGTGACTATGCAGTGCTAGCTGCCTGGACCCAGAAGTCTGTGTTCATTGCATCTCATCATGCTTATTAAAATCTCAGAACAGAATTTTCCTTAGAGGAATATGGTACAGAAGAGAAGAAAAAGGTGAAGAAGCAGCAGTCACAGTCATCATACTAGCTCAAATCAACCAGTTTCAACTAGTTTTTACCTTATTGTATTACATCCAGCTGCAAAACACCAGAGGATGAAGGCATAGCAAGAATGTTATGGAGGGAAAGGAGGTTAGAGAAAATATTTAAGCAGAAAAATACAGACAACCTAAATTCTTACAGTTCTGGTAAGCTTTGTCAGCTTCCTTTTTTTCTTCTCTAGAGTCATAACCAGATGTGAGAAAATACGTTGTAAAAGATTGAACTTCCACCTTAAGTAGAAGAAAAAACGACCAAAAACTAGCAAGCAGAGCCTGTGATAGCAGCACTGTGAGAACAACTTTGAGAAATTGAGAGGTTTGGAAAAATTTCAGAAGAGCTTCTCAAATTTCAAGCTCTTCTCTGAACAAAATCTGGTCTCCAGAACTTAAGGTATATACCTTGCAACATTCATTTCAGGGTTAAAAGCCATTGTATGGGAAAGAGCAAAGCAAATCTTGCAAAGTTAGCATTCTGCACTTATTCGTGCATAACTGAGTCTCAACTGTTTTTCCTCTTCAGTCCAGATAAATTTTATAGTTGAAAGCAGAATAAATTTCTCTACCATCACTACCATTGTTCAGCTTGTAGACTAAGTGAATCCACACAAGAAAAGGGGTCCAGAATAGGGGAACTTTTTCCAGCAAAGCACATTTAAACTGTATCCGGAGTTCAGAGGCAGGTGAAAAGGGAGGAAAACAGACAGACTTCCAACCATTCCAACAGGAAGACCTAAATCCCAGTCCCCTAAGGGAAGCCCAAAAGTTTAAAAAAAGACAAAGTAAATTTAAGCACTGCATTTAAAGGTAAGCACTGAGTTGCAAAATGTGCTTCCACTGACATAATGGCTTAATTTTCCTATTCAATACGGGAGTTGCTCAGTCTGGCCGTTTTGTTATAGTATTCCTTTAATTCCTCTGTGCTTGCACAATTCTCAGGAAGGCTATTTAGCTGAGATATGGAGCAGGCTGATGCAGCTGCCCCGCAAGCAGACCCTGACTGTAGTCAGGCAGCACCTATGCGGGTTGTTCTTGTTCCCCACTGCATTTCTCAGCGCATAGGCATCCTCAAGGGTCACCATGAGACCCTCAGCACATAGGCACCCTGAAGGGTCACGTGGCTTGACCTTGCCATGTTGGTCCAATGACAGCATTCATGAATGCCCCATGTAGTTCCCAGGGATAGGTGCAACAATCCAATGACAGTTCTGCTGAGAGAATGCAGTTAAAATAACCCCTGAAGTATACTCCCAAATGCTTCACCACCAGACAACTTCCTAAACCTAATCACTGCTGGAAACCTCTCTTCCTGAGGAGAGAAGGTCTATGAGGGGCTATGAGAAGAATGAGGGGCTATGAGAAGAATGGCTGAGAAAAAGAAAGAGGCTTTTCCCAGCTATTCAAGTAGCTTTGGTTACTCTTAATGCAAGTTTTATCATCACAGGCAAGAGTTCATGAACCCTGAGTTGCAGTTGAAGAGATTTGGGCATTTAGCTTCTAGTCCCAGTCCAAAGCTATTTACTGGTGTTCAGCAAGCAGCGGTATTACTTTTATCAGTAAAATAAGCTTAATATTCATGTGAATCTCAGGAATCTTTTTTGCTAGCTTTAATAAAACAATTTTAGATTCTAGAATAAAACAGAAACTAAGGAAAGTGCCATTCTACAGCGTAACCCAGTCTTTCCTTTAGATGATGAAGGGCTGGTCAGTAAAATCTGTTAGAAACCTTCTTTCCTAGGCAGAAAAATACAAAGATTTTTGCTAGGCTCCTGAGATAGTTTATAACTGCTGGGCATTAAAAAGAAATCAAACAAAAGTTTTATCAAATTGAGTGGGAATCATCATTAATGTGGGAAACCACAACAGCTGAAAGACTGAAGTATTTTTACCCCGGTTACTCCATTAGATCCCTCCCTATTTGTAAAAGTCTAGAGTCTGGGAGTACTTTCTATCCTAGCTTTAGAGCCTGGTGTCCATAAAGGCATAATAACTGAGAGGCTGCAATGGTAATGCCTCCATGTCATTGTACATATCTTGCTGTCAAATAAGAGAGCTATCTCTTGTATATTTATAGAATCAGTAGGACTGAAAAGCACAAGACAAGAGGCAAGAGAGAAATGTTTAAATAAACAAATTAATTATCTTGTTTTCCTTTGTTAGATATTGTCAGAGAATTGCACACAAGAAGGTAATTTTTCATGGTTCTCAGCTGTACCTCAAATATCCCAGTAACCACACAGTAGAGAAATTCACACATTTTTTGCAACCTCAGGAAAAAAAAAAAAAAGTTGTTTTTTTTCCCCTCAAAAATGTTGAAGGCTAAATTATAGCCTAGTGATCTTTTACCTGATCAGAAAAGCATAGGCAGTGCTCAAAGCAATATAAAGAGAGCAATAGGATACAGAAGTGCCTGTGTTTTGAAAAACAGCCAGTGCAGAAAACCAGTAAAAGCAAGCTGTTGCACACAGATCAGGGTCTGCACTCACTGAATAGCTGCCAAAATAATTCATGCTGTCATGTGATCTGTCCTTATAATCAACAGTGAAGAAATGGGAGTAGGGGAACAGATAAAAAGTTTTTAATATGGCAGGGTTTTTTAACAGAAAAAAATAAGCAAGCAATCTAATGAAAAATCATAATTGTTATAAGAGGAGGAGATTACCCTCCAAACAAGGAGAACATTCTGGAAAACAAATGGTTCACAGAGATATTTTTTCAAGAAACTCTCACTTCATTATCCTTGTAAAAAACTTAAACTTGCTGAATTACCTTCAGCCATCGTGAGTCTGTTTATTTCCAGCTGCAAGCCGTATAGAAGTGCACAGTGTTCAAAACTTGGAATTTATTAAAAAGTGGTTAACAACAATGTGAATTTCAGCCAACTGAAGAGAAAAAGGGAGACTATTAAACTAGAAAATATTGTTATTCTGACCTCTCTCAGCACCATAACTTTAGTCTGTTTACTTACAGAGACCTTAAAGAGACATGGACTAGAAAAGACTGTGCTGTGGTACTCCTGTCAACTAACGCTCATCTGGAGAACAGAATTTTGTAGGGTTTCATGATTGTCACATGGTGTTGAACACTCACCTCCTCCACAAAGTCCTTTCATTTGGAGGAGAGGGTGGAGGGCAAAAAGGGAAGGTGAGGGGAGAGAAAGCTTAGAGATTAAAATCACTTGCCCTTTTGTTTAAATATACAGTGTGTATATTTCCCTAGGGTAATGAGTTTACTAGGGCAGCTTCAGCACAAGAGTTATAAAGTAGTTTTGTAGATCCAAACCCAGTATACTATAAACTTCCAGCTTGGCAGTATCTTCTTGGAACAGGCTTTACATTAGAAATGTGGCAAGAAAGTCAAGACATCATGGACATCTTATTGCCTAAAATGCTCATTATGTTTATTAGTGGGCCCAATCCTACAGAATAATGGGCATTTTCAAACCCACATAAATGAGCATTTTTTTTTTCTGAGATAGTACTTAGAGCAGTGTGTTTTCTCAAACTCATCCTAGTCCAATAATTGCTTAAAAATTATTTCTTCATTTCAGAGATAAACTATTGCTATAATTGATTATATTCTATACACAGTGACTGACTTAGATGTATCTTCAGAAGCCAGGTGGAGATTAAAGCTAAGATCTAAGATTCTCTACACAACAAGTCAGGTCTTCCCCAAAGACATTCATGTGTACACATGCTTTTTCCTTAGTATGGCAAATATTCTGTGAACTGTAGACTATATCATAAATAAAAGAAAGTGTAATAAATGCTACTCTTGCAATCATTGCTTCAGCATTTTTTGACCATATGACTAAATGCATTAGCTGGGGTTATGGCAGTTTTTGTAACCTACTTACATTCTTGTATGTATCAGGAGACATGTTTCTGTTGTAATGTTTTTAATCAGTTTTTGCACATAAAACCAATAAATATTTCCAGGTGAATATTCTGTCTTACTTTTGTTCTTTCATTTTCTTGCTAACTAGTACCCTTACTTCACAAGGTTTTACCCTGCTTGTCCTGGAACTGGTCAATTTGGCATGGTTTTGCTTTCAGCTTAAACTGCCTCTCACATTCCACCAGCCCCACTCCCCCCCCCCCCCGCTATAACCCTCCTAATATCTTTTCTATCCTAATCCTTTCTCTCTACTCAACACTAGTAAAGAGTGGCTGCACCTGGATTATGTTTTTCAGTACCTGGCCTCCCAGTACAACAGACATGGACATTCTTAACTGAGTCCAACACAGTCACAAAGATGACGAACAAACTGGAGCATCTATCACACAGTAAGACGCTGAGAGATCTGGGACTGTTCAGCCTGAAGAAGAGAAAGCACATGGGACCCTTACCCATGTGTATAAATGCCTCATGGAAGGGACAGGATAGGTGGTGATGGACACAAATTAAAACACATTAAATCCCACCTGTAAAACTGAAAAGCACTTTTTTATTGTGAAGGGAGTCAGAAACTAACACAGGTTGCCCAGAGAGGCTGTGTGCAATCACTGTCTCAGAGATGTTCCAATCCTAACGTCCTGGGCAGCCTCCTCTAACCCTGTTCTGAGCAGGCGGTTAGACCAGAGGAGCTCAAGAGGTGCCTCCTCAGCTATCAACTGATTCTGTGATCCTACAACACGTTCCAGTTCATTATACTAGTGCTTTCCTTTTCTGTCTTTTCCTCCTCCCCACCAAATCTCCATCTTGTATTGCTCTTGCTTTCCTGCAGATTCCTGTGGCCCTTTACTACAGGCTTTGTGTGAGATGCTATTTTAGGTGGGGGAAACACCTCCCTGTGACCCATTGCAGAGGCCTGAATGTGGCCAAACTGAGGAGCAAGTCCACAGATTTCTAACTCGAGTCCTGGAGTGTGTGCTCTAAGCTTGAAATGATTAAACTGATTAAACATAAAATAAAACTGAAACCATCCCAACTAACTTGAGGGTTCAGAGCTCAATCAGAGTTGTTCTTTGCAGAAACATAACCAGAAGTTTCTGCTTCAGAGCCATGGGTGCAATCAGTACATTTAATATGAAGTACAATCAATGTGGAGAGCAGCTCAAGCACTCGGCCCCTAGAGCAGGCTATGATGGTGTTTCTCCCTCTTCATCGCTTTTACTCATGCACAGAATTATTCACATAGGCTCTCTCTGCCACTCCCTCCAGAGTGAAGTGTGGAAAATCAGCTCTTCTGCTTTTATGAGTTTCAATATTTTGGATATCTCAGGTTTTTTGACCTTTTTTGGAACTAGAACATTGAAAGAAAATTCATTCTTGCTGTCAAGTGAACTGTTTAAACAAGGAAGTTCTGGGACTCCTACAGGAGAACCCAAACCTCATGAGATCTCATACCTGCTTTCCAGACTGACAAAGCTAGTTCAATTAACTTATTCCTCCCAAAAATGAACTTCTGCATTTTCTTTCACCCTGACTACATTAGCAGCTGTCTACCAGAAACACTTTACCAGATCCCTTGACTAATTCAACTCCTGTGCAACCTGTTTGAATCTCTTTATATGCATTGGGTTATCTAGACACAGTAAATCTTCACCTCATTTTGAGATTCATTGTATCACTACAATTCTCTGCAATAATATTTCCCTCCAATTTTGTTTTTCTCTTGCTTCTTTTTTTCTCATCTCCATTGCACTTTTCTCTGAGCATATCATTCAAAACTCTGGGGATATCTTCATCAACACCATCATGCTTTCTAACACAGTGTCAGACAAATCACTCCTCTTTGACTGGAGCATGGTGCAGGGAGTCTGAACATGAAAAGTACAGACATAAAAGCTGGTGTAGAGCTGAAAATATTTACAGCAACCTCCAAAAGATACATAACACATAATCAATTTCATTAAAATTCTTAATGGATATTTTAAAGTATCCTGATAGTTCGGCACATATCAAGACAAAAGAATTAGCTCTGTATAAATGCGTGTTTGTGTGAATGTAGGTAGCTAAACATGTGTGTACTTATAGCAGGAAAAAGAGATCTCTTTGCCAATAGATTGACTTACAATAGATTCCCCCAGTACACTGTACACTTATGACTCAATCTGCCAACCAAGAAAAATCATTTGTTAATCCTACCTTAATTTTTGTCCTTGTTCTGGAACAGAGCAATGCCTTTTACAAACAATCACTCACAAATTATACAGACCTTATGAGGCACTGAAGGATGAGGCTCTAAGGTAATTGATGAAAAATGTTAAACACTTTCTAATAAATACGTATGTTAAATGTGGTTTAGCTGCAGATATTTTTCTCCAGCAACTCTAGACCGAGCACCATATAAAAAAGCTAGATCAGATTCTATTGAATCTCCAATGTAAAAATAAAAAAAAATCAAACTTGAACAACTAAAGAAAAAGTGTATGTGGAGGAAGATTCATTTCATTGTGGAAGACAAGATGCTGCAAATGGAAATAATTTCATAGAACACGATTCATAAATAAAAACCAGCTAAGTATTTATAGTGCTGTAATACAAGTAGCAAAACACTTCATTTCACATACTTGCAATATTTAAAATGTACGTTTTTAGCGTCATGTAAAATATAGTGAAAGTAAGTTGATTTGCTTTCACTCTAAAAGTATTACAAAACAATGTTTTCATTTTAGATAGAATATGAAAAACGTATGTATGTATTTATATTTGCACATATTTTTGCATTTCCCCTCTAGTTTAAACATGCAATACACAGGAAAAGATGCTTGGGTGTGTGCTTTCAAGTATGTAATTTTGCTCAAAACTGTTAGTTGCAGCATCAGAAAATTACATTCTCTACTTTGTATCAGGTATGGTGCCAACGGCAGTAATGCAAATCTTGTCACTTGGCCTTGTCAGTGACTCTAAGCTGGCAATAGATCATCGCCACATGACTACACCACTCTCTAGGGGAATGGGAGATATTAAATGAGTTGGCTTTTTTGTGCAATATTAAATAAGGCAGTTTTATGAAAAATGTATCAATCCACTAAGAAATGGAATAAAAAGTAGAAATTATGTACTAACAGGCTTTGAAAAATGCCACTTCCTGGGTGGACTCCTCTTGTCTAAGGGATGATGGAGCAGGCAGCCATACAATAATTGTGTCACGTTGCATGTTTGCAGGCATAGTAATTTTACAATATTTAACATTACTGGGGTTGAACTCTGATACAGTGAGTTAAGGGGAAAATAATGGATTAGTCACAGTAAAAATGTCAAAAGGAATAGGAATTATAATTTAAAAAATCACCTGAAGTTCTATATATGAAAGGTGTTTGAGGTCATTACCATTTTAGATCACCTGTGGTTACAAGAATTATTTATTTATAAAAAAAGCTTTATGGGACTCTACTGATAAGTAGAAAACAAAAAATTTACAAGGTGAAATGCCATTCTTGTCACAGGACTCTGTTCAACTTCAAGATGCCTAAGAGGCAGGAATGTTCCTCCTTAGATTCTTCCAATCTTAGAGGTTTCAAAGCCAGATCTCTGAGCACCTGCATTTGAATCCTTGGTATTGTAATAGGGATGCAAAGTACACAGGAAAGTAGCACAAAACAGGGGAATTGCAACATAAGCAAAAATCATGCTGGCTTTTCTACCCTCAGAACCAAAGCAAGAAGAGAAGTAGCCAGTCAGTGATCACTCATAGCTGGGTTGCACATTAGGCCAAGCCAGTACTCAAGCAGGATCAAGGTGGTACAAAAATACCTACACTACCATCTGTACAGATTCAGACTCATACAACACTGAAACACAGAGCTAGAGGTATACAGTTCCTCTTTGGAAGTTGAGCTATTTGTTAAGGGAGTCACTCATGCATGTCAGTCCATCAGTCATGCATGTCAGCTCCAATGGTGTTTTGCTAGGGGTGTTAACGAATGAACTAACAATTGTTGCTGGAAGGAATTTATCTTCTCATGCTTGCTAAATCCTGCTTTAAGGTATCACTTTGCAAATAAAAAGCATCTCTAATACAGCTTTTGGAGGATAGAAAATGAAGAGCAACTGAATAGGTGAATCTTGTAGAAGAGTTAGAGCTCCCAGCGCTTTCTACCTTTGTGTTACACTGATCACTGTGAAATCCATGTGACTGGGAGAGTATGTGCTTTCAGAAACATGTACTCTCTGAAATACCCACGTCATTGAAAACTTGACAACTACAATTTGAATGGCAGCATATGGCAAAGTCAATGTTATGACAAGGCATTTCTTGGGGTGGGAATGTAGATGATAAAAGATTTTGCTTAAGTGGTAGCACTAGTAGCATTGATAGTATTGGAGTCTGATTAGAGTGTTTTTATTGCTTAAGTCAACTGAAAATGAGCAAACTAGGAGCCTGATGCAACTAAATATTTTTATTAAATATTAAATGTTTAATTCTTTTTCCTTTATTGAAAAGGAATTCACTTAATTTAATCATCCTCACAAGAAAAATATCTGAGGGGCTGGGAGATATCATGGTGTTATAAGAAAAACTAAAGGAAAAGTAGTAAAATATACTTCGAAATTATGAGGATGCTCTGGATCTGTAAGATCAATAGACTATAATGTCTGTCTTGCTCATTAAAACACTTAAATATTGGTCTAATATTAAATTATTAATGCCTGAAATATGCAAATATCTGTTTGGCTTAGAAAGCAGCACCACTGCTTAAAGGTGTTTATAAAAAGACGGTGTTCAGTGTGCCTTAAGGTCTGAGAAAAGAACCTCTTGCTTAGTTGCCAGAAAAATAGAAAGAACTTTTCTTAATACTCAATAGGGATTGTACTTCCAAACTTTCAAAATTTATGGACCTACTGCAGAGAAGCCATGAGAATTTTAGGAACACTCCATTAACAAGTCTATCTCTTTCCTGGGTCTTGACATAATGTTGCTCACAGTAGAACCACCTGCCCTTTTTCAGGACAAGGACTAGGGATTCATTCTCCTGTAGAAGTTGATCACACTACTCCAGGATATATGCCAAAGTTACTGTGAGTGTCACAGTTCAAAAAAACAGGGTGAGCATCTGAAAAGTTAAGGAAGAACCAAACAAATTTCCCTGGAGAGAAAGTAGATTCCCTAATACCCTTCCACAGTACAGCCTGCAAGGTGCATGCCATTTTTATGCTCAAAGTTAACATAGTGTCTTATTCAGTTTGCTAATGGTTTTGTGCTTAATTGCACGAAATTGTTCATTCCATCTCATTAAAACACTGATTATTTTCTTGGAAAGCATCTTCAGTATACAGGGGCACCTTCTTTCAGATATTTACATGGAGACTTCTCACCTGATCTGAACAAAGTTCAAGGAAGACCATCAGTTTCTTCGCAACTTTCCCTCAAAATAACCTTGCTTTTTTTTTACCTGCAGAAGGTTTTTGCTCTACCAAAGATAAGACTACAATAGCAATCAAAGATCTACTACTACTACTATTAGCAATAAAAAAAATCTAAGCAGACGCTTTACATAAGAACGAAGGTAACTTTACTGTGTCAATTGGACCTTAATAAACCTCTGAAGCTCAGAGAAGTGACACTGTCCACGTCACCCAGTGTCTCATCTCTAGAAGGCTCCCCTGAATCACACTACAAGCAGAACAGGAATTGAGAAAAATGCATGCACAAACTGGTTGGGAAAATATTTTTTAATTATAGGTGGATTAGAGATAGCACATGTGAGTGTACCATTTTTTCCTGCTGCTAACTGCTGGGTGCCAATCAGGCCACAGGAAGGCTTCACATGGATTAAAATGAGAGAAACTAAATCTTTCTGTTATTCAGATATATGCTAAAAAATGTCTGATTTCTGTTAAAGCAAGGTTTATGAAAGTTGCCTGCAAGTATTTTCTGAGCTAGTTTACAGATTTTGCTAAAAACCAGTCTGTTTAAAAGGAAAAACAAACAAACAAACAAAACAAAAACCAAAAAACCCACCAAAAAAAGAAAAAAGCAAACCAAAAACCAACCAAAAACCCCAACATAATTCAAAGATTCCATGTCATTCCAGAAGGAAAATATTTTTTACTCAAACCAACCCTTTTTTTTATATTTCTGATATCAGCTTCTCTTCATTAACTTATATATCCATGTGCTTCTCTTGAACAAAGTTTTACCAAGAAAAGCAAGGATAAACTGGAATACAAAGCTCAGCATTTGTTTCAAGGGGTTTAATGTCATGTGAGGATAATTGGGGGTCAAAGAATAAAATTAGATAGATACAGAGAAATATGACATAAAAGAAAAATGGAACTAAATCAGATGTCAATATAGTATCAATTGGTCATGTAGAAGAATTCATAGGAATAAGGACTGGGAATCTTCCTCCATCCCTACTACCTACCCTCAAAATTTCATTCCAAACCAAACTGCTGTTATAAATGAAAGGCATATTTCTCATCAAGATTAATATATTACTGTGAAGTTATTTATCAAGTTCACTACTGATAAAAACATTTCTGAAACCTGCTGAGGTCCCCAGGGTTGATTTAAACATTTTATTCCAGGATGCTTAAGGAATGCTGGCCAGCTGCAAAGCTGCAATGAGAGAGAAAACTTCTGGCATGCCTGCATGTACTACGACATTTTCTCCCTAGAGAAGCTGCTTAAGAACATGGTGTATTATAAATGCAATGTCTCAAGTTCGGTGAAGTCCAGCTTTTCCTTAAGGGCCTTCAGTGGGAGTTTTAGTTAAAAGTCACATGTATAATTTCTAGATTGAAGACAATTGTGTTTGCTGGTTTTGATACAAAATCTGAAGTTATATTTAACAAGTGTCTGCTCACAGTCATAATGCTATGTGGTAATTTAAGGGAGTATGTCTGGAACTATAAAACATCACATCAAAGTTCAAGGTACCAAAAACCACCAGTCAACAAGAAATACGACTGTGTTCCTTCTTTATGAAACAATTGTTAGGAAGACTGTGATTTATTTTGTCTATATCTAAATACACTGTAAATATAATCTCTCTGAAAGACTAATTATACAGTATTGATGTTTACCTCAATGTATCTGTACTAGTTAGGTTTCTAGCAAAAAAAAAAAGCAAAAAAAAAACCTGAAAAGTTTGAAAACTATGAGTTGTTTGTGTTTTCTGCTACATTCTGTGTCTGAACAGTCTGATAACATGAAGAAAAACAAGTGTTCCTCAAATTATTTTGGCAGTTTAAAGACAGATACAATGCAGACCAGAGAACAGAGGGCAGAACATTAAAGATAATTCCGTCTACAGCTCTAAGAGCTTAGTCTTTGTTAAAGTGACCTTTGTACTTTTTCAGCTATGTAAAGTATATATACATAGTACGCAACAGATTTCTAGGATTGTTTCTCTTAACCATCAAGACAGATTTTGGTTTCTAATTCCTTGTTCTTTATTATAAAAATCTTCTGCTTTATCTTAAAACTAGCTTATAGCCTTCACTTGAAAGCAAATAATATTATCACCTCTGTCTTGAAGGAACTAGCAACGCAGAATTTGCTTGATATTACCTCAAGATAAGGAGAGCTAGAACTCAGCCTGAGATGAGTACAGCCAGTAAAATCCTATTCCATTTTCAAGTTACCCCAGAATTCTGGTTCAAAACCCAGGCTCTCTTTCACTCTAACAGACAGAGAGGAGGCAGGAAAATAAGTGCAGGCCTACATTTACCCTAAAGCCAGAGTTTTTAATACATGCCTCTACCCAGCTCTTTTAAATAACAGCTTATATAATATTAGGAATACAGAAAGGGGTCCTGTACTTACAAAGGTATGTGTGCCGCTCAGAGAGTATGTGCATGATACATGGAAAAAATCTGGAATTTAAAATTATCCCTGTAGTAAACACTTTTTTTTTTTTGATGGGGAAAAGAAAAATCATCCTTTACCAGTTCAAAATTATTAGACTATACAAAGAATTTCATGAATTTATTTTATGACTATGGCTCTTTATGTTATGTCTGTCTCCATACAACAGTATATGCAAATTTCAGCATTACAAAACCTCATTCTCTAAATATGAAAGTCTAAAAACAATGGTAGATTTAGTGCATGCTCATGCTTGATGAGAAGCCAGATGTTGTGTCTCAAATAAATACCACTGTACCATGTGGAAACAGTTCATTCTCCTAGCCTTATTTCCAACCAAAACAAACAAACAAATAACTAAAAAGCATCTGTCAGAGTGTCACTTCTAAAAAAGGTAAGGAAACCAGCTCTTACAGGCTCCATGTAAGGGAAAGTCCAGAACCCTGGCAATGAATGCCTCACTCTCCTAATCACTACAAGTTGGGGTGTTTTAAAGTCTAACCTAAATCTTCCTAGATTCACCCATGATGTTTGGTTTTCTTTGTTTCTGAGTGATAATAAAGGAGTCAATATTTTCTCTGTTTTTTTTCCGAAAGGAACTTTAATACTCTTGGGTATTAAGATTTCACAGATACAAAATTTCCTTCTGATTTCTGGTGTGCACTTTTTCCATTGTTCTAGATATATCCTACTTTTTTCCACCCTGCACAACCCTGTAGGAAGGGAAGCAAGGAAAAGATTTTTTTTTTCTAATTTTCAAAAGTCTTTTCTAGGAAGAAAATGACCAATATTCTGGTATGCTATCTGGATAGCCTTGCTTTGTCTTTTGAGATAAGGATGGCTCCTCAGGCAACATCTGACTTCATGCTTACACTGGCAAGAGATGGTCAAGGGTGTTGCACTTGTCAAAGTGGATGAGTGACTTCAAATGACTAACAAGAGTGTGCAGTGTTATCAGGAACAGACATTTTATTCTGGCCACCACTGCAGCACAGTAGAAAAGATGGGGTTTGACCATAATTCCACAGTCCAATGTTGTCTCCCAAGGTGGAATCAGTTCTGTGTTCTTAGGATGATATTGACATTGATGAAAATATCCATGAAGATACTATTTCTTTTCACAGAATGTCACACTGTGACTTGCTTCTCAAAAACCATAGCACCATCTAATTGGTAAAGCATTATTAACATAACAGAATTCTTTTACCTCAAAAGTTAATTCTTTCTGAATATCCCTTGTGTAATGATATCAGTCAATGCTCACTAGTGATTAATTTGTTTCATTAATGTTAACAGCTATGAGTATTGTACTGGCAGGCTGTCCACTGTCCTGGTGACCTTCAGGAAGAGACTGCTCGTCTAGACATCTGGCTTTAATCTGTGTCTTTTACTTCTTCTTACAACCATGTCACTTTTGGATGTTCCAGGCTTGAATTTTTTGGTGTGTGTGTATGTATATAACTAACACTTGTTAATAAACTACAGAAACAAACATGTGCAGGATATCTGAAAAAGAAAAAAAAAACCAAAAAAAAAACCCAAACCTCAAACCAAAAAAACAACAAAACAAAACACTAAGAACTGGCCAGAACCTCCTTAAAATTCAACTGCAGCAACAATTTAATAAAAACAACTCCTCCAGAATGTGGCCATAAGGAAAGAGTTTGCACAATCTGTTCATCTGCATAATTAGTAATTGAGGACCTGAGAACAGTTGGAACATTGCTGTGGGCAACCCAGGTCAGATCACTGATAACATAAATAGCAAAAATTCAGATTTCTAAAAACTACAAACATCAGAATGGAGCTAACAGCAACCCTAATAAGAGTACGTAAAACAAACAGAAAGAAGGATAGTATAGAAAGCCATGAAAGGCCATAAATCTGCTGCAAAAAACAACCAGTATGATATAAATTCTATCTGAGGTTTAAAAGGACGATGAAAAAAAACCACAAGGGAAAAAAAAAAAAGGAAAGAAAAAAAAGAAGCTACATAAGAAAACACAGTAACTTATTTTGCTCATTATTTGCATAATGGTACAAATATATGAATACTTCTGACAGGCACAGATTTACAAGTATTCTGCTTTAGCATTAAAGAAAATAACAAATCCCATTATTTATGCCTGTATAATAGTATGAGTAATCATTTCAGGAATAAAAATTCTTGTAGCAACAATGCAATCCTTTGTTTTCACTAGATTGCAGTGAAAACCAGAGTGCACAAGGTACTGCAGAGCCACGTAGTCTGGTTTGGGAGATAGACAGTAATGCAGGAGAAGTAGTGAAGCACTAATCAGCTGTGGGTTTATTCTTTCCAGTGATTTAGTTTGCTGCATCTTCATTGGATACAGACATATATCAGGACCCCAGACCAAGGTAGGCTCTAGCTTGATCTAAACCTTTTATATAATGCTTTCAATTTATCAGCTTCATTTCTGATCCACAGTACAAAAGCATTATCCAAATGAACTGGCTATCAACACATAGTTTATGTGCATTTATTTGTTTCACCCTCCTGACAGATCACAAGTAACAGGACACAGAAGTCTGTTGGCAGAAGGCCAGTTTTTCCATTTGATACTAGATCACAATTTTTTTATTTTTATCTTTTTTCAGAAAATGTGAGAAGTAAAGAATCACAGAATCATAGATTGTTTTGGGTTGGAAAGGACCTTAAAGATCATCTACTTACCACCCCCTGTCCCAGGCAGGGACGCCTTCCATTTGGTAGGCTGCCGAAAGCTCCATCCAACCTGGCCTTGAGCACTGCGTAGAATGGGGT
Organism: Pezoporus flaviventris; assembly: GCF_033815535.1. Classification (NCBI taxonomy): domain Eukaryota; kingdom Metazoa; phylum Chordata; class Aves; order Psittaciformes; family Psittacidae; genus Pezoporus; species Pezoporus flaviventris. The sequence continues at coordinate 99,013 of NW_026892760.1, forward strand.
GGTTACAGCTTCTCTGGGCAATCTCTGCCAACACCTCACAACCCTCACATCTGCTGGGGTGCTCATCGGTCTTCTATTAATACAAATGCTTGAGGACCTAAAATATCAAATGAAGTAAAAGGGAACTCTAGGTACTCTGCATTTACAAATATCAAGATTTACTTATCTCAGACTTAGGTGACATAAAAAATAATACCTGCAGGCAGAGTAATGTTTGCAATTCTGTTCTTTATAGGAAGATTATGTGTTTTTTAATGGGATTAACATAGTGGTTGGAACAGTAATGCCTCTGTCTCTTGGGTATGTAAGGTAAAGGATGAGGGTAAAGGATGAACACAGAAATTAAAAATGCCAGAAACAGGAATATAAAATTTGTGACAGCAGTGAAATCAGTTGAACGGAATATAAATACCTTCAATCAAATTATTACTGCAAAGGACATTTGGTTTTGTTTTGTTTTCTTCATTTAGTAACCTTAAACATATTGGACATGCAAATACTACCAGGTAGGATCTGCAAAAATCTGTTTATCTCCATTTCCTAAAACTGAGCACAATATGTTTTTACCCTAGTCTTTTTGTCAAAAATCGAGAAACGGGCATATAGAAACTATGGAAACAGCCGAACATTGAAAACCATACAGCACACAAATGAAATGCAGAAAGGAGGAAGTCTTGAAATACTTTATAATGGAGGTAAAAGCAATTATGAGTTATGCTGAGAGAAATAACACTGGTATGGACTAAGACAACATCAAAGCTTTTCCCCTGATTCAATATCATGTTTAAAATTAGCTTAATACATGGGCTATTACATTTCCCCATTCAGAGTTAAAGAGCAGTTATTGACTCCAGTCTAAAATACCAATTAATGTAACAATCTAGGTGCAGGCTACTTTTGATACAGGAAAACATGATATTACTGATGTAATTTTTGCAACTGTTATGAGGAAAAAATAAAGTATCTATCAGACATCCTTATCAAAATTACCCAATTAAATTCTCCTGGATCCTCAAGATGCTCAGCTCATTCTGTTGAAGGAAAAGATCTGAAATCACTGAAGAGGTCAATAATCCAAACCCTGATTACAAATGAAATTCTTTAAGTAGGTCTCATCTGACTTTTGAAGCATAGGGTTTGTCAAACTAGCCTCCCTTTCAAGTATCGTAGCAATAGGACAAGGAGTAATGGGTTTAAACTTAAACAGGGGAAGTTCAGATTAGATATAAGAAAGTTCTTTACTGTGAGGGTGATGAGGCACTGGAACAGGTTGCCCAAAGAAGTGATAAATGCTCCATCCCTGGAAGTGTTCAAGGCCAGACTGGACAGGACATTGGACAACATGGTCCAGTGTGAGGTGTCCCTGCCCATGGCAGGGGGTTTTGAACTAGGTGATTTTAAGGTCTTTTCCAATACTTACCATTCTATAATTCTATGATTCTATCATTAATTTTGCTGTTATTATTTTTTTAAGGTTATTTAACAGCAGTACGGTTTTCCAAGTGCCAGCAGTATCCGTACACTTTGTCTCCACCACACCAGTTTGACATGAGCTCTGATGTTGCTTGACCAACTTGATAACCTTCTGTGATGAAATGACTGGTTTGATAGATGAGAAAAAATTGGTCAATATTATCTACATGGACTTCAGTTGTGTTTTTGACACTGTCTCCCATGAGATCCCTGTAGACAAGCTGTTGATGTATGGGCTGGATGAGCGTGCACTGAGGTAGACTGAAAATTGTCTGAATGACCAGGCCAAGAGAGTGGTGCTCAGTAAAATGAAGTCTAATTGGACACCAGTTAGCAGTGTACCCAAGAGGTCAGTACTGGATCGAATCCTGTTTAACATCTTCATCAGGTCTGTTGGTAGGCCTTCTTCAGCCTGGAGAAGAGAAGGTTTCAGAGCCTTCTGAGCATCTTGGAAGGCAGCTGCCTTCAAATACCTAAAGGAGGCCTAGAAGAAATCCGGAGAGGGACTTTTTACATGGGCATGTAGTGATAGGAAAAGGGGTAAAGGCTTTAAACCGAAACAAGTTAGATTTATGTTTGATATTAGGAAGAAGTTCTTACTATGAGCATGGTGAGACACTGGAACAAGCTGCCCAGAGAAGCTATGGATGCCCCATCCTTGGAAGTGTTCAAGGGCAGGTTGGACATGGTTTTAAGGAACCTGATCTAGTGGAAGGTGTCCCTGCCTATGGCAGGTGGTTGGAACTAGACGACCATTAAGGTCCCTTCCAAACCACGCTACTCTATGATTCTATGATTACACAAAACTGGGAGGAACAGCCGATTTACCAAAATACCATGCTACCACTCAGAGGGACCTTGACAGGATGGAGAAATGGACCAACAGGAACTTCAAGAAGTTCAACAAGGAGCAACCCAAACTTCTACACTGGGAGAAGATCAACACAGAGCACCAATATATGCTGAGGATTACCCAGCTGGAAAGAAGCATGGCAGAAAATGACCTGTTACGTTTCTAATCTGCCTAATCACAAAACTAAAGTCATTATCAGGTCGACAGGATCTTCCCTCTTCAGCTTCAACAAAGTTTTCTGGTATACTATAAAGGCATAATTGTTGTTTTGAGACAGTTCTCTCATGTCATATTCCTTCAAGAAGAATAACAGCCACCTGCAACTTCTCTGAAAGTCTTCACTTTCCAGGAATATAACACACAGACATAAATGGCACTACTAAGGAACTTACAACAGTGATTATGTAGCAATTTTTCAAAGCACGGAATTTACAAGAAAGTTAATTACTAAAATACCCCATCTCACCTTCAGAAGGCAAAAACTACATACGCAGTCACCAGGCATAGCTATGGGTGGGTTTTTTTCCATTGTGCAACTGATAAATCAGTCTTTTGCTTCCTTATTAAATTATCTAGATCTTAAACAGATTAATATTAAAGCAATGCACACTTACAGGTTTTATATATTTTTTGTGGTAAATCTCATTAATCTTTTATGAATCTCAAAGTTTATTCTTGGATACCCAAGGATAGTCTATACTCCCTTGAATAACTCACCTCAGTTAATTAGAACACAGTGAACTCAGTACTTTCATTAATGAACACAGTAATCAGTTTAGTTTTGGAGGTTATTTGTTACAATTACATGAGATTCCTTCATCTTTGATCAAGAAAAGCTGACTGGACAGATGGATGAGTGGGTAGGTGGGTGGGTGAGTAGGTAGGTAGACAGACAGATAGATCTATGAAGACCCCTATGTGTACAATACACATAGTGGAGGTTGTGGGCTAGCTTACTGTTAATTCGTAACATGTGACTGTTGAGTACAAACCCAGTCAGGATAGGAAACAAATGAGAATATGGGATTATTGCATTTTATGTAACTTCTCTTTTCAGACACTACATTTTGTTTTTCCTCTCTCCTTCCTATACTGGGACCATGTTCCCAATTAACTAGGAATTCCAAATTACTTGGAATGAATTTCTTTATGGGAAGCAGAGGGAAAGCACAGTAAGTTCATACTGGTTTGAAAATGGCATCAAAATCCTGATTTAAAAGAAAACTAAACCGTTAAACTTGTAAGATGTTAGAGGTAGACTAGATGGATTTGGTCTTGTTGGCTTCCAGTAAATAGTTTCTCCCATGGATAACTTTATCCACCGATAGCTGTATTGTCCTGAGTGAATTCCCTCTGGTAGGAGCAAGAATCCATTACCTTTCACAATGTGTAACACAGATATTGGGGGTGGGAAGAAGAGAAGAAGGGGTGGGGCAGGAAGGAAATGCCAGAGATACCTGGCTTTCTACTTACAGGAGTGGAAGAGTTTTCTCGTGTATGTCAGCCAATGCCTTTTGGGCTCAGTGCAAACTTGAGGTCTTGAGCACCTGTGATTGCTAAAGATCCCCTGGCACCTTTTCTGGGAGTGGAGAATGTTATCTCCAGTGTCTTGGCCAACTTTCAACAAGGATATTTATACTCTGCCAGCATAATTTCCCTTAGAACTGTAGTTGGAGCTGTTTTTTTTCACTTCCTCCTCCTGAAAACAGTGTTTTGCTTCTTCTGGAATAGAGGAGTTGCTGTATTTCACCCCAGAGAGGGTTGCATTTCAGTGATGGTTGAATTGATCTTTAAGTGCATACAGCTGGCAACACATGGGGAGTCCTTTCTGGAATTGAAGGCATTTTGTAAGTACAGAGTAGTCTTCAGATGATAGCACAAGACAAGATGTTAGACACTAAAGCCCTGATTCATTTCTTATTCTCTCAATTTGAGTAGACCAGCCCTCCAATCAAGTTAATATGAAAACATATTTTGGCTCTTAATAATACAATTATGAAAGAGAACTACTTTTCTTTTTTTTCCTTTTTTTCTTTGTTTTTCTTTTTTTTTTTTTTTTCTTCTGGGACATAAGATGTTACATATCACTCGGTAAAAATATGTGAATTCCATACACCTATCTGCCTTCCTTCTGCCTCTCACAAGTGTACGCACTACATATTAAATACAACTGACCTCCTTGATTTAAGAAACAGGATTGGTGGGTTGCAATTTTTAAAGTAGCTTAACACAAAACACAATAGAAAAATGCTCTGGTTGTGCTGTTTGGCACTTAATAGTTTGGATCAGTCCCAAAGACAAGCCACTGAAAATATCCTCCCACTCCAAGGGCTGCACAAGGTGACAAAGCCTCCTCCAAGAAACACAAACTTTACTCGCATGGTTTAGCTGGCCAATTGTTCTCATCTAGTAAATCACATATTCTTTCAATGGTTTTAGGACTGTCAGGGGGAGGAGGTGTGAGAAGTTAAACTGTGTGGCTGATGAGGGAAGAACTGGGCTTTTGAACTGACAGGCTGAGTACACAATACAGTAAATAACCTTTCAATGTTTTGCTCATTTCAGCAAGCAGCACCAGGAAAAATAATTTTCCAATTAGTCAGCAGGTTTCAGCATCATTATCTCCTATATCAGATTTGCGACCATTCAAAAATGCATCAGGAGACAAAGCAGGAAGAGTTAAGTATCTTTACTGGAATCTGAGGTCTGTAAGGAGGTGAAATTAGATTAGCTCTGTGGAAATGGGGACAGTTTACATTACCAGAGGGGCCCTACCTGTCTCTAGGCTTGACAATGAACAACGCCTTCAGCATATGGCATTACAATGGATTAGTGATCAAGCGCAATTAATCCTAATATATCCTCTCTTGAACCTCAATGGCTTGTTAGTTGGAGGAAAAAAAATTCTGCTGTCCCCAAAGTGTCAGGTGAAACTCTCATTTGAGGTAAGGCTGCCATGTGGAGCTGTGCCTCCATCTGGTGACTCCCTTTTGTGATATCCAAACAGAAGGTGCTTTAATGAGGCTTTTATAGCAGGCACCACCTGTCACTGGTCTTCCCCTCTAAAAAGGTGTAATTGAGGGTTGGTTTTACAGTACGGCTTGAATCTTAACATTGGGAATTCATCAGGAAATGCAAATCTGGGAGTGATGTTATAATTCTAAAATGCCATTTTGACTTTTGGTTTAGAGTGAACTGGTAAGAGAAAATTGTGGTTTGGCTAATTGTAACCAGTTATATGGTAGCTTCCCCCTTTTCAGATGAATTAATAGAAGTGTCATCTCAAAATTAAATATCCAAGCTGATGATGACCATATATCTGTATTCAGACCCTTCTATATTAGTGATAGAACTAAAACTACAGGCAGCTCCAATGACAATTTCAGCACTACTAATATTTACATGGTTTTAAATTTATAACCTATTATAAAGTTACTAAGTCTGTATCAAAATAATGACTCTGTCACATAACAGTGGGGAAAACTGAACCAACTTTATTTTTTTTTAAAAATACATTTGAGCGGCGTCTGTCTTCCACAACCATGCATTTGTTTGTGAAGTTTGGACCTGCCGATGCCCATTCATTAGTTCTTCAATGAGTGTACAAGTTATTTTAGCAAGGTGCATACAACACTCTTTTGTACTACCCTGTACTGAAAATCTTGCTGTCAGCTGATGGCCTGGGACAATCACTGTCACTTCATGTTATTCTGGAAAAGGCTGTTAACTATCCTGCCTCCAAACTGGATGCTTACCTTAACACTATGCCTGTGGAATCAGCAATGAATTCTAGAGGAGTGCCACAGGACTGAGCAGAATTGTTTTGTGAAGCATGGGGTCAACACCATTCTTACTTTTGTTCTTCCTGCACAATACTCTAACCCCTTTAATAGTAGATATGTGGACTCCCCATGCTATTTCATGGGTACTGATTAGTTTTTGCCTTACTTGTTTCCCATTCTTGTCCACTCATCTCAGAATTACAAGGATAAATCATTTTCCCATTAAGTTGCCTGCTAGAGAGTTCACACTGACATGGCAGAGGGAATTGGCTGATGTATTTGCCAAGCCAATCTCCTTGATATTTGAGAAGTCATGGCAGTCAGGTGAGGTCCCTCGTGACTGAAAACAAGGAAATATCTCACCCATTTTTAAAAAGGGTGGAAAGGAGGACCCTGGGAACTACTAGCCTCCCAGCCTCATCTCTGTGCCTGGGAAGGTCATGGAACAGATACTCCTAGGAGCCAAGATAAGGCACATGAAGGAAAGAGAGGTCAACTGGGACAGTCAGCATGTTTTCACCAAGGGCAAGTCCTGCCTGACAGACCTACTGGCCTTCTATGACAGAGTGACTACATCAGCAGACAATGGAAGGGCTACGAATGTTGTCTATCTGACTTCTGTAAAGTTTTTGACATAGTCCCCTGCAACATCCTTCTCTATAAACTGGAGACCTATGGATTTGATAGATGGAGTGTCTGGTGGATGAGGAATTGGCTGGATGGTCACATCCAGAGGGTAGTGGTCAATGGCTCAATGTCTGGATGGACACCAGTGACAAGTGTCATCCCTCAGGGATCCCTGCTGGGACCAGTAGTGTTTAATATCTTCATCCATGACATAGACAGTGGGATTGAGTGCACTGTCAGCAAGTTTGCAGATGGCACAAGCCGAGTGGTACAGCTGACAACACAAGGGATGGGATGCCATCCAGAGGGAGCTGCACAGGCTTGAGAGGTGGGCCCATGTGAACATCATGAGATTCCAAAAGTCCAAGAGCAGGGTCCTGCACCTGGGTCAGGGCAAGCTCCAGAATCAATACAGGCTGAGAGATGAAAGGAGTGAGAGTACCCCTGAGGAGAAGGACCTGGGGCTACTGGTGGATGAAAGACTGGACATGAGCTGACAGTGTGTGCTTGCAGTCCAGAAGGCCAATTGTATCCTGGGCTGCATCCAAAGGAGTGTGACAGCAGCTCAAGGGAGGCGATTCTGCCCCTTTACTCTGCTCTGGTAAGATCCCACCGGGAGGGCTGTGTCCAGCTCTGGAGTCCTCAGCACAGGAAAAACATGGACCTGTTAGAAAGGGTCCAGCATGGCACAGAAATGATCAGAGGGCTGGAGGACCTCTCCTATGAGGAAAGACTGAGAGAGTTGGGGTTGTTTAGCCTGGGGAAGAGAAGGGAGGCCTTACTGTAGCTTCTCAGTACTTAAAAGCAGCCTATAAGAAAGACAGGGAAAGACATTTTAACAGGGCCTGTTGTGATAGGATATGGGGTAATGGTTTTAAACTAAAAGAGGGGCTGTTCAGGCTGGATGTGTGGAAGAAATTCTTTACAATGAGGGTGCTAAAATACTCACACAGGTTTCCCAGAGAGGTGGTGGATGCACCATCCCTGGGGACATCCAAGGCCAGGCTGGATGTGGTTTGGGGTAGCCTGACCTAGTTGAAGGCATCTCTGCCCATTGCAGAGACTTCTTAGACTAGATGACCTTTGAAGGTCCCACCCAACCCAAGCTATTTTATGATTCTATGACCTTGAAAAAACATGCTTCAGAAAACCGTGTTGGGGTAAAGGGAAAACAGGTATGGCATTAAAAAAAAGTCACTCCACAATCAAGAAAATAATGACATTTTAACCATCCGTGAGCTTCAACAAATCGTACAATAATTACCATGACAGAAATGGTAGGACAACAATTCGGTAATATTTGAGCTTTAACACAAGTTTAAAACTACAGAGTTAAATGAAGGAGAACCTTTTACTCCAAAGTAAAAAAAAAGCAACCTTCTTTTCCATCACAATGCCTTTAAGACATAGCCTGGGTACAATTTGGCCTGAAGAGTACAGCAGTCCTTCCTACCATGCCCTCAGGAATGAGCAAGATGAAGGTCCTGGCTTCATCTCACAGAACTTCTTTACACTTTCACTACCCAGCTAAATTGGCTTCACATGTAGGCACAGCTCAGCCCTCCTCAAATGCACACAGTGTGAGCTGACTGGGAACCATGCATGTAACAAACAGCACTGAATGCTATTCTCAGAGCTTCAGAGTTCAGACAACTCAAAGCCTGGTTTTGTCATAAGCATTCACTGACCCTGCTACAGAGGCTGTTTCCTTGCCTAACATTCATGATGGAAAAAAGTAGTTTCTTTTATATACATATAGCTCTCACCTCTGATGCATTTGTTTCAGAAGAATCAGTGTCTGGGGAGCAAAGGCAGAAGGCAGATATTTCAGGCAAAGCTAGAAAAGCTAGAAGGTGAGTGTTTCATCAGAGTAGTAAGTAACTGAAACAGGATTTTGGAGCAGAAAATATTATTCACTTTCAGATGTGGAAGTAATAAGCCTACAGGACATAAATTTGTACATGTCACAGAATTACTGTGTTCAGATGATGCTTCCCTCTCTTGAAAATGAAAAAGTAAGGCTTTCCATAAGAAAGCAAAGTCATAGAAAGTAAAAAAGGGTGAGCTGCCTGCCCCGAGCTCTCAGCAATTTTACTGTCAGGATCTGACACTTAACAGCAGTTCTCAACAAATTCATAGGCCAGAAAATAAGATTTTATCAGAATCTTTGTTGCACATTTTGTAAGAGGTATACCCTGCTGTAAAACACATCTTTAATGTGAATTCACTACCTATAATGTGGGATAGTAGATAACTGTTCCCCAAGTCAGTGTAACAGTTAATTTTCCTTTTAGAAAATAAAAGCAAGAATTACTTTATTACTTTGAATAAGACTTGTTTCTGTGATATGTTGCCCAAAAGGCAAGAATTTGCATAGCTTTAGTGGTGGATTTTTGCCTGAACCTTCAGTAATAGGAAGTTGGCCAACTACACCATGGAGCAAAGCAAATTACTTTCACAAGGCTCATAATATGTCATTCATTAAGATGACTCTTTTGGCATCCAGTGTGGGTGTCCACTTGCTCTACCGTAGAGCCTGAGGGAATATGGAAGATGCCAAACCACTAAAAGGGCTGAGCAATAGAAGCCACTGTGGTCAGAGGGCTAATGCCAGCACCAAAAGCATGTACCAGCCAAACTGCAGATGTTACCTCTGGCTATGTAACTCCATATGTGGGCCTTTCAGATTAAATGAGCTGAAAAATTACAGAAGTTTCATCCTCTAGTTTGTGTTCATATGCCTAAGTAGGCTTATAATTCACTGTTGCTCAGTATAATCTTATCATTTTTTCCCATCCACATTCACTTATTCTCCCAAACATCCTGTAAGCAGTCTGATTATTTAATGCTAAAGTGAATCACAGAAATGTTCTATTAGGAATAATCTCCTATTTATATGAGCAAATATTCTTACACACTGGTAGATAAAAGTCTATAGATGTGGTCAGCAATGCAAAGGCACAAAATTATTTTCTGCATCTTTTTGTAATACTTCAGACCCACAGAAAATGTTCTGCTATACTAAGAATAAAGAAATTTTAAAAAACCCAAATGGTGAGGATGCTTGAATCGCTTTCTGGAAAACAACCAATCTAGCTTTTTAAATTTCTCATTGTTGAGGCTAAGGTAAAACAGGAGTATTTCTTCTAAAGGCAATGGGTAGCATAAAAATAAATGCTGAATGGGACAAACCAATCCCTTCACCTCTAGAGTCTGGCTAATTACTTTTAAAAAATCCTCAAATCAGTTCAGACAGTTATGCAAATTTAGAAATTTAGATTTACTTAAGCTAGGTGAGGAGAGGGGAGAGGAGGGACTAGGGGGTTACAGATGAATTTTATTTATGCAGCACTACTCGAGCTCATCAGCCATATTTGTTAGGATGCAGTATGAAGTACCAATTCTGTTCTTTGACTGGATGAACACACCTACAAATCTATCATAAATTGTCTCTTATGTGAATTCCAAATCTGATTTCTGTAAGTATCTCTGTTTATATATATAAACCAAATCCTGATTACATAAACATGAACACAGAAAAATCTTGCAAATTTTACATTGTAAAGCTCACTTGATATTGGTAACTGCTTCGAAAAAAAACCTGTTTCATAGTATAGCATTTGATAGTATATATCAGAGCAGCAGAGATAAGCCTTCAAGTGATGATATCCAAGGATTGCATCAAACACACTCCCTGATAAGCTATATCTGCAAGATAACATCACAGTGTCCCCTGTTTACATGCTAACAATTACAACCTAGCAAAACAGACTTCAAGACTGAACACTGAAATGGTTTTGAAGCCAGACTAGAATTATTTCCACAGAATACCTATGAACAGCTAGTAATCTGTTAAGCATTCTCTAAACTTCCTTTGTATGAGGCAACCTCTCCACAGCAGAATATATCTCCTGTTCTTCCACCTGCCCACCCATACAAAAGCTTTCAGGCCTAGAAGTCTTTCCCTGCAACTTGGCACTTACAGCCACAGGCTGAAACTCTCAGTCTCCAATTCAGGAGCTTACATGCCCTTTTCTGTGATTCTTCTCTGTTTGCTGTTAACTGTTACTCTGTGAGAGATATAAGCTACTGGTAGCACAAATCCAACCAGCCTTGTCAACTTCCACAGTTTTATTATGAATATTACAATATATGTTCTTAATTAAAGTCTCATATGATACTATATTTTCTGACTTTGAATATCACAATCTTATTTCATTCAAAAAGTCAGCCGCTATTTCTGTTAATGAGGCCAAATTTAAGGTGTTTTCCTTCTTTGCAGCTCCATGAAAATTAGTGGGGTTATACTTCATAGAAATGGCCATCAGCTCACTCCACTTTCAGAGTCAGTGTGACCAGGGATACCCACAGAAAAGCAATCATTCACCTTATTACAATAACCCATATTCACACAAGGCAGATGATACAAACAGCTGGCAAGAGTATCAAAGTGCCAGACTAAAACTTTGAAGGTGGTTGAAAACAGGGAGTGGAGAGAAGGCCATAAAGGAAAGTAGCAAGACAGTTTGTACACGACTGCATTAGAAAAATGAGTTACTGAGAAAGGTCCTAAACTCTATCCTTCTCTCTTCCTACTGCTTGCTTTTTGCATAAACTTGTTGAAGCACAATAGCACTATTCCTTTGCTGTTGCCAGGCAAGGAGGTCCAGAACACAGTTACGTGAACAACTCTCAGGATCCATTGATGAATCTGGCAAGCATCCACATGAGCTGGAACCATGCCTTTTTGCCCCTGAATACCCTCCAGAGGTACTCAGAGGTAGCAAAGGCTTCTCCCACCACTCTTTTTCTGCTTCCAGGAAAACGGGCTGCGTGAGCTCCAGAGCATCTGCCACCTCCAGTTTCTACAAACCTGGTACTGAAATTTTCTATTTATTTCCTACAATTCCTTTCTATGTTTGGAATTGAAATCTTTGTACAAACTCGTGTCACATGTTTTGTATCTGGACATTTCAGAATGCCCATTAATCTGTTGCCACTTCCTTTTGCAGCTTATCCCCTTCATTATGTTCAGAAATAAATCTGTTGCCTTTTCCCTGTGTGCTCTTTCTCACAGCTCCTATTCCCACCTGTCTCATGCTGTATCAAGGCATTCTCTTGCCTCTGAACAGGGGCTTCCCCAGCTGGTCCAATGTATTTTCCCCATATGGCACAGGGGAGGATTTTTCTGGAGATAAATGATAAAGTTGGATTTCCAGTGGCAAGCATCCAGCACCAACAAGAGGTTGAGAACGAGAGTCCCAGGGCAACCAGAGCACTGTTCAGTTGCGTTACTGCATACAGTAGTGTAACTAGGAAGAGTTTTCATGCTGTTGCACCGTGGGACTGTGGTTGGACTCAAATTCCTCAAAATTTAAATGAATGTATACACTTGCATTCTAGCCACAATATCCAACACATATTATACTTCTTTATTCAACTCCCACACTGAAAAGCTCCAAACGCCAAATGAAGAGACTAAACCCAGACAGCAAAGGGCTCCTTCCTAAGAGGAAGCACTCATTGTACCAGGCAATGGGAGACAGAAAAGAGAAAAGGCCCTGGGGGGGGGGGGTGTTTGTGTGCTGGAGGGAGTTTTTTGAGGAAGGGGAGGAAGGGAAGGGCTCCTCCTTCAAGAGATGTGCTTGAAGATTGGGCCCGAGAAAGGCAGCTAAGGAATTCCTTAAAAAGAGTCTGTGAGATTGTCCGCACACTGAGGGTAAGATTAGCCCAAATGCAGAAGGTCAGCACCATGTCTGGAAACTCATTTAGTTCCATTTAAGATGTTGAAGCAAGATTTGTGTGGTACCTGAGTGCTGCACATATTCTTTTGCCTTCATCTTTTATTGAGTGCTGATATGTCAGTGAAAAAAAAGCAACTGACTTGTCATAAGGAATTACCTGCTGAGCAAGGTCAGTTGGTAAGCATATTAATAAGGCATAGCACTTGCTAGAGAAAAAAATCCTCATCTCTAGCACTGGTGCTCTTTTCCTTTCCCTTATAAAACTTTTATCTATTTATGGGTCATCTTAAAGAAAAGCCTTGATAAAGTAAGGAAGAAATCCTTATTGAATACCAAATTCAAAATCAGTTTGAATATTTTAGGAAAAATTTATCTTGTTTTTTATTTCACTAGAAAGTGCAATTAAACAAGCTACTGGTATTCAGGACACTTTTATGGAACATGAGACTATAATGGCTACAATAGTGGTCATTATTGCTACTTTAATGTCTGGCAAATTCTTCCTATCCTAGACATCATATGTCCCTTATCAACATCACATCTAATCATCTACTGGTTTTATTACATCAGTTGTCATGCTACCTTTTCAATGTACACATAAATGATGGGAGGTGAGGAGATGCCACTGAGGTAGTGGGGCTGGGACCCTTGCCCTGTGAGAACAGGCTGCAGCAGCAGGGCTTGTTCACCTGGGAGAAGGGATGGATTTGTGAGCATCCAACAGCATCCCTGGCACTGATGGGTGGGGATGGAGCAACCAGGCTTTTCACATTGGTGCCTGGTAGGAGGATGAGAAGCAGAAGCAGAAGCTGAAACATGACGGGCTCCATCTCCAGATGCAGAGAAGCCTTTTCCCCATGGGGTCCAGCAGTGGAGCTGGGGCCCCAGGAAGGTTGGGGTGTCTCCAGCCTTTGGCATTTCAAGTCCTGGCTTCGTGAAGTCCTCAGCAGCCTGGTCTGAGCCAATGGCTGAGCCTGCTCTGGGCAGGGTCTGGGCCAGGATCTGGGACTGGAGACCTTCTCTCCTGCCAGCTTCCATTGTCATGTGATTTCCATGGACTATTTTTCTCACTGTATTTGAAGGCATGGAATCAGAGAGAAAGGGGATGACTCATCCAAAGTTACGCAGAAAGCCCATGGTGGAGCAAGAAATTTAATTCCTGTCACCACCAAATCACAAACCTTTGGATTCCGCTGAACCCAGGCTTCAAGCATAAGACATGACTGTTGCTGGAGTTGTGTTGAAGGCAGTGATGTCCCATGTGCTGAAAAGAAGACAGGTCTGCTTTTTGTCCCTAGTCATTTTTGCTGTCCACAGAAGTCAGTTTTGTGGAAAAGAACATGTGAGAGAATGACCAGTAGCAACTGACTACTCAAGAGGACAGAACAATAAGTAACAGAGGTTCACCTCTGCTATTAGTCTGCATTTGCTTCGTTTGGTATTTGTCTGGAGCTGTTTGAGGGTGAATGGCTGCTGCATGCAAAATTTATATCTTGGGACAGATTAGGACAGTGTCCTGTAAAAACCAAAGGCTTAGACCTTACTTTCCTGCATAATAAATGACTTTTGTTATGTGAGTTGACACTGAAGAGAACCAAACTAAAAAGCTGCATGGGGAAGGTAGCTTTTACATATGACTTCCCAACTGTATTCAATTTTATTAGAAATGGGACTGGATGCAACAGAAAAGAGAGTTAAGAAACCCACAACATAAAACTCCCAAAACTTTCATTCCTAAATCAAAGGGTAAGGATCCAAAATTACCGGGGAAGATGGAAATGAGGGAAAGACACTGTAAGAGGAAACTCTGGAGCTGTGACAGATGTGGTTGATGTAAATGGAGAGGATATGGAGTACAGGATCTGATCCAAGGACCACTCCCACAGTGTGCAAGACCATAGTGATAAGTCTGCTGCCCTCTTCTTTGTGACTCTGGAACAAGCTAATATTAAACAGCAAGTAGGCAAAAACTGCAGAAAAAAAGAAGGGCTTATGGTTTGACTGAACTACCACTTGCTCTGTGCCAACATGAAAAAGGGGTAAAAAATTAGTATGTCAGTTTGTTCCACGCAGGCTCCTTCCTCTAATACTGAAACATACACTTCCCAAAAATTCTGTAGACATCTGGGGTGCGCATACACATTTCAGAAGAATAATGTTTGGGGGCTTCTACACCCACTGGGTTTCTTTTGAGCTCAAAGAATACAGTAAGGTTATTTTTTCCGAGGAATCTTGTAATTAGTGTCTCACTGTAACAGCTGATTTCATTTTTTGTGGACACTTTAATTTTTTCAGTTGTTGTCTTGCTCCATCTACTCATCAGACTTATTGAAAAAAATAACACTGGCATGTTCAATTCAGAAAGCAGCTTTTGTTTAAAGTTTGATCAGCCCTCACATGAAGCATTTTTTTGTTGTTCAGATTGGTTCCAGAGCTATATGTAAGTGAATGCTGACTTATGCTCCTAGCCTTGAGGCTTCCTTAGAGAAGGTGAATAAAATGTTTCAGAATTTCCTCCTTTCTGGCACACTAACTAGCATCATGTACACTGATACCAGTGGCAATATACCTGCCTCTTAACACATGGTTCCATGGCTGGTATCACCACCAGAATGCTGGCATTGGATAGGATTCATCTTTCTTAAGGGGGGAAGAGGGTCTTTGCTTACAAGGTCTACTTACAGGGCTTTAAACTATACCTGAAGGGGGAAGGGAATATGTCGGTCTTGCCCATGACAAGGTATGGAATGACATGCCAAGGTTAGAGGGATGGGATACTAGTGAGGACCCTCAGCCTGTTTGAGATGTGCTGCATACACTGGGGAACACTTGAAGTCTTACAGAAATGAGTCAGGGGGTCCTGAGGTAATAGAAGCCAACAGAGGAACACCAGTGAAATACTTCACAGGAATTAAGGTGTGTTCCTCTAAATAGGTGACATGTCTGACAGCCCAGCTGAGGGGGCTCTACACCACCAGAGTGGACAACCAATAGGAGTTGGAAGCCATCGTGCTATTAGAAAGCTACAACCTAGCTGCCGTTATTGAAACTTACTGGGACAAATCCCATGGCTGGAGTGCAACTATTGATGCCTACAGGCTGCTCAGAAGGGACAGGCAAGGAAGGAGGAGCAAAAGGATTGCTCTCTGTGTCAAGAAATCAATGTAGATTGTGAAGAGCTGTCTCTGAAGAATAGCATGAGCATTTTGAAAGTTTATGGGTAAGTATTAGAGACTGAAGGAACAAAGGGAGCTTTGTGGTTGGTGTTTAGTACAAGCTATGCAATCAAAGGGTTTGTCTATTGATGAAGCTATCTTATTCCAGCTACAGGAGGCATCGTTCTTGCAGGCTCTTGTCCTGTCAGGGGACTTTAGCCATCTGCTGGAAAAATAGCACAGTGAGCTGCAGGCAATCAGAGATTCCTGGAGTCACTGAGGATAACTTCTTAAGCCAGCTAGCAGATAGCCCTACCAGGGGGAGGAGATATTGGACCTCATGGTCACCAATGCAGCTGATCTAATTGGTGACATCAAGATTGGAGGCAGCCTGGGCTGCACTGATCATGCACTGGTGGAGTTCACAGTCCTGAGGGAAATACGATAGGAGAAGCATAAAATCAGGACCTGAAAGCCAACTTCCAGCTGTTCAAGGAGTTAGTCAACATAGCCCCTGGGAATCTACCCGTAGGGACAAGGGAGCAGAACAGAGCTGAGATCTTTAAGGATGCTTTCCACAGAGCGCGAGGGCTTTCAATCCCCAGGTGTAAGACATCAGGAAAGGAAGGAAAGAGGCCAACATGGATGCCACCTGCTGGTCAAACTACAGAGCAATAAAGAAATAGGCAAGGGAAGCAGGAACAGGTATCCTGGGAAGGTTATAGGGACACTTCCCAGTAATGCAATGATGGGATCAGGAAGGCCAAGGCGCAGCTAGAGCTGGATGCAAAGAATAATAATAACGACTTCTACAGGTGAGTCAACCAGAAAGGAAGGTCGAACAAAGTGTACACCTGGTGAACACAACTTGCAAACTAGTAACAACAGATAAGGAGAAGGTTGTGCTACAAAACAAATTTTTGCCTCAGTCTTCACTGGCAGGATCTCTTCCCACACATCTGAAGTGGATGGATCTCCCAGCAGAGACTGGGGACAAGGGTGGACAAGAAATTGGTTGGATGTACACATCCAGAGAGTAGTAATCAGTGGCTCAATGTCTGGATGGAGATTGGTGATGAGTGGTGTCCCTCAGGGGTCCATACTGGCACCAGTACTGTTTAATACCTTCATCAGTGACACAGACAGCAAGATAGCGTGCACTCTCAGCAAGTTTGCAGACAACACAAAGCTGAGTAGTGCAGTTGATGTGTCTGAGGGATGGGGTGCAATTCAGGGGGACCTGGAGAAGCTTGAGAAATGGGCCCATGCAAACTTTATGAAGTTCAACCTAACATACTTGAAATTATCCTTGCTCATTGAAAGGGAGTTGGACTACATGATCTTTAAAGGTCCCTTCCAACCCAAACCATTCTCTAATTCATTAAAAACAATTAGGATATAAATGATTTCCTATATCAAAAGTTGGTGGCATCAGATAATAGTTTTTTACGAACATTGTGTCACTACTCCTTTTTCAAGTGCTACTTCCAAACTCTGCACTCAATCTTAATATGTAATTAGTTTTTATCCAATAGTACAGCAAATGGCAGTCTTTCTAACTGTTTTTAAATTATGTCCTCCTGAACAGAAGTAGAGAAAAAAGGTTGCATAGAAAAAATAACTGGTCATCTCCTCTCCCACCCCTCCTCCCTGTAACATTCTCAATGCATTTTTAATCTCAGATTCAGTGACCCCATGGAACAGCAGATTACAACCAAGATGGTGGCATTTTTTTGAAGCTTTCATCCTCCATTTGGCTGTGATCCACTGGCCTTAGGAAAGGAGATAAGATTTTACATTTCTTATCAGCCACCAGATGGCTTTTAAAACCAGAGGCTGTCTGCTAGGATTTAACTTAATGAACAAAAGTGCTTTTATGAACTACTGGTATGTACAGTGAGAGATGTAATTCTGGTTATTCAAGACAGTGCAAGAGAATAGATCCCACTGTATTTAACAACTTAATCTAGCAATTGTATAACAGCATTTCTGACTCATTTTCCATAAGCACTGTAACTCTAAACAGAAATGGATTAGCCACAGTATGTTAAATCTTTTGGAATTGTGCAGAGGTCAGTATTAAACAGAATTGTATTGTTATTCATTGAATGTTAAGACAGAATTTTATGACTGCAAAATGTTTTTAAAGAGAAATAGAGCCCATAATGCATTATATCTCCCTGACACATAATGAAAATATGATTTCCTATCATCACTAAAAAGATGCTTGTTTTCGGAAGAGAGAGCTACAAATCTAACAGCAAAGTTATGCATCTAAAAACATCTCCCTTTGTAGAAATAATAATTGCTAGCTTTATAGTAGCAATTCAGACAGAATTGAATTTTAACAATAGTCACTGCCATAAGGAGAGCCAACAGAGTAACTGAAAGAATACCAGAAACATTTTCTGGGGCTGGTCTCTTTATGTAGGATTGGTGAAATTTGCTGAAACCATATGTTAGTCATATGGAGAAAGGCATGTATTAACTTTATGAATTCTGGAGTTCTTTCAGCAAACTTTCAAGGTCTGATGTCTCTTAGGAATGCTGCATTTCCCATGTGATTGCAGACTGGGTGCAGCTTTAAAGGAAAACTAAAGGAGCCCATAGTAGAAATTAAAGTCACTCCCTATCAAGCTCACTATCAGGCTCCAATACAAATGTTGTTGTTAACTGTTTTATTACAGTGACTAACAAAATTGGCTTAATGGAGAATGGTGTACTCTTAAAGACAAGCATAATTTTTCTGGAGATGTTTACACATTTTTATGTGTAAATTCTTACTTTGTCCAGTTTTCAACAGTCTCGTATTTTTTAATTTGTTGTAAAATATCACAGTAATGCTATTCATTCAAATGTTATTTATCTTTAAACTGCCTTTTAGATGTACTAGTAAATATTATTTTTAAAAGAAGTTGCAGGTAAGCAGTTTACTGAATTGCTGAAATCAAAGAAATTCATAGTTAGCTGAAAAAAAATTTTAAGCGTTTCTGTTTCTTATCCAAGGATATGAGATGTTTATCTTCAGTATAACAGATGAGGCTCTATTTTCAAAGCTTTGTCTTGGGTCACAACACTGGAATCCTAGAGTTCTAGGAAAAAAATAAAATGAGCACTTGTCCAGACGCATAAACATGCTGTGTATTTGCATCTTCTCCTTACACTAAGAAACGCTCAGAACAGTTCTGAGTGAAGTGAGCTTCTTACCTTGACTCTCAGCTTTCATCAATCTGAATAAGGACTTCCATGTTATGGTACTATTTATCTTTTTTCATCAATAAACATTATCTGTATAGCATTAAATACTTCACAATCATTCCTATTACAGGTTGAGTAGGATGCTAAAATAATGTCACTCTAATCCTTAAATTTATAGAGAAATCCAAATATAAGAGCTGTTTGAGCAAGTCCAACTTATCCTATGTATTTTGCACTCATACAATTAAATGTTGTCTATTTACTTATTTATGAATTTTTTCTAGGAAAAAAATAAATTGAAAAATAGTTATGTACAGCTTGGCTGCAATAGTGATACCAAAGCAACTCAAATTTTTAGTATTTGATTTCTGAGCACTTAAATTCAGAATTTTATCATTATGTTAATGAGAGCTTCCTACTCTCAAGTACTGGTACCTGCTCGGCTTAACTGTCAGATATTTTTGTTCAAAAAAAGAAAGTAAATGCAGAGATATTCAGTTTGCACATCTTACAGAACAGCTTGTAACTTCACATTCACTTCAGATTTCTCAGATTTGTTTCTTCAGATTTATTTGTTCACATGACTTAGTTACTTTTTACATGAAAATAACATTTTTTTATCTATTGTAAGCAGACACGTCCTCAAGAGAACCTATGCATTTTCAAATTAAGTATAGTGAAAGCGAGAGATATTATTGACCTCAGCAAGAATGTCTCTCTTGTACCAGTGTATCAGCAGAGTGGGTACAGGAAGTTGTTAACCCATTTGCTATTCCTAATATACATGTAGAGCAACTGTATTCAAATAAAGAGCAGCAGGACATAATTTAAGAGTCATTTCCTCTGTCTTGGTCTGAAGTCTTGATCCACAGATACAAATTCATGGTCGCATCTTTCAGGAAAAAGATTTTCCTCTGCAGGTTCCTATTTTATTAACAGCTACCTGTACCCAACGATGTGCAGCAAGATACAAATAAGTGCACAGTGCAAGAAGCAGGTGCCACTCCATTCTGCAATATACAGAATGGCAGCTACTAGCAAAAATTCCTTTCCATGTTGCCTGAACAACTCTGTGTGAGGTAGTCAGCTTCTGACATCCTTAAAGCACTTTCTGCTATCAGACGCACCTGATCAGCAGCAACTGCACCTACACCTCAAAATCTTGACTATGTTATTGTAGCTATGGCTACAATTAAACTGAAGATTTTTTAACTGAAAGAACTACTATATTTTTCATAATTCCTTACTTAAAATGATTTTTTTTCTTTTTGTTTAGTTCAGATAAGGATTGAAAAAATATTTTAGTTCATAAACGATTCAGTTATATGATCCTGAAGACAGATAGGGAGTGTGCGATGCTGTTTGACAGCATTTAGTTCTATACATGACAGTGTGAAAGATATAAAGCTTTTCATTTCACTCCTACTGCTGTCCCCATTTTGAAATAAAAGCACTACTGAAACTACAGGCAAGATATATCCAGGCTGTGTTATGCATACAGAAAAAAACACATACACAAGTGTAGTATCTACAGTGTACAATCACTCAAAGACTATTTATACACATACATGCAGGAATAGAGCTGAGAACACTTCAAAAACTAATTAATGCAAAGACTACTAAAATATCTTTTTGTCACCTTGGGAGTTAAAGAAAAACTTTCTAAAATCTTAAAGAGTAGCTTTTATGTCTCCTCCTCTACATGTTCAAGTTTGAACACATCTTTCACTTAAAAGATGTTTCAAGTCCTGCAGGTGTGACTCATAGAGCATAGACATCTGTGATTCATAGCAGAAAAAAGAGGGGAATCTATGCAGAGCAGGCAGACGATATCAGCTGCTAGCAAGTAAGGACCATCACAGCTCTATGTAAAACTTCACAAATTAAGAACATGCAGCTCAGAGAATAGTAAATTTTTCAAGCTGCACATTCTCCCCTCTGTAATCTGCAGGAGACATGGTGGATGCAGACTACTGCACATACAGTTTCCATATGAAGACTTATATGCTATCTAAAATAAGTTCATTTTCTATTAAATGTAATCTCTGTGATAAAAGGTTCTGTTTGATATTTAACCAAAATAATGCCAATACTCAATATTATCAGATATATTTTAAAAATTAATAAAAAAAAAGAAAAAATATTAAGCACATACTCAATGTTATCTTCTTTAAAATTAGTCCAACATCATTTTGCAAAAAGCTAATACCACCCCTTATAACACCCAGGAACATCTTTATATGTACATACATGAAAATTCACTTTCAATTCACTTAAGTATCCTACAGGCTACAAGTAGCCATGTTCTGGCATACTTACCTGAACAAAGTCAGTTTCACTGGGAGCTGTTCTCTGAGAGCTACAAATCACATTTGCCTATGAATAATCTGCTTGAAAGCTGGCATTTCAGTACATTTGTAGCTTGTACGCATGAATATTGACCGCAGTCTTCCATGGACCTTCATAGACAAATCTCATCAAAAGTTTTGTGCTCTTCAGTCAATAAAATACTGTCCCTAAACACATAGCCATATGTACCTACACTACCTACAGTTCCAAAGTTGAGATCTTTGGCCCCAATTCTTGCTCAGTTTCCAAAGTATCAACTTTTTTTCTCTGAGATGCTTTCACGTATTTAAGGCCAAATAAAATTGGTCTTAAAGATGCTCCATTGCTTTTTTTATGATATTTTAACTCTTCAACATTCAAACTATTTAAAACCAAAAATTTTACTTTGATGATTATAAAGTGCCAAATTTGTCTCTTTGTGTTAGAAAAGGCTAGGAAAAAATCACAGTTTGTTTACATGTGTTTGTGCAAGTTTCACTGATGCTATCCAGTTTTTATTTAGAACTCTGTGGCTGCATGCCTAAGATCCCAGAGAAGAAACAAACACCCCATTAAGAAACAAGTGTCTGTACAAGTTACTATGTACTTGAGTTTTCACAGTGGTTGGCTAAAATACAAAAAGACACAGCGAGCTTTTCCCATCCTTCTACTACAATTTAGCGTCCACAGGCCTCTGCTCCTTGCAAATTGTTCCCATACCCATATGCTTAATTATCCAGAGTCATCTTTATTTTCCTACATCAAAGTGCAGGGTTCAACCAGCAGCAAACTACTGCTGCTAGAGTAGCTAGTCTGCTCTACAACTGATTGCCAGTTGGATAGCTAAAGTATGCTCCTTTTCTGTGGTAATATCCAGAGCTGCCTTGGCATTGTTCTGGTTCTCTTATTTCTTCAGACTGTCTCCTGGTACAAAGATTGTAGGTGATCTGCAAGCAGCCCTTTAAGCAGAATGTAAATTGGTGCAATAGGGGTTTGGAACGATATTCAAAGTTAAGCAGGTGCTCATTGCACATTCTCTGGGCCAAGTCCAGTGTGGTCAGTAACTTTTCAAGTTCACTGGAAAACGCTGTAATTCTTTATGGAAATAAAGCCACTGAGAAAGTTAAATCACAAAGAATATGATTTGGGCATTTGCTGTGAATACCACTGCCTTATCAGCTTTACTACCCACAGAAGACAGTCACTCATCATGACAATCATTATACATCACATTTAGATTGTTTCTCAACACGTGGAACCAATCCAGACAGTCTTTAGGAGGTAGCTTTCCCCAGACTGTGCTGATGTTCCCATAGCATGTATACTCCAGCATTTACTCAAACCTGCATTCTGCATTGTCTCTCAAAAGATTGTAAGGCCAACCACGTCTCCAGTTCTACTGTGCCACAGACAAGAGCTGTTGTAGTGGACATTGGAAGTGAAGTTTGAAACTGATTTGAAATCCTTTCTTGTTTCTCAGATTCTATATTTTATATTTTTAGGAACAGGCACACATTACAAGAAATCCTGCTAGTAACTGATAAGGGTTTTAAACAGCATGTTTGAATTCATGTTAATTGAGAGTTGTAAGCATTGAGCAGCAGGAAAGTATACCCTTGTAGTGTAAGCACCTGAAGAATGCACTTCCTCTGATAGCAATTCATAATTGACATATTTCTGTTATGATCTGGAACTCAATTGAAAACTTCCAAAGCAGAACTATTTTTCTAGCATATTTCGCTCTTTATTAAGCATCTCCAGCTAAAGGTAATACAGCAGGTTTTTTTAACGGTTACTATGTTTACATGGTCATATTAAACCGCAGTGATTTGGAGCGTAAAGTTTTCCTATGTGTTTGGTTTTTGTTGGTGTAAAGAAAAAAAGCGCCAGGATAGAAGCTGCAATTTTCTGTGGATGCAGAACTGAAAGTGTCTTTGCGCTCAGTAAGCCATGTCACTAGCACTGAACAAGTAAAGATGTGCTATTCAGCTCTCATTTCAACCTCCTTTGATGTTAATTATACTCTCAATAAGGACATATGCGCTAGTGGTGTATTTCTTTAAAACACATACACAATTTGTTTTATGTGTGGTTATGGTCAGAATAATAACTATTTAAAATGGCATCTTGTAATTCAATAGGTCTTTGCATAGGAAGCATTCTGACTTCATACTGATTTATTTTTTTATCACTATAAACTGATGCTACCTATCCTTTTTTGTACTTCTGTTAGATCTGCAAGGCCAGCCTAGCAATGGGAGAGCAAACCATACTCTAGCTAAGACATCACTGATAAAATGTTTATACTTTACCTCCAGCTGCAGACGGTTCAGTATCAGATCTAAAGGAGTACACTAGAAAAGACAGAGTTGGGTTTTATAGTCTTGGCTGAGTTTCCAGAGCAGGAATACTGGTGGAAAATGCAGGATTTAGGAATCTCTTAATGATTTTGTAATTTCTTACCTTTTTTAGTAATGATTGTGTAACTTCTTACCTCATTGAGCATGTTTGATCTTAGACTTGCTAAGAAATTTTCTTTCAATAGAAATGCATCAATTAGTTCTTTCAGTGTATCAGGACACATGCAGGTATAGTATATACCCATTTTCAGTATTCCTGATATTTCGTCTTCCAGATGAAGACATAGAACACTGAATGTAAGTCTCAGCAAGTCAGAACTAAGGTAGGGCAGGCACTTTGCTCTTCTACTAAAAAAGATGAGATGCCTCAAATTAAGCCTACATGTATACAATAAATGACTATTTAGACATCTTTGCACCTCTTGATCTTATATGTATTTTTGCTTCCTTATGAGTAAAAGGGACAATCAAACTTCTTATAAATAAGGAAGCTGCATATAATAGGCAACTTTAAACTTCATCCCACTTCAAACACATTAGAAGTTTATATAAGATGATAAATGCCACAAGAAACAGGAAAAACTCCAGAAGAAGAATCAATTTTTCAATCATTTTTTTTCAACTACTGTATATGCTGATTTTGCAAAAGGAATTGGACTGATTTTTAACATAACCTCTATAAAATGACACTTTAAATTATGAAAACATACACTCTTACTATCTTGATTTTATTAAAACTTACAACAAGTTTTGTTTCCTTTTACCATCATAACTCCATCTCTAGCCATGTAAAAAATTAAAAAGTGACAAAATAAAAGAGGGGCAAACATTAGTGTGTGTTGATATTGAATTTATCATGATACAGTGAACGTTATCCCCACTCCTACCCTGTTGCCAAAGTCCCACAGTAATGTTCGCACTTAGTAGCAAGTAGAGCCAAGTGAATTTTGCAAAGATTTTTCCATATGCATCATCAGTCCACATGATTCAGTGAATCATCTTCTGTTATGAACATGCCCCTTTTCTGACTGTTTACCAAGAAACTCAGAAAGACTGGGTTTTACCAACATGATAGAACACAAAATAAAATGTCAGCACTGCTGCTGCATCTCTCCAGAAAAGAGGTTTTAAGTTGATACGTAACATAATCACAAATTCACATGCACATTTACACCTCCAAATAAAAATCAGGCCAAAGGATAGGGTTGTCTGAAAGTTTTCACTGCACGGTAAGTTTTGTCTTAGCAAAGCCATGAGTCTTACAAGTTGTCATCTATATGCAGCTGAAAGACTTTTTGTCTCATCATAACTCAACCAACTCAAACTCCTTCTTTGGGGCAGGACAAGTCCAGAAATTATTTTGGTGTTTTCTGCCTTTTCTTCTTTCTTTTCCATGAAACATGCAGAATCATTTGCACCATGTTTTTGCAGAAAACATTTAATTCTGCCATTTTTAAAATTTGTATTCTACTAACCAGTGATGGGGTAGGAGTTTCAACAAAGCTCTTCAGTTTAATAGGCAGCATATTAAATATCACCTGATGAAATGAATGTACAGAAATTCTAGATCAAGGTAAATGTTTTGTCAATATCTTTCCAAACTTCATTAAAAAAACTACAGGAGAGGTCTTCTGAGGGCTTACAGCCTGGCATAATGTCCTGCTGCACGTGACTTTCTTAGAGTTGGAAGTCCCCCAGGAAAAAGTTAGTTAAAAGGAGTTAATGGTACATTCAAAACTTTAGATATTTTCAGCCTCAGTTTCATCAGAGTGACATTCTTACTGCACTAGACTTGCTAGTCTATGCATACACAGAGCATACATGTTACGCATGCATACACAGAGCATACATAAAGCCATATCTGTCCCTGTTCCAAGTCTGCTAGTGCACCACTTTGACATTACACTGCCAAATAATTTGACTTCTGAGCTTTCAGTTAGATTTGCATTTTAAATGTCCCCTACTATTAATGCGGGGGAAAAAACTCCTGTCTACAAAATCAGCTCAGAAAATAACATCCTTCAGAATATTTTCTGGATCCTTTAAGAAACCAAATATTTCTATTCTTTTTACAAGTTTTCTGTAAGCTAACAATGACAGCATTCATAACTTTTTTTTCCTCCTCAAATTATAAAAGACCCTGCATATAAGAAAACATGGGAAAAGTCTCCCTGTAAAAATGCATTAGTAGGTCTCCTGCAGAAATTGCAAGTACTTTCTGAACTAAACCTAATAGTTTTGCAGAGCTGTAGAGCTCGAATGGTTCCTGTACTCAGATTTCAAACTCCTTTGCAGCCAAATATACTTTCCACACACCTCATGTGCCTCACTATAAAAGTCATCAGCTTCCAGCACAGAGCTGTCTCAACAGAAAATAGTCTGTATATATGATGGAGTTTTTGCCATGTTACTACAGCTTTTAGAAACTCTCCTGTTGGGAATCATACTGTAAAAAGAAAAAAAAAAAGGCATGAAGAAAACCCCCAAAGATGTAAGGAGCTTTCAATTTGTGAATTTCTAACTGACATAATAATTTTTTTAAAAAATCAAGAAAAAAGGTAAAGAGAGGCCAAATAACCTCCTTAATGTGGTATAGCAAGAACATAGATCCTGCCGTATGAGCCTCACTGGGGAAATTTAAAGAAGGAGTTCTAGCAATGTAACGTGATTTGGCAAAAGCTGAATTTGAATGTGGTTGTGAGGTCCCCATAAGCAACATATGCTTTTACTAAACTGCAGTATTCCTTCCTTTCATAGCTGAAGCCTTTAAAATATTACTTTATATTTTTTAAAATTATATAGTTCTACGCCAAACCAAAGTTGTTAGTTCTTGATAAAACTATCATATTATGAAATTACAGCTCATCCAGAGGAAGAGAGGAAAAGTGGGTATTTAATTCTGGCCTTGTTTAAGAAAAAAAAAGGAAAAAAAAAAGAGGAAGAAGGAAGGAGAGAGAAAGAGGGGGAGAGAATGAAGGAGGAGAGGGAGAGAGATGTCTGTGTATGATTATGAGATGAACTTTGAACTTTTTCTATTCCTGTAGCCAGGGATTTCTGATTTTTTATATACCTTACCAGAGTGAAAATTTGAACTATACACTGAACACAGAAAACTTTTACTTACATGGTTATGGAAAATTATACATTAAAGTAGAAAAAAAATTCCTTCCAGCCACAACCAGAGAAACATGTTTAAAACAAAATCTGGAATTTGGAAACAAAGAACACTCTTTAATTTCTTTTGCTTCCCACTTGATGAGTGGGATGACAGCGCTGCCTAGGAAAGTTCAGACATGCCCTCAAACTGTTCTGAATGCTTTCACTTCCTGTTTTCTTTGTCATGTCAAAGCTGACAAGCTCTCCTTTTCAAATCAGATTAATTTAACAATCTTACTAATATCACCCATATTTTTCTTGTATTAGTATATTATTAATACCATCCCAGAAGCATGCCAGGACAGGAAAGACACCTCTAGCACGTGAGATATCAGTGCTACCCCAAGACTGAGAGAACAAGAATGCTCATTCCCTTTTGGGGATTGCTTGTAGATGGAAGACATGCAGGACTCAAGGAGAAAGATTAGGGGTTTATCATGGTTATTACCTTATTTTCAAATGATATTTCAGGATTCTGTGTTAACCAGGTTTATGCTTTTATGCCCCTGTGCAGAACCAGAGCCCTGGTGTGAGGGTATGGCCCAGGGCTGGCACTGGTGTGCTCCACCCTGGTACAAGAGCGCCACAGACAAGCAGCATTTTGCCATGAAGCCCATTCTGGCATTGGAAAAAGGATGGCTTCCCACTCTTCCCTCTGTCCCTGGTGTGATGCATACAGATGCCCAACAAAAACTTGTTACCAGGTACGAGACCAGTGACAGAAGGTATATTGTTGAAAAACAAGGGAAAGGGTATTCCCTGCAAAGTGAACAGAATTATTTGTTCATAACTTCACACTGGCAAGAGACAACTAGCTTTTATGACATTTAGATCAAATGTTAAATATTGGTAAACACGACTGAACATACAGAAAACAGAAATGTTTTGTTTCTTTATTTGTGTTTCAGTTTTCCAGTATAAGCAATGAGACATTGTCTAAAACAAACAAACAAAAAAAAACAAAAAAAAACCACAAACAAAAAAAAACCAACAAACAAACAAAAAAAAAAAACCCAAACCAAAAAACCAACAACCAAATCTTTTTAAACTGAGCATTTCTAATAGGTTTTTCCTGTATAAAGTTGTCATTACACTCTCTAGTGCACTCCCAGCCCTTATCTTCGTGATCATTTAGAAACATCAGTGTGAAACCACGTCACATGCAAACCTCATGAAGTTCAACAAGGCCAAGTGCGAGGTCCTGCACATACGTCAGGACAATCACCAGTAGCATCAGATATTGAGAAATGAATGAACTGGGAACAACCCTGCGGAGAAGGACTTGGAGATTTTGGTAGATAAAAGCTTAGATATGGTCTGCAGTGTGTGCTTGTAGCCCAGAAAATGGCTTACAACCCATATCCTGGGCTGCATAAAAAAAACATGGCTAGCAGGTTGAGGTGGGTGATTCTCCCACCTTTCAAAGGCAAAGAGTGGAGTTATTCAACCTGCAGAAGAGAAGGCTCCAAGGGACCTTACTGCAGACTTTCAATATGTAAAGAGGGCTTATGAGAAAGACAGAAGATTTTTTTTACCAGGACCTGTAAGGACAGGACAACAGGCAAGGTTTATAAACTGTAAGGAATTAGATTTAGATTACATATTGGGAAGAAGTTCTTTACACTAAGGGAGGTGAGACACAACACACATTGCCCAGAAAAACTGTGGATGCTTCATCTGTGGAAGTGTTTAAGGCAAGGTCAGACGGGGCTTTGAGCAACCTGGTCTAGCTGAAGATGTCCCTTCCCACATCAAGGGGGAGTTGGCCTAGATATTTTTAAGGTCTCTACCAACCCAATCCATCCTATGATTCCAAAGACCTGGAAACTGAAAGTGATAATGTCAAAGTCCTTAAAACCTGATGTTTTAAGCATCTTCAGAACAAGATGCACAACAGGAACAGAAAATAAAAGGCATGAAGGGCAGTTCAGTTTGCCTTTTGACTAAGAGACTATGACAGAAACATGAACAGATGTATGTGAATCTGTATTTTTACAACTGTGCATGCAGAAATATAAAACTGCCTATCAGAATCATCCTAAACACTGACAAATTGCAAACCCTCTACTAGGCCCAGGCTGACCTATTCTTCATAATAATTAAAACCTAAGGATCCCAAGCTCTAAGGATGTTCAGATCTGATTTCAAAGACAGCAGCTTAAATTCTTTGTCATTTATGATGCAAGTACCTAACCCGTGGTTTCCAGACATAATTGTCACTTCAAACTAAAATTAATTAGACGGATAACAACAAAAACACAATAATTTGCAAATAAAAAGCAATCCACTAGTTAAATCCTAGAAATTTCCTAAAATCTGTGGGAGTGAAAAAGCATAATTCTTAACCAACTTTTAGGACATAATACATAACTCTTGAATTTCTGTTGTGTCTAATCCCTCAGTAAATAGACATTTTGTATGGTACCCTGGAGGTCAAAAGAGACAAATGATCTCTTATTTAAGTCCTAGTGTTCAAAAAATGTATGCTCAAAACTGTATTTTGTGTTTCTGAGCTTCTATTACCAAATAAGCCTCTAGATATAACAGGTGTAGTAATATAACCAATATGCATTTCAGCCCTCTTTCACTTAACCAGTGGAAGGAAGACATTGTTAATGCATTTGCAAATATGTTTTCTTTCTTCAGATCTTACCATGTATCCTGCCTATTGGTCTGGGGTATTAAAAGATGGTCAGAATAAGTCAAATGCAAATGAAAACCAGAATTTTCTCTGTAGTTTCCTCAATAACTACACTGTAGGTAAAAAGTTAAAAGAAAACGCAGTGATGGCTCTTGAATCTGGTTCATTGGTGAAATTGTTTGGGAGAAGTTCTTCTGTGTGAAAAATATAGGTCCTGTAATACTGCCAAACTCATAACTGGGGGTGATGCACAGTAAGCACTAGATCAGTACATAAAAAAAACATTAAAGAGAATTTTGCATATTGTTTTTTCTCTGTTTCTTTCAATGTTCCTAAATAATGTTTCTTGATTTAATACTCATTTTCTTTTCCTTGTAGCACATTTCTTATTACAAACTCCACATGCAAAATTGTCAAGCTCTATTTATATTTGCTTACTTCATTATCAAGAACAATATGGAAATTGAATGTTAATTAACTGGTCTAGTGTGACAGCCTAGAACGGATAATATCATGAACAAAGAACTATCCGTAGTTTTAACACAGGATGCTCTGTGACCTCGGGCAAACTGCAATCCCAGCTAAATTACTTTCTCCATCTATAAAATGGGTTAATGCTATTGGTACTGTGAAGTTTGATTCAATTACTCTTTAAACATTTCATGATTTTTAAGCCAAAAGTTCTGGAGGAACATTACAAATAACTACAGCAAAGGCCAATGAAAAAAATCATAATAGAATGCAGTGATTTCTTTGATACTTAGTGATATACAAAAAAAACCTTTGCTATTATTTTTTGAAAGATATGTAGAAGACATATTTACCTGCATTTCTCAAATACATTGGCATTAGTTTACAGGGTTTTCAAGTTTATTTCTGCAAGAATTCTAGAAGTATTCATTCCAGTTCTTGAAATAAAATTAAAAGGGTGTGTCTTTCTTATTAGCCTGGAATAATTTAACAATTTGCTGTAGGGTATCTTTATTACTCCTTAATTACTAAGACTACTTCCTAATTTCATCTACTTTTCAAATTTTTGCTTCTGGCAGATCTTTTACTATATAAAAGAGTAGTTTTACTGGGGTTTGTTTTTTAACATTTAGCAGGAAGCCAAAACAAAGTAGTTGGAAAAAGTTTTGTGTGGAATTTTGGCAGTGAAAAAGAGATATGAATGAAGTGTCTTCCTGGATAATACCAAAAGATTTTTGTTCCATGTTGGCAAAAAAATCCCAACAAACTAATTCTTTCTCATTCTGTAATTTCATGACATGACAACTTTTTAATCTGAAATAACAATGACAAGATTTTGCTGTATTTTGTTGTTTACTTACAAGATTGCATGCAACAAAAGATCCCTCCAAAATTAATCACTGTGTAATTTAAACTATTTAGCTTTTTGTTGTTGTTTTCCTGGTTTCAGCTGTAATGGTTAATTTTCTCCCTAGTAGCTGGTGCAGTTCTATGTTTTGGCTTTAGTCTGAGAACAATGCTGATAACACACCGATACTTCAGCTGTTGCTCAGTAGTGCTTACTCTTATCAAGGACTTTTCAGTTTCTCATGCTCGGCCAGTGGGGAGGGAAGGGAGCAGAGACAGGACACCTGACCCAAACTAGCCAAAAGCATATTCCATACTACAACATGTCATGACCGGTATATAAACTGGGGGGAATCACCCAGAGAAGGCAGGTCACTGCTGCGGTCGGGCTAGGTAATGGTCAGCAGGTGGTGAGCCATTATATTGCGCATCACTTGTGTTTTCTGAGCTTTTCTTTTCTTGTTGTTTCCCGTTATTATCGCTATTGTTATTGTTGGCATTATCACTATATTATCACTTTTCATTATATTTTACTTTATTTTAGTTATTAAACTGTTCTTGTTGCAACCCACTGGTTTTACATTCTTTTGATACTCCTCCCCATCCTGCCCAGAGGAGGAAAGGTGGACAGGGTGAGTGAATAGCTGTGTGGTTCTGAGTTACTAGCTGGATTTAAATCACAATAGTTGTTCATATTATAGAAGACCCACAAAACATAAGAAAAGAAAACATGTAAAGATATCCCTTGCCTGATAAAGAATGTCATAATGGTAATATGTTTGTCCTGGGTTCAGCAGTAGCAGTCATGTTTTTTCCTTTGTGTTAACTGGTGCAGTGCTGTGTTTTGACTTCTAGTTTGAGAACAGTGTTGGTGAAGCCGATGTTGTCGGTTGTTGCTAAGTGATGTTTACCCTGACCAAGGACTCTGTGAGGCTCATGCTCTGCCAGGGAGGAGGGGAGGCTGTGAGGAAGCAGAGACGGGGCGCCTGACCCGGGCTGGCCAGGGAGGTATTCCATACCACAGCACGTCATGCCCGGGGTGGGGGGTAACTGGGAGTTACCCGGAAGGACAGGGGCTTCCGGGTGGAACTCGTTTTCTTGGCCGGTGGTATCGTATTCTCTTCCCTTGTTATTTTCCCTTATCATTGTTTTAGCTGATAGTAGCGGTGGTGATTTGTTGCTGGACTGTTCTTGTCTCAACCCGTAGGAGTTGCACTCTCTCGATCCTCCTCCCCGTTCCTCCGGGAGCGGGGAAGGGGAGAGCCCCGGTGCAGGGGGCGGGGGGAGACGGACACGGACCTTGATTGTTGTCAGCTCGGCACCACTCACTGGGAGTGAGTGAACAAGTTACCTGACTGGGTTTAAACCACGACAGGTCAGGCGCCCCGTCTCTGCTTCCTCACAGCCTCCCCTCCTCCCTGGCAGAGCATGAGCCTCACAGAGTCCTTGGTCAGGGTAAACATCACTTAGCAACAACCGACAACATCGGCTTCACCAACACTGTTCTCAAACTAGAAGTCAAAACACAGCACTGCACCAGTTAACACAAAGGAAAAAAAAACATGACTGCTACTGCTGAACCCAGGACATTATTTTACTAGTATTCACGTTCAGTGATATACTTGCTTACTTTTGGTTCATATATTTTCAGTGTGCTACAATAAAAGAGTAAGGCAATAATAGAATAGAATCTATACTTAGCTTTTTGCAATGCATAAAAAAGGTGAAAGCATCTTAAAAAATGTTGGGGGGGGGTAGGGTTTTCAGGATTACTTTTTTTCAGCTATGTTCTGCAATCCAGTGAAATTGTAAATTTGATTTCCATCACTGCAAACTTAATGGCATCAGAAATCCAGACTTTCCATTCTATGCTTTGCAATATTTCTTCTGTCTTTGGTAGGGACTCTCAGATCAAGCTGAGTTGGCAAAATGCTAATGCAAGAAGCAGTACAGAATCCATTTCCCATTTCCAAGCTCTGCTGCTTGACTGCAGTAGGAGTTGAAGCACTGGAGTAAAGATAGGAGTACTCAAACATCCTGGCACAGCCAAAAGGGAGATCAGTCCCTATCAGTGTTTGCATAAATGTTGTATTCAGTCATGATGCAATTGTTTTAATGGTTCTACCAAAACTTAAGCTTGGGTTGGTAAGCAAAGCAGGGAAATGGGATTCCCAAAACCAGATATTTAAATTAAGATGTTGTGGTTTGTATTCTTTCTCTTTTTTTCTTTCTTTTTTTTTTTTTAACTCTATCCCCTCTTTAATGGAAAAGGGATAATGTGCACCCAGTTAATGCTGAGCGTTTAGTATAGCAATGAGAAGAGGAAACCCAAACTGCTGCCAGAAACTACTCACAGCCACACGGAATGGTTAAACAGCAGGACAAAGCCAACAGAATGACACTGAAGTTGACTGGTGACTTTCCCTCTCTCTTGCCCTACCCCACCTCCCAGATATTTTTTAACTGGTTGGCCCAAGCTGCAGGTATCTAATCTTAGCTACTGTACCTCATTCCAACAAAACAAATCAAGCATGGATCACAACTCTCTCTCCCTCTGAACACATACATTCACTTGCCAGTAGATCTGAGGCTTATGTTCAGATCCAGTGCTTCGTCTTTCTCCTTCTACTGCCAAGTAAAATACATTTGGTAACGCTTAATGAAGGTTCCGATTCAGATTAGATGGTCACAGTGTTAAGAACAAGGCTTCAGTTGCTCAGCTCACAGTAGAATGTTTAAAGCCGCAAATATCAAACTGGGAACATAACCATTCAATTACATTTAATATGGAGAATTATTGAAATTAAATAATTATCAAGTGGTTATTAAACCTTACCTAAAGATTAACAGACATTATTAATTTCATAGTTATTAACCCTCTATAATTTTGTCCTTTGTAATCAGTTGGCATTTACCCATTAGTCTACAGTGTGCTGTCGTAGCTTTGAACGTCACTCAAATGTTTTATCCTCATTAGGGATATTTTAATAGTCTTTAGCTATTTGTATTATGAGAAATAGCCATCTTAATTAAATCACATTTCATGTGTTTTTGAGAACTAAAATTCAAAATACTACCTAACAGCCATATTACAGTGTGAAGTCAAACAACAAGAGGCGTATTGGGCCTAACATATCAGTTACAACATATGTTTTGCGCCGAATAATACAAATGAAAATTCTTGTTATGATTTTTTTTTTCTTATGTGGGAAAACATTTAAGAAGCAGAAGCTCACATTCAGCTGACATAAAATACTGAAGCAGCTGATAGTGAACAAACAATACCTGGTGTTCCAAAACTTAATGATGCGGACTCAATTATGCAGAGCACATGTGCAGGGTGCTACAAGCATCAGTGTAAGTGCAGTATAAAATGTGATGAATAGGGCAGGAAGCAAGGCCATATGATCCCATATTCATTAAAGCACTGTGATGTAGTCACTCAGTGACTGTTCTCTGTAAAGAGATGCAATGCTTAAACAAGGGTCACTGGGACTTAGTTCACAAGCTGATGATTTAACATGAGTTCCTCTTTACCAGGTCAGCTTGCTACCTAGCCATGCCATACCCCATCTTTCTTCTGTTTTCTTTTAGCAGCACAAGACTTAGTAGAAACTCCTTCTCAATCCAGAATGTCTGTTGCTTCATTACATTGTTGCCCACATAAAGGATTTTTTAGATTTGCATTGAACACAACCATTTTCAACTCCTGTAATCCAAATATATAGAATCATAGAATAGTTAGGATTGGAAAGGACCTTAAGATCATCAAGTTCCAAATGTATGATTAGAAGTGATGCAGTTTGGCATTGTCTTGTTGTTTTGGTTTTTTTTTTGTCTCTTTCTTACCTTTGTGTATTTATATCTGCTTACATACAAGAAATTTGAAGGACTTTTTATAAGGTCATGCAGTGATAGGACAAGGGGCAAGGGTTTTGAACTGTAAGAGGTTATATTTAGATTAGATATTAGGAATAAGGAGGGTGGTGAGGCACTGGAATAGGTTGCCCGGAGAAGCTGTGGATGCTCCATCCCTGTCAGCGTTCAAAGATACACTGAATAGGGCTTTAAGCAACCTGATCTCAAGAAAGGTGTCCCTGCCCATGGCAGGGGGGATTGGAGCCAGATGATCTTTGAGGTCCTTTCCAACCCAAATCATTCTATGATTCTATGACTGTGATGTATGGTATGTTGTCTCATACCATACTAGTCGTTCTTACTTGACTAGGCTGCAAAGTGTAGAGCACAGAAAGGGAAAGAAAGCAAGCAAGAGCATAACATCTCACTGAGAAGAGTCTGTTAGCAAAGAGAGAGAGACAAGTCACTGTTCCTGACTGCAAATCAGAGCATCTTACATTCCCTTCACAAGACTAATCACATTCCTGTCCTTCATATGGTATACACATCCATCTATAAAACAGGGTTCTTCATAGTCCAGCTCTAGCAGTAGTTGTCCTGTGGAAGACCTAGAATATTACTTGAGTTCAAATAGTTTATTCTGGATCTTCTCCTACCATACTATGGAAATAACACTATTCCTTGCCAAAGATACAGTGATGGTCCAGGTATGCTTCATTGCTGATACACAGTAAAAGTCCAGTTGCTCCTAGCAGACACACTGTAGGTTTGCTAAAGAATGACCCTTTCATCAGACAATAACCTTGAACTTCTTCATCCTCATCCACAGCTGCATCACAACTGTCAGCTCAAAAATGTGGAAGGAATTTCTTGTGATGTTAGGTTCACAAGAACAGGTCCATTTTCTTTCTGGGATTTCTAAACCTTATTTTGCAACGTAAAGTTTGGTTCATCTTCTGAAATGAACATACAGTTCACTGCAACATCTAGACCTCCAGGTGTTGGCAGTACCATCCTGCTCCTTCTTTGGACACCCTTGCAGAAATTCTTAATCCATCTGACAGCTTTGGGGCTGAATATAGGGATAGTTAAGTGAGATTTTTAATAGCCTGTGATATACAGAAGGTGAGATAGGATGATCTAATGATTATGTGTGTCCTATTAAATAAGTCTCAGGAAAACAAATTTCATAAGCTTACCTTCAGGGATATGGTTTCTCCCCTTTTGTTGCTCATTTGTCAGTATTTCTGTGTGCCGATAAACTACAGTTATGTCAGACTAATGAAAGACTGCAAAGTCTCTGTCCCTTGCTCACCCCTCAATGGTCTGATGCAGTCATGTGGCACCAGTTCAAGCAAAAACATTTCCATCCTGTCTTTGCTATCTGCTATTAAAAATTGGTTCCCTACATAAGTAGTAGGAATGTGTCTGCAAGCAAACTGTCACACCCCAACCACTTTATACAAACTAATAAAATTACATCAGTGGGCAATGACAAACCCAGCCCTCTCAGAGACCACATTAAACCCTGAAGCAGCTCAGCTCGTCTCTCGCAACTGTCTTAGACTATGGGTAATGACAGTTTGTAAGATTTAGAGGGTGGAAAAGGCCTCTGCTTTTACTTGGCACTGAAAAAAAATGAGACCAATTATACTAAAAAAAAAAAAAAAGAATTTCAGTAACAAATGAAAGTTATTTATTCTCATTTGTAAAGACTTTCCATTTGAGTTAACACACTGATTAACGGACATCATTAAATTACTGTATTTAAAATGGTGTAATGTACTCAAGTGTTGGCTTGCTTCCCTCCCAGGACCAAGGACGTGAAACAGATTTGCAGCTCTATAAGGATGCTTCTAAAAATGAAAGTCATAAAGAGCACATGGCTGCTTCCTCTGTGAGTAAGCTAGTGTGTCTCTAGTGGCTTCTGTAGAGCAAGAATGATTTATACCAGCTGAAGATTTGGCCCACGGTATCTATATTTACTCACCAAAAGAATCTTCCCTTGCCTGACTCCATATATGCAAAGATATTCAGCCTGTAAGAAAAGGATGGTAAAATGTACAAAGACTACTAAATGTGAAAAACTACCTGTGGTAGTTTCTCCAGGAGCCTATTTTAAGATTACGCATCAATGAGATCAGCTCCCTGCAACTGATCATAAAAACTTGTGTCTTCCTGAAAGGTTAAGGCAACATGGCCCAGTAAGGAAGAGTCATCCTGGCTAAAACATTCACCTAGCCTGGGTGCAAGTGGAACCAGCCAAAGACAAGTGATATTTTTGAAAGAAGTCTCTTGCACTTGGAAACTTAGGTTCTTAATAGTCTGAAAACCTGAAATCTGTCATTGCACAGTATCTTGCTTTTCAACGCATTAAAAATCCTCAGAACCTATCAAATAACTTGCAGTGTATCTCAGAGGTCATTGTGAGGATAGCACATAAAACAGACCACCTACATAGGGCAACTGCCATGCGTCAAGACAATTTACTTTGTCAAAGAAGGACAAAGGAACTGTTTTAATGAGGTGTTTTTCAGTTGTCTTTTGTTTTACGTTCTACACAGGAAAAGGGAAAATGTTTCTTCAGTTCAGGGCATCTGAATCATATTTCCAATGGGACAGGCACTTTTAGAACAGTGAGTTCTGAGGTATAAATAACCTTCAGTGAATAGAAACGTAGTCATTTAGTTTTTTCATATGTGGAAACACTCAGCTTTCAAAAGTTGTGCTCAAGTTCTGTGTCAGCTAAATGTTACATCTGCATTTAAATTAAAGGTATTTTGGCATACAACAGCTTAGAAAAGCTGATTGGACAATACAGTACATCTCATATTGATGAGAAACTCAGCTGTATCAACAATGCAAATTTATTCCAGGTTTTTGTATGCAATCAGCATCTATGGTTTATAAATTCCACAAGACTCTTTGTGCTGTGAAAATTCAGTCCACCACTTAAGTACTAACAATTAAAAAAGGGAAGACGGGGAACAGGAGAAAAATAATCTTCAGAGCTGGCATCACATATTAATCCTGTTCTCAGAAGAAACCTTACATCTACAAAGTAGCATGCTTATCCTATCTTGTTTCAATTCTGGTACTAAACATTTTAAAAGTGTTTTTTATTTTTTCAAATTTTCATTAAAGTTAATCTGAGTATTATAGTCAGGAAAATATAAAATAGCACATTTACTACTGTTCAGTCCTGTGTTTTTTTAACGGCCTGTTTGATAGGAGCAGAGCTTGAGTACATGTAGGATAATATTCTTAAGTCTATTATTGTATGGTCATTCTGTGATGGCTGATGGAGATGTTGCTTGGTTTATGAGGAAAGAGGTACACAGCAGTGTTATTAAAAAAACAAAAAACAAAAAACAAAAAACAAACCCTTAGATTGATTCTTACTCATTCTCTAGACTAAAATAATTTTTCTGGATACTGAGATTTTGAAGAATTTCCCAGATTTTTTTTTACTCAAAAACAACACATGTTAGATCAGCTTGAAATAAAGAAAGCTTGACCATTAAATGCTGAGAATGAGCATTTAAAACACACACAAACATAAAAAGAGTTTTAGCATCAAGACTGGCTCTTCATTTGTGTCAGAATAGATTTTTAACAAAAGAGCAGTCAAGCTACCTATTCAAAGTCCAAGGTAAATTCAATCTTATGTGTGTTTAGAAAAGGTGTAAATAGCACACAAACATCAACTTTCACTACCTGCATATTTTAACTTTCCAGCAGACTTCCAGGCCTCTGCAGAAAACTAGCTGTATGAAAATAATGAAATATTTCTTCTGCTGTTGTGTTTCTTGCATGGAAAGACGTTGGTTCAAGAACTTTGTCTTCATAAGTGTGTGTACACTAAGCCGTGGACCCACTTCTCCACATGGCAACTATGTTAATAGAAGTAATAAAAATATGAGAAAAAAAATCATTAAAGAAAGTCTTCAGGACTCAGCTCCTGAAGTTTTCTGAAGATAGAAGAACAATTTATATATATTTAAATATAAGTAATATAAATTAAATATACTCTTCCTTTTTTCTCTCTGTGTAAAAAAAATCACTCCAGAGTTTTAACCACTGACATTTGGACAGCACTCAAGATTTTGGACTTGCTTTGCCTCCACTACTAATGTTCCACAGTACTGATGGTGCCTCATGCTCTGTCATGTTTCTGTCTTTAATGAAAGACCTGATGATCAACGTCACCTTCTAGCAGAGAATGAAACACATCATCCTTCCCTGCTTTTATGTGCTCAGAGAATGATACAGAGTCATCATGCAAATTATAGAACAATGCACTAATGATCTGAGTCTAGTCTATACTGAGTGTGCTATAAAAGACAAAGCATCTTGTTGAAAAGCAAGGGCTATCCACCCAAGTAAAAGAGGTGGCACAAAAAATGTGGGGAGGGAATTGCTGTTTCTTAGTAGCTTCTGTTTTTCAAGCAGTTTCCTCAGCCTTGAAACAATGCAGCTAACATTGTCCATACAAACGTCATTGTCAGAAAACTATTCCTGCTGTCCCAGAGTCAGTGACTTGAAGTGGACAAAACCATAAATCCAGCTGGAGGGCACTTTCTGAATTTTTTTTTACACTAAAACCTGCTATATTTCTGAGCAATTGACTGTATAGCGCAGATCATGAGTTACAAATGTGCATCATGATCCCAGAAAATTAAGACTTTTTGGCACCATTTCAAATAAACTAGAAAATTCACAGGGCTTAAGTCTATCTCTTTTTTAACTTACTAGAGCATTTCTTCTTAAAGCATCACTAAGTTTTTAATTTGGAAATTATGGTTATCTTGCATAATAAATATGCAGAATTTCAGTATTAGTTGGTTAAGTGTGTGGTTTATGATGAGTAAATGGACATACTTGATAAAATTTAATTGTCGTTTATAATTTTCCACATGTAAAATTTTCCTCTCATAGCTACTGCTGTGATTTGAGTTAGGAAGTAAAAAAAAAGATATATCAAGATAAAGTCTGAGATTATTCAGAGGCCAATAAAGGAAAAATATGAAACTCAAGGAGTAAGAGGCTAGAATATTCAAACAACCATAGCAGTTAAAATCGCTCCTCTATTTCTATCCCAGTCTTTTCCTGTAATTTGATAATTTAGCCTGAATAATGGAGAATTTGTCTCATACAATGATCACACTCAAAAAAATTGTGATCCCATCTTGCACTAGGAAAAAAGGCTTTATTAAATATTTCCAGAAAAAAACCTTGAAATATAGGTTTCCTTAAAGCTGTGAAATTAATGTTTCAATTGTCATCTACTCATAGGCATATTAATATGGCATTTTTATGCTCACTTCTTGTAGAGTAAATGGTTTTGCCACAAGCTTTTACCTAGAAAACTGTTACCACTTTATTTTTTGT
Organism: Pezoporus flaviventris; assembly: GCF_033815535.1. Lineage (NCBI taxonomy): Eukaryota > Metazoa > Chordata > Aves > Psittaciformes > Psittacidae > Pezoporus > Pezoporus flaviventris. The sequence continues at coordinate 138,896 of NW_026892760.1, forward strand.
ATCAGAAGACCAAAGGAGTTTTTAAATACAAGAATTTGACTTAAACCATTAAAGAACTTAGGGAACTACGCATCCATCTCAAAATTAGTCTTTCTGATTTAAATTGTACTGCAGTTTCAGATAAGGATAGATGGCAGAGCAGCACCTGCATCCTGATCAATCTGGCCTAAAGCTTACAACGTTGGTAGCCACAGAAGGCCCTTCAAAATCATAAATGTTAAAAATATTCCATTTGTATAGTCATCCTTTCCTTCAGTTCTTTAAAACTGATAATATATATTTTTGAGCTCATCTCAGAGCTCAGTTTGATGATGGCATATTCATTAAAAAGATTATGAAGAACAAGCACAGACAGGTGACAAGTGGAAAACCAGTTTCATTGCAAAGCCTGACATGAAGAAGAATGATTGAGCATTTTTATAGCACTTTTCAACTTCAGACGATAGTCGCTTTCGCACCTGGAGAAACAGACTCATGATTAGATAAACTGCCAAATTAAAAGCAGCAGTAAAATTAAGGAGAAAGAAGACTGAAGAGGAAGCAGTCAAGGCAAAGTTCAGCTTCCTCCCCCAGAACCTGTCATATTTTGGAGGGAAGCCTTTGGACTCAGGGAACACACCTTGGGGAAAGAGCGGTTGCAAAAGTGGTCAAAGTCAGGTACCTCTTCTCCTTAATTATAGCTGCCCATCTATCCATTTCTTATTTAACCCCACATCTTTCCCTTCCCTTCATCTGACTTTCTTCAAGCAACCTTCTTTGCCTCACCCCGTTCCCTCTCCAGTCATCACACCAAAGTTGTAGCTGCTGTTGTTGCATTGTTCATGATCTTTATAGGAGGTGAGCCTTCTCTGTCCTGTTCGTCCCTTTTCTCTGCAACTAATCCAGAACAACTCTGAGGGTTGCCCTTTTTTTTTTTTTTAAGCCCTTTAGGCTCTATCATAATAAACATAATTAATTACAGCAGTCAAGAAATCTCTGCTCCCAATCTTCTGTTGAAATCATCCTATTTTGACACCTGAATTTTAGTGGGTAGATGTATCATCTACCTCAATCCATCTGTACTAAAATCCTCTCTGCTTTTTACGTTTGTGCATTTTGCTTTGTTTTCAGAAGCATTACTGTACATACTCTGAGCTGGCATAGCTGATGATGCTAGATAATTCCCCTAGCTTCAATCGGTTTAATATCATAAAAGTCAGATTCTCTACTGAGAAAATCTAATTCAAAGTGACACCATGTGAGAATCTGGCCCACATGTTTTAGATGGTTATTATCTCCCTATCATCCACCCCTAACCATAATTAAAAATAGTGACTTCAAGAAAAAAGGAAACATGTTTTCTCCTTTATGTGAACGTAAAGGGGGAAAATCCCTGATTTCTGTTTGCAGCCCTCCGAAGGTATGTATAGATGTGTGATTTACAGTGCTTAGAAATAACTGTTAAACACAGCCAAGACTGGAAAATGGATGTACTTGTAATTAAGATAAATCAATGAATGTTTCTGCTCCCTTTAGTTTTACCTATGGGCTATGTGCTTTCCATGGAGTTTGGGCCACACATCGAAGGAATCCACCTTGATGGTGGCAACTGTTTGTTCAAAATCTCACAAGAATAAAAAACCTCTACATCTGAACAAGTACAGCATGAAGAGGCATAATTATTTGTAGTCACGTAACTTACAAATTTCCTACTCAACCTCAAAAAAAACACAAAACACTGCAGGTCAGTTTGCTTCTGTTTTTCCTCTCTACACCTTTGATGTTAGATCAAATATGACCACCCTTATCAGTCAGCAAAATGAGTCAAACTCACTCAAAAGCCTTGGGGGTAAGGGATTTCTTTAATCACAGTCACACCAATTACAAGGATTTTATCTACATGAGGTAAATTCATTCAGTATTAACGGCTGCAATTTAACAGCTCATTGGGCAAAAAAAAACTCCACAAAACCCCACAGAATTTATGCCCCCTTTGCTACATAAGTGAGGAGGGAGAGTATAAATCGTGAAAATACATTTGCAAGTCAGTTCTCTTGTTCAAGGAATCCAAGGGGGTTTCAAGTAAGACTGTCTTGCTGAAAGCATACCCAGCCTAGTTTACAAGTGAACTAAGAGCAAACTGCAATCTTCTCAAACCTCTAAGGCTGCGAAAAAAGGAAGGTCATTTATTTGTGTGTCATCAACATCTGATTTGTACTGAGAGAGAGAAGAATTGCGCACTGGTCAGCAAAGAGAAACTAAAAGTTACAGCTGCCTTCATTTTTGTGGGCGTAACGTATCATCTAGTACCAAAATACCCTGGAATCTAGTAAGGAAAGCTTGCTTAAAGATATTCCTTTGGTCAAAGGAACATTGGCTTTGTATAAATTCCCAAATTATTTCTTGTACAGTAAACATTGCAGCAAATAAAGAATGTGAAAACATTAAGGGTGCAACCATTGGGGTAAAAAGGTCAGAACATCTTGTCTTCACCCAAACTGCAGTACTGAGGACCCTCAGCTCTCCAACGCTCAGCAGGATTAAACAATCAACTTTCCTAAACGTTATCATGCAATAACAGCCTTTCCTCATAAAACAGGTGCTGCAGTCTTTTCACCATACTTGTAGCCCCTTGCTGGAGTCTCTCTAGTTATGTCCATGTCTCTTTGTTATGGTGGAGGCCAGAACTGGACACAGGACTCCAGATGTGGCCTCACCACTGCTGAGGTGAGGGAAAGGATCACCTCCTTCAACCTGCTGGCCATCGCAATGGCACAGGATCCCATTTGCCTCCTTTCCTACAAGGGCACACTGCTGGCTCATGTTCAACTTGGTGTCCACCAGAACCCCCAGGTTCTTTTCTGTCAAGCTGCTTTCCATGTGAGGAGCCCCCAGCATATAGTAGTGCATTGGGTTGTTCCTCCCCAGGTTCACAACCTTTTACTTCCCCTTGTAGAACTGCATGAGATCCTTCATCTCCAGTTCCTTCAGTCCTCATTGCCTCAATCTTTATTGCTATTAGTACATTGCAGTGTTCTCTTGTTACTTCCTCCATTCAGCATAAATGAGTTTTAGAAGGTGTATATTATGTCTCCATAGAAACTAAGAGACATGTTTTCTTCTGAATGAACTTGAAATCTTGCTTCACTTTGTGGCAGTCTTGGCAGTCCTGGGGTAATGGTTAGACTCAATGATCTTACAGGTCTTTCCCCACCTAGTTGATTCTATGATTCTATGATCACTCAAATCAAAAGTTAATTAAATGTAAAGGGTCAACTGAACACCAGAAAAGTCCTGTGGTAAGGAGAAAAGAAGAAAAACAGGCCTGGTTTGAAAAACTTTATGATTGCCTGAGAATTTTGTCTGAAGAAGAAACAGCAGACAGGTAGATATGGTCGTTTTAGACAGGAAGATGCATACAGATGGGCGTGGGTCAGCATGAACCTACAGAGCAGGACTGCTGCTCAGGAACTGTCTGTGAGAACTTGAAAGGTGTAAATCAGGCTGTGCTTATTTTGCTTTGATAGCTAATTTGAGTATGAATTGAGGACAGGGAAAAAACTTAAAATATAATCTACTGCATTTTAGTGTCATTTCATTCGCTACAGCCAGTAACACAGGCCACTCACAAGACTGTCACCCCCAAAAAAAGAATAGAATCACACAGGTCAGAAGTAACAGATGCAAAAAAAAGATTGGAACAAAAAACAAACAACAAAGCTAACTGAGAAAAAAAAATCTTTTATCCATTGCTAGACTGTAGTATCATAGATTGTAGCATGGGATTAGAAGAGAAGTAAAGCTTATGCTCTGCTGTTGATTTCCAGAGAACAGATAGAGAAACCATGGTAAAAAAGAAAAACTATACTTTTTGATATTTTGAAGAATCAGTCTGTCCAAAGGTCAAGTCTGAATCTCAAGAGTCCAAAGTTGCATCATCAGCAAGGGACTGGTAAAAGAAATTATAACTGAAATAATTTTCTAGGCAATTAACTGATAGAGCATGAAAAAGATTTCAAAAACATCTTCCCACTTTATAATGGAATAAACTATTGCCATGAATCCCATACATAAGTATTTCAACTTTATTCCTTCCTTGCAGAATGATTACTACAGGACACGGGAAATTTTAAGGAAAAAAAAAAAAAGATATCAACTGAGCTGTACAAATTCATATCTTCAGTCAGCTATTTGATACTGCCCAATATGACACTTTCTGAAGTTAACCAATATTCATTCAAGAGGTAGAAAAGACTTTTGAAAGAAGCAACTCACTTCTTACCCAAAATCTTCTCACAAACTTATTTCTGCTGTGTCATAAATGGGTATTTGGTCACTTTAAGCACCTTAACATAGCAATTTTAACTCAGAGTAGCACCATGCAAACATGGCTTTAGGGCTTCCAAAACCTGTTGGTAGGTCTTCCTTGCCTTTTGTAGTGCTCTAAAAAGGTATGTCTTCAGTGTACTCTAGGAATACCAGTCTCTTCACTGCACCTGCAGTTCATGCTTCCCATTTCTGAGGTGATATTTTACATCTCACTGTATCCAATAGCTCTTCTCCAGCTTCCTGCTGTAGATAATAAGAAACTTCCTTATAACCTAAAACTTTAGGAGTGGAGTTAAATCTAAGCTGACTCCACATGAGCTACAGGCAAGACCAAACTCCTTAGTAAGGGAATATCTTGTATCTTTGACCATTTCAGGTGCTGCAGCATTCATCAAAATATGTTTAAGTGTTCATCAAAATATGTTTAAGTGGCTGAAAGACAAGGTGCCAATGTATACCATCAGTCATGGTTCCTGGAAGGTGGAGAATTTGTAACACTTAGTATCTTTATGGCAAGCAGTTTCCCTTGTGAGAGACAAGAAGAAAGTCTGCATTTGTCTGCTACCTATCCCCGTGTCATACAGCTAGAAAATATTCATACTCTAGAGCTTTGTTAGTATCAGCTACCCTATCAGACTGGTGTGCAAGTTAGGGGCCAGGAGTTTAACAAAGAAAGGCTACGGAATAACCATCTCTCAAATGGTGATGGCCATCTAGTTTACATTCCACAGTTCTTCCAGAAGGAATTGCTGCTGCAATGATCAGGGAAAAATACGGGGATGCCTTAGGATAAAGAGCTTATCCTCAAGCCCAAATAAATCAAGAGTAGAACAAAGACATTGTGGTATCAGAGGTAGAGCTTTGCTGTGGAAACATTTATATAGTCTTGGGTGTTAATTCAGCTTAGATGTGAATGCCAAAAGTTCTGGTTAACTGTTAGTACATGTTTACAGTCAGTTGATTCTCAGGTTTTTTGTTTGGGCGGGTTTCTTACTACTACTACTAATGACAGCTTATTTATAGCATATTGATACTATAAAACAATTAATTAGATACCACTGAAACACCTGGAATGGTGCTACGGTAGACCTTTTGAACTTAACAGGTACATTACTGTTCAAGTATAGCATAGTCAGCCTGTATGTTTCCACCTTTTGAGGAGCACAGAATCGTTGAGGCACTCTGAAAAAGCCTTTCATTTACTAGGAAGCACAGTCACTTTAAAGTGTGACAGCATTGCCATGAATGTCTGCAGACCCCTGTCATGAACTATCATAAAATCATTTGTCATTTCCATCCAGTTAGCCTGCAGCATATTACAAAAAACAGCAGTTACAAAAAACATATTCACTTTCCAAAACCAAATATAAGTCAATAGATGCACCTGGCTCACCCTAGTTCAATATCCTTAAGGCATTTCAGCAAACCAAGGTGGAGAGACATGATGGGGAGAATATTACAGCTGTCAGACCACAAGATGAGATGGAGCTTGATACAAGTGCGTGATAGATCCAAGTGCTTATTTGTATGAGTAGACTACCCAAGCATTCCAAGAGATGTGCTGACACCTTTCAAGGTGAAAGCATGCCAGTTGGTCTGGTTCAAGATCTGTGTTTTTAGGGGAACTAAAAAAAGTGATTTCATTCCACTTAAATTTGCTTACCTTCTAAATCAGAACAAAGTTAATTGATCATTTTAAAAGCAATAGAAAGTAAAAAAATCTCAGACATTTGTCTTCCATTATAGCTAACCCCAATATGGTGGTGGTATAATGTTGTATAAAAGCTAAAGCTCATGAAAATCTAAACTTATTTTAATATTTCTGTCACAATAATGGGTTCTGATACAGAAGAAACAACTTTTTTTCATTTTCAGGTGTAGAACTGTTGCAAAAAAAAAAATCTAATCAGCTGACCTTACTTGCATTACAGTTTTACAGTTTTGTAAGCACACACAGAAGGCAGATTTTTGTCTCCATATTTCAAACGTCTCTTTGGAAATGGATCAAATTTAGCTTCACCTGTTTAAAAGCTGATTAGCTTAGCCAACTAAATTAAGAGCAATAGGCATTAAGTAATCCTTTTCTGGCTGCAAAATGAGCCTTAGCTCCATATTTTGCAAACAATCTCCTATAAAACCACACATATACACATATTTCAGAAGGAAATTATTCATAATCCAGTAAAAACACTTCTAAGCAAATAGATGAATAATTTACAAAGTACAACATAGAAAAAATGAAAGTGAAATCTCATTTTGACATACACATTGGAACCTACATTAAATCCTTCCTTTCTTCTTTAAAGATTTCTAATTTTAAAGTAAGCTAGTTCCCTATTCAACATTCATATGGCCATATTATTCTTCCTCATATGTGGGGGCAATAGGGGAACTATATAAGCTCATCCTTCTTTATCATCCTTCTTTCCAACAGCTTGCTGACAAAGTGGAATTCATCAGTGGATTCGTAAGCCTGTACAGAAACTCTGTTTTTTTCCATGCTTTACTAGGACTGTAATCAAAAAGTTATAAAGAAAGACCCTGCAAGATGCTAGAAAACAGATAAGGACTGAAGAAATTTCAAACAACTTCAGCTTTCCGAACTCCACTCATAAGAAATGAAGAAAAATAAAACAGGTTTGGGGGGTTTCTTAAGAGTTGTTTAGTGTGGAACACAAGTTGATGATACTCTCCTTTCTAGAAAGAGCACAGCAACATAAACAAGAAAAGAAGATTTAAAGCTCACTGTTTGTTATCATATTGCAATGTGTCAAAAGGCCTTTTTGGAATTTGAAGATTGCTATGTAACAGTGCAGACAAAAGATAGCATTTTCTGCAGTGCACAATCCTCATAGAGAACAGCAGTATCACAGTATCACAGTATCACAGTATCACAGTATGCTAGAGGTTGGAGGGGACCTCAAAAGATCATCTAGTCCAATCCCCCTGCCGGAGCAGGAACATCTAGATAATGTTACACAGGAATGTGTCCAGGTGGGATTTGAATGTCTCCAGGGAAGGAGACTCCACAACCTCCCTGGGCAGCCTGTTCCAGTGTTCCGTCACACTCACTGAGAAGTTTCTTCTCAAGTTTAAGTGGAACCTCTTGTGTTCCAGTTTGTACCCATTACCCCTTGTCCTATCATTGTTTGCCACTGAGTAGAGCCTGGCTCCATCCTCGTGACACTCCCCGTTTATATATTTATATACACTAATAAGGTCACCCCTCGGTCTCCTCTTCTCTAAACTATAGAGACCCAGCTCCCTCAGTCTTTCCTCATAAAGGAGATGCTCCACTCCCTTAATCATCTTCGTTGCCCTGCGCTGGACTCTCTGCAGCAGCTCCCTGTCCTTCTTGAACTGAGGGGCCCAGAACTGGACACAATATTCCAGATGCGGTCTCACCAGGGCAGAGTAGAGGGGAAGGAGGACCTCTCTCGACCTACTAACCACCGCCCTTCTAATACACCCCAGGATGCCATTGGCCTTCTTGGCCACAAGGGCACAGTGTTGGCTCATGGTCATCCTGTCGTCCACTAGGACCCCCAGGTCCCTCTCCCCTACACTGCTCTCTAACAGGTCGTTCCCCAACCTATACTGGAACCTGGGGTTGTTCCTGCCCAGATGCAGGACTCTACACTTTCCCTTGTTATATTTCATCAAGTTATTCCCTGCCCAACTCTCCAGCCTGTCCAGGTCTCACTGGATGGCAGCACAGCCTTCTGGCGTGTCAGCCGCTACTCCCAGCTTAGTGTCATCAGCAAACTTGCTGATAGTACACTCAATTCCCTCATCTAAATCGTTGATGAATATATTAAATAATACCAGTCCCAGTACTGACCCTTGAGGCACTCCACTAGTTACAGGCCTCCAACTAGACTCAGCCCCATAGACTAAAACTCTCTGGCTTCTCTCCTTCAGCCAGTTCACAGTCCACCTCACTACCTGATCATCCAGTCCACACTTCCTCAATTTATCTGTGAGGATGCTGTGGGAGACTGTGTCAAATGCTTTGCTGAAGTCAAGGTAGACCACATCCACCACTCTGCCATCATCCATCCACCGTGTTATTTCCTCATAAAAGGCTAAGAGATTGGTCGAGCATGATTTCCCCTTGGTGAAGCCATGTTGACTGCCCCTCATAACCCTCTTATCCTTGATATGCCTTAAGATGGCACCAAGGATAAGGTGTTCCATCACTTTCCCAGGGATGGAGGTGAGGCTGACCGGTCTATAGTTACCCGGGTCCTCCTTCTTGCCCTTTTTGAAGACTGGAGTGACATTTGCTTTCCTCCAGTCCTCAGGCACCTCTCCCGTTTCCCAAGACTTGGTAAAGATGATGGAGAGTGGTCTAGCAATGACTTCCGCCAGTTCCCTCAGCACCCGCGGGTGCATCCCATCTGGACCCATGGATTTATGGATGTCCAGGTTGCTCAACTGGTCTCTAACCCATTCCTCATCGACTAAGGCAAACCACTCCGTTGACCTGATTTCATCTAAGGTCTCAGGGGTACAGGGCTCTTCAGGACTGCCTGCAGCAGAGTAGACAGAGACAAAGAAGGCATTCAGTAACTCTGCCATCTCTGTATCTTCTGTCACCAGGGCACCCATCCCGTTCATCAGTGGGCCTACATTGCCTCTGATGTTAGTTTTGTCTGCCATGTATTTGAAAAAGCTCTTTTTGCTGTCCTTGACCCTTCTCGCCAGGTTTAATTCTAAGGATGCCTTAGTCCTCCTAGCTGCCTTCCTACATCCTCTAGCAGCAGCCTTATATTCCTCCCAAGTGGCCAGCCCCTCCTTCCATGACCTGTAAACTCTCCTCTTCCACTTGAGCATACCCAGCAATTCCGTATTTAGCCACGCAGGTCTCCTGGCCCTCTTCCTTGACTTCCTACGTGTCGGGATGCTCTGATCTTGAGCTCGGAAAAAGCAATCCTTGAATGCCAACCAACTATCTTGGGCCCCTTTACCTTCAAACAGCCTTGCTCATGGGATTTCCCCCAGCAATTACTTGAAAAGGCCAAAGTTTGCCCTGCTAAAGTCCAGGGTTGCAATTCTACTCGCTATTCTACTGGTCCTACCACACAAGATCCTGAATTCCACCATCTCGTGGTCGCTGCAACCAAGGCAGCCCTCAACCCTTACTGCTTCGACCAGATCCTCCTTGTTAGTGAGGATGAGATCCAGCAGCACTCCTCTCCTGGTTGGCTCATCCATCATTTGCAGGAGGAAGTTATCATCCATACACTGGAGGAACCTCCTGGACTGTGGCTGGGTTGCTGAGTGGTCCTTCCAGCAAACATCAGGGAAGTTAAAATCCCCCACGATGACCACGGCCTGTGACTGTGAGGCCGCTCTCAGCTGCCTGTAGAAGGCCTGGTCAACTTCCTCACCCTAATCCCGTGGTCTGTAACAGACACCTACAACAGTATCCTCCCTGCCAGCCTGCCCCTTAATTCTCACCCACAGACTCTCAACTCGCTCGTCATCTGTCCCTGGACAGAACTCGGTGCAATGTAGTTGCTCCCGCACATAAAGAGCAACCCCACCACCCCGCCTGGCAGGCCTGTCTTTCCTGAAAAGGACATAGCCCTCCATGACTATGTTCAAGTCATGTGAGCTGTCCCACCACGTCTCTGTAACTGCCACCAGATCATAGTCTCCTGACTTAACACAGGTTTCCAACTCCTCCTGCTTATTTCCCATGCTGCGTGCATTGGTGTACAGACATTCCAGGGAGCGAGCTGAGCACACCGATTTCACCCTAGGATTATAGGAGGCCTCCCAGTCTTCATCAATTCTGGAGTGCTGCCCCACTGGGGCAAGCCCAGCTACAACCCCATCCCCCTTCAAATCTAGTTTAAAGCTCTCCAAATGAGCCCTGCTAATTCGTGCCCCAGCATCCAGTAACTGGCAATAAAAATTTATCTCAAGTAAATAGAATCAATTTGCAAATAAATTACATAGATTTGCATTTCTGAACTGGTAAGAGTTTCTTTCTGATCAGAAATCTGTATATCTACAATCTATCTCCAAGACTGAATGATGAACATGTAGCTGCCTACGCATCTACAGTGTTGATATATACTTGACACCCAAAAAGTGAAAATTAGTTAAAACTGAAGTTAACACGAAAACAACATTAGCATATAAAGGGGGCAGGAATGAAAACTCTTCCATAGGACAATATGCACAATGAATTAATACATTGATGACAACCACACAGTAGGTGTCAACTGGGTGATGAAATGCAATGAGCAGGTGTAACGTTTTGTAAACAAGTCTTTTTATTAGATATTTGGATTCAGTATTTCAAACACAGGCAGAAAGTTCCAGAGTTTAGTTTGGGATCCGGACTTTTTTGATTTTTTGAACGTTTAGTACAGGAAACTATTTGAGGTGGTCAGGAGGGACTCTGATCTACCTAAAATTCACACTTACATCATTGCCAGTTGTCACATTCAGCTTTCGTTTACAGCATGGAAAAGAGATTTGTATCCCTAGAAACATTTACAACAACAGACCAGTTTAAGTCTCTAAGATAAAATTGTAAGAGACAGCATCATTGTGGTCATGTCAGGCTTTCATACATCAAGATGGGCTGAATGCCTTTAGCAGATGCCAGCATGCCAAATTTTGTTTCCTGCATGACATTCTTACCATATGAAATCTTGCCATTAAAAACATCCCTCCACAAATCCTCCATATTGATTCAGCCAAGCAGGAAAGGGACTAAACAGAGGGAATATGTGTATCCTGCCTGTACAGCTTTGAGGCACTTCTAGAAAGTGAGCCAGCCTGAAAGCTATTTTCAGCAGACTGGTGGGTTTTTAGCCCCTTCAACCATTTAGGTTTCCCAGCAGACCTATCTATTACTTTTTTCTTTTTATATTCGCTCCATATACAGACATTTTATGTGCAATAATAAAGTGATTTGTTTGTGTTAAAAAACAAAGAAACAAAGAAACAAAACCCGAACAAACCAAAAACAAGCTAACAACCCAAACACCAGCAGAATGGAAGTAAATGTTTTAAAGGGCTATTCTATTTAATTGATTTCTCTTTGTGTAAACAGTTCTCCAGGTGGCTTCACACAGAGAAAGACCAAAGAAAATGCATGTTGTTTTTGCCATTTTTTCTTGTTAATGACTTACAGTGGCAAACTGTGGGTAGGAAAAAAGAAAAAAAAAAAACAAAAAGCAAACCCCTACATGGTCAATTTTAGCTTAAGAGCTTCTTTTCCCACAGTAAAAAACAATGTATCTGAAGGAAAAATTCTTTGTCCTTATAAACAAATGCATCAGCATTATATCATTGAAGTGCCTCAACAAAACGCTCGTCTTCTAGCTAAAAGTATTCGGGAGAGTGCACGTCCTGTAGAGTGTCCAACTTGGGATAGCTTGACAAAGACTTTAAAATGTGCTTAAAGTCTGCAAGACTACAACCAGGCACTGAACACCTGAAAAGGCTCAGAAATCCGATGTCTCAGATTGAGCTCACAGTCAAATTCACTTTTTTCTTCCAACTCTAAGGTACAAAACAAAAAGCACTTGATGATTTGATGACTTGATTCAGGAAGGGATTCTGTAGGTACATTGCAAATAAAAGCCAGACTAGGGACACAGTAGGCCTCCTTCGGAAGCTATCAGTACTGACTACCCTGGATTTGGAGAAGGCTGAGGTTCTGAATGACTTCTTTGCCTTGGTCTTCACTGGCAAAGGCTCTGACCACACCACCCAAGTCTTGGAAGGTAGACACAGGGACTCTAAGAATGAAAACCCTAGGCCCACTGTAGGAGAGGATCATGTTCGAGACTATATTAAGAACCTGAATGTACACAAGTCCATAGGACCTGATGAAATCCATCCGCAAGCCCTGAAGGAGCTGGCAAATGAAGTTGCTAAGACACTGTCCATCATATTTGAAAAATCATGGCAGTCAGGTAAAGTGCCTGACGACTGGATAAAGGGAAATATAACCCCCATTTTCAAGAAGGGGAAAATGGATGACCCAGAGAACTACAGACCAGTCAGTCTCACCTCTGTGCCTGGCAAAATCTTGGAGCAGATTCTCCTCAAAGGCATGCTAAGGCACATGAAAATCAACAAGGTGCTTGGTGACAGCCAGCATGGCTTCACTAAGGGGAAATCCTGCCTGACCAATTTGGTGGCCTTCAGTGATGGGGCTACAGAACTGATGGACAGGGGTAGAGCAGTTGATGTCATCTACCTGGACTTGTGTAAAGCTTTTGACACTGTCCCACACGACACCCTTGTCTCTAAATTGCAGAGACATCAATTTGATGGATGGACCACTCGGTGGATAAAGAACTGGCTGGATGGCCACAATCAAAGAGTTGTGGTCAATGGCCCAATGTCCAGCTGGAGATCAGTAACGAGTGGTGTCCCTCAGGCATCATCGTTGGACCGATCCTGTTCAACATCTTTGTCAGTGACATGGACAGTGGGATTGAGTGTGCCCTCAGCAAGTTTGCCAATGAAATTTTTTACTGGACAGGAAGCTCTTTCTGTAAGGTTGGTGAGGCACTGGAATGGGTTGCCCAGGGAAGCAGTGAATGTTCCATCCCTGGCGGTGTTCAAGGCCAGGTTGGACAGAGCGTTGGGTGACATGGTTTAGTGTGAGGTGTCCCTGCCCACAGCAGGGGGTTGGAACTAGATGATCTTAAGGTCCTTTCCAACCCTAACTATTCTATGAGTCTATTTAACTCTAAGTGAGAAACAGAAACAGTAAAATGCAGTTTTCACACCTAATGGGTTCCAAGTTGAGCCCATTAGGTGAAAATATGGTGGAAAGATGTACCTATCTTGGGGTATTCTTGTACCTGAATATTAAAATGCTGAGACATACACTCCTCATGGTTTATGTTTGCATTTTTGCAAATTTTCATCCTGTTATTTCCTGCAAAATTTTGCTGAAAGATAGGAAATCTTCATATCCATTAAAGTCAGAATTTCTTTATCTCTCAGTAGGATGTAAAACAGATTGGCAGAATTCCTGGACCTGTAAAACAATTAGGGTGTACAAGTTTAATTGGAAGACAAAATGTTTAACAATGCTGTTGTGTAAATGTTATTTATTCTTAAGTTTTTCTGTTAATAGAATTAGATTTTTTTCCTCCTTTCTTCAGATTCACAGGAGTGTTATCGATTCTGAGAATAAATCAGAGAAAAAAAATATAACTGCTGCTAATTTGTGTACTTAAAAGTGTCATTGAATTTGCCTGCTTGCAGAAGAAGTACTCCCTCCTTTTCCAGAAAATCAACACGTTTGACATTACATATATCCAAACTTGAAATGACTCCAAACCCCAAAGTCAGACCCAAACCTACGTCAAACATCTCTAAAAGGAGCAGTTAATTTATATTAAGAGGGGTGCTTTGGGTACATCTCAAAACTAAACCTCAGACTGAATTTTGGATTTGATTCAAAGTGTTAAAACTACAGGTTCCTTTTGATTCTGTCCAAATTATTTGGTTCATTCTTTGTCTGAGGTACAAATTTACAAATTACTCAAGCAGGAATTGTCTGGCAACTTTTCTACTGAATAGTGATTTAATCCTTTCTGCAAGACATAACATTAGAGCTGATACTATAAAGTTTGCATTCGTAGATAAAGCATTTGCAATTGGAGGTGGCCAGCACTGGGAATTCCTTAGGAGGCCCTAAACACCCTAAAATGTACCAACTGGTTTTTCCCTTCCAGGGCCCTTCCTTATTATTCTTTTTCCATATTTTATTTTATTTTATTTTATTTTATTTTTTTTTTTCTTAGGGTGCAGATTGAAGAACTTGATCCTGTTTCAGGAGGTTGGGATTGGAGTGGAGCAAGAGGGAGATTAAAAAAGGAAATTTTAATGCGAACAGAAGAAACACACCAGTAACACTGCACAAGCATGCTCAGTTGTAACTAAGAGCACGAAGTTAACAGCTTGCAGCTGCATTGGTTACAGTAAAAGGTCAGCATCCTGCTGCCCTCTATATTTACTGATTTGGAAGATAGTTTTAGACTGTCTTTTGCACTCCCATGTACTCACACTCCTCTGGGTTTCCCTATCTAGCTGATCCTTGCAGCATTCTTTTAACTGCCTTACTTTGTCTATAAACATTGAGCAAAACTCCCACAGGCAAATTAATTAAATTTCTCCTTCTCCCTGCCTGTTTCCCATCCTTCTCCCTTGTCACATTCATATGCCATTTTTATTTTTATCACTCTAGGATTAGGGCTGATGGGACATCATTCACCTCCTCGACTTTGGGTGTGCACCCCAGCAAGGTTCCAACACCTTTGTGTAGGAACCAGAACAGCTAAATTAGAAGGGAGAAGCAGCCTGATAGCTGAATTATATTACCAAAAGACCTATGCCCAGGAAAGAATATAAAGATTGCCTGTAGCACAACCAATACACTGACTTGCATATGCGTTGCCTAGCAGTATGGCTTGATCCCCACTGCAGCCCCTCTGGACGCCATCACCATACTGCTAAGTAAAATTCAGGCACATTGCAAGAGCTAGCAGGAAATGAAATCTCCTTCAATTTTGTTTCTGCGCCCATTCTCCACACCCAACCCCCCCAACCTCCACCCCTGAAAGCAAAACCTGAAGATTTCTTACCACCCACGTCTAATTGGCAGGACATTTGAATTTGAGCAGTAATTTCACTATAAGCAATTCTTACATGAAAAACAGAGAGACACTTTGAAAATCAATTTTTGAATGGAAATATGGATAGGAAGGTAACAACTGCTGGCAACACTTCTCACTTTTAGCTGTCAAACACTCCTCATGAGATTTATAGGCTTCTATGAGCAACTCAAATACCAATCATCCCTTGGGGACCCAAGGAACAACATGCTCCCACACAAGTGGAGAAAGTATTTGAGTGGAAAGAGAGAATGCCAAGGATCTTGGAGACACATCCTAATTAAAGTCCTGCCTCAAACCTGGGAACAAAGTATGAGTGACCTTTGCCTGAATTACCTCCAGGATAAACCCAGGTAGAAGGGATAGAAGGCTTTTTCCACTGTAGTTCTTCAATATTTTGACTGTGGTTTCAACCAACAGTGTTAAGTCACTCAGGACACAGTACATGCATGCTAGGGGTAAAAAGCGTCAGGACAAAGTCATAGTAACGGCAGCCTGAATCCATTGCTAACAATGTAAATGGCAGCTACTGAAGTTATACGACAGCCCTTGCAAGAAAACATGCAGCTGGGACCATCCAGAGTAAAAGCAGTATCTGGCTGAGAGATTGTGTGCTGTTTTGTGAAAGGCGGTTGTACACATTGTTGTGGTGTGCAACACAGCTCATAAAACTTATGAGCTATGATGGACAGTGTGACCTGACAGCTGTTTGTTCAGCTTCATTGGCAAGGTAATTAAAAACAATTGTGTACTTGGAAAGATAACACTTTTATTTCAGCATGTGGACTGAAGGCCAAACTGAATTTGCACTCGGTAATCCACGTTTTAGGAATCTTTCACTTGAAAAAAAAAAAAAAAGAAATAAAAGGAAATAAAAAAAACAGCTTGGGGAGAAGAGCAGATCCCAAGGTGCAGTTTCCGGATGAGCATTTCATAATGAAATACTGCAACAATTTACTGTGCCAGTAAACTCTATGTCACTTTTCCCTCAATCACAGGCAGTGGTTCCATGGTGGACAGTAGGTTGGGTTTTAGTTCTTGGTTTGAACTATGTTCCCTTCAGGAGAAGCATTTGGGTGAGCCTTCCTAGAAAGAGGGAGGTAAGGGAGTGCTGGGGGCTGCAGGGGAAGGGAGTGTGAGCAACCTGGGAAAGGCTGAGTGAGCAACCACATAAGCCAGATGTGACAGAAAGAATGTCTCAGTGACTGGAGGAGGCTGCAGTGCCACCAAAACTCTGAAGGTTTCAGAAAACAATTCAAAACAAGCATGGAACCTACCTGCTACGCCACAGTGGGAAAGCTGTAGATAAACAATATTTTTAAAAAGAAACTTATTCTGTCTCCCTCTGACATTTTATGTTTCTTTTTCAAAACTTGAATGTCCTACTGTTTATTTTTATAAAATCTAACATTGTTTTTTAATTTTTAAAGTCTTCTATTCTCACAATGAGAGATGATCTCAGCACATTCATCTCAAACGTCTGTTTAGCTTGGTTCCTGTAACATATCAAAGATTATGATCTTATTCAACAACTCCTCTTGCAAGAATTTTACAGACCACAGACTGGCATTTTTGCTTACAGACTGGAACTGTATCTGAAAAGTTAAGCCCCTCAGAGAAAGCATGGTTAAGCCATTGCAAAGCAATTTGTATTATTCACACACTGCTGAAGTCTGTGTTATCGTCAGAGAATAAAGCATAACTCCTGCAAGTATCTTAAGCAATGAATGATCGCTTAACACTACAAAGGACCAAACGAACCAAAAAGTATCTACTAGGCTATTTAGGCATATATAAATAGGACTTTCATTTATATTTTCAAACAAAAGTGAAAGCAAAAGGACAAATAGTTGGAAGATGACAAAATATCTATTTAGAGCTAAGTTCTCTAAATTTTCTTTCAGTTCTGCCTAAGTTTTTATTCAACTTCTCTAAACAGGACTATGGAAACTGTAATATATCAAGTTATCAGAAGTGGTATATGATGTTTATGAGTGGGATACTGTCAAACAGAGGATATAAAGAGAAGAACATATTTGGCAGTAATAGATGAAGCTGAAGGGTTAAATAGCGCAGTTCGGAGGGATCAGATCTGAAATAACTACTGGAATAACCAGTGTAAACCAATAAAAGCAGTCATCAATCTGAGGCCAATGCTTATGGAAGTCAACAATGTTCTGGCACTGAATACTTTTTAATAAACGCAAAATATTACAAGAGGCAAGGGATTTAGGAGCTCCACAGCATAGGGAAAAATACTAAACAGGTAGTATTCTATGCTTCATATGCTATTGCAAACAACAAAAGTCAGCACCATAGCCAGCACATGAGAAGAAATGCAAAACATAATTTTGCAAGCATCAGTAAAATGAGCAAAGAGAATGAAAGCATCACTAGCTCATGTAAATTTTTCAAGAGGTGGATACTGCAGTAGGAGTTAAAATTATACGTTGAAATATCTTTCTAAATGCAAACATTCTGAGTGAATTTTCAGCCGGACATGGGTATGCAACCAATAATACAAAACGGTGTTACTAATAAAAGAAGGCAAACTACATGCATTAGAGACCAGAATGTGAGGACAAGGAATACTAGCTACATATTTAAAGGCTGATGTCAGTTACCAAACTTGCAGTAAGACACAGGGGACAGAATATGCAG
Organism: Pezoporus flaviventris; assembly: GCF_033815535.1. Taxonomy (NCBI): domain Eukaryota; kingdom Metazoa; phylum Chordata; class Aves; order Psittaciformes; family Psittacidae; genus Pezoporus; species Pezoporus flaviventris. Next base: position 156,529 of record NW_026892760.1, read on the forward strand.
AACATATGTAGAGAATACAGTAGTATATGAAGCAAAACAGCCAGAGTAAAAGATAATTTTCAATCTGTCCATCATGGGAAAGATCTCTTAATTTCTTTTATGAGTAAAAAAATAAATTGCAGACTTCAACATTCTCAGTGTTAGTCAGGGGATGTCAAAACTCATACACATAGACATACAATGCCATTTCTTTACTTTACCTATCGAAATACCCTGAAGGAATATAGTAAGATCTTCACATCTATCCTCTTATCTAAACAGATTACAGGCAGTTAAAAAAGAACAGGAAAGACTGAAGGAAGAGAGTTTCAGGATACGGTGACCAGAACAAATGGAAGTTATTTTTAATAGCTGCAGTGTTTGTTTAAGAAGAAAACTCTTGGAGGTCCAGGTGCAGCATACCTCAGGGCCTGATCGGGCATTCATATGAAAGTAAACTTTCAGGTGCAGTAACAATATTTGTAATCGTGTTTTATGCCATTGATTTAAGAGTTGGTGAGTTAAGTTTTGGTTGGGGGAGGAAGACATAGTAACACAGATTGTGTCTCTCCATGGCAGAGACCCCAGGCACAGGGGTATCACTATCATACACACTAGTCAGCATGTAGTTGAAGACTAAAGTGGGTGTTTCACAGGTGCCACAAAATATCATCCCTGAATGATGAAAGGGAGGCAGGGTACTCTCAGTTTACATCTATACCTGAGATGAACAGACCTCATGTCTCAGGAAACAAAGCTGGTAAGCAGCTGGCATTGGGAAAACTTCTCCCATGGTTAAACTCTTCCATGGTTTTGTGCCTTTGAAATGGCACAAAGTAATTTATGCTATCCATTGAGACACTTGGAAATTTTTATACTCAGAAAGTTGGCCTAGGTAGTTCATTGGTTTGTTCCACTATCATAATTATAATCATTAAGTTATAAAGACACTGTACAGATTTGTGAAAAAACTGTGTTGAGCCAGGTTCAAACAGGCTGGACAAGGAGGACCAGGACTAAAGCAGGGACTGAGGTGTTCTGCATACTTCTTCCCAGTTTAAGGGGGTGCTTTGCCAGGGAGTTTTCTGGGTAGGTAACTATGGACCAGTTCTTAAGTGCCAAAAAGACATTAGGACAACTAGAAAGATTTCAAAAATATTACATTAGTTGTCTAACTATGCCGATAAATGTTTAAACACCTTAATGTCTAAAAAAAACCCTATAATCTTTGAGATTTATGTCTCAATTTTTCAATTACTAAAATGTTTTCATACTTCATAATTGTGTCCAATCACACACACACAGAAAAACCCACCATTTCAGGTTGCTACAGTAAAATTACCTGAAAGCTAAGAAAAAAGATTAATTGGACTGCTTTTTCATTTGCAGGGATATATCACACTCTTAGCAAATTACTTTATACAGCAAAATAAAACCCCATTGATAGTGTCCACTGTGATTGTTGAGTTTGTTTCATCTTATGTATAATCATCCTATTGTACATGAGTGGGCGTGGGTGATTCATTTGAGCACATGCAAACTTCTAATTTTCAATGTTTTGCCAGGTTGCTGTCAGTGGCACATTCACCAAGATACAAATTTGTGAAAATATTCTTGATCGATTAGACTTCAAAATTATGATAGATATGTATTTTTGAACCTTTTCTAAAAACATAGATTCTTCTCAAAGAGTGGGGAGGATAACATTTTCTTATAAAAGACAGGATTTGCACTATAACTTTAAGTAAAAACAATAACAATCTATAGCATCTATAATCTATAGATAGCAATCTATAATATCGGTATGTAAAAGTCTTGCTGCACAAACTAGAATGTTAGTAGTAATAGTTCTAATAATTTCAATAAGAGTATTTTCCTAGAATATATGGTGGCTGCAATGAGAGCTGGATTTTAAAGAGTTACAAAGCCTATGAAGATCCAGAGGCCACTGAATTAAAAGACATACAACTTGAGTAGTCTTAAGCTCCTGCAGAGATACTCCATCCACTCAGTGCATCTGCTGTTCCAAAAGTCATTTATATAAGCAGCATCTAGACTTGCATTTACTTTTTTTTTTCCTCAGCTAGGACGTCAGTGGCTGCTGTATGACGTGTTAAGGTCAGCAATGGGAAGAGGGATCAGGTAAAGATCATATTATCATGGAATCACATAATTACAAAATGGTTGAGGTTGGAAGAGACCTCTGGAGGTCATCTGCTTCAAGGCCCCTGCTCAAGCAGGACCACTTAAAGCAAGTTGAACAAGACCATGTACAGATGGCTTTCTAATACCTCCAAGAATAGAGAGTCTAAAACCTTTCTGGGCAACCTGTGTCAGTATTTAGTAAATGTTGAAAATTTTAACCACTGAAATGGTAAACATTTTCAGTTGTTTACAGTGAAAATGTGTTTTGTGAAGTTTAGACAGACTCTCCTGTGCTGCAGTTTGTGCCCATTGCCTCTAATCCTGTCATTGGGCATCAATGGAAAGACCCTCTTTGCATCCTCCCTGCAGGTATTTTGATACATCAATAAGATCCCTATTGAGCCTTCCCTTCTTCAGGCTGAATAGTCCCAGCTCTCAGCCTTTCTTCATAGGAGATATGCTGCAGTCCCTTCGTTGTCTGCATGGCCTTTCATGGCCCTGGCCTCCAAATAGACTTTGTTTCACTAATCACCACTCTCTGGGCCTGGCCATTTAGCTAGTTTTTAATCCATCTCACTGCATCCTCATCCAGTCTTTATATTAACATCTTGTCTACAAGGATCTTATGGAAGACAGTGTCAGAGGCTTTACTGAAGTCATGTAGGCAATATCCATTGCAATGATTTTCTCATCCTAAATGTGGCTGGAAATGGTTTTCAGGACTAGCTGCTTGATCACCTTCCCAGAAATCAAGTAGATCCACAATAGCTGGGTTATATATGGATATATTGGTTTGAAATGGTTTAAACGTATTATGGCTTCAGCAATCTTTGGCGGAAGACTCCATAGGTACTCCAAACACAGAATAAAGTCAGTAGCAAATGAGCAAGGAAAGAAAACACATTGTATGAGTCTACTTCTTTGCTGCTTCTGAGTTCAGTACAGGAGAGTTCATTAATTGGACAGTACAATAGGATTCATTACATACACTACAACACGTCTTAGCCTTTAAAAACTACCTTATGCATAACTTTCCTTTCTCCTCCTACTCTGTATTTCCAGTTCAAAAAAAAGGAACAACAAGCCATATATCTGCAGTACTTCAGGTCTGCTCTAATTTAACTAGGCCCTTAGAGTTAAACACCATGTCACACATTCTGGTGTTTGGCCATCCCTGTGTTTTTCACACAGCGCAGAAAGGCTAATTGTTTTCCTGAGGTAATGTCATGTGCCAGAAGTGGCTGGGAAGGAGTCAGATAATTAACCAAGCTCCTGCTGAGAATGTAGACCTTTTCCCTTTTATTTTCCTTTTCAATAGGTTTCTTTTTTTCTCCCCTCTCAGAGCCATTATTAACTTCTCCTTAACTGTTATAAATTGCAGGGAGTGGACAATCTGAAACCTAACACATGGAAATGAAAGGAAAGGAAAAAAGAAATTATTTTCTTAAAAAAAATAAATCATGTTCCATAAGAGAATATTAGAACTATGTAGGCGTAATCACAGTAAAAACTTTGTGGTTTATTAAAAATAAATCTTGCTCAAGGCATCCATTACTCATTTCAGCGTTAAATAGCAAACTTTCAAGTTTTAAAGGGATAAGGACCCTTCAGTTGGACTGTATCTGACAGCTGTCAATAATATGGCAACTTTTCGATATTTATTTTGCAGCTTTTATAGATATTTTATTGCTATTTTTTGGACAATCATACCCCTGCCCCAGATCCTGGTATCAAAAGAATAGATGTGGATGAATACCCTTAATGAAATTGTCCTTTTTCTAGGTGCTGTTTGCTTGCTCCATGCATAGACACCACAGTTGTTTGTCGCAAGCTTGGATTTTGTAATTTTCTCTTTCTGAGTTTACCTAATAGCTCCACTAGACTTTCTTCCAGGCCTGAACTGCTCCTCATACTAGAAGGCTGAGAGGATACCTACCTTCTGGCAGGCATCAGAGCCCATCTGGAGATACAAATGGGAGAGTCCCACACAGCACACAGTAACACTTATGCCAGTTTCTCGTCTGGAGGGTGAAAGAAGCACCTGTTCTTCATTAACATCACTGCTATGGCTAATACATTGCAGGTGTTAAAGTGTGTAGCTGAAATCTCACAAAACACCTGCCTTTCATAACAACACTAGATCTGCCTAGTGTGGGACGCTATCCCCTCAGGTATGTTTTATCCTACCTTGAAAGCCATAGTATGCATTGTCCTGTAATTATGAAATCAGAGTCATCATTTGCTGGGAAGAATTCTTTAACAAATTACACCTAATTACTCTAAAATTACCTTTAATTCATGGTAAAAGCATGGCTAAATGCTATTCTATAACACCTTCCTTTTTATCTTTATGTAAATATGATTACACACTATCAAACTGGCACAACCAGTCATAATAAACAGCTGCAGCTAGTTCTCTGGTTAGTAAATAAGAACTGGACATGTGCCATAAATTGTGTTTTCTGGAATCCTGCACAAAAAAATTGTCCCGTTCATTCCCTGACAAGACTAAGTTTTGCACTACCACTCAATCCAGGAATGTTTGAATCTGAGGTATTTGTTCAGTCCGTTATACAGACCAGAAACAGCAGAGGATCTGTCTCTGAATTTCTTCAAATACAGTGAGCATGTGGAGCAAGAGTTTGAGTTTATATCTCAATTTACTACCTCAGATGGCCAAAACACAGCTTACAGATCTCACTTAATTAATTTATTTCTGAGTAAGACACAGATTTATAAATGTATACAACTCGCCCAATTTTTTACTGTTCATATTATCAACTTCAGACAAGGTGTCCATTTATATAGGCTGGGAAGATAAAGTATTCAGAAACAAAACCTAATATGGAAATGCAAATTATTTCACTACATAACTACACAAAAAAAAATTACTTATGAGAATTTTTTTTTTCAAATAGTATCTTTTTTCAAAGATCATTAATTACCATATCATAGGTCATCTTTGTACATGATGGACTTCTTTCATGTCTATCATGAATTGAAATTAGGGTATCATAAGTTATTTTTTCCACTTTGCTCTCTTCTTCCAATCACTTTGCCATTTAGAAAAAAGTTTTAAACACTTTTTCTTGTAAGATGACTAATTAATATAAGTCCCTAGTAGCGCCCACACAAAAAACAGCAATGTTGAAGTTGACTTTTATACGTAATAGCTGCTTATTTCCTGCAGACAGATGTTTTCTGCAGTGGAGACAAACCTAAGGCATCCAATAAGATGCTTTCCTTTCCCCTTTCCCCATTCCCCTTTTCCCCTTTCCCCTTCCCCCTTTCCCCTTTCCCTTTCCCTGGTTTTTTTTTTTTGAGTAGGTTGTGGGAAATGTGCTTTATGTTTAAGCAGTACACAGTAAACCAGGATCTCAACCATGAGCATTACTGAGGCATTACTTCAGGCATTACTGAGATACAAAGAATCTTCATACTTCCAGGAATTTCTGATATATCACCTTTAGCAGCAGTTTTTCATTAGGAGTTGTCTCTTTAGAAGGTTCTCTCAGAAATTTAGAAAAATACAGTCACAAAGCAGTTAGACTAGCAGCTAGGACTAGACAATGTTATTTTATTGTTCACCGTTTATTCATTTTAAAAGAAAAATTTTTAGATGTCTCTATGGAAAGCATACTGAACTCACTCTAAGCAGTTTTATTTATGGGGTTTCCCTTTTCCAGTACGAAATGCAACTGGTGGGCCATAAATCAATTTTCAGATTTTCTTTAATGAAAACATTCCCTTCTTATTTAAGGCTTCCAATGCAGGATCATATTCCCTTCTGTGTAGCAAGACTGTCTGCTTGTTAAGCTCAAAGAAATAGACTCCTGAACTATTATAATCACAATCTACCAGTTCCCTAAATGTTTTCAGCAGTTTATTGCTAATTCAAATATTTGTTAAAATGTGGCCTCATTGTGTAATGATTATCAAGCTTTAAAGTAAATTATATTTTCAATATTTCAGTATCCTGATATGGCAAACTTTATATAAACGTTGCTGAGCAAAAAAATCCCTCATCTTTTGTATTAAGTTTTCAGCATTCTTACTGAAATAATACCTTCATTATACAGCAACAGAGCTGCAAAGCTTGTAGATGTGCTTATATGCAGCATTTTGATAGTCTTAATTTTCAGAGGGTGCATGAATCCTGTTTCTTTGAGCAGGTGGTAGAAGAGAGGCAATGAAAAAGGATCCAGTTGCATATAAGAAACAACTTTGAAAAGGCCTCTGTTAAGCATTTTGACTCTGTTAGGTGTAGTTCAGACTCAGCGACCCCTTTCCTACTACAATTTGAGCCATTCAGCTGTGAAACCTCCTATTCAAGCTCATTATTAAAGACAGTGTGGTGTATAAGTAAAGGCTCTCTGGAATGGGAGTGCTTTCAAGTTTTCATTACACTAGTATTGTTCTGGGCAGAATTATCATATAGCAATTTTTTGCTACTTTTGTGGAAAATTTTGCCCTGGGTGCTTACATACCAAGACCCACTAATAATCAAGCCATTAGCACCTTTGCCCACTGACCTGCAGTTGTAGATGGGCCAGCTGTAGCATAACCACAACTGCTTCCTTCTTACCAATTCTGTGTTCTAGAGCCAAATCCAAAGATCCAGTCCACCCTGAAACCAAAAGTACTCTGACATATTTCCTGGCAGCACAGGAATCCAAATGTACTTCCTTAGCAGTTATATGTAAGGAATTTGTGCCCTTCTTACCATTTCCCTCTATGCTTGTACTCTGCTCAAACACACACCAAAGCAAGCCCTAGAAGAACTGTCAAGACCTGTAGGACAAACCTTAACAAATTTGTTCTGAAACAGTTCTCTTTTTTCATACAAATATGGCCTTTCCTTTTTTCCTCAGTATCCTTATATGTCTTTAACCTGCTTTTTTGATCACTCCAACAGATTCTGATTGATATTCCTGGTCATTTTAATTTACTTTCTTTTAGTGGAAAGGTAAAGAAAGGATTATAGCTTCCCCCCAAACAGCAGCTGAATTGCCGCCAAGTAATAAGTATTTGAAAACACCAAATATTTTGGGGCCCAAAAATGGACCTAGAGAAGAAATATCTGTTAGGTACAGATACACATAAAATCTGAGGTGACGAGAGCACAAGTTTAGCGCCTCTTCAAGGGGAATGGTTGGTAGTCCAGCTGCCTGTTCAGAGAGGCCATAGCTGTCCCAGCAGGCTAGCATATATGTCAGTCTAGACCAGTGCCCCTGCCTGCTCCTTCCACCCAGTCAGGTAGAGATATAGGTATCACATGCAGGATACTGGAGATGCAAAAGGAGTTTGAAGTGCAAAAAGGTTTAAGGGTGATAACTGAGGTTATGGTGGTGTCATTATGAATGTTAAAATAGGACTCAAATTCACTGAAAACCAGGCTTCGTTCATTTTGTTACTTGCATACCGTGTTTGACATTCTTTATAATTCACTCTATATCTTTAGAAGCATTCTTTAATGATCCTAATTTAATCATGATGGACCTTCTCCCAAATGCTTTAAAAATGACATAATGTTGCAGTTTATAATAAACTTGGAGAAAAGCACATGCAAGTGATATCAAAATAGTTCATATTAGCTGCAGTACCAAAAATATAGTTTCTAAGTAAAACCACTCTTAAGTGTGTGTTTTCATGTGTATTTATATGACCATATATTATGCCAGAGGAAATTATTTAAAATGAGACAAAATAGTAAACAAAGCCCAGGCCAAAGCAGTAAAAGAACTGTACAGACTTCTTTAGGAGAAAAAAAAAAAGAAAGAAAAATAACCATATTTATGTCCATATAAATTCTGGACACTTTAATAAAATTTTTATGCAGCATTTTCAAATTATAAAATTATCTTTCTTTGTAAGGTAAGTGTGAAGTTGTTGGAGGCTTTACTGATATACATACTGTGGAAATTAATACATCACTTACCCAGATCTTTATGTTTTCAGTCTGAACAGGTATTCTATCATAGAATGCCTTATGACCCATTCTCAGCACTAGTTGGTCAAATACTGCAGTACCACAGGAAACAGGCACTCATGAACTGATAAAACCCTTCTGTTCCCCAGGCTATGCAATTAAACAAGAGCTGTTTTCCAGTCTGGAGCGATGCTATAATTTAGTTCTACAAGCAGAATGCCATTCTGTTCCCATTTCATGGGAAATTGTATCTATTCTTTCTTTATTCAAGAAAGACAGTCATTGGTTTGAAAGGTCATAATTGACTTTGGAGAACCCTTGAAAGGTTCTCAGTCCTTTTAACCATCCAGAAAGCTGTAAAGGTTTTTTGAAGCACAATGACTTCGGTCTTCATACTGAGCAACAGAAATTTAATCAGGGTACAAATCATCTCTATTCATTTTCTGTTTGCTTCTAACTGAGCAGCATTATTCTTCAGCCTTTTATGTGAGTGCACCATAGAGGTATACCTATTTTCAGTTCCAACTGCAGCAACCCACTTAGGCTAATATGAGGAAATCACTTGTTCCAAAACAGGCATGGGGAAGGACTTGAATGCTTGTCAAAGATCCAGGTAATTAATGTTAGAAAAGGACACTAGTTCTCCCAAGCAGGGGCCTTTTCTGCTTTTTTATCTTATTTTCTTTACACAGCAGTGACTCATCCTTGCCATCATTAACATACGGAATGAGACCTGGAGCAATAAAACCCTAGTACCATTTAACTATTCAAAAATGTCCAGTAGAAAATTGCTGTGCTACTGTCAGCTTAGTGCCCCTTCCTCAAGTCACAGGGTTTTGATGCAGAAGATAGAAGGAGTCATGTTTCCCTTCAAGGAAAATGCCTGTTTCTGGTAGTCTCTGTCAAATGAAGGCAGGCTTGGATGACAGAAAAAAAAAAATCAAACTTGATTTTTTTGTTGTTGTTGGATTATAATGTCATAACAATTCCTACAAAAATGCAAGCAATTTCACAGAAGACTTCAAGCTGTTCACTGGGTCTTGCTCTTATGCAGGCATATGAACAACATAAACATATATAAGTGTGTGCAAGTGTACGTATTTTGATTTTTTATGCATCCATACATATATGTATTTAAATCTCATCACACACAAATGCACAGATGTGCAGCTCTGAAGCTGTGAGTTATCATACTGTTGCTTTGCAGAGAAAGGAAGAGAAGACAGCCTCTATCTCCCCTGTCTTACACTTCCTGACACATTTACTTTGATCTTCCATGGTTCCAAGGGCTGCTTAAGCCAATAACAACTTAATAACTAGTATTGCAATTAGCTGAGCTTGAGCTGATGTTTTGGCAAGTTGTTTTCATACTCCAGCTGAGTCAGGAAGATTTTCGAGGTGGCTTTCACACAAAATAAAGCTATTCAGAAATGCTCAGAAGGGCATTCTCAAAACAATTCCAGTATTTTCCTAGTAAAAAAGTTCGCTTCAGGATTTATCTCATGTCTCTTTCACCAGCCCACTGTGCTCCAGTTCAAAATGTCCTGTGTCCTGACAAGTTTTCTTCCAATTAAAGAAAACAGGGTGTAAATATCTTCAGGATTTGTCAGCAAGGGAGGAAGTCAAGCCAAGCATCTTGCCTTTGCATTATTTCTGGCTTGCTCTGCAGTGCTTGAAGCAAGGAACAGTGATCTGCAGACTAGCCACAGTAAGATATATTTAGCCACCATTTACAGACTTCACATGTTGCCTCTTGGCACTGTTTCTTGACACAACCCAAGTGTGAAGTATAAGAAAAACCACATGCCAAGCTGTTACGCACCTCAAGCAGCACAATTGTTTAATTGCACTGTGGTCTGTCTTAAAGACTTTAATACTAAGCATTAGGAATGCTTTCTTTCCTATGTGGTTTGGAGCAAGGCAGAGGATAGAATGGAAAACCATCCAGTGTGGAAGACAATTAATGAGCAAGGCATGATAAAGCATGTGTTACTATTGTAGCTACTGCACCTTATATGTTATAGCTTACCAGCCTGAGGTATGACACTCAGTTAAAGAGAAGTTTATTCATTCTATTTGTTTGTTTGATTTGGACAAATAGTATAAATCTTGCAATGTCTTCACTTTGAATGTTTCTCAAAAATATAACCTCTACCTGCTGAGGTGAGACATTTATATCTTTCCTCTCGTAGACATCTTGCTAGTTGAGTTGAGAGACTTTTGTTCCTGTCTATTCCTCTTCACCTACAGCACATTCAGCTCGGAGATGCCATTTTATTCACTGCCTTTGAGTGGTGACTCTCACTTTTCTAGTGGGTCAAAACCACAGATGATCTGCCTGAATTTGGTTGTCTCTTTTTTCTACCTCAGCTTCCCCAAATGTAAAGTAACAAGAATGGTATTTCAAGGGCAGTGTTCTAAATAATAAATATTGCTGATATGAATTCAGTTGCTGAATCTAGCATCCCAACTGTGATGAGGCTGCTGCAGCTTCATATCCCTAGGACCAGCAAGAGTTAGGTTGAGTATATGTTCCTAATAGGCAGACATGCTCACATACACACAGTGCCTCTATACAGGTACATATGGCCAGCCTCACAGACAGAAGAAACAGCATTTACAAAGACACAGACAGCACAAACATAGCACTATCATCCTCATCCTGTTTTCTCTCTGGCTGATCAGGATGAAAATCTGTTTGTGGAAAATATATACATTCATATGTATATGTTAAATACGGATCCCCCTCTTAACTGCCTTAGACATACATCTGTCCTGTAACTTCAGATTTCATCGTCTCCCATTTGTTTCATGTGCACACATACAAACACAAACAGGTATCTCTGGTTGCAGGTGCAGACCCATGGAAGTTACCAGTACACAACTCAGACCCCTAGTCTCTGCAATAGTTGACTTGGACTTATAGCTGCTTCCACTGCCAGACATCAGACCTTCTGATCTCAATGGTACCCAGCCCAGAGTTAAGGCCACTCCAATATACTCCAAACTCCTTATCCTACTTACCACTAGTCTGGCTTGATGTTTGCTGGCAATGGCACACACTGACATATGCACCCAGACAACATGCACACACTGCAGTCTCTCTGGTTGCTGGCATGCTGTGCATACATCTGTGGCCTGTGGTCCCACACACACAGCTGGCACTGAGCATTCACACAAGTGTACACACAGACAGAGCCCCTTCATCCAGGAAGCAGAAATAGAGACAATGAGAAGGCAACACAGGCAGTGCTGGTCAGCCCTGCTTAGACACCTGCAGCCCCTTGCAGTAAGAGGGTTCAGCTGATAGACTGGAGGGAAGGGATGCCGTCCAGAGGGACCCTGATAGGCTGGAGAGATTGTCCAATGCCAGCCTCCTGCAGTTCAACAATGTGAAGTGCAAGGTCCTGCACCTGGGTCAGAGCAATCCCAGGCACAGCTACAGGTTGGGCAGAGAAGAGATTCAGAGCAGCCCTGCGGAGAAGGACTTGGGGGTGTTGGTTGATGAGAAAATGAACATGAGCCAGCTTCAGTTTGTGCCGCAGCCCAGAAAGCCAACCGTATCCTGGGCTGCATCAAAAGGAGCGTGACCAGCAGGTCAAAGGAGGTGATCCTGCCCCTCTGCTCTGCTCTTGTGAGACCTCACCTGGAGTATTGTGTGCAGTTCTGGTGTCCTCAACATAAAAAGGACATGGAACTGTTGGAACAAGTCCAGAGGAGGGCCACGAGGATGATCAGGGGACTGGAGCACCTCCCGTATGAAGACAGGCTGAGGAAGTTGGGGCTGTTTAGCCTGGAGAAGAGAAGGCTGCATGGAGACCTCATAGCAGCCTTCCAGTGTCTGAAGGGGGCCTACAAGGATGCTGGAGAAGGACTCTTCGCTAGGGACTGCAGTGACAGGACAAGGGGGAATGGGTTTAAACTAAAACAGGGAAGTTCAGATTAGATATAAGGAAGGAATTCTTTCCTGTAAGAGTGGCGAGGTGCTGGAACAGATTGCACAAACAAGGGTTAAGTGTTCCATCCCTGGCAGTGTTCAAGGCAGGGTTGGGCAGAGCCTTGGACAGCATGGTTGAGTGTGAAAGTGTCGCTGCCCATGGCAGGGGATGGGAACTAGATATCTTAAGGCCTTTTCCAACCCTAACTATTCTATGATTCTATGAACCCTAGGAAAAACTTCTGAGGCAGGGTCTTCACTAGCTGGAGCAAGGTTCCTGCTTCTCCCAGGACTATACACCAAGATGCATTTCTCTCCCTGCCACAACAAGAGCTTCTGATTACCTTTTATATCATAAACTGAGGCTTTACACAAGTTTTCCCTCTGTTCAAGGGAAAAACAAAGAAACCAAACTTCCCTGTTAGAAAAAGAACTGAAAATGCTTCATGAGTTTTTCTTGTAATAGTGTGACAATTCCAGCCATCAGCCCAAAGCATGCATATGGGTAGCTCTAATTTGGCTTTTGTCCCTCTGTTTACATATATGACCTATTGGAAGAACTGAAAATGGTGGACAATTCTCATTTTAATGACCAAGGGATAACATCATAAACAGCAAGTGGGAGATGAAAACCCCAGGGGAGTTATATCACCTTATCCCTAATGCATAAAAATAAAATTATTCATCATTTTTATATTAATTTCATTAGTCATCAGTGTTTATGATATTGAGGCTGTTTGGATGGAAGAGAACATAGTAATGTCCATACCTGCAGTGACTTTTGTTAGCCGTTTTCAGTGGAAGATATTTTTTTTAATGTGCTATCAAATGGTTGCATCTGAGAAACATGCTTCAGAGATGTAATTCTGCATTTTTGTACCAGTACTTGTGTGCAGAACACAGCACTAACATAAGAACAAATCCTATCATCTGCCTAGCACATTATCACCTTACTACGTACATTGGCTCACTAATTTTAGACTACTCCTATGCTAAGACAGTGATGAAAAGGGGGAAGTGTCACAAAAAACAGAGCAGAATGAAGTAACCAGATTTATGTCCCCTTGCAAGATGTTTTTAGAGTGGATTTGTAATTAGATTTTTTGTAACGCCTGTTTTTTTATGAAAAGCTAAACACAAATGAATAGCTCCTTTGAAGAAAAACACCTATTGTATTTTGTTTCAATTTGTTTATATTTTAAATACCACTGGCTCAGGAAGTCTGACAAATCCTGTTTCTCAGGAGAAGAGAGAAAAACATTGTTGACTGACAGTTTTTTGGGAGGATAAATGTTGGTGTAAATCATCCCACCCTTTTCACTAAACATTTTTTTCCAGAAGCAACTGGGCAGCCTAATGATTGCTTATCCAATTTAATCATTGAAATGCTGCTCTAAGTAAAGTTCCCATTGTGAAAACATGTTTCATTTCCCCTTCTTTATGATCTAGGCTCTTGTCTGTTGTAGGCCAGGATGGACAGAGGCTGTTCATACCAGAGTTGTATCATTAGCCATGCAGGCCTCATTTTCTCACTAAATTTAAAATCTAGGAGGCAAAGATAGCAAGAGCAATCACTTTTTCCACAATTACCTTTTACACACTTACAAAACTGCTTTACAAAATTGATTAAAACTATTGTTTGCTTCCTGCTAAAGTACTGTAAGTGGATGATACATGACCTGTGGAAGCAAACCTAGCAAGTCTGAGAAGTGAAAGGGGGACTGCGAAAGTCAGTATGTGCTAAAATAAAAAAGAAAAAAAAGAGAAAAAAAAATGAGAGAAAAAAAGAAAAAGCCTGCTATGGAAAAGAAAACATGCATGCCTGCTGAAGGAAAGCATGAGTAATTCAATGGAGCTGATGTTCAACAACAGTTTGTCCTGGTGAAAATATTACTTCTGTAATGCAGCCAAGGTGAAAGTTAGCTTAGGTTATCTGCTGTGGAAGTGCCAGAGATGTGGGTGAGATCTTCCCAGGAAGACTTAGCAGACATGCGCTTAGGATGTCCAACTTCAAGTTTTCTTTAGTCATTTATACTGGCACCTCCTTTTGCTTCATACTCCTCCTCCTGTGTAGCTTGCACACTCCTTGTGGCTCATTTTACCTTCTTACTCACCCTTATTAGAAAGGTATTCCGAGAACATTCAACATAATATCTACGATATTTCTTTGCACAGATTTTTCTCTACAATCCACAGTACAAAACATGAGATATCTTAGACTGGAATAACTCTCCAATAAGTTTCATTATGTTTTCAGGAATGAATCAGCTCTTCCTCAGCCCGCTGCAGAATTAATATCCTTCTTTCAACAATGCTCATCATAAAAAGCTGTGGGGTTACTTTCCATGGAAATTAAGGTAGAGAAGGAAGACAATGTTTTTGTCTCATCAGAGGCCTGAGTTCAGGAATGTTCATGTTCCTGCTTCTGCTAACTTATATTTGGAACAGTTCTTTAGCAATACTAATGCACCAGAGTAACAAAGACATAAGAGCTCATGAAGCCATTGGTCCCATAATATTTTGAGACAGATGCAATTACCCAACACCAATAGTGTTAAACCACCTCTAATCATGATCTAAAAGTGTGATCCCATAGTAATGGCCCAGCTCCTTCCTGGGCTTTAAGATGTACTGAAAATTTGAGTGATGTGAACCCAAGTTCCGCATTGCTCCCAGACATTTGGACATACTGTGTACAAAGGGTATATTTCCAGACAATGCGCTAAGCTTCAGAGAAAACATTTTCTTACGTCCACATTTATTAGCTGAGCAGAAACCACTCTCTACTGCACTGTCATGCACCTGGGAGTGCTGCCATACTAAGAAGGGAGGGGATCTTAGTAGACAAAGAATGGGAACACTGGTGGAAGAGTTAATAAAAGCTCATTATAGCTGCAGCCTGGTCAGCAGTCTTGGCATTCAATTATTCCCTGTGAGAGACTGATGTGTAAAGATCATTTCCTGCTTTCTTATGCACTCTCTCCCTCTCCTAGTAAAGAAACTGAATATTTTTTAAATTAATTTAGTGCAGGCTGATTAGAGTGTTCAACAACGGAAATAGCATATTGCCTACATTTTGATAAAGAATTTATGCTGCTGCTCAAAAAATACCTTTCAAAGGAAACTGACTCAAAAAGTCTTTCAAAGGAGTTAGCGAGTGTGACAAGGAAGAAAGGTGTTTCAGAACTAGCAGGATACTCAGCTGCTATAGGTTAACCTCTGAATCACTGAATCACCTCCTTTCAAGGGGTTTTGCAACATCTTCGACAGTATTGACATTAAAAAAGTATACAAGAGCCCATTAGTTCTGAGATTTCATAAGCATCATTTGCCTTATCAGGTTGTATAGTTCACAGTGCTACCATTTACTGAGGGTTCCTGTTTTGGGAGATTAAAAAGAATATTTACGGCATTTTTCTCAAAAGGTGTCTTCTGAGGCAACCTATTTCCTTGTTCAGCACTCAGTCTTCTAGGACTTCCTTCTCCTACAACTGTTACCCAGTCCTTTTTTCCTAACATATCCCAAAAAACTTTTACTAATGATATTTTTTCTTGAATCTTGAATTCTTGTACAAACGTTAGTCATCAACAGCTACACTACAAACAGGGAGACAGAGCAATTAACTGCTCAGTATAACAGGAGTCAGTGATATATCCTGTATTAGAAGATATATTCACCTGCCTATCAGACTTACCATTGCATAAACCCACATTTCATCTTCACCATTTATTTTCCATGCTTGAGTCCCTGGCTCGAACATATGAATAAAAAAGAGGAGAGTGCACAGACCAGTTCTCTGGCTTGACTCCTACCAAATTGGCACTGATCACTTCTGGAAATCATAATGAAGGCAAGATTTAAAGCATGACCCAAGCTGTACATAAGCTGTTGAAACCATGTTTCCCCTCAAGCAATGCCAGTAACATATAGTTTTATTAATCCTTGTTTGCTTTATAGGGGATGTACTTGTTTTTCTTTCCTGTTCCCCAGTACTTTCCAAAAAAAACCCTAAACTATTTTATGGAAATGCTTACAAATTGCTAGAAGTTTAAGTTTTGCTGGTTTGTTTTTTTTTGAGAAATGGAATGGAAGAAGAGAATAGAAACATCCAAGCAAGTACTCTTCAGATAGCCCAAACAAACAACAAAGTCTGTTCAAAGTCAGTAATTAACATAGGACCTAGAGAGATCTTTCACTCTGTAAAAGTGCATTATGTCAAACATGGCACAGTAACTGTCATGCCAATGCACCAGCAACCAACAGATAAAATGTTTAAATCTGCACTAGTCATTTTATATAATCGAAAAAATGTTCTAATAGAACACTGCCAGAGCATCAGCACCTGCTGCTTGGAAAATAAACATTTCTACATTCATGAACCAGCAGGAGGCCATTAACCTACGACAATATTCTAGTCCATGGGCATTAGCTCTTAATTATAAATAAATTTTAAATGTTCTGTCAAATTAGTGATTATGCAAAAACTATTTTGCTAGAAAGAAAAGCTTTATTAAAGAATTTTATAATCAACACACCCCTACAGCGTGTCTGTAATATTCTGTTTTCATAGAATGAGGCCTCAGTGGCAAAGCATGGAACAATAGGACATGAGAGAAATACACTCCTGTCTCTCTATCAGCTACTTTTTGTGACTTCCCAAAATTTATCAATTAAGACTTATTAAGTCTTACCGTCTTACAACATATTACATGTGTAAATGTATTTACTACCTCTGTCTGTAAAAAGGCTCAGTTGGGATGAAGCTTGCTTTGTAGGTTTGTGGTGCTAAACTTGTTTGTGTTTTTATTCTACCCCCTCAACAACAGAATAGAGCAAACTCCTCCTATCTAAATTTTTATTAATAATAACCCCAGTTTTATAGTAATAACTTAGAAAAGAAGAATAATTAGAAGATACTGGTAATTTAAATATTAGCATTTTGGTCAATGTTCTTTCCAGGCCTGAAAAATAAAAGCAGAATATCAATAGTAGCTACACTTCTAAATGTGGTCCAGTGCTCACAACCCTTTGCCATGTGATCTTTTAGTTAGAAGAAGGCAAAAACCTGAAGATCACAGCCTCTCAATACTTCTCAACAAACACTATACACTAAGATGGTTTGCAGTTACAATTGAACATCAATAGAAAGGAGCATTGAGCAAGAACCGATTTCAGTAGAACCTCCCTTGGGTCATTAAGGCATGTGTTAACAAGCCAAAAAATTTCAACACATGCAAAATAATTATGTTAGAATATTAATCTGACTCAAAGCTCCAAAAGCTACCAAATTGCCACGTCTCCTTCCTACAGTCCACTGTGAGAAAAATGAACATATGGTCTTTTGCCAGGAGGCCCCGAAAGAGTGGGACAACTTACATACCTTTCATGCATACCTGGAAATGCTCATGCTTGGCTAACCCTGAGATTTTTCAACAAATGTATATTTGTTAAACAGAAAAATATGACTGGAACATCGTCAGCCATCTAAAGACAGTATTATAATTCTGTCTATATAGAGTGTCTGTTGCCACCATAAACTGTGAGACTAAAGCTTTGATGCATTTGTTAGAGCCATTCTGAGCCTGATAAAGCTAAAATTTAATCTAAAACCTGCATTAAAATTGATTTTATCCATCCCTAAAGTAGCCTCTTCTTATACAGTACCATTACACTTTTGCTTTATCTCTAATTAGAGGTTTTTAAGAAAAGATAGTACTGATTGTCTCTCAGATAGCTTTAGAAATAGTCTGAAGTTCTGAAATGAAAGGCAGCAAGAAAGGTTTCCTAAGGAACTTCAGTAGTAAAGGAAGTCTGGGGAAAATGTAGTCCAACTGCTAAATGGGGTGGGGGAGCTGATTGATGGCAAAGAACATGGAAAAGGCACAGGTACTTAACACTTCCTTCACCTCAGTCTCTACTGGTAAGTTTAATCTTCAACAACCTCAGGCCCCTGTCTCCAGGCCCCTGAGACTGCAGGAAAGTGCAAGTGGAGGTAGTTAGTTGCACCTTTGGTAGAGGAGGATCAGGTTAGGAAGTACTTAAACAAACTGGACCTATACATGTCCCTGGGTCCTGGTGGGATATAGTCAGGAGTGATGAGGAACCCAGCCCATGTCATTGCAAGGCCACTTTCAGTTATCTTGGAAAGGTTGTGATGACCAGGGCAGGTTCCTGCTGACTGACAGACAGCAAATATTGCTCTTTTCTTCCAGAAAGATGTCAAGGAGGGTCTAGGGAACAAAATGCTGGTAAAGCTTCACTTCAATCCCTAGGAAATGGAGTGAATAATCCTGGAAAATATTTCTGAACACATGATGTACAAGGTCAATTAGAGTGGCGAGCATGGATTCAAGAAATCAAATTCCCAGCAGCCTTCTGCAATGAAGTGACTGGCATAGTGGATGAGGAGACAGCAGAAGCAAATTACCTTTAGTAAGGTTTTTGACAGTGTTACCTTTCTCTTAACATCCTCATAGACATGTTGATGAGGGTTGGGCTAGATAAGGAGATAGTGAGGTTGAAAGCCAGCTGCATGGCCAGTGCCAGAGGATTTTGATGAGTTGTACTAAGTCCAGTTGGAGTCCAGTAACCAATTGGATGCCCCAGGAGTCAAGGGGGACCGGTACTCTTTGACATCTTTGTTTATGACCTGGATGATGGGACAGACTGCGCCTTTAATAAGTTTTCAGATGAGGAGAGGCTCATTCATCAGAGGGTTCTGTTGTGATCCTGGGGAACACGGACACGCTGGAGAAACAGGCAGACAGGAACTTTATACAACAGAACAAAGGGAAATGTGATGTACTGCACATGGGGAGGAGCAACTCCAGGTACACACTGGGCACTGAGGAGCTGGAGAGGAGGCCCTGGGGAATCCTGGTGGACAGCAAGTGGGCTATGAGGCAGCAACATGCTCCTGCAACACAGGCAGCCAACAGTCCCTTACCACAGTCCCCTACAACAGCATTGTCAGCAGGCCAAGAGAGGAGACCATCTTTCTCCCCTCAGCCCTTGTGAGACGGATCTGGGGTACTGTGTCTCATTCTGGGCTCCCAAGTACCCGAGGGACATGGGCATAATAGATTGAGTGCAGCAAAGGGCCACCAAGATGGTTAATGAACTAGAGAGTCCCTCATATAAGGAGAAGCTAAGAGAGTTAGGAGTATTCATCCAAGACAAGAAGAAGCTCTGAAGGGTCTTTTACATGTGTATAAATAGCTGATGGGAAGGAATGAAGTGTGAGTAGGCTGGGTGTGATCAAGAAGCTGGGTGGGATCACAGCTGGAAAAGCTGACCAGAATTGACCAAAGGTATTCCTTACAGATACAGGAGTCCCATATAACACAGTCTCTCTCTTTACAACTTCCACGACCTTGGTGTTTGTCACACGGATTAACATTTCATGCTATCTGGCAACTTATCCAACAGTCATAACCAGCACAATCATCAGCTTGACTGAAGGAAGCTCAGAAGAGTCTGGGACAAGCAGATAATTTGAAGCAAGTGCTGCCAGAACTTGTGCTTTTCAGCACCTAACTCTGCTTACCTCCATCAGTTCAACATTTTCAGAAGGTCAGTGTTATCCAGCTAATATACTATGTAACTAAACAGATACCCAGTGGCTGCACAGTTATTGGCACTTTCAGTTAAATCAGTACAAGGAAGCCACATTGCTGATAAATATATTGGCCAGATCATCCTACTATTCTTGACTTTAGAAAGATCAGAAACTGCATGGAGCAAGAGTCCCATGACTTACAAGCTACCTCCTTTTTACTTGCACAATCTTGGTCATTTCTGCAGGCCAGAAAGACTCATGCATTCATCCTTTGTGTTGCTTTTCAACTGTAATTGTTGAAAATCATTGAAAATTGTTGAAAATTGTTGAAAATTTTAGTAATTGGTACAAAAATGGTACAATTTGCCTGAATTTTAGTAAAGTGTTTGACACCGTTTCCCACAGCATTTGCCTGGAGAAACTGGCTGTCTATGGCACAGCATTGTGACCAATTCTGTTTAATGTCTTTAGCAATGATCTGGACATGTGCGTATCTGGACAATGAACTGGGTCAAGTGCATCTTGAGAAAGTCTGCAGATGACACCAAGTTGGGTGGGAGTGTTGATCTGTGGAAGGGTAGGAAGGCTCTGCTGGGGGATCTGGGCAGGCTGGATCAATGAACCAAGACGAATTGTGTGAGGTTCAACAAGGCAAAGTGTCGGGTCCTGCACCTGGGCCACAACAATCTCATGCAATGCTCCGGGCTTGGCTAAGATTGGCTGGAAAACTGCCCAGTAGAAAAGGACCTGGTAGTGCTGCTCAACAGCTGTCTGAGCATGATCCAGCTTGTGCCCAGGTGGCCAAGGAGACCAACAGCATCCTGGCATGTATCAGAAATAGTGTGACCAGCAGGGCCAGGGCAGTGATCATCCCCACATACTGGTCACTAATGAGGTAGTACATCAAATAATGTGTTCACATTTGGGTCCCTCATTACAAAGAAAATGTTGAGATGCTGGAGTGCATGCAAAGGGCAACAAAACTGGTGAAAGGTCTAGAGAGCAAATCTTATGACAAGCATCTGAGGGAACTGGGGTTGTTTAGTTTAGAGAGAAAGAGCCTGAGGAGAAACCTTAGCAACAACATTAAGAAGCTTCTAGTGGGTTGGATGTCAATCTCTTTTCCAAAGCAATAAGTGATGGGATGAGAGGAAATGGACTCAAGTTATGCCATGAGAGGTTTAGACTGGATTTTAGGAAAAATGTTTTCACCAAAAGAGTTGTCAAGCATTGGATTAGGCTGCCCAGGGAAATGGTTGAGTCACCATCCCTGAAGGTGTTTGAAAGACATGTAGACGGAGCTTAGGGACATGATTTAGTGGTGGACTTGGCAGTGTCAGATTTACGGTTGGATGTAATGATCTTAAGGGTCTTTTCCAGCCTAAATGATTCTATGATTCT
This sequence comes from Pezoporus flaviventris, assembly GCF_033815535.1. Taxonomy (NCBI): domain Eukaryota; kingdom Metazoa; phylum Chordata; class Aves; order Psittaciformes; family Psittacidae; genus Pezoporus; species Pezoporus flaviventris. The sequence goes on from NW_026892760.1 coordinate 177,479, forward strand.
AGGAGAAATGACTGGATTATGTGGGCCTTCATATGTAATCTACCCTTTACTAGGCTTTCAGTCAACACAACTGTAGCACTATAACAGGAGAAGATTTTTATGCTGCCTTGGATTTGGAGTTCCTACTTGCCTTCCTCAAGCATTAACATATGAATGCACATGTGCAATTCACAGAAGCCACCTTCAAATTTCAGAAATTCGTCGCCGGGTTTGTAGAGCCCTGCCCAAGTACAACGCTGCCAATCTTTTTCAACTAATCTTTTTTCAACTGCTTTTCTGCCTGTGAGTTCAGATAAAGTTGGTCTTTTGATTTTGATCCCACTTTCTCAATAAATTTAAATGCTTCAAATTGCTGTCTACATCTTCAAACTATAAGTTCTCCCTTAATGCCTTTTAAAATCATGTTTTAGAATATAATTCCAAGCAATACCATAAATACCAACTGAAAAATCTGGTAAGCAGGGCTACACCTTCTGCAAACACTTAACACTATGCTTTTGTGTGAATCATGGCCTTACCTTCAAATGTTCTGCTTTTTGTCACTCTGTGCCTCAGTCACTGCCATTGTCACTGTAATTTTTTCAGAGAATTATCCAGGCAGTGCAGAATGGGCAGGAATACACAGCACAGCAGGGTAATCTTTTGCATCATCCTAATACTGTCTGGCTTGGCTATACTAAGGTACATAACTCTAAGACAGGCAGCAGTAGAAATGTGATTTGCAAGGAATTATTAGAAGGCAGAGAGCCCCTAATGAGATGAGTAATTCAGAAGTGGTGATACCAATCCTATTTCTCCCAGTAGTAGCTCTGACAGCTAGCTGTTTCTTCTCTCCCTCCCTTCATCTCACTCCTTCACTCCCTCCCCTCTGTACCCTCCCCCCTTCTCTGTGTTCAAAGGGTTAAGAGTAAACCAGACTGAAGCAGCATGTTTTACCATGTCTTCTGCACGACTGATACAACAATCGATCTGCAGCGGTTCATTTTCTCTCTGGAATCTCTGCCTACTGAGAACAAATACAAACACATGTGGAACCAATAGGAAGCAGACCAAGGGGTTTAAGAGTGTACCAACCCACGTCAGAAAGTTCTCACTTAACAGATGGGGCAATTAATAAAACAGTCAAGTGGTATGACTGCGTCAAGGTGCCTTTAAGTGCTAACAATCCTCTTTTGTCTTACTACTGTAGTGTACAGATGGATTCCAACTGAGAATAAGCACTGCATTGTGCCTGTGTTTGCCGTCATACGGTGTCACAGTATTTATAGGGTGCCAGGTGTCTAATGCCTTTTATTTTAGAGACAAATAGGAAACTGCTTTGTTCTTTTCTAATTCCCCCCTGCTCTAGCATTTCAGGTGATGAAGTGAACACTAATCGAGGTAGAATTAAACTCTACAAGTAAATCAGCCTTTTTATCAATTTGTAAAGGAAGTATTTGCCATAAAATAATGCTAACAAAATGCAATCTCAGTTAACAAGCATCTTTACTGGACAGATCTTATACAAGAAACCGCTTTATAGGACAGTGCATAACCTGCAGTATGTCTTGTTACATCATATGTTGATTCCCAGAGTTAAGTAATGATTTCTGTCTCTCATCTTGAGTACAAAATGCAAACCTCTATTTGACATTTAAGACTTTGGGGGACTTTTTACCTAAAGTACTAATCTGTATGTCCTGAAAAAATTCCACTGTTCTCCCCTATACTTATGCCATATCTTCATTCCTCTTCTCTTCCTTCCCTTCTCTTTCTTTCCTATTATGTTTCTCAACATTGAGTGTCACAGCTGGCACATGACAACTCCTATTCTTGGAGATGTCTGTTCTCAGCAAAGCACAAAAAGTTTTTGTCTCCTTTTAGATGAAAATGTCCTTTAAATGTTTTTAGACTCAAGAAAGTGTAATAATTGTTGATTTGGTTTTTTCCATACATAACCAAACTTTTTACTTTTCATTCCAGCACAGAAATATAGCCATGCAGGTGAGGCTGTTTCGTCAGGATCTCTGACTTACAGACCTACAATCATCCCGTGCTGCCCAGCTGCCAGCTCTTGCACAAGCAGGATATTAGACGGGCATTCAGCAAGACTCTTCATGAGCAGGTTTTGAATTTTACTTTGTCCCTGCATTTAAGCACTAAATGTATGAGTGAATTCTAGCAAAAAGACATCATTGCAAGATATTGGAGTGTTCTTGTTCCATGGTTTCAGTGTATAAATATTTGGTTATGTCACCTTCACATTATTGCTTTGTCATACAATGCTGAATAACTAATAATCTGTTTATCCAATAAGTTTCATATTATTGCTATTATTATTGTTATTTCTGTTGTACTTTTTACTTCAGGCATAAGCCAGAAAAAAACAAAGATTGATTTGTGTGTCAGAGCTAATGAGAATCCCTTCATCAGCTTCAGAAATATTCCAATGGTAAAGGTGAAAAAAGGGGGAAAAAAAAAAATATGTATTTTGAACCTTCTTTATTTGATACATAGCAATGGCATGGCCTTAAAATATTTTTCATCCTGGTGAGTAAGGTTTGCAGGATCAGGTCCTGGCTGTTAGAAATGTAATGATCCTGTCAACTCACTGAAAATTGACGGAGTTGACCCCACCCTTAAGTGAAGTCATTAAATTAAATGCCACTCACAACGAAACCTCTTCACTGTCACCAATGACTACATGCAGTTTCTCCATGATATTTGTTCCCATTTCAAAGACAATTTCGTCCATGTTTTTGTTATCATTTCTCATATATGCCAACTAATCAGTTTACCAACAGGAGAACCTCTTGACTATATTAGACTAAATTAAGACAGGAAAATGTTCATAGGAAGCCTGTATTTGATCAAAATGAACCAAAAAGGCTGTAAATTAAAAAAACAGTTTTTGTAATAAGCTAATTAAAAACATTCATAAACTTTAATCTGGAGCAAAAGCTAAATCTGAGGATATACAGCATGATGTAAAGAAGCTTCAGCCAGGCCTAACCAAACTGAGTTCTACAGCTGGTCTACTGCCAGTTACTCCTCTATATAGCAAGCCTGGCAGGCACCGCACAAGCTGCTGTGACCTTAACAGTGTGGACTGAGAGCAGCGCAATGCTATGCTCAACAGTGTGACATACCTGCCCACACCTTTGTGGTGGACTGCAGAGAGCACAGACTAGTCTTACTGCTGTGTCTATAGTATGTCGTCTTTGTCCAAAACTGACTAGCTACTTGCAGTAAGAAGGAGTAACACTGCTAAAGGAAGGACTACCATGTCAACATTTCAGAATAAAAATGGCAGCATCCTTTCTTCCTCTTAGGATCTTTATCATCCTTGTCATAACTGTATTCTGGCACCAACGCAGTTCCAATGCACAGCTGCTCACTCTCCCCTCAGTGGGATGGGGGAATCAGAAAAATAAAAAAAATGAGAAAACTTGTGGTGTGAGATAAAGAGAGTTTAATGGGCAAAGCAAAAGCTGTGCATGCAAGCAAAGAAAAACAAGGAATTCATTCACCATCTCCCATGGGCGGACAGGTGTTCAGCCACCTCCTAGAAAACAGGACTCCATCACATGGAATGGTTTCTTGGAAAGACCTATGTCATCACTCTGAATGTGCCCCTCCTTACTACTCTTTTGTCCAGGTTTACATGCTAGCATGACGCCATATAGTGTGGTATATCCCTTTGGTCAGTTGGCATCAACAATCCCAGCTGTGTCCCCTCCCAACTCTTTGTTGTCACTGCTCACTGGTGGGGTGGTGTAAAAGGCAGAAAAGGCCTTGACTGTGTAAGCACATTCTCCACCCCTTATTCCATACCATTTATGTCATGATCAGGTCACACACTATCCAATATATTCCCATTAACCACCAATCCCCTTCCGCCTCTTTGATATTATATCAAAATAGTATAATAATTAAAAAAAAACAACCAAACCCTAGTCTAAGGATCATGTAAAATGTCCTTAAGTGTCCACAAAATGCCACTGAATTGCTACATCTGTTATGGCGGTGACTCAGGACAGGAGAGATGGTGTGTTTCATGGAGTTACTGGGCACCAAAGCTAGCTCAGGCCCCGTCACTCCTGCACTTGCAATGCTTCTTCTAAGGCTTGTCCTCCAATGATTCAGGTGGATCCTGCTGTAATAATTCCTACAACATGAAACTCACATCGTATTTTACAACAATTTAAATATAGTTCTACTATAATTTCTACCCCTGGTCTCTTTGGACCACAACATTGGGTTTAACATTGCAATGAACTCCTCCCCTTGCCTCTTCTCTTGCTTGGACATACCCACAGACTTAGGTGTGTACCTGCTCTAAGTGAAGCCCTACCTATGATTCACAGTCTCCTCAGGGGTATACCACAGCATAGACTTATCCACAGCCACAGTCGATTTGAAGTGTGCCTGTTCCAGCGTAGTCTTCTCCATGGGCTGCAATGCCTTCAGAGATACACCTGCTGCAACATGGTCTTACCCACAGCCACAATCCAGCTGCACAGGTACCAGGGTGTACCTGCTCTGTCATGGTCTTGTCCATGGTCACCCGCTTTGAGGTGTTCCAGTATGACCTCATGACCCCTGGTGTCACGCACAGACACTGAATGCTTCAAGGTGTACCAACTCCAGTATGGATTTATACACAGCCACAGATGCTTTGAGGTATACCTTCTCCATCATGCAGTTGTCCTGGGGCCATAATCCCTGCAAAGGTTTATCTGCTGCAGCACAGACACAATCAAGGTCACAGATGCTTCAAGGTGTATCTGCTCTGCATGGGCTTATCCACAGCCCCAGATGTTTCAGGGTGTTCTGCTCCCACGTGGACCCATCCACAGGTCACAGACCCTTCAACTGAAGTTCACACTGGAATTCCATTCTGTGCTGTACAGCAGCTGAGAAATAGCAGTGCAGCCCTGGCCATCTGCCAGTTCAGGCACATGGCCATCGCTGCTATCAGAATGTTCTCAGGCAGAGAAGAATAAGACGATAAGCAATACAGCAGTACCACAAGAAGCAAAAGCAAAACGCAGCCACTAATGAGCACAAGACTAATTTCCAGTAAGGCAAGCAAGCCCTACAGCAAGCACAGGAGTCTGCCAATTAATAGCTAAACTGCAGTAACAGTTATAAATTCGATCTAGCACATTCTAAACAAATCTATTGTTATCTCAAACACTTCAAGGCCCACACTAGGCACCAGAAAGGACTGTTGCAGTTTAACCCCAGCTGGCAACTAACCACCACACAGCCTCTTACTCTCCCCCTTCAGTGGATTGGGAGCATCAGCAGAGTAAAAATGAGAAAACTTGTGGATTGAAACAAAGACAGTTTAATAGGGAAAGCAAAAGCTGTGCACACAAGCAAAGCAAAACAAGGAATTCATTCACCACTTCCCATGGTCAAGCAGGTGTTCAGCCACCTCCAGGAAAACAAGGCCCCATCATGTGTTAGAGGTTACTTGGGAAGACAAATGCCATCACTCTGAACATCTTTCCCCTTCTTTATTATTCTCTCTAGTTTTATATGCTGAACATGATACTCAAAACATAGCTCTGTACTAGTTAGTATGACAAAAATAAACTCTACCTCAGCCAAAACCAGCAGAAATCTACACTAGCACAAGGTCTTTTCATTTGGTATATCACTGTAAGGCAACACAAATGTTCTTATTTTTGATTAATGAACAGAAACTCAATTTTCTCATTGTTATTTGAATTTCCTACTAAAATTGATTATGCTCCTTGCTGGAATCACAATTGATATTAAGCAATTGCTGATGCATATCTGCCAGGTTGTATTGCACACCAACAATCATGACATTAGAAATATCTTTTAGTTCAAGAAGCTTTCACAGTAGCAGAAACTGTTTTGCAACTGAACAAATAAATATATACTGGTATCTTATTTCTCATGCTAAGGTTACTGAAAAGGTCTTTCAATTTCTTAATCTGTATATTTGTAACAATCATATCTAGAAATCATAACATTCTTATTCCTTTTATTCAACTAAAAGTCAGTGAATTCAGGATAAAACAGAACATAAAACCAAGTTCTGCAGATTTTCCCAACTCCTTCAGAGAAAAGATAGCTGATTTGTGCCTTCACCACCACTTGTTCATCATTTGGATGGTTTGCATCCTCTTTTTTTTAAGACCTAGCTGCAGTTCACCTCAGTGGTTTCAGAAGATGTTTTGAGAGTCACAGACAAGCAGGTGTGTTTCCAGATATACCTACTGAGAAGAGAAAAGAGAAAAGGCAAATTCCAGTTCCCAGTTTTTACTGTCTTTCTAATACAGCATGATCCAGCAATACCCTTTTGATATGCCTCACTTCCTTGGCTGCTGTGTAGATAGCTAAATTAGTTGTCTGGCTACCTGAATAGAGTATAAAACTCATACATTGCTTCAGAGTCACTTTCAGGAGGAAGGCATCAGACACACCTAGAAAACTTTCAGGTTGGACGACTGTAGACACATAAAGAGTTCACTTGCTTTCCTCTGTCATAGGAGTTTCCAGGACTCAGCACAGCACTAAGAGTTTTGAAGGGTGACTGGGGAAGAGATGTTGCCCAAGCATCTGGGAAACTTGCTTGTTCAGCATACCCACACTGCAGCTTTGGCCAGCTGGACTTGCATATAATGCCTCAAGAAGATTAAAGCCAACCTTCTGCACAACACTAGGGTAGCACTGGTGGGACAAAAACACCTGGTTTGCCTTGTGGTTTGAGTTTTAACAGACCAAATGAGCAGAAGAACATCTGCGTTGCCCAGTGATACTAAAGACAGATGTCGTCAGATCAAACTAACAGAGCAAGTAATGCCAACACAGTGTACTAGAAATGAACCCCAAAGGGCTGGGCACATACGGATGGGTGGTTTCAGTTCCATGCATACTGAAGTGTGGCTGATGCACAAATATGTGTGTAACACTGTATTAAGTTGTATTAAGCCCCACTTATGTATTAAGAAATCATACCTTCTCCCTGTCCTTCCTGCACTTGCCCATGGAACACATTAATCTAACAGCAAATATTTTAATAAAAGGCTCCTTTGGTTTTGTATTATGCTATTGTTTTGGGAAAACAAGTTTATAGGTTTTTTAATGTCCATCTTCCCTCTCCTCAAACACACTGTTTCCTGACAATCATGCAGGAACACAGAGTGCCAGGCACTTCGACAGGATGTTTGTTTGCTGCAGCTGCTAGCCAAGTTGCAAGTCTCAGCACTTACACTGAATATCCAAGCATAAGAAAATGTCTTGAACAATTATTTTAACATGAGTAGGATTGTTTATGCTCTAAAACAGCAACAGATTATTCCCAGGTGAGGAAAAGTTGCTGGAGAACCCTTAACCTTCAGCAATTTTCCTTTTCTAACAGTTCTGAAGAGCAGATATTAGACAACCTACAATGTTCTTTTAAACACAACTAGATCTTTCCAGTATTGTCAGTAAAGTAATAGATAATACCAGCATTCCACAGGCTGAGAAGCCTGAAGACTGTTTTGCCATTTATTGCAAGAAGTCACCTAAAATAGTCACAAGTTAGCATTCCATAATCACAATTATACTCTGATTACAAAGCATCATTATTTCAGGACACCAAATATTGGTGCAACACTGTGAGATACAGTGGGAAGGCAATCAGAACGGCCTGACATAGATCTCAGTAGCTCACTGGGCATTTTCTACGGACCTGTAACTCTGCTGTTATTATCTTGTGTGTTCCAGAAAAAAAAAAATAGCTGGGGTGTGTTTAGAGCCTTTGGCAAAAAAGGCCGTGTCACTTTACACAAAATGGTTGTAGTGGTGCCTGTTTAGACAGAAGAAGGTAAGGACTTCAAGATAGATTAGATTCTGGCAACAGCTTAAGCAGCGGTTTCTGCAGTATTATTACTCTGTAGTAACTATAAAGCCATCCAGGAAAGAGGGTTAATTCAGAACACAACTAAAGGTTCACACTGATCACAGGGTAGAGAATTAGTCTATTCATAGGCTTCTCTTTAAAGGTCCCTTTGAAACCAAACTACTATATGATTCTGTGAAGTCAAGTAGCTGCACAACTCTGACTGATGGAATGTCTCCATACCCAAACTAATGACCGGTTACCTTCTAGTCACATGCATAGTTCTTAGTTAGGTTTCCAGATTGCATCTTTTCTCCAAATAATCAGCTGCATTATGCCACAGCAGCTTGCTATGTCTGGACTTGTGGGTAACAGAAGAAAAAGGAGTGCTTTCAAGATTTCAGAATGGGATTTTCCTGAGTTGCACATACACAGAACAGGTCAATAACTGAGCCTGAAAACGTCTGTCAATAGCATATTGACCCAGAAAATAAAAGGACAGTCAACCTCAATAGCAAGCATTGATTGTTTTTTTTTCTTCTATTGACTGACTAGTAAAACTATCTTCCCAGACACTTGATTCTGACTGAGCAAGAACAATATCTATGTAAACAGAAACATACCTGTGTCACAGTTTATTTAGCTAGCCCCCCTACAGCCTGTTCTGTGTCAATTGCCTTAGGCTAGTGCACGTTTATTCTCTACACCCTCTGCTGTCTGCATGTCCAATATAAAAGCCTGATCTTTCATCCCAGCAGCCTCAATAAAATGAAGTCAAAGTGACCTCGCAAGTCCCTATCATGATTTTCAGCTTCTCTGTCATTGCAGCTAATCACATATGTGGAAATTATTTTTGTCCTCCATGAATCATGTAAAAATAAGGTCCTGTTTCTAAGGACCATATAAGGACTCAGAAGAGGTAAAGTAAGTTTCTTTTTCTGCGAACAGTTTCTTCTTATTTTATAAGGTATATTACTTTGTCTTTCTGGCTGTATCTGTACTTAACAGAGAACACATACTCTTGTACATGCCATGGTGAAGTTCTTACAGCTGCTAGGGCTGGGAACATGGCCAAAGTACTCCCTTGCTCTATTGGGCCCATATCTTTCAGCAGCAATCCAGAGAACCATGCTACCTTCATCTTCACTTGAATATGGAGCTGGACCAATATCACAGCAGACCTCTAAAGCTCTCCTGGGTATACCAGACTAGGTATGGCCTTTGCCATAATTGTTCATTTATAGAAAGACAGTAAAAGTATTTGTTTGCTTCTGCACTTACTTAGACCCCTTAGATTCAAAAGGTTGTTTTTTTTTTCAACAATAGTGAGGTTCTGCAAGATTTTTTAAACAGAGGTTGTGTGTTTTTACGATACATACTTACTGTATCTTATGTCTGGGCTCAGGCTTTCGACGTACCATAAATACAAAATGCTGAAGATGATATGTACTTACTGTGCAGCTTTACTTGATATCAGAGCATGCTCTAGGCTGATAATTTTCACTTTACACTGGCCCTGTGTAAAGACGGCCTTTCACATCATCCATGCTCATACAGCAAACCCAGGAAAATAACAAATGCAAAGAGAGGACATGCAAAGAAAGACAATATAATGATGTGAAGAAACAAATCCAGCCCATTGCCGGTAACGAGGGTTTGGGTTTGTTTCTGTTTCATGCTGGTTTTCAGCACTTGGGTACTTTGGTAACTGAATGTCTAACTAAAACAGCTATATCAGCTAGATTAAACAGGCAGATTCCCACCCCCACCCCCACCCCCCCCACCCCCGCCCCGCCCCCTCCCCCCCACTATACTGTAGCTATCCCTGAATACCATCACAAGACTTTGAGGAATTTTCTTGTTTAAGACCCTAGAGGTCACTGAGCATATTGTTCTACCCAGGCATGTTAAAATGTGGAACCCCAAACCACATGCGAGACGTACTTCTTCACAGCTACAGAAAAAAAATATTTTCAGGACAAAAAGAATGAGAAGTCATAGCACAGACTGCACTTCGAGTTGAAATGAATGACAAACAAAATTTAAATTGTGGGTCTGGAATCTCACACAGCTATTATCTATTGGAAATATTTTAATATTCAAAATCAGGCTGTTGAAATTCTTTTTCACAGACCCTGCTAATAACAAAAAATAAAGGGGGGGGGGAGATTTTTACACTGGAAGCAGACTTAATGAAAAAATAGAGAGAAAGAAAAAAAAACAAAAACTAATGAAACCAGGGGTTAAGTGAATTAAGTTTTGTTCCTTACATAAGTTTTGGTGTTGTAAAATATGGCACGTTTTGTACTGTATGTTCCCTCAGAAAGCCAAACAGAAACTTGTCATCATGGTTTTAAGAGCACAAGGCCTCTCCTTTCTCATGTTTCAACTAAACAGTCTCCACTTGGGCTGAGGAACATATCATATATCATAAATCACTTTCTGATAGAAATTTGGCAGCTAGTCAGCACCCCAGGCTATGTAGTGTACAGTATGGAACATTTTTAAGGTGGAATCTAGATTTTGTAACTTAAAGACTTAATAGCATATCAAAACATTTTACTACTTCCTGGTCAAAAAAAAAAAAAGGAAAAAAGAGCCAAGAAAGAAAAATTCACCATATGGTTTTAGGTTTTGAATAATGCATGCATACATACATACATACATACGTGCATACATACATACAGTAAGTCATGGAACTGTAAACCTGCAGGGTTTATTTAACAGAAGGAAAATGAAAGAATAAATTAAGGAGCATGATTACAGTTAACTCTTATAGCAATGAAATAGCAAAAAAGTACTGGAACCAATTTTTCATACGTTAAAGATCTTAACTGTTTCATTGCATTGGAAGGCACAGGGCTTTAGATACCCAACCACATATAATCAAGACTCTGGTGGTTTGAACAAGAATTCGTTCAAAGATTTTTATCTTTTCAGTTAGTTACAAAATGCAGTGTGCACATAAGGGAGGGAGAGCGTTAATGAGAAAAATGGCATAAAGTAGAGCACACAAATGATGTCAATTAACCCCTTCATCGCATTGTGTGATTGGTCAACCCAGGAAGGTATCCTTTATCATAGTTTCAGGGCAGTAGCAGCTGCTAGGAAGTGTATATCGACTGACAGGCTTATGCGAGAACTGTTTCTCTGAGTCTATGCAGTGTGTCATGGGAAACTTACGGGTTAACTTTATATTTTTGAGACGTGTTGTAGTGCTCACAATGTACTTAGACTGAGCAGTTCTTAGAAGAATGAAATGGAAACAGGAGGCATTGGAAAGCATGTGGTAGGGGGGTTGTAAAGGAAAAAGCCGAGAGACACATGAGAAACAAAAGAAAGCTGCTGCACAAAATCCAGAGCAAGTTAAATTAAAATTAGGTACTTAGTGAGTTTTCTGAAGAAAAAAGTGTGAAGTTCTAAATATTTTTTTTATTTAAGCTCTAATCTTATGAACATTTGAAACTGCAATCAAAATTACACTTAAAAATTATTTTTCTCACACTGGATTGTGCCACTTTTGTTTAATTTGTGCAGTGCTTTTGAAATGGTTTATTTTATTTAAAATGAGATTAAGAAAAATTATAATGCAGTCACTGCTTTGCCTTACTCAGATAAGTTGCTCTTGCAGAAAAACTACAGCATTTATGCTTAAATTCAACCACTCCTTGCTTAGCAAATTAAAAATCGAGGACAATCCATCCAGAGCCTTATGCTCTTAAGATGTTGAAAATCTAGGCAAACATTTTGTGACATAACCTTTCTCTCTGAAGTTCCCTGAAATTAAGCATATAAAATTTGACAGACAATACTGCATTACACATTTCCAAAATGGTCAATACAATGACATGGAAAAGAGATGTTCTTCCTTGTTATTTCCAAGTTTGAAATTTTGATTAATCATGTGAATATCAGCAGAGGACTCTGCAAAATAGCTGATACAATGCATTAACAAAAACTGCATTTTCTCTGCCTTTTATAAAGACACGTCTCTGGGCAGCAGACTGTATAAAACATCAAGAAGTGAGAAGTCCTTACCAATTTCTGTCCTTGCTTCTTCTTCAACTCACAGTCTAAATGATTAGCATCCTGTTTATATAGATGCATATGCCTATTCAGACTTGCTAAAATAACATGCTGCAAAGGTTATATAGTGGTTTCTATTTTAACATTCTTTTTCTGTAGCACTGAACCTCAATTTTTCACTTTTCAATCTTGAAAAAGACTGAAGAAATATGCAGGCTTGGTCTATACCTGGAGGAGACTATTTATTTTTTCCTTATCAGGTCAAGCAGGTCATGGTAAGCCCTTTCAGATCTCAGGATTTCCTACAAAGTATTTCTTGTTGTATAAATACATATGTGCATGTTTATAAACGATGTTGTTCTCTCTGAGAACTATGATAAGGTTAAAAAGAAATGGCACAGTCCACAGGTGTGCCTATGTTTTACAACCAAGCTCCCAACGCTCCTGTTAACAATTTGTGAATATATATATTTAAATTAAATACTAATATAACCTAAATTATTTATGAATATCATAGCTGCAATACAATAAAAAAGCAGAGACAAATAGACAAAGGTGTTGCATGCCATATTTAAACACGATAATCTGGCCGAAAACACCATGAAATATCAAAATAATTAATCTTGTAGACTGAAAAACAACTTGAACGTACACCAAAAAGTTTTTACCTTCCGCCTTTTCAACAGTTAAGGAGACCATGTTCTTCCAAATGCTTCAGCTGTTTGTTTTCATGTCTGGATATTAATTAATTAGAATAGAATCATAGAACCATAGAATAATTAGGGTTGGAAATGACCTTAAGATCATCTAGTTCCAACCCCCCTGCCATGGGCAGGGACACCTCACACTAAACCATGTCACCCAAGGCCTCGTCCAACCTGGCCTTGAACACTGCCAGGGATGGAGCATTCACAATTTCCCTGGGCAACCCATTCCAGTGGCTCACCTCCCTCATAGTAGAAAACTTCCTCGTTATATCCAATCTAAACTTCCCCTCTTTAAGTTTTAACCCATTACCTTTTGTCCTATCACTACAGTCCCTAGTGAAGAGTCCTTCTCCAGCATCCCTGTAGACCCCCTTCAGACACTGGAAGGCTGCTATGAGGTCTCCATGCAGCCTTCTCTTCTCCAGGATGAACAGCCCAAATTTTCATACAGGAGGTGCTCCAGTCCCCTGATCATCCTTGTGGCCCTCCTCTGGACTTGTTCCAACAGTTCCATGTCCTTTTTATGTTGAGGACACCAGAACTGCACACAATACTCCAGGTGAGGTCTCACAAGAGCAGAGTAGAGGGGCAGGATCACCTCCTCTGACCTGCTGGTCACACTCCTTTTGATGCAACCCAGGATACAGTTGGCTTTCTGGCCTGTGAGTGCACACTGAAGCTGGCTCATGTTAAGTTTGTCATCGACCAACACCTCCAAGTCCTTCTCCACAGGGCTGCTCTGAATCTCTTCTCTGCCCAACCTGTAGCTGTGCCTGGGATTGCTCTGACTCAGGTGTAGGACCTTGCACTTGGCATGGTTAAACTTCATGAGGTTGGCATCAGCCCACCTCACAAGCGTGTCGAGGTCCCTCTGGATGGCATTCCTTCCCTCCAGGGTATCAACCAAACCACACAGCTTGGTGTCATTGGCAAACTTGCTGAGGGCACACTCAATCCCACTGTCCATGTCAGCGACAAAGATGTTGAAGAAGGCCGGTCCCAACACTGATCCCTGAGGGATCAGCACTCGTTGCTGTTCTTCAGCTGGACACTGAGCCATTGACCGCAACTCTTTGTGTGCCGCCATCCAGCCAGTTCTTTATCCACTGAGTAGTCCACCTGTCAGATTGATGTCTCTCCAATTTAGAGACAAGGATGTTTTGTGGGACAGTGTTGAACGCTTTGCATCAACTGCTCATCAAATGTTCTACCCCTGTTCTGTAGCCCTATCACAGAAGGCCACCAAATTGGTCAGGCAGGATTTCCTTAGTGAAGCCATGCTGGCTGTCACTAAGCACCTTTTTGGTTTTTAGTGCATTACATTAACAGTTTTAAGAAGTATTCACACTTTCTCTTTCACATATGAAAACTCTGCATATGAAACGGTTAGAACTGAACCCCACCAAGGCCGGTAGATCTTTTCTGGTGTTGGCCAGTAATGAAAGGTGGCAGTATCCTCAGTACTAGATCTGCTGTCTTCATATTCCTAATGGCCAGTTAATTCTGCAAGCACTCCCTCAAGTTGCTGTTAAGAATGGAGATCAAGTGCAGAAATCACTACAGACATCAGCAAACCAATGAGGGCAAAAAAAAACGGTTCAAGAAGTGATGCAGATCACCACCAGAGCCCACAGATTAAGGAAATGACAAGCTAGACTGTAATGGACAATTAGATTTTGAACAGCAGTAAAGGTTCAGTAAAGGTTATGCCAGCTTGTACCATAGTCTGTACCTCTTTCTAATCCTTATTACATGGAGTTGAACTACTTATTTTTAGCTAACATGATAATGCTTTTGTGTAATTTTGCTAACAAGAAGTACAGTTAGACCACCACTGTTGTACAGACTGCATACCAAATGAAGGCCCAACTTCACAGTTGTCTTAGTGGTCTTTGAAACAAAACACTGGTCAATCAGATATTGATAGAAGGAAAAAGGTACGTGTACAAACTCAAGGATGAGATCTTATAGTAAGTGAACCTTGGACCCCCAGGGGTTTTACATTTTGTTCTAACAATGCCTATCATATGCAAAGGAGGAAGAACCTCATAAAGCAAGCATTTCAAAATGTCTTTTTTGTATTAATGCAAATGAAGCTTTGCTAAAATTTCAGATGCTGCATATAGTATTTTGCCCCCTCCCCCTCCCCCCCAAAAAAAAGCAACCTAAATAAATCTCCACAACACCTGGTGAAAGCAGCAAACCAGTCTCCAGGAATGAGTTTAGCTGCAAAATTAGATATTCTCTCTCTTGGTAGCCAACACCAACAGACTTAAGTGAGTCAGACTATGGCCTGACTGTACCCTTTACAACTGGATAGTAAACGAATGTATCAAACTTCCCATCTTGAGCTGATGGGGTGGGTAGTCCAGATGGGATGTAACTGGTTTTAGTCCTGGTGGTGCAAAGACGTAGCATGTCTTCTGCAGGAGACCTTTGCTGAGATGGGAGCTTCAGAAGATAGATACATTACCTGAACATGATTTTTGCAAACAGTTGTTAAGAGCTGGAACAGGTTGCCCAGTGGGGTTGTGGAGTCTCCTGCATTGGAGATATTCAAGGCCCGCCTGGACAAGTTCCTGTGTGATGTACTCTAGGTTACCCTGCTCTTGCAGGAGGGTTGGACTAGATGATCTTTTGAGGTCCCTTCCAACCCTTAGGATTCTATGAAGAGCTGACCCATAAATGAACAGCAAAAGGAAGGTAAATAGTAATGTGTGATAGAATATTTTTATACCTCACATTAGTACAGGATAGGAATAAAAGCATGGTAGCACGGGTTTATGTCTACTTAAATATGTGTCTAAATCCATATTATGTCAATATGGCTGTCTTAGCATTGACATCAAGGTTATGTATACTTATTTAGATGTATTTTGGTTATGTTAAGTATTCACAGGAAAAATAGACCTACTGAACTGGAACAAACTGGGCACCTCTAGAGTGAAACATATTAAATATCTCATTTTGATTTATATGTCCTTTTCTCACGTGTCTTGGATCTCTGGTGGCTTCTTGCACATGAGGAATTTTCATGATCATGTTTAAATCTTCAAAAAGACTTCTGTAAGTCTACCTATAATGCTAAAGTTGGATATCTAAGTCTGTAAGATATCTTTGAAATTATGAGGCTTTTTCTACTGAAAAAAAAAATGATTATTTGAAATTAATACTTCAGCTTCAGTCTGAAACAGAGAAAATAAGAAAAATATATCTTGATAAGCCACCTTTAAACAGTGTTCACTCAAGCAAGCCCTTTGGGGCTGTTATTAAAAGACAAATAAAATTCAGGGCACTTACTAGAACTGAATACATTTCAACTGTGAACTCTGAATTTGGATTGTGTCCACATTTAGTTTTAATTCCTCCTTGCTTCTTTACCTACATAATGTCTGTCTAGAAATACCTGAAAATATATCAGTGAGGGAGAAAGGGACGTTATTACTAGAGAAGAGTGAATCAAAGTTAGTCCTCTTTGTCTTTAAATGAGCAGCCTTGATGGCTCAAGTAGACTGGATTTTTTGGAGGGTGGAAGAGGCAACATTATTCAATATTAATTGTAAAATGGGCTTTATAGGAGGGAAAAACTGGCAAGCTAGTAAGATTTCTGAGCTGCGATGTTACCTTCCATAATTCAAACATCATACTTATAAAACAAAACCAGAAACAATGCTTCCACCACTGAGATTAAATAAGGGATCCCAGACACTTCTTTTGGTTACACACAGAACAAAACCTTTGGCATAGTGTGTGACAGCACAACAGAATCAGGGCATCTGGGAGCAACCAGTCTACCTTTCCAAGGAAACTGGCTTGCACATTTTCTCTTTTTGATGCCATAAATTGACCACCAGTTCATCCAAATCCTAAAACATTTAAGCAAGGTGTCAGCTACAGGAGTAAAGTTTTACTATTTCCTGAATAATCTTTACTTATCTTCACAGAATGTATTCCAGCCAGCTGCTTTCCAAGTTATGAGAACACTTCCCATAAACTGCTATTCCCATGTGAAGATAAACAACAGTGAAATCCTTTACACTCATAGGACAAATACGAATATGAGACAGAGAAGGGGAAAGGAAGAAGAAATAGCCCTTGCACTGAACTAAAACTTGCTTCAGTAGAGGTTTAATTTATTAAACATTTTCTAATTGTAAAAGTTCCAGCAAGTTGCTTGGGAAGAAAAACATGCAGAAGGCAGCCTGGCTGCACATCATGCATCATGTGACAGCCTTTCTGGTAACGGGATCTGTGGACATACCAAGCTGCAGTATGCGGTGCTTCAGGGAATGGCAGTGGTTTTTGCACAGAATAAGGAGAACCTGAGTGGACATTATGGTAGGAAGCCATCTAAAGACTGGTCTGGGATTTTTGCAACGTCACTCAGAGAGTCTAGAAAAGGCTTCTTTTAAATTCACTTAAAAGGCAGTTTAGCAAACTGACTCTCTACAACATTTGCCTAAAATGCAGCTGTAGAATGGTCTTTGATTTAAAAAGTACATACCTTTGGACGTTGTAACACCACACTGGATGAGTAGATTAGTTTCCCCAACTTCTGTTACCTAGCCTGCTGGTTTAGAGAGATGATTTCTCCCTATTACTCACTATGCGCCTTCAGAAATAGCACTGAAAATGTCACCAAAGCACTGAAGAGCACTGACTTGAGGATCCAATTTAAGGAACTGTTCTTCAAAGAGCAGCCAGCAGATATAAACTTCTGAACTTGACTTTCTATAAATAATGTTGTCTGGCAACAGGTATTGATTGGTATAGAGTAATTTTCACCACATTTGTCACCACAGGGACCCCCAGAGCAGTGTAAGATATTTGCTATGGGAAGTGGGCATACCAGGTAGCCTATAATAAAGGCTAAAGGTTTCAGGCTAACTCCAAAAAAAAACAGTACTTGGCTTTCAGAGCTGCAAGCAGGCACTGCCAGCTCATGTTGAGCTTCTAGTCAACAAACACCCCCAAGTCCTTCTCCTCAGGGCTGCTCTCAGTCCATTCACCACCCACCCTTTAATTGTGGCTTGGGAGTGCCCTGACCCAGATGCACGACCTTGCATTTGGCCTTGTTGAAAGCTCTCTGCTGTTCAGCTGACAGTTATCCTCTCTATTTCTATCCAGTTGAAACACAATCAGATTTTTTTTCTAAAGAATCCCCCTTCATTAAGCACTGCAATTCCTTTGGTTACATTATTATGTTTAGAAGGAAATAGCTTACAAATGGTACTTTGCAACTGCAAAGTTTAGTTGGCCTTTACAGAGAAAATGTTGCCCTGCACCTCGAAGTGATCACTGGGCATTTCTGCTTGCTGGACAATTTAGTGATCTGTACTCTCAATAGGCAGATCTATTCCTCTTCAGTTTCTTTGTTGTCATCTCTGTTTTAATGCTCTCCATGTAAACTGTTGCATCTGAGCAAAACTAGCCTGACTCTGAGAAAAGCCGTTTATTTAGCTTCATGAAATCTCTGGCAGTAGGCATTGACAAAGAGGATAAAATGTATCTAGGATGAAGGAATACCTAAACCTCATAGCTTACGTGTTTGTTAAAGCCAGATGTTTTGCTGGATGCTCAGATTTGATAAATATTACGATGATAATGACCACAATATAAGAGTAATTTTATCCCACAGACCTGTTCATATTTTTTTCCCATGTCATTGCTCACAAAGGGCCTATGCCTATGATTTATTAGATATGAAATGTTTCTGTAAATTTTTAGTGTGTGTTCTTATTTCTTGGTTCTATGTGTTCCTGTGGTTTAATGCATCTTTTTATGCCGCGTTTGCTATGGCAACTTTTATATGACACAAACAAAAAAGCATTTTGATTCCTGAGTTAATAATACACAAATCAGAACTTCAGTTGAAAAAGATTCATTCAAACAGTTTGAGGGAACACAATGTTTTAGTTTAATGCAATTATTAAAACAGCTAGTTTTACTCTTGAGTGTTCAGAATTTCTCTGTTTTCATAGCTAATAATATTTTCCAGGTATTCGGGACACTTCAGTAAAAAAAGACAGGAAAATATACTTGCTACCATCTTACATGTTGCATTTGCACAATTCATTGTAGTGACTTGATAAATTGTTTTTTTGGAAAGATGTTAATCCCATAATAACTCTGTCAGTGCTTTAAAGGTGTTCTTAAACCAAGACCTGCAAATGTTTTATTTTTCCTTTACCTGTCTCCAATGTCAGGTTTCTTTTGTTTGCTCCCTCTCTGGATCTGAATTTATTTCTGCTGTTAGAGCTCTCAAAGTTTCATATTTGAAACTCAGCATGCCACTGAATTCCAATACAGGATAGTGCAATCCTCCAAGGCCCAGCAAGAAGAAGTAAAAGATTGTAGTTGCTCTAAAATGCAATCCTGAGACAGTATCTCATTCACAAGGCAGGACTTGGGATTCCTTAATCCCACCCAAGAAACATTTTGTGCATTCTTGATAGGAAAAAAGTGGCCTGTTATTCTACAAAGCAATATGAATACATATAATCATTAAATTTTCTGTCTTCATTTCAAGCCTGAAGTGCCACAAGATTTGGGTATTAACAGGTCTGAGGATTAACACAATGAGTAGGTGTGCTTGGGGAAGTTCTCTGAGGAAAGGTCTAACAATAAACTACAGCCTGAGTTTGGAGATCCAGATCCTGAAATACCTGAAATTACTCCAGCAGAAGTCAAACATTCAGCCATACCAAAAGAATGGCTGAGAAACAACAAGGTGTGTTTGTTGCATCATCTTTCCACTACTGTGCCTCCTGCAACAACTACTGTAATAGAGTTTCAGCTCACCTCTGTGTGTTTCCCTTTACTCCAAAATTACTGTGGGACAGAAGAAATGCCTGGCCTTTTCAGACACAAAGTCCCTGTAGCATACTTCACCATATTCTGGTACTGCACAGTTAGTCTTATAAGTTTGGGTTTTATGTCCTCTCCACCTCCTTGCAACCATGCACAAGCCTTCTCTTATGGCCTATGACAGTAACCTGAAAGGCCAGAATAGTTTTTAAAAAGTGTTAATCTTAGCTAGTCTCCGCACAGTTCACATAGAACAGAGGCTCCCACTTTTTTTCCCTAATCCCTAGGAACAGTGAGAATATGTAGTGACAGCCTCTGGCAAGTTGGGTCAGCCTTCCGCTCAGTGCAGACAGAGGGAAGTACTGCATCTACTCACATTCTCTGTGATGATAAAACACATGCAGTCAGTAAAATTTGTGCTGTCAGCCCCAGAACTTAAAAGAGAAAAAAGATCATTTATTCCCTTATCCCTAGAAATAAAAAAGAGCCCATCTGTTTAATGCAGACCAAAAAGTGTGGGGCCACTGATCAGTTCAGCTGGTGCATAAGATTTACATACCACTGCACAGTCTTCATTTCCCTGTCATAAATCAGTCGCAAAACTTACTACTCCCTCTTCCCTCAAAGTAGTTTACTTGCACAGCTTTGCTATTGTCTGCCTGCCTTTGCTGTTCCACTTCAAGGAACTACTCGGCCATTTTCTCTCACTGTTATTTAGCTAGAGCCTTTTCAAAGGAAGCTGTCATGCATCTTGTTTTGGAAGCTTACAGGAGAAGTGTTATTTCAAACTCCTTACGAAAGGAATCCCACAGCCGCAGGCTGCTTTCAGCCTCCTGCTTCAGCCAGCTCCATCACGCTCTGTTTCAGGCACCTGATGAGAAGGGAGTCCTGGTTACAAGTGCAGGCATTGTTCTTGTGTTTGCCAGTACCCCAGGAGTTGCATCAAGGTCTGGGCTAAGTGAAGCAAGGTAATCTGAGCGTATGAAGTATGTGGCATTATTGCAGTTCAGTTGGAACTCATTTAGCAGCATTTTCCCCTTTCTGCATAGTCTTCCAGGTTTCAGCTGGAAACAAAACCTAGAAGACTGTAAAATAGGCATCATTTGTTTATTTGCACCCCAAAGGAAAAGACATTCTTGCAAATCCCCTAAGAAAGCTGGACATAGTAGAGTCCCAGGTAAAAATGTTACACAGACCTAGTAAGTAGAAATATTTTTCTGTATTGAAATAATCCTCCCAGAATTTATGCCCTTTTACTGCACTGACATTCAGAAGCTCATCACTTCCTCTGTGACTTCATTCAAAGAAATCACTTTTCAGCAAGACAGCAAGGTTGCCACTAGCAAAAGGATCTTGACATAAGCTGTTTCAGAAAATAATATCAGCTAAGGCCACTAAAACTTTTCCGTTTTCTCACAGCAGAGCAAAGTAGAGCTACATGGTATTTAAACCTAAATGTAGATCATATGGGGGAAAATGGCAGTGAGACTGTACTGGGTGTAGGTGTCAAAGTGTTAGTAGGAGGTGGCTGGAAAGGTAGGCTCTGTGAAAGAGTTTGGGACTGCCCGTGAAAGACACAGATGGCTCCAGCATACCCACCACAGGACACAGCTGAACCTATCAGCCAAACTGGTGACACCTTGAGAAAATATATTTAAGAATGAGAAAAAAAAACAAACAAAAAACAACCAAACCACTGCACAGGCCGTGAGGAATGAGGAAAAAAGTCTGAGAAACAGCCTTGTGAATGCCAAGGTCAGAGAAGAAGGAGGTTAAGGAAGAACTGGAGCAGACATACACCTGCAACCCCAGGAGAAGACCACACCAGGGCAGGTATCTACACTACTGCCCATAGAGGACCTTATGTTGGATCAGCTGATTATCTCCTGAATGACCACAGCCTGTGGGAAGGTCCCCACTCTGGAGCAGGGAAGAGTATGAGGACAAAAAAGCAGGGAAGAGGAGCTGCTGTGGACAGGCTGTAACAACCCATCCCCCTGTACTGCTTAAGAAGGAGGAGAGGTAGAGGATTTGGGAATGAAAGACTGAAGTTCAGCCTTGGAAAAAGGGGGAGGTGGGGTGAAGGTGTTTCAGGTTTTGTCTTTGTTTCTCATCCAACTCTTATTTTTAATTGGCAATAAATCAAATTAATTTTCTGCAAGACAAGTATGTTTTGCTTTTGAGGATAATTTTAAAGTGACCTTCCTGTATTTACCTCAATCTACCAGCTTTTTCATCTTATTTTCTCCTCCCCAACCCCTGTCCTTTTGAGGACAGCGAATGAGAGAGCAGCTAGGTAGGGGTCTGGCCACCAGCCAAGGTCAACCGAACACAGACACAAAAGGAGAAATTCAGCTTGAAGAAAGTTGAAAGCAAACAACCACATAACTTTCAGGTCAGCAAGGAGTGATTTTGAACAGCCAGATCTGGTTCCTCTAGAGAATGTGTTAATAAGCTCTGTAAGGAACCATGGCGAGTTTCCGGCATACACACACAAAGAGCTCACCTACACAGACTTGAGCCAAACTGTGAATAGTGTGATGGGGAAGGAAAAAAGTCATCCTTTTTTAGGGGGTGGGAGTGGGGGAATTAAGCCCAGTTAAAATTCAGGAAAAACTCCTGTGATCCTTCAGTAACTTACTGAAACAATAAACCTTTCAAAGGTAAACCAAAGTTTAATATAAAAACTGGTATTCTCTCAAATAGAAATCACCATTTTAAAACTAAACATGCATAAAGTGCACTGTTCATTTTGAAAGTGAAAGGTAGAGTTCAATATACATCAATCCATTTAGTTTAAGAACTGAGAACTTTTTATTTGCACATAGAATTAAATGGTCTAGAAAGTAAACCTCCAAATAACTCTTGCTTCTCTTTCTACCATTACCGTGTTTACCTATTCCTTTGCACTTTCTTATCAGTAAGTAACACAGAAAGATATAGCAGAAAGAATTCAAGCATTACATGTCCTCAAACAGACATTAGCCAAACACACCAAGTAATGCAGTATGGCTTCAGTCTGGTTTGAACTCCTATTATGACAGTTATATTTTTCCAGATATTTCTGTTTTGATATGAATATAATTTTTTGATTTTATGGAAGAACAGCTTCCAGAAAAAGATCTTATTTTGCTGTAAGACAAGAACTGAAGAATCTGGTATCTCTTTTGGCTGCTTGCTAGTAACATTAATTTTTTTTTTTAAATCTCTTTTTTTTAATTGCTCAGCTTCAGCTGACAGGCACTTTCCTACTATTTTTATGATAAATATTTCATAAAGAAAACAGGCTAAGTTCTAAATTTCCCAGGAAAATGCTTTTTACTGAATTCCAAAAGTATCAGATCTGTCTTCCTCCAAGAATTTTTTGTTTTACTTTAGGAGTTCACCTTTGAACTGTTACAGGACAGCATTGCAGACTTCATTATCATTGCAGATAGATGTAAAAACCACAGCACTACCACTCGTAGGTCTGGTAAAAAGGCTTACTCACCCTTTTCATCTACAATGTCGCTTCTGGACTTAAGCTGACTAGTTTGCTCTTTACAGCTATTAATACATTTTGAAATCCCTCACTGTTATAATGTCCAGTATTTCTTGTATTGAATATGTGCTGTAGTCTAACCCTTGGTTTGTTTGTTCTGATGGTATTTAGCAGAACCTTTTGCCGTTAGTTTCTGCATCCTTTATAACATTAACTTAGCGGTGTTTTTTCAGGGTATTTTTTTTCAGTTCTCTTTCCTCTTTATGAAGGAGTTATTTTTCAACCTACCTAACTACCCATCCAAACTGTAACACTTGTCAGACTTTTGGAACTTCCTTAATGCTTAAAATTTATTAAGTGAATAGCTTTTCAGATATAGAGTTTGACTGTCTTTGAGAACTCCTTTCTGGCCCTTTGTGTTATTTAGTTACTAGCTTCTGCAGATACTTAGTGCTTTTCTTCCTCAGTAAAGGACTGATAAGCATGTCAGCATCCTGATGACGTACAGTGACTTTATTCGGCTTCTTTCCAAATAAGAACACCTTTAATGGAGCACAGCTCCGGAACTGTTCTGTCTTTTCAGCATCATTATGAAACTTTCTCCATTTGGTAATGGCCCTGTTTCACTGCAAGGGTTTCTTTGGTCCTAACGTGTTCTGGCTCTTTCTTATTCTGAGCCCTGCCAACCATGTTACTTTCCTTAATATCCCTCATTTCCCTCTATCATTTTTGCCATGTTACAGCTCTCCCTTTTTGTCCATTTTTATGTTAGCAGACAGCACTTTCCCACTAATGAGATGAGATTTTATATAAAGTTGTCTCTTTCTTTGCAGGCAGCCTGGGTTTCATAGATATTTAATAATGGTTTTAACTGCCTCCAGATACCAGTAGACCATATAAACATTCTTTTCTTCTTCTGCCCTCTTCTCCTTTCCCCGACATAATTCCCCCCCCCCCCCCTTTTTTTCCCTGTTTTGGGTTTTGTTGGGTTGGGCTTGGTTTTGGTTTGGTTTGGGTTTTTTTAAATATAGAATGTAATTTCATCAGAAAAGACATGCCAGATTCTTTTATTTCTACTTGAGAGGATCAAAATCCTACAACTATTCATGAAAGTGCTCAAGCCAGAAAAAAAGAACTATCTTTCATGATGACTGTAAAAATGGTTGTAAACTACAATTAAATTTCATACTGTTTTATACTGGATAAGTTAGTTGATCTCTAGGAAAAAAAGCAAGCCCTGTCAGCATAGACGTAATCAGAAGCTGAATATCTTGCAAGTGTTTATGTTAACAAAACATACAGAAAATAAGGAGATTTAAGTTGTTACAGCAACAGAAGTTGCAACTCGTGTTAGACATGTTAATAACAAGAAATGGGGTAGCACTTGGCTCTTAGCACATCATCTGCATGTAATTATGATTTAAAAAATTCTGGACTCGTGCACCATACAAATCCCTCCACAATTTTAATGACATAGATGCTGAACAGACTGGAAAATGGCAGCCACCTGTTCAATAGTGACTAAAACCACTTCTAATTATTTTCAAAGTATGATTGGGTTTTCTATTCTGTCCCATTGCCACAGGCACCAACTCCTGTTCAGCAGTTGTGAATTTGTGTTATTTATAATTTTTATCAAATCCTTTAGGTCTCATGATCAATCCTTTAAAAAAGAAGGTTGTTTCTGTAACTTTGAGGAAGCACTTTCCCCAGCTCAAATTTCCCAGTCAGTTGAGAATCTTCTTCTACAACAGATCTTCAGAAAGATACCAAGATCTTCTCCTGGTCACGTAAAAGAGAAGCATATAGGTAGAGGAAGCACAACAGAATAAACAGGACTAAGAGGCAGCTTCATTTTAATTTCTACAAGTCATGTTGTGTTTATGGTTTTGAAACCCAGAGATGTACTTCCTACAGCACCTAAAAACATTGAAGATCATAAGACCATTAAATATCCACATTCTACATACTCTACTAAAAGTCTGGTAAATCCCAAAACATACCCTTTTTACTACAGGTCATGACTTCAGAGTTCAAAACAATTTATTAGTCTGACTGGATATTAACTTGGTGTTTAGTAAACAGATCCCTCCTCTCCTTCCTCAGAATTATAAAAAAAACAACCCAGAATTCTCAAAAAATAAGTGTATGGCTTGACCATGTAGGAAACCTCCCATTATCCTGAAGAAGCTGGGTGATGAACAAGACGCACACTAGTTAAACGAGCCTGCATTTTTTTTCTGGTCTCCTACATGTTACAATATACAATTACAATGTAATTACAAAATAACCATAATTTATTCAGTTTTGTACAATTCATCTCCCTCAAAACTTTGAGACCAGTCTTTCCTATTCCCAGTATTTCCAGGAATATTAAAGTAGTGCATAGACACCCTACCTGGGAATCTGGAATTCACTGGGTCAGGTGCAGCACACATGTCTAACTAACTGAGGGGAAAAAAAAAAAAGGAAAATAAAAATAGTTTGTGATCCCAGCAGACAAATACAGTCAACAGATGATGAGAAGTACAAAGGACAGTACAACTTAATTCTGTTTCATCTGTCTTAGGAAGGCTTCAAGCTTCAGATGTTCAGATAAAATCCCATAACTTGGTACCACAATTAGCTTTTCTCTGCAACCCTTAGGTGTTGATAAACATATATAAAAGATAAATGTTCAGTGAAGCAATAAACTGTATCAATCATGATGACAGACAACTCAATCAATAACCAGTGGAACAGCCCTAAAGTATCAATTTCCAAGAAATTAAAGAGAAACAAAATACTACTAAATGAAAAAGCTGGTGAAACAGCACAGGAGGAAGGTTTCATTTAAGTAGAAAATTTGAGTTCCTCATGTGCAGCTTTTGACAGCAAAACAATGGGGAAGCATCAGGCAAGACTGGTATGAGTGCTTCCCCTGCTCTCCTTGTTCTCTGCAAATAGCTAATGATGCCATTATCCAGCAATGTGTTCCTATACTTTATTAACAGCAGTTCATATCTTCACCTTATAGTGTTTACCCTGCACATTTACTCAGTAGGGCACTTCTGTTGCACTCTTGGAAAAAGCTGTTCAGCTACAACCTGTGACACTGCGGGACACTTACTTTAAAGTTGGTTCACATTTGCATGTGAGTTGCTTTGCCACATACATGTACATCTCCCCAGGTTGTTTTTTTTTCTGATCACTTTCAACGAAGCCATATTTCAGAGAACATTTTCCACATATTCATTACAGAATAATGGCAAATGAGCAAAGGCTTTCACCCAGGTTCTGAACATATCATCAAAGTGGTAACAGAACCACTATGATCATGTGAAAAATGTGAAGGAACATCATTTTCCTCCAGTTCAAGAATACTTTTGCCTATTCACTGAAATATCTGAAAGTAAAGGAAGAATTTAATACAAAGAGTGAAAACAGTAAATCAGTATGTCAACAAATTGAAAGTAAACACTCAACTCTGGAAACTTTTCTCTGTTCTCTTGTTTTCCCTGGGTTGAAGTTCAGTGTTTCCAGTGTCCTACTGTGGAGGCAATGCATTGTTTATATTGGATCAGGCCACTCAGCCCTCTATCCCCAGGTACAGAACGGAGTAATGTATTTTTCAGGAAAATTTTATCTTCTTCTTAGATGTCAAATTTGTTAAATTCTAGTTGAAGTAGTTTTCACTGGAGCAACTTTGCACTTACCCAAGTTCTTCCAGAGAGGCATCTTCAGTAATAAAACACAATCTAATGATGTATTTTTAGCATTAGACTGGAATTCATATCCCTATATTTGCTTCAAAACCCAGGCCAGACCTTTTACTGAATGAAAGACAAGTTGTGGGAAGTTAGGTGATTCTACATATTTCAGTAACAACCAAGCAGACTAGTACTAGGAGCCAACGTAAACTGGTGAGTATTTTCATTCTTTGCAATGTTTCTGTCTTGCAAGGAAGCTTTGCTTGCAAAACAAGTAGTTTTGATTCCTTAGTTCAAGCTAGGAAATTCTAGGCTAAGAGACAGGAGGTCCAGCAAAACTCTAAATAAAAAGTGACTTCTGTAGAGGGAGAGAGCACCAACAATCTACCTCAAGTTGAGTGAAAACAGCCTCTCTTAGAAGGCTCCCAAAGCTGTTTGTTCCAAAAATAGTTTCTTACTTATATTAATGAGAACACTTAGTTGTATTTAGTGAAGACTGGGGGTTCTGCAGTCACCTGCTTAAATTCCCATAAGCTAAATAAGTAAACCATAGAAAGAAGTGCTGTCATCCTATTTGACCACATAGAAACCAAGATACAGGAAGGTTAAAATCTAACTATTCCAACTTTCAGCATCCACAGGCTTTCATTTCGAAAATTACTGCTAGGAATCATTTAACAGACTGTGCTGAGAGTACTCCCTATTAAGACCTTGGTGACATACACAAAATCCTGTCAAAATTCTCATGTCAGCTGCTAGCCCAACAGCACCAAGATAAGCATACAGAGTGCACAGTTGCCTATAGCTTCCAGTTTTTCATGCCCCATTGACTGAAGACTCCCCAGAGTACTGGCATGAAGACAAGGAATGAGTGGCTAGTGGTAAGGTGTATGCTGACAGCTCAAAGGTGTTCTGCTCTTCCCAAGGAGCTCCAAATACATGAGTCCTGGTGGCAATTCAGGCAGGTGGGATTTGGTGTCAAACTCATGTGAATTTTTATGCTTGCTACCCAAACTATCTCTTTCTGTACTCTTAGGTCTAACCCATATACCCACACTGCAGGTGAAGGAAAGGCATCCTGCACAGAGGTAAAGGAAGGGCAAGCCGAAAAGATCTTTCCAAACGTTGCATCCCACACCAGTATGAAAATAGGCAGCAAACACCAGATAATTTAGAAGTCAGAAGTTTTACCTGCAAAATTCAGCGTTGCCCTCTGAGCAGAGCCTTGAAATTGTACTGGTTTGAAGGAGTGTTTCTATTTATGAGACCACATTTAAAATTAAGTCTGAATGAATTTTATAACTTCCAGTAGCTCCACCACGATCTGTGCTTCACTGTGCTTTGGGCTGACCCACGGCCCTCAGGAAGTGGACAGATTATTATTTTTTTAGGCAGATTTTTTTTTTATTATCCACACTCTACAGGTGTCATCAGTGTGCCTGAAGAGCATCATGCAAGACCAAGGGCTGAGAATTTAAGCTGGGAGTCATTAAACAGGGGCAGAAGGAGACAGTGAAGATTAAACTCTTCCTTATGCACTGCTTTTAATATTTCTGTCTTTAATCTCCTGCAGGTTTTGTGAAGCAGCAGCTGGGATTTATCTCATTGCTGCACACAGCCACTGATGAACTCTGTGCGAGGCACAGAGCACAGGCCCATCCTGGAACAGGCTTCGAACCCCAGCTCCCACCTCTCTGCTCTCTGAGCCTGGGCCACTCGAGGCAGCTGAGCCCTTGACACACTGCCCATCCAAGGGAACAGGGACCAAATCTTTCCCTGAAGCTGCTTCAAGGCGTGATTAACCTGAAATATTCCCGTTTCACACCAGTCCTTCCTTCAGTTTTATAGCTTATTCCCAATCCACAGTTTCACTGTAACGACTACATAAATTCATTTAGAAGCGTAATTTTGCCTTGCACTATTCTTACCCTGTAGAAATTTTCTCCCCTCTGGGTACTGCCAGACAGGATCTCCAGATGCTGTACCTATTGCTCCAGCCACACTTAACAAGGTCCTGCAGAAAGGTTTGGTTTACCAGCATTTGTCAACCACCTTTGCAAAGTCTTTCTCTCATCACACCCCTGGAGCAAACACATAGAAGTGACATAACTTCTGCTTGAAATCTGATCACTGTGGCTGTTTCTCCAGGACAAAACACCTCAGGCCTCAGCAGCCACAGATAACAGCTACCACAGATCTTCAGCTTTTGTTCATTCATTTTAGCAGTCCCTGTTCAAAACTGAGTTTGGAGTTAAGTGAAACCAAGGCAGAACAGATACCTTGATCTGAAGACAGAATGCTGAGGAGGTCCCACCCTCTCCTGACATACCAGGTCAGCCAAGCCCAAGTCAGGCTGGGGAGGGGGTCCTGGCACTTTGGCACCTCTGCAGGAATGGTGCTATTGGAGGTGAAGGAGAGCGAAAGCATGCCTGGCATCTTGCATGCCTGGCATCTGACATCTCTTGCTGCTCCTGTGGGGCTCTAACTTCCCCTTCCGCTCTGATACTTGCTGTGATGGGAAAGGATCCTCCTCAAGCTACTGCTCACCAATGTGTGCCACCTCCCATGCTGGGGCAGAGTGATCCATCTCCCACCTCTCATCCTCAGGAGGAACAAGGAGTATGCATGACACAGGGGAAGCACTTTGGGAGCTGCCTCTGTGATTAATATCCACCTGAGATTGTGGAGAATGGAAAATAAGGAGTCTGAGTAAATGAAGAAGGGTAAGGACAGGAAATGGAATGGGGTACACTGATCATGCTGGAGAAGAGGCTTGTAAAGCTCCCAACCCTGGGAAAACGAGGACAGGGCTGCCAGCAGCAGTTGTGTATGAATCCAGCTGTGAGTCTGCGTATGTCAGCTGTCTGTCTCTCCAGCCCCCAGCACCCTGGGAACATGGAGGTTTTTGATGTCTCACAGTGGGATGCTGTGCTTAACCTTGGAAATTTCCTCCCTGAGTATAGGGCAAGACTTTCTTTTCCTGTGTTACCCTAATATTGTTCTCTTGGGGCCTTCCGCACATCTATCAAATCTCAAAGGGAATTAACATATTTTTATAAGATAGCAGGGCTTTCTGTCCTCACATTCTTCCTTGCATGAAACCTTACAGGCCTGAACCAAAGTGTTATAAATCTAAAAAATGCTTGAAAGGCATCTCCACATGTCCTTCAAAACCTAATGGTCCTACAGGGAAAATAGTAACTAGAAGGTCATCATCATTCTACTCTATCTTATTCTATTCTTTGTTTTAAGAAAACACCAAATACACTGAAATCACTTTTTCCATTTTGTGAACCCAAACATTTTTCTTATGGGTGTTGGCAGTGAGCTTTCTTTCCTTAATAGTCTTTCACAGCTCTTGCAGAAGTATTCCAAAGACCCCAGCGTTTCTTACGACCACAGACTGAAAGCTGCTAGCCTGGAGGAACACACCATCCGCAGCAGGCACTGTCAAAGTTTCCTAATGATACCCCAGTCTGGGCTTGCCAGCACCCTATGGCTCTGGTTGATGACTGCCCCTGAGTAGAGTATGTTTGGTAGGTATAATGGGACCTTCAGCCTTGTTTGATGCTAGCGGCACATGCCTGGAAGGCACTAATTAAAAACAAGATGACCGATGACTGGCTTAAATCATTTTCACATCCTCCAAAGTGTCTTAACTCATCCTGAGGCTACACACTAGTATTTCTAACTTGCACAGCTAGGACTTGAATGCTGGTCAAGGACACTGTGTTGATACGAAGGTCCAGAAGACAGACTTACGCAAAAACCTACTGAGCCCATGAATATTTTATAACTTAACATCTAGAATTTTTTGAGCATTCCTCTACCTTTGGAAATTTCTCCATCTACCTTTGTGTGGTTTTGTGCTTTTTTTCTCAAAACCATTTCTTTTTTCCCTTGTCTGGATGTTCACAGCTTACTCTGACAATACAGTGAACCATTTGGGAGGTTTTGTATGGTCTTTTAAAGTGTATTTCTCTGAGGCAGAAGAACCTAAAAATGAAAACTATTAAAAGGCCAATCAGGAGCTGTGAAATTTTAGTAATTCCTTAAAGGAAAGGATGTAAAGTTTTCTTATTCATGAATGCAAGAAAATAGTATCTTTACAAATGACTGTAAGAGAGAAAGAGCTGAACATAAAGATGAGCAGTAACAGTGTTAAGAGAAAGTGGGTAAAACAAAAAACCCTTGATGCAAATCCAAATCTTTGAATAATACACCAGAGAACTCTGTCAAAAGATAAACTGGTGCATGAAACAAGGAGCTGCAGGAAAGCTGAATATTGCATAAAGGTTGTAAAAAAATCTTCAGAAGTACTTGCATAGGCTCAGCAGGGAAGCTGAAGGAATCAAGTAATCACAGATACTTCTTTTTTATTCCACAGTGAAAACTGGTTGGACTGGCTGGCTTACAAAGGCAATGCTCATGTCAGTGAAGAACATAAATAATTAAAAGTCACTTCACTTACAGGCAGGCTACTGTGTTTTAAACCACATTATGAATGCAAATTTAGCACTCTGAGAAATGATCAGTGTGTTTGTGTCTGCACAGTGATATAGTTGATTCACTAATAATTTTAACCCACTTTTAATCACAATAATGCCAATGTGCAATTAGCTAAGTATGTAATTCTGTGGCACCAAGAAGGCTCCAAGGCAACTTACATGCTGTAACTGAGTCGTTGTAACTCTAGCCAAGGGAAGCCTGGAAATTTGTATTCACATTTAAGTTTACATGGTGTTGACAAACTAAGGTATACAACTTCACAGACAGTTCTGAAGAGCTTACAATAAATTAAGAGGAAGTTCCTCTCTGTGTTAATGCTCACCCTGATGCTGAGATCTGTCATGCTCCTCATTCTCCAAAAAACCTTCAAAAAACTTGATGACCTGGGGAGGCATCATATTATATTTAGTTTATTTTCTTATTATTAAGTGTATTTTACAGATTTTGTGCTGTATGTCTTCCTCCCTTGTTCAAAACCAACAAATTAGCATGCACTAGCTACAAGTTGGGCAGAGAACAGATTCAGAGCAGCCCTGCGGAGAAGGACTTGGGGGTGTTGGTTGATGAGAAAATGAACATGAGCCAGCTTCAGTGTGTGCCGCAGCCCAGAAAGCCAACCGTATCCTGGGCTGCATCAAAAGGAGCGTGACCAGCAGGTCGAAGGAGGTGATCCTGCCCCTCCACTCTGCTCTTGTGAGACCTCACTTGGAGTATTGTGTGCAGTTCTGGTGTCCTCAACATAAAAAGGACATGGAACTGTTGGAACAAGTCCAGAGGAGGGCCACGAGGATGATCAGGGGACTGGAGCACCTCGCATATGAAGACAGGCTGAGGAAGTTGGGGCTGTTCAGCCTGGAGAAAAGAAGGCCGCGTGGAGACCTCATAGCAGCCTTCCAGTATCTGAAGGGGGCCTATAGGGATGCTGGGAGGAGCTCTTCATCAGGAACTAGCAACAGGGGTAATGGGTTTAAAATGAAGCAGGGGAAGTTCAGGTTAGATGTAAGGAAGAAGTTCTTTACTGTGAGGGCGGTGAGGCACTGGAACAAGTTGCCCAAAGAAGTGGTAAATGCCCCATCCCTGGCAGTGCTCAAGGCCAAGTTGGGCAGAGTCATGGGTGACATGGTTTAGTGTGACGCATCCATGCCCATAGTAAGGGGGTTGGAACCAGCTGATCTTGGGGTCGTTTCCAACGCTAACCATTCTGTGGTTCTATGATTCTATGATTAGGCATTTCAAGTATTGCATACAAAGTGAATTCCCACATCAATTTATTTTAAAAGAGGGAAAGAGGACAAAAGGAGATCAAGCTACATAAAAAAAAAAAGAAAACAAACCCATATAATCCTATCTTTTTATTCTTGCCTCCATGAAACAGGAAAATGTACTCAACTTCTGAGGGTTTTCACAGGTCCAGGTTTTCTGGGCCGTGAAACATATCCACTGTAAGTAACCGTGGCATTTCTGAATACACTGCATTAGAAAAATACACTGAGGGAAATATTTCAATCTCAAATACTTTGAGAGAAAGGTGTTTTACAACCAGAATTATGTCTGAAAGGTGTTTAAGTACTAAAGCCCCCACTTACCCTTTCATGACCTCATTGCATTCAGGGTCATTTCAGTGGTCCAACTGCAGGCACCATTTGTTTCTTGAAACATCAGCAATTACCTGATCAGATGGGTTTTGAAAACTGAATAGACAGCTTATTACAACTGATATGGTTCCAGCTTCACAGTGCTGCAGTGCTTGACTTGTCAGTTATGGGGAGATATATCTTTTATCCATGCCCCAGTCCTGTTGTGGCTTTGCTTGTCTGCCCACAGCAACGTGTGCTGGTTTTAGCAGCCTGCATTGCAGCTTGTCAATAGATGCCATTGTTTTTGGATTGAGCATCAACTTAGAAATCAGAAACAGTTATGTTCTGCTTTGAATACCTCCTTTCACCCTAAGGAACCCACCTTAAGAAAGGCAAAAAGAAAAAAAACACAAGTTAAGAAGTGGAAATCCATATTCATCTAAACAAAGGTGCCTTGCCAGCAATGTAGGCTTTGTCCAATCCTTGTCAAAAATCAGCTGAGGGATTTCTATCAACTCCAGTAGCATCAGATCAACCTCCTAGGTGAGCAGGTTTTCCTTCTCTTTTTTTAAGCAGCAGGGTCTGTTTAGGTACCACGTAACAGCATTTGCAGAGGCCAGCTGCAAGTCAGGCTTGAAATGAAGCACTAATGGTGGCACCACCTTCCACATTTTTTAAAGCTTTCTATTTCGCAACTAACATCCTGTAACTTTTTTTGCTCCTTTCTTTGTCTGGGTAACACACTGATACTTTAGACAGAGTAAGACAACTGGACCAGAGTACAACTGGTCCAGAGTACTACATCACAGTGAACACAAATTGAGTTCAAGACATCCTTGAATCTTTGCAGATCTCAGCAGCTCAGTCAATCAACGTTCATAAGTAACGTCCTTGGTAATAGTGGTTAACTTCGTGCCAATAACTACCTTAAAGAAACCATCAGTGGATGCTCTGAAGATGCATTTGCCAGGCAGAAGTAGGATAGCTCTTCTATTTGAAGCTCCCTCTGCTAGATCCTGCTTTATTTTATCAATTTTTGACCAAAAAACAGACTGCTCTCCCTTGTTAAGTCTCAGTAGGCATGGTTCTGCCATTCCTGAGGGTGACGTATATAAAACAATCCTATGTTACTTTATCAGAAAGAATTAAGGCTGCTGCTATTTTAAGTAAACATGAGAACAGGCATGAGAGTTACCTGGATAGCAGAGAGGAGCCTTTTTTATCTCCAGGCAAAACTTGGTTTTGTCCAGAGCATCCAATAACCTTCTTATATTCATACAGGCCCATGGATATGATTCAGATTCTGGCAGGTAAGCACTCCCAAGGGTTCTCTAAGTGCCTTCATCCCCAAGGAAAGAGATGCCCATGGCCCATGCTCATAAGCAGGAAGCCAAGACCATGTTTGTTTTCAGCATTTCCCAATCAGCCAGAAGTTGACTAAGCAACAGCAATATACAAATTTAGTCAATAACTGGAGTAGAAATACAAGTGAGAATCAAAAAGAATCCCTCACACAGCAAAGTTAACAACTTAATGTAATGAATTAAGCAGCAAAAAATTGTGAGGCAGCAGTGCGCATTTCTACCTTGCTGTTTGTGCATGTGTTTGGATCTGGTGGTCTTTTTCAACGATAAATTTTAAGCTCATGGAAAAACATACAAAAATAACAACGGAGTTCAAAAAAAAAAAAATGTTGAGCACTAGTCCATGGGTTGTTTGTTTCTTCTCAACAATCTAGCATACAGGAAAGCAGAAAGGCCTCAACAAAGAGCTTCCTCCCACTTAAGCATGTCCTCACCATGAAGTTTCAAGCCATGACTGTCTTCGCACTCTCTCCTTCCTGCTCCCTATAGCTTAGTGTCTTTAGGTTCTACATTACATATCTTGAGCATGGCATTGCAACCCTGGCGCTGGCACTGGAAATGAGAATAAACCCAGGCAGCTGCCATTCTTTGTCCTGAATTATTGCCATCAGTGCCACTGTGCCGCTGGCATACGTGGAGTAAAGGATCAAAGTTATGTAGGAAACTGCTGCAGGACTCTGGCGGGCTGTATACAGTAGCAGACTGCTGTCCTGAGTTCAGCAGTAGCAGTCATGTTTTTCCTTTGTGTTAGCTGGTGCAGTGCTGTGTTTTGACTTCCAGCCTGGGAACAGTGTTGGTGAAGCCGATGTTTTCGGTTGTTTCTAAGTGATGTTTACCCTGACCAAGGACTTTGTGAGGCTCATGCTCTGCCAAGGAGGAGGGGAAGCCAGGAGGAAGCAGAGACAGGACACCTGACCCAAGCTAGCCAAAGAGATATTCCATACCACAGCACGTCATGCCCGGGGTGGGGGGTAACTGGGAGTTACCCGGAAGGACACGGGCTTCCGGGTGGAACCTGTTTCTTGGCCGGTGGTATCGTATTCTCTTCCCTTGTTATTTTCTCTTGTCATTGTTGTAGTTGATAGTAGCCGTGGTGATTTCTGTTGTACATTGGTTGCTGGACTGTTCTTGTCTCAACCCATGGGAGCTGCACTCTTTCAATCCTCCTCCCCGTTCCTCTGGGAGCGGGGAAGGGGAGAGCCCTGGGGGGGGGGGGGGGGGGGGGGCGGCCCTTGATTGCTCTCAGCTGGGCACCACTCACTGGGAGTGAGTGAACAAGCTGTCTGGCTAGGGTTTAAACCACAACAACTGCTTTGCAGGGGGGCTGCAGAGTGACTGGAAAAGGAGGCAGAACTGAATTTGAGCATCTCTAGGTCATGCAGGAAGGTTTTCTGTTCTGGAGTTTTAGATATGAAATCCTAAATCCTCATTGCACTTTTCAAATGACAGCATTCAAGGAAGTTCTAGTAGGACAAATTGTTAGAATTTCCTAACTTTCCGGTGCCTGACAATTTGTTTTGGAGAGACACACATACACCAAAGGGTCTTTCACAGAAATATTAGTCCATTTAAAAAAATAACAAACCATTTTGTATTTTTCACACTAATGGTTGAAAGTGGATAAAGATTATGCTCTAGAACCTGCAGAATATTTTTGTCTAAGTTGATAAAAGTAGAGGGAGAGTTATCTAGCTTCACTATGGGGCAAAATTTGAGGATTTTCATATAATTCAGTTTAAGTCTTTACACTGTGATCTGGTCAGCCATCTCTTGACCATATTCATAGTACTGGCTGACTGATGCTACTGGTTCATAGATCCCTAACAGTGTAAGAAAAAACAATGTATTTCCAGGAACATGACCTGAATGAAACATCATATTCAGCTGATTTCAGCTAATTCACACTTATGAAAAAGAATTCTTTTGTAGAGTCTGAAGACCTTGACACAAAACAAAGCTTTTGGAGTCAGGAAGAATTTGGGGAAGACTGATGCAAATGTTATCACGAAGGTTGTTAAGAAACCAAAGATTTACTGCCTGTCATAAGTCAATAACATTGAAGGAAAACAGAAGTCTCCCGTCCTTCTGCTATCATGCTCAATCTTGAATCATAGGAGAAGCAGTTCAGGTCACCTGTAGAATTACTAGGGCTAGTAACAGATGATGATGAAAACTAAATATTAACTTTTAAATCGAGCTGATATCTACCTCCATTTGTTTCTGTTCTCCCCCTTTTTCAGTGTAACTGCTAAGCCAAAATGTATGCAAAAAATATGTTAAATTTAAACTAACTATACACAGAACTCTGTAAATTATGCCATGCTATTAGGGTACAAGTTTTAAGGTGAGTTTCTAAGATATTACTAATTACAAATCTGAGAGACAGAAAAGAAAACATAAGACTAGGGTCTGTAGCATAGCTCACTTTTATTGTTTAAACAGTTTTTGCATAGGAAATATATCCGCTTCCAGTAATTGACTGCAGTATGAGCAGCTGCTAGCAGTATAGGCTGGATATAACAGTAACAATCACATTGAGTCAAGCTTGATTTACACCAGTTTAAAACTTGTGGCACTTGAGTTCATTTGTAACCTAAAAAAAAAAAAAAAAAAAAGTACCAAAAAAGAACATTATTATCCTTCAACCAGGCACGACATAAACCTTTGTTAACACTCAGGCTAAAAACAGGTCTGATGCCAGAGGGCCCTAATTCCAAAATTAAGTAGCTGCACTGTAATGCATCCTACTAGTGAAGGTTCATTACACAAAGACTGTGCCTGCACCTTCTTTTCAATTAAAATGTAACCTTCAGGATTTATGGCCTACAGTATGGGGAAAAATGCCAGAAGTTTTAAAATGGATCAACCCTGGTGTGTAGCTAGCAAGCAATAACTGACTACTTGTCACCTACAGTTGTACTAAATGTATCTAAAGAAACACACAGCCCTACAAAAGTTGTTCTCAGAGAAATATCGAGATGGGGCGCCTCTTCCCTCTTACTAAAAGTTCTATATGATATAAGCACAAATTAACAGCTTGATGAAGACATAATCTAATGCAGCTCTTGAGAAGCCTATGCCTGGGATAGAGGAACCCCTCACATTCTACAATTTTGTAGAGATTTTTTTTTTTTTTGAAGAAAATGTCATCTGATACATATTTACAACTGAACTCAACAGAGACTGTGAAATTGAACAGGCACTGCTCATTTGTTTGAGTTTTTTGGTAAACATTTTGCTGGTTTTTGTTTCTTTCTCATTTTGCATCAACTTTTATCAGTCCATGCAACTTCAATGCCCTCAATGAAGAATGCATAATAAGCCATACTTCTTAAAAAACTTCCTTCTGCATATAGAGATAGATTTGCCACATCAGTCCCTGTAGCACAGTTTCAAAACCATTCTGTCAAAAATACAGTAATACAAAGACGGGCTTTAGTGTCACTAGCTCACACTGCTCTCCATTTATTTAGGCCACCTTTTGTTTTACTGTTACCGTATCATGCAATAAAAGTATCAAAGGCTTATTCTAGGATATTATGATGCTAGTGGCACTGAAGCCCTTTTCACAAATTCAACATACATTTGAATTGCAACACACAGATATTTCTAAAGAGTACTAACTAGTGAACCCTTTTATCATAAAAAAAAAAAAAACAAACCAACTACTTACAACCATTGAAGAAAAATTTGCAACAAAAAATGTAAAAATTGACCGTCTCCAACTTGTCCCCTTTACTATTAACAATGTGACCAACAGAGCTGTGGCATGGAAACAGTACAAAGAGTTGTCATGGCAATAAGTTTGGCTGATGCAAAGGTCATTGTGCAGGGTTAAAGGGCAAAACCAGTGGTCCATGTTATCCTCCAACTGCAGTGCTCCACCACACCCACACAATTTTGAGGAATTAGAGAAAACTGGTGAACTAGCAGAAAGTGCAAATATGAAGGAGGCAGTTTTCAGCTCCTTCACCATGGAGTAGAACATTCAATTTGGAGCTTTTCCTGTTTAACTTGATTAGCCTGCATATGCTTTTACATTCTCCTTTTTCTTTCTAAATTTTTTCTATAGAAACCCAATAAAAAAAAAAGTCCAGGAGCATGCAGCTGGTTAATGTTAACAAAAGACCTTGACAGGATCATGTAAACTATATTGATGTCATGCTTAGGGCCCTACTGCCAGCAACGTTAGAGAGCTGTTTCATTAAAAGTGAATACTGTACACTGAATATGGGATAACTTTCTGCAGCCTTCATAACCTCACACAGTAAATATAATTTAGATTTAGGTACAGAACACACTCCGGTGTCACAGCTGAGTATGTCCTTGTGCAATCTCTTTCATTAAGTCCTTATGAAGCTACAAGTTGCAAATCCAAAATTCTGCTCCCTGAGGACACAGCTATGTGAGACATAAGTACTGTTTTAGTTCTCTGCCTATCCTGAATTGCTCTGTGAACCTAATCTTAAATACCATCATGTAACAACCACAGAAACTTTTGCTAAAGGCCATATATACTAATAAAAAGACAGTGGTGCTTCCAACATTTTGAAATGCTCTGAAAACGAACTTTTCCAATACTAAATACAACAAAATAACCTTCATAAAATATAACTTTTCTCCATTTACATTTTTAAAGGATTAGCAACCTATGCTTTTCAAGCACAGGCATCTGCAAAATAACTCCTAACATGGACAGATTTCTTTTCTTAATACATAAATTAAGAAACTGGAGAGTTTTAACCCAAGTCCAGTTTCCAAAGAAAGAATATTCTTGTTTAAAAATGGAAATGACATGCATTTCCATTATAATTGTTAAAAAAGTTAGCTTTACAAACAAGGGTATTTTAATTAAAAAAAAAAATTCTTAACAAAACTATACAGTGTACAAATTACTGTCTACAAGGTAGGCGGTTCATTCAGAAGATCCTCCTTTCTTCTCGCTACTTGCAGCTTTACAAATTCATTCACATATTTTCAATGGAGCTGCCCACCTGAACATCACCCCACACCTATATTGCTATAATTAATATTTCTGCCATGCCTTTATGTACAGTCTCCTTCACTGCCTTTTTTTTCCTTAGTCAAGCCTCAAACGTTCATGTCACAGGGGAAACACACTTCAGTGGCACAGCCATGAGGCCAGGGCTGCAAAGCAACTTAATAAAGGCAGAACAGTGCACATAGAACGGGGTGGCTCAATTCAGTCAGAATACACTTCCTGGTGAAGGAGGAGGCTAGAGACTGGATTTGAGTTCTCGATCTTAATCTTTTGACTGCTGAGCTTAAAAAAAACCCAACCAAACAAAAACAAAAAACCCCAAATACCTACAAACAAACAAAAACCCAAAACAAAAACAAACAAAAAAATGAAACAAAACAATAACTGAAGAAAAAAAAAAAAACAACAAAACACCAAACCAAACCTACAGTTAATGAAAAGTTCATTTTCTTCCAAACAGGCTTTTCTGCTTGAGAGGCAGGTTCAAAAAACCCACAGATACTTAACAACCAAATTCATCCACATGGAAGGAGTTTGCTTTTAAAAAACTGTATTTGTAAGCCCAGTATTTCTCATACAGGAGGTCAGAGATAACAAAAAGAAGCTCTGTTAAAGGCATCCACCTTCCCACAAGGACAATCATAATTTTGACTATTGACTTATATATTGACTTTGAAGCCTGAACTGTCAGTTTCATCCTGGTGTGCTATTAAAAGCTCAAGGGGGACATCTTGCTAATGGTACTAATCAAAGACCCTCTGCACCTGAACTGCTTAGCATCAATGGTGTGAAGAAACATCGTTTTACCAGGCGAGAGCCTGAGGTGCACTCTGGGTGGGTCTAGTGCATTTCAGTAACTCAAATAGGCAAGTGTTTAGTGAACAAACTCACTTGTTAAAGGAGCACAGAAAAAAAATGACATAAAATTGATTTTCATTTTCTTTTGATGGCTTATTTTTTTATGTAGGCTTGCTTTTTTTTCAGCTTAACTATAGATAAATCTCAAAGATTTTCTTCTCTGCAGTTCCCATCTCTGTAGCCATGCTGGCCCTGCCTATACATGAATCTCCTGCTGGAGACGTGAGGATGTGCCACCACTGCAACTCTTCACCTGCCACACACCTACCAGAGCAGGAAGGGACTGACTTTGGTGTGCCACTGCTCTGCGCTTAGTTGGCTGGCTGTCACTGGAGCTGTACTGCAGGGCTGCTACATGGTAGGAAAACATCCAAAATGCGGAGAAAACTGCAAAGGGATGGATTTTCCCACCAGGGTATCCCAGACCCACAGGTCTAAACTCTGCTTGTGCCCTAACACAAGGATGTGTTTTTAAGAAAAAATCACCCCTTGTTCAGCCATACATCTCAAAGATCCATGCTGCATCAGAGGTCTGCAGCAAGAGGTCCACTACTGATCTGCAAAATGCAATGGAAATACACTTTTATTTACATCATAATATAATTCTGTGCATTAAGAAACTCCTTCCCTGCTAAGAGCCCAGAGCTCTCCATCTGACCTGCTGTATGAGAAGACACTGCAAACCTTTGAGAAAAACAGCCTGAAATTGTAAATCAGATGCTGTGACTTAACAAACGTGGGAGGGTAAAAAAAAAAAAAAAGAATAATATTTTGACATAGAAGGGGGAAAAAAATAAAGACTATTTACCAGTTGAGCAGACTAAGGGAGGCAAATTCTCTGCAGGAGCAACTCTGCTGTCAGTGGAGTTATGCCAGCAAAGACTTTGGCTCTCTATGTGCATTTCCTAGACAAAGCAACTGCCTTTGTCATTCTGAGCTAAAAACATTTTCTAACATGAATACTATAGGATGCAGTATCCTTGCCAGAATGGAAAAGGCTTCATCTCGCTGTGGGTCTTGACCTCTTTCTCTGTGTCTGTGTCTCTCTCTCTCTTTCTCAAGGAAAAAAAAAAAAAAACAAAACCAAAAAAGCTTAAAGTAAAACAATTTCCTCAAGTCAAGTCTGCCTCCAACAGAATTCATTATTTATTTTTAAAATCCAGAAATGATTTTAGCTTGCACCCCAGGTGGGAAGTTAAAAAGAGGGAACCGATTTGAAAGTTTGTCACAGTAGGCAGAACAGTCGCTTTGCAGCCCTTGCCTGGCTAAGGGTGCACTGCTTCACAGCTACACTGTAAAGTGTTAAAAATCCTCCCCACCCACCCCAGAATATATATATATGTATGTATAAAAAAAAATCCCCTGTCCACCTCTCAGTACAGAAAAGGACCTCATCACACTGCAAAAATAGCAGTACCCACTTTGGTCAATTAAAACAAACAAAAAAAAGCATACTTTTTTTTTCTTTTTGTTTTAAATCTGTGTACTTACCTATAATAACCAATACAGCTAAAAGCACTACCTACATAGGCAAAACTCGGTATTGCATAATTCATATAAATTTGTATCCCCTCCCCCCAATATTAATTGGAAGATGAAAAACATGAAAGGTTAATAGAAAAAACACCAAAATACTGAAAATATTGCTGGTTGATTACAATTTTTAAGCGGCAACTATACACAGCCATGATATGCTTTATAAATGTGAGATAAAGGTATAACTGTCTAAAAAATCCATGATGTCACGCTTTTTTCCCATCTGGAGTACAAAATATTTTGTCATAAAAATGGTAAAGATTTAAAATTATAATAAATGCAGCAAAACAAGTGTAGTGATGTCAAATTTTTTTGTGTGTTTTTTTTTTTCTTTTTTGTTTTTTTTTTCCATTTTTTTAGATTTCAAGGCAAGGCACGTAATGTGGACATTATAACTTCGTGCAAATCAGGATTACTGGAAAGAGTATTTTAATTATTTTTTTAAAGAGACATAGAGGCAAAATGTCTGCCCATGCACGTTATATTTCTGTCAATATGTGATAATTGTTGAACAAGGCTAACTTCTGAAAGCACCATGCAAGTTTTCAGCACCCTGCAACTAAACTTACGAGTGCATTATTTAAATATAACATATCCCCATCCTGGTATTACCAGTTTGTAAACGGTAAGCTTTGCCCTTGTGACATGGATTTGCCCATCTCTTTGTCTCTATGATGCAGATTTTACAGAAACATGTAAACCCTATGGGTTCTTGATGCAACCAGTAACTTTAAATAAATAAATCCTACCCCTGTGTGGAGGCAGCAGCTAAACCAACAGAAGTGCTGTGTTTTCATTGATTTCTTTTTCTCAAGGACATGATTTGTCTTGATTTAATGCCTTTTAATGCCCTCAAAAACTGAGGAGAAAAATAAGTTTGTTCAATGTAATCTTTATTTCTATTTTTAATCCCCTCAATTTAGAGTCCAAGGGCTGAAGGACTTATACTGATGACCCATTAGATATGATTTTTAAATTGCACTTGCCTCTGTAAGTTTCTTTAGTGGGGAAAATGTTCATTTTTTTTCTTTTTCTTTTTTACTGTTGCATGAGGAGATAACACTTATACCTACATAGAGGCATTTCTTCCACAGAGCTTGTGTGTTCATATTTGATTGAAAACGTCAAACTGCATAACACACTAGAAAAGGCTGAATTAAGGGCCAAAGTTTAATAAATCCACACTAATAACTAAAGGCTACAGAGCTTATTTTTAAAACACCTAGAAATCAGAGTGTTGAGAAAATGGCTGGCTACGGCCCTTGTCCTCCTGCAGCTTTGTTGCTGCTGCCTAGCCTTTGTTTTGTGAGATAACCAGGAATAGTGATCCCATGCGTAAACAACAAGAATACTAAACCAATAAAACTAGCTTATCATGCAAATATTAAGGCATCTAGAAAGTCAGTTAAAATATATTGTCAGAGACAGAACATCTATTTCCCAGCGGACTTCATATAACAAAGGCTACTTAGCAGGGGCTGCATTCTACTCATCAGTGAAATATCATCGACCCTTTGTATGTCATTTCAGTTTCAACCATAAAGGAATTAGTGATTGTAAGAGCTGCAATTGCTGGTCTATTTTTTCTTCTTTCTTCAGTTTCTTTTCTCCTCCTGTCTTCCTTTCTTTTTGAAATTTGTCTCTTTATTTTATTTTTCCCTCAGTTGCTTGTTTCTGCTTGAAGGAAAGGCTCTCCAATTATGTTCAAACCATAATTTGGGACGTTTGTTGGCAGGATCGGTGTCCTATTAGAAACTTGAAAAGGAACCAAGCTAGCCCAGGTACCAGGACTGTTAAAAAGGGGAAAAAGGTAAGGACAGAGAAAAAGAGAGAGAGAGAGAGAAAGAAAGGGAAAAAAAAAATAAAATTAATCATGTTGTAAAAAGAAGAACACATATAATTTGAATCAAAGTTAAGCCATATCCATTATTAATAGCACAATAATAATATTATTATATTATTAGTAAGATAAAATAAGAAACTAAGTTTGTGCATATTGCTTGAGATTCTACTTCATAGTTTTCTCTGTGAAAGTATGACTCATTTGAGATAAAAATCACGGTGTTGATCTCAGTTACAAGTAGTATTACTGCTGTTTTAACACTAAGTGGACTGTTTGTTTATGAAACCTCCCAAAAATTTCAGACGCAAATATATAGAGCAGACACAACTAAGCCATACATGTGACACTATATAGCACAAGGATGTTATTTAAGAGCTAGTCAAATACACTACAGTGCACAGGTTGCTGTTTCCAAGAACACAATATGCAAGTTCAGTGGTTCAGCTTCCTGTACAATTTCCTACCCTCTTACAGCATGGCAGTTTATCTTGTCTCAGGCCCAAGATGAGCCTCCAAGATGTGTGGGTCCCCAGGGTACCTTCAATATTAAGAAAAACTTGCTTTCTTTATAGATTTTTCTCAAAAAGTATCAGTGCCTAAGGAACACTGTATAACACAAGGGCCCAATCATGTAAGCACTTGTAGCAAAGGTAGCCATAAGTCAAGAGTAAGTACTATAAATTTTTCAACAAACATCTGAGAAAGAAAATGTTTTCAAAGGCAATTCAATGACTTTAGGACTTAAGTCATAATTTCAAAATAACTTTGTCACTGAGGAGCTTAAATCCCAATGACATCCACATGTTTAGCAGACAACAACCTGTAGCAGGTTGGTAAACCAGAAGCCCCCATCGTTTCCAAGATGGATACTCAAAGAAAGACCTCAGCTGTCTCTATTCAGTACCCAGAGCAGACCCTCAGCTGCCTGTTCCTTAAATGTGTTTCTGGCAACCTAGAAGTAACGGACTTTAGAGAAAGTCTTGTCAAATTTATTCAAAAGAAAACCAGCATCATTATGTCAGCAATCACTGCCCAACAACACCAGAACACTCTGTGCAAACACATGCTTCTCCACTTTTCATTGTGATTGAGTTTTTCTCCACACTAGGTGTTTCTACAAACACAACACCTTACATGGGAATTCACACTGTGATTAGACTGATAAGCTTCATGATAACACATCTGAAGACTAAAACCTCTGACATACGTTTTGTGGATGATAGATGCTGGAAGTTTTCTTTCTTTCCTATCTTTGGTCACCCCTCTGCACTGCTCTCTCTCTGCGTGAGCAGGTGAACTTCTGTAGCAGTGGGTGTAAAGAGGAAACAGGTCATTTTTATCTATTTTACATGGGTATAAAATAACCACATTTCACTTGGCAGATTTATGTAATCCTTCCTTATTTATGTTGCTGCCTAAACAGTAAGAAAAGAAGTCAACTTATTTTGTGAACTCCAAAGGACATGTTCTTAAAGGCTTTTGTATTAAAAGTAATATAAACAGCTTCTGTCATTTACTCCTGTTTGATACTCTTTACCTCTCTAAACTTGTTAACTTATTACTTAGATTCCTAACAATTAATTTCTGGTGCCGTTT
Organism: Pezoporus flaviventris; assembly: GCF_033815535.1. Classification (NCBI taxonomy): domain Eukaryota; kingdom Metazoa; phylum Chordata; class Aves; order Psittaciformes; family Psittacidae; genus Pezoporus; species Pezoporus flaviventris. The sequence goes on from NW_026892760.1 coordinate 222,320, forward strand.
GCGCAGTAAAAAGTGTAAAAAATTGCTGACCCCCTTGTCTCAATGACGATCAAATTCTGAAGGGAGTGGGACTTTGGTTTTTTCCTCAAAGAAATATAAAAAATATGAATATCCTAATTTATTTTAAAGGCCTGAAGTATGAATGTCATTCAAAGGGGCTGAAAATATTGAAATATGCACAAAGACTTAAACCCACTTATGCATGAAAGATTCGTCCAATATGATCTGATGAAAAGATTATGTTTCAAAAACAAAAGTTAAAAAATTCAGTAACAGAACCCCATTTAAGGGGCTTAATTTTTTCAACTTATGCTTCATATTCTTTCACAATTTAAAAAGCATTTTTGCTCCTTCCTCTTTGGATTTCAGTAATATTAAGAAGCAAATTCTGAAATCACAAACACAATGTAAATTGTTTTAAAGCACAGGGATTTGTAAAAATAGAGAATAGTAATAAAATATAAAAAAAAAAAGAAAAATCCCAACCAGTTTTGTTTCCTCAGGATCTGTCTGAACATACATTTTATAATGCACAGTTCTTTGCTGTCCTTTGGGATTTACAGTGTTTAGCAACTTTAAACAAAATAGAACATTAACTAAAAGAATGTAAATTTTATGTGAGGTCAGCATGGCATTCCGACAATTTCTGTTGCAAAGGCTAAATACACAGCTTCCATGTTATCTTTCTGAAGATTTACAGTGCACTTCAGTGGTTACATACATACATATGTGACTTTTTTCTTTGTTTTTCTTTGCTTTAAAGCTGACAGCCTTCTAATGATTACAGCAGGTGAAGAAATGCAGTCAGTGCTGATAAAGAACAAAGTACTATTTGTAGCAGCTTTCTTATCTACTATTTCATGTAGGAGACAGAGATCTTGGTTTTGTGGGAAGTACTCAATAAAAATAAGTTGTGGCAAATGACCAATAGGACAGTTGCTACCATATAACCTATAAATTTAATAGGTGTTTATTTAAACCTTTTAAGCCTCCCACCTTATATTAAGGCCATGACAAAAATGCAGGTTGCAACAAATTCATCAATGCTGCTTATGAGTCCTTAGGGGGTAAGAAAGCCTCTAAAGGCATGCTGAAGTCCCTGATCTACACGCACTCCCTGGGCAGCAGCTGGCCCCACAGGCAGCTGGGAAAGACAGGACATCCACGCTGCTCACTAGCACCTCCTACGCCATGATGTTCAAGGCTTGATGGCCTCCAGTTGTATTTTACAAATTAACCCTATCATACTGCAGTTTGATTCAACTCTATCTCCAGCCACCCTAGTCGTGATACCACCACCAACCATTTACTGCAGACAAAAGAGGAAATCTGAATAAAAATTACTGAGGTAAATAGCACTAATCACAGCACAAAGCTCTGAGAACAGTTATGACATAAACAATAACAAAAAAAAAAAACCTCAGTCTCTGCTAAGTTGCATATGCTGTCTATCTAACATTCTCACATACCCCATTATATTTGCAGTAAATTTAACTGAACTTTCAACTACCATTTGAACCAAAGCCTGTTCTGTGCTCTTGTGTGCAGCCAAGCCAGACTTACAGGCCAGAAGAGGAAGATACCCTGTCAGCTTTCTCAAAGCTACTCTGAAGTGACCTCTGTGAGCATCACAGTTTAGCTTCTGCTGTGGAAACCATATACAGTTTCTCTCCAGGGCATCCTAGAAGAAGCACGTTACTGCTGACTGCAAAGCAAACTCAGTCTGGAGCCCACATGGATGGCACCAGCAGGAAAGAGGAGAACACCCTTCCCTTCACCACACTATCTACCAGTTTGGAACAGAAGTCCAAACTTCCAGCCTTTGGTTTCACAAAAGCAGGGGCAATGATCCCTCTGTTCAACTAACTGCCTCAACTAAGTGCCACAGGGGAAGCCAAAACTCCTTTCATTGTCCAGAACATAGGCAACCTGATTGTCATTGCAGAAGTTCACAACATGTTCCTCTGCCCATGTGGCTTCTCCTTCTGATAAAAAAGCTCTGCATCTATGAGTGGCATAAATCAGATCTACCCTACCATCCAGCTCACTGTTCCTGAAGAAATCTGTAAGCACTGCACTGGCAGAGGTTATAATATAAATGCCATCCCATACCTCCAAAAATCTGCTCTAGGCTAAGTTTTGAAGAAAATTACATAAGAAGTACCATCAGGAACTGCTATGAGAGTCAGACTAGTAGCCTTTGTGAGAGAGAGTATGATTTGTAGGACCACCTTCCTGAAGCATTATACCTCTAAGTAATTTCACTATCAGAGTTTTCTCTTACTATAACTAGACTACTCGTTGTGTCTTCAGTTCCCTCCACAGCAAGTATAACATATTTATCTGTTCAAATGCAATAAAATCACAAGGAAAAAGTCTGCAAGCATCCCACAGGGTTAACATTACCCTTTACAGTTTCTATTATAGTTTTCACATACTAATTCAATGAAGAGTTCTGCCATGATTTCCTCTTAAAAATGGTAATTGCTATTTCAAGAACCTCTGATTAAAATATCATTGGAAAGGACCACAAATAGTATTAATATTATGTGTATATACAGTCTGTTTTGGAAGTTATAATAAAATAAAGAGTATAATAATGTTAAACGCAATAAAAAATAAATCCAATTAGATCTAAGTAAATCTGAAGGATTTCAAGATTTTTATTTTCCACCAGTTACTACCTTCTATTACAGCTTCAGAAATCTGTGAAAGCATTCCATCATTCAGAAAGTACACCTAAACCAGTATTTCTGTCTTGCCCCTTTACTACCCTGTGCACGAATGCAGTAGCTTAGAAGAAGTAGATCAGATCATGCCAGGTCAGTCACTGGACAGAAAAGGTAGAAATGCCTTCAGTGTCAAAAGAAATAGTACTAGCAAGTCACCGAACTCATCTATCTCTGTACTAAGCAAGTGCTTGCTCACACAAGTACAAGGAACTTTGCCATTTCAAACTGTTAAGACTGTATGAGCTTTGGGAATGCAATTGTGCTAAACTCAGTGCCCTGGCTAAATTCCCATTTGTGTGTTTCTGCCAAAGGAATAACCACCCCTCCAGCATCTACATATTGTGATACTTCTGTTACCATTCTAAACTGGTGTCTCTAGTTGCACAGCTGTCAAATTTCACCTCCAAGGTGAGCATTTATTTCAGGACATATATTAAGTATACCTCAACTTTATTTAGGATGAATTTTATAGTTTAGCAGGCACATATCACTCATTGAGCAGATAAAGGAGGCAAAAAGGAATTCTGCTGTAGTTCTTATTATATTCACTTTTTGGGACAGTGTAAAAAAAAAAAAAAAGATCAGGAAAGATCAGGAAGAGGCCACAGAGCTCATTGCTAATAAAGAAAATCCTCAGCAGAGGAAGGGCCCAAAGAAATGATGCATGCCCATGCTGCACTCTGGACCATGCACACATGAGTGTTTGGTGCAGACACAGGGCTACAAGAGGTTTGCAAACACATAGGAGCTATGACCCAGTGGAGAACTGCCTGCCACAGCACCAAACCATGGAGAGCATGGGCTTGGGTTACCAGAGACCATTCAGTCACCTACAAAATACTGACTGTCCACTTTCCACATCTAAGCTGCTTTTTTTTTGCCCCCAAATGTTACCATTTCCACTTTTAACCTGTTGTATTATTTACCTTAGCACTTTTTTAAAATACAAGAGTTGATTTATCAAATTGGCATGACTAAATAACAATGCAGCTAACCCTAACTGCACCAAACAAAATAAACACACAAATAAAACCAAAACAGTGCAATTTTACTGCTCCAAAAGAAACAATCCAAGGTAAGATACTCAGGAGGTAGAAAACTAGAGTAACCAAGGGGTTAAAGATACAGTTCAGACTTGGGAATTCTCTATAATATGCTCCTCCTTCCCTAGCAGTGCTGCCAAAAATCATCTGACAGGAAACATAAGATTAAGTTTGTCCTACCTAAGTGAACAAAGAGTGCTCAGAACAGGCAACCAGCTCACTGCAGACCGGGAACTTTCCTAATCCTGCTGGAATCTGCAGTGCTGCTTAGAAAATATTACTGAAGTTGTTTTCTTTACTTTAACATCTTGCTTCTGGATCATCTCATTCATTTTGGTCACACTGCTGTTCTTGCTGCTTCTCCCATAAAGGCTAACTTAAAGCTCCAAACATAATCATGTAGAAAATGGACATTATTGATTCCTATGGTCCATTGTTCCCCCATTCCAAGTCCCTGAAGTTCAAGTTCAATCTGGAATTACATCATGTCTGGTTTCTCCTGGTTACCAGACAGCTTGAGACGTGACCACAGCTACAGAAAAAACAAACAGCCTTCTTCACGCTTCGGCTCCCCTATCAATTCAAACATAAACTTTTTTTCTTTCTCTCGAGTATGCTTCAAGTATGGAGCATGGTTAATTTAGAGATTAAGTTCCAAATTAGATTATCTAATGGCATCTTAATGGATTGCTGACCCATTTCCTGTGGGATGGCAGCATGCAAGTCTGGCTTGAATACAACTAATTTCTGAGGAAGCGTTCTGAAGATGTTTGCCTAGATGGAGAGGAAACATAATGTTCTGCACATCTTTCTGCATTACAGAGTTAGGCAAAACCTCTTGAGTTAGAAATTTAAATTGAAAAAGACCATAAAATATTAGGTTTTCTTTCTACAACACTTTTACAATCAGGATACTTCAGCATTTTTGCTCTTAAATTGTAATGAATTTATACTTCTATTCCAAAATACTGCCCAAGGGACTGGGATGGGGCAAAGGGGAGTGGGGGAGAGAGAGGGTGGGGTAGATGGTATGAACCATTGCTCTAACAGGTGTCTGCCAAAATGTGCTTGCCACAGCATAAATAGAGGGTGGTGCTGGGGGGCAGAAAATGATGCTTGTAAAGCTGAACACCCCTACAGCTAGAGCTGAGAAGGAAATTCAGCACTCTGAGAACAGACCTCCACTCAGCATCTCCAAGAACAAGCCAGCTGTTGTACTAAGCTCGTGTCAAGATAGCAGACAGAAAGCAGGAAATGCTAACTTAGTGCATTTGCCTGGGTAGCGTAAATGCGATGTTAAAGTAACGGTTAATCCATAAAACTAACACAAAAGGATTGTTATAAACATGAATATAAATATCAATAGTAGGGAATAAAAACATGTTTGGCAATAGCTGAATTAGAATGTACAGTTTTGCAATGAAAATTTACTTACAGTCTGTGAATATTCTGTAAATACTCAATATGCGCTAAAAGAGACCCATCGTGCCAGCTTTTATGAGTGGTCCCACTGGAATTAATATCAATGGTGTAATGAGTGGCTGAGATTCAGGCTCAAGCTCATGTTATCAGACTTAAACACATACGCACATACACATGTGCACACAATCACACACACACTTTTTCTCACTCTCATGCCTTAAGTTTGCTTCTTGCATATGCTCTTGCTCTCTCACATAAGTGACTGAGGTTGTATTTTCCTAATTGAGCCATACAGAATTTCACAGCTTCCCCTCACCTTCTGTCTCTAGGAAAACAGTTATTATCAGAGAACTGTAGTTATGAAAAAAGAAGGTTGCTGTTTGTTGTTGGGTTTTCAATAGATTCTAAGTATCTTCTTCATCTGTCCAGCAAAAAAAAGTTACCTAAATGATCCTAAAGGTACTTGAGAACTTCATTATTTTCAGAGTGAGCAGCTAATACTTCATCTGACAGGCTTCTAACCCATATAACCCCCATTAAGTGTTGAATGTTGCACATAATCCTGCACATGAAAGAGATGAAAACCTGATGTATCACAATTATGCTGATTTCATTACAACACCTATTTAGAAACATGCCTCTACTGTTACCATAATTCATTATATATCAAGAGATATAAAAGATAATAATGTGCAATTTATTAATGTACCAAAGGTTAATGGGTTTTATCATGTTTATTTCTTTTTTTTTTAAAAAAAAAAAAACACCTCTCGTTTGTGTAAATCACTTCTAATTATTCTGTTATTTAATTGAGAAATAAGATGGGTTAATCTTACCTTCATGTACATGTTAGTGACCTAAATCTACATCAGCTGATTATGATTAGTCATAAAAGTCTCTATGAATAGTATAGTTATTCATTGCTCAAAACCACCACCACCTCAGACATTTATTATTATACTCATCTATAGCACAATTTTTTTTGTGTTAACCACTAAGCCCCCCAAAATATGACTACAAATTACATTTTCATTTTTAAAGCCTAAGATCAGTATTCCCTTGAATTTATGAAACCCATGCATTTGACAGCACAGCATTGTCATTCCAGGTGCTTAAGGCAGTATTCATCTTGCACTAAAGATAACCTCAATATGCATGGAGAAATGTTACACACGTGTATTGATCAAATGCTGTCACATATTCCTCTATAGGCCCACTAACACAGATACTGTAGCCCAATGCAACTTTTTTAGAGGTGGTGTAGGGGTGGAAATAATTAAAATGTTACCTTTGCCAGGTAATTCCCAATGTATCGTCACTGGCACTGGGGTATAAATGCCTGCCGTTTTGATTCATGGTCCAGTCACAAATTCTCAGCTGTCAATTGAAACCTAGCAGTCAGATATGGATTGAGCAGTACTACAGTTTTTAGTATTTAAATGAATACATGCAAACTAGTACTGTACATGGCAAAAGCCTTACTTTCCCAAGAAGTCACTTTAAAAGATAAAACAAACAAACAAAAATAACTTATTCTGAGAAATAAATGCCTACAGATTTGCTTAAGATAATGCTACTTTAATTCGCTCCTCTATTAATAAAGCATAAAAGAGTAACTAGAGTTTAGCACATAACAATTAGCTATTATTAGATTACAAACTGAGCTGGAATAAAAGGAAATGTTAATATTCAATAGCAAGGTACTTTAAGAAAGGAAATTAAAATGCTGTTTTCTCTAAGCAATGCTTTACATACGGTGTATTAAGTAAAGGTCAAATATAATCGATATCTTTTAGCATGCATTTAATGAAACACAGGAGACATGCAATCTCTAGAAAATTTGCTCAAATTAAACAAATTTTATGTCCTTATCTTGCTATTTAAGAAGTGTAAAGGTATTTTGTAATTGCAGTTTATTAATCTGGTGTTACTGAAAGTGGTATTACTTAGCAAGAGGTGATAAAATAATCTAATCTTGCTTTAGACTAAGAATAATAGCATTGAAAATACTTTATTGCATTTTAATATAATGAGGAATGTACTATATGTCAGCTGAAACAAATTCTTCCCAGATCCTCAAATCATCAGTTCTGACTTCATGGATTGTTCAAGCAACCTTCTATAGCTCTGTTTATTTAACAGCTGCCCTATAGTGTTAGCAGATTTATTGAAAAGATATACTGCTTATTTTTAAGTTTAAGGAAGTGGACTTATCTGACTCATGAAAAAACACATTTCACCCTCTGTATAGTCATGCTGTATATATATTGCTGTACGATTATATATGATACAGCACTCTGAATTGAAGATAATGTTGTTGCTGAGTTTAATTGCATTCAATGGATTTCCATTTTAGCCTTTGGATAGCACATGCTACAGCAAACAAATTACAATAAACTATTTTCACAGGAGCACAATTAATTGAAGTCTTTTCCTGAAAAATACAAATGCTGAGGACAAGACAATATTGCAAACCTGACCCTGTCTGGCTGTTAGACTCATAAGCTTCCTGCTGTTAAGGTCTGAGAAATGGAAATGTTACTCTCTGATGTTTTCATAGGGATTGTTTCTTGTTTGTTATCTAAAGAACTCCAAGGGACCTTCTAAAGGCCAATAAAAGCATGACTAAACCACATGAAATTAACCAGAAAAGGAAGCATGCAGTCAAAAAGTTTGCTAGAGGTAACTGTGAATAATACATTAAATATATTTGAAGAAAGGGTAAGTAAATACCTGGTTTAGTCACTATACAAAACAGTACTCTAAACCTGGCTTTAATATTAAAGACATAGTAAAATATGTCAGCTCAGTTACTCAATGTACAGTAGATGTGTTTCTGCTGTAATCCTCAAGAATGTCATCTTCATTACTGATGCATATTTCAGAGCTTTATAACTTAGCTATAAAAACTCACTTCCAGCTGAAACACAAGACTGAAAGGTTAACACATGCCCCTTTTATTCTTTTATGAAATATGGAATCTACAAATAAAAGTTCTGTGGCTGATTAGAACCACAAAAATTACTAAAATTATAAACTTAGCGTTACCAAATGAGTTGTGCACTTAGGTCTAGCTCAAAAATCTGGTAAGTACTTAGACTGCTAAAGGACCCAACCGGATTTACTGTGTGGGGAAAACAGTAAGGGATTGATACATTTCATTTTAGTAAATCAGCTTCTGCACTAAATCATTATACTCTTCCCACAGTCTGTATGAAAACTTTCCACATATATAGTTAATATGTTAAATTTATCATTAAGAAAGGTCTAAAAAGCTTTTCAAATCTATTTCATAATGTTAATAATGACATACTTCATATTATATTGTCATATATATCTCAATACTATACATCTGAATACTGCAATGGTAAAAATAGAACATGGGCATTTTATATATGAGTTGTAGACACATGCACATGTATATGAAGATTCATGCTGCACCACACCTATAGTTAATGTAAACTGTAGTACTATTCACTGGACAAAATGTGCCATACTTGCAGTCCTGACACCACCTTGAAGAACTGCACAATCCACACATCTGTATGACAAGGCCAGGAGCACATCAGTTATGCTGAAAAGCACTTTCCCGATGTTCAGAACTGTTTCTTCACACTCCTCAGCAGGCTTATATAGCTGCTGCATTGTCTTTAAATTCTAACCTGCCAGGAAAATGGTTTCTCTTCCTCCCTCTCACAAAATTTCCTCTCCCAAATCACTCCTGCATAGAGATCAGAATGTCTAAGATTTAGAAAAATACTTTCAAAAGTATCAAGAAATATCATATTCAGAATCTCCATCCCTCACATGTGTTCAGTGCTTCCTGGGTAAAAGACTGGAGAAGCTTAAAAGAGCTCTGTGAGCTCTGGCTCCATTTGATGGAAGAAGATGTCTGTTCACAGCAGCAGTGGGAACACTGCCTTTGGAGGATGTCCTAACAGCCCACTAGGGAAAGCCTGGGGGCACAGACCTGACATGAGTACCAAGCTTTGGGAGGATGTAGGGCATTTTAGTACAGTATTTTGAGTGCTATATGTTGAAAGTTTTCTGGCTAGTTGTAGTCCTCAGAGTAACTTATGCAGCCTCTAAAATCATGTCTCTGTGTTAGCTGGAGACAAGGCGGCACATTCACTCTCATCCATAGTAAGCCATCTAAAAAAGTTTCTCTGCAGGACACGTAAAAGGGAAAGGCAGGAAACTACTTAAAGGCTGCTTGAGAAAACTTCAGTTCCTCTGTAGAGGGCCTTGAGAAATAGTTCTCATGAGACATTTAATAAACGCTGAAAAACATTACTAACTTTCTCAAAAACAAGCTATGAATGCAAAACAAATGACCCTATTCGGCGTGTGTTGTGGTGAAAATTCTTTCCTAGAAGCCTGTTGGAAAGGCCTGCTCTTCAGCCCCACAGCGTTATTTTCAGCAAGGCAAGCCACATGAACACCACTTCAGTAACACCTTCTATCCACAAAACATTATCACTGATTTTTTTATTTATTTCTCACCTAACCACACAAAAAAAAAGAACATGAGTCTGTATTCTGAAATGGAAAAGGATGCCCAGCCTTGCAGCAGATGGGGAAACTTCACAGGCAGCCCAGTCATTTCCTGACACGTGGAGATGCAGCAACATGTCCTTACTGCTGCAGTCTCTCATCCCTGAGATACATCCTCACTGATAAACTCATGGAGTAATGGAGAGCACAAAGCCCACTGTAACTGTTTCTCCAGGGAGGCAGTGGAACTCTTTCACCCACCTCAGCTGCATCGTGGGATGGGGCCACAGCCCAAGCAGAAGCAGAGCTGTAGGCCTAACTCTTCCACCTGTCTTAAAGACGTTCACCTCCCTGTTCCTGTCCCGCCCTCTGTAAGATGCCAGGGAACTGACTGTGTTCTGCACTTTCCAGTGCTGTGAGACACACTAATGTGAAGTTCTACGCAAGAGCTAAATTTCACTCTATCTGCCTGTTCAGTTTAAACTGGGCATCTAGCAAGCAAAACCATGCAGCAGAGTTTTAAGTATTCAAATCTTGTGTACATTAAAAATCCACAGTGGACAGCTCAATTTTAGTCATAGTCTGAATATTTTTTACAGCTTAATATTTAAGCAGGGTTTATATTCTCCTATTTAAAGTGTTGCTGTAGAAGACTAACATTCATTTCAAGCTTCTGTGATGGCTAGTAAAAGCAGTCATAGCCATCACAGAAGCAGATATGTATTTTGGAAAGTGTGATAGGAGACTGTGCTATAGCTTCTGTTAGTTGAGAAAAGTCCATAAAAATTAATATTTGCATATTGTCATTGTTTGACTGAAACTTCCTTTAAATGTGTTTCCTTTCCAGCAAGCATATGTGAAAGGTGACCTCTTATCCATTTACATACCTCCCTGGTGGTCATGTGACCCAGTTTTACGTCAAACTGTCAGTTGTGATAAGGGACACAATAAGAACAGCCTAACTGTTGATAACCTGTTTCCTGGCTTTACTGAGAAGTTCTGTTTAAGAGTCCACTTATGCTCTTCTTTCAGCCTTCCAATGAAGCAAAAGCAACATCCACCCAAAACGTTTTAGAAACAGACACTCTGTGTTCAGTGGACATTAAAGTTTACAATTTGCATGGTGAATAGTATGAAGAGAACTCCATTTTGAACTGTGCGATTCAGTAACTAAAGGATGCATCTGGTAAGAACAACTTCCTACCAAAGAGGCAGGGCAGCCTGGTGTGTAGGAAATAAAAAGCTATCTCCAGTTCTCTGATTTTTCATTTTAGATACCTTAAGTATTTCTTATTATTAGGTACATAGCAAATGTCTTACTCATAAACGTCCAAGCTGTGTGAAAATCATGCACACCACACACCACACCCAGAAATTCAAAGCTCTAGTGAAATCCATGCCACTGGATTAATCTGTGCAAAAACTGGTAAAGTTCAGTAGCTCCTCAGTAACTCGGCCAGCATTAGTTAACACAGTTTACTGTAACAGGACAGAAAATTCTAGAGGTCATTGTCTTTACAGACCTTAATAGCTATCTCGTTTATTTACATTTTCTGATTAAAAATAAAATCACCCATAAAACTAAATAAACATCCAAGAAACAAAACCTGTCAGTTATCTATCTCCTTCATTACAATAGAAATTTGTGAAACTATTCCTCTGTATTTGCAATAAATACTAATATCTATCTTCCTGTTCATCTATCTTTTTATATTGTTTACACAGGTAAAGTGCATGACTAGTATTTCTAGCAAAATTCTAGCTTCAGAATCACAAACAACATTAACCTGTCTCTAAAAACATAATAAATTCACTGAGAACAGTAACACAAGGAGGCTACAGAAATGCCATCACATAACCATGAGAATTCTGCTCCTTAAGACATCGTTATTGAGCTAATGATGCCTCCATTAAAATTATTTAGCCAAAAGAATGGAGGCACAGCCACAATCTGGCAAGGGACTGTGTCCACTTGCAGAAGATTCAATTCCAGTGTTTCCTCAGTTTGCTGCTTCCTTCTCTAATCTACGCTTAGAAACTACAAACATTCAGTAGATGCAAATTAGAGAAAGAAGGGGGGTGGGGCAGAGAGAAATGCTCCTATATAATTGTGAAGATTATCTAACCTTTCTGTTATGTGCAATTCATTTAAGATGTTTCTCAGCACATATGATGAGCACTGAATAATAGATCTAACTTCATAATATAATCCCACCAGGCAGTAATAGTAATCTTAAAAAAAAACCGTCTCACAAAGGTACGAGCTCTTATCACCTTCCTTGCCCTTTCCTATGGTGCCCTCCCTGCAGTTACATTATCAATACTTAACAGCTCTCATAAGCTAATGCTGAATAAAGAAAAGCAAACCAACTGGTCATTAACAATTTGTAATAACAGGGGAGTGGGTAAGAATGACATGAGTTTTTAACAACAAAATTATAAGATAAAAGTGACTTTCTAGATGCCACTGAACAAGAGGCATGTTTTGTAACTCTTCATGTCACAGTATAGATATACCTGGCATTTCAAGGCAAGTAACAGGGACCAAGACCCAACAGCAACTGCAGCAAAAAGTGGACTGCATAGTTACAATTCCTCATTACAACATTGTCATTCTAACAAAGTAGCATGCCACGTTGTGACAGTATATTTTTCACTGTATCCAGGTCCATAAAAGCAAATAAACTGCTCCCATTGGTGCTATTATGCACCATTTTTCAAAGTTTTATTCAGTGCTTCCCATCTAAATCTAACTATTCCAGGTAGGTTGAAGTATAAATTGTTTACTGGAAGTTCTAGCGAACTATCACTTTGTCAAAAGACTTTATGTAAATGCCTGTTGCAAAATATATGTGTAACTTTAAAATTTATTGTGGTTACTGCAATTTAAACAGGCTACATAATGGTTCTTTTTAACAACAATGAAAAGTACTCAACAGTACATGCCAATATTTCTCATAACCAGAGAGAATAAATCTTCATAAAGACTCCTCCAATGAAGTAAAAAAATGTACCGGTGACAATATTTATTCTTGAGGGGTCAATGTGCATTACAGGGTATGGTGAATGTTTAAAAGACCTCTCTGGAACTAAAACCATTGGCTTTCTAAATTAGAATTGCTTTCCAACAGTACAAAATGATTGATTACCTTTATTTCATGTACCCTCTGATTTTTCTTTTCATTCATCATGGGCTGCTTTAACCAAATGCATTTAAAATCTGCCACAAGAAGAGTGGTCTCTTTTAAATTGTTGTAAAGTAATGAAAGGACATAGTAAATCAATCTCATTTCTGCCTTACCGAAGGATAACCTTTGCTGTACAAAAACTGTTTAGACAATCTCAGTGCTCTACCACACTCTCTGGGTAATAAACATATATGGCACTGTCATCTCAGAGATGCCTTTAAAATTTAAGTGAGTGAAGGTAACTAATTAATTAGAAACTTATATATACACACTTATATGTTCATATTTGCTTAATATGAAAAAGCTTGTTGTTAAAAGTTTTCTTTCAAATGGTTTCAGCAGTACATACTATTCACTGATTTTGTGTGTATTTATATGTGCAAGCATCCACACATGTGCCCCACCCTTAAAGACACTCAGGTAAACATACACATATATCCACTGCATAAGAACAGAAGAGAATTCACAGCAAAGACAAAAACATGACACAGTTTTTGAATTTACTATATAGCTCACTGATCACCAGTTGGTGCTCTTGAACTAATGTAACTAGTCTACGAAGCAATATACTTTAGAAGGGAGAACACTGGTTTCACACACTGGCATTGAAGAATTTTTCTGCTTATCAAGTGCATGTGAGACCACCTAATTTACTTTCCCCTTCCCCCTGAGCCATCTGGACACATGTTTTACCATGAAAGGGACTATTAGACATAGAGATGTAAACACGACAGACTGTGATGACCCTTGAGATCCTTCTCACTTTCATGTTCTTACAACACTGCTGAAATCTTCAAATTTATATTCATCTACACAAAGGCAAAAATATAAAAAAGATGCATGAAATGAGCAGTGTACAGTTTACATGCCCATAAACTCAGCCAAGAGAAAATTAAGCGTGCTGCCACTGCTTTCTGGCAGGTGACAAGAAGTCTATAACTCTTTCAATGAACTTGGATGAAGGTGGATTGGGCTTAAGCAGTAACAAATTTGCAGAAAAAAATGTGTCTAAAAACTTGTAGTGAAAAAAAAAAATTGCACATCCCCACGCTGTTGATTGGATGTCAGAGGCTTTTCAAAGGACACTGTAAAACTTCACATGAAATCCAGAATTACATCCAGTCTATTTAAAAAGAGACACGTGTGTATTTTAAAATGCAATAAACATATACAGTGTATCTTTATAAAATAACCATGTTATAGTAATTATAACACATTTCATAAGAGAACAATCTTTGACAGGTTTTAAAAAAAAGCAATACACCAGGAAATTCACTGAAAAATAAATGGTTGGTGAACCCACTAATTGTCATTTGGTATTTTCATAAAAGTGTGCAGATGTTTCCAGTTAGGTCTCACTGGTTAAAAAAAAAATTGGCAAAGCATCAACTATCTTGAATAAATAATCATCTTTATGATTTTTTCTAAGCTCTGCATGTGGTGACCTTTAAAACGGACATACTGCCACCTTGCCCTGGGAGTGGGTAGAGGTGGAGAGTTCCAGATGAAGCATGCTTCAGTTGCACCTCAGCAAACACAAAACAGGGAGGTTTTACTGAAAAATGAGACAGTCATGTGTACCAACTGTTAACAGGAACTCAAGCCTGAGAAGAAAATATAGTACAATAAATACCAAGGACTATTTAACAGCCCTTTTTGTTATTGCCACATTCAGCTTTTTTCTTTATAACATTTTACATGCTATTGATTTCAAAGTCCTCAACTGTTAAGATACAGGAGCAACAGAAACACACATTACAAAATATGTTCTAAAGGGTTTGAATTTATTCCTGTTACCAGTAATGTAGCATTTCTGTATATGTATGGCCTTGCTATTGACTCCAGCTAATTTGTTTGTAAATCATCATTAATCTCGGCTGTATATTTTCACAGTTTGGGTAAACACTTCATTTGCATTAAATTTACAGCATTAATGAGATGTGAAATTTAAAATGGTACTTGAAACATAAATGATGTAAGAAACCAGAACAAGAATGTGGTTTTACCATGTTTGAAATCACCAGACCAATTTAAACCTATTAAACTATAAATGATTGCATTGAGAATTTGGTTTTGTAACTCAGCTTCTAGAACTAAAATGAAGAAATGTAGGCTTACACATCTAGGGGAAAAAATAGTTTTAAAATAATAAGTTGGACCTTTAGCTGTGGAAGTTTTGCGTATTTTTTTTAACTCATTTTGAAATGAATATTTGCTGCTTATACATTTCAATCTGTTTCTTAAAATCCTATTACAGAATAAGCATTCTTGAAATATAAGCGTCTTGAAAAATAAAATAGTTGAAAGAAATATGATTAGAAGTTCCTTAAGATGGCACAAATGTAAGAAATCATATGCTAAATTGACATTTCTCAAAGGGTTCAGTTGTTTTGAATACACTTCACCTTCAGATGACAAATACTGAAACCCTTAGAATCCCAGTCTAATCCAAGATAACAGTGGCAGCATGTAGGACGGTAATATTGCAAAACTTCTCTATATCATTACACCTATGTGAAACTTGCCCACCTGTTGCTGATGTAGGAAGGATGGGTCTCTTGGGCCTAGTCCCACATATCGATTGGCTTGGGATGTGCCTGAGGCTGTGTAGGCTGATTAAGGAAGAACAAAACAGATTGATAAAAATGCCAACCTATCATAACTATTACCCTGTGAAGGTACAGTACAAATATGAGAGATCCAGAGTTATGATTTTGCAATACATAGGATGTGTCTGTGGTATTCCTTTATTTAAAATTTAATAGAATGCAAAAGAAAAATTCCACCAAATTGGGAAAGCCATGTAAAAATTCCTATAAACTTCAATGGAAACTGCACATGTAAATCATAATGATGTCTCTTGTTAAATAAAAGTTGCTCTGATTTGTGGTTTTATTTTAAAGCAATTAAATAAGATACGTATTAGAAGGAATCACGGGCCTGATTCTCATTTCCATTACACCAATCTAAGGCACCAGTGAAATCACTGAGATTACAATGTTGAGAGAAAATATTAGTGCTCAGTTATTATTCTTACTGCTCTGAAGGCCCATCACAAAACTGTAGAAGAACAACAATAATTGGAAGCAACAGTTCATTTTGCATAAAATGTGTCTTTACAGGCCTTTGGAAACAGATTGTAATCAGATTAGCATTTTTATCAGAAGGGAGCTGGTTTTTACTGTGCAATATAATATTAAATATTCAACTCCCCTATGCATCAGTAAACAGCATTTTCCTATGGGGACAATTTTAGAAAGTCTCTCACTGTCTGATACAAAAGATTGAAGAAACACATTTCTGAAAAGAAAAGCAATTGTAGGTGATGCTGGGATAAGTTCCGGGATATGGATCCTTTACCTATAGGTCACACTCCTATCTGGTCTCTCTCAATGATTTCTAAAAGCCATTACCTTCTCATGGCTTTGGTGGTACTTATGAAGCAAGGTAGGTGGCCTGACTTCCCAGTGTGGAGATATCCACACTGCAACTCGCAGCATGACAACCTGGAAACCTGCTAGTAGACAAGGCAAAATTACTAAAATTGAAAAGCCATACACAAGGACACCAGTGAGGTGCTGGATGGGAGTATTTACTGAATTGGCCTGTTAGTATTAAAGTGACAAAGCAAATAAAAGCAAATGAAATCAATTAAATTTAAAAAGATTAAAAAAAAAAAAATGTTTTATACAGTAAACAGACTTTAATGAAAAACTGTCATAAAAATTAATCAGTTATTAGAACGAAATTACGGTGGAGGTTACAGGGTTCCTCAAATAATATCAATTCCTGCTGTTCTTTCTCATTCAAAACAATTTTGCTGTTGCACTTCAGAATGAAAAGCAGTGCTAATCAGTTACTATTTTGTTTTTATCAGACTGATAATAATGATAACTTGTTGGCCAAGCATATGCTTTGTATATCTCTCTCTATATATATCTTGAACCAATCAATCAGTTATTGCAAACAGAAGTAGAACTAGGCCATAAGGTATATTTAGTCTTGATTTTTCCATTAAGTTAACATTAGCACTCTGTATGGCAGGCCTATTCTGACTGATAATACAGTTTATATGTACCCATGTATAATTTATCTATCAGCAGGACATGATCCCTCATTATTTGCTGTTTTCTTCATCAACCAGATACGTTCCTTCATTTTTTTGCTCTTACAGTTACCAATCTAGTTTCAAAAGGCTTTCCCAAGCAGATAAGACTATTGCATTGCTCTGAAAACCATAATACTGAACATTCACCATTTATACACTACCTCGTTTTCAGAACTGGCGCATCCTAATAAAATTTGTATATTGAGGATTTTTCATTTTTATTTACGTTCTGTAGTAATGGATGTTGGACCTTTAGGCAAGTAGTTATTTGCACAGTCCTGTGGAAGCATGAGGAGGCCTTATTTCAAATATCTAAGCAGAGATGTTCTCAGGATCATGGGAAATCAGGTACCCAAGTTCCAAGAAACTGGGTGCCAACTTCATTTGAAAATATAGTTCAATTTTTTCCCATAGTAGTATGGCAATCCCACAGTAGTATGGCAAAGAACAGATTCCTGTAACAATTAATAATATGGTCAGATTACCAGAAGGTATCCCAAAGCAGTTCTGACATTGTATTTGTTCTTTTTGACATTTGTACTGGAAATCCCAACCTCATTTGAGACAGCTATTTAGGCCAGGGACAATCACATCAAACAGGAAGCAGAATGAAACCATGAATACTTGAAGCTATACATCAACTCAGTTTTCTCCGTTTTCTGTTCTGGACCAAAAGTTTAGAGTGATAGCTTCCTGTTTGCTGCTAAAAATTCTTAAAAGGCACAAGAACTGTACCACAGACCACTAGGGAGGATATAGATATACTCTACCACCTTTTACCAGAACCTCTGATGTACTGAAAGAACAGCTAAAATGCTTCCATCAATCTATCTGCAT
This sequence comes from Pezoporus flaviventris, assembly GCF_033815535.1. NCBI lineage: Eukaryota > Metazoa > Chordata > Aves > Psittaciformes > Psittacidae > Pezoporus > Pezoporus flaviventris. The sequence continues at coordinate 240,144 of NW_026892760.1, forward strand.
AATTATTTGTTTATACTTAAACAATAGTTTGTCCAAAAGTTACTACTATCCTTTTATAATAAAGGCATAACCAATTTTCTTCCTTTACATCTCAACCACTCCTATGCATTTGAGTCTATCTCTGCTTCACATTCTAATGAAAAAACTTAAAAGTATTAGAACACTTAAGAAACATATAGTTTATGGTCTCCATTAACAACAGACCAAAATTTAGGGACTGGATTCAGAGCTCAAGTACTACACAGACCTAAAGCAAGTAATTTTAATGTAATGGACCCTAAAGAGTTTAGTATCTTCAAAGACTGGCAAGTTTCCTTCCAAAGTGTATGTTTGTAAGTGGTTCCTAGAAATCTTCTCCACCCTGATGAATATGGGTAACACTGGCCATCTCAAACTCAAATAAAAGTTCAATGACACAGAGCACAAACGCAGAAAGCAGTTAAAGTAGTGCATCACTGAGCACTAGTTTTTGGAAGAAATTACCCTATACATAATAACACCTGTGCTCTTATTTCCAAAACTGCAATTCCATTGAAGATGACAGGATAAAAATATGGCCCTTGAGTAGTAATTAAGAACTTTAAATGTGAAAGTTGGGAGGAAGGGAAGAGACAACAGTGGCTCTGCCATCCATTGTTGCAATGACAAGGAATTAAAATTTTCTTTTGCCAGATCAGTTGTTTTTTTGCTAAAAATGACACAACCTATATCAAGATGCAATTGTCATAGCTCGGATCCAGTAAGTGTTGTAACAAGGCTTGATTTCTGTAGGAAAGCTCATTGAGGAGCAAATCATCCAATCTCTGTTTGGAATTCTGTCTGCAGGTCACTGTAAAACCTTGCTGTCTGGGTGTGCTTCTCAATGTCTTACCAATGTCCACCTTAGATGAACAACCACGTTTTCTTTCTCTTGAATAGTGGGCAAATATGCAGGCTTTTCCCTTTCTTTCTGATTGTCATGTCACAAACTTTGGTTCACGTAACATGATGGTTGAAATTTGGGGAGGAAAAGCTTCCAGTCATACCATGTTTGCTCTCCATGTAAAATGATGAGCATCCACTTGGTCAAATAGTAGGAAAAGACGCCTTTTTCTGGCCTCAATTTGAAATCATATCGAATCTTCGATGGACATATTTTGTTTCCTAAAGAAATACTTACTGGTTGCTGTAGGTGAAGATGCCTCACCTTCAGTGGATGTAGTGATGGGTTTAGTATCTGTCATGGTCAGGGTCACAGGTCGCACCGCACTGTGATGGGGAGAGGGTGCCAAAACTGGAGTAAAATGGCCAGGCACTTTCCCTACTACTTGACCACTGCTGTTAGGCTACAAAACAAAATCAAAAGAATGCCTTGTGAAATATACACATTGCATTTAAGGAACCTACCCACCTATCTTAGGGTTTTCCAGAATGCCCATCACTATAATACCTGCTTGCTGGAATGCCCCATTCTAAAAAATCCACAAATTTCTATGTGGTATTTTCAGCAGGGAGATCCCTCCTCAGATAGGTAGCACATGCTTTTAAATAGCAGTACTTTTTGGTAAACTTTCTTTCTGGATGCAGCATGCATCAGATCGTTTCAAAATATATTTGCTGTTTATGCAGTGGCTGTGAAGTGAACCACAGTAAATCCCACGATAGCAGGATTAAACTGAGTAGGCACAACCCTAATGTATGAAGTATTAAGAGCAAATGAATGATGCAAAACTTCTGTTTTCACATGCCATACTACTCTGGCTTGGAGCATAACCAAGCCTTGACCACAGTTGTCCACAGAGATTACGCATACTGGAAGGCTAACTAATAATTCACATTTAGGACTGGGGATGAGGGTTAGGATACAATTCACTATAATGCACATGTCACAACATCTGGCCAAAAGCCACCTACCTAAAACACAGAAGTATTTAATAATAGGAACTCTGCAAGTCAAGAGCATTACAAAGAGAACTCTTTCATAAATACAAGAAGCAATCTGCATATGACCTGATGATACAGGTCATCATTCTACCTTCTGAATATAGGCATATCTGAATTTGGCAATGTTGACAAGTAAATATGTATGTTTATCCAATGCTTAAACATGCCTTAAACATTCTGCCTGACTGTAAATACTCCAACGATAATTAACTTGCAGTAAAAATTAGCAAGCAGTAAAATTTTTTTTCAACTGTGGCTGGTAACTTTTGTCTTAAACTGCTTGTGTGTTCTGTGACTCATAGGTACTTTAAAGTATAGCCCTGCAAAGTAAAAAATACTGGTAATCTTATTATCAGAAGGATCTTGTCAAATTTGAGGTAACTCAGACTAAAAAAATGGACTGATAAAGGGTGTTATTCAAACAATACAAGGAAAGGTTAAAAGAGGTAAGCATGTCTATGGTAATGAACTAACAACTGGTCCAAGACAATTACTGCAGGTATGTGCAGAATATAAACACACAGAAGAGGAAGGAATTATTTGGAAAGTACAGGAAGTATAAACTCTGGGTATTGGAATAAAATAGAGAAGGAGGAAATTTAAAATTAATAGCTGGAGAAACTTCCTGGCAGCATGATCTACTAGACTTTTCAAATGCCCCCACGGGAGAGTGCTGTTCTTTAGGACATCTAAAACTAAGCTAGAAGAAAACACTAGAAAACATAAGTGCAAATGGAGACCAATTTTATATTATAGGAACATTGAGCAGTTAGCAGACTATTTCCCTCACTAAAACCACAAGCATTTCAACGAAAAATAACAGTAAAAATGTATACTAATGAGAAGTGGCTCACAAAATACTCCACTAAATGAAGAAAAGTCACCCCCTAAACACAACTATATGTTTCACTAGGTGGGAGCAGGGCTGGGGAGAGGAGAGACACAGAATTCCCCAAGATCTTGCAAATACAGAAACTGAATGGTATTTACCACTTTTTCATTTATGTTCCTAGCTGCATAAACTGAGAAATTAATACTAGGCATTTAGTAATGGGAATAAGGTCAGCTGTCAAAGTAGCTTCAAAATAAGAAAGCAGCATGGATTCAAAGGAACGACAATACATTTGCAAATATCATGACTTCCCCAACTGGCATGCTACATTAAGTTTTATAAACTAGCTAAAACTTCACTGTTCGATAGAGCTCCCTTATTATGTGTACTTGAAATGAAAATGATGTCACAGAATATATACACAACAATTTCTAGAAAATAATGTGGCCTAAGAGTTTACTGAGCATCTGCTTGCATGCTTACATGAGCAATGAATGGGTCATAAGCAGGAGACTCACTCAGTAATTACTAATTTAATTCTTTCCTTAAGAATACAAATTACATCTCTATACTACAGCAAACACTCATATAAAGTATGTGACAGTAAGTCCATTGAGATCTACTTTAGCAGTAGTTTAGGGAATTTTATTTTGTGGGATCTATTTTAATGACCTGCAATCCTCTAAAACCAGGTACCTTGGCAATCAAAATCTGACTTGACCTGCATTAGAATAAAATGAAAATTTTAGCTAACATAAATTCAGAAAATCTCTAAGAAATACGAGAAGTAAATTTCCTATAAAAATAAGCCAAGATACTTTAAAACTTAGAGGCCTTTAAAAAATTTTATTGCATACTGTCACATTTCTTCAAGTATCTTCTGACTGCGCTTTATGATTTATTTTGTTTTTATTTTTGTACTATCTAACATCTATTTTTTTCCTTTCTCAAGTACTTTAACTCTGTTTTCACATCTGTAATAAAACATTTGATTTGTAATTTTGCAGCAACATCAAAACTATATTGTAATAACTGTTTGGGTGTTATTGTTTGGCAAACACAAGAAGGGATAAGTACATACAAGACAGAGCTTGTTGCACCATGACTAAGAACCTAACTTCTACCCATACTAAAAGTTTCCTGTATTTAAATTTTTAACTAATCTCAGTTGAAGGTGAGCACGTCACTACTAGGGCTTCTACATACATGACTCTTCTTCTGCAATTCTAGCTGCCTTTCAGCAAAGATGGAAAACTTCTGGTCAGGAATAGACCTCTGGAGTTGTCAATTCGTAATCTTATTGAAAACTGCCTGCTAGAAATAACTTCTGTGGCATCTTCTCATTTTTAACTTTTTCGGTTATATCAGAAGATATTTTAGCATGGAAACTACGTATCTATTTAGAGAGTATCCACTTGAATTACAATTGCAAATATTTATAGCACATCATTTAACACAAATTAATTTTATCCTTATTTAAAACAAGTTTTAGGTTCTAGTTCCAGTTTTTCCAGAAGAGATTCTTAATGACAAATGCATTACAGGTGAAAAATCAACTGTTACCATCAACTAGGGCATCAATATGTCTGTGTGATGCATTCCCAGGGAGACGACGCCTGAGGCATAAACTTCAAGCAAATTGCATGGAGGCAGCTGTGTTAGATAAACAAGCTGTGCATTTGAAAATAGGAGAGGGAAAGAAGCAAACACAATGAAGGTCTGGCAAATTTAGCCCAATTTATGCAGGTGTACATTTTTCTATTGTTGGATTGGAACCTAATTTGATTTTCAGATCTGTATTACATTTTTGGGCTTTTTAATTCACACCATCTTGAATTGTCACAAATTAATCCATTCATGTGTTCAAAGCCACAGACGAGTTGTATTATCTGTCATAGCTGTAGCGTAACCTGACTAAGAGTGTCAGACTGTTAATATCTGTTTGTGTGCACTATGCACACTTTCAGTTAATCGTCAGATCTCAAGTCTGAACAGAAAATAGATATATATATGTACTGTCTTAAAATCTGGATTCACTGTACTCATTTTTCCTGCTGGGATTTTACTAATATTACTTGTAATACTAATATTTTACTAATATTTACTGTTTATTTTACTAATATTTACTGATATTTACTGTTTACTAATATTACTTGTAATCAGTAATCAATCACCTCCTCTCAGACTTCCGTTTATATATTTGCCAAATAACAGCACATTTACACCTTAGGTCTTTAGTTACATTTTAGGAGATTGATTTTTCATACAGCTCACTACATCCAGTATTAACAAAATCTTTCTAATGTCACATTGAAATGGCAGCACTAACATCTACAGATGAGATATCCAAGCATAACAGAAATTGGACATGCATATTAAATATCTAACAAACTATTAAGTTGCTTAAATGATTAAACAGGTTCAAATTTACACGGTATTTCTTTTTTTTACAAAATGTTTTTATTATAATTCCAAATTCTAAATAAAATAATTCAAATTTTCCTTGGGCTCTCAAATACAAAGCATCTTCAAAAAATAAGCAACAAAGGTGGAAATCATAATCCTGTGCATTTTCTAGGTAGAGCTACGTAGGATACTGTGTTAGGTGCTTCAGAAAGAAGTTTCAGGGCTTAATAAGTATTTAATTATTCCAGCTAACCACTATACTCAGAGCATAATATATTTGCATCTCAAAACATGGGTTTTTCAACAGGAACTCTGTTTCCCAAGGAGGTTCCCGTATTACAGCCAGGTGATCAATTAGTGAGTGCAGTTTAGTTAAAATGGATTCAGTGTGCTTGGAAATACTCTGTCACCTATTTCTTCTACACAGTTACAGTCCCTTGTAACTGGCAGAGTTCAGGTACCATGGTGAAAAACATCACTGCAAAAACCTACGGCAGTGTGTTTTGTGACCATTGATAGAATTAATTTTGTCGATGAAGCTGTAGAAGATACAGTTCCGCAGTTTGGTCCCCTGCTCACACACCAAATACCTTGTTTTAACAGTTGTCTACTAGCTATATCAATGAACCTGGAAATCATAGCTGATAAATTTCATCGTTGAGTTCATGGCACTGTGCTTTGTTACACCCACGGAAGGTGATGGATGTTTCAAAATATCTACAAGTAAAAGAAACTGGAAATATCTTCCCTTTTTCTAGCTCTCCCCTCCCTCCACACACACACCCCCCCTCCTTTTTTTTTTTTCTTTTTTTTTTTGCTATACAATGCAAACCAAATCTTTTACCTCAGTAGAGCTTTTGCCTAGGGCACACTAATGCTATATCACCTGTGAATATACAACAGCCATGTCAGTCTCCCACTGCAGACAGCTCAGTGGTACAGGAGGTAGTTTCATCAAATATGCAGAAGATACATCCTCAAGTTATTACCTACCTGCTTAAGAGAACACAGTGTCTTTGAGACTGCTAAGCATAGAAGAATGGCATTACTACTGCCAGTGAGACTGTAGAAGGTACTGTACAGCAGTTCCTGTGTTTGAACCTGGTGAGTTCCATAAAACATTTGTTTAACAAGAAACAAAGCTATGCAGATTTCCTTTTTGCTGTTGAACTGTATGGTAGCAACAGAAAAGCTTTTTCATAGTGGCACTTATCACTTTTCATAAAGACGAATATAATTAGTTTCCATACACTTGCAACCTGAGTAACTCATTGCTACGGCACATCTTACACAGACCTCACTGGGAGATGCCACACAAGAGCTTCAGGTGGTGTGACACGCAGCTACCTGTCTACATGCAGAATTAGCTTCAGAAGGAACATGTTGTTGCCAGTCCTTGGCTGACAACATCACTTCTGTACTTCTTTCTGTGAGAAATCAAGGTGTTGACTTTAACTTATAAAGCTCTCAGTCTCACCCATTTAGGAAAGCATTTTCCTCTTGATGTAATGCTGCTGGAACTAAGAGCAACTGCAGAGCTTCAGCAACCGATATCAGATATCATAAGACATCCTAGGCAAAGAGCCCTGCATCCTGAATCACAATTTTACCTGTGAGCTCACAAAATATTTATTATTTGTCAACAGGTAGAGCACAAGGAAATACCCAGCTTTCCTCGTGTATTTGCCTTAACAACAGGGTAAATCCATGTTACGCAAGCACGGAAAAGAGAATCTTTTTGTAGATAAATTTTTAGAAGATATCTTTGGGTTAAATGGTATTTTGTGCACTCTGGAGACTTATAACTGTGCATTTAATAAACTAAAATGAGCAAACTAAATAAAAAAGTAATCATTTTTAACTGCATTTAAGTCTTCAGATGTCTTGTCAGTAAATAGAATTAACCCAGTGTTCCCTCCCTACCTCCCAATTACAATTAAAACCAGCACATTGCCATATTTAATCTTCAATAATTTCTTAACTTCACAAGGAAAGACTTGTCCAAGAAGTTGAAATTATTAAATGTCAACAACGAAAGAAGCTAGCTATGCCAAAGGATCCACACGTATACATATCACTTGTGTTGGCTTATTCTGCTAGTATTCTCCCAGGAAACAGCAGGAAACCCTTTGACCAGCCCAAAGAGACTCAGAAGATTCCCTCCTTGTTGCCAAATGACTGCAGCTACTGTACTGAAGAATGACAAAGCATCTGCCTCATATTCTTAAAGAGTGTGCTTATCTTTTATTGAACAAAATCTGAATGCCCCAATCAACTATGAAAGAAAAATAAGTGGCCTCACCAGCTTCCAGAAGCAGCTCTTCTCAAGCCGTTCAGATATTTCTGTCTTCAGACAAAGATAAAACCATTAAAAAAATAAAGTGGCCAATAGCTCACATTGGAACAAAATTTTAAGAGCTCCAGGAATTTTAGTCAATGTGTGGACAGTGGTTCGCTTGGACTGTAGTATCTAATAAGTGTAATCCAGAGAAGAACTTTTTATAAGGGCATGTAGTAACAGGACAAGGGGTAATGGCTTTAAGCTGAAACAGGGTAGATTTGCATTTGATATTAGGAAGAAATTCTTCATTGTGATGGTAGTGAGGCACTGGAACAGGTTTACCAGAGAAGTTGTGGCTGCCCCATCCCTGACAGTGTTCAAGGCCAGGATGGGGCTTTGAGCATCCTGGTCTACTGGAAGGTGTCCCTGCCCATGGCAGTGGGGAGACAGAGTTGATTCCAGTTCTAACCATTCTATGATTCCATGAGTAACAGCTATCAGTCAAACTGTGGAGACCAGCACGCTATCATAATACAGGTACATACACACTCAATCACATCCAGTCACATACATGCCTCGCTAAGAAGAAAAGTCTTCAAGTGTAATAAAAAGGACTCAGCGGAATTACCTAAATCATGGAAAGTACAGCGGTTTTGAAAACCTTGGGACCTTTTCAAACCACCACGTGGAGGCAAGTCCAGCTCTATATCTACCAAGGTCCACTTCTGTTCAGTACATTTGTTTACTTATTATCCAGATTGATGCATGAAACAGACAACCATGGCTCTCTTTTTTTTAGGATCATCCATTGTTGGATCATTTTTCACTGCAGCCAAAGGGCCTGTTTGAACTTCCTGACTGTTCATCACACATAATTTGGAGTATTTAACATTATGTCATGAAAATTGCCCACTGCTTCCCACTGTGTAAACCTATGGGAGCTCTATCTTTAAACTAATTTTACTTAAAGTATTCCACTGAATACCATGACTGTTTCAGTATAATCAGTGCAGCAGTAATGTAATTAATCTCAAAATTGCTTCGGGGAGTACATGGCATCTCAGTTGCTTGTCGTAACAATCTAAATTAGCGTATTACCAAAAGATGCTGGGGGACAGTTCATTTTAGGTAAATGCTGTCAGGGTATACATCCTTTCTATTTCTAAAGCTGAAATTAAAACTATCATCATAGTTCCCCTTTTGAAATCCAAATGAGTATGTTTTGAGGTGAGGAAAATATAATTAAATTTCATGTGGTATTCCTACAGATGCAGTTTTGCATTTTATAATAATTAAATTTGTTTGAATAAAAATTCATTTTTTATTTAGAAATGAAAAACCGGTTTGTCTCAAAGCATGCTATTGTATCAGAACAATTCCCTTTTGTCACTGAAACTTCACAGACGGCTGCTTTTTTCTTAAGCAAAAAATTATTCTTGCTGGTTTCCTTTTTGTACACCCATCCTTTTAATTGTTCTATTTAGAGATCTTTTGACCGGGCATGCAACTCCTCTAAGGTACAGCATATCTCAGAGGTGAACTTTAAAGAGTTAAATTTAAAAGAGATTCCAATAATAATAGTGATTGATGATTATGATTCTATGATTCTATAATAAATTGCAGAGAATAGCTGATGCAGATGCCTGGAATCCCATACTTCATGTTTTTTAACCCCATCCCCTCTTCTCAGGAACTAAATCAAACATCAAATGAAATGAAAAACACTACCCTAATATAAAGGTTATGAAAGGTGATGAAAGGAGGAAATTGAGGCCAGTTCAGACTGTTATTCCCCATGGTGCCACAACACAAATATAGGAAGTGTTTTCAGTTTGCTGAAAAAAATCAATGAAGTAAATTTTTATTGTTTCAGGGCTAAAGATTAATATTTCAACTGCAGATAAGGGAAGAGAGTAAGACTCTTGGTAGGCAAAGAGTTGAAAGCATTTCTCCTGCTCAACGAATATACTCCCCAATCTTAAAATCACAAGACTGCACATTTGTCAACAGTCTGAAAGAGAGTCAGATACTTCAATTAGATGTTGTATTTTTTCAGTGATGATCCAAAGCAGAACACAGAACAATCCAGACAGATTATCACCTAATCTGCTCTTTTAATATATATAAGAAATCAAAATCTAAGTAAAACAAGCACTGAATAATTAAAGAAATGCATAACAGTAAGGGCCTGATTTTAATTTGCATAATTTTTCCCTTAATAGTGCCTAATTAAGACATCAGCTTAAAAAAAAAAAAAATCCAACAGAACTCTAAGATTTTCCGCACTGAATTACCGTTAAGGACTTTTAATGGATGTCTTAATTAGACTTTGTTATTCATGGAAATTTTACACAAATTAAAATCAGGTCCTGCATGCAACATTCCCAGCTGAGTCTCAGAAAAAATGCTATATGGGACTGAAAGACTTTTAATCCATGCACAGATAGCAATTTGTATTCTAAAGCTAACATACTCCATTTTCACTTTTTGGTTTAATTTGCATTAATATTACAACCAACAAAAAACACACAGTTGGGATTTCTCCCTTCAAAGTAAATTTTGATTTTACGGACATGCCTTTTCTTTTTCTTTTTTTTTTTTTAATATGCAAATAGTCATGTAGCTGGACAAGAGCTACGGCCCATGGGGACACTAACCACAGTGACCTTTTGGACATCTCAGAGGAGCTGTACCTGTTATTCAACATAGAAAGTTTGATTCTGTCTCAAGTTTTATTGCTGTTTTGCCCAAAACACATGCTGAAAGGACAGTCATCATTGGTGAAAAACAAAAGAAATGAAAGCACAAAACAAAATACTGTCACGGCAACCCTATGTCTTACCCCTGATAAGGTAGTCCTTCCAAAGGAAGATAACTCTTCAGAATGCAACAATCTGACCATTTCAAAAAAAATGCTAAAGCACAAGCTACAGGGCTCCACAAAAGCCTTTTGGACAAGGCATCAAAAATAAATAACAGCCTAAGCAGCAAAGATTACATCTGGAAATATTCCAAATATTGACAGACCAAGTCTTAACTGCAGTTTATCCTACAGCGCGGATCACATGCTAATGCTATGCGCTGATGCTGTCATGGAAAGCAGTTTTACAGACAGTCCTTCACAAGCTACTTTGCTGATGAAAACCATGTTAATTTCCTATATAAGACACAAGTCTGGATTGATGTAGCAGCCCATTACTGCATGTTCTTTATAAAAGCAAGTAAAAATAATTTTGTGGGTCTGTGCTGTACAGTATTGTCTTCGGATCTGTGCAAAGAAATGTCAGGTGCCTACAAAACAGGGCAAGCATTACCTTGCCAGAGTTTATCTTCACTGTCAGTCTATGTATGTACCTGCATGCCCATGCATGTGCATGTGTATGCATGTGTGTATCAGCACACTCCTTGCTCTGTTCTGCAGTAGAAGCTTTGTCTCTGGCAGCCATGCAGGGCCACAGAGGTGCCCAGCCTGCAAGATGAGTGAGGGACTAGGACTTGCCCAGTTAGTGCTGCTGGATCATTCAGCACAAGTAATTTTCTGACACAACAAGACTGTTCTGCCAGAGGAACACTGAGTGGATATGCACCTTTATTCAACCATGCTGAACAAGAAGTTGCTGGATGGCTTATATGCCAGACCCCAGCTTGCTCTGAGACCAGAACTAGTGAGACACTGGCCTAGATGCCCTGGAAGACATACATTCCTCATAGGATTTCTTTTGGAGGGTTCACATCATTTTACAGTACCTGGCTAGTCTGCGGGCTGGACGGGTCGTAAGAAGGTACATAATTCTTCAGAGTATCCTGAGGATTCAGGTGGGGAGGATATCTGATCGTTGGATGAGAGAAGTAGCTAGATGGGGCAGGAGGGAGAATAGCTTGTGCTGGAAATGGCAATGGTGAAGGTGGAGGTGGAGTTCTAGTTGAGATGACTGGAGAAGATAAAATAAAATTAAAATTACTTCGCATCTTGTTTCTTCTAAAATTCTTCACCTCTGTGTTACAGCAAGAAAAATAAAAAGTCAGTTATAAATCAGTTCACCACATTTGTGCTTCATGGCATCTTTGCAGAAAAATTTAACATGTCCCTTCCTTACATCATCCCAGGCAATGCAAAACGCTCCTGTTTTTAAAATTCATAAATAGTGTATCTTGGTTCAATTTTGTGGGTTATGCCATCAAATATTTTCATTTTTTTCTTTGGTAATCATTTTCCAGCACAAAAGATATTTCAATTATACATTTTTCCCATCTACAGCACAAATAAACAAAAATATTTTACTCAGTAAGTAAAACCTACATTTTATCCACAGCACTCCAACAGAGGAGAGAAAAGTCACCAAGTCCTAAGAAACAGTTAGTGATTCCTCGCTTCATTGGGCTCTTTCTGCCTCTTATGGGGACAGTGTAATAACTACTCAACAATAATACCAGCAATATTAGCTGACCTTTGTTGAAAATGCTAATGAATATTAAACTTCAGGGCCTGGGAAACCAATCCATCCAATAAAAATAACACTGACAAACAAAAAAGTTTCTACCCTATACATTTTTTTATCGTTCTCTTTCTTCCCAGCCCCTACAAACACACATTTCTCTACCTACAGACTATATGTAATGTCTCAACCACCAGCAATGTTTTCTCAATGAAAGATATATGCAGCATGTCCTGCTGCTGCCCAGTCGCCCACCTGGAAGTGGAGAGTGTTCTTCTGTCACACTGCACAACAGCACAAGCACATCAAAACTGCTCTTCTGTACCACCTTTCATACCTTTGGGTTTGTTTTGGTTTGATTTTTTTTCTCAGTTTAATTTTCAAATGACTTGCTATTTTTGAGCTGGGACCAAATCATAGTTTTCCCAAGAAAAATCAACAATAAGAATGTTCCAAAATTGCTGTACCCAGTAATCAAAACCCTGCAAATCTCAAAATCATTACTCACTGACATAACAGAAGAGGCTACATGGTAGAAATCAGGTTTTCTAGCAAGTAAATATCTCATCTATAAATTAGGTTATGACCACCACTCAAACACATATATCTAAAAATGATACACTAAATCAAATATAAAGACCTACTCATAAGGATAGGGCCAAAAATAATCACAGAAACTTCTTTTGTGACCAGTCCACTTTAATCACAGCCCCACCAGTTCATTTTAATCATAAAACATTAGTTACTGCTCTGACATGTGGGAGCTCTGCAAAGCAAACATAAGTGAACAGATATCTATCCCTTCCATTTCACCCATCATCTCTGATGTGCTTGAGTATTTGCTAACAGTGGACACCTTACAGAGACCAGAATGATTGCAGGCTCAAACTAAGCAGATGTTAAGGGGAAAATAGTCCATACAAAGGAACTGTGTAAACAAGTTCTTAAATCAGTCTTACTCCTCTAGTCACCCATCTTTAATCAAGAAATTATTCCCTTTATATTCAGTTTATATGGAGATGGGATGAGCTGGTGAGGGGAGACTTTTGAGGAGCATGGTCTCATCTGAAAACTCAGGATCACTCTTACCTCTAAAATTAAACAGACCATGATGCTGGAATTTTCTTGTCATTCCTGATAAATCCTCAGGATAACACGCATTCCGTCACATTTCAAGTGTCACCTTCACACTTTAAGTGAAGTTTTACTATGGATTTACTATGGAGTTTACCATGGAGCCGACAAGGAGAGGTGCCATGCTTGACCTCGTGCTCACCAACAGGGAAGGGCTCGTTGGAAATGTGACGCTCCAGGGCAGCCTTGGATGCAGCGATCATGAGATGCTCGAATTTGAGATCCTCAGGACAGTAAGAAGAGCATGCAGCAACCTCACTACCCTGGACTTCAAAAGAGCAGACTTTGGCCTCTTCAGGAACCTGCTTTGGAAGGTTCCATGGAATACATGGGATATATGTCTCTAGACATATCAAGGATGAGGCGGTCATTAAGAGCAGCCAACATGGCTTTACCAAGGGGAAGTCATGTTTGACCAACCTTATAGCCTTCTATGAGCAAGTAACTAGGTGGATGGATGATGGTAGAGTGGTAGATGTGGTTTTTCTTGATTTCAGTAAGGCATTTGATACTGTCTCCCACAGCATCCTCATAGATAAGCTAAGGAAGTGTGGGCTTGATGATCAGGTAGTGAGGTGGATCAAGAACTGGTTGGAAGGAAGAAGGCAGAGAGCTGTGGTCAATGGGGCAGGATCTAGCTGGAGGTCTGTGACTAGTGGAGTCCCTCAGGGCTCGGTGCTGGGACCAGTGCTGTTTAATATTTTCATCAACGACCTGGATGAGGGAACTGAGTGTACCCTCAGCAAGTTTGCTGATGATACTAAACTGGGAGGAGTGGCTGACACACCAGAGGGCTGTGTTGCCATTCAGTGAGACCTGGACAGGCTGGAGAGTTGGGCGGAGAGGAACTTGATGAAATTCAACAAGGGCAAGTGTAGAGTCTTGCATCTGGGGAAGAACAACCCCATGTACCAGTACAGGTTGGGGGCTGACCTGCTGGACAGTAGTGAAGGGGAAAGGGACCTGGGGGTCCTGGTGGATAGGAGGATGACCATGAGCCAACAATGTGCCCTTGTGGCTAAGAAGGCCAATGGCATCCTAGGGTGCATTAGAAAGGGTGTGGTTAGTAGGTCAAGAGAGGTTCTCCTCCCCCTCTACTCTGCCTTGGTGAGGCCACATCTGGATTATTGTGTCCAGTTCTGGGCCCCACAGTTCAAGAAGGACAGGGACCTGCTGGAGAGAGTCCAGCGCAGAGCTACAAAGATGACTAAGGGAATGGAGCATCTCCCTTATGAGGAGAGGCTGAGGGAGCTGGGACTCTTTAGCTTGGAGAAGAGGAGACTGAGGGGTGACCTCATCAATGTTTACAAATATGTAAAGGGTGAGTGTCAGGATGATGGAGCTAGGTTTTTTTCAGTGATGTCCAGTGATAGGACAAGGGGCAGTGGGTGTAAACTGGAGCATAGGAGGTTCCATGTGAACATCAGGAAAAATTTCTTTACTGTGAGAGTGACAGAGCACTGGAACAGGTTGCCCAGGGGGACTGTGGAGCCTCCTACGTTGGAGATATTCAAGGCCCGCCTGGACAAGTTTCTGTGTGATGTACTCTAGGTTACCCTGCTCTTGCAGGAGGGTTGAACTAGATGATCTTTTGAGGTCTCTTCCAACCCTTAGGATGCTGTGATTCAGTGATTCTGTGATACAGCCCTAGAGGGCAGAGGGGCCCAAAACTGTTGGTTGATATTCAAGTATCACCTGCTGCAAGCTCAGGAGTGTTGCATCCCAACCAGAAGGAAGTGCAGCAGGAGGGCCAGGGACCTCCTTGGATGGATAAGGAGCTCCTGAGGAAAATTCAATTGAAAAAAGAGGCTTATAGTAAGTGGAAGCAAGGACAGGTGGCATGGGAAGAGTACAAGGATGTTGTCTGAGAAGCTAGGGACCAGGTTAGGAAAGCTAAGGCTCAGTTAGAATTAAACTTGGCTAGAGGTATTAAAGAAAACAGGAAGGGATTCTACAGGTACATAGCAAATAAAAAACAGACTAGGGAGAATGTAGGCCCCCTCAGGAAGCTCTCAGAAGAAGTGGCTACCCTGGATTTGGAGAAGGCTGAGGTTCGGAATGACTTCTTTGCCTCGGTCTTCACTGGCAAAGGCTCTGACCAAATCACCCAAGTCTTGGAAGGCAGATGCAGGGACTGTGAGAATGAAGACCTTGCGCCCACTGTAGGAGAGGAACTGGTTCGAGACCATCTTAAAAATCTGAACGTGCACAAGTCCATGGGTCCTGATGAGATCCATCCGTGGGTCCTAAAGGAGCTGGCAAATGAAGTTGCAAAGCCACTGGCCATCATATTTGAGAAATCATGGCAGTCAGGTGAAGTTCCCGACGACTGGAAAAAGGGAAATATAACCCCCATTTTCAAGAAGGGGAAAATGGATGACCCGGGGAATTACAGACCAGTCAGTCTCACCTCTGCGCCTGGCAAAATCTTGGAGCAGATTCTCCTGGAAGGCATGCTAAGGCACATGAAAATCAACAAGGTGCTTGGTGACAGCCAGCATGGCTTCACTAAGAGGAAATCCTGCCTGACCAGTTTGTTGGCTTCTATGATGAGGCTACAGAACTGATGGACAAGGGCACAGCAGTTGATGTCATCTACCTGGACTTGTGTAAAGCTTTCGACACTGTCCCACAGGACATCCTTATCTCTAAATTGGAGAGACATCAATTTGATGGATGGACCACTCGGTGGATAAAGAACTGGCTGGATGGCCGCACACAAAGAGTTATGATCAATGGCTCAATGTCCAGCTGGAGACCAGTAACAAGTGGTGTCCCTCAGGGATCAGTGTTGGGACCGGTCTTGTTCAACATCTTTGTCAGTGACATGGACAGTGGGATTGAGTGTGCCCTCAGCAAGTTTGGCAATGACACCAAGCTGTGTGGTTCGGTTGATACACTGGAGAGAAGTAATGCCATCCAGAGGGACCTTGACACACTTGTGAGGTGGGCTGATGCCAACCTCATGAAGTTTAACCATGACAAGTGCAAGGTCCTACACCTGGGTCGGAGCAATCCCAGGCACAGCTACAGGTTGGGCAGAGAAGAGATTCAGAGCAGCCCTGCGGAGAAAGACTTGGGGGTGTTGGTCGATGAGAAAATGAACATGGGCCGACTTCAGTGTGCCCTCGCAGCCCAGAAAGCCAACCGTATCCTGGGCTGCATCAAAAGGAGCGTGACCAGCAGGTCGAAGGAGGTGATCCTGCCCCTCTACTCTGCTCTCGTGAGACCTCACTTGGAGTATTGTGTGCAGTTCTGGTGTCCTCAACATAAAAAGGACATGGAACTGTTGGAACAAGTCCAGAGAAGGGCCACAAGGACTGGAGCACCTCCCGTATGAAGACAGGCTGAGGAAGTTGGGGCTGTTCAGCCTGGAGAAGAGAAGGCTGCGTGGAGACCTCATAGCAGCCTTCCAGTACCTGAAGGGGGCCTATAGGGATGCTGGAGAGGGACTCTTCATTAGGGACTGTAGTGACAGGACAAGGGGTAACGGGTTAAAACTTAAACAGGGGAAGTTTAGGTTGGATATAAGAAGGAAATTCTTTCCTGTTAGGGTGGTGAGGCACTGGAATGGGTTGCCCAGGGAGGTTGTGAATGTTCCTTCCCTGGCAGTGTTCAAGGCCAGGTGGGATGAGGCCTTGGGTGATATGATTTAGCATAAAGTGTCCCTGC
Source organism: Pezoporus flaviventris (assembly GCF_033815535.1). Lineage (NCBI taxonomy): Eukaryota > Metazoa > Chordata > Aves > Psittaciformes > Psittacidae > Pezoporus > Pezoporus flaviventris. The sequence goes on from NW_026892760.1 coordinate 256,828, forward strand.
CCACGGCAGGAGGGTTGGAACTAGATGATCTTAAGCTCCTTTCCAACCCTAACGATTCTATGATTCTATGAGTTCAGAAAACAGATGTTGGAAAATATCTACCAGGACTGTGCTTCTTTAGACAGAGCATTCAGAAGAAGCACTGGTATTTCCTTGTGTCACATAGTGAGCATGGTTGTGACTTCTCTTTCTGTATTAAATCCTACCTATTCTGGTATTTAAATACAACAGGCATAGCAGCATTAATAAAAAAGGATGTAGGCAGAAAGAGAAAACACAGGGAGGATTTTTCCTCTGTCAGCTTCTTCATGCAGTCTACAGCTCATTTTATTCACTGGTTAATCCTAAATCCTCTCCAGCGACTTGAAGCAGTCAGACTACCTGAACTGAGCTTAATGAGCATTCTTGCAAGTATATTCCGACTTCTTCCACCTCTACTCTTATCAGTATTGTAAGCAGAACTAAATCTCTAAGAAAGTCTGCAAAAATGCACCAAATCTGATTGTAAGAAAGCATAACAGACCAAAATAATAGGGAGGTATTTCTTTCTCCTCCATAACCCTCACCACTGTGTGCAACTCCTGGAATTCCTGGATGGTGATGTTGGGGAAAAGTGCTCAGTCTCGGTGAAGAATCCTGGGGAGAAGTAGGACTAAACAAAGGCTTTTCAGGTTTCTTCATTGTAGGAGAAGACATATCTGCAACAGAAAAAACGGAACAGTGACGTTAGCTTAGAAGCCTGTCTCAGAATGCATCATTTTATAAACCAAAGATTTATTTTTTTTTTCACTGTTCTTGCATAAATATTATTTGGTAAACCAGCTCCCGTATGACCAATAAACTAATTTTAAACTATTGATTTCAAACTTGAGAATGAATAATAATCCCATAACTGGTCTTCATTCTGCAAAACAGAAACGACATTCCTTTCATTCCAGATAAGCCAAACAGTAAAGAAACGCATGTCTTCAGAACCTCCCTAGGCACTTCTCAGCTCCCCAGAACATCACCAAATCATCTGCTCCTTCAACAGCCACATAATCTTTATTGCATTTTTTTAATGGAACACCTACATTCAGGTGTGTAGGGTAACTGCCATACACATGCTGGTTTATGGTATTTATTACTTTGTTATTTCAAACCCATCCCTTGCCCTTCCCAAAACCATAATGAAACTATGTAACTTCCCTAAGAATAAAGGCTACTTCAGCTTCTCTATTACATCTTTTCCCATGTCTCAACTAGGGTATTCCTACTGTTCCTCCTAGTTTCCCAATCAAAAAAATCTCTTTAGAGTTCATTGTGTAAAGATAACACACCAGTAGCGACAAATGTATGATTCCTACCATACAGGTTTACTGATATTGCATAAAGCAAAAGTTCTGGATTATTCCTGAAAGTTTAAACTAATTACGTAACATTTGTTGGACATTGCACCAAATGATTTCAAAGTATAATATTTTATGGGATACCCATCAATATCCTAAGTGGGTTCCATTTCAAATCAACATGACCAAATTCATGTTTAAAGCAAAGGTAATTTCTTAAGTACTTTACTGGACTGGGGCCATGTTGCAGCTGACTTTCCTACACAGACTATGTCAGCCCTTGAAGTGATTTTGACGCTTTTAATATTAGAACACTATATTGTGCTTTTCTGAGTGGACATACAATCATCTTGGAAGGCAAAGACAGGCCTGCAAAATGTAAGCACCTTACTGAGACCAAATTGGAACAGTGCTTTCTGAACTGGATGGACATTAAGAGTGGGTTTTCATCATAAAGCCATACTTGTAGCAGTAACAATCAAATCAAGAGACCACTTGCCTGCTCTGCCCCATCCTGTTATCAAGCCCTGCACAGGCACAGGCACCAGACCCAAAACAGACACTGCCAGTGTCCCTCCGTCATAGCCCTGCAACTGCCCTGCTCCCCTCTGGTCCTCACTATAAGTCTGCTGATTTTCCAGAATCAAGGTTCACTTTTTCAAGAAGGCTGCTGAGAAAGGCTTTTATTCAACAGAACATTAAGCAAGAGCAAGGAATTGCTTTACAATACAGCAATTCAGTACTATTTCAGCTTTAACAGATGTAGCAAAGGTTAGTGCATGCTTTTTATTATTCTGACATGTTGCAATTTTATATTGTTATCAAAAACACTTAATGCTGACAGAGCCACCTCTAGCTCTCTCAGAAAAATTTGGTAAATAAATTGCTGAGAAAGAAAAGAGAGCAATATTTTGTTTCTTTGAATTTATCTGCGAGTAGCAAAGAAAAAGCTGCCAAATGGTTAGTTTTGTTGAATGCATTCTACCAAGCTAAGACAAAATTTTTTAAATTGTAAGACTGGGGTTTTTAATTGATTTTTGCACAGACAAACAATGATAGGATGGCATATTGATTCTGGAATGACTTTCAAATATTTCAGTATGTTTAATTTTCTTCTGAAATGACAGCCCTAGCTTCTTCATGTAAGGTCCTAGTTCAATCAAAGCAAGAAAACTCTCACACCTCCACAACAGATGTAAGGTTTTATAAAAGCCTGGGACAAAATTAACCATTGTCTTTATACTGTGGTTCTGAGCATGCACAGTGTCTGTTTCTGCAGAAACACTTCAGTGTTACAGCTGAAGAAAAAAAAAGAAAGAAAAAGATAAGTATGTCTAACAGCTTGTGGACACAGCCTCCCACTACAGCACTGTGGTCTTCAGCAGTTGTCACAGAACTTAATTAGTGACCAAATAGCTTGTTGACCCTACCACATATAGGCAATGACAAAAGAGAGAATGTACAGTTTAACTTTACTTCAAGCTAGAAATACTGTGCTTAAGTCTCCCTAAGGGAAATCTTTTCCTTATGTAAAGCTCATATTCAACAAAAGAATTTATGAAAGAAAGAGCTGCTACCTCCTGAAGGTCTGCAGGCATCAGCAGCTCTGATTTTTGGAATGCAACAGGGATTTAATTTGTTTGGTGACTCTTACTTCATTAAATAAGCAAAAGTTGTTTTGTTTTTCAAAATATTTTAGTTGCTCGAAAGAAGTATGCTATATGAAGAGCAATGTAATCAGATTATCCATTAACCCACCAGTGGCATCACTAATTGGAAAAGAATCTACTCAAAAGGAGTTTGGGGAGTATGATAACCCCCACATTTGCTTTAAAAATGCGGAACTTATTCCTGCTCCTACTTTATGGAAGTAAAAATTGTAGTTAGTGTGTAGGAAATGGACAGCATAAATTATGAAGCAAATGCAATTTGCTTCTCATATAGAAGACTTTCAAGGCGAATGCAACTGGTAGTCAGGAATAGAAAATTCATCCCTGCCATAAAATACTTGTAACCCACCTAAACAGCAACTTTAATATATATTACGCAGCACACTAAAATTAAATACTTTCAGAAGTCTTGTTATTCATAACATAGGCAACTGCAAAGAATAATGGCTGAAGTACAGGCAGCAGATTCTTTGTTAAAACAACACACTTTGCATTGAGAAGTAATTCAGATAGCCCCGTCTCCCCACAGCCTCCGCGCCTCTCCCCATGTGTGCGTGGCCATCATAACGGAGCATTCATGCTCCTGTCACTGCTAAATGACAGATGCAGCCGACGGGAGACAGAACAATAACTATTTGTATACGTTAGGAAGAAAGGCTGCAGCCGTATCTTTCTTGCCCAAGAGACTAGGCTTAGAGCGTTAACAGAAAAACACACAAGTTACATTTCTTTGGAGAGCTACCAGTTACAAAACCAAAAAGTGGAAAAAAGGAAACAAATGCAACACACTTTTTCACTGCCTATAATTTTGCTCACAAGAAACAGTGCCTTTAAATAAAGCAGAATGTGTTAAAGTGGCAGTGAGACCTCATACGATTTTAATAGTAGTTTCTATATAATAGAAAGCACACATTTTTCTCATTTTAAAACATGTTACTTTTTCCACATCAGGAGAAATAGTCTAGTAGGCTACATAGAGCTTAGTTGTATACTGATAATTACGTAATGAGTGACAAATAGAGGTCACAAAAACAGGCCATTTGCTCTCAAGTCTGTGTGAAAGTTTCAGGAATGAGATTCCGATTCTTATTACTTTGAGAATGAAAATAAAACTGCTTTAAGTTTTATTTATTTTAAATCTTCTGGAAAAAATGCTAAGTACAGATGAAAAGCAGAAAGATGCCAAAAGCACTTAGACGAAATTATCAGAAGGTCAGTGTTGATCAGACACTGTGTCCTCTCCTGCTGACAATTTTCTTCAAATGTGGGAAAAGGCTTTGTTTTTTCTTTAAATTCACAGTGCTGCTCCAGAACACTCTTGCCTGTATCTGTATTCTCATATTACTGTGCAGATACAGTATGCATGCACCCAAACAGGTGGCATGATATACATTTTAAAGCATCACATAAAAGAAAAAAGGGTTTATGCAAATAAAAAGAGTTAGATCATCTGCCTACATAGCAAGATAGAAGAGCTGCTGTGAAGCATAGCGCATGTAACCTGTTCATCAGCAGCTTGCACAAATGGTGCTCCAGATGTATAGCTGTTTAAGACAGCCCAAGGCAACAATTTTGATCAATTCTAATGTGATAAAATGCTGCAGGGAAAGTGTGCAGAAATGTGTTTACATCAGCCTTTAATTAAACTGTTGTTCACTTTCAAAGAACCTTAGGAAACACTAATGAGACACGAGTTTTGGCAATTTCCTTATCAAAGCAAAGACCCTCTTCTTCAGCCTGAAGCAGCTTGTCATCCAGGCAGCTCCCTGGATGAATGTCACCTTGGCACACCACTCAGCAAGCCACCTGTTAGCAGAACTTGGCTAGAATCGAGCAGTGATCCAGGGCAAGTTCAAACATCCACCTGCCTGCTTCTGGACACCTGATCTGCTTTCCTCCTCACCACCGTAACATGGCAGCTTCTCTTCCTTGCTCATGAGACATGCTTATGAGCAGAGTAAGAAGAAATTATAGACACATATTAAATCTTTTAATGCAGTTATTTACCTCTTCTTATTAGTATGTTTTTTATTACTTAGTTTAACAAGTTTATCTTTACAAGGTGTGCTGCTGCAGACAACAATCTGTAAAGATTCATTCACAAGTCACTAGTGTAGCCTCACCTCCAAGATAAAACAACATTCAGCTTACTGTATATATAACCTCTGTGAAAGCAGGAAAGCTATGGAGCCATAGCACCACCAGCAATCTGTAAGAGGCATCTTTTCATGTTACAGTTTTAAATAATCAGGTCTTTTCCCAGAAACAGAACCTAGTGTAACCTGGTGGGAGGATACACTACATACATCACATCCCTCTGTGCCTCACTTTCCACTGCCTCTAACAGAGCTGATGGGTATGCTTCTGTGAAGCACATGTGAAAACTTAAGTAAAACTTTAAATTCACATTGGATAGCTGTATGATGATGATGAATTGTGACAAATACCACTGTGCTCAGGAGAAACAGTTTTGTTCTACACCTCTGCATGTGACGAATGAGCAGAGCCACCCTGCACAGGCAGAGCCAGCAAACTAATTTTCAGATGTGTTCAGTCCAATTTCCTTCACCCATGTAAGCATCCTGTATTTCTCAGCTGTAGGTCTTAATAAGGCACCTAACACTGAACATTGACAGCTGTGTGCCTCTAAAGCACAACACCTCTCATTTGTAAGAAAAAGGCTTTGCTCTATCTGTCCTAAAGACTTGGCTGGATGGAAAACCAGCAATCCTGAAAATCAAAACATTTTAATTCATTTATCTTCTTCACAAAAAATAAATGGTGGCATATTTTTGTGAATATATAGGAGAGAAAGATGTGCCTGAACAGCCTGGTGTTTGAGATACTTGATGCCTAGAATAGAGAAAATCTTGCTAGAATTTCTGTTCAGTATCAGGCAGAGATCAGGCTTTGCATCTAGCAAAAGTGAACATCCTAACAGGGGAACTAGATTACAATTTCTCCCAATGCCATTTTCAGTGCTGCAAGGTGGTGAGCAAAATACTACCTTACAATTCAGCAGAACAAGAGTAAATTTATTACAGTAACGGCTTACTTATTTCCTTGATCATTCTCTGCTAATCTTTTCCAATAAATTTCACTATTTTCTTTTGCATTGCTCCATAACCATTAGTATATAAAAGAGAAGAAAGTGATGCAAGAACTTTCAAAGTGAAATGTGAGAGTCAGAAACCCTTTAGATGGAGTAAACATGTCGTTCTTCTCATCCTTTCCCACATGCAAACTTCCAGAATACTGTATGTTACTGCCAACAGCTACATTCTGAGGGAGGTGTTAACTTCGATGTTTGGCTTTTTTCCTCAACAGAAAGTGATTTCGACAAAACATAGAGGGATTGTATTTACCTGCCTTTATATTTCCCACCATACTGGAGGTGAAGATGAAGTGGGGGGTTGTAAAATCCAGGCAAGTCTGTACAAACAAGTTCTAGGATGCTTTTTGTTGCTCTCTGTGACTAACTGTAAAAAGTTGTACAACAGAATTTCTTCATTGCATTACTGATTATCCTTCTTCTTATCATCAGAAAGCAAAACAACTCGTACAGTTTCTGTTAAAATTATATACACTAGCTTTTGAAAAGTATAATTCTAATGCATGGTTATTTAAGTTAGGGTAATTGAGAACTCTTTTTTTAAAATTTTTCAGTTTTAACAAAAAGCAGTTTATAAAACAGGAGAAGAGGAAAGATATGATGGTCAGATTGGAGCATTAATATTGAATATGTACATAGCAAAACTAACCATATCCTAAAGTAATTTCAAAAAACATTTAACTGTAAAACAGGACATACACCCCTAATCCCATAACAGTTGTTTGACAGTGTCATATGACATGTAGTAACCACCTACTGAAGAGATTATTCCTATTTAAATTTACATCTATTCCCATTAAGATTAGGCTGAAACTATGGCATGTTATTCTGCAAGAATAGTGGGCAGCAGCAACTCTTCATTCTCATCCTTCAAACCCACCTTGCCACTCCCCACGAGAAAGTAACAATAAGTCTCCCAGGAAAGGTTCATAATCGGCATGAGATGGCATAAAGCTGTCCAGCCTTCCTAACCTGACGTGCTTCATACCAGAAGCACTGTCCAGGTGGGAGATGCCCAAGACACAGGTGCCACCACACAGAGGCCATGGAGAGGTGGACTGTTGCTGCTGGAGGGAGGTGAGAATGTCTCCATCAGCCCTGCAGTGACCCAGGGGGCCAGCAGGAAGAGTGACAGGTTTCTCCTATTCAGCCTCTCCTCCCTCCCTTCTTCCCACAACTTGAGAATCAGTTTATCTAAGCACCTCTGTACCTGCACAGCCCATCAGATGTCATATGGGAAGTACTTAGGAGTAACTCAGAGCTCATTGGGGTAGCTACCTTTTAAACATGGAACAGGCACTCCAAGTAATAAGGCTGCCTTAAGAAACAGAGATAAAAAGTATGAGACCAAAACCACAGTATTGCTGCTACAAAGAATGTACTACAACAAACATATATACTGCCATTAAAAAAAACGTATGAGGCCCCCAGGTACTCTGAACTGTTATAAATAACCCTTAAGCAGCTACAGTGTACTTTAGGTACTCGACTACCTTTTTATTTAACTTTACACTTCAGAAACAGACTGGGCCATTTCGTTATCTATGAATCATTGTTAAGAGATGTGATTCCAGTAGACAGCTGTGAGCATTTTGGGAGACTGTGAGAAAATCTAATTAAAAGCCAAGCAAATTATAAAGACTTTAAGTACATTTCAGTCATTTATTAGATTATCCTACAGAAGGTCATCCAAACACAAGGAAAAATGCCCAGCTATAACACCTCATTAATGCTGAGAATCCAAAGACCTTGGCCAGAAAATGAAATCAATATTGCAACCTTAACTGCAAAAGTCAGAAAAGTATTCCCAGTTTCTAATGCAGTAAGATTAAAAGAGGCATTTGAGAGAAAAATAAATGAAGGGAAGTTGTTGATTTAGAAGCATTTAGGTTATGGCATCTCCTTTTTATTACTATTATAGTCTCTACTGGTAACAGTTTAGGATGGTTTAATAGATGTTCTATATTAATTGTAGATCCATCTAGGGAATGGTTTTGAACTGAGATAAAATCATTAACTCACACTGAAATATACTACTCTGACCAAGCTTGATACAGTTCATATGAACACAGTGAAAAAGAGTAATTAAGAACCTTTTCAAATGTATCTATATATACAGCACAGAAACAAAGAATCTATCAATGAAGACAAAAAGGACAGGTGCCTAAAAAAAAATACAGTATGTGGGCTAAATTTATTTTTTCCATCTCATGGATGTACCACAGATGTACTGGGGAAAAATGTCAGAGCAGGCATCTATGATGCATGATGTACTATATACCTATACTTTTGGAACTGATGATATTCTGCACCACATAGGTCAGGTCATATAGAATGATACTTATCTTACAATTTCTAATAGATGCTGATCAGTTTCAATTATACTAACGAAATCTCTTATTTAGGAACACTGGAATAGGACAATTACGTGTAATAGCTCCTGAGCCAAATCTTGAATTAAGACATGCATTTTACCACCGATTTCAATCATAAGACATTTTGCATCACTGTCAAGGTAACAGGATGTTGCCTAGTATATAGCTCACCACAGAATAAGTGCTATGCATACAAGACAAATATCCATTTGCACTTACATCTTTCACTGAGGTACATAAGAGAGGCATATGCTAGCCCTTAGTGTATTCAAGTCACTAATCACACATGGAAAACATTAAGTAATAAGCCTTGCCACAATATACGAGTCAAAATAAAAGACAAAGAACCTATAATGAGATTTTTTTACAGTTACTTTATTGAGAAAATAACAGCCATTTCCAGGAACGCAAAAAAGCAAACCTTTTTGAATGCTTCTTGCTGCATCTCCTACTGTATTTGTCTTTCTGTCTCTATTTCTAAACATTTTATTACTCTTCATTCATTCAGAAACTGAAGTGTACATGGGCTGAAGGACAAGTCTGCTCTGCCCAGAGTAGAAACTTCCTCTTCTGCTACTCTGAATATTTGAAGATAATCATGAACAAGTTGAAAATTGGTCTAAAGCTATTCTAAACACAGAAAATCAGATATAATCTCTGTTGCTTTATTTTTTGAGTCAATATGAACGTAACATCATTCTCACCCAGTAATGGAGGATGTAAATTATTTTGATGTACAAGCAACTTAAGATAATGTTTTTAATAATGTTCATGAATTTTTTTCTTCTTTCTCTACCTTTTTAATTAAATAAGCATTTGAAAGCTCCTTCCCCTATTTTTCTATACCTAGTGCCTTTCCACTTCTAAAGATAAGAAAGCAATTTTAATCTTGATGGAAATAATCTTTAACTTATTTTATGTGCTAGGAGTTTTTCTTGTAAAATTGCCACTATGGAAACAAAAAGTAAACCAATTCACTATTGATTTTAAATTTAACTATCATGGTAGAACTGCCAATTTTTCACGAGCAGGCATGATGCCCATTCATTGAACACTGTCAATGGCTTGTTCTGCAAACAGGAAGAAAGAGGAGAACTCAACTTCCAGCCTTTTAGGCAGCTCTTCCTTTCTAATGCTATTGTTTGTTATTGTTTGATGCCACTTTTAGTAGCCAAGGGGCTAAGAGAAGCCATGACTAAGAATTATTTCTGGAAATACACTCTGAAAATTTATTCTTGATAAAAAGTACCCCTTAATTTATGAATATTAAGTTAAAAATTCTTACCAAGTGGCAGTATTTGACTACTGTGCACACATTATACTAGTTAGAAAATTCAAATAGATCCATAAGGTATGCATGGATATATGTGTATATATATATGTGTGTGTATATGTGTATACATTGACTGAAGAGTATTTTGAAATATTAGAAAATACAAAGGCAGATGTAACAGAAGTTACTAACAAGACATATATTGCTTTAAAACATGCTTTGACATACAAGGATTTTGAGAACTCAGACTGAGTCAAAAACACAGAAACGCATTTAACAGACGTTCGTCAAGGTAAAACTTTGCAAGAAGAATTCATCTGTTAGATGGAGACTATGAGTTTCTAAAGCATTACCCTTCAGAAGAAACACTGGGAGCTGGAAAAATTCCTGAACTCTGTCCCACACAGGCCACCAAAAAGCCAAGGTGATCTGTTACTGTTCTCAACTCCTGCACCACATTAACTACTTCCTCTTTTAGTTCCCTCACTTCAGAAATAAGAACATCCATCTTTGACAGTTGATGAGAAGAAGGCCCAAGAAGGAAAGAGCCATCAGGAAGGACCCCAATGGGGAAGGAATGTCCAGTGGGTGGGGAGAGAGAAAAAGGGGACAAGTGTCCAGATGAGGGGTATCCAACAAAGGGGGTCGGGACCTGAGAAGTGGAGGGTCCAACAGCTGCTGGCCAATCAACAGGTGAAGGCGGTCCAGCTGTTTCAGTTTTAATGGTATGCTGGCATCTTGATTCTTGACTGTTGGCAGAGGTGGGTGAGGTGTAAGAGAGTGAGCATGATGAAGAAACTGTAAAATTAAAATTCACTTCATTGTATATTGACATTCAGTATTTCCAGACACCTGACTACTACAGAAATCCACATGAATCTTTCCACTTTTATCATGACCAGCGTGCATTTTATTTATTTATAACATACACAGTGTTATAACAGATCTCAAGGACAAATACTGAAACAGTATACAATTATGTTAAATCACTTTGTCAAGCTAGCCTTTAGAAAAGAAGCCATAGGTTCCCACAATGTGATCTGTTCCTCTGTTATTCCTGATTCCTTATGAGTTAAGGAAAAAGTATTGACTTACTTACCAGTTAATAAAACAAGATGTTCTCCAACAGTTCTCAGCCTACTAGATTCTCCCTATTTTTTATTCACTGCGCTACTCATTATTTTCATTATATTATTAATAGCTTTCTCTTCTAAATGGGAAAGATAATTTTTTTTTTTTTTTACTGTACAAAATTTCTAAAACACCTACCAAATTTACTCATGGAGCAACTTCCATCTGTTTCAAGAAGTATTACTATACTACTGCAGAAACAGGTTTTTTTAATAGAGAAAAATATAAAGAATCCAGTAACAGCAATCTGGAAAAAGGAAGACTGCAAGAGGTTTACAGCAAACTACTATTTAAATCTAAATATATTTCCAGTTGGTAGAAATGTAAGATGTGATACAGGTATTATTGAAATTATTACAACATTCAACTGGAAAAACTGAGGTACAAGAGAGAACAAGTAACTTCCACAGAGTCTGGCAACAAACACAAAAATTGAACTGCTAATTGTCATCTTAGGGCTCTATTTTTAAGTAATGCACCAGTCTTTTCACTTTCTTAGGATTTGGGATTTTGGGGGGATGATTAGTTACTTGGAAAGCTAATGGTTGAAAGAAGGTTTGGGAGTAATCTTTGTCGTTATAAACCTGCCTATTTGCTCTGCAGGAAGACCTCACACCTGCTTAAAAATACATGCAAATAGAGTTTTAGTTTGGTTATGCAAATAGAGTTTAAGTATTTTAACATAGCAAAAGTAACGGCACAAACTACAGAATCTTCCCACAGTGACTGAATATATGTAAACTCAAAAACAACACTGCAAATCCACAGTACTATCTTTTTTAATCTGTTTTTAAGTTATTATACATACTCTTTTGGTTACATATATTTTTAGAGTAGTTACAAACTTTTGCAAGTCAATGAAGTAAACCTTCAGTGCAGCATCATAGCTTCCAGGCTTTTCTTCCATAAGGATTTATCATCTGACTTCAATAAATACTAATAAAAATTATTTATAATACTAATTTTGGTTAATTAGAGGGGGTTTTATATTTTTCTATCAGAACAGTAACATGCATAACAATACTACAGCACTGGATCATGAATCCACTGCTTATAACCCTTTATAGATTGGTTTTGACCAACTTTATGCCACCTAAAGTTCCTACTTTTCAGATACACTCACTTATTTCTGCCCAGAATTATATATTTAAATATCTTCCAACTTCACTACGTACATCTTCCAACTCCACTAAAATAGACTATAAAACACAACATCTGGAAATTTTGTCAAGTTTTGGAAGTGGTACCAGAAGAAGAAGGTAGATAACAGCACAAGGACTAAGTCTGGAGGTTTAAAACTGAAAGTGTCGTGTGCAGAAGATTTTGTTGGAACAGGGCTAGATTTCTTTTTCTTAGTTTCGCAAATGCAGATCCTGGCTAAACTACAAGTACTCCTGTAGTCATGTTCCTGCCCCTCATAATGCATGCTTGCAAAGTAGAGAAGCTGTAGAAGCTATGAGGATTACAACAGAGTCACTCATAGAAAATCACTCCTTTCCTGATGTCTGTTTACCTACTAAACTACATGATATTTATTTTCCACAGCAGTGAAAGTTTGATCTAACCTGTACCACCCCACTGCAAATTTTTATTTCTCACATTTTTAATCTGTTTTTTGTGAGACACCACCTGGAATACCGTGTTCAGTTCTGGAGTCCCAAACATAAGAAGGAGCTGCTAGAGTGAGTCCAGAGGAGGACCACAAAGATGCTCAGAGGGATGGAACACCTCTCCTGTGAAAGCCTGAAGGCAGGCTGAAAGAGTTGGGCTTGCTCAGCCTGAAGGCTCAGGGGAGACCTCAGAGCAGCTTCTAGTGCCTAATGAGGGATGATGAGAAATCTGGAGAAGGACTTTTTACAAGGGCATGTAGTGATAGGACAGGGGGGAGAATGGCTTTAAACTGAAAGAAGGAAAATTTAGACTAGACATGAGGAAGAAGTTCTTCACTGTGAGGGTGGTGAGGCACTGGAACAGGTTGCCCAGAGAATCTGTGGATGCCCCACCCCTGGCAGTGTCCAAGGATGGGTTGGCCAGTGCTTGGAGCAATCTGTCTAGTGGAAGGTGTGCCTGCCTGTTGCGGTGGGGTTGGATCTAAATGATTTTTAAGGACACTTCCAACCAAAACCATTCTGTGTTACCCAGTAATTTTTATCTAATTCATTCTATCAAAATGGTGAAATGCCCCCTAGACATCTATGAAACTCTTAACTACTTTATTCCAACCTGTTTCAGCTATCATTGTTTTACTGTGACTATCACCAGTTCCAAACTACCACTGTCATCTCATTTTTGCTACTTTAGAAATGTAGCTAAATAAAGACACGAAAAGCCTTCATGACAACAGAATCTTTCAAAACCATGTAAATTTCTATTTCAATGAAAATACATTAAAAAATAAGAATAAAAATACAGTAAACTTAGGTATGCAGATGAAGAAACTAGATCTAGTACAGGTCAGAAGTTAGTCTTGTTCTGTCAGGTTCAAAACAATGAAACTGAAATCAATATTGACATATCTTAATATTAATCCTATTTCTGATTTTCTTTCTCTTAGAAAAGTTAAAATTGCATCAGATTGAAAGTGAAAGTGAGTGTTTACTTAACAATAAACATGATACCTCTGCACATTCTCATTTGTGGATACTGTGAAATGATTCATATTTCTGGTGCTGATGACCTTTGGAAACTGCATGGAAAAATAGTGGCTACTGGGACTACATGAACATCCCCTGGTGACACTGGATGAGCACAAATGTGAACCCAGATGGTTTCTTTTTTTTCATTTATGCCTAACCTAATATGACACACAAATCTCCATGCTTGAGAGGGAATTAGTACCACTGAGTTCTCTGGCATAGAAAACCAACTCCAAACTTTTATTTCTATTATCTTTGTGTTTGCAGGCATAGGGAAACAGAACATAGGTTTTCACAAATACCCTATCTTGGTAAGACTTCTGTATCCAAAACAAGCTTTCCACAGATACATGCTAATATGAAGATAAGTATCTAACAAACTAGCAGCAGAACAAATATGCCAGGAGCTGCCAAATACCCCTTCCCAGTGAGGCCAGGTATAAAGGACAAGCACTGCGCCCACTACCTCACAGTGTTTCCACAGCAGCAGGGTAACCTCAGAAAGTGAATGCAGCCAAAGTAAAGCTTATGCTTCCCCCAGTGTAATGGTTTTCAGACCATACAATGGTCTATCTGTCCCTCTGCAGAAATGGAAGAACATCTTAAGGACAGAAAAATGAGCTCTGAGATCCCTCATAGTGTCTTAAAGATAAACTCTCTGCCAGGGCTCTGCAGCTCCTACAGTTCACTCAGAACAAAGGGACTTCATTTCACAAGTGGGGACATGTGGTGACCACTTTACAGAGGAACTATGGGCTGTTTTCCCCACAGCTGCAAAAAATACTTAACTTGAAAAGCACAAATATTGAGGTACAAGCCTGTCTTTTAGGAAAAGTCCTAATAAAGTGTCAGTTAAGAGTCATGGAGTGAAATATTTCACACAAGCGGGAAGATTCTGGCTGTTAGAACTGCTATTTTGCTGTCCGTAAGTTTGGGTATGCAAAACCACAGGCAAGTTTGGGTTTTTATTTTAAATTCAACAGTCAATGCAAACAGACAGAAACAAAAAAATATTAGGGCCTCCGTAACAAAAACACAAAAGAAACAGTGAAGGAAAGACTAGTAACGTTGTGTGAGAGGAATAGCCTAATGATGAGAACACAGGCCAACCATAAGCAGAAGATTAAAAGGAGACCAATCGTAAAAAAAATTGAAAATAAAAGGTAGTTAAATTAAATACCCAGCACATGCTACCTTGCACACATGAACGAAAGAAAAAAATCAGCAGGCAAAAGAAAAAGGAAGGAAAAAAAGGACTAAACCAATCTAAATATGAGCTAAGGCCAAAGGGTCAGTTGGTCACTGAAGAACTGAAAGCAACGATGAGCAGTGGACAGTGAAAAGGAGTGCAAACACTGGATGATTAGCAAAGGAAGCAATGGCATGTCTTTTTCTCTGTTTCGCTTCTACATACTTTGCTGTACATTTCCCAGACTCCCCAAATAGCTGCAGCACGTCAGCCACAGGATCCATTAACCAACAGTGCTCAAATACATGTAAGCATATTCACATCACAAAGGTGAGGGAAAAGACCATGCTGGTATCTAGGTTTTTAAAGCATTAAGATTACATGAGGGAAAGTTATGAGAATTAATTTTACTGTTTTGACAGCCATAACTCTATTCTCCACACAAACATATTCCTACCTTCTGATAATCCAAACCACAACAACACCCTTTAGCATGTGGATGTAGTCCCACAGAGCTACATGTGGGCTCTTCAGAAAAGAGCCTATTGGACCTTTCCGTGTCACAATGTCTGGACTAAATGCACATACAGCATTCTGTCATGGATAAACAAGAACTGAGTAAACGCATGTTGACCCAACCACCATATAGATATTTTGCTTTTTACTTGAAACCACTGCACTCAAAATCCTGCTGAGATCATCACAGCATTCACAGTATCAAGTACCTCACTTGCACACATCTTTTCAAACTATTGATAAGTGACCAGATGGAAAAATTATTATGTGGTTGTTTATACCATGTCCTGTTGACTGCTGGTTATAACTACATTTATGAAACCAGCAAATACATATTTGAGACAGAAAAATGATTTCTCTAAAATGCCATCATTTTATTGTCGTAATGAAAGCGCAGATGCAGTGATGTATATTTGAATAATATACTTGGAGGCAAAATAGTCCCATGTTACTCACCTTGATCTCTTTCATGCCATGTCCGACTCCCCGCAGCTGGTGAATTTGGAGAAGGATAAAAGTCTCCTGTCGGGCTTGGCTCCATATTTTCATCTATGGAGATAGTTTTGGGTCTTTTGCTGTAATGTGAGATTTGGCAATGAATATGATACACAGCTACTAATGGAATATAGACTGCTTTGATTACAAGAAATATTTCAATAGAAAGTAAAATAGAAAGTAATTCAAATATGCAAAGCACAAAGAAAGTGGATAGTAAAGCCTACATTAACTTAGATGATGTTATTTAATAATATGTAATGCAGGCATGTGCTTGCATTTTCCACATGATTTAATATTTCAAAGATGGCATGAATGGGTAACATAAAAGTCTACCAGCATTTGGCTGAACAAATGAGAAACCAGTTCCTGTAATGTACCAGTGAAAGGTTGTGTCATGAGAGTGTTGAACACTAGCAGAAACCACAAAAGCACTGGAAAACCATGACTGATAAAGGCAAACCAGGAACTTTTCTGAACATGTTGATAAGAAAAAAATGTAGTTTACTGTATTTCAGCAGTCAAAATTCTAAGCTTTTCAAAGACTTTTCATTTCAGAATATTTTAATTAAAAAAAAAAAAGAAAGAAAAAAAGGCCCATATTTCAAGTCCGCTATATAAAATCAGTGGACACTTCAATGCCGTGGAGGGAGTGGAAGCTTCTTTTTAACAATATATACTGAAGCTGTTATGCTGGCTGCCATAGAAAACCAGTGTGAAGGTTTTAATGGTGGTGGTGGTATTACTGTTATTACTGTTGTTAGGACAACACTGTGAGAATTAACTCATGCATTTCTAAAATGTAGCAGGTGAAATGCCAAGCTGAAAATATAGTGGAACGAAATAGGGTATATGAGCAAAATAACTCAGAAGCACCAGACACTAGCAGAAAAACACCCTAGTCCCTAGCAGACTGTTAGACCCTATACCACTGTGCAGATATTTCCTGACTCACTGGGTTGGAGAAACATGGGTTAATGTGAGGTCCTACAGTGCTCACGATTTCATGGTACATCGGACGGTTTCAGAAAACCAAGGGGCCCTAGGGGCATGACTGTACATGATTTGGGAGTCAGAAGGAAGGCACAGCAGGTTCTCCATCTCTGTGGCCCACCAACTGCTTCTGAGGGAGGGAATGTTGCCTCTTTTAGAGATGGGAGAAGCAAGCATGTCAAAGCAAGGAAGAAGGAGGTTCCTTGGATCAAACTGCCTGTAACAGGCACATGGAGACCCTTGAGAAAAAATAGAGGGCCTGTGACTACCCCACATGCTTCTCATTGTACCTACTGTGCTAGGAAATGCCCCTTGTAAGGGTGAGGCAGGAAACATACTTTCATGAGCTAGGGTGATGCTATGGATGAAGACATCTTTTCTTTATATACATGTTCTAATGCTTTTACTATAGGAAGCAGTATCTGCCCAACATATCTTTCAAAATGGAGGTCCAAGAGGTAGCCCTCTAAGACAGCCTTTGTGTGTGCAACTGCCCTGTGACTGAGCCCTGCCAGCAGGTTCCCAGCTGCTCGACCTTCCTGCAGCAGTTTCAGGATGAATAGCTGTTATCTTGGCAGATGATTCTGTGAACACTTCAAACCCTAACAAATATTATCAACTTCAATATCAACAGCAATGACAAGCAATAATGACACTGCTTCAAAATCTGAAACACAGATATTTGTATTTAGATTATGGTAACATACGTAGGCAGCCTAACTCACAAAATCGGAGGAAAATCATAAAATAGTTAGTTGTTGACAGTATTTGTGAATTGCTTGTCCTAGGCTATTAAACCTGGATTCACTTTAGGATTTATTTCAAATTTTTACCTGCTTGGTGGAGAGGACAAGGACCTCTGCAGATTTACACCCGAATTCATATCATGGTAATATGGCTGGCTCGGAAGCTCTCCAATTGGGAAATTCACTCCAGTTCCCTGGGTTATGGGTGCTGAAAAACACATCACCATAATAAGTCAAATACATTATTCTATCTTTTTAGCCATCTTTTCATTTTTAACACTGGGAAAAACATAAAGATGTTACTACTTTTATCTAATTTCCTGCCTCTTTCAGAAACCAAGTACGCACAAGTTCTATCAATGTTTATATATCTAAAAAAATGAAGTATCTTCCCCAGTCCTAGAAATCCCTTAATAGTTATGCAGACATAATATATTTTTTGCATAATAGGTAACCTGGAATCATCAATATAAAAAAGGTAACACAAACATCAGCACAAAGTCCAGCCTCCTGTAGAAGCAGTTTTGTAATCTGTGAGGCAGGGTTTGTAAGGATAGCTAATATTCATTAAAGAACTTGAACAAATAGAAAGAACAAACTTGGAGACACATAAACTCATTTTCCCTTAATGTTAACTCTTTTATATTAACAATAGTCTTCTGTGCTATCAATATGTTTTGCTGTCTCCTTTTTTCTTTCACCCAGTGCCACAGGTACTGCCCTGCATATGTATTTCTATATACAAACACATACACTCAATGTTATCTTCACCTCCTTACAAAGTCTGTGTACCGTACACCTTGGTATTTCAAGAATAAATTATATGTTACACATTGTGGAGTATTTACCTTTGTTCAGTGTCTGTGCATTCTGCATTTTAACTACCTTTGGCACTTAAAAGAATAATTGCATGTTGTGTAATGTATCTGAAGGCTTGTGTTTTTCCTGACAGTTAAAAGTACAACTCTGTTGCGGCTTGAGGTTAAACAAATTCATGGTGAGAAATCCCACAGAAACCACGTTCTTTAAAGCTTATTATTACAAGTATATTGTGTGTAATAGCTGCAGAAGGTACAATTTCATAACATAACTAAAATATTGATTCTGTTTTAATCTGAATGTCCTGATACTTTAAAATGTATTTAACCACCTGACAACTAAAATAAAGCTGTATTTCATACATCCTCAGCCTCCTACAGCAGAAAAGATGTATCTTCAGCAATTACAAAACAGAATATGTCCTAACACTGCAGGACAGCAATTTTGTTGAAGGACTTAATATAATTTTAATGTTGTTGAATATTAATTTCTGATCACAGCAAATTAAATCACACGTTCAGCTTAAGCCTCACTATGTTAATTAAATTCTTCAAGCATCCTGACCTGGCATGAATTAATTCCTGTACAAAATTTGGACAGTTTTGGAAACTTGTGCTTTACTGGTTTTTTTTCTCACCTCATCAGAAAAGGGATCTTTTCCCTGGATCTTTCTGTTGTTATAATGTTGGTATCATCACTGCAGACACTTCTAACTATAATTTTTAAGTTTGGGGCTGGGTTTTACTTCACTTCCTAATGATGTCTTAAGAGAAATACTTTAATAGTGTTGATACAGAGAAAAGAAGTGTTCAGAAAGCAGTGTCAAATGAAAATACGTGCTGGCTTTATGTCCTATTACAGCAAATTCTTAGGTGTCAACAAAACAGATCTTATTCACATGCATTCTGGGTTTTCTTTCTGCAATAAAAGCTTCACTTGACCTTTTATTTTTGTATTTTACCTTTTTTTATTTTTTTATGTTTATGTGCATAACACTTCTGATGCCAAAACAAGCAAATGTAATTAAAAACTCAATTACAGCCAGTACTACAAGTAAAAGAAACGCTAGCGTATTATAAATTAAGCCAGCCATCCTTTATATCCATGCTGTGATTTTTCTTTTTAAGAGCTACAAATTTAAAAACAGACTCAAAAAATTATCTGATAACTTGGCAAAATCCAAGGATGTGTAAGAGAACCTTAAAAAGCAGGAAGTCGGACAAATAGGCTTTATTACTTATGGCAATTTTACTGACATACTAGTCCATTAAGCTGTGCAGTGGGACACATAACAAATTGATTCGATCTTTAAATATTGAAAAGACAACAGAAGATTTCTGTTTATTTTATTAAAAACATGCGGGAGATGAACTGTGATACTGTGGTCAAAGATATGAATCTGCATGGTTATAGACATTTTCTATGCATCTCAAATCTTGGGAAGAAAAACAAACTTCCAGAAAAAAAACAAAACAAAACAAAACAAACAAATAACTTTTCTTGATTACAGCAGGCTTTGTAAATGATTACATGAAAATGATAACTTACTTCTGGACACCCTCACAAGTTCTGACACGTTGAAGACTCCAGATTTTACAAAACTATCCTCAAGGTACACTGAAAAAAATCACAATATCATAATCAGTGTAATAAGAAGATTAATAAGTAACTACAGACAGGCTTACACACCAGGTAACAACGTTATCAAGAGTCCCAGAACTATAATACACAGCCCAAAGTACACTGAAATGCAATCACACGATCTAATGAGAGCTGAAATTATGGGAGAGGAGCAAAAAATCTTGAAGAGATGTGAAAAAGCAAAATTTTCATGTGTGCATGAAAACTATCAGGCAATATAACGATTCGGAAAATGTCTAAAATCAAATGCCTTTTATCAGTATCTTCAATTGTTACATTAGTATTTAACTAAGGACGGTATCAGTGGGGCTAATTGCACCATAGAACAGTCCTGCCCTTGCAAAAACATTTCTGTTAAACAGATTTTTACTTAACTCTTACCCTGCTGATAGTGGCTTTACCACCTCCATTACCAAATCACCATGTCTGAGGCAGATGAGGAGTTTACTATTATTTCCCACAAAAGTAGGAACTGGGCAAAACAGCTGAGCTCTTCAGTGGTTGGGGTTTTTTTGTATGAATGCTGAATCATGTATCTAGAAACCTATGTTAAAGAAACTATCTCTTATTTGGTTTGTATTGTTTGCTCATTCTAAGATAAATGTATATGATATAGTTACCCTACCATGAAATTCAGGCACAAATTGGAGTACTGCAGTGAACAATAGCTGATAATCAAGACTTAGCAATGTAACTAGATAATATTATAAAAAGGGAACTGAGAAAGCCAGGTTTCTGTGTAAGTCTTATGTCAATAATCACTGCATAAGCTGACCTGACTAAATTTGGGATTGCATGACATCACAGTCCTTCCAGGTAGGAATGAGAATAATTTACCAACATAAATATTTAGATCTATACTTGGTGCACATTTCTGCTCCAACAGTATTACTTTCTTATTTGCTTTAATGTGAGATGATGCACTATGAATTTCTTACTGTGTTTTCTCTGCTCTCTTTTCTGAATGAACACAGTTGACTTTTTTTTTCTTTTGAAAATACACTGTCAATTTTCTGTTTCAAATGCTTGAATGAGTAAAAGCACTCTAAATGTCAAAAAAAAATCAAACAAATAATGCACCTTCTGGAATATTTACTGATTTGGAAAAGAATGGTTCAGTACTATTCTCTTTAGGTTTCTTTAGGCAATTACTGCTTTCATCTTCAAGTAATTTAAGAAAACACTGCCATTATAATCAGAAAAGTGACTGTAAAAGCAGTACACTTCACTTTGAGAGATCTGTCCTTGGTACACCTGGAGAAATCTCTACTTACTTTCCAGGGTTAGTGAGGGCAGAGGTAAAAAGAGCAGTTTTCACTGCTTACTAATAATTTTACTAGGCCCACAGAGCCACCTTGTGCAGCACCTCTGATCTTCTAGGTGCAGGTATAAACACAGGTATAAACACAGCACCTAACAACTTAAACTGAAACAATGTGAGTGCATGGAACTGAGCACACTTCCTGACATTTCTATTATGAGGGTTATGCTGTTACACCTATACATGAATGTCAGCCTTTCCCAACTGAAAAGCCAATCCAGGAGCAAGTGCAGTGGGCATGCAAAGCACCACAGGCCCATGGAATCATCCTGAATAATGTTACGCCAATGCCACCATCTTCTCATCTTCCAGTCAAAATCACTTCACAGGATGTCTCTGCACGTGTTCATTTCCACTAGAAGTTCTGCAGATCTCCTTCTCTTACTTCTTTACTTCCCTTCACATTACTCTCCATCTAATTTTCAACAGCTTCTTTCCATGCCCATTACTTTTTCCTCTCCTATAGTCCTTTACATGTATTTTGCCAGCATCTCTGCAACCTTACCCATCTGCAGTTGTAACTAGTAACAGCCTTTCATCTTCTGCATTCTCTTGCATCTTTTCTCCATGTATTTGTGTGGATGAAAACATGGCATGGCTTCTCAAATATTTCTTCTTTATTTAACATAACTTGGTGTACCCACACCATAAAAAATTGCATAGAGTTAATGTTTCTTTTTCACTTCTTTCTCAGTTTTCATTTTTTAACCTAAGAATGGGCAAACTGGATGAACACTAATAATTTCTCTGACAACAGCAATCTTTCCCTTCTCTGACTATTTCCTCCAGCAGGAGAAATCTGCAGTAGTACATGAAGGAAGATTTCCCAAGAAAAATTTGGTTTCTTGGTTTTAGCTGGCCTGCAAGCAATGTGTGGCTTGAAGCCAGGGTACAAACATGGAGCCAGCTCTGGAGCTGGTAATGCGACAAGACTGAACTTCTCTGCTGATTATCTAAATACCACTGCTTTGAAGCACAACTTCCCTCATTCAAGTTAGGCTAGCTTCAGAGATACAACCAAGTGTAGACTGGTCAAGCTATAATTACAATAAGAAAAAGCCCCAAGGCTCATATTCAAAGAAAGTTCCCATGTATGATTTTATACGTAAGAGCACATATGGATACATGTATATGTACACACAGACACAGATGTTTAATCTTCAGCCTTCTCTCATGAACTGTCAGGCTTTTGTTACTGGCAATACTGAGAATACCCACATAACACAAAAATCAATCTGATCTAATGCATTTGTCTTCTTGTAATAATGAAATGGAAGCAGGGAAAAATTCTGCCTTGAGTGGTACCACTACTTATCAGCTCCTCACAAAAGGATGCATTGTTGACTGATGGATCACTGTCCTTCACCCAGGTTTCACCCTGCCTTGGATGGTTCTAACAGGGAAGGTGGATTCCAGTGATGCTTCTGAGTGTAGAAAAATAAACACAGTATGTTCAGTTCCAGCACCAGTGAAACTCAACTGGTCAGGAAAAAAATCCACGGTGAGGGTATTACAGAACTGTTCTTGGCTCCCAGCTGTGCAATAAGAAAATGTTCTGTGCCATTAAACCACTGTAATTTGTTGCAGAAATAGGCACTCTACAAATGATAAACAGCAAGACAGTATACAGCAGGATAACAGTATACGACATTCTGACTTTATGGTGTGAGAAACTGGCTTTTACCTTGAGAAGCTGATCTCCCTACTTAATAAGAGTTAAATTCATATTCACATTATCACATTGCATGCAACAAAAAAATATGTGGTAATATTCCATACAGTGTAGCTTTTAGTGTTTTTTTTTTTATTAAGTATTCCCTAATGCACTGCCTGCATTTATATGTTAAAGAGCCTTAAATTAGCATTCATAGTGTGTGATTCTGATCTGTTCAGTACAGAAACTAATGCGCTTGATAACAGTCTATTGTTGTATTCCTTATAGGGGATTTACTGTATCTTTTGATGGTCATGATAACACTTTTCTGTCTTTATTGTTCAAACCTAATGCAGGCACTGAGTACCATCACGTTCGAAGACCATCTTACGACACTCCCTGAAATACGTTTCGGTAATTGTCATTACACTTAAAAATCTGAGTTCTAAAACAAAAGATCACTTCTGCTAGAAACACTATAGTGCAGTTCTATATGAACAGTCAGTAACTTCCAAAATCCATGAAAAAGGATTTTTCTGTATTTCCTTTCAGGTTTTGTACAGGATCAGCATAAAAATCTGCCTTCTGTCCTTACATTTATACAGACTCAGTTCTGAAAAAATACATTTTCCAAACAATACTACAATGACCAGACCAGTGTCATCAGAATTAAATGCAAACAGGTTAAGCCTAACAGCAATTCTGATCAAGCTTCCCCTCTTACAGTCAGTAACAGGAGAAACCTTCAGTAATGCCTTCAACTGCAGCAGTTCTTCTGTCTGAGTCCTTATATATATTTTCCATTCTGTTCCTATGATATAACTTCAAGAGCTTCAAGTATAACTTTTAATCATGCTAGGACTTTAAAATGGAGGGGGGAGGGAAAGTTGTTTGAACCTACTGAAAAATATTTTCAGTTTGCACTAACATGTAACGTAAAGGGCTTGTTCTCACATTACTTAAAAGCTTACCAGTGACGTCTGGCTTGACAAATCTTTAACCAGGCTTTTTTATGTCTTCTGATTTCATTGTATTTTTATGAATAGAACGTCTGTTTACATTCTGTTGCATATTGACTAGTGCCAAAACATAAAATTGCTTCCTGGCATCATTAAACATCTAGTTTTTTCACTGATACAACCTTGATTTTGAGCAACTTGCAAAACAGGAGTACGGATCCAATCAGTGGAGGAAACAATTTGCATTACTGTACTTTTTTGTATATTTGGATATTTATTTTGGATATTAAGTCTACTTACTTTTGCAAGTGAGACAGGTTCAACATCTGTCTAAGATACTGTGAGAAGAGAGGCTGGAAGCTTCCGTACAAAATACTAGCAGTGAGCTAGTTATGCAACTTACTGTTCTTGGTGCTCCCACAGGTTGGTTTGACTTCTGAAACTGCTACAGTTAAAGACTAAATCATTTCACCTTATAGCTTCTTTTGTTTGAGTCTTTCAGAACTGATTTTTTAAGGATCAGCTCTTGCTTCTCTCTGCAATACCTGACTTCTACAGGAAGCTCTTTAATATCAGCAGGAATCCTAGTGGCATAGAGCTACTATTCACAGTCAGAACTGGTAGTGAGAACTTAGTCTCACACTGTCATACATATAGTCATCATACTTGCAGTTTGTTTTCTTACTGAATGCATTTTGAAGCCACTATCTTAAGAAGACTACCAGAAACAGGTTCCCACTAAACCAGAATTATAGGCAGTTAAAGGTGGATAAGATGAGCCAAGCAATGACAAAGATTTCAGCAGTAATGTAATCTAAAACAGTTGAACTAAGATCTGTCCAGATAATGAGGCTAGTCTGGTTGCTGCACAATAGTTTGTTTTGGTTATTTTTTTCTTGAAAGTTGCAATCCCATTGTAACTGGGACATGAAAAAAATATGTTGCAAAAAGATACCCTGGCTCCACTGAACTTTTTAACACAGTAACTAAGTAACTAAGAAGCTGCCTGTGCCATTTTCAAAAAGAAGAGATTTTCAATAAACTCAAAGTAATAACCAGAACTATAATATCCTTCAATGCTGGAGTAATTTATAGAAGTAAACACCTGCTTTAATAGACTATGGAATACACATACAGGAATCCAAATAGTCAGTTACCCAAAACCTCGCAAGAAACACAAAGTAAACATGAATGCTTTCTGCCTTTCACTCCAGGAGGTCTCATGTTATATACAAACTACAGCCAAGATTTAAAAATAGATTGGGGAAGCTCTAAATTTTTAAGCTGCTACAGAACTAGCAGGTACCAAAGAGGAATTTTCTGGTGCCAAAGTAGATTTCTGGAATTCTAACTGGTAATGTAAGAGGTTTTAGTAAATTCTTGTGCAAATAAACAACAAAAAAAAAAAAACTGCACTCACCATTGAACACAATGGCATCAGAAGAAAACATGACATCAGAAGTAATCACAGAATAATTTATTTGTACTTTAAGTTCACATGGAAGGATAGCTAATGCAAATGAAAATTCAGAGGTAATGCTAAGCCAGTAGCAATTACCCACACCAGATTTCAACCAGTACACAATGCCAAAAACTCTTCCTCTTGGAAAAAGAGGCTGTATGATCTGTACAGGCTTCTGATTGTTGAGATAGCGCAGCTGCACACTGTCCTCAGAATGCCCCACCTGGCTCAGGGCTGAGAGGCTGACAAGGAAGAGCATCACCTCTCAATCACTGGCATTACTAATTCATAGAGCATTTGGGAAAGGGAGAACTCCACAGAAAATCAAGCCCTGACCAAACCCAACCCTGTTTTACTTGAAGATCACTATCTGAGATGGCATGGCTGCAGGCATATGGGAAACAGCAAGCATTTGAGAATATCCACTCCCATGCTGAAAAGGCAATGTGAATATACGTTTGTTCAAACACAATTCTGTCTGAATCCCCAAACTGCTGGTATGGCATCATTGCTTCCAGAAGAAAAGCCACTTACAACGACAAGGACAGGAAATATCTCTTCAATTCCTATTAATTAGGGGGCTAATTCCCCATCCACAAGAGGATAACTGGCAATACAGTAAAATAACGAAACCATCTGTGTTCTGAGTCATTCAAAACTTAATCATTTGCTTATTGCATTTCCAAAAGACAGCAAAGGTTGAGAACACGTTACTCTTCAGAGATTATTTCTGAAACTATACATTCTGCAAACTGAAATACCTCTATCCAAATCAGTCATATATAGGCAAATTTATTGCACATTACTTAGAGTTTGATCCAAAAAGAATGTTCTCCTTATGGCTGCTAGCCCATATGAAAGCACAAAAAAGCCTTTGGGGCTCTACAGCTGCAAGAAAGATTTGCATATTTAGAGACAGGTGAGGCTGGTTGCAAGCTTTTTGGCAACACCTTCTTTAATTAGGAAAAAAAAAATAAAAATTAATAGATGGTGATTTCACTCAAGCCTTCTTTGGAAATGGTTCCCAGAATAAAATTTCTGATTAAAACAGAAGGGTAAAACCAATTCCAGAGCAGTGCAGCTGGGGATGGGGATTCACACACCTATGCCTCATTCAGATTAAGGATTTTCTCACTAGATGGATTCCCTGACAACATATCACAGGTTACTGTGGGGGAAAAAAGAAAGAAAACAGTGAGAATGAATGAAAGGTGAAGAGATAGTTTCTCAACCTCTCTGTCTAAAAATGTGTCACCCCATAGAAATAAGGAAATAGTCGTCAGCACAAAGGCTCAAAACAGAGACATCTTCAATCCTCATTCAGCTCTGACTGATGTTATAGAGTTTGCAAGTTTATATGAAAATATTCCTTTGACCAGCCAAACAACTGGTGTTAAATAGTTGTTTAGCATTGTTAATGCTGTTAATTTATATTGTTAATATAAATAAATAAAGTCTGCCAAGCTGCAACCTCATACCAACGGCAGATAGTAACTAACTTTATTAATATAAAACAATTGTGGCCAGTAGGCAGTAACTAAGGGAAAAAAAAATAAAGCAGAACAAAACCTAGAAAATCGTCTACTAGAAGAACTGGCTTGTAACAGTTGTACCACTGGAGAACAAATTGTTATGGCTGCTGTCAGTATCATTAGCTTACTAGTAGTTCTAGATGTTTTTCTACTCACCTTCATAATTTTCTTATGCCTAACAGATGAACTTACTGAAAGATCACTCATTCTAGTACATATCCTCCTGCACCTTTGTAGGTATTTCAAGACACACATGTTCAGGTAGGCTTATTTTTACATTTTCTTTAGCTACATAAAAGACCTACAGGACTTGCAGGAAGCAAATAATGCAACATTACACTGAAACCACCACACTTCAAAAGCCTGACTTCAGCAGTAGCCCCGAGCAGATGACCAGCAGAACAGTAAAAAGCAGAGCAGGCCAGAAGTGTTTGTTGGTTGGATTTTTTGACTGATAGTGTGCAAGGCTGCAAGTATTTTAGCTTTTAAAACTTACCATGCAGGTGAGCCTCTGTCTGTTTAGTCATCCTCAATGGATCCACAAACACATCCATTCTCTCTTTGAAACCATGTAAACTTTTAATAAATAACACCGTGCTAGCATAACATAAACTTTTAGATTCCAGGAACTTAAGGAGTGATGCGGACAACAGCAGTGTTCGAACTCATGTAAGTTCAGTTCAGCTCAGCTCATCTATCTGTCTGGAATTTACATAGCTATCCCTGCAGAGAAGTGACCTTTACAACCCAGCTCTCAGAAAAGCAAGTTTCATTCTTTAGAAATATACCAGATGAAAGTTATTGAAAAATAAAACTTAGAGATGGATATCCCTGGATTTTGATATAAAAACTACATACCGCTTTCACCACAAGTAGCACCATCTTAGTACTGTGTTATGTTATCAAAGTATTCAGTGTATTTTTAGGAACATATTGTAAAGAATTCCAGCAAGTACTGTTAATATTCTTTTGTTTGGCAAGTGACATTGCCCTCTCTCCATGGTTAAGACAGCAAATTACCAGACCACCTAAAGAATGCAACAGTCTAGCCAAACCTAGAAAAACCCACTTTTAACACCAGCAATTTTGCCAACTCAGTTTCCAAAGCCCTCTTCCTTGGCAATGTCTTTGAGAAGGTAGTGGCATACAAAAGCTAACAGCACCTATCCCTTGCCAGAGCTCTGGCTCCTTGACATACAGGCATGAGACCAAAATAGGATAGAACAAACCCTCCTGGCGCTGCCAGTCAAAGTGCTCCTGGACTGGGACTGAAAACAAACCTCAGAGTGGGTATCCTCTGAGGCTCTGACAGAAGTGACTGCCTGGTTCTAATAAGACTCATGTGAAGTTTAATAAGAAAGAATAGGACAGCAGTCCTTTCCCCAGACAAGCTGAATGGAGCACAACTCCCTCTCGTTCTCCTGCACAGCCTAGAAGTCCTGTATTCTGCAGTTCCACAAACCTCAACACGTTCTCCCTGCCAGTCTAACCCCAAGACAGTATTACACAGGAAAGCTAAATGATGCTAGAAGTTCATGTATCCTCAAATATACAGATGACATTCAATTATGCCTCTGCTTAAATGAAGGGTTTCAAGGGAAGCAAAGCGCAGCTTCCATTTTCTGTCCCCACTTGGCAGCAGATAAAGGAGTACTACTACCAGAAGAAACTCCAAAGCATGAGAAAGCATTATGCTCAAATTTCAAGTAGAACGCTTCAGAATGAAATCAGCAACTGGATTTATCTGCCCTTTATATCCCTCTATCTTCTGGGACACTGGAGTTTGTTAAACATAAGGGCATCTTGTCTTGCCCCACAAGGCTGCCAAAATAAAGCTCTGTTTCTGGCAGTAATACTGGACCTCAGTCGAGTAGCTTGGGGTTAAGACTGGGCTCATTACAGGATGTAATCCTCAGCAGTGAATATGTACTTCCACCTTCATCCTCCAAATGCTAATTGGTATTTTAGAAACAGAATTTTAAAACATGCCTTCAGCTTCCCAAACCCAGAGACTACAAAGGATCTTTCGAAATGATAAGGGGTAATGTATTTGGCTTTCCTCGCACTCACAAATAGAGATATTCTAAAACAAAAATAAATGCTCTATAGCTAAATGCTCCAAATTTTACAAAACTGTGATTATCTGTGAGGAAATTTTGCAGGCTTTGCTTAGGTGTAAATTTACCATTGTGCATTTTTAAACCTCTATCCTAAACAATATATGTCACAAATTTAATAGAGAAATAAAAGCTTACTCATCCCACACAGTTTGGAAAGAGCGTGGAAGCCTATAGCCAAAAACATATCTGCATCTTCCAAAAACATATCTGCATCTTCCATTATATGTTTCTGGTTTTTATATTACAGAAATACAACTTTTTGTATAATGATCTAAGATGGTTCTCCCACTTTCGTGTATTCACATGTAACACACATGATGTTTGACAATACAAAGTATGATGATATTTTGATCATATGCATAGTACAAAACTGTACAGTCACAATGCAGTCTGTTTCCCTTAATTTTTTGACAGATCCAGAAAGTATCAGTCCAGCATTAC
The DNA here is from genome assembly GCF_033815535.1 of Pezoporus flaviventris. Taxonomy (NCBI): domain Eukaryota; kingdom Metazoa; phylum Chordata; class Aves; order Psittaciformes; family Psittacidae; genus Pezoporus; species Pezoporus flaviventris. The sequence goes on from NW_026892760.1 coordinate 286,241, forward strand.
ACAATTACTTTATGGTCAGAGTGGGGTTCATTTTGCATTTAGGAAAAGAGCAAACTGAGTTAGTTGCAGCTTATTTCAAGAGAACCACTTCTGAGAAATAAAATCAGAAGATGCAGCATGATGGTGATGGCAGGAGTCACGCCTTGCTCATTGAGAAGTGATAGTATGGCTGTCAGACTTGTTTATCTTACCCCGACAACACTTCTTGAAACAACAAAGATTTACAAGATTTACTAGCACAGCCCAATTGATTAGAAGGACAACTCCATGAAATACAAAGAATCTCTGGTCTAAACAGTGTGGCATGTTTTTTATTTCCTCTTTACTTTTTATTTTTAGAGAACCGTTGAAAGGACTGTTTATACTGACATCTCTCCCCAAAAGTTTCAAATGTCACTAGCATGACCCACTAACAATGTGTTCAAAAACTGTTCTAAGCTGATATGAAAAATAATAAATGAACATATTTGCATTTTACAGTGTATGTATAAAATAAAGAACTTCACATCTCAAACTTTAGAGGTAGGTCAGTTGTGTTTTGTCCAAGATAAAATAAAAATTATAGCATTTGAAAACTTTTATAAAAGTAATTTGGGATATTGTTTCCTTACTCCTCTGCCCATTCTTACTTACAAAATTGTAAAAACCATGAAGTGAAAAAAAGAATTCCTTAGATTAAACAAATGTTGATGAAACCGCAATTGTATCATTGCCAGCTTGAAAGTACTAAAGTAATCACAGCTTGTCCTGATTATATGTACTTATGCGTGCAAAATAGGTTGCTGACCAATATGCTCTTTTTAACTATTAACAGTAGTATCTTTGTTCTCAAACAATGTTAGATGCACATGTTCTGGAACTTATATTTACCTGGTGGATTCTTGGCAGGATCATTGTGGCTTGGACTTCCTGGTTGTCCAGAATCTATAAAGAAATGAAAGAAATGTTTCATTAATTTGTTTTGAAAGTATCTCACAACCTTTAATACACTCCTTCAGTATTACATTAATACTTAACTTTGTTCTTTAAAGGTCATTTCCCTGATTTTCTACATGAAGGCATTATTGAAGAAACACTGTATGTAACCCATTTTGTGCAGAAGCAGAAACATTGTGAAGGATGCAATGATCCTAATAAGAGGAACTCATAGATGACTGAATAAGGACAAGAGAGACATTCAGGTAAACACTCAAGTTGTAAACACCTCTACAAGGGTACCTTTTCATTCCTTCTCCCTCCATCCCCCAAACATAATATTGCATAATCAGCAAAGCAGAAGTAGTTTCTTCTGAAGCATTGAGCAGAAAGATCTAATGGATTAGGCAACTAATGGCGCTTGCAGTGATAAGTCCTGTTTCTTTACACTTTCCTTAAAGCAGAAAGGCCTACATTGCTTCCACAGACTCAGGACTGCATTGAAGGTAGGACTGTCAATTTTAATACAATATAGGCTTTGTGTTCCTAGTCTGTGAGAACTGTCGTTGCGAAATGAAGATTATGTAACCTAAAAACTAACAAAATCCAAAACCTGTAGACTTTGAAGAGTGTTCTTTTCATGATACATGCACTTAATAAATCAAGAGGAGAACACAATTTGATGTTAACAAACACATTAAATAATAAATATTCATAAAAGGACTTGCTTTTAAAATTTTCTACTTTTTGCTGCATTCCTAAACCAGTACTATAACAAAATAATATAACGGAAACCTGCTTTACAGCAAGAAATTGTTATTAGCAAAGTAAAACATGACAGACACTCTTGTACGTCATGAGAATAGGAAATTAAATGAAACACAGCCATTCGTTCTGTATACAGGTATCAGGGAGGTTGTGAATGCTCCATCCCTGGTAGTGTTCAAGGCCAGGTTGGACGAGCCCTTGGGTGGTATGATTTAGCGTAAGGTGTCCCTGCCCACGGCAGGGGGGGTGGAACTAGATGATCTTAAGGTCCTTTCCAACCCTAACTATTCTATGATTCTATGATCTAAAACTGGAGCAGTTTTACAGTCTAAATTTAAAATACCATTTTTTAAATGTATCAGTGCTTGTTAGTAACATATGACCACCAAAATATTGCATTTTAGCAATGCAGAAATTGCTACTACCAAAAGGGCCCCAGAGGGAAGTCAAAGTTCTTGAATTCATTGCTGCTTACAGTGTCTAAATTGAAGAAAAAAGCATTAAAAAGGAGAAAAGTACATATCAATACAAACTTGTCCTTCAATCCTCATCACTTCTTCTTAAAGCCTGTGTAGCCCTCAACCTAGAATGAGATTCCCTCCACCTGCTACAAGTTCTGTTACCGTCTATTACATAGCTTAGCAAACATAGCTTGACACACATATCTTTCAAGCAGTTTAAATTAACACAAGGTTGATTCTACAGAATATATTATCTATGATGGAAATCTATTTCACAGTTCAAGTTCTACTGAATTCATCTGTCACAGAAGACAAGCATCAGGGGATCTACCAGAATACTGGAAGATCAAAGCACAGGTGAAAACCAGTCCTGATGATACCAAAAAAATGCAACTACGTTTTCCAATACAGAATGAAATCGCTCTTTCACATAATAAAATACACACTGGATGGTGAATTTCACATGAAATTTCCTCTGTCTTCCTCTACTCTGGGTAGGAAGAATGAAGGGCAGGCTTGACAGTCAGATTCTGCACATCCCATGGTTTAGGCCCTTGGTACTCTTGAAAGAGTCCTACTGTATGGCACAATATGTAGCCATTCAGCATGCTTGTTTCTTTTCATGGTAAGACACAACACACCCCTTTAAAAAATCAAATCACATTAATTTGAAAATTCCATCAGCTATAAGAATGCTAAAAATACAATGCTGCTCTGTATACGGACCTTCATCTGGATGTCCTTCCTGAGCTGCAGTGGGAAGGTTCACCCTGCAGGGGGTGAACTTTAATATTGTTCTAATAGACATTCTCTGCTTCTGCAAACTACACATATAATTATTGAAATTATGATTATCAGAGAGGATTAATTTTACACAGCAATTGTTGCAGTGTAAAACTACTGCGGACATGTGGCTAAATGAAGTGTCAAATTGGTAGCAGATGCACCCAACAAAGCTTGAACAGTTTAGCTTGGGGAACACGGAAATTTGAATCGGGATTACTGAGGCCTACCAGATGATAGCCTTTGACATTTTCTCCTGTTAAAATTTACTAAAAAGATTCACAAAGTGAAGAATATTTTTCAGATCTTGCACTGCAATCTGCCTTTACTACTACTTTTTCATTTTCAATGTGGTGACTTTCTGAATACAAGATTTAAAGATTGATAGTGCTTTAAATAATTCTTTTTCATAGCATAGTAAGAAACTCAGTAAAGAAATGTTCAGTTATAGAGATAAGCAGTTCACTAATTATCATAATCTGAAAGTCAGACTTAGCTTTATGTTTACTACATATCAATCACAATTTTTACAGATTGATTCTCACAAAGTGTTTTAAGCAGTAGATACTACTATTCAGCGGGTTCTCAATGATCTTGAGAAAGCAAAGAATCATTGAAAGCTGAATATGAGAACCAATTTACCTAACTCTTCACTTAAAGCAGTTAAGAAAGCAAAAAAATCATATTCTGCCTGACAATTATCAACCTATGTAAATCTGCACTTTAAGCAGAGTAGCATCTCATTCTCAGGATGAAAGACACAAACCTAAGAATGGCCTGTGAACCATGCGATTCTCTTACCAGTGTCAGTAATCATAAAGCACTCTCCTGATTCGATTGGATGCAAATAGCCTTGCAAAGTGCAAGAGAACCATGATAATTATAGGAATAAATTATATGAATTAATTTATAAGCAGAACATTGAATTAAAAGAGACACTGGAGCAATGTTCTTCTAAAGAGGGAGTAAGACACATTTTTGTAAAGCCACAGAAACTAAGACATGCTAAGACGCTTTAAATCAATCTTTGTCCTCATCTGCACAAGATCATTAATTAACAACACAAGTCCTGAGTTTAAAAATTGCAGGCTTTTCTTCCAGTGTGGTGAAGAAAGACATAAGCCAGACTCATAGTCTGTCTAGCTGGCTGTGCATTCAATTTTCCCACCAAATAATTCTGTGAACATTTAAAAAGTATATATACACTTCCTAAGCTAGAAGCTGTAAGCAAGGCTGTACAGGTGAACTTTTGCTCTGTAGCAAACAAAACCCCATAATATACATGTGATATAAAAATTAAATTTTCAACAATGTCATTTATGTAGCTCTCAAATGTAAGTCCCATTCAGAAATCTGCCTCCCAAATTTTACTGTCAATGTGCTTTTCTTGAAAAAATTCTTCCACACAGATCTGAGAAGTACTTATTTGCTACAGAGCAAAAGCTCATCTGCACATACCACTTCCACAGAATGGCTTTCATGTACACCTCACAACTACAGTGTGCATATCTTCTACTCTGCTCTTTTTGGTGCTGACTGCTCCAACAGTCAGTGACTTGATAATTTATCGTCCCATGGATGAACAGCCTTTACTCTTACCTGGTAGATATTCATGTAACCCTGGTACAGCTTATGTGTAATTTATTATGATTCAACATGGCTCCCACCAGGATTTTCAAATTCTTCATCTCAAATTGCTCTTTGTTTTAGAAGATGGCATAAAAGGATGAGTCAGAAAGCTGGTATATTTTATATTGAATTGTTTCCCACATTTATATTTCTGGGGTCAATCCCAGTGAATATATGAGTTCAGTCAGTCCTCACTGCAGCAAGTTAAGTAAAACTGACTGCTGTGGCCTGCTGCTGGTAAGAAAAAAAACATCCATTTCCCCTGCTGTACGCTAGAAGAAAGGTGCTGCCATGGTACATCACTCTTGGCTTCATAAGGCAGAGAAGAGGGAAAAAAGCCGATTGTTTGCCATCCAGTGAATGTCAAGATGCTCTCTTGGCACCACCTTGGCTTTGACAAGCAGGAGCAAGAAGAACACACACCCCAAAAAAGCCAAGGAAGTTGCACTGCTATTCACCAGCTTACTGAGGGATTTTTAGTATTGCTCACCTCTGTAGTCATTTTTCAGCTCATAAAAGAGGATACTGTTTTTAAAAAGTAAGTTATGCTATACCTCCCTTATGCCGCACACTTTCCTTTATAAGGAATTTTGATCTTAAGGCTCTCTGCATTAGCTTAATATTAAAGGCCTTTATCAAATATCAAATAGAGGCAGAACCTAAAAAAAAAGAATACTTTCTTAAGCCATGTCTTAGAAATAAGCAGATTCTCCATAGGTTTTTTTACCAATCAAATAAACTTCCTCCATGGTTTCAATGAACACACTTCACTCTTCATTTGCTACAAGCTAGGCAACAGCCTTTGCACTCAGTTAATCTCAGCTGACAGACACTAATTTAATCATTCACTAGCATGTAAATACACTCTTGTTCTTTGATAGTCCATGATCTGGGTATGGGGGAGGATAAAAGACCAGAGACATGTGGTACCATGCATAAGTTTGCTGCTGTTCAAGCCTTCACATACCTATACAGCATCTGACTTGACAACTGACGGAGTCACTACCACGAACAAGAATCACAACTACCTCCCAGACTGCCATTCGTCAGGATTACATAATCTGACACCACAAACTTGAGTCAAATGGTTGTACCCCTGAAAATCACAGGATTCCAGGACTGGGGTTGGTTTGGTGGGGAGCTGGGTTTCCAGTCCCAATCCATTCCAAGGGAAAGCTGAGCTATGGAATCACATTCAGCTTCTCAGGGCCTTACAAAGTCAGGGCATGAAACCCTGCAAGGATGGAGATGGCCCAACCTCCCTGGTCCTCAGCTCCACCACTGGGCTGTCCCCATGGGAAAAAGACTTTCCAAATCAACTCTTCATCTTTCAAAGACTTTCAGAACATCATCATGATAGGAAAGCATTCATGGCAACAAAAACCTGAGATATCTCCCTCTCTTACAAAGTAAATAACGTGACCAGCAAAAGCCCATAAAGCAAATAAATAATTTTATCTGTGTATGTTAAATAATCACCATTAATTATTATATTTCTACTTTTACTACACTTACTTTCCACTACTTACATTATTTTACCCTGACAAAACGATTGTATTGATAAACTTACCAAATATGTTTAATGATTCCATTTTGCAAAAGCAATGTCTGCCACGGTCTTCCCTTTCTATAGTTGATGACCCTGAATTATTATACAATTTTATGAACATTATTCACCCTAACTCCAGTGATATGACAGTTTGTTTACAATGTAAATGAGCTGAAAGTGTCCCAAGTAACAAGAGACAGGATGAGAGGAAACACCTGAGGTTGTGCTGGGCCAGGTTTAGACTGGCTACTAGGAAAAGTTTCTGCAATGAAAGGGTATACCTGCCTGAAAAAGACAGCGAGTAACAGAGGTGCTGATGCCAGAAAGCTAGGATATTGATCTGTGCTGCCCATAGCTCAGTCAGATAGGTTTTAGCCTAAGTAGACCTGCCATTTCAGGAAAGCCTTCACATCTCTAGGAGACGGACAACCCAGCAGGCAGTAGCTGAGCTCTGTTGTCATTTTGGTTTGAACACTTTTGCTCTGGAGCGGGGACAGCAAGAGATACTCATCCATTGGCCATCCCCTTTCACCACGCTCCGTGTACCCTTCCACAACAGACAAGCTCACCTGTGGCTGGCACAACAGGGCAAACTCGTGCCTTTTAGCCAAGAGCCCATCCATTCCATGGGGCATGCTTTCCAGCTCCGCAGTGGGGTCTGTGGCTGGGAAGCATCACCACACTCTGGCTGGCCAAGGCCATGCCACTGCAGTGCCAGCCATGTGGGCTGGCAGGGAGAGCATATGATGGTTTGGGGCAGCACAGGTCACCACGGGCTCCACTTCACCTCTCCTTTCACCAGCGCTCTGCTCTGCACCTGCCAAGTCACCCAACCGGCCATTGTCAAGACTGTGAACTGTTCTTCAGAGTGTTTTAATTAGGTAAATAAAAAATGGTAATTAAATCAACATTACGTAATGTGTTTCTGATTTGTAATCTCATTTAAATTAATTAACTGACTCAGTCCTTGTTTAGTTTTTAAACTGTCCTAGTTAAGAAGTAGAGCTCTGGAGTAAATCCAGTTTTTATATAGTTGAAAGAAATTCAAGGACCTAGAAGCACTTACCAGAACCAAAATAGCAATAAGCATAGTCAGCTTTTCAGCTTTATGTCCCATGAACACAGTTATCTTTTTAATTTAAATTCCCTTATTTGTTTATGTAAAATAAATCACAACACTTAGTTATCCAAAATATTTCTTATACAATTTATAAAGACCATATGTTTCTCATTTTGAAAACTGAACAACTTTCTCCAGCTGTGTTATAAGTTGTGCATGGAATATATACATATTCTATATACGTGTATGCACACAAATGCGCGCACACACACCTCTTTTTAAGTTAAGAAAAGGGTTATATTTTTTCATAGCCTGATACAAATGTTTCGCATACTTCATAATATTAGCTAAGCTCTTTTTTGACATGTACATTAAGAAGAGACTTACACAGGTATCTTGCCACATGTGGATGAATGTGAAACAATGAAGTTTCTTTCCAAAACTTGCTGGATTCAGTAGGAAAGGATGAGATATGAACACTCAATTTTATCCATCTGGAAGATACTGTGGATACTAGCTGTAGTCAGAAACATTCAGAAGTTGTTCTTGGAGACCAAATACCTTTGTACATTAAGGTATGTATCATAAAAGGCTTTTATTACAGAAAATGAAAAGCAAAAGGTAAAACACAGTGAAAAACTTGTTTGAGTGTTTAAAGAAAGAAATTGCATGATAGACTATATTAATGAAAAAGTTCATATTTGCATGTAAGGAATAGGAATTTCCTTGAGTATACCTTCAGCCAAGTAATAAACTGGCCACTTCATTGGCTAGCTTGTTGAAAGACAAAGGCTGATGCTCACCTTCATGCAAATGAGTATTACTAAGAACTTCTGTGCAGATCCTGGTTTCATGGAAGTCAACATGAATTTTACCAATGCAGTCAGGATTTCATTTTCTGTTGTATTTTAAGGCAGTAAAGCAAAAATATTTCAGGGAGATAAAATACACATTTCCACTACATAAGGCAGTATTTTTAGGCATGGGGTAATGATGACATGATTACAAAAAAAAAAAAAAATCAGTTTTGTTCTCTGCCAAAAGTTGTTAAAATCAATGGAAAGTTGCTCCAGCGAGCTTTGGATGAGGCACTTCATGGTAGATTACAGTTTTAAAGTACAACAAAAAAAAAAAGCATAGTTCAACAAATACTATAGGGTAGAAGTGCATTTTTTCTTCAAAGTGCATTGCATTCTCCACTAAAACATACAGTAAGAAAAGCCAGATTATTCAGTCTTTCAGGAAGTTATACTCTCATGCTACTCTGTGAGTCTAAAGCATCATCTGACAAAGAACCCACAAAGTAGTTTACACCTATTAGTAGAGGCTCATGAGGCCTCTCTATTAGTCTTTGGACAGAGATCTCCTAAAATGCTAAGTATGCCACCACACTATACACTAATTGAGGCAAATTGACAGCAATTAAACTAAAATGTTGGGGGTTTATATATCATGGAAATTCCAAAATCAGACTAGATCACTGCAGTGTTTAGAATTTCTTCAGGGCATCTCAGGGCAGCATGAGGAACACCTGTGTCATCAAGTGCAACTGTCTAGTAGCCCAAAACAATACTAATATTTTCTCTGAAATAGGAGGGAAAAGGCTTAATGATTTGACAACCTAAGCATCACTGTAGTGTTTTTAAATACTGTAACATTTACCAAAGAATATCCTAATTTTGATCTATTATCCACAATGCTACCACAACTATGTTTTCATTTCAATTAATTTCAACTTTATGACTGGTGGTAAAACATGACTTTTAGCATAAAGAATCTGGCATACACCAAGACCCACAAAAAGTGATGTTTGGTTTTGGTTGGTTGGTTTGGTTTTTTTTCAACTGCTGCCCATGCACTTCTGAGTATTTCTTGAGATTGCCAGTTGATGCTATATGCAATTTTTAAAAACTGGGATATTAATTTACATCTAACAGATACGGGGCATAAGAAACACCATAGTTAAGTAACATATGTTTTTAACATAGATCATGCTTATGAAAGCAATGCTCCAAAAGGCAGTATACACACATAATTTTTAGGTTATGTTACTGTATTCTTTACAAAGTGGATTTCATTCCATCTGCTATAACCTAAAAATTCAGATATAAAATATGCACCACTTTGCATGTCCAGATTCCCACACACATACTATTAAAATGAACTAACAGTGATGAAAGATTAAATCTATCAGTGGGTACTAAGTCACTAAGTAGGTAATGTACAAGAACTGGCTGAGAAAAATCACCCTGCTTTTTCATACCAGTGGTTCGTATACTTGACAGAAATTGCACGTGTGTTTACAGCCACCATGTTTATTTTCCAGCATAAGCAAGTTGGTAAAAAATAAATAACAACAAGAAATTGGTAAAAAATAAATAACGACAAGAAATAATGTCTAGAGTACTGAAGCAACAGAGATCAAAAAAAAAAAAGAAGAAAAAAATCTGATCAATGTACTGATTTTCTGCCCACTGTGACCTTTTACAATAGATAGAAGTACCTTAATACATGATGTGCCACAGGAAAACTTAAAATATAGAACTGACTAATCCAAAGAAATATTTAAATAACCCAGATTTGGGTTTGGACAGGGATGTTTCACACATCAAATTCTTTTTAAAACATGTAACTAAAACAAAACAAACAAAAACCCACCCCAACAACAATAAAGAGTACCCTGGTTTAAAACTTGCCTTTCCATTTTAAACAAAACTATTTTAAAGAATATTTGTCCCACAGATTCCCTACCTCCCTATTAGCAATAGTACTGCTATTGTAATCATTTGGTCAAAAACTTTAAAATGTATATTAAATCCTATCTGATCATGTTCATAATTCTTTCATATTTCACCACATAATTCTTTCATGTTGTGACTAATATCACACTGGAGCGTCTGTTAGTTCTGCAGCTTTCATTGTATATTACACATCAGCATATCTCTCACTTCTGCTGATTTCCAATCTATTAAAATCATCTACATAGGTGAAATTCCCTGACATAGATACAGTACCAACTGCAGTTCTGCAACCAAGATTTTAAAATATGCTTGCTGGTTCAGTATACAGGAGAGGCTGCTTTTGCTCTCTGTATTTCAATTTATTTACTGAGGCTGGTACATGTTCTTGGGGACCTAAGGGTATTATATACTTGGAAAAAGGATACTACTTTTTTTTTTCTAAAAAAAAACAAACCCAGATGCATGGATTCAAATTCCAAGGCTTTTCTTTTTACTGCTTACAACTTTTTTTTGTTTCTTTGCATGAATAAAAATTGAGTGTTAATTAAGTAAGAAAAGAAAAAAAAAAGACCACCACCAGCAACAAAAAAACTTAACTCAGATTCTTATTGCACCTGGTAAATTGCCAGTGCCTTGAACATTATTTTACCATCCAGAGCTTCTAAGGCTTGTTTTCTTGCCACTGTTCCACCACAGCAGGACCTTGAGAAAGTCTGGTTTGGTCTGCAACTACGAAAAAATGTCCTTCTGCAAGTTAAAAACTTTCTACAGGTTTTCTGAAAATACAACAGAAACTCAAGTTTCAGTTTGTGGCGGAGAGCAAAAGGGGTTGTACCACCCATCAGCTCCAAGACATGAAGCCAAAATGAGTAACCTTAGACATTCAACATTCATGACTGCAAGAACTACGTTCTTATTGAAGACCGTTTTTTATTTTAAAAATAACTTTCTGCTGCCTGAAGATGTACGATAACACTTAATCCAAACAGTCCTTTCCATTTTAATAAGTTTGTATATTCATGTGTCTGTACTTGTGTGTGTGTGTGGTGAAATTATAAATGCATTTGGCTTCACTTTATCCTACTTATAGACCAGTATTTCGGGCTTTTTAGAGAGGAAAGTCTAAAATGAGTTAAACAGATTAACTCTCTTGTGCATGACTGAAAGAACAGGAATAAATCTGATGAGCACCTGCACAACAGCATTCCTTTTCAGCAATATTTCAGATTTTTCTAAAAGCTTTATAGCAAAAAATAGCAACTTAATACTTGCACTGTCCTTCTTTGGGAAAAATGCTAATCGTTTTCCATCTTGTGCATCCACATAACAGGCTCAACATTCAGTTTGACATCTTCTTATGCGTATTCAATCACTTTGACAGCTTTGCAGTGCATTTTTCCTGAACAAATAGTTAAAACTCGCTTGAGCTGAAAGAGTTAATTTGAGACATAGCACACTGCACAAGAGTTTGGTTGTATGAGTTTTAATTATAGCAGACCCTTTGGTGAGTGATTTCAAGGAGATGACTATTTTAGTGTAAACCTGTAAGCTTCTCAGTTTTTGCCTTACTTTCATCCCTCCTGGCTGTCTCTGTCCTGCACAAATACACACACACACACTTTGTGCACTCTAAAAAAAACATTCTTACTGCTCCCTTTCTATCCCAGCCTCCTTCCATTGTGGTTACTGCCAACACTTTAGAGCAGTGTAAAGTCAATCTTTCTGTGCTGCTTGAACTTGAATTTGGAAAAGGGTGCACTGCCAAGACTAGATTTCATTGAGATCAGCAGCAGTAATTCAGTTTCCACACACTTGCTAAGATTTGCAAATAAGACCAATTGGCTAGCTAAACAATAATCTTTAACCTTATAAACAGTTACAGCAAGCAAATCTCCCTAGCCTCAAAATGCTTTTATGTTTTCAAGCAGTCTTCCAGAAGATGCTGTACATCTGAAAAACAAACAGTATCCCTTTAATGCCTACTTAAAAGTGAAACATGAACAACAATAGAGCCTATTCAGGACAGAGGTATGATATCAGTAACAGCAAGAACATGAGAAAACCCAGTTCTCTAATGAAATTCACCTTGGCCTAAGGCTGTGTTTCTCCACCCAGTGGGTGTGACAGGCAAGCATTGCAGAAGGCCCACTAGTCACACCTTACACTTCCAGAAAACAAACCAAGAAAATCTACCACTGATTCCAGGATGCAGCAAAACTAAGAAGCCTGCTCATCAACCTGCTCCAAGGTTTTCCCAATCCCTCTCCTACCTGAAGCTGTTCCCTACCAGTGTACCGTTTTCACATAATGCTCTTCTGTTCACTGGCACCAATGCACGTCCACATGTGGGAGAACAGGGGTTTGTGACCTGCCCACAGCAGAGCAAGTCAACATCAGGGCTGGCAACAGAGAGTACCAGCAGCAAAGCAATCACCGGAAACAAAAAATAGGCCAGCTCAGTTTTTGGCCAATTTTTCCAAAGTGATTCTGGCATTAGCCTTCCTATATACACAATTGTTCAAAATTAAGTTTGTGTAACAAAGTTAAAACATACTTCCTACCAAGCCAGTTCGTCTGCTGTAAGTTTAAAGACCTGTGTCCCCCCAGGAAACACTATCATTACTGTATGGCCCCTTTCTTCTATTTTAATCAAATGAACAATCAAATCACTTCCATATGCACAGCTATTGATAACAGCATGATGTAAGCATTCAGGAGATAGAAACAGCACGTGAAGACAGATTGCCATGACACTAAGAATAAAACTAAAGCTTTATACAAAGTTTAGTCTACAGGTTACCACAGTTTGTTAGGCAGTATGTGTATGTATATAGGAGGCAGCCCAGAAAACATGAATCCAGGAAGACTGTTGAGCTCTCAAGCCTACGCTGTTTCCCATACACAAGCTGGCTCAGTCACAGCAAGTTGGGTATCTTTGCACAGCAGTTGGGTATCTCTCCACAGCTAAACCATTTCAAACAATATGCCACAGCCTAACATCAGTTCATGTAGATTACAGTCAATCACATGAGGATCTCTGAGCAAAAGCATATGTCAGCACCAAAATGATAGCTGCCTTCCTAAATTTATTAGCATAAATCCCTTATAATCAGCAGATGCAAACAATATAATCAGTATGTTGCAGCATTAAGAAAAAAAAGAAAAGCTATCCTAGGCCAAACATACATAATAAAAATCACGTTAGGAAATAAAACTTATTAAGCAATAAGTCATTAAAAAGATGTGCAGTGGTTATGGGGCAGAGCAAAACAAATTCTCTGGACTATATATTTCCATAAGATTAATAGGAGAGAACCTATCTCTACTATGTGTTAAAAAATACTTTTTCCTATGCTTCTAATACTTTATTCAAGTGTTCTCACAGACTGCTGAAAAATATTCTCTCAAAATTTTTTGCACTCTCGTGACCAAGACTGGAATGGTTTAAACCATTAGAAAGCCAAGATATATTCTTAGCCCAAATGACAAACTCCTTACTGTCTTGAAATCTGTAAAAAAGAAGTTTATGCCTCCTAGGAAAGACAATCTCCTTCTTACAGGGGCTGCAGAACAATTTGAGCAACATTTACAGCCTTGGATCAGATGGCTACCTGTATTCAGTCCCTGCTAAAAAATCAAGTTGATGACCTGCAAGGGACAATATTTAAAACTTAATTTTGTTCTTGCTCATACATAAACATTCCCATAGTCCTTTCTTCTGCAGGGCAGATTTGTCAATTTTAAGATCACAAGATAAACACCAGCAATTAAAATCATATTGCTAATTTCAGGCATTCTCAGCAGAACGCTTTCTGAAATAATCCACAAAATCAAACTCTGTGGAACGTCTGCATCAAAGTTTGTTTCAGGTATGTGAGAAAATTACTATCCCCACTCTGACATTAAAGAACATCCAAAACATTCACCAACAAAGAAGCAAAGCTGTATGACTACTCCACTCCTTCGCTATTACTAATGCTCTCTGCTTAAGGGGAAAATACAGTTAGCAGTGTGTAAACCACAGCCCAGTGAAGCACAGTTGGAAGGACAGAGGCACACAAACTCTGTCCTTCAGAATAGACAAGTAATGGTAACAATTGCCATCCACATTTACAGAGGATTCTTCTGTTGCATTACTAAGAGCAGAGGGCATACATGTGACTAAATTACTCCCTGGTATGCAGTGAATTCAGAATATGTGGGTTTGTGTGTGTGGAGCTAGAAGTGGTTGACCACAAGCAATGTTTGACTCTAGGAAGCGCACTGTTATTCCATTAACAACATTGGCAGCCTTTTTACCCAAGGTCTAGGTCTATAATTAACTTTAGGAATAATACTGTATATGAAATTGTTAAAGATTTACTATAAGATAACCTGCAACCACCTGTACAAATGAACAAAACAGCCACCAAATTCTTTTCCCTACTTTCTCTTTGCAATCACTCTCTACCTTCCTACCCCCACCACCAAAGGCCTGGGAATACTCCTCAACACTGCAATCTTCTCAGTGTCCAGGAAAATATTGTAATTAAATAAACTAAAGCCACTAGGATCTGTACAGGTTTCTGGACCAACTGAGTAAGACACAGGCAATAAATTTAAGCTTATTATGAAGGGGCCTGTTGCTGAAAGGATCACTATTCTTTTTTTTTTTCTTTTTACTTTAAAGAAACATCCTCTCTTCAAAGGTGTGTAAGGCAGGGGTGAGGCTGAGCAGATGATGAACAAAGTGAATAGTCTCTTTTGAAGACTGAAATATGAAGCTGTGCTTTGCAACCTGGGCTTTGATGAATCATCTGAAAAGGTTTCCCTTACAATCATGCATTTTTACAATTCATGGCCAACAGTCATGTTGCATTTATGGCTATAATGTTTAGTCAAACACCAGGAGATTAAAGCATTAGGTGAATACCATAGTCACAATAAGAAACATTAAAGAAATAGAAGTGGTAGATATATTTTCTGGCTTCAGCTTCACAAGTCAAAAAGAAGGTGAACCAAAATCAGATGAAAAATTTTGTCTGCGGAAAAAATGTTTAAAACTTTTCAGTTCAGGAGTTTTCAGATTTATGCTGGTGAAATTTAGGTTCTAAATGCCTATATACTTATTATTACAGTTTCCCTTAAGCTTTATGTTCTTAGTAAATAAAACAAAGTCACAGATACCAATGGAGCTGCAGATCCAGGTACAAAGAAGTTGTAGGAATAGTACTCAACTCCAAAGGAACTTGACTTCCAAATACAGTAAAATTACAGGAGTAACCAGAAACAAATTGGGTAGTGGAGGGGAAAGGGATAAATCCACAAAACCAAAAACTTCATTATATATATTTAGAGCTTCACATTTCACTGAGCTTTATTCACAATTCCTCTTAAAATGCCGAGTTTTCATTGCCTCTTCAAGCAGTTTGCAAAGCTGTAATCCACGCATTCCTACTGTCAAATATTCCTCTGTGTTCCTGTCTTAGCTGTATGCTGCCTACTTTCCACTTAGCTGGGTGCAGAATAGAAAGAAAATACAAATGTTGGCATAGGTGATTTCAAGCCTTAGTTGTTTGACCTTTTTGTATAAGCTTTTGGCATCTGTGACTTGGCAGGCAGAGTACAGGCCAAGCCAGGACAAAGAGGAAGACAGGAAGCAGAAAGCTGGCCGTGTCTCCTTGGCAGTCAGCATTGCAACAGGGTGAAAAACCACATCATTGCCAAACCAGAAACAGTGGGGGAAGCCCAGATAGTTGGCAAGTCATATACGGCTCTATTGTACATCCTAAACACTAAATGCCTGATAAACTTAAGTGCTATGCCAGAGCCTAATCTATTTAAACTGCCTTTTGCTGTACAGGGGAATACTTCATTTGTCCTTGTTTATGTGTTTTGCTAAGGAACTGGCACAGTTGTTATTTCTATCTAGGGCTGGCAGGTTAAAAGCTTGCTGTTACTATACGCGCATGAGCTTTCAGCATCTTTCTAAAACATCTTCTAAGATAATGCTACAGCAGGGGATCTCAATCACACACACTCATCTGCCCTCAACTCCCACTCCTGAGCATCCAAGCATTTGAGCACCCCCAATATACCCAGTGCACAGCCAACTGACCCAAACTGAATTTACCTCCTTGAAAATATTTTTCTAGTTCTTGCCACAGCGGTTGAGCAGGACTACTTGACTTCTGATGTTTGCCCAAACATTAGGCAAACACCCAGTTTCCAGCCTAAGGTCTGGGATAAGAGAAAGGCTTTGAGCAAAAGTGGCTATCAGCCATCTCTGCATCCTCCTAGACCCCTGAATGGAGAGATGCTGTTTCAGGCTTTGCGGTGGATATGGCTCCCACCCCAGGTGTGGGATCAGGTAGATCCCTTCCCAGCACTGTGCTCTGCAGATTGCTGCAGTCTGCTAGCTGGGGCAGTGCAGCAGCAACTACTGGACACAAAGACAGAGGTGGGAACCACCCAGGCACTGGCATTGCCAGTGTGGCCAGGTGGAGGAACACGTATAGATGCTTCTTACATCAGTTAGTCAGAGTTCTTTGCACTTACAGTGGATCATGAATTGCAAAGAGGATGTAGCAAAGCATGGTACATGTTACTGCACTCCCAAGGAAGGTGGGGCTCCCAGGTGGAATTGGAGATCTCCCAGAGTGGTACACAACAGCCTTGTCCCAAACCCAGTTGTTTAGGAAGCTTATTGATAGACAAAACACAAGAGCGATTTCCTTTCCAAATACCACCTGTGCTCCTGTAAAGCCTTTTGCAATTTATACAGACCTTTTTTATGAATTTTACATTAAATTAGTGTTGTCTAAGGTGGCTGATAATTTGTTTATAGGTATAGAATGCATTTCTCTCTTTCTGCCTTTCACAACTTTCATTCCTGTGGTCAGGCTTTTATTACCTTGACAACCCATTTTATTTTAAGGAACACCAATGAATTACAAACCATCAGTTTTTTGAAATGCTGATTCTGCGTATGGGCTGAGATCAGCATTCTCACAGATTTCTGTGGCCAAACAGATGAGCGAATAAGGATCTTGCTCATTAAATGGCAAAAATCTATTAAGAAGTTTCATTTTACTCTTAAAAGCACTCTGTTCTCAGCACTCTGTTCCCTCTTACATTTTAATCACAGCAATAATGCTGAATAACTGGACCCCTAATTAAGGGGATAGCACTTCAGAAAAACAGCCAGATAATCCCAATTTATCAACAAGATTGAATTATTGATTAATTAGTAGAAAGAGTAAGGAGGCAATCAATTAAAAGTAATCATCACTTCCTACAATAGGAGTCTAAAAAATATCTTGTGGTCACAAGGGACAAGAAATTATTCTGTATTCCTCCAACAACTAATAGTGTGGGATCCCATCTGTTAACTATATTCTCTCCCTCTCAGTTAATCTTTATAACCCAACAGGTTACAGAGGCAGAATTATCCTTACAGCCTGACCCTAGCTTATGTTGTCAGTGCTTTAACATATGCTTTTGCTGACTTTCTTCAATTAACTTTTTAATATATCACTGTTGTTATGTTTTATTACTTACTACCTAATCACTTTTATGTCTACTATGAAAAGGTAAATTACTTTTTTAAAAAAGTAATTTAACATTAGTTCAATTACTTTTATGTCTACTATGAAAAGGTAAATTACTTTTTTAAAAAAGTAATTTAACATTAGTTCAATGAAAATTAGGAATGAGAAAATCAGTTGGAAGAAGCTTTTGTTTTGTGATGGCCTTTTGCTCACTTTTAGAATCAAACTTCCTAGAATTCATTAAAAGCTGAAGTAATTTCACTCATTTGCTTTTGGATCATAATACTAGTAAACTATGCCTTCAGCGATGCTCACAAACTTCATCACTTGTATCTACTTTCATATCTTTCCTTCCTTTCTCTCTTTTAAGTTTAAAGTAAAAATTCTTCACTAAGTCCCCAATAGTTTCTGCATGTCAGCTGAAGAAACACATGAAGACACTTTGGTGCCCTTTACCAGTCACCAACCTGCCTTATGCCACCACCTGCCCCCCAGCACGTGCGAGCCAAAGCTCGACACTGTGGGGCAGAGGCCATTGCTTAGAGTGCTGTGGGACAACCAACGGCCTTTCTGTTGCTGCTACTGCATAATTATTGACGAGTGGCTTGGCCTGCAAATACAAATGCTAATATGAAAGCAGACAAGATAGCAGTTCCTTGGATGCTAGTCCAAGCTTCATTGCCAAAGTCCCAACATTCTTTTTAAAAAAAAATACAATCTTTCCTACTCCTCAACTTGTCCAAACTGAAATGATCATTTGTCATCCCTAAAGAACATGCTAATCTAATTCTGTCACTGCACCAACTCTGTTTTGCCAAGACCCTGAATACAGAGGCCTCCATACCAGGGACAGTCCCTCTGACATGGTGTGATCCCTCATGGGATCGAGACCTCACTGTGAGGAAGGACTCCACATTTCATCCTTTCAAAGTCACACTGAAGCTTTTCATTCCCACAAAAATGCAAAAGGAATTAAAGTCACTTTAATGTATTTGATAGTGAGTAGAAAGATACTATCTAATACATATTCTTATATTATAAAATATTAACCAGTTTCACAAAGTCAATTAACTCATCTCATTATAAAATACTGTAACCTCCATCATTTTGAAGTTTGCAGGAAAGGATCTTTGGCTGGTTTGGCCATCTAAGGCTGAATAATGCTTGTGATTGGAAATTATTTTTCTTTTACTCTATAAGAACAATTACTGCAGCTATCACACAATTATTGCAATTATACCCATAAGAACTGCTGTTCAGAGCTGTTCTCTGTAGCACCATTCTGAAACGCTGGGAACATTTGTCTTTTCTAATGATCACCAGCACAAATGTCCTTTTGTAGCTCTTTAAGTGATTTCATTTCTTTCTATTAATATCCTGTTACTTACTTTGGGAGAAACCAAAGGAGACAGGCCTCAATTAATATATACTTTTAAAGCAAAGGCTTTTAGTGAAGCCAGGGCTAAGGCATTTTAAAACAGAAATTGACACTTCCCTTTATGACAGCCTGACATTTTCAGTGTGCCTTGCTAAAAGGATAGAAAGCCCCTAGAATACTTCAAATCTGTGTTTCATAAACTGTACTCTAAGAGAAGTAGCAATAAAGTTTATTGCAGACCTAAAGAATCTGCATAAACCTAGTTAATTGAAAAGTGGGTGGAGAAGGCTGCCAAATTAAATGTTTACATTAGCACAGCTGTATTGTAAAAACATTCTGCCCCCTGTGCTTTGTAATTATAAGATATTTCTGGACTGTGTATCTCTGCAAAGTTTATCTCTACTGCCAAGACTGTTTTGGCACAGAGTGTCTGCAGTTTTTGGCAGCCAGAGAGCTCTCAGTGCAGGCAGTATCTAAAATGGCTGCCAAACCGTTATCCTGAAATGTCGTCGACCTAGTGTCGTCCTGTGTGAAGGGCAAAAGCCAAAGCTGGATTTAAAACTGTCTGATTGTTTTAAATGAGGCA
Organism: Pezoporus flaviventris; assembly: GCF_033815535.1. Taxonomy (NCBI): domain Eukaryota; kingdom Metazoa; phylum Chordata; class Aves; order Psittaciformes; family Psittacidae; genus Pezoporus; species Pezoporus flaviventris. The sequence continues at coordinate 305,640 of NW_026892760.1, forward strand.
AGGAGCTGGATTTCCAGACAAGTACGGGACCTGGCACCACATGTTGGTCACGCCAGGCTCACCAGCACATGGTGCACGGCAGTGGGTAAAATGGCATACAGGCTCTTCTGAGTATCCCAAATCTGGGGGGAAAAAAAGAGGGAGTAAGGGTTTCCTGAAGAGAAGCTTAATTTTATTGTTTTAAATTATGCATAAATCATCATCTGTGCCAGGAGCACAGACAGTGGGACCTTTGCAAACGACAGCTATTCTGCCCTCAGTTGCAAGGCATCAGTGAAGTTCCACATGCCTGATTATCTCCTTCACACTGACTGTATTTGCCTACTCTTAAGGAAAATCTCTCTCTTTTCCAAGCAACCAGCAAAATGTACAAAACCCTCCCACACATCTCAAGCCTTTGCTGTGCCAGCCTCTCTGTATTTGATTTGAAAGGGACTTCCCACCACCCTTCGCCAGAACTAGGAAACCTCAGTTATGTTGTCCTGGGCCTGAATAATAAAGATGAGAGAGTATTCCTTCACTGTGTCCATTGTCAAACCAAATATAAATGGTGAGATTTCTTATGCCTGCTTACTGTGCAATAATCATAACTGACCATGACTGAGGCAGAGGCATTTTGATCCTTCACTGAGACCACTGCTCTCATATTGCTCATGGAAGATTCTCGTGAGTCCCAGGTAGACCTGGTGGTTTGGGTAATGACAGGTGACAGCTGAGTGTATTATGATATTTGCTTCAAAAGGCAGACCACCACAGCTCTTTTATCATCATTTGGAATTAAAAAAGAAAATAGAAAGTGTCCACATCAGAAGAAAACAGTCCATCAGTAAAAGAATGGCAAATTTACAGCCACTAAGTGAATACAAAGCTTGTGAGTGCTGTCCATGTCTATTCAACTGTCCTAAGCCTCCCTATCAACTATCATAATATAATAACATCTGAACAGGAGCTTTTTATGAAAATGCTGATCTATGAACTGCTTATTGTCTATGGCCACACTGCTGCATCAGAAGACTTCAGATTTAGCCCAATTATTTATATAACTCTTATTTCAGTTCTAATCCTTTCTACTCTATCAAGAAAATCTTTGCCCCTGTAAATACAAAGGACATTCACTGTGATAGTTCTGTCTACTCAACAGGCTTCTGAATTAACTGACTTTCACCTCTGTTTAATTAGTAATCAGGGTCAAAGTCACACACCTGTGTAATGCTGATGTCCTTGCAAAGTACCAGTAAGCTAGGGTTAAGGTTCCAAAGAGCATGGGGACTGCATCCGCATGCAATTTCAATTGGTCTTTCTTCTATTAATATTTAATAAGTGCACCTTTAAACTGCTTTCTACCAGGAAAAAAAAATAAAAAAAAGATGAAAAGAAAAAGAAAAGATAAAAAGAAAAAGAAAAGAAAGGAAAGTTAAAGGAAAGGAAAGTAAAAGGAAAGGGAAAAGGAAGGAGAGGAGAGGAGAGGAGAGGAGAGGAGAGGAGAGGAGAGGAGAGGAGAGGAGAGGAGAGGAGAGGAGAGGAGAGGAGAGGAGAGGAGAGGAGAGGAGAGGAGAGGAGAGGAGAGGAGAGGGGAAAGGAGAGGGGAAAGGAGAGGGGAAAGGAGAGGGGAAAGGAGAGGGGAAAGGAGAGGGGAAAGGAGAGGGGAAAGGAGAGGGGAAAGGAGAGGGGAAAGGAGAGGGGAAAGGAGAGGGGAAAGGAGAGGGGAAAGGAGAGGGGAAAGGAGAGGGGAAAGGAGAGGGGAAAGGAGAGGGGAAAGGAGAGGGGAAAGGAGAGGGGAAAGGAGAGGGGAAAGGAGAGGGGAAAGGAGAGGGGAAAGGAGAGGGGAAAGGAGAGGGGAAAGGAGAGGGGAAAGGAGAGGGGAAAGGAGAGGGGAAAGGAGAGGGGAAAGGAGAGGGGAAAGGAGAGGGGAAAGGAGAGGGGAAAGGAGAGGGGAAAGGAGAGGGGAAGGGAGAGGGGAAGGGAGAGGGGAAGGGAGAGGGGAAGGGAGAGGGGAAGGGAGAGGGGAAGGGAGAGGGGAAGGGAGAGGGGAAGGGAGAGGGGAAGGGAGAGGGGAAGGGAGAGGGGAAAGGAGAGGGGAAAGGAGAGGGGAAAGGAGAGGATTATGTTCAAAATAGTTTATTAGTCATATAGGCACAGGGACATCTTTGTCACCTTTACTTTCCAAAGAATCTGTTACAGCTAATCGCCTGTATGTAAAATATTACATTATGCTCACAGAATTATGCGGTTGTATCTATCTTATCTGCTGCTTACAGCCACTGCAGATGAAGCTTCATTCTGCGTATATAATTCCACAATATTCTTCCTTTCAAAATGCACATGTGTATTTTTAAAATAAATACCTACCTGTTCTCCATTTCTCCTCCTCATTGGGTTAAAATGTCACTTTCAGTTACAATACTAAACAACTACAGGCCATTTTCCCCTATGGAGGCACCAAGTACTTAGTTTACTGGGAATCTCAAAACTTTCCCTTTTAACCTAGTTGGATTAAAAGAGCTATTAAGAGTGCTCAAGGATACATTTCTGTTCATTTGTTAAAGACAAAAAATACCCATATAATAACAACCTTCTGAAGCTCAAATTCCAGCATCTCACTTTATCTGACTGGTCTAATATCAGGCCAGCAACCTGGGAGACATGTATATTTGTACATAACTCGGCACTTGCATGCTCTAAGCACTAAGAAGTTCCAACCCCCAGTGCCTGGCTTCTGCATGCTACTGCCAGCAGGTTTGCTAAAAAAAATTAAAATAAAATAAAATAAAATAAAATTAAATTAAATTAAATTAAATTAAATTAAAATAAAATAAGAAATAGTTAATTGATTTTAACCTTCCAGGTTTCGAATGAAATTCTATTTACCAGATTAAAAAATGACTTGATATTCTAATAGTCATGCTATAGTTTTAATGTTACAGAAAACATCCTTGTGCATCATAGCAGTTCCAGTTGTGTATTTAGAAAGGCCCCTACCAATTAGTTCACATTTTCACTGGCACTTGGGTTTCTAAAGTATTCAAAGGAGAAAAGGATGAAGGTATAATTTTTTGTTATTTAAGGAAAAATCAAAGGATTTCTTCTATTAGGAGTATCACTACTGTTCCTGCTTTACAGAAGTGTTGTAAGACCTCCTCTTTCCTCATATTCCTTAGTTAATGGCTAGGTCTACGTTCCTTGGAAATCTATTGGAAAAGAACACTGAAATGTACTTGATTCTGAAAAAAGGAGGCAAAAATTAGCATAATTGAACTCTGCTTTTTGTGTCGACTTCTTATTTGTTTATTCTGCACATCTAGAGATCTCTGATGTATCTTTCCTGAAGTACACAAAAGCTGTATGCAAAATACAAAGTTGGACAGGTGGGTACTTGAAAGTCAAGATCTCACAATCAGTGCTGGTAATACAGTTTTCTCCTTAGGCCTCTGGGCCGTATTGCAATTTAACTTTTCCTATTCCTTTGATCATACTCTGTATCAAATGAGGCTATTGTCTTGTATACTCATGCATTGAAGTTTATATAAATACTTAGGAAGAAGCTAAATTCAGGCTGTACTGATACCCATGCAGCGCCTGTACATGTAAAGATGTGTTAAAAAAAAAAAACCACCCACAACACTCTTTACTTTGCAAACAGGATCTCTATCAGCATAAAGATGCCCTATTTTTATTTGAGAAACGTATTCCTGTGTCCAGATCTTCAATTGGAGATGATCTACTAAACAAAGCACCTTCTTGGTGCTTTGTTTATCTTTCTTCACTAGCTTCAGATGCTCATGGCCACCTTTAGCTGTGTAGGCCTATCACCACTAGGCAATTCCTAAATTCTTGTGTAGACTATCAGAGGTGAAAGGGAGGAGGGATCCAGGGCAAACTATACGTGGGAGTCTGAATCATTATTCCTAGAAAAACACAGCATACACCACCACCAAACCTAAAAATAAAATCACGGCAGCACTCTTCAGTAAGGGTTATTTCCCCAGGAAATAATAGCTTTTCTATCTCTAGGTATTTTTCCCAGGAAAACAGCATAAATGAAAATCACAAGACATTTTTATTTTTATACCAAGAAAGAAAGTACTTTACAAGTCTCCTTATACATGCAAAGCAACATCATCTTTTTTGCTCAAATTGCATGCAAAGCACAACTGCCTTCCAAGGAAGCAAGCTTTGAAAATTTCAAGTGCAAACCAGAAGTCTGAAAGCAGAATGGAAATGTTTATGGAAACTTAATGGTTGTCAACATGTGGTAATACAGTAACTTACTTAAATGGACTGAGGCACTTTCATTTAAGCTTTCTGCTTTTCTACTAACTCTTTATTCCATCACCTATTGAACTTCACTTTCACATTTCTTTCTTTGTTTCCTACTGTTATCTTCATTACAGGTTTATTTTTTTTTTTTCTGTTAATATTTACCAGTTTTAGAGAAAAGCATTCAGGGACTGAAGATTGGGATAGCTCCAAGAGACCATTTTTATTTCTGAATAGTGGAAGGAATAGTAAGGAAACTACCTTCTTTCAAAAAAAGAGTTCATACATCTTTATGCAATGAACCATCTCTGTTCTTGTTCCAAAACATTAGAAGCTGTTGAGAATCTTATCTAGTCTTATCTACTTTGTTGTCTCAGTGAATTCTAAATTTTAAAAGTGTGTAACAGAAACTAATTCCTTTGCCTGCTGAGAAGAAATGTTTGCAAAATAACACTGAAATCACATCAAACAACCAGCCTACCAGCAGCTAACTTCTGGCATTAATTTTGAAGCTTGTTACATTATGTTAGCTGTTCATTTGTTATATTCTGTGTACAGGCTGCCTGTATTTCCACAGCAGTATAGCCTTCACAGTCTTTCTCATAATCTTCTACCATGGCTTATTTACACTATGAGCCTAACTAGAAGCTTGCAGTCATTCTTTTTCTGCTTCAGGAAAGAGTATTCTCTGGGCTAAAGCTGGGGCCTGCGCTGAAGGGAACATTCACAGATTTAATATTCTTGAAAAGTTTTTACATTATGAAAAAGATAAAAAGACAAAAATGTGATTAGCAAACATTAAGAATATCACTGTCAAAGACTTAACATTTACTAGAAGGCAATTGCTTGAAAACATGGTTTTAATTGTACATACATATTTTTATTCATTAAAATGAATAACCAATAAAATCCCACACTATGGTGTCCCAGCCTCATAACACATTAATAAAGTTTCTTAAAGGTTTTGGCAGGGGGCCAGCACAGTCCATTAACTCCTTGCAAGTTGTAAAAAGAAGTAAAGTCATTTCAGGCTGCTTTGTGGTTATGAATGAAACAGCAGGCAGTCTGTATGGAAACGTCACTTTGGATATGGCATTGGTAATGGATGCTTTGCTGCTCAATCAAAGCAGTATGGGGACAAGTTAATGCCCTGAATCACAGTCTAAATCCTGATACACTGCAAAAGTAATTTACTTAAAAGTGGAGGGAAAATGCCAAAAGATTCCAAGTTATGAAGCTCTGTGTGTTTTTCTAGTGGGCTGTCACACCATATTAGGGTAAACTTGCCCACTGTGAAACCAAAAATTATATAATCAGTTTTCAGTTATTCTAACAATTCTGTAAGGCAGCTTAATAAGATCAATAGCATTTTGGGTATTACTGTTAACAAATAAAATAAGCAAATAGAGTATCATTTTGCCTTATCTTACCATTTTCTCTCTGAAATGACAAACATTCTAATGTTCTTGCTTTATTCTTTTACACAAAGGAGCATAAATAACTTAAGCAATTGGTAACTAAGTGGCTGTCTTTAGCTCTGTCAAACAATTTGAATTAAAGTGCTATACTTTCCCCTTAAGCTTTATGATACCATCTGTTCTCCCTTTTCATGAAATTACAAACATTCCGTTTTGGAGAAGGGATTTAGTGTTCTGCATCCTTTTTAGAGGAAAAGGCAAATTTAAATGGTGTTGAATATTCTGAGACCCATCCAAGATTTTCCAAGCAAGGAAAAAAGTAGGCTGTAGGATTACAGCATTTTTCTTAAGGTGTGGCCAGTCTTTCCTCTTGCCTTATCATTAAGCATCAACATCTACTTTAAGATTAAAAATATATTCAAAAAAAAACAGCATATTAAAGAGCGATTTTTAAGGAACAGTAAACAGAAGACCACTTGTGGTACAAAAATCTCTGCACTCCTTAGCAAAACAATTAAAATGCCACAGACTTCACTGATGCTATAATAATAAGCTTTGGTATTTTGATGAAAATTTGAAATTCCAAACTTAAAAGTTAAATAAATTTTCTTGTGTGAAAACATCCCTCAAGGATTTCAGAGGGACAGCCAACTAATCAGCTGGAATGATGTATTTTACCTCTGACAGCTCCAGCTCAAGTGTGGCTTAAATCACAAATGCAGAAGTTGTTTGTCTAGCACCTAGTGGGAATTTGCCACATTACAAAACCACAAAATGTGTGAAAATTAGCAGTGTCTTCAGAGGACGCCAAGTAGTGAAACAGACGGGTTGTTGAGGCCAAGGGTGAAACCCAACAGCACTAGATACAAAAGCAACTTACAAAATAAATGACACAACTATGTCAAATTCCTATTGATCTAGCTGCCACTGGGCACCAACCATTTCATCCATAAACAGCAATGCCATATTTCTGTAGCAAAAACAGCTTAACACTTTCCACTTCAATATATAGGATAGTTTTCAAAAACTCATGTAGGCACCTGGAAAGGTACTGAATTCGTTTACATGATACAAAACATGTTTACTTAGTAACACACATCTCTGATCCAGTGTGCATCAAGCGACCTGGTTATCTAAAGGTTTTTCATTGGCTGGGGACTGAAAATAAGAGAAGACATACTGATGTTAAAACAGCTAATAAATCCTGTGGCCCAAAAACTGTTTAGAACCATTAATCTATGCACTGAATTGCATCTCTCAATGACTCCAAGGTAAACTAGAAATAACTACAGACTTCATTAGAGGTAATGCAGATTTATGTAGCCAAGTGTAAAGTCTGGCTCAGGAATTGTGTTTTACATGCAACTGAATGTCACCCATCTCTGAGATACGCTTTTTTAGCCACGTACGACTCACAGATGCCACAATTTATAAGCCTAACCTAATAAATCCATACTGTTGAATACACATCTAACTTCTGAGTAGTCATATTGAAGCCCAATGGAATAATTTAAGTAGGAGGTAAGATATTCTACCCCAGCTTTCAAAAAAATTTTCTTACAGAAAACAATCTGCAAATCATAACAGCCGATCTGTCAACTATGCGATTATAAAAGAAAGAAAAAAGAAGCCACGTATGACAGAAACTTCACTGAGAATGTATGCTGGACAAGATGTATGTATCTAAGCTGAACTGCTTCAAGTGTTCAGGCTGTTAGGAAAGAGCAGTCAAATTGCTTTTGATTCTCAACTGACAAACTCATTTCTCCTGCCAGCATTCACCAGGAGATTGTCTGTGAAAGGTATTTTTGAAAATCCACCCCACTTAACTTCTGGAAAAGATTATCTGATACCACAGGACATTCTCATCTTCCCAAAATCACCACAGGATACTGAGCCCCACAATTCACAGGCACAGAAACCTGCAACAGAAGACAGAAATCTCAAAAAAATACCTCAGGCTTTTTTTGCGTGTTCCAGATAAGCAATTCATTTTCCAAAATGGAACATGCAGGTTGTGCATCCTGAATAATCTCTCTCCTTCCTACTAACATAGGGGACACTTTTGAACAGTCATGTCTCCCAGCACGACACAGTTCCAAGTAATCATTCACACTACTCCAAGGTTCAGTCCCTTGGTTTTTCAGCCAAGTTCAGCTGGGGCTTTTTGCTATCTGGCCTTGATTTGCCTGGGTTTCTTTTTCAGTGTTGGGAAAAAAAAAAAAAAAGAGTGAAGGCTTTTCAACTGTGCTGAAAATAAAGGAGATGACCTTCCACAAAAATTTGTGGGGCTTTTTTTGTATTATTACTTTTTTTTAGTGATTGTTGTCAGAAGTTTAGAATGCTGGAATAGTTGCACAAGAGAGTGATTAGTGGGTCAAGTGCTCTTGTGTTAACATGGATAACAACCAGCCTATTCAAAAGAGTAGTAGGAAAAGATCCCGTATTAAATAGTATAGATTTGCTTTCTTAACAAAGGAAAAATATATTTCTCTTTTGTTCTAAAATGCTTTTTATATTATAGAAAGATGATGTCAACTCTTGTTTTACCACTTCTAATCAGCTCTATGAAGAGAAAATCTCAGATGATTTGAGAAGTTTGCACTAGTTGAATATAATCTCTTTTACAGATGGGACTGCTTGAGTTGTGGCCTGGGCACAAGCCATAGACATTAATTTTTTGCTAAAATTCAATCTACCCATGACTTCCAGTTCTAATAGCCAGTCCTAGCTTGTACAAGATAACATTGCATGCCCAAGACATGACTGATGTCAGTCAGGATAGCTACCAGAATCTTCAACACTAGCTGACACCCTAGTGCACCATTTACCAACAATGGAACAGGTCTGTTTTATTCCTGAATCATGTTAGAAGGCTTTCTAAAATCATGTGATGAAGCAATTTGGAGCACTGTTGTATGACTGCTGTTAAAGAACCTCAGGTCAGTTAAGAAGCAAAATGGGGCAGGGTTTTATTTTTCATAGAATGACAGCCCTGCAAACTCAACCAGGGCTTTGCACCATCTCTGGTAATAACCACACCAAACCAAAATATATACATGTACACCTGTGCATACCTATCCTTCTCCAATCCTGAAGTAAGCAGCCGTTTCTCTAACTTTCCCATTCTTCTGTGCCTCTCCTTAACTGCAGTGCGTGGTGAAGAAGGACAGCAAAGACTGCTGGAAGCTACCTCCTTCCACCCCTCTCTCATATTGGAGGGATTTGGTGTTCTCTCTCTTGTTCCTGGGAGAAGAGAGTGTGAAAACTGCAAATGACATTTTGTTGATTGGCACACAAAGAAGATGTAGCAAGACCTATACATTCCAGTGATCAGCCAAGAATGCTGGCGTGTCCACCATGGAAAAAAGGCCACGAAGCTGAGGGTCCCAATGAGAAGTCAGAGGTTAAGCAGGCCTGAGCACCAGGCATGGCAGGGATACAGAACAGCTGACAGCCAGCACAGGAGGGAATCTGCTCCCTCTATCTATTCAGTGACAGAATCACTAGTGGTTCAACAAGAAATGCAGAGTCTTAATAGGAGATTAAACAACTCTCCTTCCACAAAGCATGGATGAATGCATCTCCTGGAGATGCAGGCAGATATTCACTCCAAAATAATAACTACTACGGAGCTATTTCTGCAATGTCACATATAAGTTCATTCATTTCCAAAAATAAATGCAAGTTCCTTACTTAGTAAACCTTGCTTTTGGTTTGATAGTTCTAAATGTTAATGTTGATATGGGATTTGTTTCTCTACCGATGCCACAGTAGTAGGAATGGCATCACCTATTTAATTAAATGGAATTTCTACCACATAATGTTAATCCCTCAACACTATACTCTTAACTGTCCTTGCATAACTTATACCCAGATATTACAGTACTCCATGGACTTTTCCATTTCACCATGCTTCAGGAATGTTTAATGAGTCAGTTTGTCTAGATGCCTTCTGAGAGCTACAATCTTCCCCACAGCATCACATTGTATTCAGGTGTAAAACAAAATGGTAAACAAACTCATGCTCTGATCTCCCTTTTCTACAATACTGTGGCACAATGGAGCAATAGATGGCAACTATAACAGACAACATTTTCAAATTTATCCCTCTTTTGAGACTTTATCAGATCAATAGAATTATTTCTTTTTCTTACTCACGGATGAACTCAATTTTCTTTAAATGAGTGCACTCGTTAGATATGAGCACACTGTAATACGAAAAATGGAAAGAGGTGAGTTCTCAAACTGTCAAACTATTAGCTATAACTGTTTTCAGCATAAACTAGTAGTTGTCATGCATAAAGAAAAAGATAGTTCCAATAAATCTACAAGTCATTATTATTAAGAAGAATTAAGAAGTCATAAGTAATTTGTTGTGATCCTGGTGTAAGCTGGTGTCTCTGCTTTTCGAGATGGAGTTGTTGTCTATGCCAAAAGAAAACATTAACTACTTAGTTACACGAAAAATGAGGTCTCTCCCAGTAAAACTAACTTTCCTTTATGGTTCCTAACCTGTCCTCCTATTTTTTTTCTCCTTTCCAAAAACATTCTTCTTCATTCTACCCCTCATTTTTTTCCTTTCTTTTCTAATCCCTACATATCACCCCTTTCAGAATCCAGTATGTTTGGTTAGAGTTTTTACCCTCACTAGAAAGACCTTGCATGTTAGATATTTATTGCAGGACAGCTCTGTTCTAACAAAACTGTACAGGGTCGGGGGGGGGGGGGGGGGGGAACAAGTGATGTCCTACAACTGTGTAGCCATCTACAGTCCAGTTTGTACACAATATACAAAAGAAATCCATGTCAAAGGATGTCAGTAAATGTGGTTTATAAAGAAAAATAAACTTACCAAATGGCTACTTGCAGTCTTTTACTTGGGAACACTGCAGAACACACTGCAGAAACTGCCTACCCTACTGGGTCACATCTCCATATGTTAACTCATGATTGTATTTCAAATAGTGATCAGGACTATGTACTTCTTATGATGATTCAAAACTTCTACTTTGCAAAATTATGAAAATATTATACCTAGGTAGAAAATTTCCTTTTTCTCTTAGCATTTGTCCTAAAGCGTAAGGGCTGATATCCTTCCAACTTTTCCTTTTTTCTTTTGTAATATTTCTTTCACAGCAGCCAAAGCTTCAGAGTTTGCAGGCATTTCTTCTACTAGAGCTTGAGGTCATTTAGCAGTCACTGGAAAATTATCCGGTCTGCCTCCTTGGACCTCAAAGCTGCCATAAGAATAGATGCAAAAACATACTGCTCTGAGATTGGTCTAGACAACTTTACACACACCAGCTGGCAGCGTCTTGTCATTATTCATAAATATGGTGTAAGAAATAACTGCTTTCCAGATTTTTTATGAATCCCAAATATAAGTGCCTATATTTAGTAGGCAGGTTGATGCTGGTATATGTACCAGTTGGGGATTTAAACCTCCTGGAAAAGCAGTGAGCCACTTAATTGGTTGCCGTGCAATTCGATTTCTGTAAAAGCTGTGGTCTAATTGGACCTCAGAACAAAGGTGGCCCACTATGCTGAAGTGATATTTGTACGTGGTACTGGTTACAGTAACTGGGATGAAAAAGCATGAAGAAAAGTCAGTAGTGGAATGTTGCTGGTTTTATCTGATATTTCTCTGTGTAAACTGCTTCATGACTCTGTGATGTGTACCACACACACCTGAAGGAACTAACCTTATGTGCACTCTTTACTCTAAAAGCCCTTGTAGAAACAGCAAGTCACCCTACCCTTGGAAGAATAATATTAGGCAAATTTAGAGAAGATTCCTACTCCAAAACTAAAATGGACCCTGCAATGGCAAGTGTATTTTACACCTAAACTGATTTCAGTTTAAGCACATTTCCCCTCCTATTAGTTTTTTCTTAATTGGAAAGGGAAAGCTCCAAAAGTAATTTTGAATTCTACTTATTTTGGTTAACAAGATTACCTGTCTTCTTTTTACCCTCAAGCACATCCTTGTCTCGGAAAGCACTCCATCTGACAACTAAATCTTTCAAGGAGGCAAAAAAGAGCTTGTGGTTTGGCTCTCACTTTAATTTCTAGTGGATACTTCTGGAAGAACTGATTTATTTAGAATTTTTCATTTTTATTATAATTGTTATTATACAACTGAAGGTTTCTTAGAAATCAGTTTGCCATGGTTCAGTCCTATCGGCAACAATGTGAAAAAAAAACAAAAAAAAACAAAAAAAAAAAAACAGAATTGTTGAATAGATTTTTCAATTATTTTGGGGCAGGAATTCAGCCTGGCTAGACTTTTGGTACCCTACTCCAACAGCAGAACATTATTTCTCTACTAATTGTGATTTTGAAATGCATTGGGTTTATATATATCAAACTGTCTCTGGCACTAAAAAGTTTTGAAAAATTACCTGCAGCTTGTTTGGTTGTGTACTTCTACTGTGAGCCATGTATGTAAACCCTGTAAAGCAGCTGTGCAACACTGGGTCTTCTTATTCAGAAAATTTCCTTCCTGAATATTCAGGCATACTTAGCCTGGTCATCTCCTGGCACAAAAACAGGGTTCTGTAAAGCATTCTCTGCTGGCCTGGCTGCATTCCCTTAGTTTTACTGTTGAGATCAATACCCAGTTTTGAAAATCTCACCTAAACCTATTTTTATTCTACTCATCAGTTTTTTCTCCTGCTAACACTAACATACCAGCATGCTGGCAAGAGACTCAGCTGACCTTCCCCCACTTTGCATACACTGAACACAAATTTTGAGGGAAATCCAATGGCAAGATAAAATAATTTCCGGAGATAAATCTCATGCAGTGACTCCATAAGCAAAATTTTCATGGCATAGTCTTTATTACATGCAATGGTGCGCTAGTCATGAACACAGCTCAGTCATCACATCTCTTTTCACTGCGCTGGATCTGCAACCTCTTTCTCCCTCCCTCCCTCCCTCCATCTTTCTTTGTCTCCCTTCCTTTTTCACCTTCTTCTCTTTCTTTTAAAACTTTCAACAGTTTTAAAACTGCAATTTCATCAACATAGCAGCCCACTACATACTGGCACCAAACACAAGTGCCAATGATCCCACAGTAGGCCTTCCACAGGAAAATGCCACTTAAAATATTGACATTGCATGAAGGGTATCTTAGGTATATTTTCATCTTCAGTGAAACTCACTCTGGAAGATGAAACACTGAAAAATTTTCAGGCTTCCCTGATAACTCAGAAAAGCTTTGAAAGCAAGAAAAAAAAAAATCTAGTTTGTTGGCTCTTTTGGCTTGATGGAGATGAATAGGAAGAGAATATAATTTTTACATAGGAGGTAAGACAGAAAGACACACCAGGTCTCCGCCTAGCAGAAAATAATCTCACACTTTCCAACAACCACTGCCAGGGCCAGCATCAGCCTCATGCCCTAGGACTATCCTTCAGGCCAAAGTATTTTTGAGAAAATGTGGTCTGGCCACACTCTTTTCCTTACCCAGAAAACAGTCTTTATCCTGGCTGAGCTTGTGAATAGGTAATGCAGAGCTCCCTGTGATGACTCTCCACCCTCTGTAATACAAGCAATATCAAAATCTGCCTACATTGTACAGCAAGGCTGCAAGGAGGATGTGACCCAGCCTCACACACTTAGAAAAAAATTACCTTATTTGAATGCAGCACAGAAAGAAGATCAAGCCTATCTGAATAAAAACCCTGTGTTTATGAAACCCTTGGCAACAGATCTGTTACCACAAACTATTTTGATTGCATGTAAAAGAAAAGCCCTAAGTGAAAATTATTTATTCTTTATCTATTGTGTAATGAAAAGATTAACTCCCTTAACAGTTGGTTCTCTTTTTGAAGGTGTATGTCCTACTTCCATTGTCTTATGTTTGTTAATGAGAGGTTTATAGTAGGTTTTAACTTAAGAATGATTTCTGATAGTGAAAAGTAGTAATTATATGCTTTATGACAAGACACAAAGGTGCATACTAGAGAAATTGCATAAAATGCCAACTTAATCTCTTTTGTATAAAAAGGAATACTTTACAGGCTGCCAGACCTTTAGCTTTGAGTAACAAAACCCCTTTCTTTCTCTACCTAAAACAAGAATGGGTTAACAAAAGCAGGAACTAAAATATCTCTATTTTATCCTCTCTCTTGTTCACAAAATATAGCTTTACAGGACTTAAGGAATTTGAAATGCTATAATTTGAAAAGCTATGTGAAGCAAAAGAAGTCTCCTCTGGTAATAAGAAAACAGTTCTATTTGAAAATGAGTTCATAAGCAGTTCGTAATGAAGGCTTTTGAGATCCATCATATTCGCCATATTAATTTAATTTAGAAGCAAAACAGAAATCCTAGGTAAAGGGCAGAAGGTATAAAGGTATTATGGTCATAAAAGTTAAACAAACACTGCACCCTATTTAAAAAAAAAAAAAAAGAAAGAAAAAAGGAGGAAGAGAAAAGAAGGAGGAGGAACAAGCAGTAGGCAAGTCAATAGTGTTTGTACTGTTTCTGCACGACTGCATTTTCTCATACAAGAGGTACTTCTTGCCTACAAAGATACTGTGGTAAACCATCTGTTTAGGGATTAGGGATCCAGCAACACTGAATGTTCAGTTCAACATAAGAACTGGTCACTTGTTTAACTCTGCATTTTACCATTGTCCATCCAAAACGCTCAACAAGTACCAGCTTTTGAATCCTGTAAACAACTATGAATGTATTTTCTTCTTGGTCTTGAAAAATGTTTTACATTAAGACTGATGGCACTATAAATTTTGATGTCAATTACAATCAAAGTTTTAGACTCAGGAACTGGACTGCAGCTGTGGAATTGAAAGGCCAGTTGATGATGGTCAGCAGAGATTTAAAGTGTTCAAATAGTGAAAACATGGGGCACATCACACAACACAGTATAAACAATCTAAAAGTCTAAGAAAAAAAAACTAAAAATGTAATATTTAGTCTAAATTTCAGGAAAAACTTTGCATTCAGGAGACACTTTGCACAGTGTACTGTGCATGTACTTTGCATGTTTTCCCAAAGGAGTGACCTAACGCTCCCTCTGCTGAACCAGAGTATGTCTGTGGAAGCAGGCATATTTGAGATGTGCATTTTAGTGAGACATCTGATGAGAAGAGCGTTAGGTATTGAAGGTGTTAGTCTCATTTACTGATTAGCATTACAAACCCAAGGATTAGAACGTGTACAGAATGTATCTTATACATCTCTAAAATATATTACATAAAAACCACAATATCCTTCAATAAAACACATGCTGTGTTGCTTTGTGATACACATATATCACTGCATCAACAACAAGAAGCATATTTTCCCTAAAGACTTAAAAAGCAGCCCAAAAAAGGGTAAATTATACAGATTTTACTGTTGATGTCTCACTGAAATACTTCTTGTCTTTCTGCCTGGTGCTTTCCCAGCTTGCTGGTTTCCATTGAAACTGTTACCTATGAGTGGCAGAAAGACCAGCAAAGTGCAAGCTCTGAAAGAAGCAGCACAAGATTACACACTTTCCTGCAGCCAAGTGAAAACTCTTATTCAGCAAACTAAACTGCTTGCTCACTGAAGACAAAGTATACAAACTCCTACTAAAAGGCAAAAGAAAACCACTAATTGCTTGAGCTTAGAAAGCAATTTCCCCTATGGGCAGGTTATTCTGTAACTGTCAATTAATGGTTTTCTTGCACATTCCACCAACTGCTATCAAACCCAGGGCACTGCACCAAGATTCTGAACCACTGATCCCATCCAATATGATACATTCCAGTGGTCATAGTATAACCCTATCTTACCATTTTACACACTTCCACGTATAAATTGTGGCCTCTGTGTAAGGGCTCCTCTGATTACATTCCTCCCGGCTCAGGACATTTAAGCAGGTGTTCAATTCAGTTTCTATGAGCTCTGAGAATGTATTTGAGAATGTGTTCCTGAAATGGTGACTATCTGTTCATGCTTTTCCAGCAGCCTGCCTCCTTCACCAGACAAATGAGCCAAAGAAAAGGAGAGTTAGTCAAAACAAGTAAAGAGTGCAGCATCCTGTACCCACAAAAGTGGTTTATCGGCTTCAGACAAACTGTACACTCGCTTCTTAGCTGAAGCGCAGTTCTCCAGAATCCCAGACTGAAATGTTCACATGGAGAAAGTATTTCTCAGCTTACCAGAAATCCAAGGGAAGAAGAAAACTCTGAACTACTACTAACTTTAGACAAAACAATCTTGTTTTGGAAATGAATGTTCTAAAGATACGTATCAGCATTGCCTCTTTGTACAGGTGGGCACATTAACAGCCGGCTGTCAAACAAGATGTTAATAAATCAAGGCCCAAACCTTCCTCCCCACAAGCCAGTGTAGTAAGATCTGAGAAATAAAGCTGACAGTAAATCTATCTCATAAATTCACCAAGCCCGTCACAAGACAAATGACTAGCCAAGATTACCAAATGCACTGGTGGTTTTGTTTGCATCTTAACCTTACTGAATGATGCTGACACTGAGCAGTGTTTATCGAGCAACACAGGATAGTCACAAGTTCCTAGAACTACTACCTCTTCCTTGTTCTCACTGCTTGCTACACCCTCTCCTGGCATCAAGCCTTTAAGTAAAGTGTAAACTCCTTAGGGCAGGTATTATGCCTGTGCTGGTTTTGCACAGAGCCCAGTATAATTAAATTTTGATCCCAAGTGTCATTTCTACAGATTTTTCAAATATAATGGAAGCAGGTTGGCTAAGGAGCAGCTTTGGGGAACTGCATGGTTTGTATCAAATGTCTTCAATATTTTGTTCACATTTCTCTTGACATCAGAATTTTGCTTCATGTAATGGAAAACTGTGATTTATAATAGGAATAAAAAGTGGTTTAAATCTGTAGTAAATCATCAAGAAAAATTGTGCACTGTCCTGATGCCTTTGCTGTCCTCACACACTCACAGACATCCCATGTCCACGCAGCTCATTCAGCAGAGATGGAAATGGCACATTCTTTTCATTGTTCAGCTGATTTAAGTATTCTTTGTTTTTGGGGTGGGCAGGGAAGCAATACCTAACCTTTTTTGATTATCTTAAAATTGTCTTGAAAGATGTGAGATTGTTGACCATGTAATAAAACCCAGCACTTTCCAGCTGATATTAGTACTCTGTTTACCTTGTTTTCTAAATTATACAATCAAAATTCAGCAAGTTGCATTTTGTGTACCAACCTGATTATTCAAATCTGAAACCTCAGTCAAACACAGTTCACTTTTCAAGGAATGAATAAGCCAGATGAAGGTAAAAAGGCCCTAAGCATGGCTCAGGCAAGTGTTTCTGCTGGCCGTCCTCTATGATTAACAGTGAACTGGTTAACTCCTAGGCATACCAGGGGTAATTGTCCAACTTACATTAAAGCCAGAGCCCCCCAGTCACAGAGGGCTGTAAGAAGTTCAAATCTCTTGCTGGTTTTGTTTCAGCTTGCATAGCAGCAGACTAACAGGACACTTGTGCACCATGCCTCACTGTAAAGGATCTGCTCCCAGATGTAATAGAAGCATTTTGCATAGCATTCGAGCTCATAAACACTAACAAATAAAATTAAAAGAGCAAAGGAAATATCAGTGAAAGGGGTAATTGCTGCTGAAATAGGCACTTAAAAAAAAGACCACAGATGCAGAGTGGGAATGATGTAGCTGTTACAGTGCTTCACAATGCATGACAAGTCTTAAGATTTAAGCATGGACATTTAAATGCTTTGGACAGGGTTAAGAAAATCACATCTACAGAGAATAAGTAGTTTGCTGGAAGAGTCAGTTGTTTGACTTACTGCCAAGGACAGCCAAGGAGCATCCCCAGGGTGGAATGTCCTGCCATTCTGGGACTGTACCTCAAGAACAAGGGTTTTTAAAATCATCTGTCCCCTTGAAGTTTTACACACACTGTACCTTCCCCTGAGGTTTACTGCTGTCTGTATGTAGTTCCATTCCACCCTCTGGACAGGGAACCACAACAGTCAGCAGTGTAGGTGACTCATACAGAAACCAACTTTCCTCTAAACCACAAGCATCAAAGACTGATGCACTCCCTGAAAGCCTCTTCCTTTGAATGAGACCTAAAATGTATTGACCAGTATGCTCTTGAGGAGCTAGGATTGTCGATCTTCATATCATGGTATGCTTCCATGCATTTTGAATAGCTCTTTATTTTCTGCCCAATGTGTGTATCAGAGCATGATGTGTCAATTGAAGTCATCTCCCATCCTCCAGCTCAGCCATTGCCAATATAGAGGCTTAATGATACTTTAGACTTTCTTGTGAACCATCTGCTGACATCAGCATAAGTTCTACCACAGACCAAAAATATTGTAAATGAATTTAATTTGGCAGGTGGGAAGAGATGGAGAGCTATTTGGTACAGCTGCTTTTCTGTCAGACACATAAGACTGTTTCTTTCAACATTAGTTGGCCATACAAACAAATGACATGACCTAATTTTGCACTGAACATTTCTGCTGTTGCTTCTCTGATCTGAGAGAGGAGCTCTTTCTTATAAAATTCACTTTGAAGGATACAGTGTTAATCTTTAATGATTGAGATGGTAGTTAGAATTGATTATTTGTTCTCTGTGAGATGCTTACATTGTTAATTAACATAAAACTATGAGATTCCCAAAACGCACTGGTCCACAGGGATTACAGAGGGAACATAATACAGAAGAATCAATGTTCATCTCTGTAAGTCAACAGGGTAAGTATTTTTCTTGAGAGCATAATTCATGTAATGTTATTATTTTTTTCATATGCTGGAGAGCCCATAAGATGCACATTTCTCTGTTACTGCTAAATTCCACAAAAAGTTTTGGACTCTGTTTAATGAATGAGGATGTATTTTCATATAGTGTCATTGTTTTACTACTTCCCATGTTTATTTGGACAGATTCATAGCACTGGGTAGGAAATGTATTGGTTGGCAACTTCAGTTTTGGAAGGGAAAGTAAACACATGGTGATTAGCAAACAGTGAACTCTACTGTGTTTAATTTTGGCTTAACAAAAACTAAAAACACACACACAGACAAACACATGAACTGGAGGCCATTTTCAATTTTGTTCCAAGCAGGAGCATTTGTCTGTACATCATTTCCTAACCCTTCTTTGGAGAGTTTCCAGGATTATACTTCTTTCCTTTGTTGTTTTATTTGTTTTACTAATGTGTTCACTAACACTGATTGCAGATGCCAATAAGGCACTATTTAAGAAAAGAAAGATAAGGAACAAATAAACAGTTTGCCTCTGAGATGTACATGGAGTCACCATAGAAAAACCATACAGATTAAATGAAGTTTAAAAAAAAAATTTTTTTAAATTCTATCTAGTGATGATAAATGAAAGGTTGTAAGAGGCATTTATAGGAGAACCCAGGAAAAAATACTGCAAAGATTCTCAGTGAATTTCAAGGCTAAAAACAAATACACAACAACCACATAAGTTTTCAGTTGTTACTGTTTTTCTTTTAGTCCTCCTGTTACATCTTTTAGTGCTTCATTGCTTTACTTACCCTGGGAGTTGTTCTTTTTTAAGACATTCACTCTCACTAATGCAAATATGATGTATTTCCTGAGATTATGACTCCAACTTTAAATGGAGTTGTGTGATCAGAGCAGGAAAATAGGAGACAAAGCTTGTACTACCTATTTTCAATTCACCCACGGAATCTGTGACATCATTTCAAGCAGGACATACTTTTTTTCTGTACTTAATTTCATCTTGCCATAACAATATTTCTTTGACTGAAAGAAGTGTTGGTGATATTTACACCTGTAAAACAGGCTCAGAAAGATATGGTTCAAGTAGACAGTGCTCTTACAACACACCAGACTCTTCTAACTACCTGGCAAGTACTTTTCCTGAAGTGCACAGTAATAACCTTGGAAGTAGCTGAGGTGGCTACAGCATAACACCAAAGACTTTTACACAAGCCTGCCGCATGCAATGTACAACGTGATGGCTAAACAGCACTCTGTACTCCGTAAAGAGGAGAAGCATTTCCTTCCACCAAGTCCTGCAACCCAGGGCCCGCATCCGCCAAGGCTACTCAGTTGATTTCAAACAAAGGTAGGAAATGGCTGTATCCTAATGCTTCATTGTGGCCCCATGAGTCAGTGCTTTGGAACTCAGTACCTATTCTACACTCTTTTACCAGAAGAAGTTAAAAAAAAAAAAAAAACCCCGCAGAAAAGCAGCAGATAAACACTGCAGGCTGTTCAGATAAATGCTTTGTTCAAAAGAGATCTCCTGGTCCTTAACTTTTCATTTCCTAATCTCCAGCTCTGCAATAACATTTACTCACCAGCAGGAAATCACTCGTGGTGATCAGTTTTTCTACTGCTATGATGGCCCAGCACTGAGCTACTGTTTCAAAGCCACGGTTGTTGCGTAGGAAGAAAGAGAGAAGGTGTGCAGGCTGAGAAGGTGACTCAGTAACATTCCTGAGTGGAAAACCACTCTTGCGAACACATATTGTAGGAAGGTTATTCACAGTAGTAACTAAGGTAGCCAAGCCACAACAAGTACATTTTCACTTACCGGTTAACTTTCTTTTTTTTAGGGTTAATAGATACCTTTTCACAAAAAGCATAAGCATGAAGAAACAGCTGAAGAGTTGCCAAAACCACATCACACAGCTTTGGCCCTGCTTTTCTGACTAGCCTACAATACTGTTTATGATGTGGACAACCAAATTAAAGTTACAAGAGCTGCACTATTGTGTGCTGATATGGTGTGCTACTGGGCAAACATCATAGCATTTAAAAAAAAACCTTTACAAATAAAGGTATTGAAAAGTTTACTATTGGTTTATAGAATCATAGAATAGTTAGGGTTGGAAAAGACCTTAAGATCATCTAGTTCCATACCACTAGAAATCATTTTCTTCACCATAGATATGCAGCTGCCTTTAAGGCAAATAGAGGAAGAGATTTAATACTGGTTAGAGATACTCAGTATTTCAGAAGCTCAGAGTCTCAGAATTGTCTCAAGATGGAGTATAACAAGCCTCTGTGGTTATGAGCATTCCTAGTTAATATGACATTATCTTCCCAAAGGTACCTGTGGTGACTGGCAGACACCAAGCTCAAACCAAATATCCTTCACAATCACTAGATACCACCACCAGATACAGGTCAGCTACCTCAATCCAGGCAGGGGCTTCAAATGAAGACCTCAGTTACAAGATCCATTGTAGAACAGCATTAATAATAGACTAAAAGACAAAAGAAAGAGTTGGGCTGAAATATGTTATACTATCTTTAATAATACTGAAAGGTATTACTGTAGTTTTTACATCTTCAGAAGTTATTTTGTAGCATAGACTCAATGGTGACAGTTCAGCTTTATATGACCATTGCCAACTGTAAAAATAATGTCATTGTACTCCTTTTGAAAAGATGATGTTTCAGTAAATACATATATATATGTGTGTATATATATATATGTGAATAAATCACAAATTAAAATTAGTATTCCAGTTTAGAATTCAGTTACATTTACTAGATTTTAAAATCATCAGGTTTTGCATTGTATGAAAAAGACTCAGTTTATTCTAATAAACAGCAAGATTAAATTCTTGTTTTTCTTAGTACTAGATGATCTATCATCAAGGTACAACCTTATACGTATACTATTGACTATCATATTGATCATTGACTTCTTTCTCATTTGAAAGATACAAGTAATGTCATGTCCCCCCACCCCCCCCCCCCCTTTTTATTTTTCCTAATATCTACCAGTAAAATGTTATTTGTCACTCAAAGCTTTACTATATTTTAGGGAACTGAACCTGCCGTATTTCCAAAACTGAATATGGAGTATATAAAGGCGCATAAAAAGAACCTATATCATATTTTGCCAACGTATCAATAGTCAAAACTGTTTACAGAGGTACAAAAACTACGGAGAGCACAGTTTATAAAACAAAAAAGGAAACATACTCTGTGCAACAGGAAAGTTAAAAGTAAAGTGCAGTAACAGCACTATCTTGTTAAAAACACATGGCACTGTGGTCAAAGTCATGATACAGTATGTGCTGTGTTCCCGTCAGAATCACTCCCCAGCTCCAAACCCTTCTAACCATCATCGTCACCTCATTTGGCAATGGCTCCAAAGACTCAGCTCATCTACTCTAAATTTACTCCACGTGAAATGGACACAAATTTACTAGATGGGCATTGTGTTCCGTGCAGGGAAAAAAGGAACACTGGCAACAGCAGTTACAGCAGATAGCTAGGCAGCTACAAAGGCAGTTGCACTATATCATGGAAGCACACTTGTATACCACATCCACATCCTGATTTCTTTTTGAAATTTCAGTGACACTTTTCTTTATTTGTCTTCCTTTCTAAGCTCTTCCAGTTTCTCAGCTTCACAATTTTTTTTCCATGCTGCTGCTGCTGCTACACTGGACACTGAAGTAATATGTTCAGGACAGATAACAACCAGTGTTTTGTGTGAACAAAAGAAGCAAAAAGACTCGAAGAGAACTAACTGACATCTCTGTGATTAGGAGTTGAGCTATAAAAACTCTGGAGTCTGTATTCCACTTTCCTTAGTTATCACCAAAATTATTTCTCAGATTTTTCACCACATCCCACCAAATGAAAATACTTAATTCAGGCACATTGATTAGAATATACTGCCTGCCACATTTCTTAGAAGGCACATGCATAAATTGGAAGGAGTCTTTTCAAGCAGCTTTGGGGACTGACAGATTCGCTTTTTAGCAAACCCTGTAGTTAGTGTTTAACTGCTCAGCAGAGTAAGCATAATAAACAGTCTCAAAGTCAGCTTGGTGTGTACCAGGGACTGTGTGTATCTGAAAGCAGAGGTCTTATGTTCAACAAAAATATTTCTTTTCACACTGCTACTTTTCAAATTTTCTTGAAGACACCTACAGAGAAAGTTCTTTATTATCTATCAAGATCCATTTGAGTGTACTGAGAAGATGATTTCTCTTCAGTTTTTGTTCCCCTCAAGTTGTTAGAAAAGACAAAGAAGAATGGAGGGCTATCTGCCCAAAACCTGCAACTCTAAAAGGCATTAAGGATTGAAAACTCAATACAAGCTCCCAACCACAATATAGAACAAAACCAGTTTTAGCCTTATGACAAGGAAAGCAGGCGGAAGCACCATTCTGTCTTCATATTTTAGCAAAGCATTAAGACATAAACATTATTCATAGACCATAGAAGAAGTACCTTCACAAAGAGAAAACGGCCTAAAGAGCTTATCCATTTAATCATGAATGGCATAACAAGAACTATACAGGGAAGTTAAACAACCTCAATTTAACAACAGCAAGCAGAGTTTGGCAACTACTAAGGCAAGCAATGGATACTTCTCTCCAAGGCTGGATAGCTTTCAGAAATGGGCTTAATCAAATATAAGTTGCAAAGGACAAGAAGAATTGCTACTTGGTTACACTGAGGTCAAGCCACCACATCAAGTGTCCATTCTGACCTCAGGCTCCAAATGTTTGTTTTCTTTTTTTTTTTTTTAAAGCGGTCTACAGGATTTCTTGTTTAGAAGAAATAAATGCACATGTAATTTTAATTCTGTCTTCTTACCTTTGATTTGTGCTTGGTTGTTAGCATTGTTCATACAGAAGCCTTCTTGTGTGAAATGAGGATGAACACTGGCCTGACTCAGAGCAAAAAGACCAGTGTTGGGACCGGTCTTGTTCAACATCTTTGTTGGTGACACAGTGCGATTGAGTGTGCCCTCAGCAAGTTTGGAGATGACACCAAGCTGTGTGGTTCGGTTGATACACTGGAGGGAAGGAATGCCATCCAGAGGGACCTTGACACGCTTGTGAGGTGGGCTGATGCCAACCTCATGAAGTTTAACCATGACAAGTGCAAGGTCCTACACCTGGGTCGGAGAAATCCCAGGCACAGCTACAGGTTGGACAGAGAAGAGATTCAGAGCAGCCCTGTGGAGAAGGACTTGGGGGTGTTGGTCGATGAGAAAATGAACATGGGCCGACTTCAGTGTGCCCTCGCAGCCCAGAAAGCCAACCGTATCCTGGGCTGCATCAAAAGGAGCGTGACCAGCAGGTCGAAGGAGGTGATCCTGCCCCTCTACTCTGCTCTCGTGAGACCTCACTTGGAGTATTGTGTGCAGTTCTGGTGTCCTCAACATAAAAAGGACATGGAACTGTTGGAACAAGTCCAGAGAAGGGCCATGAAGATGATCAGGGGGCTGGAGCACCTCTTGTATGAAGACAGGCTGAGAAAATTGGGGCTGTTCAGCCTGGAGAAGAGAAGGCTGCATGGAGACCTCATAGCAGCCTCCCAGTATCTGAAGGGGGGCTATAGGGATGCTGGGGAGGGACTCTTCATTAGAGACTGTAGTGACAGGACAAGGGGTAACAGGTTAAAACTTAAACAGGGGAAGTTTAGATTGGATATAAGGAAGAATTTCTTTCCTGTTAGGGTGGTGAGGCACTGGAATGGGTTGCTCAGGAAGGCTGTGAATGCTCCATCCCTGGCGGTGTTCAAGGCCAGGTTGGACAGAGCCTTGGGTGACATGGTTTAGTGTGAGTTGTCCCTGCCCATGGCAGGTGCTGGAACTTGATGATCTTAAGGTGCTTTCCAACCCTAACTATTCTATGATTCTATGATAAAAAAATTCACATCATCCAAACTGAATTCCCCAATGCTCTGATCAGCTTCTCTCACAGTAACAAATTTTAAGGCATGTTTCTGTATCTCAGATGACTCATTTGTTTCATGTACCTAAACTCTGAAAATAAGATTTTCTGTATGGTGTCTATTATTTATTATTGTAATTAAAGAGATGTGATTTTAGCAGAGAACTCAAGCACTCCTGTTGTCTATATTCTGCCTCTTTTAAGAGATGTAACCCTGGCCAAGTAACTTAGCTCTTCTGCCTTAAATTCTTCATCTGTAAAATGGAGATAATGCTACTTATTTACATATCTCAGTTTATAATGTGGATTAGCTAATGTTTTAAAGTGCCATGAAGTTGAAAAGCCATCTTTAAATACAGTTTGATTAACAGAACTATACATACTATCTACAAATTCATAAGAGTAAAATTATTTCAGAGATTTCTTACAAAGATCAATGACAATTATACAGAAAAGGGAGTCTAAAAATTTTAATACCTTCAAGTTTGTTCTGGCTTTGTTGTAGTCATGAATGCCACAGCCTGAACACAGAAATACCAGTGTAGCCTCTAAAAACGACTGAGAGCATCCCCTCATAAAAACAAAGTGCTCAGGAGTTCAGGATTGAAGCCCTCCCACCTTTGCATAAACTTTGTAGCTGTCATGAGCCGTCCTCCTGGTCTATACATCAGATGTCTACTGGGAGAAAAAAAAGGACTATGATGAAAGCCAAGTTTTAATTTAGAACTTAATAAAAATTGATTAAGCATCACAGAGCACAAACAAAGCTGCTCCATAAATCTCTTAGCTCTTTTTGTGCAGGAATGAAAAAAAAACACTGTCTGCTGAAGCAGATGACAGATGCTGGCTTAAAGATAAGTATTATTTATACTTCTGTACCAGATTTCTTCTTATGCATATCTTATCATGCATGGATATACAATCAACAAAGCAATTATTCTGTATCAGTCAAAGACCTTACAACATACTTCTACTGCATGGGAATTTATTCTATACAGTTCACTGTTCAATAAAAAATAGAAAACTTTCAAGAAAATGTTTAAATTATGTCTGAAATAGTTGTTCACACTGAAGTACTGAGATAGAGCAACTGAAAGCTTTATAAACTGTCACATTCAGAAACCCACTGATGCTTTGTAAATCACTGCAGAATATCTGCAATATCTTCCAGTCCTGGAAGTTTTAATAAAATTAGTTACTTTGGATGATTCCTCCACAAGCTAGTCTAGTAACCTCCCCCCTCCCTGCCAAATGTAAAGTATTTGCATATCTACAAACCATGGCAGCAGTTTTTAGTATTATCTTGGGTATGAACATACATACTTAAAAAATAATGAATTTGTCCATAAGTAAAATGAAGTATAACTTCCCAGTTTCAATGACTTTTCTTTCCCAACCCTTCTGAATGCTCACATTTAGGAGTAGCCCACTAGAACACTACATTTTTCTTGCTTAATGGTCTAAAAGAAAAGAAATGAGTACACTCAGTTAAATGGGAGAAGCAATCTTACTGCAATGATCTACTGTCTATAAACAGAGGTTGGGAAAGGCAGACATAAAAGGCATGTTTCTGCCATGATACACAGGCACCTACATCATAATCACAAAAGAATGATTCTAAGAGAATTCAAATGACAATTCTTTAAAATAACACTGGCAAAGAAATTAACTTGTAGGCTTTTTCTTTAATTAAGTAAAGCTATCTGTTAAGAATTAGAAATGTACAACTAAAATAGGAATCATAAATCAGCACTTATGCTGCAATATACAATCAATTTCTCTTCTTTGAGTTATGGATGAATGCACTATAGGAGCATACCAATTAGAATACAATAACTCTTCGTGAGTTTCTACAATACTCTCTTTCTCCATAAAGTTACATTGCACAGGAAAGAGTATCTGAGTAAAGAATATACTGATATCCACTAGAAGTATACTGAAAATGGTGCTATGATTAAGACTGGAGTAAATTAATATACTTGAAATATACCTCAAATACTACAAATATACCTTACCTCTGTATGAATAGTCTGTTTTTTCATTCATAATGAATGATCCTCACAAGACTCACTACAATATTTATGGGATTTAAACAGTTCCACATTCTTACCATATTTTCACTCATGAACAAAGAAATTGTATCTCACTGGCACGCTGGGTGGGATGCAAATATGTGCTTCCAGGTGAAAGAGCTAAGGTTTCTGCTCACAGCAATGGGTGCACGTTATCTCAGGGTTTTGGAAGGTCTCATTTCTTAGCAGATAGCTGATGGAAGTTAGTTACAATGACTGGTCAGTCCACCAATCAACCATTATCTGCCAGGCAGCCATTTGAACTTATGACCTAAAACAAACAGGCCTAAGAATAAAATCACTCTCAAGTTTTAGAAAACATGAGAAGAAAGAATTCTGAAAGCAACACCAAAATAAATGAGTTTATGTGGTCTCAAAGCAGAAAGAGTATTTCCAAATTGCCACTAACTGGCTGAGCTGTTCAGGGTATTGTCCTATAAATCACTGAAGACCAAGTATTACATTTATAGGAGAAGGTAGGATGGTAGAACATATACATATGTGATTTTTCAAAACACTTAAATGAAAACCTTTTACATGCATGTGTCAAAAGAATCTATTAACTACTAAGGGTGTCCTCAAGGATGTAATTTTTTATCTTTGCATTTCTCTGCCTTCCATTTTCTTAACAGATAGGAAAATAATTTTCAAATGCAGCAAATATGACAGAACCAATTAACTTGCATTGTAACTAATGCAAAAGTATGCCAGGTTACACTACGTACAGATTTGACATTGTGTTTACACATGTAAGAGATGGAATACAAAGACTTTCCAGAATAAGCTTTTATGTTTCTCACCATTTTCAGAAACAGAGATGTCCATAAAAACTTCCACTGACTTCATAAGAATTCAGATTAGTCTCATTCTCGG
Organism: Pezoporus flaviventris; assembly: GCF_033815535.1. Taxonomy (NCBI): domain Eukaryota; kingdom Metazoa; phylum Chordata; class Aves; order Psittaciformes; family Psittacidae; genus Pezoporus; species Pezoporus flaviventris. The sequence goes on from NW_026892760.1 coordinate 332,935, forward strand.
GATACTAATACAGCAAACTCTCTTCTTCAGAATTCTATCTAAAAAAGCCAGTGGCTTTTGCCAGTGGCAAAAATTTATCTTGGAAACAATCTCATTATCAACTAAAATATTACATAAAATACCTGCTGAAAAAATACCTATCTTACAGTCTCTATTTCAGCACTTCCTTGCTTTTGTGGGACAGCACAATAACTGTATTTCTACCAACTCACTCAATAAACAGACTTTTCATTAATACAATCTTTCTTCTTTATAATTATAACTTATTCATTACACTTCAGATGGCCAAAAGTCAGTCTCATGTTTATGACAATTAGGTTTTCGAAACTATTCACAAATGTAACTCTCCCTCTACTTTGAGTATCCCTTTTTATGATTCATAGAGGACACATCAAAAGTTTTTTGGGGAGAAATATACATGAGTACATCTGTCATAATAAATAAATACCAAATGTTCTGAGTCTTTCAAAGAGTTGACTTTTCTTTTGTCTATCTTTCCTCCAGGGATTTCTGCAGTGTAGGATCTTAGGGTTTGAGTAATTAGCAGAATGTCGCATTTCATTAAAAAATAAAACAAACTTTAGAATCTTCAAAGGAAAACAAATTAATGGCACTTCTCTGAAATTTGGCAAGAAGAGCATTAGGGAAGGAAAAAAAAAAAAGAGATCTTGCTTCTTAAGATTAAAATATGCAACGAGTGAGGCATAGAAGTGGCTTCACTACTCAACAATGTCCTCTCCGACACCCATTACTCAAAGGAAAGCACTGCCAGAGCTGAGCTGCTAAACAGTTAATCTTCAGTAACTCCACTAAAGAGCACTAGTGGCAGGCTGCCCATCATTCTTTTAGACAGAGCTTGTCGGAGAAAGTAGGGCAGCTTGTCCAGTCCGGCCGTCAACTGATTACTAGCAAGCTCAATGGGGCTGCCGGCCAACCCCTGAGACTGCTGCCAGCCCCTTGGGTATTCAAAGGCCAAGATCCAGTGTGGTTCACTTTGCCAGAATCACATGATGTCAGTGCTGTTTTCTCCTGACCAGAATAACCAGTCATTCAGGTTGCTGCAAATGGCATGCAAACAAATGGCATCAGCTCAGCAAGGCTTGTGCATTCATTAACTTCCACGGGTTACAGACACAGGAAGGCACAACTCGCCTCTGCAACATGTGTTTCTGTGGTCCAAGGGGTGCGGAGGGGGGGCAGTTCAGACCTCTGGCTGCAACTACACAAAACTGCTACAGGAGTTGCACTGACCAAATACCACTCTGGAAAGTATGTTTCTAAGTATTTTTAGAGAAATAGAGGAGACCAGAGCACTGGGTGCGGCAGAACTGAACAGAAACAAGGTTGATATTTACAACTACTTGTATAGAACAGCAATGAAACTCCTAAAATGCTTTAGAAGTGAATTTGTATCTACTCAACATCTAATGAAATTCAGAACTGAGAAGAAATAATGAAACTGATCTCCAAGTGGTACGTTTTCCACAAAAGATGTCTCTCCCTGCAAACTGCACCCAACTCGACAACCAGAACTTCCACTTTCATCTGCTATACTCAAAAGCATACAACATACTGTAGATACGCAAAACATTTGCAAAGTGAAATACAGTGATGATTTAAAAAAGAACCAGGGTTTTTTTCTACTTCATAAGTTCGCAGGTTTGTCAATATCTCCCCTGAAAAGGCAGCTGCGCTGGGGCAGTTGAGGTTCTGAACTCTCTAAATGGAGCTAAACCAGACAACCCTTTTCCTGCAGGATACAGGGGAATGTTTAGAAGAGTCCTCTGGGAGCCACAGAAAACAACCAGTAAGAAGAAGGGAAAATAAAATATGAGGTTAGGAAGAGAGGCTGAAGAGTATCTCCTTTACCCTTACACCAAAGGAAAAATTGATGGAGTTTCCACGGCTCCCCACCTTCAGTTGTAAAGATACATTGTTTCACATTAGCTCCAGGGCAAGGCAAGGCAAGGCAGATACTTTACCACAGAAGAAACACATACAGAAATGGTTGATTTAATGGTCAGCCTTCAGGTACCTCCTGGGTTCAGCAGTAGCAGTCATTTTTCTCCTTCGTGGTAGCTGGTGCAGTGCAGTGTTTTGACTTTTGGCCTGGGAACAGAGCTGATAACAATGATGTTTTCGTTTGGCCAAGGACTTTGTGAGCCTCATGCTCTGCCAGGGAGGAGGGGAAGCCGGGAGGAAGCAGAGACAGGACACCTGACCCAAACTGACCAAAGAGGTATTCCATACCACAGCACGTCATGCCCAGGAGGTAACTGGGAGTTAGCCGGAAGTGCTGGGAGACTGCAGGGTTGGAGGAGGTATCGGTCGGTGCTTGGTTGGGCTTGGGGGGTGAGTTATCGGTCAGCTGGTGGTGAGGTGTTGTATTCTCTTCCCTTATTTCCTTTATCATTATTATTATTGGTGGCAGCAGTAGTGATTTGTGTTATACCTTAGTTACTGGACTGTTCTTCTCAACCTGTGGGAGTTGCATTCTTTTCAGCTCTCCTCTCCGTCCCTCCGGGAGCAGGGGGGACGGGGGGAGGGAAAGAAGAGGGGAAGTGAGTGAACGAGCTGCCTGGCTGGGTTTAAGCCACAACAAGGTACCAGAGTAATTTTTACAAAGCCTAATTCTACCGCCCCAACCACTATTAGCTAGTATCTCAGAGTCCAATGCAAAAGAGGCAGTGATGCAAGATACAAACCACCAGCATGAGTATAGTAGAAAAATTGGCTTTAAAACCAGAGCTACAGCTTCAGGCCCCACACAGCTGCCCAGAACAGTTTAGGAAGCTAGGAATTCTCACAACATAAACACAGAGCGGGGGGGGGGGGGGAATCTCTGGCTGACAAAGTAAGCATGTCAGGATGGACGGGTGACAAAATGGGGTTGAAATGCAGCCTCAAGCCCCTTTGGCTCAAATGCCTGTCCCTGTAGATGTGTGCCAATGTCTTCCTGTAAAAATGCAGGGACTCCTTTTCATTTGGAGGACCACTGCCAGTTTCTGAAGTCAGTGTAACAGGAAGTAACATCTCAGCTTTTGACTTGTCCTTCTTCACCCTAGTGTGTAACTCTCCTGTGCAATTATGAATTACAGTTAAATCACATATAACTTTAAACCTCAGCCAATTATCAGCAGAAGTACAGGACACTGAAATAACAACAGGTGTGTGTTTCTCAGATTTCTTTGGCATCAGCAACATCCTCCTCCCCTCCAACATTTGAATCTTTTGACAAGTGGCTCTTCTGTCTTCTCCCTAGTGTAAGCAGAAAGGGTATAAGGTTGCACCTATGACAAACATAGCTATTAACTTGAAAAAGCAGCTATGACTGTAAAAGCAAAATAAGTTAAGTTCCAGAAGTTAAAAAATGAACAAGTCCAATACTAACCAAGAGAGGTAAAAACTCACTTACTTAATTTGAAAGACACAAGAACAAAAGCAACACATGGTTTGTCTGATGGGGAGAGGAGACATTATTTTGTTATTCAGGTTCACTACCTTCCACCTTATGGCAACTACGCTTGTAGTGTATATTCTTCTAAATCCTGTTAAAAATGTATACCATATCACACAGCATCAGAGACAAATTGAAGATGCATGTTTTTCAGAGTAATGTCACTTATTCTTAGGAAAAGTACAGTACAATGGCTACACTATATACAAACTAGTCAAAACCATGACTTACGACTGACAAATTATATCTAAACACTTTGGGCAAATATCTGAGGAAATCTGAACAACCAGGAGGCAAAGCATGGAGCTGGCATTCAAGTTTCAGCATTTTCTCAAATTCTATGTAAGCTAATTGTTGTGACTCAGTTTGCCCCATATAAGTCTAGCAATTACACAAGGCAGCCACATTCATCTACTGAAAAAAAAAATACATTTTTAATAAAACACGATCTTCATTGCCACTAACAACTTGTTCCATGACTTCGTCTGGTTCCATATGCTACAAAATCCCTCAATACTGTATACAATCTGTCATTTCGACATCTACTTACATCCACTGTTGTCAATCCCAAAGTTAATTTAATTAGTGGTATAATACTAAAAATCAGTTTCAGATTGCAAGGTCACTCTAGTTTTGAATCCTCTAGTTCCCAACAGAATACTGTTGAATATATGAATTTCATACAGAGGCTGTCTACTGTTACTGAATACTTCATTACTCTTGATTTTTGAACACTGGAAACCACAATAGATGCCACAGGACAAGCCTACACCTTTGATTCAGTTGTTTCTTTATCAGGTGATATTTTTTTCCCTCAAATTCCAACTTTTAACTATGTTAAATTGAGGTGAAGATTGAAGAAAGGGGTGGGGAAACATGTTTTTCTATTTTGCTTAAAACAGAGCTGCAAAATGTTTTTACATTTATAAGCCGCTGTACGGTATTTTGTTTTCACTGAGTCCGTATAGCAAGGAATAAGCTGTAGTGAAATGTCAGTCAAATATCCTGTTCATACAAGCAGGTCACAAAAGCAATTAATTACCATTTATCTCTTGGTATCCCTAGAACTTCTCTTTCCAATTTTCTAAAAACAAGTAATAGGGATGGGAAAACAAAGCATGAAGGGTATCTGAAAACTCTACACAGTGGTCATGAATCATAGGGATGGAGTCAGTAGAAAGTTTCCATGTTGCTGTTGAGAAATGGTCATTTCTTGGACTAGTCAGAATCTAAAGCACAATGAAACTGAAGCAATGAGGGAAGCAAGGGGAAAAACTTCTTCTAATCTTGGCATGAAGAGGCAGCCAAACCACAGGACTGAAATAATCCTGTTCATTGAACCCCCTCACCTTTGATGCTTCAGGAAGCCAAGCAGCATCCTGGGGGCAGGTTCTCTCAGTGCTCCAAAGCTCGCATGGAGTCTGCTCACCACCATGCCTTGCGACACAGGGACATATAACCAAGCCCAGGGTGCTCAGGCACTGCCCCAAAGCCCTTGCAGTCTGAGGAGTTGGGAGACCAGCAGCAGCAAGTCTGCAGCCATGTAGCAGAAACAAAGCAGTTGTTCCTGTCCATTCCTTGCAGAAATGCCCCAATGAATTTTTTAACAGTTCTGTGGCAGGCTTTCACAGCACATCCTGAGCAGCACACCCAGAGATGGCAGGCAGCTGAAGTGCCTTAGAGCTCTGAGAGATGTTTGGAGAAGCGATGGAGAGCAGAACACTGTGGCAGGAGTGAGGAGAGGGGCATAAACTGACACTACAAGCCTTGTACTACTAAGGGAAAAAAGGCAAAGCTGAAGAGCACCCCTGTCTCTTAAAATTCTTCTTTGAAAGTAACTGGATGCCAAGCATATTAAATTACAGTCTTTAATGAGACAATTTAACTAGAGCCTCTCAAGTTCATAATTTTTCATTTGTCTATACTCTTTGCTGGATGAGGCACCTGTCCCTACAGGAGTCATGCTTCCTTCCTTCCCCCCCATAAACATACCATTGCAAATCTGAAGGGATTATTTCAATCACCACTTTGATAAAGGAGATCATTTTGGCACACAGGTGATCTCCTAGCAGATTAAGGATATTTACTTTCTTCCTGATGGATCATTCCCAGAGATACCAGCACAACACAACCTACGCAATTAGTTTTCACAGGTGGCTGTTTTGCCTGCAGTAAAACTGCTTTCTTTCTCCTCCTGCAAGTCATAGCAGAGCAAATGTATATAAAAACATTTCAGATATGAAATAAACACTTTCATAAAAGCAGCTATGATGCAATGCATCATTTCTTTCTGACCTGAGCTATGGAATGAACTTTTGTTGCCAGGATCAAAGATGGTAGGAGAGAGTGGAGGAGGGGTGGCAGGACAGGGCTGGGGGAAGATCAGGGCTCAGAATAGCGCAGTGAAAAATAACCTCAAATACTCAGAGGGTAAATGCCAATTCAGTGCAAGTACACACTCTCTGTGTACTCTGCTGGGCAATCTGTGCAACCAGGCTCATGCTGCTGTGCAAGACAAATTATGACAGTTGTCCACAACCCACCCTGTATAACCGAGGGTTACGGAAAGACAAACCCCTTGCATATTATGTGCCACAGGCAGCAGTGAATTTCCCAAACCAAAATGAAAAGCACAACTGAAGCTGTAATTTCACCGCTCATCCTTTTACTGCTTAGTCTAGGAAAGTATAAAAGAAAAACTCTTTTTAAAACTGCTATTTCCCATTTTCAATAAATGTACTTTCAAGATAATACAATGTGGAAACCTCAAATGAAACATCCATTAGAGATGTTTCTATGCGAAGGGTCTCAAACTGCCACTCAGTAGGGGTTCAAACTTACGATTTTTCCAAAGTTCTTTCACAACTACCATATACAGGAATTTGGCTATAGTATTTAAACATCTATCAAGCGTCTTTGAATTAGATTTTATTTTTGGTTTTCAAAGAAGAAAACTTAGAGGAAAAATCTTACGTATTTTTTGTTAAATATCTCATTTACGTACTTATTGTATGGAGCCTGTAAAAGTATTTGAACATTCAGACTCCACAGCTGATGTGGATTTTTTACTTTGATGGATCAGGCCTCATTTCTACTTGGTACCACTAAACTACTCATATGCCCCGTATGAACCAGTCTTCCACAAAGTGCCAAATAAGCAAGAAAACTCTGCCCTTAATTTTTTTTCCCCACGTTTTGATTTTTTCTGTCAAAAATATGCAATGCATGAAATAATGCTCTAATATCAGAGAAAATAAGAAGGGAAAAAAAAAAAAAAAGAAGAGGGGGGAAGTCTTTCTCAACTTCACCTTATTGTTCTCTGTGAAAAATTCCAATTTTTATCCAGGTAATTTTGTGCACCATAACTACTACTGCTGCTCTGTGTAGCATTACTACTAGAGGCTTCAACTCTACTTATGGCAGAAGCTTTTAGCCTTTTCAGAAACACAAAAAAAAAATATCTGTGACTAAAACTGTAATGGTCTTTCATGTAAAAGTCTGAGCTTGGCATTGATTGCTATGCAAGTATGTACACAACAGCAGCTTTATCCTCAAATTCCATATGAAAACATAGTCAGCAGGAGTCTACAGCTCTCTTAAGAAAAATTATTGCTGACTAAAATGAACAATGCCAGTTTAGTCAATTAGACTGTAGTTCAACTAACAACTAAGATCTCAGTGATGGTCTATGTAAGATAAACTTATGTGGACATACTAAATCTTTGGGGATACACATATGCTACATAGTGATTAAAGGAAAAAGGTCAAAGGACCAAATCTGTTATTCTCATCCATGCGAAGTGTTTATGAAAGCAATCTCTTCCTTAGATGCTAGAATTGACCAGAATGTTTTTCCTGTGTAATATAAAGTCTGAGTGATAGTCTGAATAAATATGAATAACTGCAAAAATGTGGCAAAATTTATGTAAATGCATATATTTAGTAGTTTTCATGAACACATTTTTACTAGTCTTTAATATGTCTTTCCAAATATATAGGTGCATGATGGATATGGTCTGGGGATTTCACCTTCAAAAAGGGACAAAAAAATAAGTAAAGAAAAAAAGTTTGAAAAGACTACTATGAAAATCTGCAAAAAAAAAAAAAAGGTAGGTTCATTATTAAAACACCAACAACAAGCTTCTTTAAGGCCAGCCTACTCATTTTGAAAAATAAAAGAGACTTTTACTTTGATTAGCTTTGAAGAGCACATGAGAAATAGATTCTAGCCCGTCTATTACAGCTACATTTGTTTATTAAAGTTGCACACCTGTGCAGATTGACTCAAGGCAAAAGTGCAGTTAAGGACATAGTTTGGCCTGTAGGATATTTGTTCCTGGTAACAGATGAGAAGGAACAAGCCCTGGGCAGCTATAACAGCTCGGGCTAAGTTTGCAAGTTGATAGCGTGGAAACCAGACAAAGATATTTTACACTGTGCTGCTCAGACACAAACAGAGAACTCTCCTTTTTCAGACTGGCTAATTTTTAGAATTACAGCACACTGTTATACCATCCTTTGCATGCCAATTAATGCTGCAATTCAAAGCAGGCTTCTGAAGATAATCTAAACTAACTCAACTTATATGATGCAATCAAAATACTTTGAAGAAATCAAAGTTTGATTCTGTGTTACTAGGGAGCTTATCTTTCTTCATACCTTTACCATACAAAGGCACTGGTCACAGAAAAGAGCCAGAAAAGAAAAAGAACTGATTGTCTAATAAATAATGGCTGCTGACCACACCAGTATCAGGTCTAAAAAATGCTTAATAGTTCTCTGGCTTCATGGCTTCATTATCATTTTTATTTCAAAGAAGAAAAAAAATGCCTAGGAAAGGCAAGAAGGATAGCTGAGGTTTGTTCATTTCACAGAGTCATACAATCATAGAATCGTTAGGGTTGCAAAGGACCTTAAGAGCATCTAGTTCCAAGCCCCCTGCCATGGGCAGGGACAACTCACACTAAACCATGTCACCCAAGGCTCTGTCCAACCTGGCCTTGAACACCGCCAGGGATGGAGCATTCACAACCTTCCTGAGCAACCCATTCCAGTGCCTCACCACCCTAACAGGAAAGAAATTCTTCCTTATATCCAATCTAAACTTCCCCTCTCTAAGTTTTCACCCATTACCCCTTGTCCTATCACTACAGTCTCTAATGAAGAGTCCCTCCCCAGCATCCCTATAGCGCCCCTTCAGATACTGGAAGGCTGCTACGAGGTCTCCACGCAGCCTTCTCTTCTCCAGGCTGAACAGCCCCAATTTCCTCAGCCTGTCTTCATACAAGAGGTGCTCCAGCCCCCTGATCATCTTCATGGCCCTTCTCTGGACTTGTTCCAACAGTTCCATGTCCTTTTTATGTTGAGGACACCAGAACTGCACACAATACTCCAAGTGAGGTCTCACGAGAGCAGAGCAGAGGAGCAGGATCACCTCCTTTGACCTGCTGGTCACGCTCCTTTTGATGCAGCCCAGGATATGTCTGGCTTTCTGGACTGCGAGCGCACACTGAAGCTGGCTCGTGTTCATTTTCTCATCGACCAACACCCCCAAGTCCTTCTCCACAGGGCTGCTCTGAATCTCTTCTTTGCCCAACCTGTAGCTGTGCCTGGGATTTCTCTGACCCAGGTGTAGGACCTTGCACTTGGCATGGTTAAACTTCATGAGGTTGGCATCAGCCCACCTCACAAGCGTGTCAAGGTCCCTCTGGATGGCATTCCTTCCCTCCAGGGTATCAACCGAACCACACAGCTTGGTGTCATTGGCAAACTTGCTGAGGGCGCACTCAATCGCACTGTCTGTGTCACCAACAAATATGTTGAACAAGACTGATCCCAACACTGATCCCTGAGGGGCACCACTAGTTACTGGTCTCCCTTTCCTCCATTCACTACTGCCATTTCAGCAAGCCAAAAATGGTTTCTTGTTCTCTCACTTAAAATGATCCTAAAAAAACCCACTCGTCTTCTAAAACTGTATCATATCAATTAAAAAATCCAGTATAAACTTTCAACAGCATGTTTACAAGTAACCCATTCTTCTTTATCCTAGTTTACTGCCATTCTTCTACTCCTCTGAAGTAACCCTTTGTCCCCACTATATTAAAATCCAAAAGCTTTCCTTCTCACTTGCCTATTTGAAGAAGAACTGAGAAAAGAGAATACATTCTTCATCTTAACTGCAAAGAAAGTGGGTATCAAAAACTGCAGAAAGTTCAGCACTGTTCCTGGACTGGAACATGCTCAAAGCAGAGAGCACCTTCTGAGGAATTTGTCTGCTGAAGTCTGATGAGCCCATAAGTTATGTGCAAAGTAAGCCTTGGCAAAGGCTTGTAACTTGGCCACATTCACGCATTTTTTCACAAGAATAGCAACAGGCATCCCCTGACACTAGAATGACCTGTCAAACTTCAAGATTTTGCTCAAATCATGGAGGTGCTTCTCAATGAAACAGCTGTAAGATGTATTTATTACAATTAACATATTTTTGTTTAATCTTATTTTTAGGAACATTGAGCACAGTTCTGCTGAATCTGTATTGTAAAATTCAGCTCCAGATGACACTGCATAGAGAAGTCATATCTCATAAGTGATAAGCAATGGAAACATACATGTAATAGAAAGATCTTGGCTGCATTAACTCTTAAGAGTGTTACCATCTCCTCTTAGAATAAAAAGAATGAAACTTTTACAGAAAAAAGAAAGAAAGCAACTGCACCTTTAATTCAGACATTTTAGGACTGTACTAACATGAACACAGCAAAAGCCTTCATTTGGGGCAAGAGCTGAAAATATCTCTCCAGATCACTGCCAAACAGGCAATGAATAGTAGCCAAGCTTGATATCCAGTATGGTCTCCACAGGGTACAGTGACAGCATTTAGCCTCTTAAGGGATTTGTCTTTGAAACAATTCTGGCTGACAAACTTCTGGGCCCAAAAGAAGTTGAGCAGTTTTATTTTCTCTTCAGCTGCTTGAAGAAAAAGCCTAATCCACTTTTCTTATCCTGTGAGACACTTCACATTCACTGTTTTCTAAGAAGTGTTTGGGGCTCAGAGCAGTACTCAGCTGACTTATGGCTGTGCACCTCTCTCTCTGCCTAGCTTTCTGCTTACCTCTTCCACAGCAGTGTGGAAAAGATAAGGTCAAATATTAAGATTTCCTTGATGAACAGAGGCTTTTCTTCTCACTTTAGATGCATTCTAAGGCCTATAGTAGAGACACATATAATAACTTCTGCCCCTTAAGAAAGAAGGCTCCTCTGCAGCTCCTTCCAGTGCTGTGACTAGGAAAACATCTTCCTCCAATAAACTCTGCTCAGTATAATGCCAAGTAAAAAGGCCATGCAGAAATCTTTTCTCATATTGCCTATCAAACCTTCAGTGGCAGGCAGCACACTTGACTCACCATAAGGTGATCTGCCTCTGTAAACATGCTTTTGAGAACACTGGCAAGAAACTAACTACATAGTAACACAATATAAAATAGGTGTAAATGGAAAAATGTACAGTAAAAAACTAGATGAATCACCAAGCCAATAATACACAGAAAAAGCAGCTGTTTCTTTAGCAAATATAAAATATAGATTTTATGCATTGAGGTCGTATATCATAAAGACATAGAATCAAATTAAACTATGAAAGTACTACCTCTTTTGGGGGATTTGTATGACTTTGAGGGAACTGTGTGTTGTAGCCTCTCTCAGGGGACCCTGCTTCTTGGAGAGACTGAGAACCACAGATATTCTAGCTCCTATCAGTACTTCTACATGGACAGCTTTGTATCTCTGGATTCCTGGACTCTGTGAAGTGGTCCACCCTGGCTGGGGTAACTGAGAATTTTTGCACTTCTTCCAACTTTATGTATACTCAAACATAGGAGTCACTTTTAGTCAAGTTACATAGCATACGATTGCTGTTGGAAAAACATTATGGAGAAGCACTCAGGCTAGGATTTTCAAAAACACATTGGCATTTTGAAATATCTAGATATCTCCTATTTTCCAACGCACACATTTCAAGAAGTTAATGAAATTAAAATCTCAATACTTGTGTAATATTATAAACAGAAATAAAGAAATGGAAATAAATTTAAAAATGCAAAGCTTTTGCTGTAGATAGTAATGGCACTGAGAAAACATAGCTGTTCACTGCTTTGAAATAAAACTGATACACAGGTTTTTATGACTTTACACTGTGTTGTGGCTATCAAAGATTATCAGTGGTTTTGCTGCAATCATATTCTGTATTTTTGCAGCTATTACTTCTGTTGATTGCATATTAATTTTTCTTTGCTAAAAAAAAAATATATGGAACAGGGGAAAGTACCTGATTTTCAGAACTTACTGAAGAAAAGCCAGTGAGGAGCAGTAACTTATCTGAAGCCCAACCTAATCTTAGGAGTGCAACAGAAAAACAGATGACTCCAACACAAATATTTTTGCAGCTGAACTAAGCACAGGTTACAGTTTTGCTGCAAAAAGTCATAGCCTCTACCCAGCATTATTCAATTGGCAGAAGTGTTTGTTATAGATCTGGCCCTTGCCTCATAAGAAGATATTTCAGGAAATGTTGGACTAAGAATCTTACAAGATCAAGCCAATACTTTCTTTCTCCAACTGGAGCAAAAATAGTGTAAAAATTGACTGACTTGTGGTATTTCAGCATTTCTGGTCCCAGATGGAAATATGCACTGGAAAATGATGCCAGAAAAAAAAAAAAAAAAGTTGATGAAAATCCAGTTAACTATTTTACCACCTCTAAAATGCTTCTGATTCAAAATTGGCTTTAACTAGCTATAGACGGTTACCACAAGCACCATTCATTAACCCATTTGTTATTTTTTTTGTCTTAAATCGCATATGGTAGAACAAAGCCTTGTATCAGTGACTGCTTCTGGACCAGACAACCAAAATGCCACCAGCTTCTTGTTTAGAATTTTCCTATTTACATATAACTCATTCACACTTGTTGCCACTTTCCTCTTATTCTCATTGTCTATTACCAGTTACTTTTCCAGCATGTTTCTCATGCTTCTGATTATTATTCTTTTCTCCATGCAGTTTTATATTTGGATGAGTTAGAAGACATAAAGGAAAAAACATATGAACCAGTCCAGACTGCTCAATGGCAGTGATTTTTTTGTTGTTGCTGTTGCTATTACATGTCATCTCTTCTTGTACCCGCAATTTTTTTATCAGCAAAGGTTTTAGGTCTTGTGTGAACTATGTCAGAAACTGTTAAAAGAGAAAAGGATTATTATGTCAGAGAAGTGTTTCCATTGATCATCAGCTCCATATGCTATTATTTGCACTGTTCAAATCTATTACAGGGATGGTTACAGCCATCTCGAATAAATATATAAAATATAATGAAAATAAGTTGGACTTTTACATGAAAAGGAACTTTTTATTTCACATTCAATTTAACCCCTCTTTTTTTTTTTCTTTAGAAGTGTGCTGAGCCACAGACCTACGGACTGTTAAAATTATTCTAATGTACATTAAAGCTCTTATGACTTAATTTTTTTCCATGATTAGGACATACTGTGCAGCAAAGAGATTGAAAGACCATCAGAAAAACAACGAACCATGCTGCAAACACATAGCCAATCATTCAGTGTTTTAAAAATGTTAAATATAAACTAACCAGCTCATTTTCAATTTCTTATTTGGATCCTTTCCCAATAAAATTGTCATCAACTTCAAAACAGATAAGATGGCAAAAAGGCCAGAAAGCAACTGTGCAAAAAAAAAAAAAAATTACTTAGCAGTAAATTTTTTAGTAAATATCCTTTTCAGGCTAACCTTTTTTTTTCCTAGCAGATAATCTGAGAATAAATTTTTTTACAGAAAAAATATTAATTGCTTCATTTGCCACCACATTTGTCTATTGGTAGATACATGGTTTTAGTTGGTGTTTGGTGTTTTTTCTGTTGAGTTTTTTTTAATCAGACTTGGACACAAGACAGGTCTTAATCCTGTGCATACATCTAAATGAGACATGAGAGTAGCACTATTTTGGAACACAGTTGAAGGACCAACATCTCAATGTTAACATCTGATACTTGTCAGTCAAGGGAGCAAAACGAGTGGGACAAAATAGAAGTAATGTCTGGAGGTAAGAATTGACAACTCAGCATCCTTGAGCAACAAGAGTGACAAAGCAAATGTTCTTGGGTCAGCCTGTTTGCCACATGAAGATGTATGGAAGCTGTGTCTTTCTGTTCTCTTCTAAAAGTATGTGATTACTTGAATTTTGAAACATCTCTCTATTCTGGTTTCTTTTTTTATGTAATTGTATTATATCCAAACGTAGCTATACAGATTTTAGAGGGGTATTGTTTCTAGCAGGTCAGAAAACTTCCTCGGGCTTGCTGAAGCAACACTGTTGCTGAAATACAACTTGCTGAAATACAACACTGTTGGGGAAAAAACATTAGACCACTGCAGCCTGGAGCTTCATTTCATTCATGAAATGAAAAAAGAATGCTTGAATTTGAGAAGTCACTAACATTTTGCTATCTTGCAAAGCATGTAAGCCTACTGTGCTCAATATGGAAAATCAAACCTAAGCTCGTAACAAGAACATCCCGGTAAATAAACTCTTGCTTTGAGCTCTCATGACTCTTACAATAATATCTACTGAAGAAGACTAACAAAATTCACAAGTAAAATATATTAAATACTTTGTATGCATATTTGCATAAAATATATAGACGTCCTTTAAGCTCTCCATCCCTTTAAAACTAGTACTAACTACATTTTAAATGGCAATGAGAGGTCAAATGGCTTGTATGTCTTGCCATGTACCAGTAAATTTCCAGTGTTAAGGAGACTATAGGTCAACCCATCATCTGCATATACCATATCAGTCTGCAAAAGAACTGACAAACTATCATTGCAGATAACGAATAAAATGTAGAGGCAAGAGTCATATAACATCATATTTTATGAAGTACAGTCACTTGAGTCTTGTGATATTTTATCCTGTATTTAGTTTAACAAGCATCTATTTCTTTTAAGTCATTTATACCATACATACATACTATCTATTGATTTCTGCCAAGCAAGGGATTTTCTTTTTCCACAGAAAGACAATCTATGCATATACAGATTTGAAAGATAAGATAGAAGCTCAAAGTGTTTTAATAGCTTATTATCAAAAATCATGCCTTGGCAATAAAAGCCCAGACCAGTGGCTTGAGATCAAGTTAAAAAAAAAAATGGGATTACAAAGTTCAAGAGAGAGAGAATGAAAGAGGGAGATACATGTTCTAAAGAGCCCAGAATCACAGAGGGGGAAACAATCCAGAGAGGGTAAAAGACAGATAAGCTCTACTTTCAGTCCAATCTACTTGTCTTTCACATACAAATCCACCAGACTTCCAAGTGTTTTCTTATGAAAAAAGAAAAAAAAAAGGAAGACTGGTATTTGTAATCTTTCAATAAAGAAGAAAAATATTTCACAAAAAAAAAACCACAAAACTATATTGAGAGGTGACAGGAAACAAAACAGCATTTTGTCTTAAATTTGCACAACCTAATTTATAGTAATAAAGCAGAACCTAAGAGTTCTGGTAAATGTCAGTGCAGTCATGTTCATTACATATGTTGATAGGTATGAAGCAAAGTCTCTGTAGGCCCTTCAAAAATTGCACACAGCCGATTTAATGCAAACCAGAAGTCACTGACTGCTGGATGAACATTCGGTTTCATTCCCAAATGGATATTAAGACAAAGAAGGGGGAGGGGGCTTCCTCCTCGTTTATTTACAGTTACGGGGTGGGTCTTGAGGAATGAGCATGAGGCCAGTGAAGGATGGATCTGGTTTATGGGAAGACACCTCCCAGCCTTCCATTCTCCAGCCACCGCAGCAAACGCGCCTGGGTTGTGTGTAACCTCCTCCCCCATCTCGCATCTGGTTTGCCCAATCTTGTCTGGGACCGCTCCAATAACAACATCTGCTTGGCAGCTTTTCAAACCCATGGATAGTTATCTAACTGAGGCTTTTGTGCTGCACTGTTTATTCTATGTGAAGAAATGCCTCCTTAGTTGAAAGAGTACTTTAGAAAAGCTGTGCAGCTATTAACAAGTGAAGCACAAGGCTAATAACCCCCACCTGCTCATCAAATTAATTATGACATCTGAGTCATTTTAACCCAGAAAGAACACATGACTGCAGACTTGTCACATGTAGAAATAAACACACTCTGCATTCGGGGAGGGAAACATACAGCAAAAAGGTCCGGAATAAAAATATCTAGCCCTCCACTTTTCAGTTATTAAAAAAGTGCATCATTAACTTCCCAAAGGCAGAAACTAAAGAAGAGAAGCTAGGAGCGGGTAGAACTTCCCTGTAGAACACATCTCTACACCTCCGTATGGGCTTTGTGAAGAGAAGGGGAAGAAAAACATATTAACACAGTAATCTTCACAGCAGGACTGTAAATTGGCGCACTGTTTTGTGAGAAATCCTGTTTCCATATGATTCCATAACAACCTGGTGTGAGAAGTGCACATATCATCTCCCCTTAGTGTCAATTCTATTACTCCAAATGTAACATGCATATCTTTACCTAAGATAGGTTTTCACACTGGAGCACACTTAAAAAGGACTAAGGTAAGGAAAATACCACAGAAAAAAAAAGTCTAAAGTCTATGCCAAATTCTCTGGCAAATAGCAAAAGGAATAAAAATTTCAAAATGTAAAATACCTGCAACACAGATTCCACTTAGTTCAGACTGTAATGGATAAAGCATTGCCACACTCCGTATTCAGATGTTGCCTACTAATCTGATTATGGAAGATCCTGGATTATTATGCCACAAGTCATGTAGATGATGTTCTACTTCTTTCAATCACAAGTATGAATTCAACTAAAAAGGTTAAATCATGCATTCATTTGTTACACTTCCAAAGTTCTCTGGGATTCATATACAAAAGTATACATTTCCTGTCCACTGTAACACTTTTCTGTAAAAAATGACAACTTTTTCACTGTAAAAGACACAGCCCTGCACCTCACTGTGTACTTCACTCGCAGAAGTGATTCTTAAATGCAAAGGGCAGTTGATGGCTAATTCATTTTAAATAATTCCAAGACTTTCTTATTATCAAAATTAAGTGATAGGTAAACAAACCAGTAATACATTCACATATTGTGTTTAGTGAATAAAAAATGAATTAGTAAATAAAAAATGTCAGGCACTAAATACATAAATGTTGGAAAAGTGTTTGTCTTGCATTAGTTCCAACTCATTCCTTGTCAACAGCACTTCCTCCAGAACAGCACAGAGAATAGCTTAGTAACTTCGCTGTTACCAGGAGTCCACCTTCAAGAAATGTCTCTACAAATACTTTTTTTTATCAGTTAGAGGAACTGAAAAGTAAGCCACAAAGCATAACCCAAAAAGTAGATGTGCTATTACTTGTTACAGGTCAGCTTCACCTACACCATTTCTCCCACTATTGCATATTTTTCACTGTGTTAGTAGCAACCACCACCCTTTGCAAATAAAGACCTCCAGCGTTATTTCTGGTGAAAAAAATGCTGCAGAATTAACTTTCAGACAAGACGATACTGGTTGTCTAACCTCTTCATATTTTTTAGGTAATATCTATGCTAATTATTGAGAAAACCATGTTGTAACCTCAATTTACCTGCCAGCTTTTATTTGTTTTTACTTCAATTATATATTTTTCCTATTCAAAAGATTTTTGTTGATTTATTCAACTTCTTCATTTAGCCCAAACTTGATAGACATAAAAAGAAAGTAAATGTTAAAAAGGCGTTCTCAGCTTCACTTTTGCCAAAAAAGAAGACTGAGACACATCCTAGAAAATAAATTACTGTCACTTGAATGTGTCAATGTTGCAGAACCTGAATAAAGCAGAAACAGGAAATATATTAATCACACAGGCAGGCTGTTCTGCACAGATTTATATGCCTGGGAAGATGATTCTAATCCAGTCTTCTCAAAAGCTCTACTTTTTGAGAAATTCTTTTCACTGGGGACTTATTGTGTTGATATGGAAGCCTATGGCTTCCTTCACAGCAGGATTACGTCTATATACAGAAAAAAAATTAATGTGCTCCTCCCTGCTACACTCATCTACACTCATACTCCCTGCCACACAACTGTTTGCACTGTTGTCCCTGCAACCTGTTCCTGCCTTGTCACATATTGCTCCTTCATATCACAAAAAAAAAAAAAAAGCAGGAAAACTGTGAAGAAATAAAGGAGGAAGAGCACGGTACATTCAGGATTCTTACTGATTTTACTCTAATGAACTGCTCAATAAAAAGGAAAAATTATACATGTACAATTTTTAATGACTGATATAGAGATGAATAATTCAATTTGCAGGAACGTACTGCTTCTGTTTTTACTGTAACAACCCACAGAGTACATATTGCTGCAGGACATGTTGCCCTGAAGAAGCTTTTAAGCATAGCTGTGAAACACACTGAATCTGGCCTTGAGCTAATATATCTAAGGGTTTCTAACAGAAAAGGAAAGGAAAATTTGTTTGTAACTGGTACACTGTTGACGGAATTTTCAACACTGTGCATAACAAAAGTTTGAGTGGTACCATCAAGTTACAAAATACCTATAAACCTGTATTTCATCTGAGTGTTCTATCTTTCTTAAAATACCATCTCATCAGAAATTAAAGTAAGTAGAGGCACAGAATTCATGAGTCCAAATTTAAAATCAGGCTACTACTTGCAGATGGTAGCATCAGAGTGGGAAGAGTTAATGCTAAACTGGTCGAAATATTTTTAAAGTTATTTTTTAATAACAAGTTCCCACAGTTATGGAATTCCTTTACTATAATGAATAATAAACATGTACTCCAGAAAAACACAGCTAGAGTCCACTTGCACACAAACACATACATGTTATGTATGCTAAAGTGCAAGAAGGGAACGGTATGCAAAAAAGAGTCAGTAACTGAAAAGCAGTTCTACATGGAATCTTCTGACAGGTTGCTAGATTTAGCAACATTGTCATTGAACTCTTAAAAATGCCAAAGGACACGCCAGAGAGAGCATGTCTTTCTCAAAATTATGCTGTTCCTAGATCTTTACAAAGCACGCTGCTTCTCATATCCACTTAATCTCTGCACACATCTCCACCCCTGCTTCCTTCCCAATGGTATGTGGTCTTGAAAGCACAAATGTTCAAGTTTCCTGGAGCTGAGCTAAAGAGGAAAAGTCCCACTCCCAAGAGGCAAAACTAAAGGTTCCCTGTGCCCCTGGAGTTGTTAACTACAATACAACATAACGTGTCACTTCGCCATAATTAGCAAGCGGGAAACAGCCTTTTTTTCACCTCCAATGGCATTAAAGAGATAAGCCAATGAATTCAAGATCATATCTGAAGGCACAAAGGTGTCTGATCAAAAAAGTTCTTACATGGACAAGTAATGACATTTTGTGCGACAAAGCAGGAAATGAAAAAAAATCAAAGCATACAAACCTGCTCAAAACCAGTTGTAGCTGCAGATATTGTTATCACCAATAGTATTCACATGCAACCAGGAGGAAAAAAAAAAATGACAACCTAATACAACCAAGAAAAAAGTCCTGTGATTACATCTTCCTCTTTAAATTGTTATTGATAAATGCGGCCTGCAGGATTCCTCCTGATTTTATAAATGCTCTCCTCCTCCTTTATATGGCTATATCATTTCTAAAGTGACACTCTGGATATTTAAAATGGTTTAGACTGAAAAGGTTTCATTCTCCAGCCTATTTGTGTGAACAACGCCAAGCAACTTTCTTTTCCTTTATCTGTCCACCCAGCCTTTGCCCCTGTGCTGTAAGTCATTCTGAAAGTGAAGAACCAGAGACAGTTCTGCAATCATTTACTTCTCTGCAGCCATTCATCATGAAACTTGTTGATAGGAGTTCCCATACCTCAGGGCTCCTACGGCAGTTTTGATTTAATAGAAAATGACCAAACACACTGCATACTAAGTTTATTCATGCGGGGAGCAGAGAGGTAGAAATAGCATGTCAAACAGGCCTGTTAATGGCTGAAGTACCCCAGCTACAGAGCAAATCATGCACAAAGAGAGGCAGTAGTTTTCTTTCGCTGAGCCACCAATATGCCTTAATGATTTTCTAAAAGAACCACATCAGAGAGGGGAACTAACTGTTCAATTAACCATGTCTACTCATTCTTGGGTTCCTCTGCTGAAATTATCAACCATTTCAGCAGGGCATTTCTATGAAAGAGACACCAGTCCACCAGACACCAGACTAAACCCTCAGTCTTCTCTTTTATGCCAGTGAGACCATGCTCTTCGGCAGGCACTTCTGACAAAACTTTTATTCCAGACTTTAACTGTTCATCACAGTGGTAGCTCCTAGTCTTTTGGGGGCAGCTTTTACCATTTTCAGACTGATACTTGTCTATGTTCACATCATTAATTAGTGTTGTTGATGCTCCAACAACAACAGTGCTTGGAGGGAATGCTGCAGAAACCACCCCTGCCACAGCCCTCCTCTGAACTGCAGAAGAGCAGAGAAGGGGACATCAAGCACTAGCAAAGAATAAAAAGGGAAAACTCCAAGTCTGGGTGGTTTGGGTTTTGTGGTTTAGGTTTATTGGAGTCTTTTGTTCATGTTTTCATATATTCTGTCTTCTCATAGAGCACCCCTCAGCGCCAAAGATGAGAGACACTGTAACAGCCGTTCCACCACTGCTAGATAAGGACTGTCCAAACGTGTTGTCCTGCCTGTAACTATACTTTCTATTTCTGTTCTGAATCACACTCAATTAAAGATTATACCAACAGGGTGTATGTTTCTGGTGCTGGGTGCCAAAATTATTTTTAAAAGCAACATAGCTCACTGTCGTTAAGCCAAACCAAAACTGTTGGTGCCAAATGTGGCACTACTGCCAACAGTTGTCTACTGTTAGACTACACCACCCATTGTGGAATCATTTTTCCTCTCTGTCTATGCAATAAAGTGGCTGGACCCTGTTTTCCCAGAGTGACACATCAATGCTTTACTCAGAATTGCAAACTCATTTTTGGACTCAACAGAAGCCTTTCTTCTCCCAGTTTTTCGCCAGCTGACAATTCACTTAGAAGATTTTGGGCATAATTGAGACCACAAAACTACATGTACAAAACTGGACTTGCATTTTCACAATTAAGTCCCAAAAAATAAAGATTTCATTATTTTACATGAGAGCACAACCTCATCTTTACTGTTGGTCTACCAGTATGCCCAATTTTTCATTTTAATTTCATAGACTTCATGAAAATTACTTTTTCCATCAGCTTAAATTCTGAAGGCAAAATTTGAAAAACTTGCGCTCAAATAGCAAGCCAAAACAGAACAGAGAACACTAAAAATCCAGATCCATAGCTTTCGGACTCACATATACTCCTATTTGGGATTTATTGACAGTTCCAAAACCACAACCTCTGAAATACTAGAGTAATTTCCTATTTTAGAAGCAAGGGGATACAGCAGTCTCCAAGACAGAACAAGGCAATAACCATGGAGAACTACAGATTTTATGCTGATAACCATTGTGCAGCTTTGTATCCAAGCCTTTCAAAGTGTCTTACAAACATGATTAAGACTTACCACAACTGGGAGATGAGATAAGCAAATGTATTAAGCGTTTTAGCCTAAGAGCTGAGCAGCTGAAGCACCTACTGATGTCCAAAGGAGTTTTGCTTTTGAACTCCATTCAGGCAGGAGTTAATGACAAGCTCACTAATGAACGTGAAGAACCTGACCCAAATTCCCAGAGAATTGTTTGCACAGAATCAAAGTTCCTGACCACTGACCGAGAACAATCAAAACAGGCAGTTTACACTCTGAATCTGTGTATGCAAAATGAAAATGGATCTTTGAAGTACTTGTCAAATCTACATACAGGTCCGAAACCATGCATATTTTATTTATTATCAGTAATTAAAAAAAAATTCTTCACTAAACTGGAAGAGTAAGACAAGAGCAGATCTTTTATATAATTTTAATAGAAATCAATTTCTTTGGTTTGAAGTCAGGGATATGCATAAAAATTGTATTCATTATATTAGATGCATTTTTGTGATCCTGTAATAGTAGAATAGCATTAATTGTAACATTAATTTTCATGTTATTTTTCATGTGTTTCTGCAAATTTTTAATCTCAATTCTGCCAATGATTGTTACCCTCACAAAAGTCATTACTGAGTAACTTTTTTGTTATTAAGTGTTCAAGGAAAAAATGACTAAATTTTATTCTTGGCACTGTCAACAAAATTTTAGAGTAAACAAGTTAGCTTTTAGCCTTCTTCTAAAAAGTCCCGAATATGGACAACATATAAACAGCTGAATTCTCTCTTCAACAGCCATCCACATCATTTACACAGGAAAATATGGTAGCTTCCAAGATGTATTTAACGGTCTTTCTACACTAGGCAACCACTGCAGTATTCTCCAGAGTTAGGAATGCCATCATATTACTAAACTCTGCCAGTGCAATAAATTGCCATGCACAAAGGCACTCAGCACAAGCTGAGAATGTTCATACCAAAAGCTGGTACAAAGTTTTTACTGGAGTGTAGAAGAGAGTAGCTAAATTTGCAGCTGTGCTTATTTAGCTGCCTTTAAACTGCCTTTCATACAGAGAGAAAACCCTAAACTAATCTCAAGGGTAATAAATACATCATACTACTGTCCTAAAATTGCAATTTCCCTATTGTTTGGGGAAGGGGAGGGAGTGGAAGGGAGTGCGGACCAGGAGAACAATAGCATTCAGTTTTGGAGCCTACAACCACAACATGAAAGTAGGCAAATGCAAAGTTTTATGTCAAAAGTTTTGAAATTAACAATTAGGTCCTGTAATACTAAACCACAGCTTCCCACACAGATGCCAAGTACCTGTTTACCTACATTAACACAGATTTCACTCACACCTCCATGATTTAAGCTCACCCAAAACCTCAGCTGAAGCAACTGCTGACACATCTCATCCTCCTTTACACCTCCTTACACGTAGCGCTATGTTTGAAAACCGTGTTCAAAGCAGTGAATGTAATTGTTAAAGACTTTGCTCCATAACAAGTCTTTGAGAAATTCCTTACAGAATACATTTCAGATGCTTTACATATCTGATATATACATAGCTTCATGCAGTAATTTTGAAGGAAGCATGAAGGAGGAAGAAGAGTGTCTCACTTCCTTCTTCATTACCTGTTAAAGGAAGGCTTAAAGCCCCATGGTGTATGCAGTAATGGAGTCTTCTTTTAACAGGAAAGAACATCCTGTACGGCTGGGCGCACTCTCTGTAAGTGTCGAGGTGGTGGCTACAGGGTCAGCATCAGTGTAAGAGTGCTGGACACAGACAGCTTCACCTAGCTCCAGCAGACCCACTGCAGGGCACAGCTGAGACCGTCAGCCAAGACGGTAGTGCCTCTAGGAAAATATATTTCAGCAATAGCAAAACAGTGAAGAATGAGGGGAAAAAAGCATGAGAAATAGTCCTCCAAACACCAAGTTCACAGAAGGGTATGGACAAGATGCTTCAGGACTACAGCAGAGCAGGTATTTCCCTGCAGCCTGTGGAGACAACCACATCAGAGCAGATCTCTACACTGCAGCCCATGGAGGCCTCCTCCACACTGGAGGAGGTGAATATTTCCTAAAGGACTGCACTCTGTGACGGAGATCCACACTGGACCAGGGAAAAAGGAGGAAAGGGTGGCCAAGAGGAGCTGTTACGGACTGACTGCAACCCCAAATTTCCCATTCCCCTGTGCCACTTGGGCTGGGTGTAGAGGGAGGTAGAGGAGTCAGGCACAAAGGAGTGAAGTTAAGCCTGGAAAGAAGGGAGAGGTGGGGGGAGGGTGTTTAAGGTTTTTTCCTTTGGTTCTCACCATCCAAACCTATTTTAATTGGCAATAAATTAGATTAATTCTCCCCGCATTGGGTCTGTTTTATCTACGAGGGTCTACCTATGAGGGTAATTTGTAAGTAACCTCCCTAACTTTATCTCAACACAGCAGATCTCTGGCCTTATTCCCTGTCCTTTTGAGGAGGAAAAGAGTAGACTGGTGGGCATCTGGCAGCTAGCCAAGATCAACCTACCACACTGGGAGAAGACAAAAACAGGCTTTGTCTTTTTCTTGTTAATACAGAATACGCTGTACTTCCCTGTCTGCCTTAGTAGTACTGTCCAGACTAAAAGCTAGAAGCTCAGTTTCTGGCATAAGTTGTCTTTCATCACTTCTATCTCCCAGCACATTCTTTGTTCATCAGTAAAAACATTTCAATGCAAACTGTCAGGTAACAAAACTTCCACACTTGAGGTTTTCAAAACTAAGAAAATGGAGATATTTCTCATTTTTTATATGATGTTTATTATTGTTCTGCTGAGATGTGGACATAAGTATGAAACACAGTACAGATGCATCTGTCTCACTTTTGTGTACAAAACTTTTTCAATCAAAAAACATATTTGTTCACATAAAGATTTGTCCAACATTGCAAATTTACCAAAACAACTATTCTGTTATAATACCCCTTTGGAATAAAAGCATGTTTTCCTCTTCTAAAGCATTGTTTTTTACTCCTAAAACACCTGTGCCCACAACAGTAATTTATGCTGGAATAACTACTACAGAATAAATTGCTTAGGATTTTGTATATTTACATTTATTTTGTATATGGCAAAGAGGCATGAGAGAAACAAGATTACTCTTTTAAAACTAAAGGACAAACTCAAACCCCTTCAAAAAGTGAAACAGCTGATTACTTTTGCGCTATGTTTCATTGCATTGTATTTCAAAATGTTAGAACGTTACATCTGTTTTCCAAATTTAATATTTTAACCAAATCACTTCCCACACTAGCTTCATCCCCTGACCGCCTAAATACTTCCGCTAGCATGAAATCAGCAAAGTGGTGAGACAAACCTCTAGTGCCAGGGCAGGAGGAGGTTGCTGTGGGAAGCTAGGTGGAGGGGACCAGTGGGGAAGGGCCCCTTTTGCAGCAGCTATCCACGCAGTCATCTTGGCTTTTTCATGGAGTTGTGCCCTTAAATTTATCTGAATATTTGAAATATTTCACTGTGAAATAAAAGCGGATGTGCCAGAGCCTAAGGGGATTAACATAAGGAACAATGGTTACTATGGGAGGAAAAAAAATACCCTAATTTCTTGACTGTGGATTTTATTCTATGGAGCAGTTTGTACTCTGCTTTTGGGGTCTCTAAGCATTAGCCAATCCCCTATTTTAAAAATTCAACAGAGAGAGAGCAAAGAAATATTAGAAAACAAAGAAACTGGACAAAAAGCAATTCTGCCTAACAAGCAAGCTTTTGTCAACAGCCCATTTCATGTACATTGTGAATTTTGTTACTGGAAACACCACCATTCCTTGCACTCACACACATCTCCACCAAAAAAAAAAAAAAAAAAGAAAAGAAAAAAGACAAAAAGAAAAAACCTCGTAATACCTCTATAGCTCCTGCTAAATCAATAGAGATACATAACCATCATATCCCAGTTCAAACGTAACACACATAGTGTTCTGGCAGAATTCATGCTGAACTCCTCCAGACACTCACCACGCGCACCCAGGCAAACAGTATAGAATTTTTGAATCAGTAAGTCATTTGGAAGAATCTCCAGAAGTGTGCCGAGGCATGTTTCTGGTGCTGTGCCAAATTATGTGCTTCTGTTTGTGGCTTTCAAATATGGATTAGGCAGATGCACAAGCATGTACTGTTTGGCAAGTAGTGACAATAGCCTACTCTGAATTCCACAATTCAAGCTTTACTTGAGATTTACTAGGTGAAAAATAAAAATTAACATTTTTTTATATATTTGTTTGGGCTCTCTCTTTATATCCTTTTGCCATCTTCCTGCTCAGTTGCAAAAGACAAGAAGTCCTTGCAATTCCAGAATGTCCTCTTTAGCTAATTCTAGTGCAGGAATTTCAAATGGAAGGTTCAAGTGTCAAGTGAATTTAAAATGGAGCTTGCATTTGTACTTACTGTTATTCTAAGACACCTAAAAAATTCCAGAGGTCTCACTGTGGAAATCTCTAATACCTCAATTTCTGGCCGTAGCTCCACTTGGAAATTAATTAAAGGCACAATTATTTGGAATGTCTAAGTCTTGTGCTAGGACTGTGCCACAGGTAAATACAGACTTTTGCACAACACATACCATGGGTTCACAGGCTTATTATAATCAACATCCACAGAGCTCTTCCTCCTCTTACTTGCTACCACAAGGTTGAATGACACACCTAGGGCAACACTTCTTGATTCTCTACACTTCAGAGCCTGAAACACAGGATTTTCAAACAAAGTTTTATTCTAGATTCTGCAATCATTATATGGTTCTGCAAATAACAGACTTCAATCTTCACTTTAATCTGAATTTACTAGGAATATAAACACAAGTGTTATTGTCTTCTAAAAATCACATATAAAATTTCACACAAGGTCAATCCATTTACAGTCTGTCACTTTCCTCATTTTTATAGGTGAAAATAATAGTTGAGGTACACATGGAAAAATGTACAGAAACCAGGAAACTTTAAAAAAAGATAGAAAGGAGTAGATACTGACAGTGGCTTATTGTTAATTGAGTCCCATGTGCAAAAGCTACAGAAAGATTAGTTTATACAGCTGCTGCTATTTGTCAAAACACTGCTAACAAGGTACACATGTTAAATCTGAGTGTCTCCTTTCAGTCCCTAAAAAAGAATGACCGCGCTAAATTTTCTGACAAATATTGAGAAAAATTACAAAAATTACAAAATTATTTCAATGACATAATTCAGCTATTTCAGATTATTCTTTATATTTTATTATGAGACTAGGCATTGTCAAACAATTTGCCATCAGATAAGAACTGAGTGTTTGGAGACTACAGAGAGAGGAACAGCTGGAAACTGAAGGTTAAAACCTTGTAAATTCTTCTGTTTGTCCGAATGTACATTTTCAAGGATTGCTTTGAAACAAAAGGTAATGCTGCAGTCATTGCCAGTAGAAACTGGGACTTTTAACCCAAAAGCAACCAAAACTCAATAAAAAATAAAATACTGTGCTCTGAAATAATGTTTTTAAATTAACATTCAATTAAACAAGGAAGTTCTACAACTAGGAAACACAGAGAGTGAAGTAGTCTAGAGCAAACCGGCAACCAGGTCGTGCAAAGAGGGAAGATAATTAGCTGGAGCCACTTCTGATGCTGCTGCTCTAGGTCATGTTACAAGGGTGGGCTACATTGCTAAGTGGCAGCTGGGAACTTCAAAGGCAGCCTGCTAGAAGACAAGCTGCATCTGAAAAGGAACACCGTCACCCGCCCCTGACACATGGCCTGCCTCTTGAGCTGGAAAGCAGCAATTTGAGAGGTCAATGCTGTCCACTCCCCTATTCACGTTGCTATTACGAGTATGGGTGTATTTACATGGCATTTTTTAGGCAGCCGTACCCAAGCCTTGACTGTGCCATGAGCCAGCTGGCCAGAACCAGGTGCCTTGCAGTTGCTACAACATGTTTTGCTGGCTCAGAGCATAGAAAAAGTTTGCTAGGTCTGCTTACAAAAAGCAATATAAATATGTCCTAATGTTGCTTCAATTTTCTTTACGTAACTACTGTCTAATCCACTTTAGCACAAAGTGCTTCCCTGGAAGGTGAGCTTAGACTTCTTTGTCTAAGGATTAGGTTCTGACAAAAATGCCGAGCTCCAGCACACTTTACATCAGCACTCAGAAACATCCTTAAAAATGGAATTTGAGCTTTGGCTCCTAAAACTCGATGCTATAGTACTGCACAACACTAATAGAAAAGGGAGTCTGGTGGAATCTTAGAGGACCAACAGGAAGCATACTGATCCATGTGGGCAGAAAAACGAGTCCTAACTTTCAACAGTTTAGAATGCAGCATGGCTGATTTGAATGGGCCCGGGAACCAGACACCGGATGTTAGAGTTTCCTTTTCAATTTGCCATAGACTTTTTTTTGTTTGGCCTAAGGAAAGTTGCTTAATACTTTAATTGAAAAAACTTTATATATTCTACATACCTCCTGCTGCCTGTCAAATACACTTAAACCTATCTTGTGTGTCTGCACTATTCTCCCATATTTGGCTGAACTTTTTTCATAATATAAATTATGTAAGATTTTCATCTTTTCATCTGTTGGAGGGTTGTTCAGGAAATTGCATATTTCTTGTGTTGAATTCAAGTCTGCCTCAGTAAGAAAATAATATTTAAATAATCGCATGGTTCTGTCAAAGGTTAAAAAAAAAAAACCGACACACGAACCACAACAAATAAGCTATATTCTGCATATTCAAAGAACATGCAAATTTAACTGCCAAATAACAAAAAATAATTATACCTGTTTATGCATCATACAATTGAGTTGAATTCCTAATGTTAAGGCTTCCATCACTACAGAAACCCTGATGTGTATTAGTCTCAATTATAGTCATTTCAACCTTGCAGGCAGCTGCCTTATTAAAATATGTTTAACAAATGTTAGCAAGTAAGCCAGGTAGAGAATAGTGACTATGACACTTGAAAGTTGAATTCTGACATACATGCTGTAACCTTGCTTATGTACTTGCACCACTAGAGGTAAAAACTGCACCAGTTCCAAACAGTACAAATGCCAGGTTACAGAAGAAAGTTATTATCCGTAGTTTAAAGTTTTGCTGAGTCAGAAAGAAGAAGTAGTAAATAAATACAAGAAGAAATTCACAAAACACAGAACCTGAGTGCTCTTTATGTGATCACAGAAACACAGCAGACAGTGGTAACCTCCCCAAAACCAAGTCTAAGTAACAATTATCATGAAACCAAAAGAATGTATAGCAGTGACTTTACCCTGCAATTCTTATTGGATATACTGCATCAGCAGCATACTTCATTTTCCTAGCTTGCTGCTAAGCTATGAACATGGGTGTAATTATAGTTGTTGGCTTCTAACTCTGTTAACCATGCAGAGATAAACTGCTATTAGTGAACATACACACTATAAACAATCATGTTTTGACAATAGGTAAAGAAGTAAAAAAAAAATAAACCTGAAACACCAAAACGAAAGCCAATCACAGCAACTATATAGATTATGCCAAAAAGCACATAGAGGTCACTAATGTCTTACACTAATTTGCTGCAGGCCAGAAGTTTGTTTCATTCACATGAACAAATGCATTCACATTAAAAAAAGAGGCTCTTAAAAATCTAGACTTGCTTAGGTGCCTCAAATTTCTCACTTTTCAACAAATGTGTGAGGATATTACCTGCCATGTGTGTTCAAATATTTACTTTGTGTAGCAAAAAAAAAGGTGTCTTCAACTCATACAGTCTGTAAAACACTTTGATACCATTATCTGGATTAAAACTGTGTCAGAGTCATGATTTTGTGGTTTCCAAGAAGAACATCTTAAGGGCTCTGTTAGAAATATATCTTGATTTGTGTTTTTTTCACTTCCTTTAGAGAGAGTTTGAACTGCCTGCAAAAGAACTGCCCATGCTAACCAAACACTTTTTATCAATGAACACTATACTAATAATCTTCACCATTTCTTACAAGCCACCATATACTTTTGGAATTAAATGCTTAATTTAAAAAGGCTATTAAACACACAGTTCAATATGATTCCATGGACAAACACTAAAGATTGAAAAACCCTCTTCTGGATATTTTCACTTCTGAAAGCTATGCATGTGTGCATGTTGCCAGTCAAAAAACAAAACCTCATAGCTGTGTCTAAAGTGTTTTGAAATTAAAAAATGGATATTGTCATTTTAAAAACACTATTAATTTATTAATAAAATTTTTAAAAATTATTGATCTAAAGAGAATTCACAGAAACATGTGCTGTGGTCCTAGAAT
Source organism: Pezoporus flaviventris (assembly GCF_033815535.1). Lineage (NCBI taxonomy): Eukaryota > Metazoa > Chordata > Aves > Psittaciformes > Psittacidae > Pezoporus > Pezoporus flaviventris. The sequence goes on from NW_026892760.1 coordinate 362,269, forward strand.
TTCTTAGGGTCAGAGCCTTTAGAAATTATCCTATTTGCACCAATAGCAATGACAGCCTCAAAAGAACAAGCACCATCTACCAAACTCTCAAAGACTACCAGGCATTCTCAGCACAACCCAGTAAAGTGAACTCATCCTTGAAGTTTATACATGTTTTCATTTGTTATTTTTCAAATAAGTAAATTTTATTGAAAAACTATTTCATTTCTCTCTTAGTAAGGTTAAAAGCATAACCATTTTTATATACAATGTCTCCTGCTATGTGTTTAGGTGTATTAAGCTTTTAAGCTAAACAGATTAAAAAATCTAACTGTTCACTATGACTAACAAAAATCTGTTCTTCTAAAATCAAACTTTACCTGCTTCCAGGGTCTCCACTATTGACATGCATTTCAGCAACTATTCTGAGAAAAAGTTAAAAATCCAAGCATTTACAAGCAGGAGAGCAGTATTTCTCTACTGACTTCAGATTTTAGTGCAAAAAGCAAGATACACGAATGCAATAGTTGCTGTAAAGAATGTGACATAGAATATTTTTTTATGCTCATGAAAAAATAATTTCTTATTCATACAGAAAACCCATAGAATGTATGTTCAGAATACATTATCGCAAACAAATGGACTTGATCAGTTCAATGATTTGCTTTGTCTAGCAATAAGTGCTGAGAATCACAGCTTGCAAGTTGGAATGCCCAAGTATTGCTTTAGCACAGAGACTCCATACTAAGTGTTTGAAATACCACCATAAACCTCGATCTCAAGAGGGATGAGGATCTTAACTGTGCTTGGTGCTAAACTAGGGCATCAGAGAACACCAGTCTCAAAAGCCTGCATTCCTTCTCCTCTCAGACACTGGCTTTCAAATATGTGTAAAAGCATTTCTAGAAGCAGCAAGATTAAGTAGCATGTTTATATAAATTAACTGTTGTTTCAGTTATGTAGCCAGCAGAGAGAATTTTATGTTAAGAGGAAAACAATGCAAAACTTCTTTTGCATTCCAAAGGTGTTCCCCTTCAGCAAGAGCCCCGTAACACTGCAGAATAACAGGACATCCTGTTATCTTAATGACTTAGTGAAGTATATTAATTCTGATGAAGAAGAACATTACATACAAGAACATCTTGTATCTCATTTCCTGAGATACAAGACAGCAATATAGAAATCTATGGAGAATGGGACAAGGAATCACTTGTTACAAGTAGTCTTCTGGAAAAGAGAAAAAAAAACACAAAAAACAATGAACTATTCATCGAAACTAATTAGTTTTCTTCTTATTTAAAATCAGTTTCATCTTCTTCCCATGCTGCCACAATCTGCTGTAATGTTATATTTGCAAATCCTGGCAAGGATTGTTCTAAGATATCAAAATAAGCATCCCAAATGAAAACAACAACAACAGAAAAAAAAGCCAGTAAAATTTAAAACTACCACAAATGTTTGTCACAATGTTTGTATTTAATCTAGCACAAATAAAATATAAATTTAGACCTTAGAGAACTGGAAGTATTTTGGGGGGTTTGAGGCAGGGGAGACGGCTAAACAATCACATTTGAGCAAACTAACCTTATACACTTCATATTTTGAGAATACTTATTCTGTCCTGGGTTCAGCTGTAGCAGTTACCAGCTGGGCTTAAACCACAAGAAGTTCCAAAAAAAAAAAAAAAATCTGCTGCCTGAGTTAACTAATTGCTCCTAGAAAATTAATATGACAATATCCCAATACAGAAAATTAGCACAAGAGTTCTCTTGATATATTTTTTCTGTATAAATAATCTTCATAGAGATTATGCATGCCCTTTTTTTCCAAATATTTCATATTAATGTATATGAAAATAGATGTGTAAATTGCTTTGCCTTCAGTTCCAAGACCTGTTCCCTGGAGGTTTACATTTTGAAATTTCAGTTGGTAATCCTCTACATTCTGCTTTTTTTAAGCATAGTAGAGTTGATTTAAGTTGCACATTTCCCATAGGTCTTATATTCCACAGAGCTCCATAAAACTCTAGAAAATACATACTAAAAATCATTCACAAAAGCAGTTACTTCTGAGCAAAAAGGAACGGTTAAAACCTCATTTTATGCCATTAAGAATATAATTGCCAATGACTTTACACCTAAACATAAGAGAAAATGCAGACCTATGATAAGGAAGGAGGAACTGGGGTAACTACAGTGTGGAGATACATGTGACATAAAAGAAAACCAATAGGAAAGCATTTGTTCCCCTAGTGAAAAGTCTGCTTCATTATGACTCCTGCACATGTAAGGAAACTTGACTTATACTAAGCAGAAAAGATACTGAGAAGAAAAGATGCTATAAAGTTACAGCTTGTGAATAAAAGCACCATCTTTGAACATTTTACATTCTCAACTTGAACTGCACAGAGGCTTCATTTATATTCTAGCTTTTGCATATCAGCCAAAATACAACAGCAACACCACACCCCAAGCCTAGTCTGCTAGGCTTTGAGTATTATTTTACTAATTTCAGGGTGGTAAAAGAATAATCATGTGAACTATTCAAAATTATCAGGAAAAGTTTCAAGAATGTACTACAGCCTAGAGAAATATGCCTCTGTCCACCAATCCTGCAGCTGCTGACAGCAAGCTAGCACTGTCAGCATGTTTGCTATCTTACCCCTTTTTTCCATTGGTCTGATGACATGAGTAGCAGAGACTTATTGCCCATTATATGGCTTATGGAAATCCCAGATCACTGCGTCCGCCATGTGCAGACTGTAAAGTGGAGGGAATCCAAAATGCAGGGAAATGCTAGAAGTGTTGTGCATCACTGACGTCGACTCCCATTGCTTTTGGACTTCAGGGAGGTCTTTCCCCTGCCCCATAAATGGCCCAACTGAGCTGCCAAGCTCTTTCTGTTATACTTTCTAAAGCTGTTTTATTATAACATCTGTACTGCAAGGGACAGTGAGTAACATCTTGTTTCTATCTTTAGCTGCACAGCCCAAGGCATGCAGGAAACATGAAGTCTCCAGGCTACGCATCAAATGAGCCCAGCGCTCTGATTCCATACACTCCTGTGTGTCGTGTAACCAGGCCCACAGGAACCGGGAGTCAAGCAGGGTAAGGCAGAAGCCTGTTGTTCCACTCCAGACCTCCAAGCAGAAGTTACAAAAGATACTCAGCTCCAGCCCCAGCAAGTGCCACCACAGCTATGCAGGTGTTCTCTGTTCCTAGAGGGGAGCAAAGGAAGTGAATCCTATTCTTCCCGACATGACTACCATCTGCTTTTGCTCAGATTTATTTCTTTCTTGCAGTCTTACCAATTGACCATCTACCATTCCACAGTGAATGCCAAGTGAAGTCTTTGAATGTACTACTTTAGTGAATTTGGCCAAAGCCAAAAGTTTGCCTAGACTTGAACTGCAAGATCCAAAATGCCTTAAAACTTCATTAAAGACATTTCTTACTCAGTTTCCAAAAACTCCCAGAAAATGCAAGACACGGGCAGTCATTAATCTATGTGCCAGAAGCCTCTTTCAATATTTAAGCATTTCTCAGTATTTGTAGTCTGGCACGCAAACTTTATACGGGACAGGTGAAGAACAACAGCAACTGCACACCACTACATATAGCATTTTCTCTCAAGTAAATAAAAATATGTGGGAACAGAAGAGACACAGTATATACAGAGAGTTGCTTTTAATAATAATCCACTTTATAGCAATAACAGTGTTACTTTTTTGCTGTTTTCTTTTACCCCAGATAAAATGTTCCCTCAGAGTTTTCTTCAACAGTCATGAGATTATCACAGTTGGTGCAACAGATGTTGGTCTCTAGGAAGAATGGCCTGATCCTATGAAACCTGCTTTCTCATGTGCAGACCCTTTGAAATCAGTGGGATTTATGTAAATAGGGATTTGCAGGATTAGGTCTACAGTCTAGAGAGTCTACAGTACTTCAGTACTTCAGTACTTCATACGTATTCTAGTTGTGTTGCCTGGGAACCCAGTACACGAGAATAGCTCCCGAACACGTTAAGCATCCTTTACAGAAGTGGTACGAATCTGAACACAGTCCTTGCCACATGAATTCAGCATTAGGACTTTACACTACTGTAAAACAACCCCTCCTGAGTCAAATGAGGTTTAAAGACATCAGAACTGATCCGTATTAGTAGAAAATACAAGAATGCTCCTTGCATTTACAAAACTGGGGAAAAGGGGAAAAAAAAAATTCTCCTTTTTTTTTTTCCCCTAAATGGAGCACAGTATTGGATATGCATATTGTCCTCTCCCAACATTAAAACAAGCATTTTGTATGCCATAACTTTGGGTCACCATGGAGACAGAACAGAGACTATTCAGAAGTCAACAGACTAGTCAAACAAAAGTCAACAAAAATAGGGGTGCTGGCAATTGAGATGGTGTCCTCCACTACCCCCTCCTCACACCCATCCTTGGGCACACTCCACTGCATCCCCTAGCACACTCTACTGCCCACAATCACTCACACTCCACTCTTCCATAGCACCACATGCATATTTTTCTTTCACCTCACTCCAGGTTCTGGCTAGAGCAGAGTTACTGCTGCAGTTCCCACTGGCCAGAAGGGACACACAGCCCACAGGCACCAAGAAAACTGTGACAAACTCCAAAAATACTGATGAGTCGTAGCTGCCTCTGTGAAGACAGTTGGTCTGGAAAGCTAGGAAATGCTGGCACATTTACTTATCACCTGTGATGTCCAGAGATGTAGTTACTCTGCTGCTCAGGTGTCTGCCATCTAGACAAGAAGAAATATGCAAGCATGTCACTGGTGAGGCCACAGAGTGTTCAGTTTTTGGGTGCCTCAGTACAAGAAAGATGTTGAAGTGGGTCCAGAAAAGAGCAACAAAGCTGACAAAGGGTCTGGAGAACAAGTCGAATGAGAAATAGCTGAGGGTACTGAGGCTGTTTAGTCTGGAGAAGAGAAGGCTTAGGGGGTACCCTATCACTCTACAACTACCTGGAAGAATTAACTGTCACTAATCACTGCTTCCCAAAGTGCAACTCAACTATTACTATTCGGTGGTCATATCTACGTGATCTAACGTTGTTGCTTTACAGTGTCTCTTCTTAACTGTGTCTGTTGTTCTCAGACACAGGGTGTCTATCAATGGCAAGGGAAGTGTCATGAACACAGGGAGTACAAAATATCTCGTTATACCATAATACGGAATTTAAGAATAAGTCTATAATAAGTATAGCCCTCTCTGCAGGTTCCTTACCAGATGGAATAAGAAGTTCTGTTAATGCTCATCCTACTGGGCAACACATCATCAAGCCCAAGTTACCATTAATATGGCTTGAATTCTGACAAGGTCAGATTGGCTGGACTATATTTAAAAACACTTCTATCTTACTGCAATAGGATAATGTGTTCTAAGGCTATATACCACGGGAGCATAAGACTCTTCTGCTGATTTAACCTAGTCTCAGAAGCTAATGCTCTGCCATGCTTCAAGTTAATTACTGCCAAACAACGCAGGAGAACAGCACAGGACTCCAGCACAGGCATCACAGAATTAGTATACCCTTCTGATCAAAGAAAACTAAGCAGGCTCTGCCCAGGAAAGCACTTACAAAACCTGCAAAAGTCTGAGACAATGTTCAGGTGATTTTAGTTTCTCATTATTTGTGAAGCCAAAGCTTAGAATTGGAGCAAATTTGACTATTGCTTTAACATCACTGGACCCTGAAGCAATAAAGTACATAAAGAGATCACTTGAACCACCTCTCTGCTAGACAGCTTGATCAAGCTTAGCTGTGTCATTTTGGCAGATGCTTCCTCAACCTGACCTTGATAAAAAGAACATGTTCTTCTCTCCCAGCCTATACTACCCTCATCAGCCAAAAATTGCTGGTTTATTTTACTTTAACACAGTCATAACTGGTGATATGTTAAGCCTTTCCTTCTCCTATCTACAAAGAAGTTAGGACAAGAAATCTTGAAATCTAGAAAGTTTCTGGCTAGCTTCAAATAATCCACACTTTTTTTTTCATGTGCAGCACCTGAAACTAGACAGCATTGGACACCATTACCCTCCAAGCCCTTTCAGCTGGACACAGTTAGGTGTCTTCTAACGACTGTTGCAACTTCATTCTAAGGTATGGTTCACGCTACTGAATGATCAATATCTTTATTTGCCTCTGCAATGATCCTAGTCCTAAATCTGAAATACATCTTCAAAAGTACATGCTTCACATCACACAAATGTTGAAGGACAAACAACAGATTAATTGCTGGCCCTAATGCTGTGTTTGTTAGTGCTAAGAAGGCATCCCAAATGTTCCAAAAAGGATTAATGCAGTATAACAAGTCTATTTAATTACTGAAAGACCAGTGATCCTCATTTTACTATAAGCAGCTTTTCCTCTATTTGGAGGCTGTAAATAGAACAGAAATCATTACAGGACAACTATAAATCTCATCCTGAAATATTCAAGTTATATCAGCAATATAGTGAAAAAAATATGTGGAAGGACAAGGAGGACTATATATATACACACTGCATTTGTGTATGACAATGCAAGATTAGATACGTATTTTAAAACATACCAGCACTCCTCACTACAGTCAAAATGCAGAAAAAAATTCTTATGCACTGTGTAAAAACGTGATATCTGTTGCCCTAACTTAAAAAAAAAAAAAAAAAAAAACAATTAAGCCAAAGTAATTACACATAGCTTTTTTTAAAAAATATCCCTCATAAATAAATAAAACCAAAAGTCTGTGACTACAACATGATGGTGATGACAGAACTGCAGGCAGCAAACTCACCTATGAATGCATATATGGTAAAATCACATTATATAGATTACTTTAAGTTACATGTCTTAATCTGGACAGCTTCATTGATTTTCCAATTCTCCTTTCTGCACAAGCTGGTTATTCTTTAACTGGAAGATAAACAATAGAATATCTTTTATGTTAACCCTTGGTTAGCTGTAGACTGCACTGTTTCATTGTCGCCTGGGGAAAGTGCATGGACAGACTTCTCATTTTTGTAAATTAATGTCACTTCCCACTCTGAGAAGTAAACATAGTAATTTTGTAGGTGTTGATGTTATAGCTGGCTCACTACCAACCCTGAATTATCATCATAAAGGAAGGGATGAGGAAACTAATGACTTAAAGAGTAAAAGTAAATGGCACACTGGGTCCAAAATGCACAAGTTACTAATGAAGCATTTAGGAGAATTTTAATACAACTAGCAGGGGGTTCAGGCAAAGGTAGGCTCTCCAATACAAGACCCTGAGCCTTATAAACCAAAGGTCTCCCCTGCAGCTGCCTTACAAACCAGACCTGCCCAAGTCTGGGAGATGAAACAGGATGACCAACATATTCCAGACACAAGTACACTGTTACATTAGCTTGGGTTTCATCGTGCACTCAGTCCAAAATCCTGACTATCCATCCTTCTCCCATGCTGTTGTGTTCTGGTCTGAGCTGCTGTCCCACCAGACTAAAAACCATAGGCTGAGAGCAGAGCAAGGGATGGAGAAACAGACTGAGCTCAAAGGCCATCCCTGCAGGCACTGCAGGTGCCTCCTCCATGGTGAGCCAGCTGGATGAGCATACATATAACTGCCCATGATGATTGTTTCTTTCATATTTCTGCCTAAAATATTTTTTCCCCTTCACTGTCACAGGGCAAGAAAATTCAGACATCTCTCTCAGCAGACAAAAGCCCCTGCACTGTGGTGTCATCCTCGGGGGGGCCAGCCCTGCTCCAGGCTTCTGCAGACTGAAGCAGGGGTGACCTGAGGAGTGCTCCCACCACAGACCTGGTGTCCTGCAGTGTGCCGACTGCTGCTGCACAGTTCCTCTCTGACGCCCTCTCCCATAGAGCTGTACCACCGCAGGGTTTGTGGTGGAGGAATGCTTTGTGCCGGCCCTCCCTGCTTGGGCAAGTTTCTTTTGTCCGGGCATGAGAAAACCCGGTAAGACATTTCTTTACAGAGCAGAACCCACTTGGGGGCTGGGCACCAGCACACAGATTTTGCTTGCAATGAAATACAGGAAGGGTTATAACTTTTCAGTCAGTACTTATCTCAGTATTTTGCAAACCTCGCTGATGTGAGTGATGCTCTCACTCCCTGGGACCGAAGGCACCAGAAACTAACCAACCTGACTGTTGTCACCTGGGGAGCTGCAGCAGGGCTGGGGACCAGGACAAGGATTTTGAAGTCCTTATATCTAAACACCGAGTCATACTTTACATTATCATCACAGTGACAGCATTCAAGCTTCTTGCATCAGCATTCCCACCCTCTTCCTTCAAAGGAACTATATAACCACAATTAAAAATCACACCTAAATTGTGGAGTTTCACACTGAAAGAAAAGGTTTGGTGGTCTGCAAGTGCACATGCATGCTGCATGTACACATACAATCTGGTGGTTTTCTTCTTAAAAAAAAAAAAAGAACAAGTCAACAGAGAAATCAGGTGGACTGTGGAAATACAAACCTGATGATATGCTGCAAAATCAATGCATAATGTTGTGAAGGAAATGTGGTTTAAATTAAGTCAATTTGATTGACTATCTATACTCATGTAAGCAAGGTTTTCAGGCTAGAGCCTTACATTATGGATATATCAATGATCTGTTGACCACAGGATTAGAAATTCCTTTCATTTATAACATTACCAGTACTAGCATATGAGCTTTCTTAACCCAGCAAGGCTGTATCATACCACCGGTTTTTAAGCAGATCCAGTCACCGATTTCAAAAGGCATGTCTTCCTAAAGCTACAGCACAATGCAGTAGATGATTAGGCATAATACCCATCTCAAAAAACTAAACTGTCCTAACAGTCAAATTGTAGGTAATTACACGATGCACAAAGCCTATAGCAAGAAGCTCACATTAGCACCAGGGACACTTAACAGTAAGCAGCCTGTCAGGATGTGGGGCCAATGTGTTTCCCCCTCACCAAAGGTAATTCTTAAGGACAAGTATTTTTCCCTAGAAACAAAGCATTTCACAAAAAGAAAAGAAGAAAAAAAAAAAGGCAGAAGACAAAACTGCTCCTCCATTTCACGTCAAGAAATGATTTTGATTGCTCGTTTCTTGAAAATCTAAGCGGTGTGCATACACGTTACATTTTCATCACAAAATATTTTCAAAGCAGAACCTTCTTCCCAGCACATTCCATTCAAAAAATGCTCACAGTGAAACAGAGCTAAGAGCTAAGGCATTTGCCCTTGAAAAGTGCAGCAAACCCGTGCACCCCAACAGAAGAGAAATGCACTGCAGACTGAGAGAGGGCAGTTTCCCGCCAGCCCCTAGAAATCTTCCCTCCACCTCTTCCACTACAGAGGGCCATCAAGTTGTCCCCACCACTGTCAGCAGACAAAAGGTGGCAACATCACAGCACGTCCAAGTAAGGACACTTGCTGCTCCAGAAGGACACCACAGAACCCACTGAGGTGTAAATTCAGGGCCAAGGTCTTCTTGTCAGTGATTACCGCAAAGAACCAGAGGAAGTGGTGTCGCAGCTGCTGAACAATGGAGAGGTCAAGCAGTGCGCAGCCATTTCATGACCCAGACAAGTCAAGGTCAAGAGATTCAGGTAGCAGCTTGGCCTGGGCATGAGTTACAGCACAAATGAATTGTTTTAACAAATCGGCTTTGGTCAGTTAAACCTAACAAGACATGTTGCATCCACATAGCAGGGTTCTTGACACTAAGGCCAGGAGCTAAGGCCAGCCTCATAAAACATGTCTTTTAACATGGCATAACAAATTTAAGGTAATCCATCCAGAAACTGCAGATGTCAGAATAATAAAATACAAGTTGTCTTGACTAAGAGATATTTTCAGTCTTTTAAATGAGAGACACTAGAGTGTAGTCATCCTTTCAAGAAGCCTGGCATCATTTGCAATGGCATTAATCATGCAATGGAAAACCAATGCTGCAGTAAATATACTTGCTATCTCTCAGGCACAAGGCACTTCCTTAATAATCTTCTAAGAAAATCCAGCATTTCCTTGTTAGTCGCTTCATCAAAAAAGGTTGAAAATGATTTGGCATTTTAGGCCAATGTAATTCTCAAGTGAAAAATATATACTCTGTAAATATTCTCATTACATTTAATTTCTAAAGACATTGAGTTTATAATTACTAGATTCTAATGCATGAACATTTTTCTGCTTCTGTTTTAAAGAAAAATGCCTAAATCCTATGACATAGTCTCAGAAAATTGTGAACGACATAGCAAGTAACTAAAAATTAAAATACAATACTAGTTTTAAGGTAAATAGTTCATACTTATCTTTCAATTGTTCAAGTTTGTCCTTTATGAAAATATGCAAAGTAATTCAGATTACTATAACTTTAAGATTGAGAAAACTTGTAAGAAATATGTTCAAGACACAAATGTTTAAAATTCGCAATTGTCAAATGTCTTCAAATAATATAGAATATACTTACATGTGCACAGACAGCATTTCCGTCAAAACAACATCAGAAAACTTATCTTTATTCCTGATTTCTCAACAGACACAGTGAGTTTCTCAAGCGGAGTTCACTAACTGTTCATTTTTGCATTTGTCTTTCCTTTTAACTCTCTAAGAAAGAAAAGGGGAACAGCTTTGTTCAATTTCTACATGTATTTATTTCAGGAGGGAAATAATTAAAAGCCCACTTGAAGCCACAGACATGCCTTTAGTGAAGATGCCTTTATGGAAGGACACTAGAAACCATAAAAGTTTCCCTTCTGCTTTAGAAATAGGTGTTTACTATTAGAAAGTGCAAGGTTTCTCAGAGGGAAAAGAACACTTAATGGTTGAATGGGCTTCAGATAAGCTTTTGCACTGTGCTTTCCCCAGTGCCATACCACAACAACTTCTCCTTATTTCAATTCTTTTTCTTGAAGTAAAAATGTAGTTTAAAAGGCTGTAGACACTGTAAGTAGTAAGGAAGAAACTAACATTAAAATTACTCCAATGTCCTTATAATTGTAAGATGCCTTTTTGACTTGAGGAAAGGCATAGGGGCAAGAGTGGTGTCAGAAAAAGGAGTCATGGGACACGAAGGCAAAAGCTTTAGTCTTCAGGCTGGTTAAAAATATTTGAAATGCTATTATTGATGCCTACACTTTAGTCTATCAGCCCTTCCTCATACAGAATTCTCAACAAAAGCCAAGCCTGAAAGGCCCATCTCCCACCAGCTGTGAAAAAACCTAGAACAAAAGTCACACACCAGTAACGAGGCTCCTAAAAAACTGCTAAAGAAATGTATTTATTTACATTTTAAAAAGCACTATATACTTCAGAAAAGGAAAGAACCTCTCTAAAAGGAGAGTTTGGTGGGGGAGAGTGTAAGAAAGCGATCTTTTTAAACAAAAAGGTGGAGGGAGGCTGTGATAGAAGAATATTCCCAGCTTCATACACAACTAGCTGCTCTCAGACAGTACAATATACATACCCAAATCAACACTTTTCTCTTAGACAAAGCTAATGATCTAAGATTTACTTCCCCTTTAAGTTCTGAGCCTTTCAAACCTCTTATAATCAAGGCTTCACTGCCCTGAGCCAGGTTTTTAGCAACTGCTTCTAGAAGTTCTACCAGAGAGAGAGAGAGAGAGAGAGAGAGAGAGAGAGAGAGAGAGAGATAGATAGATAGATAGATAGATAGATAGATAGATAGATAGATAGATAGATAGATAGATAGATAGATAGATAGGATACATAGATACATAGATACATAGATACATAGATACATAGATACATAGATACAGATATAGATAGATACAGATATAGATAGATAGACAGATAGATAAAAGGAGAGATAAAGTAAAATCATGAAACCTTGCTATAATGAATGGCATCTTGTTTTGACATCTGTCTAACAAACTGGCTAATCACACAGGCATTCCTTTTTCACATTCACTTAGGATCTGGAAAGTGTCTCCAGATAAGGTATTGCTTTTCCACCCCACAACAAAAAGAGCAGCTATTCAGTCAAGTTAGCCATTTAACTTGATCTTGAGATCACCCTAACCCGAGTTATTACAGCAAATCAATGTACCACTTTGCTGTTGAGACTGGAACGTAACGCTTTAGGAAGCCTCTTGAATTACTGTGTTTGGCAGTGCTTGTGCTTGGCTACGCTGCTCCAAGGACCAGAGCTCTGGAGGGCCACCAGTCCTTGAGACGTTTACATTACTATGCTAGCAGCAGGGAGGAGGAAAAGTAGGAAAAGCAGAGAAGAAGGGAAAGCTAGAAAAAGCAGCAGACATGAGAGCACTCTTATGCAATTAACTTTAAAATCCAACCTGCAGTGGTATTTAGTGTTTAATTATTTTAATGAAGTTTTCACAGCTACAATGAATTCAATATGCATGAAAATTAACAAATTTAAACCATAAATCACTGCTGTTATTTGAAGCATTTCCTTTATGAATTAGTAGCTTTATTTATAGTTTTTAGGCATTTTTTTTGTTCCCAGCATTGTTCTGTCTGAGACTACCATAAAGCAGGAATCTTCCATTTTCTTTCCCATTCTTTTCTTTACTTTATAGCTTCTTGCTGTCAATATGAATGTCATTCATAAATTAACACTAGCCTCTAAATTTTCAGCTGGTTGCACAGAATTTATTTAACCATAGCCTCTTTTGTCTTAAACACAATTAATTTAACCCTGTGAAAATTACTCCCCTTGGTACATCAGGTAAGAAAAAGAACAAGATAAAAGCTCCTTCCTAAAATGTATATATATTTAATTCCTAACTGCAACAATAAAATTAAATATGGAAAATTCGCTTTTCTTTCTCATGAACCTGTCATAAAACCCATAGCTTTGTTCTGAGGGAAACTAAAATTAAAAAAATATATACTTTTTGAATTCTTCAGATCTATTGTCCAAATGTCAATTCACGCATACACATTCTGAAAACTGAAAACTGATGGGTGACCTTTTCTAATGTTTTAATATCCTACATCTTCATAAACAAAGCATCTATAATCATCAACTGAAAAACATTGTTATACACATACCAAATTAACCTCCATCTCCCAACGACAATTGTCTTCTGCCTGCAATTTTCAGCACAATAGAGATACTCGACAAAGCAGTGATTCAAAATTTTACATTAGAAAACTAGAAAATAAATCAAAACAGTGTCTTTTTCAGTTGACACAAAAAGTTTTCTAAAAATTATGTTTTCCACATGCCTGAATAGACTGGAACTGCCCAAAGTAATGCAAAGTCTTAAAAGGGTTTATTATTCCCTATCAGATGCTCAAACTACAAAAAGCTCTTCTCATACAAGAGCAGATAAATTATAAACTCAGACTTTTGCTTTTGCACTGGCTTTCTGATTCAAAATTGAGACTTGATGCAAGGGATCAGCATGCCATTTCACTATGTAACAAGCTCCTAGAGCACCTAAATGCCTATAAGTACAGGCAGTAATAAGCCCTATTTCCGGTTGTTCCTAGTGTAACTAATAATTTGTAACTAATAATTTATGTAAACTCCAGCAAATCGCCCTGTACTTTGACATATCTTTCTGCAAAACAGGTAAAATGTTCTACTCTGTGTTCCCAGGTAAAGTATTCAGAAGGAGGCAAATCATTAAATTAATGGAAGTAGGAACAATCAGCAATTCAATGGATTGATTGATTCTTCTAAGGCCATTAACTGAATGAAGTGGAAGCATCAGTGCACAGTAGAAATGCAAACCCTCATCCAAAATCCATCTGGGTGGTGTGACATTTGGACATATGACCATTAAAAGACTTACACATACAGGAGACTGCTTTAAACATAATTTTGATTGTGATTTTAAGTGGAATTTCTTGCGATCACAGCAAACTGACCAAAACAATTTTATTTATCATTTTCAAATATGAAAAGTATTAGTATAATATTACTATGTCATCCATTTCCTATACCTATAAGATAAAAACTAAAGTATAACATGAAAATGACACCACCAACCTATTTCAAAATTTGATCTCCCTATAGAAACAAATTCACAGAACTCAAAGCTTAATAAAAAGATCAAACAGCTGGTACACTGAGAGCTTACCCACCCACTCCTGCACTTCAGATATATCACATTTGAAAGAAAAAAATATCATTCCTCCTGGAAGGAGAACACGTTTTTGAAAGAAAGAGTGCATACATGTTTCCAGGACTTACTTAAGTGAGAAACTGGCATCCCAGTTTGGTCAACAATTACCAGTTTGCTGGCATTCAGCTAGGGGAAAGCAAACCAGTTTCAGATCAACACAAATGCGGCACTCCACGCCCTGCTACTGGGACTATCTGAAAGGGTGCTTATACTAAGTACAAAGCAGGGAGACGCGGTGTGCAGGCAGCATCAGCCTGCAGCCAGCACCGGGCACCTGCCAACCTCCTGGCAGCGCAGCACGGGGTCCTCCTGCACAAAGAGTTCTCCCCTACCTTGGCTGCAGAAGCCAGCCCTCCCTCTTCTCTATTCTTCTTTCTCTTCCTTTCCCTTGTTGTTTTTTGGGTTGGGGATTTTTCCTCCATCTCCCCCACCCCCACCCCCCATCTCTAAGAAACACGACACAGCCTGGCAATTCACATAGGCCAGGCTTCCTTCTATGCAGCCCTTTGGGTAGAGCTGCTAATCCTTCTTATTAATTAATGAGATAATAGCAGTTAACCGGAAAGCAATAGTAATGCTAACTATCTAGGAACTTCCAACAGAAATTATTTAGTTTGTTTGCTGATTTCCTGGTAACAAAGTCATGCAGCTGGAACTGTAGCAGCATCTTAATGATTTAAGAAGTTAAAAAAACAAGAGTGCCTGAACACTATCAGACTAAGGACATCTGCATCTATTTTCTGCCCTCCTTCTTGGATAGTTTGAAAGATGCTCCCCTCCCTCAACTTCAGAGTTTATTAACAGCTGGGGATATGGGTTTCCCCAATTATATCACTTTTACACTAGGACAAAGGAGAGTGTAAACAGCAACATGACTGATCGGAGAAATGTACTCCAAGATGCACATGCATTAAAGACACAAATGTTTAGCATTTATATGTATCATTGCTTCAGCCCTTTAAACTCCTAAAGAATTTCTCAAGGTCCACTATGCTTCATTCAGTATGTGCTAGCATCAAGTTTGCATTTTATTTATGCTGCAAAAAAAACAGCAGAGATGATGCAGGGATTAGGAATTCTGCAGATGAGGCACATTGCTGTAGATATTTTATGGTTTAGAAAAACAGCAAGGCAATTTTTAACTATATTTTTATTATTAACCATTGTAAGAGCAAGTAAAACATCTACCAGAAGAAGGGATTTATATTATCTGGGTTCTGTTGCAGCAAACAACTACTGCAGCTTTCATTCACTGATTGTCAAAAACTTTCCAATGTGCCCACTGCAATGCGGATGCCAACCAACGAATCAAAGGCATTCAGCAACTAGACAAAGAGGGTCTGATGCCAACCTCGGTGCCACTGGCAACCATTATTGGCATCAAGCACATTGTCTGCCTTTTTTTTCCCCCTCTCCTGGCACTCGACAAACAAAATGGCGGTTCTTGTAGCAACGGAAACACAGCATAAGCACTGCACTGAATCAAATACCATCAAATGATTTTACGGATTGCGATGCGTTTCATACCAAATGATAGACACTCTCTGATGCCTGACAGAAGGGAAAAAAGAAAAATAAGGCATTTTTGTCAATAGAAACAATGTTCATGCTATTTTCAACTTCTGGGCTTTCTAAAAATTCAGGGTGGGGGGGGGTGGACCTGATGCACACAACAAGCAGAGCACCGTAGAAGGGTGTTATGATTAAGAGTTACTTTGATGTTAAACACTGATCACAGCGTGTATTTCCCATTTTCTTCCTTCATTTCTGTCAAAGAAGCAGCTTTGCAACTTATGTCAAGCCCCTTTTTCTATTATTTTTTTTTTCTTCATAAAGCACATGAGGATAGCAGAAAAAGAATGGATGGGGGGAGAAGATGCTGAATTTTGAGGGAGATGAGCGAAAAGTAGAACCAGATGAAGTTAGTCAACTTTGGAAGTTGGTCCTTATTTCTTCTTTCTAGGCAGGCGTGGAAGTAGAAGCTCTTTTTATTAAGAACTGAAAAGATTATTGACACTTCTGGATCTGGAAATTGTCAATATATTGTAACATTACTCTGCACTGCAATGCGGATGCCAACCAACAAATCACAGGCATCCTAGGCTAAACAAAGAAGGTCTGATGCCAATCCTGGTGCCACTGGCAACCATCACTGGCACTCAAACTATCCTTCCTCCTCTTTTTTCCCCTAATCTTTTTTAAAGCAACAAAAAAACAAACTACTTGGCCCCTTTATTCATTTTATGTGCTAATTCCTTCTTCATATTTCATTCAGGGATTTAATTATTTCTATGTTTCTGCTTAGTTTTTACGTGATACCATTAGGCAGGTTTATATATTCTGAAAGAGAAATAAAAAGCTAAACAGCGTGTGTATAATGCAGCATTTTGGTCGACTTCATGCTTATCTTTTGCAAAGCCTTGCGCTCTTAATCAAGTGCCACAATTAACCTGCTTTCAATGAGGACAGAGAATCAAGGTTTGACAAAATGGGGGGAAAAAAATACAAAGATATAACCTAATATGACTTCTTCAAGTAAATAGCCAACAGATGTTAATGGAAGATTTACTGTGAACAGCAAGACAGATACAAAATATATGCAGTTTACAATAAACAAAAGGGTCTACTGAGAGTGCCTTAGTATACAGAAATTAGCCAGCTTCACCTTCCAGTATATTGTCAAAGTAATAGCGTATAACTTTGAAAGTTATAATATTACAGCATGCTTATCTTACTAATTTCTGGTTAGACAAGTGTTTTAAATAAACTCATATTCTCAATCTATTTAAATGAATATTAGCTATGCCCTGCAATTCCTCTTCCCACTTCAAGTTACTGGCTTCCAGCAACTCAAAGTCGACAGTGTCTAAGGGTACTCTGACCCCAGCTTCTTTGGCTCAAGAGCTACTTAAACAGCTTTGCCTCCCTTTGTAGTTTTGACTTTTAGAGAGAGGTAAATCCATTAGAATTAACCAGTAAGCCACGTCTTCCAATAAATGCATTCAAAATATCATTTGAATTTCTCTTCACAAAAGGAGTTTAAACATACAAATTGTTTGTCATTAGTCTATTTTGCTTAATGCTATCAAAGAAATCTTTCTGTGTTATTGGGGATTAGATTTACCAGACTCTGCAGCTACTTATAGTCGCTGCAAAACATCTACAATGCTGTTTACTGCTGTGGAGAGAAAAAAATACAAAAAATACAAGCAGGAAAATAAAAAAAAAAAAAATAAAACACAATGGAACATATTTTTTCATTATGAATAACCAAAAAAAAAAAATGAACCCTATTTATACATTCACATAAACATAGTGCTCCACTTGCATGAGTAAATGCTAAAAGACCAATCACTGAAAACAAAAAAGGTTGTTTCGTGTTATCTGTTCTTTTAAAGGATGAGTACACACTGAATGAAAACATGCAATTTTAACTTTTTGTTACTAACAAAATCCATTCCGCTTTTCAGTTAAATCCAGCAGTTATGTATCAGGCATCATATAACAGTCTGCCATCTGACCTTCTGCAGACCATTTCTGCCTGCTTCCAGGCCAAGTTGTGAAATGGCCCACCATCTGCAGCCAGACAAACTTTCATTAGTTGAGATCTGTGGCTAAAACATAAATACTCTATTCCTGCTGATTAGTCAGCAACAGAAAGTCGTCTAGAGGGTGGTATAATTACCAGAAAGAACCAAAATAACCTCTCACAGAGAAAAAGCATTTCAGAAGGCTTAGTATGAGAGGAAAAAATACTTTATCTACTTACAGCCATCTACAATTTCATGGAACCTGCCAAAACATTATTGTTATCTGAATACATGACTAGCACTTTCTTCCCTGATACATGATTATTAGAAGCCCTGTTTTTGTTTCCATTCTCTAAAACTAAGTTTAAGAAGCTTTTCCACAGTGTTCCTGCAATTTTTCACATTTCAATTACCTGTCAAATAAAATTAAGTATTCAAGTGTGATTATGAAAATATACTTTTCATGGAAAATTCTCTCAAAATATTCCAACCTGGATCTTTGCTTTAAAGCTTGGATAGGTAAGACAAGCTAGTGTGGTAAAGTATGAATAAAATGTTAAGTACTGTAAATTGTAATTCTGACTACAAATGGCATCTAAAAGCACTATTTCTGTGCTAAAATTTTTTTCTATTTTATTTTATAGACATGAGAAAGTCTACAAGTCCTCTTCAAAATGATAGTAGGTTCATCCATCTAAGGATAATTCTTGATTATTTGTAACTACAAAGACAATAATAAATATTTTTAGTATTTATTGTGATTGAGCAATTGCAAATACCTGCATCTGTTACTAACAGTACTGGGGGAATAAAAAAAAAAAACAAAACAACACATTGAAAAACAAGAAGAATGTTTTCTGAAGTCACCGCTGGAAAAACTACACTTTCTAATATTGCCACTTTCTGACAAAAAGAAAAGGCAAATTTAGTGAAACTAAAGTATTGCTTTGGTATGTCCCACTCTCTCTTGAAAGAGAGCAAGGCACGTATGTAAAACATACATGTTAGTTACACAGATGCGTAGGAATGTGTGTGTGTGTGTGTGTGTGTAAGTATATACGTATACATGTCGATTTACATATGGATGTGCACCCACATTACGTCTATAGACTGCAGAATAACATTTCACTAGAAGCCAGCCCATAGGGGAAACAGAAACAACAATCTGCTTCCTACCTTGCTCCTGCACGTAGTATGCCAAAAACAAATCAAGCTCCTTGACTGATACTGTTATGTGATGTGGCTGGACGCAAAGTGCTGGATTTGTGCAATGTGGGGATTTCATGAGCCGCTCTCCATCCGTACTTTCCAAGGGGATGCCTTTGAACAGGATCACCATGACTAGATCCAGACGCCAGACTTTGTCAGCCTGTCGCAGGCAGTCGATTCTCCTAATCTTACCCTTCTGGTCAGGATTGGACAATACACAGCATGGGTGCTTCTTCCCAGTCACCGTGAGCACAAAATCCTCCCGGAACTCTTGGCGAATATCTTTGCGCAGCTTGGCCAGGAGCCTGGATGCCCACTTCTGTTTAATTTCAGGCTTTTCGCTAAGTAGCTCATCCTTGACTGCTCTTTCCTCATCCTTTGACATTCGTTTCTCATGTTTCTTAAAGTACTTGCGTTTTCGAGCCTGAAGGTTGAACCAAGTATAGGCAATTGCACGGACATGTGGAAGAAGTGCCTCAATGAACGGGTGAAATTCATCCTGCGGAAAGAAGTGGAGGGGAAAAAAAAAAAAAAGAAAAGAAGAAAACTCAGCGTCAGTAAATTCTCATAATCAAAGCAGTATCAATCAAAGTTTCTGAAAATTTTAAAGTGAAATCCAAGACAAATAGGATAAACACTTAAAATTCACGCAAATTTCTGCATAACACCTTTTATGCAATTACTACCGCTGCCAGGCGGCAGACAAAAAGTACACAAAGAATTGCATTTTCCTCATATTTCACTCTTCAAAAGAACCATGTGAACATTTTATTTTGTATGGCTCCCCTCACTTCATCCCACAAAACTGCAGAAACATCATTTAAAAGATAAAAAGATGCATTATCAAGATGTTTCGTTCCTAACATTTAAATATCTGAGTGAATGGCTAACATCAAGAAAAGTACCATTGCACAAAGAGGACACTATACGGTTTTAAAAAATCTGAGCAGAAATGTTCAGAAGGCTGAGGCGAATGCCACAGTTCATTTCTCTTCTCTGTGGCACAGAAACACAAAGCATATACATGCTCAGTGTAATGCCACACAGTTCCCGCTTTTGGAGCATGCTCTCAGCAAGAGACTGCTGGTGGCACAAAGAGCATGCGCTATTAAACTTGATCCATTTTCTTATCAAACGTCCAGCATTCCAGCACTGAAACAGCACCATTCCAGTGGTGGTAACTACAGAAACCAGTATACAGTAAGGAAAAGCAGGCAAAAGACACAGTGCGTCGTATACAAATCCTGAACAGAAGCTTCAATACTTTCAGCTCTTTGGGCTTCCCTCCCACCGCCCCCAATCTAGGTAAAATAAAAGTTTATGAAGTTGAAAACAAAAATCACATTTATGTTCTTCCAGTAGGTTCACTGTGGGTTTTGAGGCTTCACAAAGTCAGTTAATTTGTTAACTGATCACATGAGTGTGGCAATTATTCTAAACCCCTTAAAAATCAATCTAAGGTGTACAATGAAAAATGGCAACTTGGCACAAACTTTGCATTCTTTGTGTTTCTGCATGCTGTGGCAGAGTGACATTACAAGTGCACCTCTGGTGAAATGCTGCTTTTGTGAAATCTATGTAATTTATTTACAGTTCCAAAATATTCCTTTCTGACATCTGGCTTCACCTGCAAGTTCTTATCTTCTGCCTAGCAGCGATACGGATTGCATTAAGGAGGTAATGCTTAGTTGTTGTCTACAAGTACATCCTATAGCAATTAAATTAATTCATTTTGTCTGCTTAAAGTACCATCCTCCACATTCATGTTAATATCTAAAGAGGCCTTTCCCAAAAATTTTTTTGTGAGAAAATCCCCTGTTTAGAACTGCATGATCTGCTTACCAAACATTACTGTATTTTGGCTTGGAAGAGAGACCTTAGGGGAGGTATCTTTCTTCCTGTGTGCAAGCAAATTTAGTTTTAAATACCATGCAGATTGCTCATCATATTGAGTGGCACAGTGCAATCAAACTAAAACTGACCCTCTTTTATACAATTATATTCAAGAATACAATTATCAAACTAATATTTTAGCCACGCTGCTAGACAAGGAATGAATTATGTTTAATCAATAGGTTGATTAACTCCATTAGGTAAAAATGATGAAAGTATAACTAATGGTCTCAATTATACAGGGTTCAGACTGCCATTGTAGAAGCTTCAGGCCAAGAATTCAGTATTTAAATCTTCAAATTTCAAACAAACTTTAAAATTTCCTGAATAGTAAAAAAGCCCATTAGATCTAGTTACCTCTTATCCCTAACCATTCTCAAGTCAAACAAAAAACAACTTGAAAGTTGAAGCAGATTACCTAAAGAGCATGTTACCTTCGCAGGGGAGGGGGAAGCTATATATAAAAAATAAAAATAAAATAAAATAAAATAAAATAAAATAAAATAAAATAAAATAAAATAAAATAAAATAAAATAAAATAAATAAAATAAAATAAAATAAATAAAAAGAGAGACAATATCGGAAGATAATTCAGGACATAAAAGACTGCATTACAGTCTGATGCTTGACAAAGAGCCACAAAGGCAATAATTAAACTGATTAGTAGTTTCCAGCAGAGATTTGAACAATTCTGATACTATACTGGCACATAAAACTAGGCCATGGAAAGAGTTAAACCACAATCTGCTCTTTGTGTGGGAAGGCAATACGGCTCTGAATAACCACAGCCCATGATAAGACCTCCCTATCTTCATACACTTTCTGATGCCATGCTTTTTTCCCCCTCAATTATAACTACTAAAGAAAGTTTATTTTTACTTCAACAGAAGTCATCTTAATAGAAGTATTCAAATATTTTTTTTTTTTAATTAACATAAGCATAAAGACTACATGATGTTAAATCCTTACAATTCATTTTAGACTGAATAAAACAGTCTACTATAGATCTTGAAAATTCTAACAGCTGGGGCTAAAGGTGGAGTGAAGGCAGGGGGTTGAAGAGCTTTGGTAGAAATTAATTTTTGCCCCAATACAATGACTTCCCCTATATCTACACAGACTTCAACATTCATAATTGAAAATGGAAATGAAATTAATGTGGAAATATTCTGTGCTATTAGAATATTGAACATCTAGTTTTCTAAGAAAGAAAGAAAACATTCTTCTAAGAACAACACAAACTATTTTGGAATGGCTCTGTCTTCAGGTAATGTACACAGCATTTACAATAATAACCTATGGCATTTTATCTATGAAAATGTTACAGAGGAAAAATGAACTTTCTAAATTCCTGTCTACAGTGGTCGAATGCTTTCTTTCAGGAGAATGGAAGAAAAAAAGCAAATAAAATAAAATAAAAGGAGAGGGGGAATGTGACTTTTAATTCAGGCTTTTCTTTCATAATATCAGTAAGTCCTAAAGATAAAAATATATGTGAAAGAGTGTGAAGGAGAAACACAGTAAAGAACATCCTGTTCTAAAGCAATATTATCAGAGATTTTTGAGAGATTCATTGTGCATCTGGAGTCCTTTCAAATGAAACATTACTTGACAAGAAGAAGTGCCCATAAAAATGATCCTAAATGGAGATTTGCAATTAATCACACACATTCTCCACTAAACCTCCTAAAAAGCCATCTACAGAATTTGATTTTTTTACCCCTTAATATTCATACAGGCAATACTGAAATTATTTTTTTATGTGGTTCTCACTCATGTGCCACAGTAGCTCTTGCAATAAAGTGATTTATGGAGGTAAGATTTTCAATTGTCATATCAAATAGTTCAGGTGAACCATTGTGCACTGGCAATTTAAATTAAGGTGGAAGTTATTGTGTAACATCTGTATAGCTTGTAAATAAAGGAAAAAATAACAGTCACCTAATGATGATAGATAGGCCAGGTTTTCTTTTGGTGAAAGGTAAAGGGGAAATGCAGGGCCCTTCTCCCATTTTTCACTTTTATAAACTTTGTAACAGTTCATGCAAGCTTGGACTAAGGAGCACACAATAAATACACCTGTTCTAAGAAGTCCAAGAATTTTATAGGGAAAACTTCATGTACTCAATTTCCCTTCTCTGGACTTAATATATTCTAGCAGAGGGAAAGAAAAAAAAAATAGAAAGAAAAAGAAGAACATATTCTGAGTTTCCTGGACCACCATTAACATAAAAATAAACCATGGCAAAAATATCACAAGAGACCAAGCACTTAAAGGCTTGCAGTAACTGCATCCCATCACGCCTCAGCAGGAGAGATAAATGCAGTTTCCACTCGTTCCAAAATAGGGGGAAAGAGGTATGTGGGAAGGAGAGGAAAGGACCCCAATAAAATTTAAATTGTATTTGGTAAGTCATCTTCTTCCTTGAAGTTATTTTACACCCACCATTTTTTTTCTGAAAGAGTGATGGGTAGCATTCAAAATGCCAAGGTTTGTCTTAAAGCTGTACTCTGGGTTTTAAACTTGTATCTAAAAGCTGCTTCAGCACCGTTGCAGCACAAACTGAACTACTGCTTTTGCCAGGAGCTCAGTTCAAACAGGTGTTCTGTGTTTAGAACTTTTACCAAAATATTTTCCTCTGAGCATACACTACCACAGTCAACATGCATCGCCAAGAGCCCTGGAGACCGAGAACACAATAGAGAGAACAATTTTGGTAGTGCTATTTTAACTCAGTCGCAACTCACTCTTTTGCTTTAAATAAATAAATAACACAAAGTATGAATTCTCATTATCAGTGAAATCTTCATTTTTAATTTATGGAGAGGAAAGGTGATTTTTAAAATGCCTTTACCATTTCAAACAGGTAGAGAAAGATTCCAAACTACAAGCAGTTTGCTGCAAATGTGTTCCACACATACAACACTAAATGGGAACTGTCTCTGCATGGCACATGACACAGCATGATTGTAAAATATCATGGGGAATTCATCGACACATGAAAACCAGGAACTGCTTTCCTGTATTTACGGCTGTAGACGTGCAATGTTTTCATACACACCTGAGTGCAGTATTTTAACACAGATTTGTAAAGAATGAGGAAATTTATTACATCTGTGAGTCCAATAAGCAAACATGGGGCGGGGGGGGGGGGAGTGGAAATGTCATTAGAGCAGGAAATAACATGAACTACTCATTGTAATAGAGGTGGTAGTAAAAACTTGCATGTTTCCAATGTGAAATTCACTTTCTCAGGTTGTTCTCTGAGGTCTTACTCGGGTGCATAGGTCTAATTGCTTGTCAATAATCTCACAGGATGGACAGCCCACACAGAATTCATTTTTACTAATTGCAGATCCCACCATAAGTAATTATTTCTATGTGTGTACCTGCAAGCATGTGCGTATCTGTTACACATAACGCTTCCTACATGCACTCATTTTTTCTGCTGAAGAAGTATCTCAACAGTACTCTTTTCCAGCTTTGCTTCGCTGCAGCTCACATTTACTTGCTGAAAATATCCATATCTAAGTCAATCACACTTATATGCCAAACAAAATATAAACAATAAAAAATGTGTCAGCCAAAAAGCTACAGGACTGTATCCAATCACTGCAGAAGCCTTATCGTTGTTTCCATCTTCATTCACAATTTATGAATACTTCAGTCCTTTTGAATTACAATGCTTTCTAATTGTGGAATAACTTAAATCATATTTATTTATTCACCGTGCCACTGTAGGAGCATCGCTGGCTGCTGAACTACAGCGTTGAGGGAGACGTTACTTTCTCCCATTTTCTGCTTCTTTAGCCATTTGTTGCGCCAATGTGAAAGCCAGCAGTTATCGCTTAATCAGTTTACATCACATCCTCCTAAAACAGACTTTCACAAAAACCTCTGAAAACTATCCCTGGGCTTTACAGACCAGGTTCGCTCGCCGGTGTTCCGGCGCCAGCTCCCCGTTACCGTACGCCCGGCAAGGACGCTCCTGGGGCAGGCGAGGAAATCCCTAAACCCGCTCCTTAACTCCCTCCAGCCTCAAAAACCGCACTCTGCCGCCGCGGAGACCTCCGCTCGGGCTGTCCCCCTCCTCTCCGCGCACCGCCCTGCGCCTCCCCGCTCCCTCCGTGCACCGCGCCGCGCCGGCCGCGGCTTCGCCCGGCTCCCTCCCGCCGTCCCGGTGACAGCCGCCCCCCGGGAAAGCAGCCGCAAGGGCGGTGGTGAGGAAAGGCTGTATCTCTCCCGGCCCTCGGGGGGATGCGCCCGCCTGCCAGCGTCGCGGGGTAGCCGGCAGCGGGGAAATGCCATGCCCTGGTACCGCCGACCCAGGCAGGCTGCACGGCTCGGGCGTCCCGCTCGCATCGCCCTCGGTGCTGGCAGGCTACCTATTATTATTAAGGAAACATTCGTCAGGATTACTTCGCACCGGCTAGCGTTAGGTTTTGGGGGGGGTTTTATTCCTCAAAACCACCACTTTTCCTTTCAAACCCTTTAATTAGCCTGGCGAGCTGAAAAGAGAGCAAATCGTTTGATTCCAATCAAATCAATACTTCTCAAACATGCTTCTTAGCGTAATTATGCTCATTTCCATTTTCTTAACCTTTGACTTCTTATGCACCAACAAGTAACAGTACTTGTCTGCGGGTGACACTTTGAATGGATCTCCCCAACACAATGGCCTGGTACAGTTTATTCTCTACTATTCCCTCCTGCGAGAGGGAGTTTGGATCAGAGAAGCAATTACAACTGTGCTTTAACCCATTACGACTAGAAATGACTCATTACCAACTCACATACATGCAAAATTAAAAAAAAAAAAAAGCTTAAATAAATAAGTAAAACGCGTCTATACCTGAGTGAGACAGATTGGAGAATACATCATGACTTCGCTTTGAGAACACGCTGCCCGGAGAGCCCCTAAGAAAAGCCTCAAAAAGGAATAATTTCATCTATCCATTTTACAGTCATCTGAGACTCAAGAAAGATGAAATCAATCAGGACGGGGCTCTGCCCTGTATCACCAGAACTTCACAACAAACCCCAGTCCTCCTTAAATAGCCAAAGATTCAAGTTCACTCCGTGTGCTAGATTTCCCGGGGTGAAATCCAATCTACACTTTTAACCCTCTTGTAGTCGGCGGCGCAGGAGTCTTGCTTTGGCTGCTGCTGCTGCGGCTGCTGCTGGTGGTTGTTTTGCAGATGAGGGGGGAAGGACTCGGGGGGGGGGGGGGGGGGGGGGGGAGGATTTTGTTGTTGCTGTTGTTGCTTGGGATTATTATATTTTTTATCCTTTTCTTTCTCTTTTCCCCCCTAAAGACGCCGGTGTCCGTGTGTTGTTATCTCGGCTCTGTCACCGCGCTCGCCAAAGTTCAAGGTTATAGCCCGCAGCGGAGCAGGACGATCCCTGGCAGAGATGGCAGCCCAAACTTCGCCGGGCAGCGACCATGCGGGCGGCGGGCGCGAGCCGAAGACGGGGGCGCGCGCACCGGGGCGGGCAGCGCGCGGCCTGGTAGCTCCCGCCCTCGCGCCGAGGGCTTAATGGCGAGGGGCTTCTTCCCGAACGCCGTCTGTAACAGAAACGATTCCTCGGAAAGTCAGACGGCAAGTCGCTCCTTCCCGGCACCTCAGCGCCGCGTCCCGCGTGTGCGCGCGTGTGTCCCTTCGCTCCTCAAAACTTGGGAGTTGGAACACGGGGCGGTCACACCCTGCGGACCGCGCTGCTGCGGCAGCGGTCTGCCCAGATGAAACCCAAGTATTTATTATTATTATTATTATTTAATTACACAATCACCGCTTACACTCCTCCTCCTTCTCCTGCAAACACATTCCTTCTTCTTCAGATCCCCCTCCCCTGCCCTCCCCCTTTATTAATCACCAGCTAGCGCCGCAGAAGGAGCTAGCACGTTTTGCGAACATCCCTCATTTTCCCTCTCTTCTGATGGGAGAAAGTTGCGGGGGGGGGGGGGGGGAGAGAAAGGCGTCGCGGGGGGAAGGTTGCCATCTGCAGGAGGTCTCTTCCCCCTCCACCGTTCGGGGTACGATCCCGTCCTTGGCGGCAGAGTTCGGATACAGCTGCTGCCCTCTCTGCGGCCCCCGGCCCCCCTCAGAGGACAGAGGGAGGGAGAGCCCCCCCCCCCCCCTACTCCATCACCCCTCCCTGCACCCCATCACCCGGCACCGCCGGTGGCTGCTGTCCCGGCACTCGCAGGCAGCAGTAGGGTGCCGGGTCCGGTTTCAATCTCCCTGGGCCGCTTGTACCGGGGCAGAAGGGGAGTGTTGGGTGGAGCAGTGAAGGAAACTTATTCCTGCTCCCGTGAGAAGAGCAGCGTACAGCGGGTAACGGAGGCGCTCAGTGTCTGCGATCTCCCCCACCACCGCCACCTCGCCGCCGGTGGAAAGGGGCTGCTAGGCGTCACTGGCGCTGCCTCCCTCACTCCCGGTGCCGGTGCGCGGCCCCCGGAGCGCCCTGGAGGGACCGCTGACTTCCTCCCTGCCCGAAGTGAGAGTTTATTCACGTCAGGCATTTCACAACGACACATCAAGGAAAAGTAGGCAGTTTCAAGTCAACCATGAAATGGTCACTTTTTAACCCCGTCCTGTCCTCATTAGGGAAATGGTCAAACACAGCCCATTTTCAAAGAGGGCTCTTAATGAGGGGAGCTTGCCAAATCTACTAGCTGCAATTCCTATAAATTTACAAACCAAAAGAAGCAGGGGGATGGGCGGGGGAAGGAGGGAGTCCACACGAGACAGGTAATGTCAAAGGAAACAGCGAGAGCCCAATGCGTTAACCCCTTGCAGAAACCACGCTGCAACCTCGCAGCTCAGTTTCTGACTGCACTTGCCGGGTTTCCTCAGATTTGCAGGGTTCAAGCAACATCCACGGCTTTTCCCTCCTACAGACCACACTGGTAAGTGACAAGTCTGGAGCATATGCTCAGGCAAGGAGAGATGAGGCAAACGCGGGGTTAACCACAATGAGCAACATTTGTTTTCATATCTGGTGTAGAATACACCCAAAATCCTATCTTCTTCTCCTTTACCCAGACACTGCAAAAAGCTGATAACACCAGCTTTAAATACTGGAGTTTCCCTTTGAATAAATATTAAATTTAACTGGAGTTAATTTACCATAAAAGACATTCCCCTTGGCACAAATGCACTGATGTCCTTGAACACACCTCTTTGAGCACTTGAACTCTTTCTTACACAACATGCCATTACTGCAGAACTGATTTAAAAGCATAGTAATCTCATTCTGTCCGTTCTCTCTTGCACCCCTCTGTGAGAATCAGGACAAGCCCCCAACACTGAATCAGCAAAGCTGTCCCTGTGAGCTGCACACATGTGAGAAGTATCCCCTTTCCCAAGCAGCATTTGCAGAAGGCCTCATTCTCCCCCACAGGTACTGGCTAAGGGACCACTCTGTGCTAGAGGCCTGTGCACTAAAAGCAAGTACAATCTGGCAAGGTCTCAGGAGCAACGAGAGGCAAGCAGGAAAAAGCAAAAGGAGCAAGGTAACGGCAGACACCAGGCTGGTTACTTTCTGCATCTCTCTCTGCTTACTGTAAAGAGGTGGAATTGGGTTTGCATCCCCACAAGAGCAGGCGGAGGGTGGGTTTGAATCCCTACACAGAGTGGTCAGGGAGGGACTGAGCCCAGCCAGCCCACCAGCAAGTGCCAGTATCCCCAGAACAGCATTGCTGGGGATCACAAAAAAGCCAGACTGTCCCTCCGCTGAGCCCATCTGTTGGCCAGGATTGAGCAGGCCCTCATGTGAAGGCATGCTTGTGGGAAATGGAGCTGCCTGGCCAGCACAGCTCAAGCAGCATCTTCTCTGCAAGACCTAGAAGCCAAGGCGACCATGGTATGGTTCAGTTTAACCCAAAGGCTCCCAGTGCATCAGTAATAGCAGGCTCAAGTAAGCACCCAGAAGGCATGTTTCAGTTCTGCTCCTCCTGGTTAATCCCAGTGGGAACCCATACAGCAGGGAGGTTTTGTCCTGGGAGAACCCTACACACACATTCAAGCACACACACATGTGCACATGCCCCCTCTATTTCACTCCACACACATACACCTCTTTCACAGGAAAGCAAGTTAAAGATTCTTTTGAGAATGGAGAGAGTTCCATTAAAATAATTTAAAAAAGAGAAACTCTCTACCACTGTATCACAAGGGTGCTGGGAACTGGGTTAACCTGGAGAAACACAGTATCAAAACAATGACAGCAGTCATTGTGGCTGGGCACCGGCATGTGGGATACGTTTGCAGTGAAGTGGTCCAACTGCTTTCATGTTCCGGCTTGCATTAACCCCATCACCCTAAAAACCCTTCTCTCCCACCCCACACACGAACAACCCTGCTGCTGCCACACATTTTCTATCCTTGAAGCTCCAGTCTGGGGAACAGTTGCTTTTTGTCCTCACTGCCAGCTATGCCAGCCTCCACACTGTATGTGGAAGTACAGCTATCCTTCCCAGGTGGACAACTGAGAAAACAAAAGTCACCATCCAGCCTTCATGGTGAGAGACACAACTCCATGGGACTGGGATGGCCTGAGGGATCCTGCCCTCATGTGTATATCATCACTGCTAAGACACTCCTGGACACATGCACAGGTGGGCACATGTGCAGCAAAGACACGTGCCTGGGAAGAAAATGCACCTTCCACACCAGTAAGTAGCAAATGCTGAGGCTGCATGTGAACCATCCTCACTGAGAGGTCATTTTCAGAGGGGGGACTGTTCCGGCACCTTTTCCATGCCTCCCACCCACCCCTGGCCGGGGTGCCCAGGATAGAAGGACACCCACTGCCCACCCTGCAGCATCTGAGATAGCTCATCTCAGGAAAGAACCAGAAAGGGGTTTTGAAACCATAGACAGATGGACTTTCTGCCCACCACGCATCCTAACTCTGCAGAGAAGTTCTCTGCCAGTGGTGCAAATCCTAGTATGCCAGGCTTGCACGGAAAGCCTGAGTTTTCCCTCTTTCCTTCACAGACAACGATCACAAACTTTACCAGATGCTGCAAAGTGGCATTCTTGGACTTCAGCAATAGCAGCCCTAAAGAGTAGATGGGACAGTTAGGCCACCCATATCTTTCCTAATGCCAAATTTCAGCTGATTGTGTTTTGGCTGGGCAACTGCACAACTGTTTCAAGTTTTGGAACACAAGACTACTACTACAAGTACAAGGGGTACAAGGGGTAACGGGTTCAGACTTAAACAGGGGAAGTTTAGATTGGATATAAGGAAGAAATTCTTTCCTGTTAGGGAGGTGAGGCACTGGAATGGGTTGCCCAGGGACGTTGTGAATGCTCCATCCCTGGCAGCATTCAAGGCTGGGCTGGACAAAACCTTGGATGGCATGGTTTAGTGTGAGGTGTCCCTGCCCATGGCAGGGGGCTTGGAACATGATTATCTTAAGGTCTTTTCCACCCCTAACTATTCTATGATTCTATTATTATGCACCAAAAATCACAGAAAGGTATTGCTAATGCTTAAGTGTGCAGCCTAAGATTCTCTCAGAATACAAGCAGGCAGTTTATATCTAAACATACACATACTGAACCAAGAGACTAAGTTTTCATGAAAATTCCAGAGGTCTTTTTGTGAAAATCAGAAACAATTGCTTCTGGCATATGGCATTTACCTAAATGATTCAATATCTGAGAACCAGCTCCAAAATTTTTACGTAAGAGGTCTCAGTGATTCAAAATACAAGCTTTACACTGATTTTTACCTCTAGCTTAGTAGTGATACTGTTAACTTCTTTTCCACCCTTTGTTAGAAAATGCCATTCACACACATGTCCATTATATATAGTTACTTAGGTACATACATAAATACTGAGTAACACCAATATAGTGTGGTTTATGTCAACTACAAGTAACAAATTATCTTAGCCATACTATATTACCATAGTGTTATCTAATAGTGATTCTGTCTGTATGACCAGTCTTTGTGCCTTGCAAAACCTCTTGTACCACCAAATTAAACTACAAAATCAAGTTTCACATCTCTGGAACAACCAGAGCCTTGGTCAGTGTTCTTATGTACATGTGTATTGTGTATGCTTATGGATATGTATGTATGTGTTAATGCATGCATATGCACAGTAAGCTGGGTAGAGAACATTCAGGGAATTAACATAACTAGTTAAATAAGCAAACTGATAATATACTGCATTTCATATGTGGCTGAATTGTAAGGTATTTATGATTTAAAATGCAAACAGCAATCAGTAAAACTCCTAAGTCGTGTATTATCACACCTATAAAGGTAGGTATCACAATATTTACTAGCACTTTTGGTTTTTCTGAGTGATAGAAGAAATGCACACCCTATATAAACTGTGTATATGTATGATCACATAGAAAATGTGCACATACACTATCAGAAGCAAAGAAACTCACTACTGACTCTACACAGTGACATATGTATGCATGAAGGGTGTGCATGCTTGACCCCTGTCCACATATGTTTTGATGGGGGCTGTAATACTTGAGCTTTCCACAGCTTCCAGACCAGCAAATGAAAACACCAAACCTCAAGTGTAAAGCTGTAAACCACAAAGTTTTGGGTTACACAAGTGTGCAGTTTTTGTCCTCACTGTGGGTTACTTTCTCAGCCTTACAAAGGCAGGAAACTCTCTTACCCCAGTGCAATAAATTCTTTAAAAATTCACATTTGCTGATCTTAAATGCCCCCACATAACCAGCAACAACAACAATGAAATTTTGGCATCATTTTTTCTACCAATTTACATCCCTTGCCAGATTTTGAGAACATGAGGGGCAGGGGGCATGGTGTCTAGGAGCTGGATTTAAATGTCTGCCCAAATTAGAATTATAAAACTGCCTTTTTCTTTTTTTTTTTTTTCCTTGTGATTGGAGGTTAAAATTGTGCACGCTGCAGCTCAGAGCTGCTTCAGAGAGCGTTACGAGTTAATCTTGTGTGTTTTGGCGCCTTTTCCCTGCCAGCTACTGTACTTGGAAAAAAAAAAAAAAAAAAAAAAAAAAGAGTTGGAGATCTTGTCTGTCCCGTCTCAAGTTCAATGGCAGCACTTTCCAGCAGCGGGAGGAGAGGATGGCCATGTTCGCAGCCCTAATAATAATTCAGATCACGCCACATCGGCATCTTGTGTCAGAGTCGAAACTGGCTTCCCCGCCCCCTTCAACCTGAGAGCTGCCAAGTCCTCACACACTCTGCATTCAACCACAACTTAATGGATGGGATATTGTGTATTAAAATGTGGCCCAGACACACAGGCAAAGAGAGGACAAGAGGGAAAGCAGACAGACACACACACACACACAAACAGACACGCGAGAGAAAGGAATGAATTAAAACACACACACAGGTCCCACAACAAAACAGCAGGGAAAAAAAAAAAAAAAAAAGGACAAAGAGAAACCTTCTAATGTAACTTCAAAAAACAAGCCAGAAATGCCACCCGAACACTGCATCCTGCAATATACCGTGAAAGAGACCAGCACAAGCCTCCAGACAGTTTATCGAGCAGACCATACACAACATCAATGCCATTTCCTCAACATTACACATTAACACTGCAGCCCACTAACTACGAAAACCACCGAGACAGCCAGAGAGAAAATATTTATTAAAAAGTGAGTAAAGAAGCAATCTCTACAGCAAAAAGAAAAGGGGGGAAAGAACTGTCTTCAAGCTACAAACAAAGTAGCATTTGCATTAATCCTTTCCAGGATTTAACTGATAGCTGCCTGCCAGAGAAGAAAGTGAAGGGGGAGGGGGGGGCAGCAAAGCTGAAACAGGAAATGAGCCAAGTTCAGCACTTTTGGACTTAAACGTCCATCAACTGATTCCTGGCATAAAAGTGTGACCCATAGACAAAAGCTGACAATAAAAGCAAAATATAAACAAGCCAGCACTTATATCTCCTCCTGTAAAGCAGAAGTGGTATCAACATTTAAGAAGAGGGTATAACATCCACGTGCAAAAGACAGAGACAGAGTCTTAGCCTGGAGGAATTACAAAACAAGAAGCAAGCAAGAAAAAAAAATAAATACCACGTACCATTGCAGTGTATGGCATTAAATAATGGAGATCTCGAAATCTCTAATACACACCACTGGGCCGTTTGCTTCACATTGTCCAGGAGACAGACCTATTATACTCTCAGAGACTCGGTGTGTTTGGGTGTTTTTATTATTATTATTGGTTTTCATTTCCAGAAGTGGCCTTCTATATTTCTGTTTGGGTTGCGGTATTTTTGCTTTCTTTGTTGTTGCTGGGTTTTGGTTTCTTTGTGGGGGGCGTGTTTGGGTTTTCTTGAAGGGCAGCGGGGTAAGTATTATTATTTGCTCTGGCTAGCTGTTGGCTTAGTTTTGTTTTTATCTTATTTTGGTTGCCGGCTTTTTGCCTGACACCGAACAGGATGAAAACTCTTGGCTGGAGCGAGGGAAAACGCGGTAAAGTCACAGCCCGCGGGCAGCCCGAGCTCCCTTCCCTCCCCGACCTCCCCCGCTTCCTTCTTTCCTAGTTTTCCTTCCTCTTTCGAGCTGCCAGACTGGAGAGCACGTTTCAGTGGCGGCAGGCTTGAACGTGGTCCAAGAACTTTTTTTTTTCCACATTTCTTTAAACTGATATATATATTTATATCTATACACAGAGAGAGAGAGAGAGCTACACACATATATACAATATATACCGATATAGGTGTGCACGTCCTGGCCGCGCTGCGGCCGCTCGCCTCTCTCCCGCAAACCGGTCCCGCTGCAGCGGGCGCTGCTGGCGCGGGACATGCGGCTCTCCACTTCCGCCTGGCGGCTGCCGCACGCACTGGGGCCGCTGCCGTCATTTGCATATTAGGAAAGCAATAGCCAATGAAGAGCGCGGGGCGGGGCCTCACGCGGGACGGCGGGGCCGGTGGGGGCCTGAGGGCCGGTGGGTTTGAGGGCCGGGTGGGACCCTGCGGGGTCGGTTCGGGTCCGGTGTGTCCCGCGGGGCGGCAGGGCAATGAGCGTGGCTGGGCGAGGGGCACAGGGAGGGCTCAGCAGCTTGCAGTTGTATTTTAAAGTTTTAACTATAAAATTTACACCAAAATATTTCAGTTTAGCCTTCACAGGCCACGCTTGAGGAGTACGTTTCTTCACACGTGCTCTTATGACAGGCTTTTGCAGACAGGTTGTGCAATTTCACTGCTTCAGATGCCTTTTATAAATTTACCACATCATACCAGTCCCTCCCTGCAGGATTAACTCCTCCTCCCCAGAGGAGCTGCGATCCTCTAGCCCAAATCTGAAGAAAGGCAGTAAGGCACCTCGCAAAGAAGGGTTCTGCATCTCAAACATCTTTTGGAACTTATGCACTTACCATGAGATAACAGAACTGCATGAGGCAAAAGTGTGTGAAGAGTTTTAATCAGTCAGATAGCAAGCACATTATTTTCTGTTTAAAAAAAAAAAAAAAACAAAAAAACCAGCAACGTTTGCTGAGTACAAGCTCTAAAGAATCTTTGTAATTGCCTAGAGACCATTGCTGGGAATATGGGGGCCTCTCAGGAAGTCAATTTTATCTTCTTTGTTTCAAGAAAAACATTCTAAGCTGCTAAAAGTACATTCCACACTTAAAATTAAGCACAAGTTGCCATGAAATAGGAAAAAAGAAAAAAAAAAAAACCTCCAAAACAAAAAGCCAAACACAAGATTTCAGACTTAAGAACAACCAAGTCCATGGAGGTTTTTTCTTATTTGTATTTTTCTGATTCTTTTATGAAGAAATCAGATCTAGAAAAATTAAATTACAAATTTGCGTGGTCAGTGACTGGGAGAAATGATTGTTCATGCTGCATGGCACAGATTTTGTGAATTTCATGACAGCCAGTCAGTCAAGTGGAGGGCAGACCTTCCTACACACCAGAGGGAATCTGTGGGTGTTTATTTTTTAAATCACTAATATTTTTCTTTCCTTGTACATTTCAAGCTTTGAGTCGGAGTCACAGGCAATGATTGGGCAGGTCATCAGCACTCAGCAGAATTCATTACAAGAAGTTTAGCAGTATTTCATCATAGATTTCCAGGCTTTCTGTTGTTCCTAGGTTTAACTCTTGTGGTGGTGTTGTGATTGCTGACAAAGAATCAATTTCTGCTAGACAAGCTCATCGCTCTTTACAGATTTCTCTCTTTTAGTTGATTGACTGTTGTTCTTGTTGAGCCTGCATATTTACTAAGCTCAACTCTGCAGGTGATTTAGCAATGAATCAGGAACTTTTTATATCAGATGAGAGAAATAACAGCTTAAGGGACAATTATGGATATTTTAGTCTTTTAGAAAGACAAATGGTGTTACTCAAAGCTCTTATAGTTACTCAATTTAGTTTAAGCCTAGATTGTTTGTCACAGGCAACTTTCTTGAACATATTTTTAAGTCCAGAAATTGTTATGTGTCATTTCCATTGCCTTTCATTCCTCAGCTGTATAGCACTATCTTGTCTTGATTATGGCTTTCTTTTTCCACAGACATAATCCAAAGCTCATATATTTCATAACAGGCTGACCTTAAGTTCTGTTGGTTCTGCATGGTTTTGGTTATATATATATATGTATACTTGATACTTTTTAATGTTCATAAGGGATGAAACATGAAAAGACATGGTTATATATATATGTATACTTGATACTTTTTAATGTTCATAAGGGATGAAACATGAAAAGACATGAAACAAGTAAAGAGTTTTCCTCCATGGATAATTTTAACATTTAACAGTTACCTGTCTGGATATGAGTAGATAACAATCTGAAGTGAGAAAGACTCATTTGCAGAATTTCCACTAAAACAATCAACAATTATTTCACATTCTTAAAATAGAATTTGTAAAAATGGACAAATTTTTCCAGACTTATTTTCAAAGCTGCTGATATAATTTGTTTTACTAAAGTCTCTGCCTTTTCAGGGTTTCCTCACCAGTTATCAAGCCAGGAAAATAAAAAGAGTGAATGAGGATCTGGCATATCAATTGTTCAACAGTAAAG
The DNA here is from genome assembly GCF_033815535.1 of Pezoporus flaviventris. NCBI lineage: Eukaryota > Metazoa > Chordata > Aves > Psittaciformes > Psittacidae > Pezoporus > Pezoporus flaviventris. The sequence goes on from NW_026892760.1 coordinate 398,011, forward strand.
TCTGTGAGTAGCACAGTCACAGAACAAGCTGAGTAAACAGGATCACTTTAAGCAACAGTACGGTAGGCAGATTCTCAGTGCAGTTCAGCTGTGTGCATGAGGGGTCATGCATAACAGGACAACTGAGAAAACCAGGTAGCTTTGGGCAAACCCATCATTTTGCACATGTGAAAAACTGCTCTCATCCCACCAGCCTTCAAGTAGGAGCTTCACATTTTTCAGGGAAAGGCTGCTGTAGCTAAAAAGGTACTGCTTTCTGTTCATACATTCAGATTCTTCTGAGCCACACACCATGGAAAATGAAGGATTTGAACATGTGCACGACACTTGCTCATTATTTCTGAAAGTTCATACTTTTGCCATTGTGCTCTTTATGAGCTCCTGGCCCTGCTGAGCCTCCTGCATAGTTTTGTAACAACTAGGGAGAATTATAACTCTGAGCTTGGCACCACTGAAGTGGTTTCTTCTGCTGCTTCCCCCAGGCAAGTACTCTGCAGTCTAGGGTATAAAGCACTGGGCAAAGAGATGTGCAGTGCTGGTCAGCAGGCTCACAGAGACAAGTGTTAGTGATTCCCTGTACTGCCAGCCAAAGCCTGGAATTCCTACTTGCCACAACAGGGAAAAGTGCCATTTGTTTCAAGCCCTGCTCTGACACACAAGGTAAGAAAGAATTAAAGGAGATTTTGTAAAATTATTTTTAAAATCCTAAAGCAAGTAGTAGCAAAGTTGTTACAGATTCCAGCAGATCAGATTTGTGTTTAACAGAGCAACACAGGAGAGGAAATACGGCATATAAAATTTCAGTCAGCAGCAGGTCTCCCTTCCCTTGTCCAGGGAAGCAGCTGCAGAATCCTGATGCACAGCGTCTATTTCTTCCTAGTTAATAATCTCATACTATGTACTTTCACTTTAATCCTGTCCTTCTATTAAAATCTGCTGGAAGCACTATCACAACATCACCGTACAGCCACATCATCACCAGAACAAATTAAAGGAAGACTATGAGGTTACAGAGTGAAGCATAAAATTTCCTATACATTCCACACAGCAGACTGCCTTCAGTTCTTCAGTTGTCCTTAATAATACAGCAAAGTGTAATATCTTCCCTCAGACACTTTTCTCTCTCCCTGCTGAGGAGCTGTAGCATCTTTTTTTTTTTTTAAATAATAATAATTAAAAAAAAAAAAAAGCCAAAGCTTGATGGTAGCATTTAAATGGGTTACAGAGTCTTTTGAGTTCACATCTCGTTAAGGTGAACAGGAAGGGAAGGGGTGCACATCTTTGTTGTTACTTTTGCCTTGCAGCATTTTCAGCCAAGCTATGTGAACAGACCAGGAGCGTGTTACCTAACTTTGTAGCAGCTGTATTTTTGTAGCAGGTGGTGGGTTTTTAACCTTTTTTAATTCCTCTTTTTTTTTTTTTTTTGTAGGTTTAGGAATGGCGGAACATTGTGAAGTGGAGCCAGGGCAGGCCCTTAGAGGACAATTATTTTGGTTTCCTATTTTTTGCAAACCAATCTGCCAGATTTAAGTCTTCTTCCTGCTCCAGTTAAGGGGTCTCATTCCACTGACCTTCACATACCACACTGTTTCTGAGATAGGTCCTATAACATCCAGAGTGACTTGGCAAAGTATTTCTTGCTCTGGACACAAGCATGCTTACCTGACCTGAACAAACCCATATGTGAATGAGCACCTGAAAAGATGGGCATGGCTCATACTCACATAACAGACTCTAACTATGTTACAGGTTACAGAGATGGTTGTATTTGGTCCTGGGATAGGTTTGGCACTGGGATTTCTAAGCATGACTTTCAGGGCTTTTAGTCCACATCAGCTTGAGAGCATGTTTCCAAGTGGTCAAAGGAAGAACTTTGCCTCTCCCAAGCTCCTTTGAAAAAGTGCTTTTAACCTGCAAACCTAGCTTCTTGCTTTCATTTCTGTCCTTCCTATCACATCAGCCTCAACCCGGATCAACCACTCATGAATGTGGCTGAAGTATTCTTGTAGCAGGATGCAGGAGAAGTTAGGGAAGGCAGCAAAAATTGCTTTCATGTAAATATGTCACTTTTACACTGTTATCTCCAGGAAAAAAAAAATAAAAATAATGGAGGAGAGCTTATTTCTGCTAATGGGTGCTGATATGACAGCGTGGCAGACACCTATTGCATGCCACAGTCACTATGGGCTCTCTGTAGGCACACCAGCATGACATCTTGTGCAAAAGAAAACTATTCTCAGAGTGTGGTCTAGGGACATTCAGCATTTCTGCAAGAAAAAGGAATATGCATGAGGTTTGACTACTGGGTTTTCCTGCCCTCCCATCTCCAGGATCTACCCATGGGGCAGACATTTTTGTCCAGAATGGATGATTTTGCCACCTGGTGTATTTTTTTTTCCAGACTTCTACAGGTCTGTGTCATTATGGCATTAGTAAGACAGCTGAGGATCTCATATAGGAAGGATTTTTTGACATGACTGATGATCTTGTTCCTGTTGCTAATGTGCTTAAAGTAATAGCTAAGGTTTGAAAGACTGGGCTTCCCAAACTGGTCTGCAGCCAGTGTTAACACTGCGGATGCTGCAGTTCACTGATCACAGAGAAAACCTAGCTATTTCAGCCCAAAAGGCAGCTCTGTCACCCACAGAGTAGAAAGATGACCAGCAGGATGCTGTCCCAGAGGTGACATTTACAAGTTTGAACAGCAGTGCACTTGCTCCCTTCCAGGAGTATGGATGTTGGCAAGGCATGTGTGTCATTTTTAAAATGTCTCTTGCCCTCTTTGTGCTGGTATCACTGCAACCAGCTGAAAAACATCACCTGGAGGAGAGTGGTAGAGTGTCAACTCAGCAGGCTAAAGAAAAAACACTCCTCCTTACCAAATCACTTCTGATGGAAGTCTCATTTCTACTCCAGCCTTCTGAAGTATCCTGCACAATGTCTCTAAGGAGAAGAATGTCCAAGGGTCTCCACCAGTTTTCAAGGTGCAGGAGACTTGAGACAGGTGGTTAGAAAGTACTCATCCTTGGTGGAGCAGGGCCCAGTAACCTGGGAAAGAACTTAAGGAAAGCCCTGTATTTACTCACCCTCGCACTGCTTGTAATGTGCAAGAGAAAATATCATGCTAGGGAAATAAAACAGTACATGACGCACTTGTCCAGTACCCATGGATATGTTTTCCTTTGGTTTTTTTTACAATCATGAATATGTTGGAGTCTTCCTGACTTCTCTTCTGAACATTCACATGCTTGGGAATACGTGTGAAGATTGTCTAATCAATTTATTAAACAAAAATATTAAAACAAGATGATATTATTTTGAATAATGTGCTATTTAAGCATTTTTTGAACCGTTACAGGCATTCTAACTCCTTATAACAATTTTCAAAGATGCAGATTTGATAAGCCACTAAGAGCTAGTACTACAGTCACACTGGTGCATGAGAAGGACTTCGGAGGAGTACTATTTCCTTCTGATCACCCATCAATACTCCATGTGGGAACAGAGTGAATGGGGAGCAGTACCTGCTTCCAGTCACTGAAAATCTTATACTCTTAAAGACTGCACTGGCTGTACAAGAAGATACACACAGGAGAGCACCAGTGAAATACTGGGGGCAGATCTGTCTGACTGGGATGAGCAAAGGCAAGCTTCAGGAGTGGGAACCCCCACCTTGGAAACTGCGGTAGTAACCAGCCACTTAGCTCCTCTCCCTCTTCTGTTTTGTTGAGTGCTCTTCCAGTCCTGGTCAGAGAGCTGCATCTCAGCGTTCATAAAGAGAGGTCACTCTACCCTCCTCCTTTTCCACAGGTTCCCTTTTTTTTTTGTGGTCATTGCTCTTCTTCACTTTGCTGGCTCGAATGTTCATCCAACTTCATGCATCTTATGAGTCCTTTTATTGTACTCTGTTGATTCTGCTCTGCTTATTGACCCAGTCTAAGATGAGGAAAGTTCCTCCAGGAAAAATGTAAATTATATAATCTGTCCTCTATTCACAGAAGCAAAATGATTGCTCCTTCATATTCTCTAACATGGCAACACCACAGACCTCTTTCTTTCCCCTGCATTTTGGCCCATACATCATCTGCTTGCAACAAGGTTCCCAGCTCATGGGTGCATTATGTGAGGGATTTCAGATTAGTTTCTTAACTGACTGGAAAGAAAACCTGGGGAAAAGGGACTGAGGGGTCATTCCAGGATGTTAGTAAGGAGAGATTACTAGTAAGAAGATAAGTAACTTTCTCAGGTGTAAAAAGCTCCACCTGTCCCTGCATGAGCCTCTGAGTGAACAGTAGACCATATTAGAGGAAGGGCTGGTGAGGTACATAAGTTTGTTCTGGTCAAAAAGCCTACTGACTGTTGACATTTTAACCTTTGAATGCTAAAGGCAAATACTAGCCCCCTGAGTAGGGAAGAGGGAAAATTTAAGCAGCCACTGACAGAACACTAAGGTAAAGTTTTGCAGATACTGCCAAATTTATTTTCTGCTAGGACATGAGGTTGTGAATGGACAACCTCAAGGAATCTAAATTCCACATCCTTGGGTGGAGACTTATACTACATGCAAACATTGGTGATCTACAGGAAATAAGGTTCTAGGAGTATCACTCTATGCTGCTGTACTGGTATGATTGTTACAGGGAGCACTGGAGAAAAAAAAAAAAGAAAAAGCTGTCATGGCTAACTCAAAACTCACAGTTTTATTAAAAAAAAAATAAAATAAAATCTTTAGGTCAAAAGTAGGTATTTGGGGGAGTCATAGGGACCCTTCATAGTCATGGCTGTACACTTCATGGCTTCAGGCATACAGCAAGGTGTGTTGTTACTGTATTTTGCAACTGCATTTCTTCACTGCATTTATGATGGCACACCCTGAAATCACGGCAGACTTTTTCATCTATATCTCTGAACGTGCCTTGCTGTAAGCGTTCTTTTTCTGAGCACCTACCAAAATTAAACTGTAAGCCAGGATCACACTGGGGGCAACCAAACCCTTTAATGAGCCTGGTGCTGTTAAAAGCTGGTTAACCTCAGCAGCATGTCCAGGGTCAGACAAACATGCAAAAATAGAATGAGCTGCATGACAGGAGAGTTACATGTGTACAAGCCATAAGTGACCACAGGTAATTTGTGTTCTGCAGAAATAAGCCAAGAGAATGAAGAAGAGTGGAACAGTACAGGCCTAGAGAACTGCAGTACGGCACTGAGGAGCTACCAAAACCCGGCAAAACCTGGGTTTTGGACTTTGACAGCAGCCAACCCACAGACTTTCAGAGCCCATTTTAAAATGCAACCCATATCCTGCCTGTACCAGCAGCTGGACAAGCAATCCTGTCTCTAAAGGACATGTAAGGTCAGAGCAAAAAAAATTTATTTGGAAGTATTTAAGCTAAAATGTAAGTCCTGCTTCGTATTTCAAACATACAGTGAATTTTCTGAAAGGCTTGGTTTTGTGTTCAGAGGAAGACTTCCTTGCATGTTAATAGTTTTTACTAGACACAGGAAATTTGAGTTCCAGAGGCGACATTTTTGGAACACTTTGAACGTATGGAAAACAAGGTTATAATGGAACTTCCCTGTAACTTAATCATACCCTGTAGTTCTTTGAATACTCTGAATGTAGACACACATGCACTCAAGTTAATAAGCCAAGACTATTAATCTCCCTGTTAACCAGCTGAACTGATTAATGAAGTAATATATTTTGCAGTACAATACGCATTAGCACAAGCAAGTGACAGAGCAGGACAGCACTCAGCACTTGAGTAGAGGAAGTAGAGAAAGTCAGAGGAAGATGTGACTACCAGCAGCAGGAGGTCAGTCTAGCCAAAGACAGCTCTGTCTGACCGGGATGAGCAAAGACAAGCTTTGTCACAAGAGTCATACTGATTGCTAAGCAAAAGCAAAGCAAAGCAAGTTCCACCTCTTTCTTTATTCTCCCAGCCCACACCCCCATCATGTCTATCATTAGACTTCCCTCCCTTCCTTCTGCTTCTTACTGATCCAAAGAAAGGAAAATATGTTGGAAGTAGGAGGAGCTGAAGCAGTGGGAAGGTGTGTAAAGGGCATGGGGAAAGCTCTATCAGTCTTTACAGGGTTTGAAGGAAAGTAATACATGAACATCTTCAAAGAAGGTGGCAAAATTTATAGGTTTATACAGCCTGTAAGTACAAATACTACCTTTTTTTTCCCAGTAAAAGATGTATTTTACATAAATGCATATATTTCATGCTCTCTGCATAGAAGTGAACACATAGGCTGGTAGATTAGAGGAAAGAAAGACAATCAAGCAGTGCTTTCCAATTACAAAGTTATGTGGTATTTTCTTCTGCACCAGTGAAAGGGGTTTCTTTTTCCCCTGACAGTTTCCCCTGATGGAAAATATTCCCTCCCTAAACCACATCCTCTAATATTTTCTGTAAAGTTTTGACAGATAAAGTTTTCTGGGAAAACGTGGGCTTCTTTGTTTCTTATATGCATTGTGCCTACAGCTCCCATGGCCTCAGTTCAGCAATAGGTTTTATTTAAGTCTTGTTTTCATTACTACTTCACTTTTAAAGCTGAGATGTGGTAGTAGAATGGACAACATTGGAATTCAGGTTCCACCTGCGCAGCTGAGGTGTGGTAGGAGAATGGACAACATTGGAATTCAGGTTCCACCTGCACAGCCACAGTGCATCCTAATATCTCTTCCTGAAGGCAGGGTGAAGACTAAAGCCGGATGACACTTAACGGGACACAACATCATCCCTAAGCTGGCAGAGTGCACACGGAGAGCTTTATCCTACCTAAAATGCAGCCCAGGGTGGTGCCAAACCCATCCCCAGCAGACACCCTGGCACCTGCGACATGGTCCTGCCCCCATGGCAAAAGTCAGAGGGGTGGCCACCCTCTTTTAGCCCAGGGGAGGCAGGACCAGCAACGGCTGTGGAAAAAGCCTCATGGCAGCGATACTGCCACCTCCTGTCACCCCACACCTGCCACTCCACAGCAGGCAGGAGGAGGTGTTACGGGCAGTGAGAAGGTGATCATGATGGGTCAATACATGGCACCAGGAGCATCTTTTGCTCAGCATCTTTTTATTTTTATTTTTATTTCTCCCTTTTGTTTTCCTTTTTATTCTTTTTTTTCCTTTTTCTTTTCCTTCCTTCCTTCCTTTCTTTTCCTTCCTTCCTTCCTTTCTTTTCCTTCCTTCCTTTCTTACTACCTTTCCTTCCTTCCTTTCCTTCCTTCCTTTCCTTCCCTTCCTTCCTTCCTTCCTTCCTTCCTTCCTTCCTTCCTTCCTTCCTTCCTTCCTTCCTTCCTTCCTTCCTTCCTTCCTTCCTTCCTTCCTTCCTTCCTTCCTTCCTTCCTTCCTTCCTTCCTTCCTTCCTTCCTCCCCCCCTCTCACTCCCCCCCCTTCCTTCCTTATTTCTCTTTTTTCCTTCTTGTTTTCTTTTTTTTTTTTCCTGTTTGTTTTAGTTTTATTGTGTTTCCTACACTGCGGGAGGGAGCTGCAGCCAAATATAATGTTGCCAAGCCGAGAGGATTGGCACACACTGCCTGGAGCCTGCAGCAACAGCAGAGGCTTTAAATAGACAGAGCCCTGGCTGCAGGCTGCTCCCGGAAGGCTGTCAGCTTTGCCCCAGTGAGGGGAATACTGGCTGAGGGTGCAGAATGATCTGCATCTCGCTGACCCCATGCCCACACCTATGGAGTGTCTTGGTTCCATCTGTCTGCAGCTCTCTTCTGCCCCTCTCTGCTCCCTGCTCCTGGCAATGCAGTCTATCCTCTGGAAGTAACTCTGCAGTTACTAGAAATCTGTCATCAATAAAGCTGTGGTGGCCTCGTGGCAGCACATGTGCATGGAAGGAGAAGCTCCCACTCTTGTCTGAAACGCCAAGTGTGCCTAGAGTTAGCCCAGCGAGTGGGAAGGCTCCATGGCCCCAGAGACATGAAAACTGCACAGTACTCTTACTTCATCAGACATTGATCACTGGTGAATTTTCAAAAATAAATTAGATAAATGATTTCTCTCTCCTCACCCATTCCCTACCCAAACATAATGCCATGGACAATTCTTGCCACCCCTAAGCAAACAAGAACCTCAAAGCCTAGCAAGCCAACTCAACTCCTCTTCATTGGGTGACGGTGTCATGGGGCAGGGCAATGAGGAGGAGCTTCCAGCCCCCCGTTTTGTACAATAAAGCTATCTCCTGCAACAGTGTAAGATGTAGAAGGGTCCCCAATATACAGCTCCTCTGAAGACTTCAGTCTGCGGATCTCTTCAGGGGTTATCTCCTTCTGCATAGCGCTTGGGGTGCAAAGCAAGCACTAACTCCTGCGAAGCTTCAGAGCTGAGCTGCTATTTGCTCCTGCTGATTAACTCCTTCTGCTTCCTTCTGCCTCAAGCCCCTATTTCCTCAGCACCCTTTATTTCTGTCCTACAGCAGACGCCGAGTACTTCGTTGTCCAGCCGGGAGGGGCAGAGGCAGCCAGTGGGGCAGGAAGAGGAGCAAGGACAGGAACAAAAGCAGAGGCAGGGAAAAGGGCAAGGACAAGAGGGAATCGTCCGATCCTATCCCGTCCCGGCGGGCAGACGCAGGCTCAGCCGACGGGCGCTCCAGGCAGCATCTTTCCACGCGGTTTTGCGGCCTCTCACTGCTTCCAGTTGGCACCCTCACTGCAGAGCAGTTCGGCTCGAACCTCCTAGGGCTTTCAGAGGCTGCCTGCGCACTGAAAGTCGCTTTGTCCACTTGCTAGTTTTGTTTCCTAACTGCAGATCAGCTTCCCTCCCTACAAACCCAATCCCTCAAATAGACGACCTCCAAAACGGGGTCGGTTTCTCCCTGTTTCACCCTGTGTATCACATTTCATTGACTCTTCTGTGCTGCTGTTTTATTATGACCGCAGTACAACCGGGTATTGCTCAGTCTTAAGAAAGAGCAATGCTTTCACCCCAATACCAACTGCTTACGTAGGATGAAGAAGAAAGTAGTTAACGTAAATACATACTTAGGATACAGGAGACATATGTTGGCCATTTCCCCTCCTACATGTCCGCGTTGCTTTTACGGTGTCCCGAAGGAAACTCCTTCATGACAGTGACACAGAACAGGTAGAGATGCCACTACCCCTCCTTTAGCGAGAGAGACAACTGCTGGTTTTTCTCTCCCTCGCCGGTGGGCACACAAACCACGGAGAGAACAAGGAAATGTTCAGCATCTTAGGTTTCACCAAACCATACCAAACAAAAGAACTCACTCTGTACTAACGGCTTCAGCCGCGTTAGGGAAGTTTCCACTTGCAATAGCAGCTGCGAAGTTGGCTGATCCATCGACTGTAATTATTATTTTTTTTTCGCTAAAAATTCAGGTATTTAAGCCCGAAATGCTTAATTCGGGCTGGGCCCGAGTGAACCCAACTTTCTCCCGCCCCCCTGCCCCAGAAAACAGCCCACCCCAGGAAAGGAACGGGCTCGGTCAGTCGCCGCGGAGCCCGAGCGGAGCCGGAGCGGGGGCAGCTTTTGTCTCTGTACGCTGCCGTTCTCCTTCCTCCCTTCCTCCTAAACTTTTGGGCTCTCTCTCAGAGCTGTATTTATAAACTTGGAGGCCAGAGCTATATTTTTTTCTTTGTGCCTCCTTTGGCTTGGGCTTAGAGCACTGGCAGGGAAAGTAAAATGAGGAAGGCAGACAAACGGGAGGACAGAAGGGGAAAGCGCTGAAGGCCCGCAGGCGAGACCTGGAGGGAGGCTGGGGCGGCGGCGGCAGTGAGGGGCTCTCCCTGCTCCTGGCGGATGAGAGAGGTAACGGTGAAGGTCCGGCCTCGGCTCGCTGGGAGGGGAGGGGAAAACCTCTAGTCCCGGGGGAAGGGAGAGGCCGGCACGGCCGCCCTATGTTGTGGGCCGGGGGGGGGGGGGGGGGGGGGGCGGCGGCTCGTAGGGACTGCGGGTAGAGAGAGCTTGTCTCTGTGCCTGGGGCGGAGGGGTTGAGAGAGCGACGCGGTGGTCGCAAGAGTCTGTGCTGTAAGACCAGGTCACAGGGGGGCAGGGGCTGCCCCCGCCCCCGACGGGAAGGCTGGAATGCCGAAGCGGGCCTGTTCCAGCGCCGGCGGACAGCAGGGAAGGGCTGGGGTCGGCGACGCTGGGCGGGGATGCTCGAGGGCTGTAGCAGTAGCTGCGGCACCCGGGGCCACGGGGAGAGCCCAGGACGCAGCTCCGGGACAGCGCGGCTCCGCACAAAGAGCTGTTGGGGCACCACTCCGCCGGCTGTTTTTTTCTAGGACGTTTCTATTGTACTTCAAACAGCCAAACCGCAAAACAAACCCCACGCTGCTCACGGGAATAGAGAATTAACAGCTATCTGGAAAAGTGTTTATTGGGAAAGGGGGAAGATTTCCCTGACTGCAGAAAAAAGCGACTGGAGAATTAAGAATGCGGGAGTTCTGGGTTTTGCTGCTGTTGTTTTGCTTTTTGTTTTTATTTTCCCCTATGGTCTGCAATTAAACAAGCTCTCTTTTCCCGCAGCGTGAATGGTGAAAGTCTCTAAACAAACTTCTCAACAACCCGCGTGGTGTAACTGTCATGTTGTTAAGCATTTCCTCACTGACATACTCCACATTTAGCCTCTAATCTCCGAAGTGGATGTCAAAGCAGTTTCCGACATCTTTTAGAGAGCTTGTCCTGCAGGTAAGCAAAAATGTGAAGCTGGAGGAAGAGCTTGCTTTTGGGCTGAAAGTAAGACTTTCAGGTCTGGCTTCGAGTGGCAGAAAGGCTGGAGTAGCAGGATTTACACTTGGCTGTTGCAGTCTGGCTTCTGATGTGCCACGGGGAAGGTATAAAATTAGATTAAAGCTCCAAACCACCCATCAAACCCCGTTCAGAGGCTCGGCTCTGGTCTCGGGTGTGTTTAAATCACTGACACTTCAGAACAAAACCCTTTCACCCTTCACCTCTCCGGTGGGGATTTTTCTGTTTGATTGCTTTAATAACTTAATTTATATTTGCCCCTCCAAGTGGTCAAATCAACCTCCTTCCAACACGGGTGGGGGCTGTTATTTTTAGCTCGTTCGCTGGAACAAAATGTTCCAACACTCCCTGCTTTGAATCTCATTGCGGTTTGACTACTCTTTGATATTTAAGAACGTCGGTTTTCCTTGTCAAAGTACCTGTTATAGGAAATGGCTCCCTTAGCTTGGCAAATCACTCTCAACAAAGTAGACAAGCGCCTAAGTAAAGAAACGTTTCTAAAATGTTGTCGGGAAATACCCGAAATATTAAACTGGGAAATCTACTGTAGGTGCTACCCTTATGGTGACCTTAACAGTGTGCCCAGCTATCAAAATAAGTAAGAAATGATAAAAATACTGCATACCTTCCTGTCCTCTCGATAAATACATTTTGTCGGCACTTGCTGAGCAGTTTTGGGGAGTCCCATATGCACTTCATAAACAGCACTAAAAATGCGGGTCAATTCAAATATCATTATAATAGCTGCCCCTGACCTGCTGCAGTTCTGCATCTACAGTTTCTGTAACAGTACTTTAAAGTACATTTAAATGTTGCCGTCTTCCCCTCTGCCACGTTGTCCTGGAGCTTTCAGCTGACACTACGGCTGTGTCCATTTAAAAAACGTGTCTCCCTCGAGCTGTCCAACATAAATACAAATAGCACTATGAAGGAACACAACAAAGTAGGTGTGAAGGGAAAGGGAGAAATCCACTTTTGTCAAGTGATGCCTCAAAGAGTGCATTACATTAATTTAGACTTCAAAAAGCTAGCGCCCGTGAGATTATAATGCCATATCATTTATAAATATGAATAGGTACAATCTGAGGTGCGGAAATGGTAACAGAAGTTTCAAACTTCATGGCTGTAGATTTGGAAAGTTCTCGTACCACTGGCGTCTGGGCACCTGAACACATTAGCAAAAACATTGCATTGAATTAAGGGCTTGATCACTGCGATCTTCTTCACAGGGTTTTCTGTTACCGCCAAGAGCGTCGTCATACACGATGTCCTTCGTGGCCAGGGACCAGAGACTTGAATGAAGCCAAGTGAGTAAAATACGTGCAAACTAGTCTCCTTTGCACTGGGGCGTTGAAATGCGTGTACAGGGAGTGTCTAGAAAAGATGAAAATCCGAGTTTCGTAGCTCCAAATCATTACATCCTCAGCAACAGAACATGATCATTACCCACGACAGAAAGGGGGAAAATCCTCCTCCTATACTGATTATTGTTATGGTAGGGAGCAATAACTGCTTTGTTATGAAAACAGTGTTTGTTATGAAAAAACAGAGTGAGCAACCATCTAGATAAACATTCCCTGTGTCTAACAAGGCTACCGTCTCTGTGATGTTTTGTGTGCTGCTTGCTAGCCCCCTGTCCTTTTAAATCATTCTTGTATTATTTTTTTTTCTCTTTGTAACTATGCGCATTGTTTCCCACCTACACTAATTGTAGCAGTAACGGTCCGAAATTTCATAGAGAAATAAAATAAACTGTTCGGTTGGGATATTTTTCCCCTGTGGGTTTGGGGTTTTGGTGTCGTTCCCCCCCCCCCCCCCCCTTTTATGTGCTCATCGATAATTTCAATACCTTTTTTTTTTTTCCTATGCAGTAACCTCTTCGTATGATTATATCGACGCCACTCGAACATTGGAGCCTCTAATCCCTCTATATTTGCAATGTACCTGAGTTGCCTTTTCCTGATTCTTGGTGGATAGTGATAAACTCTCTTTGACAAGCAGGGGAAACCTACAAAACCAGAGAGCAATACTGACATTGTTCCTCAAGTTAGGCGCTTTTCCTGTGCTTGGCCCTTTCTCTCCCTGTTACAAGGTCCACCCGGGACGGTGCTTTTGAAACAAGCGGGCTCCGCGGGTGTGCGGGGCAGACTTCGAGGGCCCGGGTGCCTCCACGGAGGCCGAGAGAGCAGGGGCTGCGGCTTCTGCTGCCTCCCTGCTCCGCGTCGCCGGCTCCACCGTGAGCGATCGCGGGCTGCGGCGCTTCGCCACAAGATCAGTCAAAACGCCGGCGGCCGGCAGCGCAGCATTCCTCGCACATACGTTCCAAGCCTCAGACAGTAATAAAGCCTCCGTAAAGAGGCTAAATATGAAGTCAGGATGCCGCAAACACAGCGCAAGCAGCAGCTCGGCTTGGAAGGGACCGGGCCACTTGCGGCTTTTGTTCGCCATGGGTGCTCTCAGAAAGCTTCGCTTGTGTTGCCGGACCAGTAGTAGAGGGAGGCGGCCGCGCTTTACCAACGCGAGATTCCCGTGTCCCCTCGCATATCTGTCCTCTTGCAGAGCACGGGGAATCCTACCCCAGACCCCCACGGGGCTAGGTGGGCGGTATTTCTGCGCTTGCCGTGGCTGACCCGCACCTTTCAGGGCCGTGCCCGCCACCGCCCGCTGCCCCCGGGCACCACCAGCACCCCAGGTCGGAGTCTGGCACAGCATCCCCTGCCCTCCACCGACATCTCCATTGCTTTGACTTAGTTATTACCAAACGCAGGCAGATTTGAACACCCCGCTGACGGCTGCCCTGGGGTTCCGCAAGGCAGTCCTTCTCGCCCCCACCCCAAAACTCAGCAGCCTCCTTCGTCGCCCTTCGCACAGCCGTGACCGCCGGCTCGGCCTCGGCAAGGGCCGTTTTTAGGTCTCCGGAGGCTTTTACCTCCTTCAGGGATAAATGGCTCAGTTGGGCCAGAGCCCCCGTCTCCAGCCGTAGCCGCGCCTAGCCGCCTGAGGCCAGGGCGCGGCACATGCGCGGCCGCGCAAGGCAGAGCGGCACCCGCGCGCCCCCTGGCGCCGCTCTCGTCAGGGATTGGGCTCGGCCCCTGGCCGTGAAGCTGCCCGCCCCGCCGGCCTGCCCCCGCTCTGCGGCCCCGGGCCCAGCTTATCCCGAATCCTCCGGCCACAGCACCTGCGCAGGGGAGCTGAGCAGTGGCTCTGCAGGGGACTTGTCTCGGTTCCGCCCCTCAGCATTCCCGTGCCCACCCTCTCTTCCCCCTGGGGCGAGGAGACCCTGTCTGTCGCTGGAGGAGGACTGGAGCACGCCTCTGCACCCCAGCCTCCTCCACGCGTGGGTCAATGGTGACAACCAGCTGGCCTTCTCCCATTGTCACCATCTCCCTGTGCTGACATTCACATGCCTGACCCTGGCCTGAGATACTCATCCTCTGCCCAAGGTCTTACTTCTAGAGAACATACTGCCTTCTCATCACAGGTACATGAGGGAAGGCATGAAAAAGTGGCTTCATCTACTTGCACGCAACCTCCCTTGGAGGTGAAAGGGCCATTAGCTTCATGTTGTGCAAGGGCAGAAAAGGTAAAAAGTACTAAGCTCATGTGTCCTGTTTGAAAGCACAATAATGTTTACAGACACAAATTTGTAGTAAGGCTCTAGAATTCACCTTGGTTCTTAATTTACTGAGGTGCAGAGAGTACTTAAAACTGTTCACAGGTATCGCTGCATGCTTCTTCTTCATTAAGCAATCTGAAAAATAGCATTCTATGGAATCATCCTGGCAGGTTTAGCAGCAAGCTTGATGCCTTCAGAGATGCTTGTGCACAGCTTTTCCACAGAGCAGTGAGTTTCCTGCTGTCTAAGCTTTGCGCCATGTGCTGCTGAAAGCCATCTTGGCATGAAGGGGTACCATTGTCTGTAGAGGACTTTCTGCCCCTGTGAAGCTTTTTTATCCCACTTCTTAACCAGTTTAAATCTACCATAAATCATCTGTTTATAAGTAATCTCTTACTATCCACCTCAGCCATGCAACCAAATCTTCAAAGGCAGCCAGGTTGCCAGTGTCATCCCACTTGATGAAACAGAGAAGCAAACACCAGGATGCCATTGCCTCCACAATGGGCAGAATGTGCAGCTCCTGACCTCTGCTTTGCTTTAAGCATTGAGGTTGGCAGAGCTGCACAACTGATTGGAATACAGAGCATCAGCTCCTACCTTAGGCATGAAAGGAAATAGAGCTCCTCAGTTGCTACAGAATAGCAGAAATTTAGACTGAAGCTTAAACAAAGTCTTTGTTTGATGTATGTATGAGCAAAATAAAGAGAAATCTTCAAGAATAAGAGAAAATAAGACCTAACAGGGAATGATGAAGCACCCAGATTTATTCTGTCTTGAAAGGAAGGTTGAGGAGAGCCATGGCAGAGTTCAAGCACAGGTCTAATGGTGATGGTGAGAGCAGAGGGGGATGACATTTTTTTCCAACATATCCATCCCTACCATTTCCAGACAGGGGAGCTGTCTGAGAATTTGTCCTGCACCTCAGTGAACTGAAGCACATATGGCATGTTTGGAAATGACAGGTGGGGCAAAGGTGACTTTTAGGACGACTGCTGTTAGAGAAGCCAAATTAGGTTTTGGTGTAATTTATAAGATCTGGAGGCAACCCCATGTTATAGTAGTCTTCCTTGTTCTACTTTTGGTCACAATATGCCTTACACTTTTTATGTCAATTTCCTTCCCTGCTTGGTCTGTGCCTATGGAAAGATGCCTCTTGTCCACTGGCAGCTGTTGAATACCCAAGAAGCAATATCAAGTGTGAATGAAGATCTCCCTCAAAGCCTCCAGCAAGCCCAGGCACTACACAGGCTGTCACCTCTTCACAAAGACAAGCTCTTCGAAGTAGATCATAGCAGCAGGGAGCACCATGAGAGCAGGAAGGCTTTGAAAGGGTTACTCAAGTCCTAGTCCTATGCATAAGGCTCCACCCAGTCTGGTAATGGGGGGATGTTCACTGCATATTTCTGAGCTTAACTCACAGTATCTTAACATTACCTCTGGGATGAAATATACCCTCTTTTATGAGCCCAGGAGTGGTAAAATAAGAACTTCGGTGAAGTATGCAGAGGTCATCTTAATTCATGAAAATGAAACGGGTTCCCTCCGAGAATGATTTACTGTGTTTTGTTACCATATATTTGGACTGCCATTATTTTCTATACTTTATCTTTTACGAGGCTTTTATGATTTTGTTAAATGGGAGTTTATCTATAGGGAATGTTCTCCTGCTCCCTTCCCTGGTCAAGGCCCTAATACTCAAAGTCAATTTTCATTTTTATTTTCTACTTTGCAGTCCACCTCTCAGAAAGCTTTTAGGTTCTGAAGGAAAAGAACCTTGACTGCAATGGTAACCCAGGGATCAAAAGAAAGGAAAACAGCAGTGTGGTTTGCTTGAATGTTTAGGGGACTCCTTGTGAAGCCTATTTAGAGAAAACCACATGACAACCCTGAGGAGCATACCTGGCACTATATCCTCACCTAGTTTGGGGGTTATCAGTTTCATTTCTTTAGATCCTCTTCATATCCACACCCAAGGACACTGATTTACGTGTAAAATGACGTGACAGTGTAGCCTTCAAGACTATCTATCTTTGAACACTGAATCAGGTTTACTATCTCACTGTCCTTGCAGTGGAACAGAATGTGAGGCTACCTGCATTCTTTCTAAAGGCCTGATCTGCTGCTGCCAATAAACAAATCCTTCATGCCTGAAAGAAATAGATGCAGAATTCATGGGGAGTTCAGGGTGAAGATCTGCATCACACCTTGACAAAAATATACTAGTTGTATAATTAACCTGTATATAAAGTTTTAAGAGTGACGAGCCACAGCAAGTTCTATTGATGGTGAGCTGAATCTGTGCTTGCCACAGGCTTTCTAGCTGAGCCCTAGAAGAAAGAAGAGACCTTTATTGTTAAAAAATTCCCTGTATCATTCCTGAAAAAGCAACCAGAATCAGACGTAACTGGTCCTTTATTTCAGAGGCAAGCTCTGCTGAACAGCTGATACTGAGCAGGAGGGGATCGTTCAAACATCTGCCTTTGTAGCAGAATTGGAAGCTTCTGAGATGATTCCCCACAACCACAGTTATAAAGAAAAATGTACAGGCTGATTTCAGGGCAAGCATGATCTTAAAAAAAAAAAAAAGTTAAAAAAAATACTTGCAAGATTTTTCACTAAAAAAACCAGAGCCTAAACTGTCAGACATTTCTTCGTCATTTCACCTCATCTCTTGGGTATGTAAGTATTAAAAGTGCTACCTCTTTTTTTTTCTTTCCTTCAGTAAAAGGGTATAAAAATTGATGCATCGCCAGTTTTTTCATTCAAGGGAGGAAGTGAGCAATGAATATCGATGAATGATACATTCATTGCAGTTTGCTGTCATTTTACACAACTCCAGGAGTGTACATAAAATGGAAAGTAAGGGCCAATAAAAGCAATTTTGCAAGTCCTATTAGCTGCCAAGTGGAATCACAATATATGGTTAGCTGGGAATCTTCAAGATTTCACATGTAATTCTACTGGACTTAGATTTTAATTTGCCATCAGAACAAAACCTCTATTTGTGATCAGAAGCAGCCTATTACATCTTATATGTGACTCTGACTCATACATTGACCAAACTGTAAAGAAAGAATTTACCCTTGCGTACAGATGATGATCCCACTTGGATGCTCTATACCTAAGAATTCTTCACAATTTACTAATGAGAAACAGGGAATGAGAGGAAATTATCTTCATCTGTTTCTCTCACCCATAAAGCTCAAAATAGACAGTGTTAGAGCAATTGCATACCCTTGCATCTTCTTCAGCTAACTCCTCTTGCACAGTCCTCAACTAGCAAACCATTAAAGAAAAGAAATATGTGGATAGAGAAACTTTTATATCTCAGGTATCAGTGAAAGAAAGACTTGTAGTAAATACGGGGGGGGGGGGGGGGGGGAGGGGAGCATAGAAAAACAGTAGAATTTGTAGTTAGAAGAGTAAAGGGAAAACAGAGGAAAAGGGCACCTACTGAGACTTCTCTCTGCAGACACTCATGATCAAAGCCCACCACTGCCATTAGGCAATCAATCTGCAGTTGCATACATAAAACTTTGGCAGTGTATAGTCTCCACTGCTTTCAACAGAGGCTTTAGACATCTGAAACTGGGCACTTTCCCAAAATTTAGATCCAATTGCACTATACATTCCAAAAAAGACAGCACCAAACCAGAGGCCCTCTTTTACCCATGTTATTCTCAAGCTGCAGTGTATTAAAAGTTATACTGCAACTCCCCCATTTAACCTTCTGGGTTGGCTATGTTTGTATCTTCCAGCTTCATCAAATGGCACACACTGCTAGTAGGCAGTTACTGCCTAAATGCATTGTTGTTTTAGGAGAGATTACTGAAAGTGTGTGCCTGTCCTTCCTGACTAATTCCTTCCAGGATCATTCAATCATCTACAGAGTTTTTTATTTTGTAAATATAAATCTACATTGGCATACCATTTTGTAAGTGTAATGCAACTTCTTTTGTAAGATGAGTGACCCTGAATCTCCTGATTTGTCTTGCTTTTCAAATTTTAAACCTCTGTGTCTTTTGTGCTGGGCCTTTCTCCTGCTTTTGATTCAAAACTGGTCTTAGCAGCCAGCCAAAGGTTTAGCAGCTTCCTATTCTCACTCACTCCACAGTCAGAGTTTTTTCAAGCAGCTGCAATGGATTTCCTTGCAGAGAGATGAATTCAAAGGAATTCTGCAGTCACAATTGAAGCACAGAGGGCAGCCTCAGTTACTTAATTCTGATCTATTTACTCTGTCTCTAGATGCTTCTGTCTTCCTCTGATTAAACACCTCTTTAGAGGTAACTTCATCTCAGTGTATCTGAAGAGTGCAGAGGCTGCCTTACATTTAGTAGATTTTAAAATTCCAGAATACTCCATTTCTTAATACTCTTTCATTCCATTATCAGAAAAAAAAAAGTGCAGTAGCTAGATACACAGGACATTCTCTAACAACTCCACATCCACATCAATGCCCTGTGGAATGTGCAGCCTCTGGTGAAGTTCTATAGGAGATATCCTTCTACAAGAAAAGTCAGAGACCAAACACTACTTCATAGGCTACACATGGAAGTGTGGTGAGATTCAGAGCATGCCCATGAAATCATCTGTGTATTTATGATAAGAAGCTTATTCCCTCTTGGATAACCTCATGCTTGCTTTTGTTAAACCTTTGGCAGCTTAAAAGTCTTCTTGCTTTCCAGCATCTGGGCCTTCTTCCTTTCTCTTTTCTTCTCTCTTGCCCGTACATGGGTCCCTTCTCTTCACTCAGCTCCCACTCTTGCTCTCAAACATTCTTTCTGTACTTGTCTGCGCAACAGCACAAGGCCCAGGCTGTGTTTCCAATAACCAGGAATAATGCCCCAGCCTCTTTGACTGACTGATGCACTATCCATGCAGAATACTGTGCCTTGGTCAGAAGGTTTCACAAAACCATGAATGTTAAGATACCTGCTGATCTGCTTTTTACTGTCACTGTCATCTAGATGGAAGAATTTGGTGAATGTTTCTTGACTATATGGTTTTTCTTCTTGCTGTTGAGAAACTGAAGTTAAAGATTTCAAGGTGGATCCAGCCAAGACATCACACACTCAGAGATGTATGTTACACAAAGGTCTGTATTTACTATTTTAAAAAATCAAAACTTCAGGAAAATATGTTTTTTGAACAGATCTACAAAGCACGTAGTTCATGAAGTGCTGCTTATGCTAATTAAACACACATATAGCCTTATTTTGACTAGTATACCTAGAGAGCTCCAAGAAGCTGACATTTCCTTTCCTAAGCCCTTGGCCTCTTCTGCCAAGGCCAGACATCACACAAGTACCTTCCCTATATATCCAAAGACTAGAATACAGCACAGGATGTGGATACTTGCCCATCTTGGGTGAGTGACCTATTGCTTCACCTTATGCCTGAGCCTGCACCTGAGGCATGCAGACATCTGTTACAAGACAAGCTCTGAAATGTTAAGAGATTTCGATTTTACTGTATTCTTAATAACAGAGCAGTTCTAGACTTCAGTGTTACAGGGGATGTTCTTGTGCCCATCAAGTCAACATCTGAATTCTCATTAACTTCAGCATTAAATGGGAATATTCACGGTCCACCTATCAGGGCAAACAGATATGGTAAAAGCCAGAGAACTGTAAATGCCTACATTGAAAAGCTTGATCCAAACATCCTGAGATGCTGGCAGTTCACATCTGAATCCAAGCTGTGCAGTTCAGGAAAAGCTTTATTGATAACCATTCAAGAAATTAGACTGCTGCTTTTCTCCAGTTATGACTTTGTATAAGGAAAGTTTAAGCCTTAGGAGATTGATATGTTTCCAAAATGCCAGACAAACTCTCAGAGCACAGCTGGCTTTCAGTCAAAAACTAACCTGGGCAAGTTGGAATTTGGAAGAAAATAAGGTAATTGCTATATTAATTTATATAGATAATTAAACAATTTAGTTAATTTATAGTTTCTAATTATATGCTGTTATACGTTATTTTTCTGTATCACTAAGTCTCATGAGTAAAATCAGAACTGAAATGACTCTGTAAAACTCACAACAGTTTGCCAAGATTCAACTAAATGTTGCCATCTACTGTTAGAATAATAATTAAAAAAACTTAAATGGGCAAAACTAGCACTGTAATTGTGGAAGAACTCAGTGGATATTTGTGTCCTATTGTGCTAATGCACAAGGGACTTTTCTTTGAATGCACAGGCAATAATATGTTCGTAAATCCTTCTGTATGTCAGAGAGAGAACAGAGTTCATTGTTTGCACGATCTCATTATGATTACTTTTCAGCTTCTAAAAATGTTGTAATAGTTTCCAGATCCAGCATTTACGCTATTCAGTATGTTCAGAGAAAATAAGCTCAATTGAAAACCGTGTTCTGAATGCTTCTCATCTGTGATTTTTTTTTGACTGAGCACACAGAAAAGTGCTAGTAACACGCATTGATTTCTAAACATTTACTTCTCCATTATTAAAAGTTCAAAACACCCCCCTTCCCTTTACTGACTAATGCATAAAGGATTGCTTTACATAAAGATCAGGCATGAATATTCGGGTAAGGACATAAAGACCAATCCATTACAGAACTCCTGTTCTGACAACAGAAAAAATACTGTCAGTCTTTTACTGTATATACAACAGAAACAGAATCTAAAAGGGGTTAAAGATCTCAAAGAAGAGGCTGTCTCTGAAGCTCCAAAAATGAAGGTTATATGGGTGTTCCCATAGATAATAGTGGAGCAGGAGGGGGATTTCAAACAGTTATGGGATTTTTGGATTCCTGTTGTGGATGCCTTAGCTGGCATACTACACTTATTTCTCCCTGTCCCATATTTACTCATTGAAAGGAATTTTCTACATCAGATTCACCTAACAGTGCTTAGTATGTTCCAGACAGGACTTCGCATAACTTTGAAAACTTCTGGTTTAATTACATTCTCAGACAAACATCCTCAGTTGCCTGTCACAGCCACAAGATGTGAAAAGGTTGGAGGCTAGATAGAAAAGAAGAAATCTGAATACGGAAGCAAAAAGCATGCATGGTATCATGCAGTGCCACCTACAGCGGGAACTGAGAATTATAAATGATTTTTTGTTGGGGCTATAGAGACATAAATGTTTCAGCTGATGGAGCAGCATTGTAGAATGGCTCTTGCTCAGCTGTGCAACACAGAAGATAACACTGGAGGCAATATTAACCATATTTATTGTTTCATACTTTCTCTGAATTCTGACTAATTACGTTTCTTTGATGTACAGGAATAAGATTTTTTATCATATAAGATTTGATTCAGCAGACAAGTGCTGTTGATGTGAGGCACAGTACAGGATGGATTGAGAGACATTGAGCAGTAGCCCTGGACCTTGGAGATGTGTCCTGAATAATTTGTTGGTTTTTTTTTTTCTGTGTTATCAGCATGAAAGCAAGAATGGGTCTGCAAAAACCAGTATCAGAAATAATGTATAAGTGTCTTTGTTAGGAGTTATGCAATACAGGCCAAAGCTTCAAGAACTTTTTGTGGTACAAAAAAGGTGAAGTTAGGAAAGCTGAAACTTAGTGGGGGCTGAAGTCATCAAGGGACATGAAGAGCAGCAATAAGGGCTTCTATGGAAAAAGCTAAGACACTCTGTGACTTCTTTGCCTTGATTTTTACTGGTTATGTTTGTCTTCACGTCTCCTAGGTCCCTACTATGTCCTAAGTAAGACTACTATCAATGTCCTGGGGAATCAAGCATTACCCAGGCTCAAGGATTGAGCTAAAGAGTGCTCAAGCAGGTTGAACATACACAAGTCCCTGGGGGCCAGACAGATGCATCTCAGGATGTTGTGGGAGCTGGCTGATGTCCCTGAGAGACGCTCTGTGCCACCTTCAAAGTGTCACGGTGTTTTGAAGAGGTTTCTGATGACTCAAAAAAGGTAAAGGACACACAGCCTTGTTCATACAGGACAAGAAGGTGGGTCTAGGGAACACCAGGCTGGTCAGCCTCACCTCATTCTGTGGTAAGACTATGATGTGAGTCCTCCTGGAAGCCATATCTACACGAATAAAGGAGAATAAAATGATTTGGGGTATGCATTTAGCAAGGCCAAATCATATCTGACCAACTGGATTGTCTTCTGTAACATCCTGTGTATAGACAAGAGGAGAGCAGTCAATACTGTTTATCTGAGCTTAGTGAGGCCTTCAGAGCAATCTTCTATAGCACACTTACAGCCAGACTGTACAGATACAGACAGTACAGCCAAACTATACAGTAGATGGAAAACTTTCTGGACTGCTCGGCTCACAATGTAGTCATCAGCATTATGAATGCTATTGCTGGAAATCTGTGGCATTGTGCAGATACGAGTCTGGGGCTAGAAGTGTTTAAAGAAATCTTTTGCTTGCAGATGTTTTGATTATAAAACTTTTGAACATAAATAAACAGCAAAATTTTCTCTCTTCCAGACTTCTAAGGAACTGAATCCAAGCATATACTGAAATTTCTTACACTTTTTTTTTTTTTCTTTTTTTTTTTTCCTATAGAAGTTACTCCCTTGTTTTAGTCTGCTTTTTGGTTAGAATTGCCAGTTTATTGAGAGAAAGGCTGGTCATAGCGTGGTAATTCTAGATCTAACAGAGGAAGCATTTCACTACACATGAGAAGTAACTACTTCCAACAGGTTATCGCTTCACCATCCTTTACTGAGGCTTTCCTAAACTCAAGCTGCTCTGGAAGACATTCTGCATTAATTCTAGCATAAAAAAAAACTCCTGTAGCTGACATGACCTCGTTTTTTTTTTTTTTTTTTTTACTAGGACTTCCACCACCTAACGCTGTCAGAGAAAACCTTTTCCCCAAAACCACAGCTGAAATATCTGGCTTCAGCATGTCCAGAACATTGCTGCTCTGACACATTGAAAGGCATGTCCTCTTCATAGATGAACCATGCTGTTTTTGTGCAGGAGCAGACACATCGAGGGATAGTTTCACCTAAACCAGAGCAGAGATATAACATGAATAAGGAAGCAGTGTCCAGTTCAGTCTCGCCCATGCAGGAGAAGGCTCAGTGGGGATCTTGTCAATGTATATAAATAACTGAAAGGAGGGTGTAAAGAAGGTGCAACCAGCCTTTTTTCCAGTGGTGCCCAGTGACAGGATCAGATGCAATGGGTGCAGGCTGAAACACATGATGTTCCCTCTGAACATTAGGAAACAGCTTTTCACAGGGTGTGCCTGAGCACTGCACGGGTTGCCCAGAGAGACTACGAAACCTTCATCCTTGGAGATATTCAAAATCTCTCTGAACAGTCCTGTACAACCTGCTCTAGATGTCCCTGCTTGATCAGAGGGGTTGGATTGGACAGCCTCCAAAGGTCCCTTGCAACCTCAACCGTTCTGTGATTATGTGACTTGGAACAGTTTTTCCCCATAGGAAATTGTGGCGGACTAGTTCCACCTAAGTATAGCCCCTTTCCATGGTAGTTAGGAGTGTTGGATACAAAGAAACAGACGGTAACACGCATATCTAACATGTATCTATAGGGAAGAGCACAGTCGTCCTAACCGTGTAACAAAGCAAAGAGTTCCCACAGTTACACCGAAAGACGGTTTTGTTCCTTCTTCCCAGTTTTGCTTTTTTTTTTCAGCATATGCATATTGGGGGTCAAAATTTAAGTCATATGAATAAAATCTCAAAAGGTCTAGGTATGTAACAGTCAGATATTAGGCTGCTACAAGAGGCAGGGAAGAGGAGCAAGATGCAGTGGGATTTATGAACACCAGTTCCCAGAGGATCTTAAATTAGACATGCAAAATAATGCAATTTAATATGGAACATGCTTTCTCTCTGTTTTGGAGACAAGTTCATCTGTCCAAGAGAGCTTTCTAGGCTTAATTGGTCACAGTTTCTGGTAAGGACAGAATGTTACAAACAAATCAATGAAACTTTGCAACTTGGAACAGAAACATGTCACACTTCCTAACAAGCTCTTCGTTCAAGCACAGCAGTTAGCGTATGCTGAGTTCAAGGAGAGCAACGATCAAGAGGGAAACTAGTATTAGGAAGAACACTTCTTGTCATAGCAAATTTTGGTTTTGTACCAGGCTTTGAAAAATGAGGACTTTCTTGGAGATTTTATGAATTGTAGTATTGTTGTATGTCATTATCCTGATTTCCATGATATTTGGTGTTTTTCCTTAAGCAATTGTTGGGGACTGAGGATTATATAATAATTCTAATTTTAACCATATCATTGTAACTAATAATAATCTACTGATAAAATTATTATTATACAATGTCTGTTTTCATTAAGAGCATCTAAAAAAGTAGATGTCTGGTTTTAACCCCCTTCTGCACAGCTTCTTCAAAAAATATGTTCTCTTTATCTCTTAATGGTGTCATAGAAGATCTCATGATTTTTAAACTGGTCTCATGCTTTTGAAGGAGAGTGCTGAGCAATTTTTCTGCTCTCATAGAAAGATCTGAGATACAGCAGGCAGTGAATGAAGCACTTCAGCATTGAACAAGGCATAATATGGTTTCCTTTGCTAGTCAACATCTTAGTTTCTTTTCACAGAAAGGAGTTAGCTTTCTAATGACTAGTGAAAAACAGTCTCAGGGCAGGCCTCTTTGTCCTTACAGAGCCAGTAGTCTTCATCAGTGGGTCAAGACTCCATGTAGATAAATTTTTGATTCCTTGTACTTTAAGTGGTGCTTTAAACAAACAAGGTCAATAAGAAAATACAATTAACTGAAACAAATTACAAGACTCAATGAGCACCAAGACTTCGTCCAGAAGACCTACACAGATCCGTACCCTTTCCCGCAAAGGGAGTTTGTTTCACTTAGCAGAAATGCTCAGTTAAATACTAAATTATTGAAGATTTGGGGGTGACAGGTGGGAACAGAGAGGAAGGTAGTGAATCCCTTAACCAGATGTAGTAAGTAAAAAATTACATGAAATGAGTTATGAAGTCTTAACAGATAAATAATTTCGTGTGATTTTCATAGAGCATAACTAAATGCAACCACATCTGTGTAAACTACCAATACAAAAAAAGCCCCGTGCTCTGTGTTTGACAGTAATAAAAATGTCTTTATGCTACAGTTTTAGTCAAAGTGAAGTCTAAAATCAGGATTTATTCTATCATTTAAGTCATGCTAAAAAGTATGTTATGACTGGCATGGCGGTTACCTCTTTTTGCTTCAACTTATTATTTGTATAGGGCAATAACGTCTCTGAAAAACTGTAAAACTCTATTACTTAATACTCACAGAGGCTTTAAATATTTCCAACTGGTTATCTTTGTTGAGACTGCTGCTAGTCATTTGAATTGGAGCCATGTTTAGGACAGTATTACACATACTGGTGTTAAAATTACACATGTGCTGGGTGACCTTCCTTCATGTGTTTCATCCCTAATTTGCAAAGCATTTTTCTATCAGCCATGGTTAGTTTACTTTGTTATCTGGATCTTACAGATATGAAAAATAAGGAGTTATAGTTGTATGTCTTGCTGAGGACTGGGAGAGAGGAGAGAACAGAAATCAGATTTCTGGGCTGTCAGTGATTTGCTCTCCTCAAAAATACCACAGCAATGAATGCACTGTAGTCCAACGATACTGATAGTGTACTGTGAAATGAGAGAAGATAAGGTCATGTTTGATAAATGCTTCATGGTACTGGTCATTGCAGGAGAAGAGATTAATTGCCTCAAGGTTACTTTAACCTTGTCAGGTTACATTCATTTAAGACAGCTCATGTAATAATTTGTTTGGTAAATACTTGATTGCATAAATATTTGGATCCTATAGCTGTAATTGCTACTAATGCACCCTAAAAGGAGGTTTATTATGCTTGGGAATATATCTGATTTTGAAATAACATTTATCATTTATATAATTGAATTAGTATCTAGATATCATAGGCAATGTACTGTCTTTTCTGAGAAACAGGGATTTGCCAACATTAACAAATTAAATACTCACAGTGCTTTTGAGAGGTGGAAAATTCCATTATATATAGATTGAATGACATGCCTATTGTGGTCAGTGGATGCAAGACTATGGACAATTTTCACAGTCCCTTTCATATTACAGACAGGTGAGTTATCAACCATAATGTTCAAGCACAGCTGAGCTAGGTTAATATTATTGTTCCCTCCCATCATCCTCCAAGAGTTTTTGTATTTCACTCCTAATCGGTCTTTCCTACCATGAAATATGTTCAGGGAATATGAGAGGCTCCTTGGAGGGTGAACACATGGCTTGTTATGCTGGTAGATGTGAACTGGTTATAACCTTTGGTGAATGTACCGGTGTTTAACAGATGAGAAGTGGCAGCAGTAAACCTAGTTCAATCACAGACAGAACAACATGTGAAACTGCAATCACTTTACAGCCCCAGCCTTATAAAAAAATCCCCCCTATCGCATGTTTAATATGATTCTGATGTAGATAAAAAAGGGAAGAATATTGAGGGATATGGTAAGTCAACAGCATTCCTGCTTATGGGAAAACCTTGTCACCTTGCTTTTCGTCCCAGTATAAGTACTTTTGCCAAAAAAAGTACAGATTTTTAGTTAAACAAATCAGATCCTTCAAATGTTCAAAACGTAGACCTAACTGGTTAAATCATTATAAAACAATAACTCCCTTTTTACACAATCATTTAATAGCCAGCAAGTAGATTCTAATAGTGTGAGTCAATCTCCAGGGTCAGATGGTGTTAATCAATGGCCTTAATTCAGTTCTGAGGTTTAGGTTATGGTATTACCCAGCTCCTGGACTGATTTTTTTTACCTGGTAACCGCTTAACATTTTGTTATTTCACAGGTATCAACCAACCAATTATTTGAGCTTTCAGAAAAGCAGGTATTCTCTAAAACTGTTTCTTCAGCATAAGAAAATCTCTTTCAGACCAGTCAAATGTTGAGTGAGGGGTCACAGGTTAGATTTCTCAAGGAAGTCAAAAGTTTGACATTATTGTGCTTGTTCCTTGTGAACTCCTGCCAAGTAAATCTTAATTAGTTTACAAATCTAAGCCAGATAATTTTTATGCTCTATAATTTTATAACATAACAAAGTATCATGAATATGAACTCTTTAGCACTTTTAGCTGCATGTAGCACATTAAGTAAGAAAATTGGAACATTTTTAAAGAACATACATGTGGGGTTTGAGTGGTGTTTTTTGTTTATTTGTTTTGCATTCAGCATATGATACAGTGAAAGACCTCATCATTGAGCGTAATGTCTTTCTAACTTTAGGACTGAAAGTACTGGAAAGTTCTGCCACCTCCAGAGCAGCAGCTCTTTTTTTATCATCGCCTAACCCCCATATTCAATAGGTAATTAGCGCAACAATATCTGACTATAATCATCTGAACCCCCTTATTTTAACATTAATGAACATTACAATAAATTTTAAAGCCTATTGGTTTGTTACCAAGAATAGAAAATGCGTTTATGTATGGTTTATAGTGTAGGTTGTTGAACTGGTGCTTAGGGAGCAGATGGTGCAGCCAATATAAGAGTCACAACTGACCTGACAAAAACTATCCTCAGAGATACAAGATGGTATTTAAAAGAAGAAGACAAAAATTACAGTATCTTCTCATTGTAATCTGAAAAGCCTCACAGAAACAGGACAAGCAGTAGCATGTGTGTAGTTGACACCTGACTATTGACTGTGGGACAGTATCAACACAGAAATGAATTTGAGCTCTCATGGGCCCAATGGTACACTGTTGTTCTCTCATTGACAGTAACAGTATTTTATTAGACAAATGCTTAAGTTTGTATTGTCAGCATCATACAGAATGAACTCCTGATATATTTATAATATACCATCTACTATGCTTGTGAGGGTGTTTTCAGGACTAAGCCAGTTTCAAATCTGAAAGAAACATTAAAAACAGAGAGGTGAAAAGGCTTCTTGATAGCCAAAAACCAGAAAGTAGTCCTGTATGTACATGGACTTAAACATTGGATCTTCTGAGCAACAGCAGTTCTGGTGGTACCAATGTTACCTTTCTCTGAAAAAAAATTGGTAGTGGGAGTGGCAGTATCCCTAAAAAGGCTCAAAGAAGGAACTTGAAAACACCTTTACAGAAGGTGAAGCACCATGTCAAGTTTTAGCAAAATCATACAAGGATTTGATCAATTTGCACAACAGTCTGCATCACTTTTTATGAACTTTTTATGAATCATCTTATATTTTATCAGTCTATTGCTAATTGTGTTATGATATGGTTTTACACAAGGCTTATAGGGAGAAGCTGAAAGACAAAATGAGTTTATAAGTTTCCTTATAAAAACATTTTGCTCTCCTGTGTTTAGCGCTGGTAGCTTTTTTCTTGCAACAGCAAGGAGCACGGTCTGATAGTTGAAAGTAAATGCTAAGCTGCAGCAGCAATATCTGTGAACAGTTACTACAGCCATAAGCACTATGAGGTGATGACGGTAGGCAAACATGACTATCACGAGACTTCAATGCAAATATCCATCAGGGCAGCAAAGCAGACTCCACAGCAAAGAACAGTACTGGAGCTTCAGATCTCCAGTGTTTACCAGGCATGGGATAGTAGCAAAATACTGCTGGGAGGGTTATTCTCTTCTGCTAATGGCTATTCATGTATTAGTGGAATTATACAACTAGTTATGGTGAAAGTTTCAAGAAACTAACAACATCTTTCAAACTGATGAAGCATGGAAGCTTGGGATTCATAAGTAGAAAGAGGGGGGATTCGTGGTTTCTGGTTGAAGTTAACAGAGGACAATACTGCCTAGACCAGGATGAAGATAACAAGCTGCTTGGCTGCAGAATTGTGGCTGAAAGGTCATTTCATTCCTTGTTGCATAATTCTGTTGAGAGAAATTTTCATATTGGAGCAACAAACCAGAGAGATCTGGTTTTTTTTTTTGAGCAACAAAACCTAAACCTGATTAAATTTTATTCTGGGTGTCATGTGTACCTTGTTTTGTGAAAGCTGAATTTCTGAGAGTCTAATGCATTCTCATTAATTTTTCTTTTTAGCAAAAATCTCTTATTCAAAAAACTGATTTTGAAATCCTTTTCCTAACTTGAAAGATGCTTAAATACTATCCATTATCAGACACATTTTGGTTGTGATTGGAATGACCTGATGACAATTCCTTTATTACAGCTGTCAGTCCTCTACACACCATGTTAAGCAGCCATTGCATAAGAGAGCTGTGTGAATATTTCCTTTGTGTTTTTGCCTCGTGGTTATCCTTTTCTTAGAACAAGCTGTAAATCAAGTTAAATGTGGCTCCCATAAACTTTTTCCACCATTACCTTAGTTATTGCATGGAAGAGTTTCTTGTGAGCAACAGTACTGTCTGCATAGCCAAACAACCTCCATTTGCTTGGCTCCTCTGTACTATAACACCTCAAAGTCTGAGAAGTCTTTGCTGATCACTTAAACAGATGGTCTTGACTGTAGCTTTCCATGCATCTACATCAAATTCAAGTATAAAACGTAGGATTTCAAACCATGAGTCTCCAAACAATAGTCTGTTCTTGTCTGACATGATCATTATGGAGGGATATATCACTTCTAAGCTGCCTTGGAGCTAGAACAACTTCCAAAAATAAAAAGTAAAGAAAATACTGGTCATTAATTAAGACAAGTTTTGGCATATGTGTGCCATGCAGAATGAAACACAGCTGGATGTGTATGTGTTAGCTTTCAGTCACTGTCACTGTTCCCCTCTGGTTTCTTCTCAGCATTATGTGAGGCAAGTTTCTGCATCAGGAGAATTCTAACTGAAGAGTCATGGGTTGTTTTACGGATTTTCTTAGGCACACATATGTTTAATTTGCCAGCCAAATTTACTTAAAGACATGTTAATTACCCAGTGTATTGTTTAGACACTATGAAAATTCATGTCTAAGTTAAAAAAAAAATAAAAAATTCACTAGCTCTTACATTAAGCCAGTACTAACATGGCACAAGAAATTAATTTTTAAATTATTTTAAATTGTGAGATGTCCTCACAAATCAGCCTCAGGTTTTGATAAAGGATGTTTTTTAAAAAACTATATTGAAAATAACGGTAATACACTTCAAAACCAAGTTTTTTACCTTTCAATAATACACTGCATAAATATTCTAGTCATTGTGCTGACTGTGTTAAATTCTCATATAATCTGTCCACCCATAGTAACTCAGACAATTAAAAACAAGTATAATAGGAGGCTCAATTTCTAAATTTTTCCCAGTTGCCAAGATAATACTCTGTTGCAAATGTTTGGTTTAACCACAAGAGCTTTTCTGGCTTGTTTAATGGTATGATGATCAAATCAGGACAATTGCAGTGGAATTTAGTTTATCAGAGAGTGTGCTTTGAAGCACACCTTAGGGAAGTGGTTTGGGTTTTGTGTGTGTGTGTGTTTGTGTTTTGTCTGTTTGTTTTTCCACAGAAAATTGCACAGAGCTTAGCAGCTGAGTCTGGATTGTTAATGTAGCCCAGGAAAAAGCCTCTTACTCTAAGGCTGTTTTACTAAATGTAATGTCATTCAAGAGGGAAATAGCCCATCACATGTATCCATGTGTTACTTTATGCTGATATGATTGCACAGGAACAGAAATTCAGTGCAGTGAAAATTTAAGTCATGATACACAAGGAAAGAAAGTTAGTGGCATAAGGGGAAGAGAGATGACAGGGTGCCAGGATTTTATTGGCAGCAACAGCATAATCTCAACTGTAGCACTAACATTTCCTGCAATACCAAAAATTGTATTGCAAAGTGCTTCTTAGGGCCATGGGTTGGGACAGAGGTCTGCTCTACTACTGTAAATTAGGATGCTTATGCACTTAAGGGGTCTTGCTGTGCCCAAAGAGCCACACCTTGACTACAAAAAAGATGACGTCCTTCAAAATCTACTTGCCTCTGGGTTTTGTCTTATTCTGAAGACTTCTTTCCTTGACATTGCCATTGTCTACTCTAATGTAAGGTAATTTTGCCACCTGTGAGCTAAATTTTTTTCTGCTTCTCCTACCAAGTTAGGCCCAACCACTGCTTCCTGGGTTATTTTAAATGGGGAAATACTGGAAACACAGTGTGCCAGATTATTTCAAAGAGACCTACTTGTATTTAGTACCACTAGGTCAAGATTCCCAATTTCTGAACTATCAAGCTTTTACCAAAATTTCAGCAACCACAGTCAATTAGAGAAACATAACTAACAAGCTATCAAATCAATCTCTAGAGGCTCATGTTTTGTATTCAGACATGCTGACAGTCTAATGCAACAAGCTTTTCCCTCAGTACCAATAGTAACTAGTCAAGTTCAACAGTTACGAATACACAATCCTAATCAAAGGCAGAGGCATACCTACTACTGTTGCAAACATACTTTTGAGTTTAAAAGGTTTTAAAAATCACTTTTTTTTTTTTTTTCTTGAATGACACCTCCTATCACACAATCAGTAGCTTTGCTTTGGATTCTCTGACAATAATCTATTTTGGTTTCATTTTAAGAGAAGCGCTGAGGATGTATGCAACACAGAAAAACTACTGAACTGCCTTAAATACGTAAGCCTCAAATATGTAGATACACATTTAATAAAAATTAAGAGCACGTTATGGCATGTATATGGCATGACACTGTACGTGAGTATTACAGATGTAAAAGTCCTTTATTTAGCACATAGAATCTTAGCAAGCAATGCAAATAAAGCTGTACATATGTGTCTAGGTGCAGAAACGTGGCTTTGTGCACTAGTCAAATAATTTAGACCTTTGGATGAAATCCAAGGCACTGCAAATATGGGACAAGAGAAATTCTTAGAAATGGAATTAATTTGCAGCTCAGTTGTGGATGTTCTTATTATTATGCCAGCATATACAACCAACCACATTGGGTGGACTTATTAAAAAAAAAAAAAAAGGAATGCAAGAAGAACATAGTCTGAATAGACTGGCAAAATGTCTTCTTTTTGTTTGTGGTTAGCAGAAGAAAAATTAGCCAACACCTTTTTTTCTTGATCACTGGGGGTTTCACTGAAACAGTATAATCTATATTCATTCACCTTGGCAAAAAAGAGAAGCTAGAAAATTCCAAGCGATCTTGCTAATCTATACATTTAACCATTTATACTCATGATTTGACACATCTAACTCCCAGCAAAAATATAACATATGCATGCACTGGGCAAGATCCATGATGCAAAGCCTTTGTGGATTCTGAAAATACACGAGAAGAGGCTAAATGTTTTTTTTGCCGACTAAGATGCACATCTTCTAGATATTGCTTACTTCTCCGGCTCACACAGGCTTTGTGGATGTTGACAGGGAAAGTTGTCAAGCTTTCAGTATCCCATTTCTTGGCACTCATTGACTTCCTCTATTCAAGTTCTTGTGGTGTTAAGCACAGCTATAAATTATAGAAATGTCTGATTTGTTGTGGTTTTGGAGGTGGGTTTTTTTTTGTTTTATTTGTTTGTTTTGAGTTTGTTTGGTTTGGTTTGTTTTTTTTTTTTTCCTGAAAACCAGTATCACTGAGGCTGGCCAGCCCCTCTGGAAGTCTCTAGACCCACCATGGCTCGAGCAGGGTCAGCTACAGCTGATTACCCAGGACCATCCAGTTGGGTTTGAATATCTCCAAGGATGGAGACTCCACTAGCTCTCTGGGCAACCTTGTCTGCTGTTCAACCACCTTCATAGTAAATAAGTTTTTCTTAGATTTAAAAGGAATTTTCTTTATCTCATTTTGTGCCCAGTGCCTTCTGTCCTGTCACTGCATACAACAGAAGGAGCGTGGCTCCATCTTCTTTACCCTCCCAAGAGGTATTTATGCACATCTGTAAGCTCCCCTGTAAGCCCGCTCTTCTTGAGTCAAAGAAGTCCTAGGTCTCCCCCCTCTTTATAATCATACTGGACCTTCAGTGGGCTTACTCCAGTATGTCCATGTCTCTCTTGCACTGCAGAGCCCTGCACTGGACACACTACCCAATTGTGTCCCTCCAATGCTAGAACAGAGAAAGGATCACCTCCTTCGGCCTGCTGCAATGCTCTGCCTGATGCTCCCCAGGTGCAGGGTTTAGAACTTCCTTTTGTTGAGCTTGGTGGAGTTCCTGTCAGCCCATTTCTCCAACCTGATGAGGTCCCTCTGAATAGCAGCACAACATTCTGGTGTACCCACCTATTCCGTCTATATTTTTCACTAACAAAATTGTGAAGACACTTGCTATTATAATTTTTTTTTTCTTGTTATCATTGTCTGGCATAGAATTAAAAAGTGAAACTAATTGGTGCATATGAGATCTTTAATAAGATAATAATACAAAAATTATTAGATTAACTCTACCATAAGCACTTGTGTCTTGCAACATTAACTCTCAAGCCACAGCAGAAATCCTTCTTTGATGACTCACTGCTGCCAACATTCAATATTTTACTAGAAATCCTATTTTTCTACTACACCTGTTCAAAACCTGCCACAAATGTGTCAGTTTGCTGTGACAGTCCAGTGGCTGGTGCTGTGTGCTGTGGCTACAGCAACCTTGGTTCAGATCTGACTTACAGCAGGAAGGAAATGTGTGTTTGTATGCTTCCTTTTCAACAGCTTTTAAAACAATTGCATAACTTTGAATGTCCTTTCACAGATTTTCCACTGTCACTAGGCCCAGCATCAAAGAAAGAAGAAAAAAAGTTATGTCTGGAGATAGACGCTGGCCAAACAGAAGGTAACAAAACATTTCTGCATCAGACTGCAATTGCCAAAAGGAGCAGGAATATTTTTCTGCTGCAATAACATCTGTGCCTGTCTTCTGCAGGCACTTCTTTGTCGGCAGTGCTGGTTTTGGTTCTGGGATGCCCAAACATGCTGCAATAGTCACCCTGGGGAGGAGGACAGCACATAGAGTACTATAGCCAGTCCACACTAGGCGGCAATGCTTGCATGGCTCTGCGGGAGGGGACAAAGAACATGAGATACAGGACACATCCTCTGTAGCTTGCCGTGATCGTATAGTGGTTAGTACTCTGCGTTGTGGCCGCAGCAACCTCGGTTCAAATCCGAGTCACGGCAGAGGGAGGAGGGAACTCTTTTAGTCCTCACTTTCAGAGTCTTAGTGCTGCGGACACACCATGGGGAATGTGACATCCAACCAAGCCTCACTCTGCAAAAATTGCTGAACAGGCTGCAGTGTCTGTAGCACAGACCAAAACAGATGAGAGGAAGCAGTAGCTGCAAGAAAGAAATATCATGCTCCCTGAAACATGATAGGGTGGTTGACACTCTTTGCACTGTAGGTTTTCTGTCTATTTTTGTGCCATTTCAAGCAGTTCACACAGCTGCTGTACTAAGGTTGTCTGGGACAGCATCTTCACTGACTTCACTCTGTGAGGTTTTTAACATATCTCCTTTCTCTCTCCCAGTGAAGACTGATTTCTGTCTATGATTTGTCTTCAGGGATGACTCACCACAACAGAAAATTCAAAAATAATTTTTCAGAAAAGAGCAGCAAAGGAGGCATGAAATTATGTGCAATCAATTTCTTTATTGTGAGGCTTTTTAGTACTTTTTTTTTTTCCCTAGAATGATGTTCTTATGAGGCTGGTAATCAATAGCAGCAAACGGGAGACATTATGTCTCGGTCTGAAATTTGATTAAAGAGAAGCAAGATGCTGCTGGAAATGCAGTGTCATTTTGTGGGGAGAAGATGATGCTGCCACGAGGATTCTGCCAAAAGGGTCTGACATGTGTCTCTATTTATCTAAACAGTATTCACTCATCCTGCCTATGCTGCCTGGTGGGTGTTGTTGTTTGCTGGGGTGGGGTTGCTAGGGACAAATGTTTTTTCAGTATGGGCAGTAAAGCTGAAAGGCACAAGGAGTTTCAAAACCACTCTCAAGTGCCTAGAGATAGGAGTTTTATTATACTGATTGAACCATGCAGCAACACAGTTCTAATTTGTTTTTAACAGATGATGATAAAAATGTATTAATGAACTTGAGATCATATAACCAATTCTAGTGTCATCATTAGATAGTTATACATCTTGCTGACTGAAGTAACTACTTATTTTGACTAAATTATTTCTTCATACTTAAACACATAGCTTGACTGCAAGTGAAAAGGAAAACTAGAGGATGAAAAGGGAGAAGGCAACAAATATTCATTTATGATAAATAGCATGTCTTTCTAACAGCTGAGGCCAGAATGTCGGAAGTTTTCCTTACTGAAGACAGTGTATGTCCTTCTGGGGTCAAACACTATTCAGGCATCCAGACACAGGCTTCCCAGATCTTGGCAAACTTTCTCCAGGTGTCTGTCCAGAGCTCGGTAAGAAAGCAAGACTATCTTGAAGCTATTAAGACGAAAAGGGATTGCTTTTAGAGCAGGACTCTCATAATGATGAGGACCAGCAGGGAATACTTAATTCCATTGAACTCATCTCTCAGCAAACAAGAAGTAGGAAGGACAATAAGGTGGAACAAAGCAGTTCAATAGCCGGTGGATCAACCTTAAGTCTCTTTCTAGGCTTTACTTTTTTTTTTCTGGAAGACATCGTTTTTTTTTTTTTCCTGGAAGACATATTGTTAGCTTTCTAGAGTTCTTTTGCAATTAAATTTCAGTCAAGTTCAGTACTTATGCAAAAAGCTTTAAAACATGTTTCTGAAGAGAATTTTCCCTGATATGCTAGTTTTCTTACTGTTGCTTTAGCTAAATGATTCAGACATTTCTCTCTCTTAAGTGTAACAGTAAAACATGAATTTACCCCATGTGGTTTTAATATAAATGCCTTCATGGTTATATCATAAAGAAGTTTCCTTCTCTGTGTCGATATAAAGGTCAGTACACCTTCTCACCATTGGCTGCATGGTGAATAACAGCAACAGTGCAGGTCCCACAATAAGCACATCCTGCTATGCCAGATTTTCCTAAAGAGTCTAGATAGAGCTGCCACTGCCAAACAACTTAGTGATACAATTCCAGACAGTAAAATAAAGGGTTTGCTGCTCATATCAGAGAAACACAAAAAAAAAACACAAACCCCCCAAAACCAACCAACCAACCAAAAAAAAACCACCCCACCCCCCCCCCCCCCAAACACACAAAAAAAACCCCACACCAAAACAGCCAAAACAAAAACCAAGCAACCAAGCAACCAGAAAACCAAAACCACCTAACCAAAACAGGACAAACCAAAAAATTATTCCAGGAGTCTGGAAGCACAAAATCTAAACTGGGAATGCAGGAATCTCTAAGAACAACATTACACTATTATGAAATACTGCAGTGACTATGTTATTGACTCCATGCACAACTCTCAGGTGCAAGAAGC
Source organism: Pezoporus flaviventris (assembly GCF_033815535.1). Classification (NCBI taxonomy): domain Eukaryota; kingdom Metazoa; phylum Chordata; class Aves; order Psittaciformes; family Psittacidae; genus Pezoporus; species Pezoporus flaviventris. Next base: position 434,655 of record NW_026892760.1, read on the forward strand.
ACATAGGTTCTGCTTTAGCAGCACTGAGACATGACTATATTAACATTACAGACTTAGTTATAAGCGAAATTTTTTGCTATCTTAGCAAAGATATTCCTTTAAAAGAAGTATCACAAGTGTCATGTTCTGGGTTGGTTTTGGTGCCGAGAAAACATATACAACAATTCTTTATAAAAAAGTGGAGGAAAAAGTTGTAAAACATTACGTATGACTTTCATAAAACTTTGTGAAAGAGGTATTTATCAGATGTGATTGAATATAACTCAAAGAGCTCATTTTACTTCTGTGAAATTCCAGATCAAGAGGATATATCTATCCAGTTTTTAGAATGAAAAAGTGGGAATTTAGAATTCAAGAGATATAAAAACATGTCTCTCTATATATGTTTTTAATATATGCACACATATATAAAATACATGTATTTTAAGCAACATAAAATATTACTTAGCTAGTTTTGGACATTTTGGTAGTTTTGGGTTTGTGCTGATCTCTTGATAGAGAAATGAAACCAGACCCTAGTCATTAGTTTTAAGTGTAGTACACAAAACTGTAGGATTCAAACCTGATCAAGGCTTAACCCAAAGTTGTACAAGTCAAAGCTTCAAAAATTAATCACAGTCTTCCCATGTGCTCTAGTGCAGCTCTCTCCAGTGCTGTGAGTGGCTGCTGGAGCTTTACAAGTAAGAAGCCACACAGTCTTATTTAGAGAGGGACATGTTTTCTTTTAAGAAACACCAAAGACAGATTGTAAGAAAAGCTACAGAAGTGCAGCATCAGACATTGTTTATGCAGTGATGTTTACACATCAGGCTCAGGAATCTCCCTGTCTGCCAGATTTTCCCCAATTACTACCTATCCTGCAATAATAGCCTGTAAAGTCAGAGCTGAATTTCCAGAGGTAAAATCATCCCACCTGTGAAATGAATTCCTGGCATTCTTTGCTGAAGCACAATGAGCTATTTAAGCTTTCAGGAGTCTCTTTACCACAGATCTCCTTTCAAAGAGCTTTCTTGACCAGAGCCCTTTGAAAGGATTTCAGAGGGGACCTATAAAAGTTTTAATATGAGCTGCACTCCTGTAAAGAGAATGAAAACCAGAATTAATTTGATTTGATGACTGCAGATTCAAAACAACCACTGCTTTCTATCCTGTTCAACACCTGATATGAACATCAGACAGGATACAACCAGGTCTGCTGCACTCCTGCAAAACAAAGGAGCTGAAACAGAAATCTCCATTAGATTCTATTAATACTTTGAAAGGTTTTGTTCAAAAGTTTTTCAAGTCTTCCAGTTCAGTGTTGCCTTATTAACAACTAGCTTTCTCCATAGCTTAAAACCTCCAGCAGTTTCAACCCTAATCAACAGCTAATGTTAACATACAATAACAAGAAATAAATCTCTCAAAACCACTGTTGATGGACACATCCTATTAGTTGCAGTGCCAAGATGTGAATTAGGCATACTGGAGATATGTACATAAGTGCCTCTATGTCTTAACAGTTTTACTCTCAACACAGAATGGGTCATGCACCAGAACAATGGCAGGCACAAAAGGACACAGAAATGCTGCAGAGAAAGACATGCACTCCCTTTTCCTGTCTAGTTTTTAACATACTATTTTTCATTTCCCACCAGATCAGCTTTCTACTTAAAGACAGAAATTGCTGAAACAAACTCCTCTCCCTGACCTTAGGGACAAAAAAAAAAAATCAATAAAAAAAAATCAGAGCTTTAGAAATAAATTTGTGTAAACCTGGATCCTTGTTAGCATTTCTGGAATTGCAATTTTTGTATTTCTTTTCTAGGAAATAATTCACTAGGATGCTCAAAGAATATATGAATCTGTGATGAGTTAATTTGGTATTGCTGAGGTTTATAAAATCTAACACAGCAGATGACATTCTGACAGACTACAGTAGAGATAGAGTATGAAAGATCATGCTGGTCTCTTTTACACTAGTCATGTTCCTAAATTACTTTCTTTTGGGAAATCAGTCACATCTGTCTCATCAATTAGACCAAGAAGTCAAAAGCTAATTGCTCTGATATGCTCCTAAAAGGCTGAGTGATATTTAGTCAGGAAATCTGAGGCTAATCAGACAAATACTCAGATATTTTCAAGAAGAGAAAAAGCTCTTGTGAACCTGCGGGAGGTGATAAGATGCCAGTGGTCACTACCCTTTCACACCAAAACTGGGGCACCTAACCCTACAGCCTCCAGAGGTGAGATCCCCTCTGAGGTTTGCAGGTGTACAGGGCTTTGATTTATCCTGACAGTGGTACACAGAAAGTTCTGTTTAATTTCCTCACTGGGTAGGAGAGCAAGGAAAGTTCCTGTTTCTTTGCAGGGAGAAAGGTACCTGTCATTCACACTCTGCAAGTGCTGGGCTTGTTTCTTGAAGGCTGAGTCTATCTGAGCCTGGTGGAGGTCTATTATGCACAGGACTGATGTCCTGGCAGATGTAACAGTAAGAGAAAAACAGTGCTTGCTCTTGAGTTAGCTCCTTAGTAAACTGAAGACAGCTATCAGAAACTCTATTCAGTGGCATCCAAATAATGTGATAGACTCCATAATAACAATCTTTTATTAATGCAGTTGTTACCAGCTATGTAATTTTGTGGTTAATTTATCATTTGTTAAACAAACTGCCATTAGTTGCCATTACCAATTTATAAAATCCACATGGTCATTTTTATGAAGTCTTCATTCTGAGAATGTGAGCTCATGTTACTCAGTGAGGCAGGACAGTGAAGTTACGCACCATTCCTACCACCAAATCAAAGGGAATCACTGGAATCACTGACAAGTGGTGGTTCCTCTGGTCTGTCACCAGCTAAGAGCTTCTGCTAACAGAAATTCATGCCTGTGTATGCAGGATTTCCACGTCTACCACTGTTGTGTTTCCAAGCAATTCAGGCTGTTTGTTTTATTAGCGTGAAAACTAAGAAAGATCACATCCAAACAGACTTCATTGAGCAGCCCTGGTCTCTAAGTAGCTGTAATGACTTAAAACTATATGCTCACTATGCCAGTGCATTTATCAAAATACCCAAAAATATTTAAGTTTAAAAAAAACAAACAAAACACCAAACCACTTGACAAGAGGATAACTGAATTAATATTTGTGATGCATACACATGTATGAAATGTTCTTGTAAAAGTTGCAGAGGTTCTAATTGCTTTCTCATTTTAATCTAATAACTAATTAGTTACTTTTGGTCTGCAGACTTTAATTATGCTCTTCAAAAGATGCACCTTTCCCTGCCGTGACTCGGATTTGAACCGAGGTTGCTGCGGCCACAACGCAGAGTACTAACCACTATACGATCACGGCAAGCTATCAGAAAACTCGAACTTAGAGACAGCTTTTTTCACTTGTGGTCTTCAAAATCCTATACAAATGGTGCCACCTACAGTTTACACTGAGTTTTAGCAGGAGCTGGTTATAAACGTCCGCAGAAGTAATTACACGTTACTGCCTTCTCAAAATTTCTTCCAGACTTATTTTTCCTTTCTCCTAATAGTTCATGCTTATCAGGATTGCCTAAAAACAGGCTCAGGAGAGTTATAATAAGCCTTCTTATGTCCTCCACACCTTTTCAAAGAGAACGTTCTTTTTCCTATTTTATCAGTGGCGGGGAAGGTAAAGCCATGACAGTAAAGTCTGTCTGTGCGCTGTAAGGACATATTTAGGCAAATGAACAAAATCTACTTAATTCAAAACAGTATTTGATAAGTTGAACCAGGCATGATTCATTCTAATGTAAGGGCTTGTATATATAGATGCCCTCTTCATTACCCCTGCAATAAACAGAGAACATTAAGCCCCCCCATCTTTTCTAGAATTTGCATTATCTGCTGTGGAAGGAGGTTGTCAGATACCACATGTAATGTCTGAGGGGAGTGAGCACATAGCTTCTATCAAGACCATCATTTAGTGTTATGTTGAAGCAACTGCTGGGAAGCACATGACCTTTGTCAGATGATCATACACAAAAAGACTGACCAACATTCAAGTAGGCACAACAGCAAAAACTTGTTAGTTCTCTCAAATGAAAGCTCTAACAGAGATAAAGCTATGCAACATGAGCAAAGATCATCATGGGGAAAGAGAATAATGCAGCAAGCTCTGGGGCCCTCAAGCCTTGCTCAGAAAATGCAGCCTGTCTTCCTCATGCTCACCCCCACTGTAGTAATATTCATTATTTAATTAAAACACCTTGCCTCACTGATACACCTGGAGACTACAGCAGCACCACAGTGCCACATTGAGTCTCTGAAGAAGGAGGAAGACATACATAGAGACTTATTAGGCTGTCATACCTGAGACCATTAACATGTCTTCAGCATGTCTTCAACATGCGGAGATGTGGCTTTACTCTGGGTGAAGGTCTGCACAGTGGGGACTAATACATAAGTAGGCTGTGTAAAAGAAATATCAGGCTGGGACTTTAAAAGGCAAACATTGTAAATAGACTCTGCTCTGCCTCAGGGCTCTGCAGACTTGCACTGCCTCTGTCTCAGTGAAAAGCAGAGGTACATCCTGCAAGGATGGGTCCTCCCTGCCGCTGGAGCTGCAGGATGGACAGATAAAGTCTCTCTCTCTTTCTGTTGTCTGCTGGGGGCACACGGAGCAAACCTCTAACACTGGTTTGTACTGCTGTACCTCGCCTTAGAGCCTTGCCTGGTGGCTTGGAGTGACCAGAACAGCATTTTGCGGAAGGGTCAGGGTACCCTGCCACAGGACTGGACAGCTGCTGGTTCCCTGATCTCCAATCCTGCCATGCACAGCTTAGCCCTGTGTTTAGGGGCTGCATTGCTACCACAAGCTTGAAAGAAATAAAACCAGGAACAGGAGTAGCAAACTTAGGCTTGCTGTTGCCTTACAAAGCCATTACACTTAGCAGAAATTAAGCACAACTGTGTAAATAAATGACAAGAACAGTCTTTCAGTTCTTACATTACAGCTGTCTGGAAAGAAGGTGTCAGCAGAATAAGCTGATGAATCTTTGGGCAAGAAAAAGGGTCTGGAAAAAGCAATCCTCTCTAGGACAGCACATGTATGTTGTCAGCTGTAAGAACTCACAGTATGGGAAGGGCTTTTTCCTTTTCCCTTACCGGCCTCCAAGCCCTTTGGACAAAGAATTCCCTGGAAAGCTGGACAATGATTGTCAGCTCTGGGTGAAAGCTTTGGTGTGGTACTCCCCAGTACTCCAAGAACCTCGATTAAGCAAGACAAAGAAACTGGGTACTAGCATTTAATAGCCACTGTTAGGACAGTGTATCGAGTGCTCTTCATTACTACAAGTTTTCCTTTTATTTTTTTTAATGTGTTCATGAAAAAATGTGGTTTAGAAAGAATGGTGGTAGATAAGGGCTGAAATCAGGTCTTGCCCATGAACAAGACTGTACTGTACCATCAGCTAGTCACCTGCAAGTGAGCACGAATGCATTTGAATGATGGCGTTGCATCATGCATGCATGGGCAGGTAAAACAAACCTGGAACAAAAATATTTCAGTCATAACTTCTTTGAGGTTTCTTGTTGTAGACCAGCAGAAATAAAGCTCTTAAAAGGTTTACTTAATTTTCATACTTAGGACCTTAAACAACCTTAGTTGCTGTTTGGTTTTTGGTTTTTTTTTAATTTTGGATCTTGTTATTACTGTTTACCTGACCTGAAGTAACAACAGCAATTTCAGTTTTGTTTGAGTTTCTGTAACTTCCAGATTTCCCCTAAAGACAGAAGTCTAGTAAATACAGCTACAGGTTTCTCTCCATGGCATTCCCCTTCAAAGTAAAGAGGTTAAGTTAAAATTACTGTAGGACTCCTTGAGGTGCTTTATAGCACAAGACTCAGCAAATGAAGGAAGTTTTAAATGTGTTTCGTCTTCCAAATCATCAATAAATTATTTGCAGCTATGATGAGACAGGCTCCTTGCAAGCTCTGAAACCTGTATTAGTCTACTATACAGTGTCACCTCCCATAGCAGTCATAGGGGTGCCCTACTTTTTTGCAACAGTGAAATAGGTTTTCTAGATTCCCGTTAAAAAAAATTCATATCATTGTTTTAAATCTGGGTCTCAGAAAAACAAGAAAGCGCTTCTTGTTCCATCTTGTTGTACAGAGCTTACGATGTCATCTAATGGATGTTTTGCTAAGTCGAGTCACTTATATACTGTGTTTATTTCAGACCTATATACACATGAGTATAAAATACCATTTATAAAAAATAAATGTCATTAATTACATCCATAAGCCCTTAGGATCAGTACACAAATCTTTGAGGTGATATAGCAAGCACTAATCACTGGGTGATAATATGATCATTTCATTAGTTGTACTACAGTTTACAACTTTCCACCCAGTCTCTATGCATCTCGCAATTTTTTTTGCATATATTTTCTTTTTTTCTCATTTCTATTAGTAAAATGCTAATACTGTTTCTTTTTTTGTTTTCCCCAGGGAAAGGTTAGTGAACAGGAGCATGCCTGTGCAGTATATGTACAGCCGCGTGATTCTCTGCCCCTGAGCCCAGCATTGCCACCATTACTTGGGCTCATGAAACAGCTAGACAGTTTTCACCCACATACATGAGAAGACATTCTAAATATTTGGAGCATCCTTTTTTGATTTTTATCATTGCTGTTGTTGTTTGTTGTTTTTTGTCTAAAAATAATCTTTCAAAACTATGACTTTTTCTTTTGAGATGTCAGGTTTGGACAGAACATTTCTCTTGTTCAGTATTGAATCTCTGGTGAAAAAGAAAAAAAAGTAATTAGAAGACGCTCCGCTTTCTCCCCCCACTTTGTAGGCAGCAAACAGGTACATGGGTACATGGGTAGGTCTGGAAGAAGGAGGACTTGAAACATGTACAAACAGTATCTCTCTTTTTCTTTCACATTTCCCAAGGAGATTCTTTACTTAACAGATTATTAATTTATGGTGAATCTCTCCTAGTGTTTCTGGTGTGATCTCTTCCAGTTACTGTTAGCATAAGCAACCACTAATGGGACTAGCTTCCAGGCTACCTACCTGTGCTTTAGCTGAGTGTCCCCAGCATCAGGCCGTGGAGCTTATGGTTTTTGCCTTTGCAATGAGTTAGCTGTGCAAGAGTAACACCTGACAAAAAAACTTGAGACAGGCATATCCTCTCCATACCCACAACCAAGTAGCCCAAGACGTCAGCATAAGGAATAAGAAACCTTGATTCTATTGCTGAGAAGAATTTCTCATTCTGTTTGATGCCTGCCTGTACCACAAAGGATGTGTTTCTTCCAGTCTTAGAGATGGGAGATACAATCCCTTTATTTAAGTTTGAGTGACTATCTCTATGATGGCCAGTTAAGCATAAATCACCTTGTGCTCAGGCAGCCAAGAAGGCCAACAGCATCCTGGCCTGTATCAGAAATAGCATAGCCAGCAGGGCCAGGGCAGTGATCATCCCCTTGTACTTGGCACTGGTGAGGCTGCCCCTTGAATCCTGTGTTCAGTTCTGGGCCCTCACTACAAGAGACACATTGAGGTTCAGGACCGGTCCAGAGAAGGGCAATGAAGGTGGTAAAGGGTCAGGAGCACAAGTCTCATGAAGAACAGCTGAGGGAACTGGAGTTGTTTAGTCTGGAGAAGAGAAGGCTCAGAGGGGACCTTATCTCTCTAGGTACCTGAAAGCAGGTTGTAGCGAGATGGGGGTCAGTCCCTTCTCCCAAGTAACAGGTGATAGATAAGAGATAACGGCCTCAAGCTGCACCAGGAGAGGTTTAGATTGGATATTAGGAACAATCTCTCCACTAAAAGCATAGTCAGGCATTGGAACAGGCTTCCCAGGGAAGTGGTGGAATCACCGTGTGTTCAAAATCCTGTAGATGAGGTTCACAGTGACACGGTTTAGTGGTGGACTTGGCATTGCGGGGGTTGTGGTTGGACTTGATCTTAAAGTTCTTTTCCACCCTAGCTGATTCTATGATTCCATGACTCTCATAGCAGCTTCATGCAGTTCAAACGTCTATTCTGACCACGTAATAGAAAAGACTTGGGTGCCAGGTCAGAGCTCAAAACTGGCTTCATACTTTCTTTAAACTGCTTGGTTTAAATTGTCACCAGTTTGCAGAACGATCTTTAATAAATGTTTTTGAGTGGTTATTGCAATCTGTACTCAATGCAGTTGTCCACATCAAAACAGTTTGGGATTATAAGTGCAAGTCTCTTTTAGCACTGTCTTTTTACTGTTAGAAACATAATTTTTCTGGCATTTTCTGTGTTTGGTGTTTTGTTCCTGGATGCCTTCAAGCAAGAAAGTCCATTCCCACACACATGCACATTGGTGATTTGTCTCAGTAAAAATAAACCAGAGTTTATTGCAGGCTGACAAAATTTGGCTTCTGGCTCTTTGCTATTAAAAATATAACAAATTAAAGAGGTTTTGATGCAAAAATAGTAAGGACATTCAGTGAAAGTTAGCATTTGTGTGAAGCACAATCATCACACAGACCACAGAAGCTGCTTTGAAGAAATAATGCACAACTGGAGTTTTGATGCTGTCTAGATAGCAACATCCAACATGTTTGTAGGAGAAGGTGAACACCATGAGGTATCTGCTTGTTAGTTTTCATTACAGAGTTAGCTTATTATAGAATCATAGAATAGTTAGGATTGGAAAGGACCTTAAGATCATCAAGTTCCAACCCCCCTTCCATGGACAGGGACACCTCACACTAAACCATGTCACCCAATGCTCTGTCCAACCTGGCCTTGAACACCACCAAGGATGGAGCAGTCACAACTTCCCTGGGCAACCAATTCCAGTAAGTTAAGTTAAAGTTCAGTTAAGTAAGTTAAGTTATTTAAGTTAAATAAATTTAACAGCATTTATCGTTCCCATCCTCTCTGACTGTACTTTTAACGAACAGGAAGGAAGGGGATATATGACCTTACATTTAAGTGTTATAAACCATTCAGGCAAGCATATGAAGGCCTTCTCTGCTCCTTTGGGCTGGTGCCATCATTTGCACAGTCTGGAGTCCTGGTGTGATGTATGTAGACAATTCCAATTAGGCAGTATTTTACAATTACAAGGCTTTGGGTTTTTTACTGCTACATATGTTCAGGATATTCAAACAGTCTCTGATGAAATTATTGCTGACTGCCTTTGATTCATCATTGTCACTACTCCATGAGGGCACACCAGCTGTGTGGACCAAGAGCCACCTGACTTTCTGAAGGCAGAGTGTCCTCCCTTTCTCTGACCTACAAGGAGCACTCCCTACATCTTTATGAGCCTTACAGAGCCCTTTGTATATCATGAATGAGTCACTCAGCAGATCTCCCACCTCCTACCTTGTGGGGACCTTTCACCAGAATTCAGCTTTAACCCCCCAGTAAATACTGAACGTTAAAGCCATGGAAGGGTGTAGAGGGAGGGTAAGGAAATGTCATGTATAGCTGCAGAAAAGAGAACCTACTCCTCTTTCTGCTTAAGGGGCTGTCATTCTACTGAGCCTTTGGCACAAAGACAGTGCACTGAGACAGCTTAGACTTTCACTATGGCTGGATTATAGAGAAATCTAGGTTTTCTCTGTTGGGCGTGTGCTTGCCACTTGGCCATGGTACCTTTCTCAGGCATATTCTACACTGCAGTTTTTTCTCTTCCGTTAATATTATTCCTATTAGTATTGCAACCGCTCTTATTTTTTATGTGATCTCCTCCAAAAAGATTCCTAGACAAGAAAAGTCACCTTGGGATTCCTATTTTTCTTTGCATATTAATACAACCATGCTATGATGCTTTCCTTTTGCTTTGTGCCTCCCCACAATCAGCCATGAGCAGCTGTGCAAACGTCTAGTATTTTCCCTTAACCAACACCACATAACTTTTCTTTATGAACAAATTTCTCCCTCTGCTAAGGATTTTATTCTTTTTTTTCTGTTGTTTTTTTCGCTTCCTGCAGATTTCAAGTTTCTTTCTGATAGCCAGAGACCTAGAATGAATGAAACACTTCAGACATTTTTCTGCCAGAACTCTCTATGTGCTTACAGGAACAGTGATTTCTCAAAGCTAGCAAGGCTGCAACAGCAGCCATGAATGTTTCAATATAAATATTTATAGCACAAAGAGAGCAAGTGACACAGCAAAAATCTTCAAAGTAACAAAATCCCATACCATTAGCACTACTTACATCTGATCATGACTATGCAATAGGTCTTACAACAAAACTTATGTGTTGATGAAGAGAAGATTGTAGATTGCTGGCATTCACCTCACTTTGCACAGGTTTCACCCAGAGGAGCACTCAGGTCAGCATGCAAACAAACCAAATGCATCTCTCCTCACAAAATTCCAAACTCTATGTGGTAAATGCATAGAAAATTTCCTACCCTGTTATCCAATGCTCTGATATGCAGCCCAAACTTGCACTGGCTTTCCTTTCTGCCAGTCTGTGGTACAAGTGAATGTGTCACCTGTTGTTCCTTTATTTTTTAACTTTATCCTTGTGCAGAATTCCCCATCTCACTGAATACTCATGCAGGCTGTATTCCTACAGCTAAAGATGCTTCTTGGTGGGGATTTTTAATTCCCACTCTTTAAAGTTTTTGCATACTGTACTGAGACTAAGGAAGGTCTCAGGATGTTCTGTTACTGTCAAACGCATGTTCTTCTTAACTATAAACAAAACATAAGCACTACTTCCCATTTAACATTCTGCTGTTAGTGAATTAGTTGACGTGTATCCAAGGGAAGGATTTTTGTATACATAATGTTCCTAAAACATTCATTTGTTTTTTACAGTAACACAACAATACACTTTCACCTAAAGCCACGTGTGTCTGAACAGTTGCAAAACACAAGACTTAGAGGCTGTTAGGCAGTTTTGGCATTTGGCATTTGTTCTGCACCATGCTCTCTCTTCTGATGAACAAAAGAGAAAATGGCTTTTTAAAAGCCAGGATTTGCCATTCCTTGCCACTATGCTGCATTTTAACTTTCTTTGGTGGTTGTTTCATCTCTATATATGGCAGCTTCTTCTGTGAGTTTATTGTTGCATGGTAGGCAAATCTGCAGAAAACACCCTTTTGCAAGAGATAAACTACACCTCACATTCAGCTCAGTGACTTGTAAGCATGAAAGGAGAACTGAAACTCCTAATGAAAAGATAATAATGAGCAAGGCAGTCAAACTGAGAAAACTGACTTAGGGTATGACAACCTTTTAACATGTTAACTGTTGTTAGGCCAAACATGTCTTGATAGCAGTTTTCACCTACACATTCATTAACAAAGCATGTATTTGACCAGTCTATGTTTATTGTGAGTGCTTTCTAGAAGTGCTGAAAAAAAAAGCATTAAAGAAATAAAACATTAGGCTTGATGTACTCCTGTGAGAGCAGAACTGATGCAGTTCATACCCTCCTGCCAGTCTGGGAGGTCATGCCTTCAGCTTTTAAATCCCAGGAGCTATTCCAGGGAAAAGCTTCACAAGCTTTGAGATGTGCTGATCATTATAGCTCTAATCTCACCCACTCCATCAAAGGAGGGTGAGCATTATCCTCCATACACTTTCCTGGTGGAGCAATTTGCCCCATGTTTCCAGAAATGGAAGGGATGGAGCCACAGGGTTATGCACGTTCAGAGGTAAGCAGTTGTAAATCCCAGCTTGCCAGACTTTCATGGCATAATCAGTGCTGAGGGTAAGTACGTGGCACCCCCAAGATTTCAGCATATATTCATCTCATAAATCTTTTTGCTATTATAAGCAAAACTGGTTTATATTTCTTTCACCATGAGGCATAAGGAGATCTGTTTGTGCCTTTTGTGAGGGTAGCAGGGTACAGTGGGGCACAGGAGAGCACTGGAGTAAATTATCCTGCAATCTGTGTATGGGGTATTTCCAGCCTACATTTACAGGCTGAGTTGGGTTTTAGCTTGTAGAGCCACAGAATCTCTGGCCTGAAAGTAGCACTGACTGTGTGTGAGCAGGTGTTGCCTGCAAGGCGAGGTAGAGCTGGGAGCAGCACCAAGGCAACCTGCAGCTCCAGTCACATCTTCAGAAAATAGTAGATGCTGGTTCTACTACAACCTGCTGTGAGAGTGAGAGCTATAGTGTTATAGCAAAAGAGAGGAAACACCAAACCTGAAGGCTGGCTAAGGACAGAAGACCCAAAAGTCATCAAGGACAAATTCAGATAAGTAAGTTGCTAGAAATGAAAGCTAAAGTCAAGCATAGTTCCCACTCATGAAGCTGGAATATAATGGGATGCTTTTTTCAGTGAAAACAGGAAGAGAACATCCCCACTTTTCAGATACACTCCTTTGGTTGGGGAATATCTAACCTTTAGTTTGAAAATTCTTTTTCATTCCTGTGCATTGCAATAGGCGTATACATCTTATATCTACAAAAAATATACATTTTCTGAAATTATGAAACAAGTGAATTGCTAAGGTTCAGTTTTGTTTATGAAGATCAGCTCCTTCTGCTGTCAGGGGGTATGGAATAGTTGCCCTGATTCCTCTGCCTTTTCCATGTCTCAGGGAATGTGAATTCACGCATTACTACTCACCCTCTTGTCTTCCCTCTCCCCATTACTCTCTTTTGCCCCATTAGCCTAATTATTTCATGTACATATTTCATCCTGTAAACCAGTATGTATTCAGAGGATTACTCAAAATGAGACTGTAAGGAAGCATATTCACATTATTGCGGCAGATTTTGATAGTATTTATTAACTCATGCATATATATCTAAACGAGACAGATGGATGTAGGATTTATGCAGGGGTTTGCTCTGACACAGCTGAGGAGCACGATCTTAGCCTAGGTTCTGTATCAGGCCATAGCAAATACGTGAATGTAGGGAGCTGAAAAGAGTATAAAAAGAGCTTCTTTTTTTGATAAGGTAGATGGTAAAATGTTTCTTGGTCTGTCTGTGAGCAGGTAGTATGGATCTCTGGTCCATGATATACAGCTGTGTAATCCTTATGGCTGGATGAACACCACGGCCATAGTCTGCAAAGGATCTGGGAGCTGTGAGTTCATTTGAACTGCTCGAATTAGGTCCAAAACACAAGCGCCTGAGTTTGGTATGGTGGATCAGTATTTGTCTCCTCCTATAGCTAATGTAAACAAGCTGAGGCTTCAACTCTGCATTGCATGCTGTGGCTAACTTGCAAAAACCATGTTTGACTTCCAAGCTGGATCATGAAGAAGAGGTCATTGCCGGTGATCTAGTGACACACAGGGCTGTATCTAAGGAACAACAAGGTGACAATGGTACTGTGGTCTGTGTACCACAACATTGCCAAGGACTGGGACAGAGCAGCTGTTTCTGGTTACACTCGCCACTCACCTCTGTCCTAACAGAAGGGCAGTTAAAAGGCCAGAGAATAGGCTCTCAAGCCCTGTAACAGCACAGACTTCTTTGACTTTTTTCCTTACTTAAATATGATAGTTGTGTTGTTTCCAAATGAATCAGAGATCCCTTACTGACTTCTGCTTAATAAATGAGAACTTCAGAAAAGGGAAGAAGAAATCACATTGTTCATGCACAAGGAAGAATGTGCCTCTCCAGCAGAGCTCATTTCAAAAAGCATTTCTTAAGTTGATGACTTTTTTACATATAGGCATGTCCTAAATTTCTTTATTTTTACTACAGCCTGCAAACATATTTCCTATTCCCCTTCTCCATTACAGCAGTGTGTATGATAGTGATGAGTTCAGCATCTTCTTCAGGGTTTTTGTTATTTGTATTCAAAATTGTATAAAACAGTATTTAAGTATGATTTCATGGTTACTCATATATTCACTTTCTTCTCCTATTTCTTAGGAGGGCTTGAAGCAAAAGACATCATTTGGAAGAAAAATTTACAGTGTCCTGGGTCACAAACAGAATTAAATTATGCCAAAAAAAAACAGTCCCCAAAAATAACAATTTCTACTTTCAGTACTTGAGTATTATTTAATAGCGAATCAGGCACTAATTCTTTCCACTTAACACAAGGATTTGATTTTTTTTTTCCTCATTATATAATTTGCACTGCTTTGCAGATGAGAAATAAAATAAAATAAGAGTTGCAGAATTATGGAAAATTCTAGTTACTGTGCCAAGGAATGAAAAATAAAGTTCTTTGGACTTGCTTATTATTCTTGCCACGTTTTACTGACTAAAGTTAAAAGCACACTTTTCAATTCTAAAGGGTAAAGTGTCTTGCGCTCTTTCTTACGTTATTTCTGTTCACAGAATGTTGGGTTCTCATATTTGAGCTTCCCAATCTCTCAAAAAACCATGAACATTTATTTTCACACTACATATCCTGGAGCTTTACTTATGCAACATTCAACTTTGAACATTTCAGCTAGTTTTTAATGTTGTTTGAAGATGAAACAGGGTTTAACCAGTCAGTACTAGATAGAGAGGATTTATCTGCAACAACACTGTGCTGTTCCTTTAATACCTTTCAGCAACATAAGTGCTTACATCCTAATAGGTTTTTAGCTTAAGATCTAATCATCCACTCTTGAATTAAGATGCTTGAATGAAGCCAACTCATTTGGAACTAAGCACTTTAATGTCAACAGAGACATATGGTATTGAGACTGAATTACAAAGGATCTCTTCTGAGCCATCTATTACAGAATCAAGACTAAGACCCCAGCATTATTATTAGTTTACTCATTTATTTGCTAGCAAATAATTGAGAGTAAGATCTTCTTAAGAAAGTGGAAATGGTCTAATAATTGCAGTCTGGTGGTATAGTACATTCCCGTGTGCACTGATTAAATCTCTCCCCATCCATACTTTATGGCTCTATGATCATCTGTAAAATCCCCTACTGAAACTGAAAGAAACAAACAAAATGTACAGTGCAACAGCTCTAACCCAGTGATTAAAATACTAAGTTATCAGGAGTAATGTCCTCTAGCATTCATTGAGAACTCTAGACATTTCCTTGCCCTGTCTTATTCTTCAACAAAATCTTTAAGGAAGTGTTTATGACAAAAACTATGTTGACAAATAACACTGTCTATCAAATATAAAAGAGCAGAGGCTCCATTTTGTTCTGAAGCTGTTTCATTCTAGTCTCAACGTGCTGCTGAGATAAATACGATAGAGTCCTCTCCTGCAGTATCAGTAGGATAAACTGATATGGACATCCACATCTTGTTGTTTCTGGAACAAAAAGAGCAGAACCAAAGGGAAAAAAAAAGAAAAAATAGCAATGCAAAGTGAGGCTGAAAGTACATCTTCCGAGACAATTAGGCTTTTGCTGCAAAGAAGTTAGGTTTAAATATCATTGTGTGGCTGAGCTTTAACACAAAGTTTTCTTATAATGCTAACAACAGCTTCTGCTTACATCTGTAAGGAAGATATGGTTAGATAATAAGGTTGCATTATCTTTTTAAGCCATGCACTACTAAGGGCTCCAGCAGACAGTGATTATCTCTCTGAAGTAAATGCTATCTATCACATAAATGCATTCCTACTCCTGGCTCAGTATAACTGTAATATGGGGTGTCATTAGAGTCTAAGTGCTTTCCCACTTCTCAGGCACATTTGATCAAAAAGACAGAATTGCCTCCTTGGTATCACTGCAATAAACACCTGGCAAATACAATTATAGAGGTAAAAAGATGCAGTGCAGTTCCAACAGAAACATGAGCCACTCGGATCCTGTGAAGTGCTGGACATGATTTTCCTTCCTCCCTGTACAGCAGACTGTAGAGAAGAACCATGTGAATTGAATATCCTGATCATGCATTAAGTATTTATTTTTTCTTAAGAAGACTTTTCAATGCTGCAAGTTTAAGAGACTTCCTCTCTTTCTGATTATAGAGAACTTCCTGTAAAGGTTTGTTGACATGGACAGAATTGCTTAAAATCAGCTTTATCTTTGCCAAATATTACATAAAAGTATACTGTTCTGCTAATAGTTACAGAGTTCCATTTTTTATATTGGAATGCATGTTATTAGCTACCTGGGAAGCATACAAAACGGTTTTAAAATTGCATTTACTCCCAAAAGCTCTGCAAAGCAGACTGCCCTGTTAAAAAACAGGACAGTTTTCTGTTGCAAAGAGAAAGGTTCATGTAATTGTGCCAATGCAGCCATTATGAAAGCAACTTTAAGGTTAATCTGCATTGTAGTAAAGCACAGATTATTAAAGCCCACCTGAAAAGCTTCCTTTGCATTTCTCCGTGCATACACATTGTTCTGGTGTTGTTTTGGCTTAATTGTTTTGGTTTGGCTTACTTTTTATCATTTCCAAAGCATATGTTTAAGATGGATCATGAGCTGTCAGCTAAGTCTCACTGAGGTCACACCAGGGGCCTGGCTGCAATTAGATGCTCCCATGAAGGCAGGTCCTCTTCTCCGTTTGTATTCAGAGCAAGTAGCATACAGACATGCATCCCAGAGAGAAATGTGGCCTTTGGCATGCGCCAATTTGGCAAAGCTGATACTTTTGCAAAGAGAAGGGTAAGGGACGCAGAATGTAGTGGAAGAAGTGAGAGCTTGTTTTCCTGAACTGCTCCACAAACTTGGGGAATTTTGTGCAGCTTCAGCCACAAAAGATCATTTTCTGTTCTGATTTCTATCTTGTATAGGTAGATTACCACACTGAAGTGTACTGTTCCTAGCATGCCTAAATTTAAATATGAACCATGGAGACAGCTGACATTGAGAGTGATTTCTCTCAAGTGACAAACTATATCAGGGCCCTTTGGAGGTTTTCCTTTCAAGGAATAAAAATCTTAGTGAATGAAAGCAATATGAATAACATGGTTGTATCAGTTCTGATACAACTGTATTCTGTTACTGAATTCATTAATAAAAGCTTCATAATATGTGGTGTACAAATGAAGGCAAGGCATTTGTAAGAGTACGGGAGAAATCTGTGTTTCTGTGTTTCTGATTCTCTCTTTGAAGAGCAACTTGGATTTCTTCACAGTCTAATTTTTGTGTACTAATTATTTGAGAGGTTATGGGAGAGATTAATGCTAAAATAAGGAGGAGGGAGAGAACAGACTTGAAGCGATGAATAGCAGCTGTGGTGAAGAAATCTACCAGACGGTAATTGCACAAGTCCTTAAATATCCAGAACTTAATCTGAAACCCTCTCTGGTGTAGAAAGGCATGTGACAGAAAGGCATGGTTTTAGCATCACCAGGCAGTCTTTTGTTCATTTGCACACGGTGGCAGTCACTCAGAAGCACACACGAAGGGCACCAGCTTTCAGCTACAAAGAGGGTAGTGGCACATGGTGGTACTAAGCCAGCACAGACAAACTGAAAGCATGGCAAACCAAAAATGCATTACTCCTTGGACTGGGTTCCCACCAAGACCCACCTGCTAGCTTTTATGCAGGAAAATAATACAGTGTGCTATCCTTAAAAGATCTCAGGCAACAGCAAAAATACAAAAGGACAACTTTTGGACACAGCTCAGTTTTAAAAAATTCTTTTATTAGTAGAAGATTCACTAAGAGAAATGCCATGAGGTCTTAAAACATTAATTTGTTTTGTGAACCTTTTGTGAAAATGGACACCAGCTCGTTGTTACTTTTAAAGGAAGAGGACCATATGGCCACTTTTTAACTTATTCTGAAACACAGACTAATTGTAAAGATAAACCTAGGTACTTCCATTTAAGACTTCAGAGCATAACATACTACCACTAACAGACAAAACCAGACCTTAACTTCTGAAATCAGAATACAGCCTCTGAAGGAGGAATGAGTAACTTCACACAGTAAAAGTCTAACTATGACAGTATTTAAAATAAATAGAAAATACATTCCATAGCAAACATACATGATTTTGAACTTTGGGGTTTTTTTCCTTGCCAGTTCTTACATGAAAAATATTTTGTTCATTGCAAAAGCTTGCACCCCTTTCTGATCTGAACGTTCTGTATTTTGCTGCAATTTTCATGAGTCACCACTTGAGGGACTCTAAGATTCTTCTGTCTCAAAATTGCAAATCAGATTTGTATTCAGGTTAGAGCTGTTGCCTACGTTAAAAAGAAAACTTTAGGGAAAATATCTGTGTACTTGTTATCAGTAAGAAGTGGTTATAGCATCTACAGAAGATCTTGGTGCAGCAAATCAAGCCCACCTGTTTATATTTTGAGAAGGTCTAACTAGAAGGTGGTAACTTACAGAGCAAAAAAAATCACAAAATGGAAATTCATCTTTTTTAAGTAAAAATATTCACAGTGATGAAAATCACTGGTTTTATGCCTTGTTTAGGAAGAGTAAACTTTCATTCTGCTGTTTCATTATCTGCACAATGTGCCGCTAAAGCACAGATTCCATTTGTCCTACACACAGAACTGCCCTGGACAGCAACAGAAATAAGAGCAAATATATGTATCATCAATGAGATGGGACAATCTTACCCGGATCTTTTGCTGATCTAGGATCAAATAAAATCATATGTGTAGTGCTTACACACTACTCCCAGCCACAGCTTCAGAGCGAGCTCTGAAAAAGTTATCATTTTCTTACTTGGTACCACTGCAAGTCAGACTGAAGAATTTTAACACAGGCAAGTTGTAGGCAGAGTAACCCTTTTTTTAGAGTACAATTATAGAAAATAGATGTGTAATAACAATTCTAAGGTCGTGTGGGAATGCTACCTTTGGTTTCAGAGCATAATAACCATGTTGGCCAAGCACAATGCCATACTGATGAAGTAACTTGGCTTCCCAGTTCAATGAAAGCTGAGGAATTACTGCACTATATTGCATTATATGTCAAGGGAATGCCATTTCTTCCAAGTGTGTGCTCAGACAACTGATTTTGTCTTTTAAAAGGTATGTACTTATTTTCTCTTCCAAATACTGACTGAAGTAAAAAGTCTTTCGAAAGTTGAAAGCCAAAGGACTTTGAAAGTAGAGTCAAACTGAATCATAAGCCAAACCAACTGAAAAATGAAATAAAACAATCACTAGCACAAACCTACATCTTTATCTTGCTGAAATATGTTTTTATATAAATATGCACATAAGTTATCACATAAACAAACAGAAGGACTTACAAGTCTCACAGTCCTTTTGTACAACTGAGTGTGCTCCAGAGGATAAAGCCCTCATGACACCTCATAAAAACTGGGTTTTTTAGTTGTTTCTACTACTAAGCTGTTGCCTCATTGCATAGGCATGGTGTAGCGTGAATAACAGGGAAGTCATGCACAGAGCTGAACCTTTTGCTTTCTCATAGATAAATGAGAAAAATGTAGATAAACCTAGAACATACTGTTTCTGTAGAGTTCCTATGGTCCACAACCTTTTGCTTATATTGTCTATTTACACTCTTTGTAATGCAGAAACTATTACCAAAACACAGCACCTCACACCAGGTAACTATGCTCAGCTGGTGTGTGTGTGCTATGTAATATAAACGCTTTTGTAT
Organism: Pezoporus flaviventris; assembly: GCF_033815535.1. Taxonomy (NCBI): domain Eukaryota; kingdom Metazoa; phylum Chordata; class Aves; order Psittaciformes; family Psittacidae; genus Pezoporus; species Pezoporus flaviventris. The sequence continues at coordinate 454,059 of NW_026892760.1, forward strand.
TAGTAACACTTTCATTTTCTGTAGGAAATAAGTACCCAAAAGGCAGAAGGATTGTGTTATTTCCTAATCCAAAGAAATCTAAACTTCTTAGTCATAAGGGTATAAGATATGTAGCATCTATTGTCCAAACACAAGTGTTTGGAAATCCATTGAAATGTAGACAGCACTTGCCAACAGTTTACCCTATTATGCTTTGGTCAGCGTTCTTTTATATTTCCAGGTACTAAAATGAAGGATATTGTGCCATTAAGACCAAAAACTGATATTAGAACTCAGCAATTGCTGAAAATGATCTGTTAGCCCAGATTTGTTTAAACAAAGATGGTATTCATCCACTGTGGAAAGGGAAGTGCCATCTTGCACATGCATGTGTGCATGTGTGCATGTGTGTGCACATTTTAATGAGGAAAGGCCATGAAAAATTGCTAAAATTTGACACAAACAGAAACATTTATCTTGCATTCTCTTGGGATATCTACCTGGGGCAAATATCTAATGAGCATTATAAATAAAGCACTACAGATGCTGTGCAGACATGTGCTCCTTCAAGTGTTGGCAGACCTGTGCTTGCAACAGAATGCTAAAGCAAAATCAGATGTGGGGTTTGACATTATTTTTTAATTATTTACTTGTTTTGATCCATCTGGCTTTCCTTATTCAGCCAGTAAAGATTTGGCAACAAGTCTGAACCACCCATGTATCTGCTCAGCCCGTAGTTTTCAGAAGAACTATTTTAACCTTCTCATTGGACTATATAGCCATTTGACCTCTAATTTTTTGCTGATTATTTTGTGGTTTATTACTTGGTGCTGAATGCCTCACAGTCAATCTTTTACAGGATCAGGCCATTCCTTTGTTCTGTGGTAAGAAAAAAATATTCAGTCCCAAATTCACTGTTTGAGGAATCTCATTTTACTTCACCATCTCTTCTACTCAACATGAAACATATATTTTCTATTTTTATTTTTTTTCAGGATAGACAACTCTCTCTTCTTGCTAGGTTGAGTGCTTCTCTGAGAAGCCTAAGGGTTGTATCCTCAGAGTAATATTGTGCTTTCAAATAAATTAAGGCAATTTCATTTATGTTGACATTTTTCTGGAGAAGTTGAAAGTCCTTCTAGTCCTTTCATATTTTGTAGAAAACAAAATTATCCTTCTATTCTCAGTGGTTTTTTTTAAATTTTCTTATGAAATGTTCTTCATAGACTGCCTCATGAACAGAAATTAGATTTATAGCTTCTCCAGCTATGACAAGCATTTAGGGAGATAACTTAATATCCACAGGACCAAATATATGTCCTTATTGTTTGAAAATTATCTGATCCAGAGAATTCTATTCATGTTCATATACAGTTTAGGTTAAAATCTCACTTTCTTCTGCCAAGGTTTATGCTGAACAACTGCAAAATACTAGCTTTGCTTGTCCTTGCGAAACTTTACTTTGAGTTTTTTTACCAAATCTTTGCAATGTCTCTTTTAAATATTCCATTTTACGTAGCAGAATGTTCTAAATACCATTGCTGCTAGATGACTCCTCCTTATGTTTCTTCCTGTTTATTCCCTCCAGTTTACCTGTCAGGGAAACATCCACATTCCCATTAATTTTCACTGATGCTACAGTTGCACAGCACTCTAAGTGAAAACCAAAATATGGGGCTTTAAGGCTCCTTCCCAGACAGGGTGTTATGTTTTCCTTCCAACCTTCTCAGCTTCCCGCACATGACTAGAGAAGTATCCTGACAGTTCCCATTTATTGAACTGCTAGACATGGGAAGTACAGCACAGTCAAGCTATGTCAAACAGATGATTTTTTTCTAAGGTAAGAAAGACTGTCAGTTTTATTTTGCTGCTTCTATTGAAAGATCAGTGTATGCCTTTTTCTCTTCTTACCACAGTTATCATCCTTCCTAAAACACAATCTGTCCTGTTACTTTTACTTGCAGAATGCTAATGCATTACTTCTTGCTTCCCATTCCTCTGGTGGCAGACACCACTCAGTGGAACTACAATTATATGATCAGTTGCTGTTCTTGGTTACACCAAAATCTAAATTGCCTATCATTTCCCTGATGTTTTGGCTTCTCTCCTGTCCAAAAATACTCCAAACCAAACCAAACAAACAAAGATGTGAAATTTGTGCATACATATATTCAGAAATAATAAAAAATCTCTGTTTGCCTTCAGTCACTGGTTCATCCATGATCTTTTTTCAATTCATCCTTTGCCCTCAAGATCACACTTAAATCACCCTAAAGACCTTGCTTGGAGCATGAGACTCACGGTACAGACAAATTGCTGACAGGGCAAACACAGACAAAGAATAAGTGCTTGGACAGAGATGTTCAAAGGAATAATGTCTGGACAAGTTCAACAAAAACATGAAGGAGCGAAATATCTAGGAAATGGCAAACAGATCAAAAGAGGAAAAGTACATCTTCATTTTCAGAGACCTCTGAATCTGCATAAAGTTTCTAGCTGTAGGAAACTACAGAACTAAATTTTGTGCATTAGGTCCTGAAAGATTTCTATCTAACTTCTTGTTCCACGTCAATTCTTTAGTGCTTATAGGTGGGCAAGGTTTGAGGAAACGCTAGCAAACGTATGAACATGAAACAAAGATAATAGAAAAAAAGGAACAACATAACACTTCAGCATGTTAAACATTTTTTTTTAAAGCATATGGGAGGAGTTAAGTAGAATGAAGATAAGGTCATGATTTCCGTAGATGGCCTGTGTCTGGTTTTGGTTGCACAGTAGAGGAAGGACACACACAAATAGGTGCAGTAAAGTCACTGAGGTGCCCTGTAAGGAGAGGCAGCAGGACCAAAGCTGGTTCAGCTGGGAGAAGGGATAGCTTTGGGAGCACTCAACAAGCATCCCTGACACTGACGGGAGTGGATGGAGGACATGCAACCAGGCTTTTCACAGTGGCATGTGGTGGGAGACTGAGAGGCAGCTGCACAAGCTGAAACATGAGAGGCTTGTGCTGGAGATGAGGAGAAGCCTTTAACCCATGAGGTCAGCCCAGCAGTAGGGTTAGGGCTTAGGTAGGCTGGGCTGTCTCCTGCACTGGGGGGGTTTCACACTCTGACTGGGGGAAGCCCTGAGCAGCCTCATCTGAGCCCATGGCCAAGCCCTGCTTGAGGGACCCACTGCCCCTTCCAGCCTCCCTCAGTCTGCCATTCTGTGATTTATTCCTGGAAAATACAGGTGGGGTACTTGGATGTCTCCAGCTCCAGGTTCCTCCTTCCCCCCTCATCTCTTTATACGAGTTCTGAAAACAAAAATTGAATGAAAAACCCTGGAGGTTATTAGTTATTCTTTTCTTAATGAGACTTAGATGGCAAGAAACAAATCACCTGGACTCGTTTAAGCAAATGCACAGTAATTGCACTAGGAAGCAACCATTGCAAGAACACTTAATTATCATCCTTCTGAAGATCTCACTTAGCAAACAAAACTTTCACAAGATGTGTGGCAAGGATCAGAAATCTCCATTTTATGGCATGCAAAAAACTCTGAGAGCTGACTGTTACAAGCAGTAGACAGAGGAGTGTCCATACAAACAGCATAATGCACAAAGGCAATCTCTGCTTCTTCATTCTTGCTGTGTTGTACATCTTTATGAAACTTCAAGGGTCAGCACAAGGCTGCTCAGGGCTTCACCCAGTCAGAGTGTGAAACCCCCCAGTGACTTTTAGTCAGAAATACATGATTTTAGAAATCTAAGCACTTCCTCTCTCTCATGTGTAGGCACACATATATGGGCATACACATATGTATGCATCCATGTATGTATGAATACACATATATATGCATTTATGTGTGTATGCATACAGATACGTACACATACATACATATATATCTGTATTTGTGTATATAAATATGCATATATCATTCTATTAAATAATATATTTATATTAATATAGATTAAATACATTTAATATAAATATAAATTAAAAATAAATATACACATACACATACATATTGGTCATTCCAGGGAGAGATACATACTATCTCTGTAAAGACAGCACTTAGATGATCCAGATATTCAAATGCTCAGTCTGGACCTCAACTCAGATTGCATACAGTAGCTGCTGAGCCTTAGGACAGGGTGAAAAGGACTTTTCACTTATTTGAATTATGTCTAAATTCTCAGGTGCCTATGGTTTCACAGGGCAAGTTGGCTGCTCAGAGCTGCAGGACGGGGGGTACTCATCTGCCATAAGCACTTTCAGAAAACCCCTCATTGCTGGGGATTGGAAAGAATTGTAGTAAAGGTATTGGCACACCTGCCCTAAATCATGGTGAGATTTTGCTGAATCCTCCAGTAGACAGTTAAGACAGTAATATAACTGCTGTGCACTTTCTAATTGAACGTGTTCACAAGTCATGTATATAAGTAACTAATAATACATGGTATTATTCACACAAAGATGGCATGGCTGAGACTAGCTTATGCCCCCACCCCATCAGGCAAGACAAAAGGTACTAAGAATAACTGGTGGAGTGTAGAACAGCCTTAAGCCTGCCACATAAGAAATTAAAGGTGTAACCACCAACTAGCTGGATTACCTTTTGACTAAAGTGTCTTAAATCCACTCTGGCATCTTTCCACTCTGAGTTGACTGAAGTGTATTTTGTTACAGTCTAAGATCTTAAGGTGCTATAAAGCCTCACAGGAGAAACAACTGTTCCTTTTGAATTTTCTTAACATTTCATTATAAATAAACCAGACTGAAACCTGTGCTAAGTCTCACAACACCTGTCTTGTTGTATAGAGATGTACCTGGTAATCTGCAATCCTACCCCAAAAGAATGGAGAATGATCCCTATTCCCCTAAGGTTTTGATATTATTTCACATATAGTTATACACAGACATATGTTTATATGTATTTGTGCTCACTTTTGTGTTTGCATACACACATACAAGTATGTATACATATTCAGCCAGCCTAGAACAGTCTTAGCTCTATTTAGGAGGATGTGTAAGCCCACAGTGTGTAGGGATACAAGACCTGGTGAGCATCCCGTTGTAAAGTGAAGAAGGGCCTGCTGCACCTACAGGCATGTGTGCCTCTCCTCCTGACAGCCTGCCCATCCCCTGCAGAGGCCTCAGCTGTACACCACCTTTAGGAACAACAATCTGTTACAACCACAAACTCAGAAACTTCCAAGCCTTGGCTCTAATTTTCATCTAGCAGTTTGATGCACTGGTTGTAAGAAAGATGGGAATCAATAGTTTGATCTATTGATATAGCAAGATTATACCAATGAGCCAGTCAAACAGAATTCCCCACAAAGTGATTTCAGAAAGGTCCAGAACAGTTGATAGGAGCCTGAAACAACAAAGTGATTTCTAGGCAAGATGACTGACCACTAGGCAGAGGGGAAAAAATATGCAGATTAAGTCCAAGTTTTACTTGTTTCCAGCTTAGCACACAGTTGTGTTCAAGTGCTTGCCAATTCAGATTTGCATGTGACTAAGCAGGTAACAAATGACTTCTGTGAAAGAGTCAAAGGATTTATTGCTACTGCAAAAAATGGTCTGATTCACCGTAAGTACTGCAGTGTCATTGTAGTTCTTACAGATACCACCATCTCGTGCCAAGGATATATTCCTAATGTTTACTACTTATTAGTTGGAAGTTTGGGGTGTTTTTTTTATATGAAACACAAAGCGGCTTTTTTTGAATAGTGGTATTTCTTTGCACTCCTAAATTCAGATCAGTTTCTAGGATCTTTGAAAAGAAGATCACTAAGATAACCATGACAACCCTAAAACAATATTTCTGGTTCACTACTTGTAAAAACCTGCTTCTCAGTTTTTTTTCAAAGTAACTTTGTTTAAATGCACTACGAAAGATGTAGCCTAATAATAAGAAAGTCATGTAAAGTCTTTTACGCTGACAAATCCCCATAGCATTCTACTGTTGCTAATCTTCTGGTCTTCCAGGTGAGACACAGAAGCCTGACTATTCACATAAACACAGATTATTCACAAATGAGGACTGAAATACAATTTCCAGAAGCAGCCCAGATTTTGCAGCCATCTTGGCATTTTACAGCAGACATTATACACACAGGGCCACTAAACTGGACTAAGCTGGTGACTTGAGAAGTTCTGCGAGGCATGGGAAAAAAACTTTCACTTTTGAGTAATAACATGAAAGTTTTAATATTTACACAGAACTGACTAAACTAGAAATAGAAGGCTTTATTATTTAAAATGGAAACATTTTTGCTTTCCTCAGATACTTTCTTTCCTACAGTTCAACCGCAGAAGAATTTTTGCAGCTGTGTTACAAATGCCTGACAATTGTGGTTGGAAACAGGGACTGTTCTGTAGCTAGCACAGGAAGGCTGGATACAGCCCTTGCTGCAAAGCATTCCTCTGAGAAACAGGATAGTGGGAAGCCAAAGCAAATAGCAAAGGGATATAGCAAGAGAACATCTTCAGACGGTATCTATGGTGTTCTTTATTTTCTTTTAGTTTTACAGTAGGAAAATTTTGTTTTTCCCATCTTTGATTAAGTTGGCAGGAGCTTAGTTTATGATCTTGCTTTCTCTGTCAGCCAAAAACCAGGCATTTGTTCTTACAGAAAAAAAAAAAAGAAGAAACTTTTACTTCTGATTCTGTCTCAGTGGAAAAATAATGAGGCAATTCAACTACTACATCTGGATTACAAAGACTATGAGCAAAAAAAAAAAAGTATGTTTGCAACCTTAACTTACGAGCTTTTACAGCAAAATAGCCAAGAGATCGATTTATCCCATTCTCCTTTCCTGTCAAGCTTTGTTCCTTCACCCTGCACAGATATTTTCTCCAGATTTCTGGACTAACTTTTTTCCAACTTTTCTGAAGGTTTTTGGACCATGAGCATTCTTTAATGTCTTGATCCTGTCTTGAATCAGTCCCAAGTAGCCCACCAAGTAAACTTCACTGATTCCTCACTGTTTAGCAGATGGAATGTACCTGCCAGCTTGTACTTTTATTGTAATTGCAAAAAAGGTGCTAAATATTTCTTATGAATTTCAGCCTTATACTTTCTAATATGAAGTTTTCTGCTTGTCCTATATAGCCTCAGCTTCATATTACCAGCTATACGTCTAACCAACAACTCATCTGCATAGAAGAATTCCCTCTATGTTCTGTTGGTTTTGATATGGATGAAGCAGAGCTGTGCTAAGAAAAGAGAACAGCCATATGGTGTACAGATTTCTTGAGGGTAACCTGTGTACAGTATAATGACTTACAGCAGAAAGAGATAGAAGGAAGGATCCTGGCCACAGAAGGCTGGGAAATGGGAACCTAGAAAAGAAAGTATGAGTTCATCAGAGTGGGATGTGGACACAAAAGAGACAAGAAATGGGAGAAATCTTGGCAGCAGAAGACAGACTAAGAAGTTGCAGGGAAATGTCCCCAGCAGCACTGAAATGATATGGGTGGAGGATGGAAAGAAACACAGGACAGATGGAGGGTGAGGTCAAGGTCTGCCTGACAACATGGAAGAAGGCATTAAGTGGGAAGCATGATACAGGATATGGTCCTAACAATGGAGCTGTGGTTTTGCAGGTGCATTAACACAGCTAAACAAACAAACATGAAGAAAATCTCTCATACTGTGGCTTCCCGGCACCTTGCAATTTTTCTAAAGTCAATATTGCAAGTTTATCATGGGCCCTGAAGCTAGAGAGTCTCTCAGGCAACCACCTAACTAATTTGTACTGAGGGAAGATGCTGGCTCTGCATACATTGTCATGAATGACTAACTCCTAATTACAATATACAGAGCCTGGTTTACCTGTTATAGAAATGAATCAGAAACAAGACGCGAAGAACAGCATGGCAAGTAGTCAGTAGCTTGTATTTTACATAATATTTCTGTATTCTTCATGCAACAGTGAAGTTTCTACCTTTTTTCCAACCAGTGGCGCATTTTGGCATGCTAGGGCAAGAGTTGAGGACTGCACTTCCTAGTTTTGTCAGATGCAAATGCATGTTGTCACTTTGGCCAATATTAACTACAAATCTTGAAATCTACATTATTTCCAGAAGTTGCTGCTGCCTTAAGCTTGAAAGAATTTCCTTGCCCCTGTAGGGCAGAAAATACTAAACAAATATATTTGCAGCTTAGTGGTATTTTATCAGCTCTAAGTAAAAGTCATCCCCTGAAGATCACAGATTATGAATGCTAACTTGGTTGTTTCAACATAAAGGATTTTTTTTAATCTGACATCCAGTCTGAACGCAGAGTTTTTAGGAGATCCTGGTTCTGTACTGCTCTGCCAGAAACACAAGGGCAATGGTTTGCATTTCACAGAGGTTAACAAAGAATGAAGTTCATTCTTTACATTTGCCAACCATAATCAGTAGTTATGTAATATCACTCAGTTCTTGCTACTGGATGAGAACCTTGCTGTATTTCACCTATTAGAAACAAACAAGCTTACTGTTAAACAGAGTATATTGATCCCCTCCTTGGACCAGAGTAGATTACTGAGCATAATCTCATAAGCAGAGAAATAAACAAGAAGATGAGTGAGGTAAAAATTGCTGCTTCCCTGAAACTCTGGGTGGTACTACTTAAACATGCACTTGTTTGGGTAAAAAGGGGGAGTAGCTGGAGAAAGATTACAGGAAAACAGGGCTGAGAGAAGCTTCCTGGGTCACTGACCTTGGCTTTCTCCTGATATGGATCCTCTTTCATCCTCAAGCCATACTTGTTCCTCATATCACCACAGGCATTGCAGGAGGTTTTTCTCTGACTTTGCCTTGGAGGAATTACTTCCTCTGCCTGCAGGATTTCTGACAGTTTTCTATAGATGTACTGCAGAGGCAAGTGGCTTTTACATACCTCTTCTGACTGCTGATGCTTTAGGTCATGATGGCATCAGAGGCATGGTGAAGTTGAAACTGACCACTTCAGTGCCCAGATGCACAAAGATATTCAAAAGGGGTGCATAGGGAGCAAATGTAATCCACCTTCAATGACGGCGGTAACTCACTTGGAGTAGACTCTGCAGGCTCACTGCAAGTCTTAGCATAATGGTACTGCATCAGAGATAGGTTGGCAGCTCTACTGTAAAGGAATGAACTGTGAGATTATGCTTTCTGAATCAGCAAACTCCGGGAAATCAGAGTTGAGACATTTTGCCAAGCTGCTGTGTAACTTCTGTTACTGTTACCTAACCTGTATCTCCTCTATAGATAAAAAAGTTACACATGACACTAGCCGTGCAAACATACATTTTTCCTTAATTGAAGGAGTTGATCTCAATAGTCAATAACAGCCTGCTTTCTTCAGTCATGTTCCAAAAACTCTGCTATGACCTCCACATTATTTAAAAAAATGAATGGGGTTTATTTATATATGAATGCTTGCATTGTCCCTTTGCTACCTCATAGCAGAGAGACACATGTGGAGTCATCCCTAGTGTTTAAAAAAACAGTTCATTCTCATGCATGTAAGCAATAACAATATGCTTGTGCTGTTGTGCAGAGAAAAGAGACAAGGTAATTGTATCCTATCTAGCATGCTGATAAAAAAATATTAGTAATAGTTGAATCCTCTGACATTTCTTTGTATTTAATAAAATAATTCCTTTATAATTTTCACTCTTGAGGAAAGGCAGAAGTTACAAAATTGGAATTCCTCTGTGAATATCAAGCCTTCCGTTTAAGAGAGGAATAATATTTCCCTTTTTCACAGGCAATTAGATATTAGAATAATAGTGCCCTTATTAATTATCTGGATTAGTCAAGAATTTGCAAAGTGCACATAAAAAGCAAGAGAAGGAAGAAACACTATTTGAGACAAAATGCCTCTTTCCACGCATAAGGGACTGGGACTGTGGAATTCCACAGTATAACCCAAACCTCAATTTTATTAGATCTACCCACGAAGAAGTATCAAAGAGAACTCTAGGAAAATAAGGCTAATACAAATGAAATGCAGAAGCACACTGACAGCAGATGTGACCAGTCCTGCTGCTCAGCCGGCAGAGCACATCAGTTCTGATGCTGCACACACTGAGCAGCTGGTGTGGTAACACCCCCAGACTAATTCTAATGGCAGCCCCAGGACATTGTTCTTAAATGTCACCTACACCCCTTCTGTGATACTGAGACCAAAATGTACTGTCTGTATCAACCTATTGGGAAGAAATAGCTGCCATTCCACCTTAGGTCACACAGGCTGCAAAGAAACAGAGTTCAAGCCTCTGCTCCCCGTAAAACTGTAAGAAACTATGGTGCCACCAACAGTGTGCCTTTGCTCTGCTGTCCTTGCTGAAGTGATGGTCTGAGAATGGCAGCAAGGTCTGAAAGTAACTTCAGTTGTATACATTTTACAAAGCTCACAGATAAGAGCATAAATGATGTTGTGTTCACATCAGATGAACACAATGCAGTCCGCACCCTGTTTCTCATAGTTTTTTGTGTCCTAGTTTTTCATCTCTTTCTTTTTTTTTTTTAAATCAGAGTTGGTTTGCAACAAAACAGAACATGGAACTTTGAGCTTCTGGGTCTCACTCTGCTTCCTTGGAGCCTACAGGACCATTTTTCCTCAGGGCACTGCATCCTGAAACTCTGCATCTCTGACATATATTGGTGAAGTATGTTTCAATAGTAAGAGATGGTTTTAGTTCTGAAGACATTGGCTCCAGTACAACTACACTGTTTTAATCAGATTTACTTCCAAACTATGTCACTAAAAGATTAGCATTTCACCAGCTTTGAATTATGATGCAGTTTAGGTTTGATTAGCTGCAATTTAAAATCCTCTTTTTTTTTTTTTTTTTAGCTTTTAATGTAAGACCTCCAACTTTCTGTGTTTCAAATTTTCCATGATTTTTGTCTCCTTCTTTCCTTATCTATTTAGGCTTCAGAGAAAGGTCCCTCTCTTTTCATTCACTGGTTGAAATTTGAAAGAACTGTTAGTGTAAATTTAGCTAGCAAAAAAAATAGAAAAAAAGAGGGGAACGTGGTCACTTGTTAGCTACAAAGCAAAATTTAGAAGACAAGAATTGCCAGAGTGGACCAGAAAAACAAAGGATAAGTGTAATATCCATGTGCAAGATGAACCTCTCTCTACCTGTAACATAGTTTCACAGAATTATAGTGTAGATTAACTGTGTTGATAATACGAAGAAACTTTTCTGAACTGAAGGCTTACTACTCATTCTTAATCCTACTGCTCATTTCAATACTGAACTCAACAAGCTCAGTAAGCTGTGAATATTTGTTGAATACTATCCTTCAATAATGGTTCCATCAGTTAATTGCATAGCATGTCAAATACTACTTCTGTGTATCTCTCATAAAGGTCTTTCATCTCACTGAGCGCCATTTTAGCTCTGTATAATAGCATAGACCTACAATGATCATCTAGTCTGGATGCCAGTAAGCATAAGTCAATTGCCTTCTTTACAGCTTGTAACATTTATATTCCTGTTACATACCGTCTCACTCTGGCTGCCAACCTAAGTAATCCTAGTCCTTTTAATCTCTTAAGAGACATGCTCTCCTGTGGCTGCTATGGGGACAGAGGGAGAGCAGCAGCCAGTGCTTCTCTGACCAAAGCAGCTCTTGCTTTCTTCCCTGCAGACTTAGAGACTTAGAGGGTTAGGGGGAGGAAAAAAGAAAAAAAAAAAGGAAATCCTCCTTAGCACCAGTCATGAGATGATTATGAACAGCTCTGGCTATGAATGAGTGCTAAGAATAACCAGAGATAATTCCACAGGACTCATAAGGACTTTTGGTGCACACAACACCAAGGCACCAATTTTCATTCAAAAAGCATTTTAAAAGAGAGGCGAAAAGCTGCCAGTTTGAAAGTGTTTTTCAGAAAACTAGCACCTGTCTGGAACAGTGTGTGGGACTGCTTGTGTTCAGCTGCCCGTCCTCCATAAGTAGTCAAAAGAAGGAGAGCTTCTAATCTTATTCTAAGCACAAATAAGCAAATAGGCTTCACTGCAAAGTTTTTAAAACAGCAAAGTCTTGGTTATGATTGGTGACTTGGTGGACAAGGAGTTTTATTTTTGCTGGATCCAGTTTCAATAAGTGGTAATGAAGATTAGCTAAATAACATTCTCACCTTTTTAAAAAACACTTGTATAACCAATGTGTGTGCTGGCTTTGCTCACTGCAGTACTAGGAAGTCATCTCCAGCAATAACAGAACACGCTGGCCACACTTTCATCTTCCTTTTTTTTTTTTTTGAAGGAAATACTTGAAGATAGTTTCTGCTGTGGAAGAGGTATAAACAGCTGCCCTTCAAAATAAGGGGATATGCTATGACTACACCAAAAGGCAGAAGAGTCTAGGCTAAAATGGCAGGAGACAGAGGTAGTCAAAGTAATATCACATTTTAATTAGATTTTCGACACTTAAACAGTCATTACTGTTAACACAGATAATAACAGGCAGAGGCTGTACAGGATGATAAAGCAGATTCTGACTTTTCCCTACTAGGTAGCAGAGATTACTGTTGCAATGCCTTTGGAAACCATACAAATATGTCTTTCCAGGGAGCTCCTAAAAGTATTTATTTACCTTAGAATCACTATACTACTACATAGTAGCAAGCCAGCTCTTCTTGACATTTGTGGTTGTATTCTTGCTTTATCAGGAAATATCACTTGCAAATCTAGTTATCAAATCCAGGTAGCTAGTAAGTAAGTACCATGTGGTACAGAGCTTCTTCAGCATCTCATTTTCATTTCAAATTCTTTTTTTACTTATTTGACATTTTCTCTGTTGAAAAGCCAGAAGTTTGGATCGGAAATTGTTCATCATCACTTGCTGATACAAGTCAAAGCTCACAAGTCTCATGCTGGGCTGGTCAGTATTTCTTAATGTTGCAGAAATAATTTTTCCCATGCTATGCTTATTGAACATTGAAGAGTGGCCCTCAGGAATTTTTCTATTGAGATGGACACAGGATTTTGTGTTAAATGTAAACTTAATTATTCTGTTGTTTAAGACATTTCAAAGAAGCTAATACACAGGGCCTGTGCCTTAGCACTTTCCTACAGCCTGGGCCAGCCATAAAAAAGCTTCAAAGGCATTCAGGATGTCCTGTTGATGAAATATACTGCACAGTAGGTCTTGTTCTGCTTCATCTGGGGCTCTGTGTGAATACTCTCCACTTGTTCTTCATTGTTTTGTACCCATAAAAAACCTTTAGGATATTTGTCCCCTTATCTGATAATCTTTATTCTCTAAAGCTGTGATTTAAAATGGCTTTGTATGCCTTTTCCTGAACTCTGAGTAGTGTAGAATCGTTTTAGAGGACATTAAATCCTAATTGTCTGTTAGTGTGTCATGGCCAGTGAAGCTCTGGCCTAGAATTTCACTCAATATAAACTTTTTTTTTAGTTCAATGCATCTTACCTCCAACGGACCAGTAATACCAGGTGAGATTCACAGAAAAAGAATAAGAAACTCTGTAACATTAAGTACTATTAAATACCAAAACCAAAAGCAACCCAGATTTGCAAACAGTATATTCTTATTTATATTCTAAAAACTCAACAACAATTTCACAATATTAAGGAAAACCTCTTATTTTTCATTTCTCCTGATGAGCTGTGCATGAGCTGGAAATTGAGAGCAAACTGCCCTTGAATTTGAAACACATGTTGCTTCTCACCTGGTTGTTAAGTTACTGGAATACCTCTGAAAAATATTTTTCCCTATGGGAAGTCTTTCATTCCCTGTTTGGTGAAGGCAAACTGCCTTATAGGCAGTTCAAAGTGTTGTATTGCATTAAGGTCTCAAGTTTCTTGTAAAACTGAATTCCCAAAGTCTGTTGTGTAATACACCAACACAGTTCTGAAGTGCTGTTTTTCACGTATACTTCAGCTCTGCACAATACAGAACACTGTAAGAATGTACAACACAGTGAAACAGCTGTAATCAAACATAGAACATGACTAAAAAGCATCATTCAGATTTATAGGTACGTAGAAATACGGCTATTCATGAATCTTTAATGGCGACAAAGACTACTTTGTTCCCTTATCCAAACATTCCTAAAGGCAAAATCACTTTCTATAAAAGCTTTCCTCAGTGCAGTGCCCATATAAATTGCCCAGCAGTCAGCTCAGTAGGTTGATTTCTTTAGAATACATTCACAGCAAGAAAAAAAATGACACTAATTTAAAGACACTCAGATATTTCTGAGGCAATTTTACCAAATTTAGCAAGCCATTTCCAGATTGGCAACAAGTGACATGAAATGACTCTGAAAGTGTTGGTAGCTTCATTGAGAAAAAGGACAACTCCTTAACCAGTTAAACTGCAGGAAAGACAACTTTTCAGCTAGCCAGCTTCAGGTGTCTACTAAAGAGAGAAATTCCTCCCTAAACTCTACTGATCAAGTAGCTATTAACTATACAGGGAACCTATTACCACTTGCTCAGATGTGGACATCTACACCATAGGAAGCTCTTTTCATTAGATAAATCCCTCCCAGTGTGCTGCTGTGAACGAACCAAAGCAAGGCCGTGGCACAGCTTTGGGTCTGACCTGTCCCCAGGAAGAATTGTCAGGTGAAATTGTAGGAGTTGCAGTGATTCCTATTACCAGATTATCACTGTGGGATTCACTTGGCATGTTGATTTATAGACGCGGATTATTGCTCCACCCCTGACGGTGCTCAAGACCAGGTTGGACAAAGCCTTGGGTGACATGGTTTGGTGTGAGGTGTCCCTGCCCATGGCAGGGGGATTGGAACTGGATGATCTTAAGGTCCTTTCCAACCCTAACTATTCTATGATTCTATTCTATGATTCTATTTCAGGTATGGAAATGGCAGAGCAGGGAATTTCATCTTTGTCATCTGTTTTCCTGGCTATGACCCTAACATACAAGTTACTGTCCACCCGTCTGTGACATATCTTTTTGCTGCCCCTCCCTGCTCTTTCCCGCTCCCCCTTTCCAGTACTACGGCGTAAATTAACAAAAAATGGAAAAGTTTTGATTTTTCACTGATGTGAAGTAGAAAATACTTGAATCTTGGGAAATTTAGATGAAAAAAACAATTTGCAATCCACCAATCCAAAATTACTTGCAAAATCTATATACTGATACATTTTTGAAAGTAAGCATTTTACCACTGTATTTTCCAGTGTTTGTTTCCTGTCTACTTAGCACAGCAAAACCAAAGATAGGGAAATAGATCCCATAAGAAAACCATCTTGGAATGCTGTTTGAGCTTCCTTTCTATTCAGTGTAAGGGTTGGTGTAAAGCATCCAGTGCTTCTTACTGTGCAGTTTTATCCACATAACATCAACATTAAAGTTTGCTTAAAGCAAATTTCCTATAATTCTTTTTGGAGTATTTGAGGAACTCAGACCTACTGTCCTTCCTTGACTGCTTTATATATATAATTTTGTTAGCTGGGGAAGATTTCATAATTGCTGTCCTATGTGCATTAATTAGTTAAGGAAAGATGGTTTATGACATTTTTCCTGCCTGGCAGGAGGGTTCAGCACAAAGTAGGACTACTGATGAATTGGGATTCAGCAACAGTGCCCAGATTTCTTGGCTAGAGCGCATCTTCTTGTCCTTCAGCCATGAAGGACATTGTACCACACACTACAACAAGGGGCAGAGGGATACACTCCATATAAGGTGGTCTAAGAAGAGTTAGTACAACAGAGAGAGATCATCATCATTAACCTGCTACTTATTCAGCTATGACTTGATTATGTTCAAAGCTTTTTACACTGTGCTATCATACGTACTGTGGATCTTCCTGTAGTGGCTACTTAGGGCAATTTTGCATAGACGTACTTAAAGGTGTGGATTTCTGTCCTGTTTTCCCTGATGGAAGAATTATGTTTTCTTTTTTCAGCAAAGAGCTTAGACGATGCACTCCTTCCCTTAAATAACAGTTTGTTATCCTTCATTTTGTTGAATTGGTATTTCCTTGAATATTTGCCCTCATCAGTACTTTGAAAACCAGTATGTTCGGGCTGTATGCAGCAACAGGGAGATTGCCAAATACAAACCCTACAGCTATATGACATTATTAAAACTACTTATCCTTTCTTTATTCACTTATGCTTTGGGGAAATATTTATGTATTGAATTTCATGAGACATCATCCAATTTCTCTAATATGGTAGATCATCATACAAGGGATGATTAATCTAAAGTTAAATGCAGCAATATCAAGATATGCTTTGTCTAAAAAGCAAAAAAAAAAGGGTTTCTAGCCACTGAATGTTTGAGCACCTGCAGTACCTACAAACACATTCACAGATGACTGAGTAGGCTAACATGTTACTTTTCTCATAAGGCATTGTTTGGAAGGCATAATTAACCTACAAAGGTTTACACTATTTAAGCTTGAGAAGCAGCAGCGTTGAGAAAATGAAAATGTTTTCAGAATATATCCCAAACACTTTCTCAGCAACATGATATCTTATTAAACTCATTTCACTGTTTTTCATCAAGTAGTCATATTGCCCTGAAGGTTGTTCTGCTTTGATGCTGTCTCATGGCCTGACACCTGAGAAGGCTGAAAGATGTCTCAAGCTGTGGGGCTGCTGCTGTTGACCTCATGTTTTTATCTCACTGAACACATCTATGCAGAAGTTCAAATCACTGACAGGAGCACAGTCTGTTCAGCCCCTACTACAAAAATACTGAAAGTCCTCCCTGGCTGTTTTGAGAAAGATTGCAATGATTCCTGTCCTACCTCCACAAGATGATTTGCGCCTGTTTTCATCCTTCCCTTTTTGCACAGATTTGCAAACTCATTTTCTCCAAGGAGAGAAAAGTGTGATAGTGCTTGATAGATAAAAGCTTTTCATGCCTGATGACATGAAAGGTCTCAAATGAAACACAAGTTCAAGAATCTAGCCAGCGGCAAGATTGATTTAAATTTTGGGTTATGACTCCAAATGAATAGATGTCATAAATTATTGGCCCTATACGAACAAGCAATGTATGTGAGGAATATACAAAACACTGGCCCATTATATAATAACCTTGCACACTTCCAAACTAGATCAGCTACTATGTATAGTAAAATCAGTTGTATTTTAATTTCAGTGATTGAGGCATTGCTTTGAAATTGCACGTCTAACTAAAAAGTCTTTGGTGCTACTGAAGAAATGGTATGCCACGGTAATACTTACTACAGTATGGTATTACAGTAATAAATAGTGATAACTAGACTACAAGGAAGTCTTGAAAATATTTGAAGGCTAAAGCGTACATGGTAAACTTTTTTACTAATCTAATATTTAAAATAGCCATAAAACCTGTTTCCAAACCCTTCAGTAACCAGAGCAATATATGGAAAAGAGCTGCTGCATAACTGGATCATGGCTTTCAAATAGAGCACTCCTTATAATGTATTTGTTACATAGTCTAAAGCGTAGACATTAAATATTTTTTCCTAAAAAATCACTCAGATAACCTGGAAATACTGTCATTATAAAGAAAGTAGCTGTACCAAATGCTAAACTAGTGAGGGTCAATCACGTTTTAAGCCCAGCATATATGTTCAAAGGCAATATTTCTATCCAACTAGAGTAATTTTGTTAACAATATCATGGACATATTCATACAACATCTGGTTTTCTTTTAGCATGAAATAAGCCTAATTTGAAAAAAAAAAAATCCCTATATTGTCTCTACTGTGTAGTGCATTAGTCACCCTATCCTTTACAGATTAAGCTCTTTGGCATTATAGGAGAAATCATCTGCTACACACTGGCATCAAGCAAAAGCAGATTCATAAACTCTGCCCTTAATCTCTCTTTCAGTTTTCTTCCAATTAGAAACAATCTTTTGCTGATACTCTAATTAATACTTACACATTAAAATATTAGACATTATAGCAGAAATCATCTGCTGTATTCTCGCATAAAGCAAAACTAGGTTTGTAAGTCCTTGCCCTTAATCTTTCTTTCAATTTTCTTCCATTTAAAAACAATCTTTCCCCAATACTCTAATTAATGCAAATGATATTCACGATTAGTTAGTATTATGCTAATCTGAGCCCCAAATTTACCTAAATCTACATGGTGTTGTCTGAGTACCAGATTGCTTTGGGTTTCTAAGTAAAATTACATTAGCCTGCCAGCTGTACAAAACACCATGATAGAGTAGAAATCCAAGCAAATCATCAAGATTACATTAGTTTTCTTTCTTAATGAACAACTGTTTGCATTAGGGATTACAGACAAATTATGATTTTCCTCTCTGTACCCAGGCAGGCAGGCATCTGTTGATAAGTTTCAGTTTTTTTCCTGACTGTCCCTAAATAGATTGAGGAGTGCTAAGGCAGAGAGACAGCTCTAATATTGAATGTAATTGAATTTTTTCCATTACAAAACAATCACCACCCTGGGGCTCACTGCTAACCTTGAATTTCACTCTTCCAGGGCTGCCTGAAATGAGGGAGGAACCCAAGTGGGGTATTTTTGGAGAGCTTTCAGTCACCCAGCTTCTCCTCTCCTCCTACAGAAGCAGATTACATACCTTAGAGCCATAACTGCTTGTCGTTACTCTTCAAGCCAATTTCCAAAACTGTGTTGTTGCAATTTCTGGTGCTCTGATATAAACAGTGTGTCGCCAAAAAAAACATCATGTGTGGAAAACAGATCGCCGGGCTTATGCTTCATAGTCTGCATTAGCAGTGCATGTGGGGAAACTAAGCTATGAAAAGTTGGGACATAATGAACATGGTACCAGCAAGACAGCTAATCTTTAAAGTGTAACGGTGGAGCACAGTTTTCTGTACATACACAATTTAGCAGCCTGTTCAAGTTTGTCCCTGTTTCGTGTCAAACTGCTGTAACATGCTTGTTATTATGTTCTGCTTGATTTAATTATGCTCCTAGTGTACAGGTTTACTCATTCTTCCATGCACTAATCTCATCTCCAGAACTCACACTGTGACAGCTCATTATTGTCAGCAAAAATGTAGGACGCTGATAGGAAAAGAAAGGCTCTGATACATTCATCATTGTACATCAAGACCTCCTGATTACAAGATAAAAGTAATGAGTTAATTGTGGATCAATCTGTAGAGTGCAGGACAGTAAAGGGCAGGTAAATAACCATCCATGTCTTGAATGACAAAACCAAGGAACAGCAAAATAATTCCGGACAATTTCTTCCCTTTTGTCAAACTGTGCTGGTATTTCAACTCCCTCTTAACCTACCTGGAGCATCAGTTATATACGAAAGTGTATCAAAGGGCACTGCCACTGTTGTGAAATCTATTAAGAAATGCTAATGTACCTGAATATCCTCCAGAATGCAACCTCCCTTTCACTTTGTTCAAATGGTTTCTGATTTTATATGATGAAAAAACTAAATCTATAAATATCTACATATGAAGTCTACATCAAATGTTACTAATTCTATCATATTATAAAACTCACTTGAGAATGTAAGCCAAAGTCTGAGTGACTTTAAAAATGTTTTGGAAAAAAATATTTATTATGATACTTGTTTCTGTCTGTCTGAAACAGGTGACCTGCAGTTCTGTCTTCACTGGGTCTTATTAAATGTAGCAGCTTTAATTGAAGCAAGATGAAATCAGGCTTTCTACTAGAAAAGTTGCCTGAGAGCCAGCACAAATGAGTCTTTTCCCCTCCATGTTTGTGATATTTGGTAAACTCTATAAACATTCTTTTGCTGTTGACCATCTATACAGAAAATTAAAATTGCCACTAAAATTAGGTAAGGAGGAGACAATCTTCACAGTACATACCAGGAAAGTTCTAATTACACATCAGTATCATTTGAGATATAAAAATTTACAAATACTGTATCAAAAATACCTGGCATTATACCATGCAAATTGAATTATTCACTCTAAGAATAAATAAGATGGTTCAGAGTTTAAAACCCCCTACAGTTTCTGCTTACAATGTGGTAAACCACACTGATAAGGCTGAATTAGATGGGCTGAAAATCTGAATTATTATACTCTATTCAGTGTAGACTTTCTGTTAGTTACTGATATATCGGTTTGCTTATTAATTTGTGAAAGAACACTAACAATTAATGGTATTCCATCTAATTAATTATATGCTTTATCATTTGTCAGTAAGCTATCTGGAGATAATTCTGGTAGCACAATGGAAAAACACATCTGGATGAAGTGGCTTGAGGATTACTGTACTACATTAACTTTGGGTAAGAGTTTTCAGTAATTCAGAACTGATGTGTCATTTCTATTAACACATTCACTTTGTTCTAATCTAAGTTTTGCACCAGTCATTCGGGCAGCAGTGTTAACTGTAATGCAATTTACTTGAGCAAGAATAAAAGGACATTTTCTCCTTCCATTTACAAAAACTCTAAGGTGGTCTCAGCCTTAGATGAAACTCACTATGCTTTCCTCTCTGGAATAATATCCAGGTTCATAACTACTTTGGTTGAAAAGAACAGATTCTTATGACAAGTCACAAAATTGCAGTCAGATGCATCAGATAGGATTAAAGTGAAAAGGACACTCACCAAGGTGCTGCTGGTGGAAATCAATTGAAATGGCTACTAAAGAATTTAATAATAATTTAAATGAAGTGAATGACAAATTGAGTTCAAACTCTGTCTTCTGAGTCCTCACCTGCCACTCAAACTTGATAATTATAAGTACCAAGGACAGAAAATTCATGGGTTTTGGGAGTGCACTGTACCTCTGTACAACTAGAGCTCAAGCCTGGGTGTAAAGTGAAAGCCAGTGCTGCTGCATTTGCCATGGGTGCTGGGTGGATAGATGTCAGCCTTCACGTCAAATACATCTAATATCTCCTTCTAATGTTGGGCCCATGAAAACACACCCAAACCCAAATTTGATTAATGGGCCAAGTAACCTCACAATATGTTCATGCAGAGTTATGCAGACTGTAATCTCGTTTCTTAGTGTGCAACTGTTCAAGCCGGGGAGAAGACTGCTCCATGACAGCAATGACTGATGAAATAAGAAACTGTAGTGGTATCATAGGTGTCACACAAACAAATGAACCAACAGCACCAGCAGCTTCCCTGTGTCCTCCAAGATGCAACTGGGAAATCCTTGTTTTGCAAGGAACAATATGCTGAGACAGTGAGCTCTGCTTAAGAAGCATGTCTGCATGACATTACGCAGAGATGTCTGCAGATATTCTGACAGGTAAAAGCGTCATCAGCCTTCCAGGGTAATGCAACAGATCTCAGTGGTTTGTGAAACTATGTTAACTTTTACTGTGAAGTAGTGCAGTGATGCTTTCATATATGGAATCAGCAGTTACTTATTTCCAGTGACAGACTCTTATAGAACGTCCTCTTGCGGCTAGCTAACAGGTAATTTTAAATGTGTTATAAAAGCAGAGCTCCTCAAAAGCTGAAAAAAGCCAGTTAGAACAGGCATGGTTCTGCCAGATGATGTGGAATATGATTGGTTAAATAGGACAACTTGGCAGTGCCACAACATGAAGGTGAAGCATTTCAAATATTAAACTGGTTTAGTTTAAAAGCCCAGCACTAAAGGATTCAGTTTGATCCTCTATTATTTTTTAAGGGGAACAGATCTGCTATATTGTAACTACAAGTTGCAAGACCAGTAGGTTTTGGTAACTGCTTTCTTTTACAGATTGCTTTTC
This sequence comes from Pezoporus flaviventris, assembly GCF_033815535.1. NCBI lineage: Eukaryota > Metazoa > Chordata > Aves > Psittaciformes > Psittacidae > Pezoporus > Pezoporus flaviventris. The sequence continues at coordinate 475,682 of NW_026892760.1, forward strand.
CTAAGAGGAAGACCACGTAACTTCATTGGATCAAATTTATTACATGCAAGAAATTGAAAGTCTTTTTTATATGAAAGAAATAAAAATCCTTGTCACATCTTCTTGAACATTGGGAAAATTTACATCTAGTCTAATGTCTCTGGCTGCAGTCTTTCCTTGATTTACAAAGAATTCACTTCACTTCCACTCGAAGGTTACATTCTTTGAGATTCCCTGAGAAGCAAGTCATCATTTAAAAGTATGCTACACAGAAAATCTCTCCCATCTATCATAGCTTTGACAAACTGACATTTCACAACGACAACGTGAGATTTGACGTTTGACATTGAATCAAAATAGATTTATCACTGCACATTCAGGCTAGTGCAAGAACAGAACTTAAATGTAGATGAGATTGTAAGGTACAAGACCTGTTAAAATAATTGATAGTGTGATTTTGTTTAGAATTCTGAATGGCTGTAGTCAAATTTTTAAGACATTTAATGATATCACTGTATAACTGCACAGAGTGGTGAAGTTGCTAGTAGCAGCTAATAAAGGGATAAAATTGACTTCCCAATCACATTGCGTTTGTAAGTTTGAAAGAGCTGATTTTATTTGTTCTCAGTGTAGTTTTTACTTCTTTAAACTGTTGTGAAGCTATAATCTGAGACATGCTATTTCAATTGTAGCTAATACCTACTCACCTCTTATTTCTAGAAAGTGCTAACAGAGTGACTTTCTTATCTTTTGTGTTTCACTAGTAACTTTTATTTCTAATTTAAATTGCAAAAAGAAATTGCAGAAACCTTCACCTATCTGTATTTACTTTAGGTCTTCCATTTCTTTAGTGAAGATCCTTTATTCAGAATGTCTTACACTAGGAGCCTGGAAAGATTTCTTAAACAGTAAATGTTTCCACTTATGATAACATTTTCAATATATCAATATTGGAATGTAGAAAATTCAGCTTTATTTCTTCAGAATTTTGACTCAGCGATCATCAAATAACATCAGAGGTCACCTATAATAAATTTCAGCTAGAAAACTACATTTTTTGCATATTAAAATTTTTGATGCAAATTAAAAAAGTATCTGGAAAAAGAACAGGAAAGTGAAAGAACAGACTGGTAACTTCAGAAGAGGAAAAGTGACTTTATTATGAGTTGCATAAGATTTTTGTAGATCCTACAGAATATTCAGCTATGGCAAGGTGCCACAGCTTGCTTCACACATAAGGTTTCTTCAGTCATAGTGCAAGTTCAGGTAAGTTACAAAGGAAAACTTGTTGAACAGGTACATGAAACACTGATGTTAATTACATCTTGAATATGACAGCTGTATATATTACAGATGTGTTATATAAAGTACTCTGCATTTTACATGCTGTAGAAGCATGCTTTAGACCTAAACACTCGCTTTCTCCTGGTTTTCAGTGCACTTTGGATCATGCCTTAAGTCAACACAGTGCACACATATTTAGTGATGCAGTTATATGCATACCTACAGGAAAACATATGTTTATGGTATTTGCTGATGTACATCTTTCTTCATATGAAAACTGTTAACATTACCAGAATGAGCAGACAAAAGGAGGCACTGTGAGGCTCCTAGTGTGGAGCTTGTGGTAGGTACAAGTACGAAGCACAACTAGAAAAAGTTATTTCACTCAGAAGGTCCTAAAATCTCATAGCAGCAAATCTAACTGGAAATTCATAACTAACATGCAAGGGACTGGAAGGAAAAAGGCACAGAAGAATTAGAAAAATCTGTGCTTGTGAATAAACACAGGTATTCTTGGTTAAAAGGACACGTTTAAGAATCTGCAATGACCAAGTGTTAAACATTAGTGACAGAACCCTGATTCTACACAAGCGTATACTGTTTGGATTTAAACCCCCTTCTTTCTGAAGGCAAAAATACAAAGTAAAATAAGAAAGCGATGAACTTTGTATCAACAACCTTTTTTGTTCCGAGATCTCATTATGATGTGTTTGATTGTAAGATCAAGCCATTAAGCAAAAAGGAAATGTGCAGTATTTGCAACAAATTGGAACTTGCTATTTGCTACTGGATCGTTCTTGCCATTAATAAAGAGACATTTAAAAATATCTAGTGTTTCTATGGGTATCAACCTCTCAATCACCTTTATAAACATTCCTTATAAAGGAAGATTATCTTGCCTGTTCCATAATTTAAAAAAATCCCCCAAAACATTAGAAACAAACATGCATTCAGGTTTTGCAGTTGAAGAAGACAGATCTTTCTGAGTTTAAACAGTCTATTTCTGAGATGTATTAAGTATACATAGTACCCGAGGTTCATATTTATTATAGGCTGAAATACAACTGTTCTGAACAAAACCTAAACCCTAAATACTTATGGTGTCTTATGAGCATAGACAGTGTGTCTTAGAAGAAGATTTTTTTTTGGATAATTATTCAGAATAACCGTTACATAGTTAATAAAGTATCTTGTAGTAAGTTATGTACACTGTTTGCATTTTTATTTAAGGAAAACTGAACAACAGTTTACAAATATAACCTTTAGTTAACCATTATTTTTATATCCACTTCTCCCCCTGAAATTTATAGAATTAAGATATTGTGTTCTAGGTCCATGAATAAGCACAGCATGTTTAATATGTCCACAGTTATACTGATATTTGTTTCTAAATCATTTAATTAAAAGTCATTATTGAGAACAAAGGATTCATTAGCAAGATGTAGATTTGAACAACTGATGGAGTTATTATGTTATGAATATCATTTTAATCCAAATTAGAAAACTGCACAGATGTGCTGCTGCATAATGTTGACATAATGTAACTCCCTTGGAATGTGATTAATATTTGTGTTAAACCAAAAAGTACATTAAAATCTGGTTTTACTAATAAATTTAGGATTGGAATAATTCTTTCAATGCTGAAATATAGCATCTAAACTGTTATTTTTGCCTCCATTTGGAATCATATGGCATTTTAATCAGTTTTAATACTATTTGATACATAATACTTTTTAAAAATGCTTCTTTCTGAAGGCAAAAATACAAAGTAAAATAAGAAAGCGATGAACTTTGTATCGACAACCTTTTTGTTCCGAGATCTCATTATGATGTGTTTGATTGTAAGATCAAGCCATTAAGCAAAAAGGAAATGTGCAGTATTTGCAACAAATTGGAACTTGCTATTTGCTACTGGATCGTTCTTGCCATTAATAAAGAGACATTTAAAAATATCTAGTGTTTCTATGGGTATCAACCTCTCAATCACCTTTATAAACATTCCTACTCACTTTATAAATGGACTTTTTTCAATTTAAAAATTCTGGAGTATTTGCCAGGTGTACTGAGCAGGACTTGATAGATAGATAGGTTCTCTCTCTTCACTGAATATGTTCTCTCCCTCACCACAAAGCTAAATGCAAAAATGCTAAGACTATGTGAAACCAAGATGGTCACATTAACTCCATCTAAAAGACTGGGATAATCAGTTAACAGTTCTCCATATATTTAGTGTTTCTTAATGTCTTGAAAGTTTACTTTTTTTTTTTTGCACTTGGTTTTTGCTGCATTCTCAGTAAAGCTCTTACTCACTTATGTTTTACTAAATATGTCCGTATTCAAAATAGCGCAGATGGAGAGAGAATGCAATTTCTGTTTGTTTGGTATTTCCCTATCAAATTAATTTATCACTATTATAGCTAAATAAAAGAATCTGAATGAAATAAACAGTAAGATAGACAGGAAATAATAGAGTAGTACTACAATATCATAGGTAGATAACACAGACCTCACTTACTAAACACTCATTCAACTTAAAGAGAAAGATAGAATGTTGTTTTCCAGAAAACAGTTTAAATGAAATTACTTAAAAAAAAAAAAACAAAACAAACAAACAAACAAACAAACAACAAAACAAACAAACAAACCACAAATAAACCCACCAGCCATTATTTTAGGAATATTCAAACTCAATGTGATGTTGAACACCCGTGCTACAAAATAATTATAAAGTTCATAAACTTACCTATAATAAAAAGATAACTTATCTATAGCACAAAACACTAGATTTTGTAATGATGCCTGTCATAATAACGTTTCTTTATGAACTTTTCATAACTATGAGTAATCATCTTAATACATTATTTCCTATTCATCACAAAGCATTTGCAATTGAATGTTTAGGATCACTCAGGAAAAGCAGAAAACCAATGAAATCAGCCTTTCTTGAGTTTTTTTTGGTTAAAAGTGTTTATATTTTACTTATACTGCATATCCTTAATAGGAACTTACTGTAAGTAACTATGCAGGAAACTGTGGTAATATTTTGTACACTACGGCACTGAAGCATAAGATACTTCTTTGAGAGAGAACAATTCACACTGTACAGGGGTTTACTTCAGATTCTACAATTGCATCTTTAGAAATACGATGCATAATAGATTGCACAGCTAAAATACAACTTTATTTTTAACCCATAATTAACAGTCTAGCATTCTTAAACTCACTTTCTAAAGTGTGCATGAAATACACACTTGTGACAGCTAACATTTACATTACCTGCACTTTGCAGATTACCAATCAGGACAAAATTCGCATGGAGTGAAAGTATTGATTTTCTTCTCCTTTTGGAAGCAATGCCAGTTTACTGAAAGCTATCCTTAGAGAAACGTTTATTAAACTTAAGACATGCTCCTTTAAAAAACCAAGCCATAGTACATGCATCATTAAGGAAATCTGCTATGCAAACATTTCACAATATTCATGTCTAAACATCTGCCAGTCACTTTAACAGCTCTTTTCAATAATGTACACTCTTACAACGAAAAAAGTCTGATTAAAGATATAAACATGAATCTAAACATAATAGTACACAGTATAACTCCCAGTGAGAAAAGCATGTTCACAAAACAGCTCATCATCTACTTTCCTGCTGTGTTCTTTTTGAAGTTACATTAATGTTCATACTGCACTAGTTCAACAAGTAGCAAAGACAGAAAAAGTCTCCTTCCCCATATTCAGAAAGTACAGAAACAATCACAAGCAGCAAACATAATTTAAATGAAATACTCCCTTCAGGTGTGACACCCTCACTGAAGGTATGTATCAACATCCACCTTTAGAAAGATAATGAAGTCCTTGCAAAGCCGTGTAGGAACGCAGTACGTGTAGGAAAGCTGCCTTCTGTCCAGGCACCGGGACTTGCTCTCCACTGGTGCTACCCAGACCCACCGCCCAAGAATAAAGTGCCTATTGTCTCAGCACTGTACTAATTGTGAAAAAAACGGTCCATGCAGTAAGCATAATAATTATGCAGACAAACAAGCAAAGGCAATCAATGAAGGAATGAAAAGGGTAAAAATACACCACCAGACAAAGCAACCCAAGAATGAAATTAATATTCATAATGGAATGCTTGCTAGCAGAAGGTCCCTTTCATGGCATGGCTATTGCATACAAGAGACCATTGTCCACACGTAACAAAATCAGTATATGCAGAAAACTTCATGTGGCTCTGCTGAGGAGAAAAGCTTTTCATTCCCGGAACACTTGCTCTCAGCCCCACTGTTTTCATTAAATAAAGTTTTGGTCTCCTTTGCCCGGCAACATTAAAAAAGTTGCCTCTCAGGGTCCACCCTTCCCTGAGCTCAGTAAGGTTTTTTTTCCACCTCCCCGCTTTCATTTGCAGCTGTATAAATATGAACAAAACCACCATGCTCGTCCAAACAAAGAAAAAATGGACTGAATATGCATATCCTCATTAACTAAATTTAATTATGACAAGCGGCATATTAATCAGTAGTTGCTCCAGTTACTGCATTCATTGGAAGGGAGGAGGACTCCAAATTAAGGGGAAGCGTGGGAGACAATCGCATACTGATTAGGAGGCTGCTCACAACATGATACAATACACTTTCTAAATAATTATTAGGAGGAAACAGAATAAAGAGGCAGATTGCTCTGTTTTTAAGACCAACTCAAGAACAATTAGCCAAGACCATGATGACAAGGCTGATTTCTTTTTTCCCGTGACTGCTTCCACCTCCACATTCTCACACCAAGTGGCTTGGCAAGAGCTGCAAAATTTGCGTTTCACAGGGAAGTGTAGGGAAAAAAAAAAAAGAAAAAAGAAGAAATAAAAAAAAGAAGAGATAGGAAGAATAAAAATTAAAAAAAAAAAGAAGTAAAAATCCCATGTTATCCTTGCTGCCTTTTTATAAAGAAGGCCCATGCCACTACAGCAGCAGAGAAATCCTGCCTAGCTGACGATGATGTTTAGGAGCTCTGCAGAGTCACTGAGCTGGAGCTGGAAACTTTTCACGCTCTGAACTTTGCAGCATATGCATTGCAGCAGTGAAGGAGGAGTTCAGAAAGGAAAACAAAAAGGCTTCCAGGCAAGGAAAAAAGGAAAGTTATCACACCAACTTACCATCCACCAGGTCCTGGCTGACATGTCATAGCATAACTGCCATTTTATGGAGCTGTCCGATGCTTTCCCTGCCATTATGCTGTCAGCAACCTTCATCAGATGCAGTTCAATGGAAGATAAGACACCTAATCAAGAAAACATCAGCAGTGGCTTGCTGGGCTACATGTAGGCCAATCCTTATCACACTGCATCATGGGAAAAGCTCCTTTATTAGCAAGAACTCCAACCTCACTGATATAAAGACAAGGATCAGGTTTTCTTCCTTCTTTTTTTTTTTTCCCCTCCTGTTTTTCTGAAGGGATTGGTGAAACTCGCCAGTGTTTCTTTGAGTATCATGTGCACACCAGCTCAGCATCTCGCAAGTGGGCGGCTAGCTGCATTGCTGGACTGTGCGGACTTCAGTTTATTTGCATTCTTCTCGGTTGTATATTGTTTGACATGGTTCGTGGTCAGCTCTGAGCGTAAGAAACGAGGGGAAAGAAACTGCTCTGAATTAGTGTCTCCCCAGCAAGGCCGCACCAGTTGTGCTGACACAGTGGGGACTTGGTTCAGATGTCGGGAGTGTGCCCGCACCGCTACATGCTTGCACACACAAACACATGTGTGCGCTGTGCACAGGTGGGTGCCCCACAGAAACAAAAAGGTAGCAGCTGCAGCTGCATCTAACCGGGGCTGCCAAAGGCTACGAACTCTGTTCTTATTCTGGACATATGGAAACAGTTTAACTCTTTGCAATCAGCCTCTAACAAGGACTAGCGAGGCTGGTAAATCGACAAGAGGAGCAGGAGGGGCTGTGGTTATTGCAGTGCCACAGACAGAATTGCAGTGCCACAGTCTTCCCCCCCACCCCCCACCCCCCCCCCTTCCCATGGATGCTCCTGATCTCCCGTGCTCGGGATGATCTAGCTGGTAAGGGGGAGGTGAGGGGCGGGGAACTACTTCAATCGCTGCTCCCTCCCTCTCCACAGCCTGGGGTCATCTGCCTGTTGTACCTACTGCCAGCAGGGAGAGAATGGATTCTTCCTGAAAGGTTTTCCATGCAAGGCTTTTCCCTAATGGAAAATTTGCAACTCCCTGAAGGAAGGGCTGGCTTTGAAGAACAAAGAATTCTGACTTTAGTTTAAGCTGTGGAAAAGTGCATATATAAGTACGCAGAGGAAATCAATAAACCCTGGCTCACATTAAAGGAGATATACAGAAAGAACATTTGGTAGTCCTGACCAAAGCAATCAAAATCAGTTTTACTGCTGTGTTGCACATTCTATGTTGCTTTACCTACAAACCCCTCTGTAGCACTTCCAACCGCTTTCAGAAATTCTCTTTAAAATTATAATATTATAGAATCATAGACTCAGCAAGCGAGATTTTCACATGCTTAGCATCTCTCTACTTATCATGGTTTCACTTTATCATCTTTGACATTCTGCTCTGTATTTTATACTTGAGAAGTCTTCGCAATCGAGAGGCTCCTTACACCTATTTGCCGTGAGCTGTAGGTAAGAAACCAGAACTATCGGCATATGGAGGTACCAACACTATGGTACACATAGTACCTACCCGGACTCCTCATTGCTGCATCTCTTCTTTCTCCTGCATGTGCTTGCCTCTTTTTTCCACAGTCTCCAGTATTTTTTCCTTCCATGAAGATCACCTCCAGAGTTAATGGCTCATGCAGCAGAAAGCCCACTGTAGCTACTGCCACAGCTGTGCAACACTCCTGCTGATGAATGGGGGTACCCATGCATGCACCCCACTACTGCAGGATGGGCAGTAGTTTGTCTAGCATGGACCTACAGCCCTCAGCTGACTGTCAGGGCTGGCATCCATGGTCCATTTAATTCGATCCTGAAACAATGACAGCACCTAAAAAAAATGACTCTGAGCAACAGAACAGCTCTGTAGCAACACCAGACGCATCAAACGATTAAAACTCCTCCCTTCTCCATGGGTGCTGTTAAAATCAGATTGCTGCCTCATTTTCTTGTGTTAAATATATGGATGAGGCCAGCATCAGTGAAGGCAGACATAGAACTATTTACTGGAGAGTCTGGACATCCCAGTCCCCTAAATATATATAATTCTTTTTTCTAGAAGAGGTCCATGCAATAGATGAGGGTGTTTTCTTCTCTTTCATTCCAGCTAGGTCACAGTGATAAATAAGAACATGTGAAAATTCTGAATCAGTGGAAGATCTGCCTATGAACTGCCTATGTTGCGGGTTGGCTCAGCACACTTGCAGCACACAGGAGGCATTAACTCACTTTGGCTGTGTCCCTATATCATGGTCAAACATCCTGGCTATGTGATAAACATTGTAAGATACAGAGTGCGCCACCAGCAGAGTTTTATCCAACTGTCGGTAGGCAGTGAGTAATCAGATGTCCTAAATGGTCCCAGGATGAATCTCTCCTGTCACCATCACTAACAGGCTCACCATCACGGTGGAACTGCACACAGCAGTCAGCTGCAGGTGTGATATAAACCTTGGACAAGAAAATGGATCCTACCACTTGCTTTCACACGTAACTGCTAACCTCAGCTAACAAATGTACTTCCCAGTGGAAGGAAACCTGGGACTAATGTGGAGTTTTCCACTCACTGAAGTTTGATCACAGGTGAAGAATCCAACTGTGTCAGCCTCTAATCTGTCTTACTAGGGCAATCCATGAATCCTCAGCAGCGCTGTGATGGCTGGGAGTGGAAGCCCACACTTTAGGTAATCACTAGCCAGTTCACAGTGTTTAAAAGAGGATAAAAGCTTTATCACACACTATAGCTACCTGAGAGGCTCTCAAACGCCCAGCCCACAGCAGATGCCACCTCTCAGCATTCTCTTCTACCAAGCCTGCTGTAACTAGTGGAGCTGCTCCATTCCAGAACACAGCTCCTGAAGCTTCAGGAAGAACACTTCTGTAGGCACAAACACCACATGGATGTCCGCTTTTGTGCAGCCAGGAAAGACAGAGTTAATGATGAGCCTCCCTTCTGCTGCTGCCTGTTTCCTTGTTTTAGCTGAGGGCAGAATGGGGATTTCTGGCACACAGAAACACAGCATCTGCAGTGCTGGTCAGTGCATGCTTCCCATACGTGTGTTGCTCTCATGCCTTCTCCTGCCTGCTGGGAGGTCTGCCTTTTTTCCCAGCCATGTCTGGTTTGTGGGTGAGAATTTTACAATGCCGTGACATGTAGAAGAGGTCTAATTTCCTATGCTGCAAGAAGATACAGTTATAGGTACAGTTATACACAGTGCAGGGACACATGTAATTGGAAAACATTTTTCAGGTTATCTTTTTTTCTTTCAGGAAAAAGATTTCTGAGGAAAGCAATCAGTATTGCTTGTTATGTAATGGCAATGCAATTCAAGGTTATTCAGACTTCATTTCCATAAGAGGGTGGCAGGTTTTAACTGGAATAACTTAAATTTTTCAAGCCAGCTGGATTTTTTAAGTGAACTTTTCAAGTGAATTTTGCTGACCCCATTTCATCCATTTATTGATTTGTTTGTTTGTGTTTGTGGTTTGGTTTGGTTTTTTTCCTCTCCTGGATAAACATATTTCCCACATTTTCGAAGGAGCAATAGATGTTAGAATAGAAAATTCAGTACCACAAAAATCCGGTTCTTATTTAAGTGAAGTAAGATGCAAGCAAGTTCATCCGTTTGCAGATACCTGCCTTCCTAGCACATTAAGACTGTGATTGCCAGCCTGACTTTTCCTCAGGGTTTTGTAACGTTTTTTACATTTGTTTTCTGCAGGCTGGCTCAGCTTTTGACTCTGCTCAAGGGGACTCATTTCATATCCAGAAGGGATGTAATGAAGATCACCACCCTTAATGAGCCCTCAGGAATCTGTTAATTTCTTTTCAGAAGGTCCCAACACATACTAATAGACAGGCTCAAACAAAGAAGTCAAAGTAAGCTGCTCTGGAGGATTTGCAGTGCTGGCACAGAGAGACCCAAACTGGTATTGTAGATTGACTTATAGAAACCAAGATCAACGTCCAGATTTTTGGATGATCTTGAAATCTTGTTTTTCTTTTCTGTAAAACTCCTTTCATTATTGTACGTCCAGAGCAACATCTTTTTTCACTAGTGGATAGAGACTATCCTAGCGACCTGAGGCTATCCATGGTATGTGGGGACCCTTCCAGTGTTGGTAATTTCCATTTCATGAAGTTAATAGGCCTCTGGACAGACACCGGTCACAGATCATATTTCTTAGGAAACTTTTTATTAACCCAGCCACCACCAAGGCCAAACCATTTATATTAGTATAGCAGACAGCTAACCACAGGCCACATTTGTGTACTGCCTCCGATAGTTCTTACTCATATGCCTGTGCACACTTACACACACTCATCACTGCTGGGCTGAAGCTGGGAAATCAGGCCCAGGCGTTTCCTCAGACGTGTGGTGTTGCAGTGACACACCAGAGGCTTTTAGGTAGGTGTCTGGAAAGCCATCCAGCCTTGTTTCACCAGATGCACACACAGCCCTGCTTCAGCCCTTCATGAGAATACAAAGGGACTGCTGGTCTCCAGAGTCCAACAGCTCTTTCGAGGCTTTCATATGCTGCCCCTCAGCATAAACTTTTCCTCTTTCCCTGATATTTTCTGGTAAATATATTCCATCCATAGTCATTGGCACTTTCAGAACCCATTCACATAAACTGACACAGAGAGGTGCTTTATGGCAACAAGATTTTTAATTCCTATTAAGGGAGCAGTATGTGGCTACAGAGGCCTGACAGCCCACTGCTCTCAGCTATGTCCTCTGGAAAATGTAAATTTGACAATTCCTTCATGCCACGGCTGTGGTAGTTGGGACAATAGTTGCTCTTACCTTTGCTTAGCCTAAATTTTCCCATTTGACATTAGTAAAGAGACAAATAAGGATTAATAATAAGAGAGTTGCAGTCAACAGCTCAGTGTCCAGCTGGAGACTGGTAACAAATGGTGTCCCTCAGGGATTGGTGTTGGGACCAATCCTGTTCAACATCTTTGTTGCTGACATGGACAGGAGGATTGAGCGTGCCCTCAGCAAGTTTGATGATGACACCAAGCTGTGTGGTTCAACTGATTGCTGGGGGGAAGGGATACTATCCAAGAAGGCATTTTTACTGACTGCTAGAGGGATGAAAGCCAGCATTTTACAACCAGACGCTTCCACCTTAGCACTTTCTTGCAGGTAGGCATACTCTCTCTTCTGGAACTCCAGTGTACACAAGAATTGGCAGAGTGCCTCTAGAAACATGCAGAGCTCCACAGTCAATTCACAAACAGTCTGACTAAGAGAGCCAGCAACAGCAGCAGCAGCAGTAGCTTCACTGAAAGTAATAAAGAAGGCTGATGTGGAGGCTGACTAGTAGTGTATTTCCAACACACCTGCTTTTGCTCCCATTACAGCTGCCTGGTAGCCCTTCAGGCTGAGCACAGCACCTCTGGGGGCAGAAAGAAAATGGGGGATGGCGGGTGGATAAGGTGGCTTCCTAAAGCCTAGAGACCCAGTTCACAGGCTGATGACATTCATGAAAGAAACAATGCTAAACTATTGTTTGCAAGTAACTCCTTGAAGTAATAAATGCTGAGTGAGGACTAGCAAAGCAGACATGGCAAAACAGCACAGTGAAAACTTCTGGTTTTAAAAGTATACATCAGTCAAACTCAGAGGCAAATAGGATGGTTTACTTGGAAAGCTAATTATGATGTAATTTCAATATGTCCACGGAAGCACTGCTGCTTGTGTATATGCTTGTGTGCTGCTATAACTTGCAACTTGGTCAGGACACAGCCAGTGGTGGAGACATGCCCAAAACTGGAGGGTTCAACTGCATTCTAAATCAGCCTCATAAAATGTTTCATTTGCATAATTTCCATTCAAATAATTCATGCACAATAATGGAGCCAATGTTACATAAGTGGAAATGCTAAAATTCTAGGATTATCTGAAATTATTTAAAAAAGAACTTCACCAAAGGCAATATATGGCATTTCTCATTTCTAAAAAAACATCCCCAAAAGAAAACCGTTATTCAAAGATCAAGGTGAAGTTATACTTGCTATTTTCAAGAAAATACTGTTTGATATTTAAGAACTGTGTGTCTCACACAAGTGTTCTTTATTCAGTAAATACCCTGTTTCATGAGGAGGGTGGCTGTCAGTGTTCAGTACAGGATAATACTCTAACAATAATCCACCTCATTTGTTGCTTGGACTTCATCCCTATGAGCTATTTGAGAATCGTAGAAATCCGAAGTGTGTCCCCTGAGATTCAGTGCTAAGAACCCCAGCAAGTCATTATGCTGATTGTTCATAATTTACTTAGAAGAAGGAATGTATTCTTTTTGCCTGCTCTTTGAAGAGAGGGGCATACCGATGTGCTTCATCAAATACACTGCACTTTTGTAACTGGATGTGGAGCAAGCACTTTGCTTGCAGCACATCTTGAGTTCAGGGCCTGCTGAAACAGTCATATCTGCCAGGACCTGCTTGGTGCTCACCATGCATTGGCATGAACAGTACAGTGCAGAGGGCTCTAGGGAAATCACTGCCCTTCCCCCAGGCTCATGTGTTTGAACACTAGATTCAGGCCCTGACAGCATGTGCTCAATGCTCCCAGGGCAGAAGGAGTGGGCATGGCAGTTGCCTTGGTTTGAGTGCTGGCCAGGGACTGTAGAGGGCACGGCTGGAGCAAGGAGGATGGTCTCAACCAGTTTTACTTGGTGAAACAAAACTCCTCAGAAAACAAAAGGAAGAGAAAGGGGAAGACACTGTTCTAGCTGGCTTCTCTCAAGAATATTTACATTTAGTTTATGTACTTCATTCTAACATTTTTGCTGAAATTACATAGAATGGGTTTGTTATTAGCTAGACAGGAAGCACAGGTAATAGTGCCCTTGGGTTTGGGGGCATCGTGTAACTGTGCTGCTCAGAATAACCTAGGAGTATCACTAACTACTGGCTCATGTCTCAGTAAGACCTATGATTATACTTGTTCCACCTGGCTGCTCAAGTAGTTTCCTCATATGAGCATTTTCACGCTCTTTCACACCCTCCTGTATTTGACAGTCCAGAGCCTGTTTTGCTTGTAAAAAATAAAAATACAGGGGCAGGGTTAAGCTGTATGTAGTGTTTGGCACTGTTGAATGGCTACAGTTGATTTCACCCAGTTGTATTACATAAGAGAGGTAAGGAAAAGGGGAGAATAGGCCAGGGATAAAGAACATCTCATATGTGAAAGATCTAGAAGCTCGATTTCCTTTTAACTGCCTGGATTGATTGGTATATGATTTAAGTACTCATCTACATGTGCTAAAAGTTAGCAATGACCAAGACTATATTACAGTGATTTAATGAAAGTCTGGCCTGCTTGGTGCTTCTTTCATTTTCCTGTGTTTCTGTGTCTTCCTTTTGTCCAGTTTTACCAGATACAGGCTAGCGCACTGTGGGCAGAGCATGAAGCAATCCAAGAAACTGACAAATCCTCTGCTGCCACACGAGATACCCCAAACCTGCAGGAGACTGCAAACATGATGAATCAGAGGTTCATGGGGAGCTCAATGACCCAGCATTAGTAGAAGCTAGCCTCATTCTTTCAGTTCATCGTCTTCCTTTTGCCCCAGTGGAGCACAGAGCAGCAAGCTGTAACAGAGAACAGCAAGCAATATGTAAATGGAAAGAAGTGCAAAATTTAACTCAGTTCCCACCTGGGAAAATTATTGTCTGCCTGATAATGGCCCTGGCATCAAAACAGTAACAATTTTTGAAAGCCTGCTCTTGAAAGGCATTCATATAATAATGTAGTTCAATTCATCTACACAATTTATAATTCTAAGGACATATTAGACAAACTGAATGAATCATTTCAACCAGCCAGTCAGCCCCTCCAGGGAATTATAAACAAAACAAGCTATTTGGTTGATACAGATTCTTACCTTCAAGTGCTGATTGGCTTTTGTGAAATAACTACACAAAATGTGTCGATACAGACAGCATATCCTGCAAAGAATTCACAGTTCCTGTCCTCCTCAAAAAGTAATTTTCCAGTGTTTTTTTACCATTTATTTTAAATGATAAATGATTGAGATCAGATTACATAGCACTGGTTTTGTACTCAAGTACTACACAGGATAGGCACTCATATTCAAAACCCTTTAAAATGATAACTGAAAGTCCACTTAAGATAGGTTTACCAAATCATTCACTAGACCTAACAATGACAAGTAGCCATGTGGACTAATAGAACAGCCTTGTTAGCATTCTCCTAGGTGCAATCCTTCTTCTCTGCTTCCTTTTCAGCTATACATTGTTTACTGCATATCTTTTATGAGAAACCAAATCTCTTTTCCATCCATTTGCATAATTTTTCTCCTAAAATTTGATTAACCAAAACAATACGCCAAAACCCCAGTAATTTCTTCCTTTCCTCAGAATCAGCCACACATTGCTATAAGAAAATTTGCCATTGTTGTGTTTCTCAAACAAAAGAAATGTAATTTTTGAGATAATCATTTCCACTAAGTACTATTCTGCATTATCTGCCTCTCAGCCTATGTCAAGATCTACTTGGAATAGTAGTGGTTTTGTTCAGACTTTTCCAAAACTGTGAAAGTGTTCATACACATCTGCACATGCACACTAATTTCAATTGCAATGGGTAATTTTTCCTGTATCTTTTTTTAAGTATTTAGAATAGGACACCTAGAGAGTGACACAGCTGTAATACCTAACCCCTGCCTTTTCAATTGCCTTTATTTTTCAGAAAACAGCAGCTACATCTTTATTAGAACACTCTGAAGTCTACAGATACCAATTTAGCTTGCGTGTACCCTCAAAGAATGATTTTGCTGCTTTGAAGAAGGTGTGCAGGTGGGAAATCTGATCAATTGGACATGACTGTGGCTGAAGGTCAACAATGCCATCAATGCAACATTTTCTTCTTTTAAGTATCTGCAGTTCTATTAGACTTGAAATGTTTAGCTTTTGTAAAGTCGGCTCTCCCGCTAATTTGAAGGAAGACTTGGGAAGAGTGGACTCTGTCCCAGCATGATGCACCCATTCATCTCGGCAATTCCGCAAGGAAGCTCCAAGAACAAAAGCATCTGAACTGATGATAGCAGAAAGGATAAAGAGACTAATTTTCACACGCAGGCTTGCTAACAGTAGCACTGCTCCCTGCATCTCTCTTTACCACTTTGAGCCAGAAACATTTTGACATTGGAAAGAATTCAGAGTCACCTTAGGGCAACAACCCTTTTCATCTCATTTAGGATAGCTAAATCAAACTAGATGCGTATCTTCAGCCCTCCCATGTTTCTAAATGCCTGTCCACACTTTTACGTTTGTTATACGCCAGCCTGCACATCTTTTTGCCAGGTTTTAGGAAGGATTTATCAAAACTTCTTCTGTAATGATGCAGTTTTCTTACATTCTACAGGGAACAATACAAGAGCTAACATCAAGGACAGAATGTTTCTGGTAATATGTTTTCCCCCAGTCGAAAATACATTTCAGAATTCTTGTTTCAAGTGCCAAAATCAAACTGAGATGGACAAGACATTTCACATTTTGAAATCTCTTTGACAATTCTTAAGGTTTAGGCAGGTAATTTCAAGCAATTCTGCTACTATGGATTAAATGTTTGTTACTTGCTTCCCCACCTGACACAGCTGATTGTGATTCTAATCTAGTCTTTGTGTGAAGTAATGACATTCTGCCAGTTTTGGACGTCTCACCACATTTACGGTTATTCTTCATTTCAAATATAAACTGATTTCCACATACAAATAAATTTCTTACTTGAATATTATTGTATTATCTTGCTTTATGTTTGACTGATTAGAGGTAAAATGCTACTCCTTTGATAATTTCAAAGGTTAGTGGATACTGATGCATTGTTTTCAACAGCTTTCTTCCTTACAAATAACTGAGTGAATATGAATCTTTTCCACCAAAAATGCTAGTACTTGAAAACGAAGATGAACTTAATGACAAAATTAGCACTGTTTTTACCTACAAATAATATATAATATATAAATAATATATATAATATATAAAGAGTTTTAATATGTTTCATGGTGGCCTGCTGTTAACTTGACAAACCTATTCCATGGCACTAAGTACTGGCTTTCATGCCCCATGCAATACCACCAGAGACAAACAGACAGGAAGCATTAATGATAGTGAAGATAAAAGCTTACTGAAACAACACAAGACTGGTTGCAGTGCTGTTGAAAATAATTGATTTTGGCAATTTGAGGTCTGTGGCCTGCAAAAATGTACTTTCAGAATCACTTCGCCAAAAGCAGAGATCTGTGTCTAACTTGACGTACCAAAAAATACAGAGCACAGTCACTTTGAGTGAGAAAATAGAGTAAAATGGCATTGATTCAGAAATGTGAAAAACACCGTGCTGATAAATTCTTCAAAACCAAACATTTTCTTGTAAAAAATGTCCAATTTATGCTGTCACTTTCTAACAAAGAAACCTATCATTTATACTTTCCATCTAAAACTATCAGCACAAAATTAGATGTTCAATAGCATTCTGGTTTCATTGAATAGTTGTAAATAAGGTCCTGAAAATTTCTTTATTTAATTCAATGAGTGCATCTTCTCTTACTCACTTATTGAGGTTCAGACATATCTTTACCCTGAAAAGCTGTAAGTAAAGCTGTGATTATGCAGCAGATACTCAGCGAGAGACTATCCTGCTGAGATGCCAAAGTAGCTCTAAGTTCCCATTTAAAAGGTGTGCAATGCTAACATGGTCACATTCCTTCTCCTTTATCCTTTTCTGCTAAGTTATGGAGGCTGTTGAATTGACCCTACTGGAGCTCTCCATGTATGTGTTCAGTAGAACATGGCAAAACATGTTAAGATTTCATAGTCTGGATTTTATGTGAATCTTCCAGAAAAGAAGCTCTTTTAGAGGGGATTTTACAATCCTTCAGCTACCAACTCATGCTTGTCTTTTCATATCTGCCAAGCCACTGCCTAAGTGGAAGATGACAGAAATGTGGAGTATTTGAATCTCATTTTACAGTAAGCATTTGTTTCAAGTGACAAAACTTGAGAGGTTTTGAACTTGAAGTTCCTTCTTCCCTTCCCTCCCCTTCCCCTGCAGTTAAAAAGGGAAGTATATTATTCATCGTCTTGTTACAATACACTCAAAACCACCTCCTCTTCATGAAACGCATTACTTTTCTAATGAAGTGGGATAAAGGAGGAAATTTATTTTCTCATTTTTCTAACTGCCTTTTGGCAGAATGAGGGCAGAAAGTAAAATTGTTTTATCATTAGCAGAAATACAGTGACTTGTCTTAACTGGAAATAATGTTAGAAAGTCAATTAAACAGATCAACTTCTTGAATTCATGGCTTCTCCCTCAGGGCAGATGCATTATTACATAAAACACCCAAGTTGGAAACGACATGACAAAGCCTCATCAGACATAAACGTGGGACAATAAATCTCTTTTTCTTCTTTGACACATGACAAAGTTACCTTCAACACTTGTGATTTTCAACATAATTAAAAAACTTTCCATCTCATTTGTCAGAATATTTTGTGGAAATAAATAAAAATTACAGCACCAAACTGCTTATCACCCTTAACATTATCCTTAGTATAACTGAGGCAGAAAGCACTTGTAGTCCTACTCTGCCACATAGGCAGAAAGAGATGGAGCCTGGATGCAATAAAAACCTCCTACCTGGACCCTAGAAAAGGATGCTATAGCTGTGAATGCTGGGGTTTTGACCTCCAGTGAAGACACCATGGGAGTCAGCACTTTGTGAATGGCAGTTGCGAGCACCCAAGATGTGCTGGAACTACTCTGAGCTGGGAGGAGTACCAAATACCCCAGGGAACTGCTCTAACTGCAATTCTCTGCTTAAAGATATGCACAGTAACTTGCTGTGGCCTTAATGTAGCAATGGCTGCTGATGTAGTTGGCAAATCCTACTCATGCACCCCAGCTGTGTTTGGCTGCATCATTCAAAGGCTTCAGGAAAGGATCACAGTGTCTTGCAGGCAGGAAGCAAATACACAGTTCCCCAGGCAGAGGCAGCCTGGGGCAGTGGGGATGCATTGCGGGCAGTGGGGATGCATTGCTCTGGACACCCTGGGAGCTCTGGATCCCATATGGGATTACAGCCTCAGCTGCTGTGACACTGGATGCAGTGGCATGTACAGCAGCGCTCGAGCAAGGGATTACAGCTTTCACCTTTGGTATTGCATTTCTACTCAACCACTGCTTTGGACACATGGTGTCTTTACCAAGCAACCAGAGGCCACACAGAGAACTGAAGGCAGATCTCCTGAGTCCCACACTTGCAGTCTAACCCAGTTCGATAGCATACATTAGCTACCGAAACAAATTATCGAATCTCACCTTTGTAGGGCTGGAGTAACTGCATTGTCTGCACTTAACACCACTTAGAAACAAAAGAGGAGCCCATCACCCAAATGGCAGCCAACAGATTGTGGAAGTAGGGCTTTTGGCTGCAGCTACAGGGAAGTGCCAGCTTCGTGGAACAAAAGAGAGTATGAAGCATCCTAAGCAGCAAATAATTTCATATTTGGAGATAAATTATTGCTTTGGCTTGAAAGAGTTCTTATGCCTCAGCAGCACCTGTCCAGTTCATTTTATGTTCAGCTCTGTGTGACTGAAATACAGCTTTTTGGCTTACTGCTTACAAAGCCTATTTCTGCATGTGTCAGATCTTAAACTAATCCTTCAGCAAAGGGAATGTTTTTGAGAGGGGAAGTCTAGCAAGAAAAATACTGTGAAACTAGAGGACATACAAAGAATATGCTGTGATTGATACAAATTCTCTCCTGGCTTTTCTTTTAAATTAGCTTAGCTGTGTATTTTCAGACTAACACATCCTTCATCCTTCCTCAAGCCTGTTTACTCAGCTGGATGTCCACAGGGTCCAATTTTCCCTCCAATTGCCCTTGCACGTTAACGTAATTGCAGCTCATATGGGTAACTGGGTCAGCCTACAGCAGTGCTTGTATACATTTGTTCATCTGCACTACCTGACAGCCTCTTAAAATTAATTCATAGACTCAAAGTACTGTTGAATACTTTGTTTTGTTCAGTTTATAAAAGAACAAGACACATCAAGAAATATTCCAGGAGCTTTAGGCGTTAAAAATACTGCAGTCTACACATTAAAATTATTCTTATGGGCAAGTGGGAATAGACTTCTGCTTCCACACATCAAAAAGAAGGCACGCATTCACACAGGTCAGTTCTATCTAATTTGTAAATACTAAACTAAATAAATTTTATAGCAGAGATCAACCAGACTCAAAATTATTACGTGGGGAAAAGAGGCCCACTGAAATTTCATACAAAAGAAACTGAAACTGTTGGCAACAGGCACTACAGCCTTGTCTTGGAATACAGACAGAACATGGGATTTTACAGGTCGGTTTTATGCTGTTGTGTAAGGATCAGTATGGAAGTGATTTTTACTACTGTTATTACCAGAATTCGATTCCTGGGTTGAAACAAGACGCAAGTCCTGTGCCACAAACTGTCATCATGTAGTTTGTGCTCCTTTATTCATGAAGTGCCACAACTCAGCTATTTTAATCATTTCCTTTCAGGCATAACCACTGGCTCTTTTCTTCAGCTTGCAGTCTGTCTTCCCAGGTATCTAAAATCTTCCTTTCACCCCTTGTAAAGCTGAGACTACTGCTCATATCATACCCAGCAGTTTCTACTTTATTCCTCTCTCCTATACTTTTCTATGGCCATTAATACTTCTGCACTTGTTTTTACATGTCTAAACCCGGTACGTCATTTGAAAGAGACAAACATGTGAAAACTCTCTGCATCAAAATCTGACATAAATTCACAGGTACACAAACCAGATGATTAGCTGATTCAGATCCATTTAACTCTTTCAAAAAGTGATCCAAAAATGATTATGAACAATCTAATACATTGTATAAAAACATACAAGCCAAAGATTAAGAAGAAAAAAAAATGGCAATTCATGTAACTTTTAGTTCATGGTTATATCAGAGGCTCCTACTCTAGTGGGGGTTATGGATAACTGCGAACTCTATCTTAGCATAAATGTGCCTGCGTCTCCTGTGCTTGCACCCCTGAGCAGCTTGCTTTAGAAATCTGATTGTTCTTACCTTCCATAACAAGAGCATAAAGAAAGGAAAAAAAAAAAGGACGGGGTGGGAGGGTAGGAGGGTTAATTCATCAGTATAACATAAACATGTGCATACACATAATTATATAGGCAAGAAATTTAACCAATACTGTAACTAGTGTTATTATACCAATAGATACGCCTAACAGAGAAAGTTTTCAATATTTCCACCAACACTCATTTGGTCTCTTAAAACCAACCAAACTCAGATAATAATTTCCTTACTAACTATTCAGTGATTTTTTCACAGGCCAGTTTTCAGAAACAATCATTTGGGATTATAGCTTAATTTAGTCACAATAAAAAAAATACTGAGCAATGAGAATAACTTCTATAAGAATTAGGAAAAAAAGAACAGATTTGGAAAATATTAGCAAAGGATTTACACAACTTTAAACCAATGTAAATGAAATCCAGAGAAGAAAAAGAAATTTTGGTTTTCTTTTTTAATTTAAAAATAAGATTCCCAAAAAATACAGAACATAAGAAATCTCAGTAGGAATAAAAACATTATCTGTAACTTAAATCAATAAAAAAAGAAAAAACAGAAAGATTACGTGACTAAAATAAACAAAAAAAAAGACAATACATTGTTTTTCAGATGTACATACTCTTGCACTGTTATATTTGATTAAAGGAATACCAGAGTAAGTTTCCCTGTTTTGATATTATTCATCCGTTCACTTCATATGTTACCCATTCAGGCATAATCAGTGCTAGATCTTGTAATTTTCAACAAGTACAGTATAAGCATTAAACAGCATTGTTTGAAAACAGTCAAGATAAACGAATTAGTAAAGCTCAATCACATGTGTGAACTACAAAATTCAGAATACTAGTTTACAAAACTCAGTAATATTTTGCTACCTGGCCCTTAGATTGAAACTTTTAAGGAGACAGAGTGATAACTATCTACCTATATACTACACTGTGATCTATGGTGTATGAGTCTCAGGAATGTGCACAGAAATACCTATTCACCCAGAAATGCATACAAATTACAATTTAAGTTTTATATTTTCTAACTTGAAAAGCACATATTCAACTGTAAATCTGAATCAGTTTTACAGTTATACAGACGATATTTAGACGGGCTCATTGCAACAACTGACTTTCATTGCTCCACCACAGCTTGGCAAGACACGAGATGCTTAGCCACTGAGGAAGCAGTAAAAACTCTTTTGAAGAACAATGCTTTCTGAAGTATTCAGTCACGCAGTATGTTGCGGATGACAGACACTGTATTTTAGAAGTATCAATTCTTCCCAAAAGTAACCCGTAGCATCTCTCATTATCACTCAGTTTTAAAGTTGAAAGTTTGTGACCTGTTCAGTGTATGATGAAGACAAAGGGTGGAGATAGCCAAGTTAAATAACACATCTAGGTGACAGCATCCTCGAATATATAACAGAAACACTGCAGTAAGTGATGTACTGCTGGCAGGAAAGCGAGACAATAAGTTAAATACTGTATTACAAAAAAAGCGTTTCATGTTAACTAACGACTTCAGGTTGCCAGAAAACTCATCTTATTGACACATTTCATCTGAATGCAAAGTTGACTTTAATAGTATTGCAGAAATCCTATCTTTGTCACCTACATTCCTTGCATTGGCACATAATGGCTAATGTATCATTTACTGCACAAAACCGGACAACTGTAAGATGGACATTGAAAGACATCACATAATGACGGCATATGTATTTATTTACTGCGTAACTGCCACTCTTCACAATCTCACCTCATTTGGTAAACTCTGGTCATGAATCAGAACAATTTTTTTGGCCCCACCTTCATTTTCTCTGTGCTTCCATAAACATTCCACTCACATTAACCAGTTTTAGATTCAAACCAAGGAGAAAGCTGCCTAGTTCAAAATCTATCCTACCATTTGCTTCTTTGACTGTTTCTTACTCATGAATCCTCCTCAAGACTGAGAATGACTGCATATCTCAGGTACTCTACCATCCGTTCAATGGAACCTGTCCTTGAAACCAACAGATCAAAGGATAGGTTGGTAGAAGTTATTTAATGCACAGTCTTTTATTTTAGGCATTAAGATCTTCCAGATGAAATCTCGAATCTCTGGTATTATGAGGAGACAGTGAGGTAGCATTGTTTGGTCCTACCAGGAGCTACCCCATACTGCAAATAAATCAGTTATTTTCCAATGTTTTCAGGTTGTTTTTCATTAGTGCCTTGAGATCTCTTTGTACCCCTCAGAAAATAAAATACCATGAAGTTCACATCTAGTATTAGCTGTGCTCATTAAAGCATGTGTAGCTTTGATATTACATTAGGACGAAACATGAGTAACAATGACAAGCACTAATTAGTACTAAGAATGCAATTTCTACTAAAAAAAAAAAAAAATCATTTAGGAGAGCCAGAGGGAAATAAGTGGGATTTCAAAGTAAAGATTCAAAGGATTTCAAACTAGATCATAAAAGTCTACCTGATCATTTCCTGCTGGAATAACTCTTTCTGATAATCAGTTTCAGAAACATTAATAAACTAGTAACATAATTTTTTAAAATATTTTTATTACTTTTACACTTTTGGAGGCCTGTTATTCAGAGATGTAGCGCACTGCCTCTTAAAAATGAAGCCTGTTCAAAATCTCCCTTCTCTCCTGCACATACTCAGAAATGGGGTAAGAAAAGGAAGTAGCTGCCTCAATTGCATTGCATACTGATTCCCAATGTTAAGGATGAATAGCAGAATGAGACAAAAAAAAAAACCAACCAAAAAAATAAACAAAAAAAAATGTACCAAAAAATCCAACAATCCGAAGACATTTGAGAAACTGTCAATCTGCGCAAACACCATTTTTATTTGAGAATCGGGCCGGTTTTCATGTGCATGATTTAGTTAAATGTATGGTTAATACTTCAGCCTCAAGGCTTTTCTTTCTATCACTCCAGGAAGCGCCTTACCATTCAGAGATACTTGTATGTGGTCATACCGGGTCGTTTCCGAGGGCGGCCAACAGAGGGAGCCTGGGGAGCGAAGGAGGACGCGCTGCCAGGTAAACCGCGGACGTCTGCGCTTGTTTGGTACCCCTGTCCTCCACAACGCCGGCAGATAACAGAACTACTTTTATTTCCCTGTGTTTCACGAAGACTTAACTAGTGAAATTCCCGGGGAAACAAACAAAGAGACAAACAAAAAACCAAACAAGAAAAAAACCCGAGAGAATACTGCCATTACTTTATAACGTGTATGCACATTCTTTTTAATTCCAAGCACTGCTCCAGCCTTTTCATCCACTTTCCTCAAGCTTCAAGTCATTTTTAAGATGTACCTTTCAGAATTTTCAATAGATCATTAAAATCTGTTAATTCAATAAAGGGACACCCAACAGTGGCAGTGGCTATGTTATGACTTTCAAAGAGCTGATGTAAAAAATCATTATTAATAAAACTCATGACAAATCTAGCCCTTCTTTTTGAATGAACTGTTCGTAAACAAGCTATTCTCTCCAAACTCAAACTACCTATATCACATCCTGATTTTTTGTCTTTCATTATCCTGTTGCATGACTGTCATTTAAGGTGGATCCTAGTCCTGTTAGACAACACAGCAGCGTAACTGAACAAAAATTCACACCAAAGCTGTGAATTTCTCCAAAAAATCACAGAACTTTCAAAAATCATGTCATGCTCATATTTGTACAGATCCAGAGGGACAGAATAAATTACATATTTTTTCCAGATATAGCAAAGCTGATCCAGTACTTTGGAAATCATCATTTTACCAAATGTAAGTTTAAGGATGCTTTCTTCGGTTAACTACTTCTGCACTTAAAGGGCCCACAATAAGCTATCTACATTGACATAGTAACCTATTAAATCAGTTAATGTACTTCACTATTCGTGTTAGTACCAAATATCTGGTGTATAAATATTTCAAAATATTTTCACATATATTTCCAATATACAAACACTTAGACCAATTCCACCTAATCATAACTAAAGGAAACATAAAATCTATAACTTTATTAACAATATACTGTTTTTTATGGTACATCATGCAAACTAATTAAATCCACATTTTTAGAAAAGTAATCATTTGAGTATTTGCACCATACAACTTTTTTATTGAATTATTGCAAAGAAATCCTTGTGATATAAGGAAAACATGCTTTCTATCTGCATACTTTACCCTGGAACATATCATCTCCTTTGATGACATAAAGACATGATATTTTTCACTAGGATCATATCTATGCAGAAAGATAACTGTAACATGTTTGATTTCTCTATATAAACACATACATTGACATGTATTTTTATAAATCTCTTTGGGGAAGGTTTTGGAAGAAGTCTGCATCGGTTTTATATGTTACCTTTTATAGTGCAGTGCCACAGGATTACTATTGCATATCATAAATAAATGGCAGTGTCAGTGAATTTTAAATACATGTATCAGAAAAAAGACGTAAATATTATCAAGACACACCTACAGATAAAAAAATCAAGGCTGAATAAGACACCTAGTGGGAAAGCTAACAATCAATGTAAACTTCAGTGTTTTCTACCGAAATAAAAAAAAAAGCCAGTATGAAACAAATAGAGTAAGACTGCATTCCAGTCATTTGGTTTTGGTATTAACCTCAAATACAAAAGAAATCCCCTTGGAAAGCTAATTTAGAAGTAAATATGCCTAAGATGAAACATACAACTTGTATTAATCTCAGAACAGAATCAAGACCACTATTAAAATAAAGACTAGAGCACACTGTTGTGCCTATGATTGGTGGGTGGATTTTAATTGACTTGAAGACTGTCATAGTCCTATTATCATAAAACCTGTAATGCACTTCCAGCATGGAGGACCCATCTGTGCCCACCATCCATCTGTTTAGACGTGATCGGCAAAGTGGTAGGGAACACGCAGTGGTTGCCTCTGCCTGAAAGGAATAAACCACAGGATCTTCCAGTGAGTGCCAAAAACTTCTGAGAAGGTCTGCTGCCATGGCTTTTGGGGCCTCGATCTACAGAAGACAGCATTATTAGTGAAAGACAGCACGCCCACAGTGCACTTCAGTCAGCTAGAACAATGCAGGTTGGCTGGGGATCCAATACTGGACTCTGATGAATTGTGTCCCAGCATCATAAATGCAGCTTTTCTTTCATTAAGGCACACAGCTGAGACTTAACTTTGGAGAACAGAAACTATCTGTGTCGTCAATCAACCGAAGGCAACTGCTGAAGCAGGGAAGAACCTCTGAATCAATTAAATGGATGTCAAGACACAGCAGAAAAGTGTCTTTTGATCTTTATTGTTGAAAGAAAATATAGTTCCACTGTTTTTGGAATGGGACTAATGTGAGGCTACTTTGTGTACAACCAATATTAAAAGATTAGTGAACTGCTGCTAGAGATAGGAAGTACAGAGCACAACACCACACAAAAATAATCTTAACAAAGTCCCTGCAATTCCTTTTCTCTTTCACACAGTTTAAACCCCCAGCTACTCCTTCAGCTTTTCAGCAAATAAATGCAGAAATTTGAGAGCACTTACATGTCTTCACAACAGTTTGACATTTTTTCTATACTTGTAGTGTCCTGTTGAAGAAAACACAATAAAAAAGTATTTATTTACAATTATTAACTATTAAAATGTCATTCTGAAAGCAACTAGGTTACATATTACTCATCAGATTAGTTTTAAATAAGTGTGAGATCATACATGCAAATTTACTCAGTCTGTTAAATGTTTTTCACAAACACGATGTGAATCTGTACTGTGTGGTTTTACTGTGACAGCACATAGCACAGAACGTCAACAAAAATGTACAGCATTATTACATTCAAAATTTATTCAGATATTACAATTAATGGGACATTTAGATGCAATGTGTGTAAGATAGACTCTTGACATACTTTTCACAAGCACTGATCCCACTGAGATAACCACAGAAAAATTTAGTAAAATGTACCTGTTAACGGATGTGGCATTTTTGAAAAGCATGAGCTATGAAGAAGTTTTAAAATAGTGTTTAAAATAGTGATTTTTATGAGTATTACAATGCAAATAGCACCACTAGGAATATACTATCAGTTTCCACAGTCACTACAGGTAAATACCAAATACAAAAATTATTCTCTTAAAATGCAACAAAAACTAAATGATATGCAGAGTGAATGCATCCCTGAAGCAAACAGTAAATTAAATTCATACTTTTCTGATTAATCAGTCACAAAGTTTTATAATTTTAAAAAAACTAAGCTTAGATCACCCCCAAATAAAGCTTTTAAAACTACCAACAATAGTACTTTTTCTCACTTTTGCACTACATAATTAACAAAAAAGTCAGGTTTTTGGGTGGTGGTTTTTTTTTTTGTTAAACTCCAGCATTATTAGGATTTTCAATGCACATTCATAGCTCATTCTGTTCCAAAATCCCTCATGAGGTCCAAAATTCAATAACTGAAATATTTCTCATGATTTCATCTCCCTTTTACAGCAGCTTGACATTTCCCTTTACTGTTCATTGATTTAGGCATGCACATAATGCACCTGTCAGATTACACTAGCATCTGAATGAAACCAAGAACTGGTCTCCATTGTCTCAGCTATACAGACACACAAGGGCTGCGGTTTAATTAGGCTGCAACTTCATTGTCATCTGGAAACACTACCTAGCAATAAAACCATACTGTGTTCCTCGATTGTTCCTGCCATCAGTGCATCCAATTCAGGGCAGGCACTGCTGGGATTCTGCCACCATCTTTCATAAAGCTTTGAAGAGGAAGGGTGAAATATGAGTGGGAACAAAATGAGGAAGCTTCACCAGATACAGGTGGCCTCAACTTCCCTTGTCGACTTTTGTCTTTCTAAATCCACTTCCCAGCTCTGATGAGTTTTGGAAGAGGATCCTTTACTATATGCTAAATGGCAAAAAATCTTAATTGTGCCCATGATGTACCTAGCTGAATTCCAGGTGCACTACGGCAAACAAGAGAAGTTCCCTCTTCTCACGCATACCTGTGCATCGTGGTGACAATGCATAGGTTTTTCCCTGTTAGCGAAGGCATGATCACAGCAGACTACATAAACTGTTCTGGCCCCGTGATTAAGCAGACCTGAACAACCGCTCCATAGTGAGAGAGGATAGGACTGGAGACAGAAGAATGTAAATACTGTCTGTTGTTTTGATTCCCACAGATAAACTGCTCCTTTCCACTGTATGGGCTTGTCTAGCATATTCCTCCTCACCTGCCACCAGTGGCAGGGAAGCATTACAGGACACAAGCCATTCTCCTTCACAGGGCAAGATTGGGCTTGCCTTGGCTAAGGGCATAGCCAAGGGATATTCTGCTTCCTTAGGCTGGCTGTTTTCCTAACTCCTGCCAGAACAAATACCACCTTTTCTGACCACAGAAATCCACACACAACTTTCTGAATAAAAAAGGACTAAGTAAACACAGGTATTGCTTCCACAACATTTCAGTGAGGCTATAGTATCATCTTCATGAGATGCTCCTTCTGTAACTGCAAAAATATCTCAGCTCTACAAAGTATCATCTCTATCAACTCAAAGCTGCCTACCTGTTACTAGAAAATAAAAATAACTTTGGTATGCTTGAAAGCAATGATTGCTAAAGAAGTTTGTAAAACAGTAACATGCTAGTTCAAACTATAATTTATTTCTAGCTGTTATAGGTTTATGCTATCATTTCACTAAAGGAACCTTTAAGTAGCTTTGGGTACAGAAGTAACACAATAAAAGAACACCTTAAATCCGGCTTTTTGCCATGTTTCTTCACACTGTTTATTCATTAACATATTCATACAGCTCTTTAAATAATACATTTGAGATTTTTTTGAAGAATTCCCAGGTTGAGAACTGGGGATTGTAATTCTTTTTAATTGTTATCATGGCATGTTATCATGACCTGGAAGATGCTCATGAGGGTTTGTCCCCCTCAAAATGTAATCCATTAAATTAATGATTTAAGTGAAAGCACCAAAACAGGAACTGCAGAACATGACTGAAGAAAACATTGTCAAGCTTCCACACCTTTAAAACACACTAGGGATATGGAAGTTGGATAGGAAGTCAAAGGAAATTCTTCCTTCTTTCCTTCTCTCCCTCCTTCCCTCTTTCCCAACACCTACTTTAGAATACTTTAAAGGAATTAGGACTGAGCAGTAAACCCTTTGATTCTGGGATACTTTTTCAGAATTACAAAAACCTTATAGCCACATTTTAAAAGCTGTGAACTATGGCTGTGAACCAAATTCCCCTAACAGCTTCCCTCTGCCAACACTGCTGCCAAACAGTTGGGGTCATTTGAAATGTACTTGCATTTGAGAGTGAACTAATTTACCTTTTCATATGAAAGTGAAACTTCACAGCACCCCAGGAAACTCGGTAGCCCCTCTAGAGACAAGAAAGGAACGAAAGGGAGAGGACCCCGGTTGAGTTTTGGCCTGTTATTTAAGGCTTTCTTCTCAGATAGACAATTTCTATTTCTTTCAGAGACTGGAGGATTAGAATAATCTTACCACTCTTCTGAATGACAAGGTGTTCCTCTGTTCATTAACATATCTCACAATGGCTTTCAACCAGAACACCACCTCTCTTAATTATGCATTTGATGTATACCCTGGTTTTGTTACAACATCAGTGTTACAGCCTAAGAGGCTTTGGCTTTCTGCATATACTATCATCTTGGATTACTATTATCAAAAATAGAACTCTGCTAAGATTCCCTCCCTATTCCCTAATGCTGACGTTAAAATCTTTTGGAGAACTAGCAATCATCCAAAAGTTTAAAATAAACTGCTATGAGCAAACATGGCATATCTATTGAGTCCTAGTAACCTCTATCTCCATAAAATAAAATTCACAATTGCATACAAGAAAAAATTGACTAACCCATAATTGATTAATTTCACATGATGGGTCATGTGGACCCCTGGAGTGATCATCCAGATTGGAAACAACTATTACTCTTGCATCTAGTTATTTAGATACATACCTACTGATAAGCATCTTAAAGCAACCAGGAAAAACAAAATTGTACCTTCGTGAGAAAGGTAAAAGAAATTGAAGGAATTAAACATAGCAATAATTAAAACCACATCACTTCAAAACAAGAGGAAAAGGGTATAGGTTTCTGATTCTGCTGAGGGAATGAAGAGTGGCTTTTTGCTTTGAAAACACTGCAAGTCTGCAAGAGCAGCTTGTTTAAGGGACAACAGCTAAGATGGGGAACGGAAAGAACTGTGTAAGAGCACTGACTGCATTCTGCAGGCTAACTTAAGATTCATTTGCAAATGCACCTGCATTAGCTAAAAAGAGGAATATATTTTTCATAGCTGTATTTTGAATTAGCATAACCAACTGCTTGAAAAAACAGGCTTTTTATAAAGATCACATGCACTGTTTAACAAGCTGTGCCATAGGATGGGATTCACCATGAACCATTTATCATGGAAGAAGCACATGACTGAAAATATATTTTCCTCTTACTGATTCATATTCTCCAAAGGAGAAGCTGTAATTTGTAACTCACAGGACTAACTCCTAAGCACGCAGCCACAGTCTTGGGTTTGATTTTTCTTCTGTGTTTGCTTAAAGTGACATGTAATCAGTACAGCTCTGATACTTCCAACAGAAGAACGTAAGCATTGTGCCACACTTTCTTAATACAGTATTTTCAAATACTTAATATATAAGAATCATCAGGAAAATATGATAAAGTGGAGAGAGGAGAAAAACATACAAACAAAATACTCAAAACTTGCAAGCCTTTCTGAATTTGCAGCCATTGCTTCTATCCTAAAGTGCAAGACAACATATCATCTAGCTGAATAAGTTTTTTCATTCCTTCCAACATCCTTTAATTGTGTGTACGTAAACGACAGGTGATCAACTGAAGAATATAAAAATACTGAAAATCTCATAGAAAGCATACTTCATATTTCAGAAATTTTCCTTCTTGACATTAATTACTTTTGGATTTCCACTTTGCCATCTTTTAGCAATGCTTCCTTACATCTAGACAGCTTATATGATTAATTTTATCAATTACAATTATGTTCAGCCTGAAAATTACTAGTTCAGTTTTAACCTTAAATCCCTAAATCAGAGAATTGTGTGCAAAATGAAAAAGCTAAACTATATTATTTCTAGGAATACTTCTACACTCCTCTGTGCTCTGATGAATTTAGTTGAACAATGCATTGATCAGCTACTAGAAAAGGATTCAACGAAAAGAAAACCTCTGACAGTAAATTAGGAACACACCTACAAACAGATATCTTTTCTTTGTTCTATTTCAAATCCTTAGTGTGTCATGTGCAGATAGCTGCATGACAGCAAGGCATGTGACAAAACATACTATTTTTCTTGATACTTACGAATATCTTCTTAGCACAAAAATATCAAGGAAAAAAAAATTACTTAGGAAGGCTAGGTGTTGACCTTCCTCACACAGAAGCCATTTTAATGGTCTGATGTCTAAATGAGACAAGCAACTTTTAAGGAAAATGTACTCAGCACTCAGAACACTCAAACGTTATTATAGTTACTTATTTTCAGTTGGTTAAAGGTACTTCCTTTACTATTCAGAAAAATAACTAAATATACTGAATATTTTTTTATAATAAATGTATAAAATAACTAGAATTGTAAAAGGACTTCCTCCTTGAGTGATGATCACAGGATATTTTTTGCATTGTATTTTGGCTCTCTGCACAATATAAAATGTCTTTGATTAACTTTTCTAATGTACGTTTTTCCTTAATAATATTGTAAATAATTAATTTCAATAAAAGCATTCCACTTTACCTAAAACCATGTAATTATTTAAAAAATGCAGATGAGACCTTTTGCCACTCAGTGTGAATTTATCCTTACTTATCCTGAATTTATCCTTAAATTTTAAATAGCTCAGGAAAGAAGTTTTTGAAATTTACTAGAATTGTCCTTTAACAGTAAATATGTGTTTAAGACTGTCAGAATACATTTAATGAAATGTTAAACAAATTGCTATTCTGATTGTGAAGAATAAGGCAAAAATACAAAAGACTTCACACAGTTAAAAAAATCCCATCCAAAGACCATGACATCACTAATTCCTGACAATTTACAGGACTTCATGCAGTCTTCTAATAAAAGATTTACCTACAGGTGGATTACAGGTAGAGACAGGAAATGGGGAAGGGATAATAATGGGGAAGACACAGACAGGCAACATTAACATGAACTTATTTTCTGTTACTTCTGTAATTTCAAATTACTGATTGGGTTTGAGGTTTACATACCTTTTGCTCTCCCTCTACAATTACTTTATATCTTACACTTTATTATAGTCAGGTAAAGAATATGTTTGCCTGGGAATCCTAATTTCCCTACCAATCCTAATTTCTTCTGTGTTAAACTTAATTATAAGGATTAATAGTTCCTTGATTACATTTCTGCCATGTTTGAAAAAAACAGAAAAAAACCTTAGTATTTCACTAATCAAAATAGCATTTAATAGATTATCTGATAAAAGATATGATTATGAATAAGTTTAATTATAAGACACTTAAGAGACAAGCATTTTAGCACAACTAGATCACTTGCGCACTCTCTATATTAAAACAGCAATGGATCAACAGTATGAAATATTCAAGGAATTAAAAAGCCTTTGAGTTTATTGCTAGAATAATTGCAGCTAAATTTTCATTATTTTGCATTTCAACCTTTGTAAGAGTTTATCTGACTGATTATACAAAGAATTCTAATTTTTTCACTGGCATTTTTATTCTTTGCACGTCATTTTTGAAATATACTATTAAATTAAATGATACTCCTAAAGAAAATTAATGGCTTGAAAATATTCTTTTGTAATAATTATATCTGAAAAATAATTTTTACAATTTCCATCTTTTAAAAATTTCCTTAAAGGACTTTTTGTCCTTTTGAGAACAAGCTTTGATAAAAATGAATAATGTTCCTTATTACATGCTCACTGTAAGTATCAGTCACACTAAGTAAAATAGTTAATATATATGAATTAATAAGTTTAAAATATTCATGTGGAAATGGATCTGTTTACAAGTATGACAAAAAACAGGTAGTGAAATAGATTTGGTACTTGAAGGTGAAAAGGAGAAACACTGCAACAATAATAAAACAAATACCAAGATTGTAAAATGCTTCTACGGGAAAAAAATCTATGTGGTAGGCATCAACATTGTGCACAAGACAGACTGTTGAACACCAGCTGTTAAACTATTTTCCCTTACATCCTCCCCAAAGCAAATAATGGGAAATTTCTCTCTACCACATCCACATAGTAGTGATGCATCAGGATATTGGCATATCACCGTACCCCATTCAAACAGTTAATTAACAGGAAACCCCGGTAGCATTAATTAAATTAATAAAGTCATTGTCCACTTAGTTTATAATAATGCATCCACCATCTTGTACAAAGACCACATGGTATCTATTAAATTTATAAAAGCCCATCCATTACATAGTTCTGACCCAGAGAAACAAGTTAATTACTAAATAATTTTAATGAAAAGTTTTTCTCTGCAATGCTAACCACAAAAATCACATAAAATCATATTAGATAGACACAGCGGTAAAATGAAGACAATTTCTTAAATTCCATATAAATACTTTTTTGAACATACGGAAAAATGAAAACACAAACTGGTTAGTGTTTGAAATAAAAAACAATCAAAGGTAATCCTTTAAAATTAGGGTTCAGATTAGTCTCTGCAAAGGATGCTGTTTAACTGAAACATCTGGTAGTGTTATGTTGAGAGACAGGCCTTTTTTAACTTTGGAAATGAGATTAGTAGATCAGTTATTTTTAAGTGTCCGAGTAATTTCTAATTATTTTATCTGGGTCACAGATAATCTGCTTTTACAGGGCTCCCACAATGACATCAGAGGATCACTGCTGAACTGATTATCCTGTTACCTTCCACCATCCATGGGAAGAGAGGATTTTCCTCTTGTACTGAGGAAGAGAAAGAAGTGGCTGATTGCTTCAGACAGGTGGCAGCCAACAAGATAAAGAATACAGATCTTGACAGGAAGAAAACTTCACATATGGAAAAAGTACCAGCCTTATAAAAGGTCAGCAAACTGAATGCTTCTTCGTAGCGTATGGTGCAATTTAAAACCTCACTAGAGATAAACAAATATCAAAATAATCAGAAAAGTCATTTTTAGAAAAGTGTGCCATATATTTTATTACTTGTTCTACAACAATGCCTTGTAGATAAAATATAACTGATATCAGAATCTTACAGTATAAATAGAAAAATTGGCTTTTACCATTTAACTGTTGAAGTGATGTGAAAGACATACAGAAGTATTTTCTTAAAGCAAAAATGGAGCTTGAGCAGGAATAACCTCCACCTTTTAAAAGCATCTTGAATTGCAGCTCTTTACCTCCTGCAATCATAAACCAGAATATATACACATATACACACTTTTGTTAAGCCTGAATGAATAAATAGGCTAGTTATGCTCTGCTCTTTTTTTTTTTTTTTTTTTAGGTATAGAAGCATCTGTTACATACAAAAATGAGAGAAGACTTCTTAAAAACCATTATGTCAAGAAGATATGTCTTGAGAAAGTTAGTTTCTGGATATCATTTGACTAGCTTCCAACTAAACTTTATTATTCAATATGAGGATAACTACAGAAAAAAAGTAATTGGAAATAAAACTGAGTAAGACAGGTATGTCTAGGTACATAGACATGTCTACTTTCTTTCAGGTTAAGTGCACATTTTCTACATAAACTTTGCATTTGCCATTGCTACACAATATAATTAATAGCTATCTGCTGTTATTGTACAAGACAGTGGATGCCTTGGATTTTTTTTTTGGTTGAAAATTTAAAAACTTTCTGAAATGCGACTATCTTCAAGCAAAATTGTAATTTACCTATAAATAGCGAGTTTATTATTTATTACAAACCACCAAGTGAAAATACCCATCTCTCTACTTTCATGGAGTTTTTCTACACTAGCGCCATCTTGTTATCCTGTAGCGTTTGAGGCAAAAAAGGAATAATTGTGAGATTACAAGCAGCTAGTAGTCTGAAGGAAGGGGTACCAATAATTGACCAAAAAAAAAAAAAAATATATATATTAGTAGGAGAAAAAATAGTTTTTGTAGGGTGCAACTCACAAAAATATCTTTTGGGTGGGGATTTTGGGGTTTTGGTTTTTTCTTGGGGGGGGGGGGTGTTTGTTTGTTTTTTTGCTTTGGATTGCTGTTGCTTTCCTTGGTTTGGGATTTTGTTTTTTTTTCACTTACTGGTATATGTTAAGCTTGCTTTTATTTGTTGAGCATTGTCATTAGAAAATGTGCTACCTGGGAATGTGAGAATACAGGTTCATTTCCATTTAAGGAATACAAAATTTGAATTTTTCCTACAAGCAGTGGCAGGGAGTAGAGGACTGGTAAAAGAAGCACCAAGTATGGAAGAGAAGCAGGCCTTCAATATAAATACATTATCATTTTGAAAATTACATTAAGCATTGCTTTGTTCATGGATGAAACTGTTTTCTTCTATACAGTTCTCTAGAAACATGAAACTTGTAAGTAAGAAGTTATGTTATTGCTATGCTGAGGTTTTAGGAGTATCTTCTTAGGATCCTACAGTCCCTAAATTAGGATCTTAAATTTCTCCCTATTTCAGAGACTAACGAACCAGAAAGAACTGAAGTACTTCCGTTTCCAAAGTATCCAAATAAAAGTTCCCCAAGAGCAATCTCAGGTACATGCTGGAAGAAGTGTTAAAATTCAGGATGACAATGAGTCAAAACAGAGCTTGGGAAAGCAATTGCAGAAGGAGGATGAAAAGAGCTGTATGCCCCTCCTGCTAGAAGTGTATTTCACATATGCTAGTTTCGAGGGAGAAAGCACTAATCTCATATACAGAGGCTACCTCAGCTGCTCCCCTCTCCAATGGAACAATTCCTGTCAAAAGTTCCTCTAAGGACAGTTTTTGCCAACCAGCTGTTCTTCTCTCATTGTAGGAAGTCACCTCCCTTGCTCTTTGGCTTCCTGCACCTCCAGATGAGCTATGAACAGCCTTATGCTAATGATACCCTAACAGTGATACCGAAGTAAGAGAGGTGGTAAATGCACTCAATTATTACGTTAGGCAACTTGTTCTGTTAATCACCTTCTCAAGCAGTAAGTACAGTTTTAAGAACATTCTCTGTGCAAGGACCAAATTTGAGTACACAAGTTACAAAGTTTTCACTTTTACCAGAAATCACATTTTTTACAAGCATCTTGGTATCTGTCAAACACACATGAAATAGGGTAACAGCAGATTACATGCACCTTTTTCTTAAAGAGCTTATACAGTAGATACTGTTATAACCTATGCAAGTCGTGCAATTCATAGGCACAGAAATCAGTCAACTGCACAACAATGAATTTTGGAAAGTGTCAGCACACACAGCAGACTGCTTCACCTGTACTTCATAATGTGCTGCTTTGCTCTCCTGTTTTAGCTACTGCCCGGCTCCAGAAAAGCATGCTGGAGTATATTCACTAAATTAATTCCATACATTCAACTTTATCTTGGTGAAGTAGAAAAATGATAAACTTCCATAAATACGAAGAAACAGCACAAGTGCTGTGACTAGGATAGGTATCACATTTCACATGCATGCTACTTTCCCATTATTTACATTTGAGCAGAGCCATTCAGACGTGGAAATCAACCATAAACAATGAAGTGGGAAGCTACCGTTCCAGGTCACAGTTACTTGTTACTCATGATGCTAAAAGAGGACAAACAAGTCTTTGATTTCTTTATCACAAGTTGCTTCTGTAAGACTGACAGTAAGTAGAGCACATTCTGTATATGTACTGAAAGACCAAGAACTGAGGATTTTTTCTTAACACGCACATCCAATAGTCCTGGGAAAAGTCAGCCTTAGCTTTATATTACTTAGCTGGAAAAGAAACCACTGGCTTGGTTTTCAGAAATTTATATAATGACATCAAGCAGGTTTACCTTACAGGCAATCAGGATGTTTTGCTACAAAAATGATCAAAGTTTCATAGGTCCTGAGTTTATTTTTATTTCCAGAAATACGATATTGGCAGCATTTGAAATACAGGTAAATAATGTTAAACCCCTACAACCCTGAACTTGCTGGACCCATTTAGCAACAGCATGTATCAGCGAAAGTTTAGATCACAGAGAATGCAATGCTGATTGTCTTATTATTCAAAAATCACTTTTATCCAGGAGCTGTGGAACTAATCTTGTCTTGATGTTAAACTGCAAACACAGGCATAGAGCATGAACTAGGAAACTGTTTATTATCTGTGTTCCTGCAGAAGCACAAGTAAGGGCTGCTTTGCTTCACCTTTTCAAAAGGCCCATGCTCTTGTCCACCTCTCCTGCACACATCTCTGGGCAGCTTCAGCAATCACCGATATTGTTGCTCTGAAGAATAGCTATGGATCAATCAATATAACATGAAGGTTTTAACTGCATATCTATGCCTTCAAGTGTTTGAGTTTCTTTTAAATTAACCTCAAGTCTGCAGAATTATACTTCAACAATTGCATTCTGCTGTTAAGTGGATTTTGATCTGTATCTTCTCATGTTAGGTTTAATTTCACCATTAATTAATTATTTTAAATAGAGCTCATTTCAGCTGCAATTTACTCAGTTTATGCAGGAACGTTAGATGTTGAACAGTAACTCCAGCATAGCACACAGTAGGCACATCGCTGTCTCTTAGTGATCACGGTTCACTGCTTCCACAGGACTTGAATGTTTTCCATGCTGTGTGCTCAGCACTGTGGGTGGGTATAACCGGTTTCTTTGTTTCCCTATTCTATGCATCATAGGCGTGTCTTTAGGGAGCCTGCAAAGAAACTACTCACTCATCTGCTGCCCTCTCCTCCGCCATTTCCATTGGCTAGCCAAAGCTGTTAGTCAGTGCTTATGGAGGAAGCAAATCCCCACACTACATTGCTGACAATCAAAATTATTTGTACGGAAAGATTTTCTGACATGACCTGCAGGCTAAGCACAACCTCAACAAACAGATTTGGTTTTGTTTGACTGAAGTCTGACTGTTTCCAAGTAGATTTCCTCAGAGTGACTGCATTGTTTATTCTTGCCAATTCTATATTAATGAAGAAAGGACTGTAAAAGAAGAAGATGATTGTGCTGCTAATATGGAAATGCTTTGAGTGAGGGACGAACTAGATGACCTGTGTTCTTCAATGAGTCAATGCAACAGCATCCACATGGTGTGGATGAGTTAGAGTTTGGAGATCCCAGTAATGGATTTCCACTTCCCCATCAATCCCAAACCTAAAAACTTGTCCATAGGAAGCAAGCACAACAGCCCCTCCACTACACGTAGGGTGCAGTAGGATACCCTAATGCAGAAGAGCTGTACTTTCCACCATCTGCCTCTCACAGTCCATTCATATCCACAGTTATTATGGTTTATTTGCAAAGGTGGGCTAGGGGACAAAACAGAATATACAGGCATACTGCAGCTCAGCAACCCACAGAATTATGATTTCAGCACATAAAAGGAGGCTGGACTTGAAAATGTAATTAGCCCACATCTGTTCCAGGGTAGTAGCTGGCTTAGTAAGTGTATAGGATGTACTTCACAGTATATAATGCAACTGACAGAGCAAAAGGGCTTTATAGGACTTTGTAAGAGTTTGCAGTGGTGGTAGCAGCCTGGCAGTGCTAAGGCTCAGAAGTCAAAGAAGATACTGTCTGTTGCAGAGGCAGCACAGTTTGTGTTCTGTGTCAGAACAGAAATGTCCCAAATTTCAGGTGTATCTGACAGAACAGGGTTCAGACTGAGAGCTTTTATTTCATGTGTTCTTAGTGCAAAGACTAGCTGAATAAATGCTGATGGCCATAGCCAAAATTTAGTCCAGCTTCTGGCATCACACAGAACAGAATGGTAGACTTAGGTGGGTTAGTGCAGTACTGATCCCATGGCTTTTTGTTCCTTCTCAAATACCATTTAACAGACTAAAAAAAAAATCCGTATTTCAGCATCTGAACTCTAAGGCTCTCTGTGTTTCTGCCTCTCACACTACTGGGAGCAAGGGTGAGCAGAATTCAGATGTGCCCACCACTTCAGCTAGGTACCCAGCAAGGCACAATATCAGATTAGAAGGAAGTCCCAGCTCTAGAGGACACAAACACTAAGGTTGTGTGCCAGCATTTAAACAGCGAGGTGAGAACCTGTCAGCAAGATCCTGGAACAGAAACCAGGCACACAGTGAAGGGGCACAAAGGCAAATCTGTAGACCTGGGGGGTTGACAGAAGTGCAGAAAACAGTCTGGTAGAGCAGCTGGAAGATGGCAAAAATAACACACAGCATAGCCACAGTCACACAAAGAGCAGAAGACAGTAAACTTATGTAAAGGTAATACAATAAAACCAGTGAGCAATGTTATTGTTTTATCTAACCGAAGGAAAACCTATGCAGTAATTTTTGTCTTTTATTCTATACAGAGGAATTACATTATATAGTTAGAAGGTTTCTCATTGTGCACCTACAAAGGTTAATACTGTGTAAACCCTCATAATCCCCAAATGAGACCGCAGTTGCAGTGACAAAGATGCTGTCATCTTGTACGTTACTGTCTTTAAAAAAAATTTGCAGGTCAGATCATACGCCCTTTTAGACATATACAGATGCAACTACTGTACTCTCTCCATTCAACATTGCAATAACTCAAACACCTGCATGGATTCTCAAGATAATTAAGGAATCCACTGCTGGTGACTAACTTCTAATGTAGACAACAGGATATCACCGCAACAGACACTTGTTTCTTGTAGATATTTATGACATTACCAAATCCGTTTAACTGGAAAATTTTTCCATGCATTTTTTTTCTGTACCTTTAAATACAAAATATACATTTGTAAGTAAATTCTACTTGATTCCACTCCACAGTTTGGTGACTGAAGAGATACAAATGTAAGCATATTTATTAAAATACTTAACAGAAAGCCTGTCTTCTTAGAATGGGTGACTTAATGGAGTTCCTCACTGTCACACAGTATAATGAACACTAAGGCACATGAAAGTTTAAAATAAAACCAAAACTCAAACCCCACAAATACATACCTTGTAGGCAGCACAATTCCAGGACCATGTATGGTTTTATTTTACTAATATAAATCAGGAAATTGCCTTGATAGGTGAACTTTATTAGATACTTGTTAGATGGCTTAAGACTTCCTTGGAAACAAGAGTTTTGACAGATCACATACCAAATAGACGCCTCAAAGTTCAAGTGGTTTTCTACTCTTTCCTTAAATGCAATATACTTTTCTGCTTTTTTAAATTTTATTGAAAATAAAACTAATATATACTTCTAAAAATAGATACTTACAGTGAAAATACCCATAAGCTGAGTGTAAAAGAGTCCACTTATTCCACCTAACATTATTATACCCATGAAGGCAGATATTCTTAGGAGAGCAAGTTCGTGTCTAAATAAAAAAACATCCTATAACAAGACAGAAAGAAGAAAGAGACTTTAGCACACAGAAATCAATTTAAGTCTTTGAACTATGTGGAAATGCTAGATAAAAGCTGTTCCCAAAGATTTATAACTAAAGGCAAATACTGGATTTTTTGAGCTACATTGCAAATTGATTCTTTTATGGGCTGAAATTATAAACCGATAATCTTTTATTTATTGCTGGGGAGGGTTTGCCAGATTTTCAAAAACCTCATTTGGGTATTTAAGATTTGGGAATAGAGTATGCTCAAATGAGTTACTTCTGAATCTTTCATCTCAAACTGTGTCAGACTGCTACAAAAAAAGCTCCAAAATATAAGAACAGCATTCAGTTAAATACTCTGATTTATAAGATTCCTATACCTTGGCTCCAACCCACTCAAATTTAATTTTAATATCACATCTTTCAGAATAAAAATAACATCCCTAGCTTGACTTTTAAAGATGATACCTACAAAATATGAGTACCTGTATTGGATTAGTCTCACCGTAACACTATTATCCAACATAAACTTATCTCCATATTTTAAATTTTTGCCTTCAGTGGATTATTTTAACTTTCGATATGGGTGCACAACCAAGTTGCCTCAGGGTATAGGAGAATACAAACTTACTGTATCACCTGCTCTAGAAAGCCTGCTCTCACCCAGCAGAAAATATGAAAAGTGTAAGACTGTTTTATAGCTCTTTTTCAAAGGTTAAAACACCTTATTTTTATAACAGGAAAACATTTGCACATGGCAGTTACTGTAGGTGTACTCCAAGTTCACATCTTGTCTTACCCTTTGATAATGAGTTAACACACTCATTCTCTTATTTATAAGTTACGATTATGTTCTCAAGGCTCTTTTGAATGTACACATCTGTTTTCCCACTTAGAAAAGCCATATCACAGCAGGAAACTATTAAAACTTTTCACGTATACTTTAAATTACAACCACAACATAAAAGTGAACTGAAAGAGGGAAGAGAATAAAAAAAAAAACAAACCCCAAACAAAACACAATTGAAAAACATTGCTTTTGAACTTCCCTTCTTTAAGTTCAGTGTAACGGTTAAGGGTTTGGGAATACTGCGGTTTAATTAAACAGAAAATAGTTAAGCAAATTATACTTAGTAAAAAAGTCTGATTTTAGATTTAAATTATTTTCACAAAGGTTCAAAATATAAACCCAGGAAAAAGGTTTATGCTGAAAAAAAGTTTATGCTGTCTACTAAGGCTATGAAGAGAGCTGATGTTTAATGAACAAGAAGAAAAACGCCAGTTAACCAGATAAAACAAAAAGCAAATCCCACCATCTTTTGGGAACTGGTAAGCCAGCTCTTGTTAGTGTTGGCCTTTCTTACTGCCTGTAGAAAACATATGTTTCATTTCAATTTCTTTTTAAACTCTTCTTACCCAGTTAAAGAGTTAATTCAAAATTACATTAACTCAAAATAAAAGCATTCATACTGATTTTTGTTCCTTTTCACCACCAAGGTAAGACACAAGTTCTGCTAGCTGTGAAATTCTTTTCATATCACAGAATCAGCTAAGTTCAGAAAGACCCTTAAGATCATCAGGTCCAACTGTCACTTTAGCACTGCCAAGTCCGCCACTAAACCATGTCACTAAGTGCCTCAACCACACGTTTTTGAACACTTCCAGGGATGGTGATTCCACCACTTCCCTGGGAAGCCTGTTCCAATGCCTGACTGCGCTTTTAGTGGAGAAATCGTTCCTAATACCCAATCTAAATCTCTCCTGGTGAGCTTGAGGCTGTTACCTCTTGCCTTATCACCTGTTACTCGGGAGAAGAGACCAGCCACTTCCTTGCTCCATTCTCCTTTCAGGTAGCTGTAGAGAGCAATAAAGTCCCCCCTGAGCCTTCTCTTCTCCAGACTAAACAACTCCAGTTCCCTCAGCTGTTCCTCACCAGAGCTGTGCTCCAGACCCTGCACCAGCTTCATTGCCCTTCTCTGCACCCACTCCAGCACCTCAATGTGTCTCTTGTAGTGAGGGCCCAGAACTGAACACAGGATTTGAGGTACAGCCTCACCATTGCTGAGTACAGGTGGATGATCACTGCTCCGTCCCTGCTGGCCAGGCTGTTTCTGATACAGGCCAGGACGCCGGTGGCCTTCTTGGCTGCCTGAGCACAAGTTGGCTTACGTACAGCAGCTGCCAGTCAGCACCTCCAGGCCCTTTTCTGCTGAGCAACTTTCCAGCCACCCTTCCCTACGCCTGTAGTGTTGCGGGGTTTTGTAGCCCAACTGCACGTGTGGACATGGCACTCTGCCTTGTTGAACAAGGTTTATCTTCATTGTTTAATTTATCAGAAAAGTTTTAACATACTCAGACTCATCAGAAAACAGTGAAATGTAAGAGTTCCAACAGCAAAGTCACATTCTGGGTCTAGCATCACACTCCCCATTAGAAAAAAGTCTGTAGCACAGCTCTTGGCATCCCTCTAACACTTTAATTTAGAAGAGTTCCTTCTCTTAAGCATCACCTTCATTAGAAAGAACATAACCACATAACCCAAAACATGAGAAAGGAAAATTCTAGTGTAAAGAAGGCAAACTGCATTTTGCTCTTGGCCCCCCTAACCTACATTAAAACTAGAAGTACAGAGAAGGAAAGATGTTTCATACTGAAGACCAAGGAATACTACCTTTTTTCTTTCTTCCATCTCTCCTTCCCTCCTTCCGTTTTACTTTCCTTCCCTCTTTCCTTCCTATTCTTCTTCCTCCCATCCTAAAAACCAAAAACACCTACTGGAAAAGATGTTGCTGAAGAGGCAACA
Source organism: Pezoporus flaviventris (assembly GCF_033815535.1). Lineage (NCBI taxonomy): Eukaryota > Metazoa > Chordata > Aves > Psittaciformes > Psittacidae > Pezoporus > Pezoporus flaviventris. The sequence continues at coordinate 518,585 of NW_026892760.1, forward strand.
TCACCAATGTTTTTCCAGCCATTACACAACCCAAGGGGAATAAAAGTCTCTGAGGCAATGATGACCTGGATATCAATACTGGACCCTCACCTAGCAATCTGTACAGACAGAACAGCACTTTTTCCACAGAAAAGCTAAGTATACACAGGAATAGAGTCTTTTGGTAATCAGATCTTAATAACAGAGATCGTTTCACAGTTCTGCGTTGAAACAGAAATATGTGACTCCACAAAAATACAGTTAAAAAAAAATTAATTCACAGAACACAAACTGCATTGTAATAAGCCGTTTTGCAGAGATATTTATAACAACTGATGTTTACATAAAGTACTTTTTGATTCAGGACTATTTCAGTTCTACTAAATGAGTAATTTTGCAGTCTGATTCATGAATGATTTGGTTTGAAGTGAAAATGGGAATAACACTCTGACTTCAAAAACAATTGTCTACATACACTTCAATCCAAAGTGATAATTCTGAAGTCCTTTCAGACTAGAAAAGATTTTAAGAAAAGGCCATACGATTTTAACATAAAAATGACACTATCAATATATTTTTAACAAAATATTATCCTCTCAGTTGCTCCTACATTTTTCTGTATAGAATTTACTTTCTAAACCTAATTCAATATTCATATACTGTCTCTATAATTATATGAGAGGAGAGGAGGGAAAGGTTGCTGTTTCAGAACACTGAGAAGGAAAATTTTGATGTGCTTTATTTTTAAAAAAAATTCTCACATCCGGCAGGTCATGTAATGGCCCTAAGAGAGAAAAGGTTTCCTTTAGGTTCTCTTTACAATATAAATGGACTTTGAATAATACATATTTCCAGATTCTAATTAATATTATAGCTACTACATAATATTGAAAGAAATAGTACTGTAAATAACCTCACAAAGGCTAATGAATATTTTCCAACAGCACTTATTGGAATTGAGAAAGCTGGGCCCCAGACAGAGCAGGCTGATATCGCTGCAATGCTTCCTCAATGATCTTTCCTCCCCCTGTACTAATAGAGCCCAGAACTCTTTAAAAACCAATCAATTTGGTAAAACTAAATCAGAGCAAAGAGGTTTAGGTTTTCATAGGTCAGTAGTTTTTAAAAACTCTGTTTTTTAAAAAAAAAATCTTTTGCTTAAAAGATTGAAAGCCTTCTATAAATCAGGTAAAATATACTGCCAATGCATTTATTTTTGCTTCTACTCAACCAGCTGCGTCTTGAATCTTTGCCAGCACAGCCACAGTACACAGCAACTATATACGTAGTCATGACAAGACTAGTATTTATTCTCGTCACCTCACTACCCACAACATTTAATGCTTCCTAAAAGATACAAACTTCCTGACCTTGATGTTTTTTATTGAAGATGCAAAATTAAGAATGTTCCAGTTTTAGCCTCTGAAAACCACCAAAGGTAACAGAGGAACTCATATGCTAGTTTATTTGTATTAGGTATTTTTATTCTGCTAGGATCTCCCATTGACAATTTAATTACCATTTTCCTCATTCCTAGCAGTAATTGTACTCCTCCTGCTGGACAAACAGAGATAATAACCAAAATCCATCTTTCTGACTGTATCAATTAGAAGAATCAAGAATACTATGAAGCAATTTTCTGCTACAAAACCTGAGCTGAAAGATTGTATCCTTATTGAAAGGGCTTCCCCTATTAACTTTAAAGCTATCACCTCTACTGCAGAGCACTTAATACAAAATGTTTGGAGTTTTCTTACTTAACCCTTTCAAAATAAAACCACAAGTTTATATTCAGAAGGAAATACTAGCATGCATACTGTGATCTTATTTTCATAATGCATTAATCAGTACTGTGATTATTTCACAATAGCCTTAAAAGCAATTTTAACTCTACTGCTTCTGTGTTCTGTATTCTATCTTATATCCAAAGAAATAAAATTAAGTTGAAGGCACACTGCCAAAAACCTCACATGTATTTTTAATGATCAGGAATAAGCAAATTCCAGATGGCTGTTTAGAAAAAAATATGCAGTTTTTTTGAACCTGCGCTAAACACTGGCCCTGCTCAATTCAGAAAATGTAGCCTCCTGGTTACACCCAAAATTTCAACTAAAAGCAGCACTTCCAGGAGAGGTAGAAGGTACTTCAGTCTCTGGAATGCTATGGTACTTCAGTATTAGTCGATATACAAAGACTAAAGAATCTTGCAGCATGCTTACTTAAAAACCTACTTAATAGTAAGCAAATCTTTCCAGTGATCCTGTTCATTTGATATCAAAATTATACAATTCTGACATGTTACTCTGTGACATGAAGTTATATGGCACTGTATCCTTAGCAACACTGTAAAAAAAAAAACAGCTTAATGGGACTCTGACGACCTATTCCCAGCAGATATATTGACTAGACAACTAAATAAATTCAGAGCAGTATCACTGAGAGAGAAGTCTTGGCACTTGAAACCTGCGAACTCTATGTACAGGAAGCCTTCAGAATACACAAAATGTAGGATCACTCTGTCCAGAAACACAGTAGGTTTACTTAGTTTATAAATCAAAAAAGAAGTTTACAAATCTACTGAAACTAGAAACAAAGGATTTACATTCAGTTACCTTTCAAAAACTTAAGAAATTTTACTTAGATGACAGATTTACTGTCATATAATAGAGAATAGTTTCTCAATAGAGAAACTGCAATTTCATATTCCTTTTAACTTGGACACAGCTACAACAAATCAAAATAGTTCCTTCAAATCTCACAATGCCTGTAAAACAATGTAAATATGAAAAGCCCATCTGCCACAAACCGGAAACAAAGTGAAAAATGTGAGTACTCCATTTTAATTGACATATTTTACAGGTCCGTCTCTGTTTAGAGGGCAGTGTCTATGGACAGATGCTCCAAGAAGACAGCAAAATTCTTCTCGTTTCCCTATTTTTAGAGTTCCTTAAGCCATTTAAAGGGAAAAGGGGAAATACACAGATGGGAACGAAAAAAATAAATCCTTTAGAATATAAATTATTTTAAGAGAGATTTGCAAAAAATTCAACTTTGGTGCATTCCCTGTATTAAAAAGTTGGTCTTTATCAACTTGAATATAACACTTTTATCAATTCTGGATGGTCAAAGGAGTACAGCCTTTGACACATCATCTTCACATATGCTTTCTTGGGAACATCAAATCCACTGCAGGCAGATAAGGAAGCAAAGAAGACTGGAAGGCTATGTATGCCCCATTCTTTTCCAGAAGTTGAAAGCTGAAATAAGTTTAATTTTCTTATTTCATACCATTTGGAATACAAAATAACACAACAAACTGAAGTTGTTCAACAAAATGGAAAAAGGGGCTTAATTTACCCATAACCAAAAGCCAGTCTCCAGCAGCCTGAAAGATGGGTGTTACATCACCAGCAGAGAACATGCTGTGGTGTCACATCAACATGGAATAAAAAAAATCTGCAGCAATTCAGTACTTGGAAAAAATCTCAACAAACTTAGAATACATTACCAATTTCTGAGACGGTCTTAGACTCTTCACTTAGAGCATCTGGAATGTTATCTAATTTTTAGTATATTTTAAACTTGTTTTCTAGGTTTTTTCCTTAGGGTGCTTGTTTTGTCACAGACCAGTACCAATAAATACAAAGTCCATTTCAGATTTTGGGTAGAAGTTTTTACATTCCTTTATGAACAAGATCTCATAATATTTGCTGTTTTAGCATTTTCAAGCCTTCAGCAATTTTCAAGCAAACATCCATAAGTCCATATTCTCTGTGCATTCAACTGCATTTTACTGATGACAAAATGCTGAAATATGGTAACAGCGCAGAGTTCAATTAAAAAAATTCCACAAACTCAATTCTCCCTTAACCCACATAACTTTTTGAAAGCAACACAAAATATTGCTTCAAAGCCAATGCAATTTTTACTCCTTTCAGAATAATTGTATGTTTTTCTCATTTTTCTGGCCTTATCAATATTTTTAAATAGACACTTGCAATAGATTTACTTGCAATTTACTTTGGAGGAAGTAAAAAGATATTTGAATACACATAAGGCAGTTATCTTGCTTCTCCCCATTATTCACTAATCTATTCTAAAGGAACCTAACTGATTCTGTCCTTTCCTAGATTTCTAAGAAAACTAATGTTGCGTTTTTAACAAACAGAAACCATATACCCTCTTAGATATTTTGTTACTTACTATAAAACAAGTTTGCTCATTTAGCATGCATCTAGTTGAACTCTCTTCACTGCAAACGACTGAGCTAGAAGAAGCATGTAGTAACTATATACCAAAATAAATTACATTACAGCACAAGCTACTTACTCACTTTGTAAAGAAAACTGATTCTTACCCCGTTTTCTTTTTTCAGAGGCAAAAAGTAGTAGTAATGGCAGAAATCAAGTATAAGCGTATATGAACTAAGGATCTGAGTGTAGAAACACAGCTGTAAAAACAGCCAATGATTGTCTTCACCAACACAATTATTAATCCTGCAGAGAAATAAAATGTATAAAGACAGAAATATAAAGACTTTAACACTGCAGTTATGATATTGTAAAAGAAGTTATGGTTCTTTATGGCACAAACATAAGAACTACTGACTAATCACTCCATTCTTAATAAAGATTTTACAGATGGCAGTTACTATAAGGAGTGGTTTCCTTACACTGCCACTTAAAGAGTAAATTGTATTACTGAGACCACTGCTTAGAACAGAAGACATATTTCTCTGTATCTTCATATAGCAAACATACTCCCACAATTTTAAGTAATAAGTAACAAAATTGGGTTTTAAAAGTCTGCAAAATTTCACAGTAATATGCATTATCTCCAGCTACTCAACGCATTTGACTGGTTGTGAACTATACGGAGTCCAAAAACTGGAAATGTAGATGAATGGTTTGAAATAAATGTCATTACAAGATACCTCAATGACAAATAAGCGTGACTTGGGTAGGAGCCTAAGACACAGAAGACAGAACAGACATCTTTATTCAGAAACTCCTTCTGCAAACTCCAACACAAATGAAGAAAGAAATCACCAGGATTCTAGAAATAATGATACTCAAAACCTTTGAATTCTAGGTCTAGTCTGCTTCACAGAAGTTACATTGATGCAAAAACCGCAGTCAGGGTGCAATTTCATACAAACATTCTTGGCACAGTACCAATTTAAGGCATAATAACAAAAGCACTATATTGGCACAATTTTCTGAAGTAGCAATTGACAAAAAGGGGAGTTTGAAAAATTACTAAATCAACATAGAAGGATCCTAATGTCAGTTGTGTCCTCTGCGTTTTTCATTGCTGTCTTGCTGCAAACAATACCTTAGAACTACTGACAGAAATGTTTAATTTTAAGCTACAACCAGTTTAAACAGAGAATTTTATCCGTATTAGTTCATTTTGACTGAAACTAGTTAGAAAACATTAAAATAAGCAATTTCACTACAAAATCAGAGCAGCTATGACGAGTATGGTACGAATCACTAACATTTTCTACTCATCACTGCCATTAAAATCAAAACCTCTCTGAAACCATCAGCTTTTTTTAGTAATACAAAGAACATCCTCTCTTATATTAAAATTGTAATCTTTTATTTCAATTCAAGAAACACATTGTTTAATGTCCTACAAAAAGATATTTCTTTTCCAGCATCAGAAACTGAATTGCAACCGCTGAAATACATCTGCAGTGTAGAAATTAATTATGCTGAGATCACTATTAGCAGTGCAAAATCCAGTTACTTAAACAAAGTATGTTAATTTTCCAAAACTATATGTCATTTAACAATTTGACAATGATAAAATGTTACATGTAGTAGTCCCTACTTTCAGTTTTACTTGCAGATATATGAAAATCCCAAAGCTGTTCTTCCCTGCTCTAAATGCCTAAACAAGTAAGCACTGCCAGGAAAGAAATATGGCAAATGAGCAATAGTCAAGACCATGAACTTTGAAATGATTCACTAAAACAACAGTAGAGCTTTAGAACAAACAGCCTGGTCTTACCATGGACAGTGGTGATCCATTCTCCTCACACAATGTCCACAACGACTGCAATGGTGTGAACGCTTTGGTCTCATCATATTGCATTTGTTACATAATTCCCAATATTCTCGTTCTAGGCGAAAATGTAAAGACATAACTCAGTAAAGTACACTCATGATAAATCTGTAAACTAGTGATTCAAAAAGAAAAATAAAATCTTACTATGATCTGAGAAGGGTATGCAGCATATGAAAACTTTTCTCCCACTGTCACCTTAATTAAACTGGAAAATATTATTGCCAATCTGTGTCAGTCTTCCCCAAAATCTTCTCTCCTCCTATATATTTCTAGGGAGTAATTATTACAGCACAAAAGCTGTCACTCAAACAAGGAAGACTGTAATTCAATTATTTTCTTACATGCTCATTGTAAAAACTGTATCTGCTAGGCAAAACCATCATAAAATCTCCCTGCTGTTCCAAAACCTCCTGAGGAAATACTGCTACTCAAATTTGTCAAAGCCAGCTAATCAAAATAAAATGTAGAATGAACACTTCAGGAGCATCTTCCACCTCAAAACATTTTCAGACATACACCACACAACATGCAATTTTACACATAAGGGAAACACAGAAGAGAGGATAGACTTGTATTTAAAATTATACTCTATGTTTGGATGCCCAGTGTGAGATTCTGATCTCCAGAGATACTAAATAGCTGAAACTACCAGGAGCTACTATTACTCAGCTTATTATTTATCTCAAAATGCACCACCTAAATTAGAGGAAGCCTTTGAAAAATGACAATTCAAATGATATACTAGGAAGTTTATTTTCGCAGGGGAAACAAACGACACCAACACTGTAACACTTGCATTCACAAAAGCATGTATTTTTTGTCTTTAAGGAAAATAGGTGCATGACTGAGAATCTTAAAATACTTGGACTGGTTGTTTCTACCTAGATAGAACTTTCTTGATGCAGAGAAATTTCTTGAATCCTGGGGGAGGTCAGAAAGGAATAAGCATACTTTTTGCAGTAGGGCATTCTGAAATTTTAAATGAAAAAGCACTGTCCCAATATAAATTAAATAAAGTTAAATTTAGCACTTCTGAGCTACCTGCAGGCAGCTCTAATCTTATCTTTCTTGCAACAAAATAACATTTGGACACTGGAAGTAAAGAAGCCAAACATCTGAGATCATTAAAGGAGTAATAATACCAGATGGAAACTGATTTACAATCTGTTCCCATAAAACCAGTGTCACAAATATGTCACTCCCTAATAGGATAGCTACCAGCAAAGTTCAAAAACACCAACTAATTTTTAATACAATTTATACCATGTAAAAATGTATCTTCCTGTCAACCTAGCGAATACCAGGGAACTGAAGTGCTACTTGAGAAAGTATAAAATCCTTGATATGGCATACATCAAATCCGCAAATCCAATGTCACAGTCAAGCCTAAGCATTCCATCTTCACAAGTATCTATAAAGCATCACTGCCATATGAAATGAATGGAGCACAAAAAGGCTGGAGGGCTGTTTATCGGGATCCCTTAAAAGGGGAAGAAACATTTGTACAAAAGGAATTTGTACTGGTCCTGGTATCTTGCAGGTAAATGAACATTCAGTTATAAATATAATCGTCTGTAACTGTACTAAGTATCTTCAGTCTCCAGCTTCAGCTGCAGAACCCATTTTGTTCTTCCTACGGCAAGAACTCTGACTGGAGAACCCAAGTCTGAGCCACCTTTCCTTTTACTGGATCAAAGGATCATTTACCAAAAGGAGAAAGAACATTGACATGAGATTTTTTGCAATCAGTATTTTACATCTGAATCCCAGAAAGATACACCCCTTCCTACTATCTGCTGCCTAGTTTGGGCACCTTGTAACATCAGTGCTGAGGGTAAACTGATCATGTTCCCAAACGCATTATCCTAGATTCTACTAGCATTAGGAAGAGAGAGTGAAATACAATGTGGCAGATGCCAGGAACAACAAAAAAAGACTGAAATATTCACCCCTCACTCCATTTCATACATTTTAACAAACCTATTTATTAGACATATTATTTAATAGACCTACTCCATTCAAAACTGCTACATAAAAGCTCTCTGCATTAGACAAGCACCTTTACACCATTCAACAGTTCCTAAAAATATGGTTTTCTCTGTGAAGAATTATTAAGGTTTCAAATTTCCTTCTATTTCTGGAGCCTCAGATACCATTAAGGAATTATGAAATAAATTCACAAGGACAGAAGGGAAATCTAACATGTTAAGTTGCTACCCCATAGGAACGCAATGTAATTAGCATCACATTTGTTTAGTTAACAGCCCACACAAACGTAAGTCACTGGAAAAGATTGTGTAGAAAATACATGGATAAAATCCTGTACCTTCTACTACCACCCTGGATATCTTATAAATCTATTAGGAAAAAAGCCATGGAATTATAATGACTAATCGCCTCTAAACATTTTTTATTAAATGATACCAAGTTAGAAGTATATGCAATATGTTTGAAAGCCTAGAATGCAAAAAAGACCTTCATGTGGAAAAATTTCCTAGCAGAAGTTCCTAAATAACTAAACTTCTTATGGAATACAAGCGAAAAGTCCTAGAAAAGTCTACAAAAGGGAAAGTCCTAGGAATTTACAAGTTAAAAACAGCGCCATACCAATTTTAATATCATTAACAACATAGGCTCCACCAGAAACTGCTCATAGTTTTCATCAAATCTCACAAAATCAAATTGATTCCTATTATTTTGAGGACATTAAAATAACTTTTATTCAATTATACAGAAACAACTTAATGTACCTGTAATCGGTATCTTTGGGTTTTCAGGCAGCTTTCCTGGGTCAGCGACTGAGGCTCTTAGTAATGAAGCTATACAAAACAATGAGCAGAAATAATAACCTAAAAAAATAAGTAAGATCTTGTTAGTCTTCTTCAGGTGTACAAAATACCCACTGTACACTGAATCAAGAATATAGATGCTCCAGCACTGAGTTAGAAATTACTCATCCTTCTCATTCAATTCCAGGCATATATTTGGTACTATGCAGTCTAAAATATTAAGTAATCCCCAGTCTTAAAAAGGGAAAGGAAAATGTAGCAGTGAACACTGTTCTGACAGCACCGACAGAATGACATTATGACCTTACTACTATATTTAAGAAGTTCCTTCACTATTGTATTAGCAGAAAAAGCCTACACATGGAAAGGACATTCCCAATAGTCAATCTTCACTTTAAAGTTGGTTCCAGTTATAATCCAAGCCTTCCTCCAGAAAAACTCATTACCATAGCTCATATTAGCTGACGTACCCAGGTCATTTGTCATTTTTAACCAAAACTACCAAAACTCTGTTTGCCAGTACTACCACCCCAAATTCTGACAAGCACTAATAGTTGTTTGCCTGAAATTAGGTCAAGTTTCAGCTACAGGATCTGAAAACCATATTAACACTTTTCCCCAGTTTACACACAAACATGTTTTACCAGAACACCTTTGAAATGAAAGAAAGTCTCAGCTCCTCAGAACACAAAATTGTAGGATGCACCTCAGTACTTTTATGCTTTGCCTCTTGTCTTTTCTTTTTCTCATCTTTCTTCTACATGTTAACTATTACCCAAATATACTATTTTTACTGGTATAAAAAAAGGGCTAAGTTAAATTGACTTACACAAAATTGCAAGAACTGAAATATGTCCCTCTTCATAGTGTGGAAAAAGGATGACTTTTGGAATAAAGATTGTGTTGTACAGCCAGACAAAGATAATGAGACCCATGCAGCACCAACCCTGAGGGTCAACCACAAAGTGAATTCGTCGTCCCATTGAATGCAAACAGGTAATAATCTGTCACAACCCAGGAATCAAAAATTATCCTAGAGAGATAAATTAAAAAAAATCATTTTAAAAAAGAGTAAATTAGCTAGTATCATGCAACCTATAGGGTCCTACATACATTCAAATAGGAAAAAAAAACCAAAAACCAAAACAACAACCAAACCTGTCAGCTACTGATTTAAGGAATTAAATGAAAACTTGCAGACATTTCACATGCACTGTTCAAGTATCAGGAAGAGAAATCATTTATTATTTCATTAGTTATATCTCACTAAAACAAAACATTTATCAAGATGCAAGTAAAATATGTACCTGGAAAAACTATTAAGTAATAGGTAAAGTAAGCAACTGACAGCCAGCTAGCAGCAGCCAAGGATATAAATATTAGAGAAATATTCCATCAAAATAAAAAGGTTGCAAAGCAAAAAAAAAACCACAGGGAATGACTTATACAAGGATTCATCCCACCTACCTATTACAGTCTACCAACTATATTCCAAGATTATTTTTAAAAGCTTGCATGCTAAAATACTCGCAAGCTTCCCTAGGAATCTATTATGTTCCCCTGCTTAAAAAAACCTCCTTCGTGGCATTTATAGCAGACCAGTAGGGAAAGAAACCACTCTACCCTAATATCTTTCATGTAGATCAGTAAGAGGTCTTGTAAAATAGTTTTCTCATTATTAATTAAACTTAAAACATCGAGATTTCCATTCTGATATTTTAGTGTGCTGGTTTTTTTTATGTTTTAGACTGAAGAAACTCCAAGTCCTACAGTATGAACACTGGAGCTTCATAAACTGATCTTCATAAAAATGCCACACTAAATTGGAAGCACTATTCAGTAGAATCTTCAAGGGAAGGATTACTACTGTTGCGTTTTTTGTCAGGCTGCTTTCATATATGTGTCTTATTATTGTAACACACAAACACCAAGCTATTCTCCTAACCCATTAGTTTCCATTATTTCTGGGCTTCAGGATGTATCCATTTAAGCTTCCTCCTCTTGCACTGAAATTTCATCTTATGTGTCTGTTTCCAGGGTTTTCTTACTTATTTCATGTTTCCTCACTTGCATTTTCAATTTCTCTGCTTAATATTATTGACACGTTTCATTAATGTATTGCTTTCTTCTTTTCCTAGATGAATCAAGGACAAGTGGGAAAGGTTTGTCTCACAGAGGCAAAAGGATGCTGGGGCACGAATTAGCAGGGTTCATTTGGAGAGCTTTAAACTAGATTCGAAGGGGGATGGGGTTGTAGCTGGGCTTGCCCCAGTGGGGCAGCACTCCAGAATTAATGAAGACTGGGAGGCCTCCTATAATCCTAGGGTGAAATCGGTGTGCTCAGCTCGCTCCCTGGAATGTCTGTACACCAATGCACGCAGCATGGGAAATAAGCAGGAGGAGTTGGAAACCTGTGTTAAGTCAGGAGACTATGATCTAGTGGCAATTACAGAGATGTGGTGGGACAGCTCACATGACTGGAATATAGTCATGGAGGGCTATGTCCTTTTCAGGAAAGACAGGCCAGCCAGGAGGGGTGGTGGGGTTGCTCTTTATGTGCGGGAGGAACTACAGTGCACCGAGTTCTGTCCAGGGACAGATGATGAGCGAGTTGAGAGTCTGTGGGTGAGAATTAAGGGGAAGGCTGGCAGGGAGGATACTGTTGTAGGTGTCTGTTACAGACCACGGGATCAGGGTGAGGAAGTTGACCAGGCCTTCTACAGGCAGCTGAGAGCGGCCTCACAGTCACAGGCCGTGGTCATCGTGGGGGATTTTAACTTCCCTGATGTTTGCTGGAAGGACCACTCGGCAACCCAGCCACAGTCCAGGAGGTTCCTCCAGTGCATGGATGATAACTTCCTCCTGCAAAAGGTGGATGAGCCAACCAGGAGAGGAGCGCTGCTGGACCTCATCCTCACTAACAAGGAGGGTCTGGTTGAAGCAGTAAGGGTTGAGGGCTGCCTTGGTTGCAGCGACCACGAGATGGTGGAATTCAGGATCTTGTGTGGTAAGACTAGTAGAATACCAAGTAGAATTGCAACCCTGGACTTTAGCAGGGCAAACTTTGGCCTTTTCAAGCAATTGCTGGGGGAAATCCCATGGGCAAGGCTGTTTGAAGGTAAAGGGGCCCAAGATAGTTGGTTGGCATTCAAGGATTGCTTTTTCCGAGCTCAAGATCAGAGCATCCCGACACGTAGGAAGTCAAGGAAGAGGGCCAGGAGACCTGCGTGGCTAAATACGGAATTGCTGGGTATGCTCAAGTGGAAGAGGAGAGTTTACAGGTCATGGCTGGCCACTTGGGAGGAATATAAGGCTGCTGCTAGAGAATGTAGGAAGGCAGCTAGGAGGACTAAGGCCTCCTTAGAATTAAACCTGGCGAGAAGGGTCAAGGACAGCAAAAAGAGCTTTTTCAAATACATGGCAGACAAAACTAACATCAGAGGCAATGTAGGCCCACTGATGAACGGGATGGGTGCCCTGGTGACAGAAGATACAGAGATGGCAGAGTTACTGAATGCCTTCTTTGTCTCTGTCTACTCTGCTGCAGGCAGTCCTGAAGAGCCCTGTACCCCTGAGACCTTAGATGAAATCAGGTCAACGGAGTGGTTTGCCTTAGTCGATGAGGAATGGGTTAGAGATCAGTTGAGCAATCTGGACATCCATAAATCCATGGGTCCAGATGGGATGCACCCACGGGTGCTGAGGGAACTGGCGGAAGTCATTGCTAGACCACTCTCCATCATCTTTACCAAGTCTTGGGAAACGGGAGAGGTGCCTGAGGACTGGAGGAAAGCAAATGTCACTCCAGTCTTCAAAAAGGGCAAGGAGGAGGACCCGGGTAACTATAGACCGGTCAGCCTCACCTCCATCCCTGGGAAAGTGATGGAACACCTTATCCTTGGTGCCATCTTAAGGCATATCAAGGATAAGAGGGTTATGAGGGGCAGTCAACATGGCTTCACCAGGGGGAAATCATGTTTGACCAATTTCTTAGCCTTTTATGAGGAAATAACACGGTGGATGGATGATGGCAGAGCGGTGGATGTGGTCTACCTTGACTTCAGCAAAGCATTTGACACAGTCTCCCACAGGATCCTCACAGATAAATTGAGGAAGTGTGGACTGGATGATCAGGTAGTGAGGTGGACTGTGAACTGGCTGAAGGAGAGAAGCCAGAGAGTTGTAGTCTATGGGGCGGAGTCTAGTTGGAGGCCTGTAACTAGTGGAGTGCCTCAAGGGTCAGTACTGGGACCGGTATTATTTAATATATTCATCAATGATTTAGATGTGGGAATTGAGTGTACTATCAGCAAGTTTGCTGATGACACTAAGCTGGGAGGAGTGGCTGACACGCCAGAAGGCTGTGCTGCCATCCAGCGAGACCTGGACAGGCTGGAGAGTTGGGCAGGGAGTAACTTGATGAAATAGAACAAGGGAAAGTGTAGAGTCCTGCATCTGGGCAGGAACAACCCCAGGTTCCAGGATAGGGTGGGAAACGACCTGTTAGAGAGCAGTGTAGGGGAGAGGGACCTGGGGGTCCTAGTGGACGACAGGATGACCATGAGCCAACACTGTGCCCTTGTGGCCAAGAAGGCCAATGGCATCCTGGGGTGTATTAGAAGGGGGGTGGTTAGTAGGTCGAGAGAGGTCCTCCTTCCCCTCTACTCTGCCCTGGTGAGACCGAATCTGGAATACTGTGTCCAGTTCTGGGCCCCTCAGTTCAAGAAGGACAGGGAGCTGCTGGAGAGAGTCCAGCGCAGGGCAACGAAGATGATTAAGGGAGTGGAGCATCTCCCTTATGAGGAAAGACTGAGGGAGCTGGGTCTCTATAGTTTGGAGGAGACTGAGGGGTGACCTTATAAGTGTCTATAAATATATAAAGGGGGAGTGTCACAAGGATGGAGCCAGGCTCTACTCAGTGGCAAACAATGATAGGACAAGGGGTAATGGGTACAAACTGGAACACAAGAGGTTCCACTTAAACTTGAGAAGAAACTTCTCAGTGAGGGTGACGGAACACTGGAACAGGCTGCCCAGGGAGGTTGTGGAGTCTCCTTCACTGGAGACATTCAAAACCCGCCTGGACACATTCCTGTGTAACATTATCTAGGTGTTCCTGCTCCGGCAGGGGGATTGGACTAGATGACCTTTCGAGGTCCCTTCCAATCTCTATCATACTGTGATACTGTAATCAAAATCAAACCCAAATAAGCTGACATTTTTCCACACTTCTCCTATGCACCATTTATCATAACCCTTTGCTTGTTATCTTCCAGTGCAACAGTGTTTCCATTCAAGTACAGCAGAGTATTAAGTGCTTATTTTTATCCTAAAAATTCATCATATGTGCTAACACTTTTTTTATAAATCCATGTTGAATACTGAATACAGCTACTATGCCCTTAAAACTGTTTGTAAGTTCATGATAATCATAAAAACTGATCAGGCTTACATCTACTGCTCTTTTTTAATTTTACTATATGTAGCATGCAAGTACCACAGTCTGTTGTATACACAGTATTAACACACTACAAAATTATGTACAGTCTCTAGACATATAATTGATTTAGCATTATACTGCTGAATCCACCAACTATTAGTGTGTGTCTGTTATAAGTTAACTTTGGCAACCAGCAGGTTTAGAACTAAAAAAAACATTTCATATCCTTCTAAGCATGCACTAATGGAGGATCTGTTAAGCAGAGAAGCTGTGTGAGGAGTTGAGCAGAATGTGTAACATCAGGGATGCAGAAAAGGAGAGAGACCAGATTCTCTCCAAGACACTGCAGCTACAAGAGCCCCTACTGTACAGAGGAGGTGCAGGCAGAACCTTATCTTGTCAAGCTGGGCATGGAGATGCCAAGTCAGGTGAAGCCTGTGAGCTTGCAAGCTCTAGCACTAGGAAGACCATTCCTGCTCCCATTGCAGCTCTGATCTACAGAGCAGGTTCTGAGCCTTGGCAGCGGGCAGAGAGCTCTGTCCAATGAAGCCTCTGAGCTGGCATCTTATGGCAGTGCGGCAGGATGGGTCAAGGAACAGTGGTCGGAAACTCTGCTGCTGGGACAGAGGCACCTCTGCCACCTCCACCAGCAAGGTTTGCTGCTTGCCTGGGGCTTGGCTCCTGGACACCATGGATAGGCTGTTACTGAGGTTAGTAGTAGGCTGGCCTTCAAACTATTATACTCAGATGCTCTTCCATGTGGGTACCACAGATACAGCCAAGGGAGTCCAAGAGCGTATCAAGCACAACTACAGTGCTCAGAGGGTGTTGGTCAGTGCCTGGTAGCCAGGTGGTGTATATTTTGTCCTGCTTGTGAAGGGGAAGGACTGGAGGAGCCTATGAATCCCGCCAGCAAAAACAAGTCATTATGCAGCTGACATCAACAACAGGGACTCAGCCTTTACGATGATGGGACCTTCACTAAGTTCAAAGAACTGCCAGGTGATGAGGTCCACTGACCATGCGGGGCAAAAGCATCTTTGCCAAAAGGCTAGTCAACTTGCTAAGGGAAGGCTTAGACTAGAAATGATGGAAAGAGAGGTGTGACATACAGTTCAGTGAGGAAGTGGAGGTCCGGGTTTGCAAGCAAAGGATGCAGGGTGATGTGGACAATAGAGATCTTATAATCAACAAAATAGAGGTGAAGTGGAGCTACATCAAGCGTGTGCACACATCTGATACAGGAACACCATTTGGGTACACTGGGATGGATTTAGGAAAAATAAGGTGCACCTGGAGTTGAATCTGGTGAGGGATATGAAGGTCAAAAGTTTTGTACAGGTACATGGGCAGCATACAGAAGGCTAGGGGAAACATAGGCCTGATGCTAAATAGGATGGGTACTTGGTGAAACAATGCCAAAATGTCAAAGAGCCTTCTTCACTTTGCTCAATAGGTAAGACCCGCTTTCTGAAATTCCAGCCACCTGAGACTAGTGGGAAAGTCTGGAGCTATAAAGACTCTAAATGAGGAAGAATCAGATTAAGAAATCTTTAAACAAATTGGATGTAACACTTCTGTGGGACCTGATGAGATGCCACCATGAGTGTTGAGAGAGCTGGCCCCGTCATTGTGAGGCCACTCTCAACTGGCTGAAAGCTTTAAGCTGATGGGTGAGGTTCCAGAGGACTGAGGAAAGCAAGCATCAACCCTGTTTTCAAGGGCAAAAAGGGAGGATGCAGGCAAATACAGGCCTGTTGGCCTCACCCTCATCTCTGGGAAGGTGGAACAAATAATCCTGCAAACTGTTTCCAAACACAGTAAGGACAACAAGATGATTGATAGTAGTCAGCATGAATTTATGAAGGGGAAATCATGCAGATTGACAGAAACACAGAGGCCAAAAAACCCGAAGGGAGCTAGAAACACTGCTGACTGCTCAGGAATCTGCCTGTTTTCCATCTCACCAGGGCAGCAGAGATCCTGTAACTCCACAGTCCTTCCTCAGAAGGTAAAATACTGACTCAACAAACAAAATAGAGATGCAAGTACTCAAATACTTGTTTACAAATGACCTACTAAGCATAATGTGTGAGTAATAAGGCAGTAAGAGAGATTCTGAAGAAAACTATGGGAATGCCTGTAATTGAAATATATACCAAATTTTTACAACTCAATGACTAACTTTTGTCTGCATGACATTATTTACTTTTATAATTAAAAAAAAAAGCAAAACAAAACCAAACACCGCTACCACACCCAAATCCATACCTTTGATGGAAAGTTCCACAATTAAGTTGGAATTATGCAAAAAAAGGCCCCATTCTCAAGAAGTGATTTTTTTTCACCTTCGTCTTCTGTATCTTTTCTGAAAGACATAGAAAAGACTGATAAATAATCATCATCCCTATTTTCAGAGGCTGCGTATAATAGATTACCTCCTATTCTGTTCTTCATACCTCATCTCACTCAGTAGAGCTTCCTCTCAAGCCATTCACAGAAATACCCAGATGCTTTGCATCTCACATTGGAACTGACATGCTGATTCTAACTATTGTTCCTTGAATTTCAGTTCTAAGCCATTCATAATTTCAATGTAGATTTAAAAGATGGAAGTGTTCATGAAAAAAGGTCTGTATAAAACTGCACTACTGCCAATGTGGTTTAGTTATTTTAAACTGTGATGTAGTTGCTTCCTGCATGCATATTATATTGAAAAATTAAGTTTCATATTTTTCATTATACTTTTGTCAGCAATACTGCATAAGCAACATTAATATACTGACTCCCTCCAGTAAAGTGAGCTTTTTCCCCCCCTCTCCCTCTTGGTTTATGTACCATAAATAAATACAAAAGGGAAAAGAAGTGGTATAAAGAAAACCTACAACATGCACGTTCTGATGATTCGGTAGAAAGCAGTAGATTCCAATTTAACACATGGACAAAGTGAATTTGTAGTCTTCTCTTTTTAAACATACTTTTTTAAAAAAATCTGTATTAAGTCTTTTAAATACATGAAAAGAAAGGAAGACTAATCTCAAATAATTCTGTTCTTTAGGATGCATCACTTCTGATGAGAATAACTACAATATGTAGAGAAAAAAGTATATGAACAGGTTTACAACAAATAAGTTGAAAAGAAACAATTAAGTGATTTATATCCATATACACTCAGCATCCATATATGCAGTGCCTAAAGATTTTCCAATAAAATAATTTAGGATAAAATGCACAACACTAATGTTGGAGGCTTTGTGGCTTTCTTCCCTCTTACCCTAATTTATAGCCATTTTTTTCTAAATAAACATATCAAAATATTTGAAAACAAACAGTAGCTATGGCTGTGAAAAGTTCTAATTTTCCAAAATATGACTGAGTCTTTCCTACATGATCAAGAATTGTTATTGCCTTTCCAAAAATTAATTTTACTATGCAATGACTGGACAGCATTTTTTCGTAAACCTTTCATTTCTATCCAAATCAACAGGATCATAAACTCCATATTTGTTCACTACAGTCACCTCCCGTATCACTTCTGATATGACATCCACTGAATAATTAGACCACAGAATGAGTCAGGCAGCAGAAACTCACTTCTGAGAAACAAGAAAGCATTGCACTAACCTGGAATCTTACCATGAAATAAAGTTTGTTTTAATTGGCTCATTTGATTGCAACCTTCAATAAAAAGTATACAATTTTGCACCAAGACTGTCCCAAAACATTCTCAGAAAATTCTGCTTTATAAATAAACCCAATACAAGGACTTCCCATCCTAAGAAGGATGACAGCTATCCATGGTGACATCCTGCTCCTTGCATTCTTATGGTTCCTGCTTTGATACATAACTGGAAAAAAAGACCCTAGACATTCTGCCTCAGCTCAGCCCTGGACTTCAGTAAAGGAAGTGAGACCTGTGACATCTGACTTTCATAACTTTTCTTCCCAAATGCTTAAACAAGTCCGGAGTGACACAGAGCAATAATATTTAGTATTGTTCAACTAAAACATCAGTGTGTTATCAGTATTGTTCTCAGACTACAGCCAAAACACAGTACTGCACCAGCTGCTAGGAAGAAAAAGAACTCTATCCCAGCCAAAACCAGGACAACTGTGAAACCAGTTTTAACACTCCACAAAGACTGAACAATTCTATGCTCTATAAAATACATTTCTAGGGTGAGCAAAACATCACTTTCTGAAAAGGCTGCATTCTAAGCAATTGAAAGAGAAAAGAGAATAGAGAGTAGAAACGCAAGACAGCCAAGTGACAGCCAAGGCAAGGCCACAGCAATCAACAGCCTCCATCAATTTAAGATCCACCTGTGGTTTTAGATCTGTGACCTTCTTTAAATCTTCACAATTACTGCCAAAATCTGATATAAAACTAACAATATACTTCACCAGAAACAAAACAGACAAACCCAAAACCTCAAACCTTAAACCAAATAACTAAATTACTTTCAACTACATTTTAAAGAAACCACTTACATGATGTTATCAGGTGTCAGAATACAATTACCATTGTGCCTTCTGCAGCTCTTCTCCCCTTTAACAAACTAGTATGGGAACAACCAGATAATACAAGCAGCAGCATTTTTTTGCCATGACTAAAGGCCGTGTACCTAGCTTTGCAGGTATCTATACAATAGATGGTTGCTGGTAGAGCCCTTGGCAATACAGTTGCTAGGTGGCTGTTGACAGGCTCCTGAAGGTTGGCAAAGACGTTCCCACCCAAGTTCTTTCTATAGATAGGCTCTTGCAAGGCGTAGCTGTAAACACCTACTGCATTCAACAGAGATGCCACATGGGCTTGGCCTGCGATATGGCTCAGTGTTAATGTAAACCCACTATATCCCCACGGATCACAATCCATGAACACTATTTTCACCCACTGTTGAGCAAACAGATACTTGTAGGCACATCATCTATGTTACTTAAGCCGATCACTGTCTGGATCCTCAGTGGGAAGGACATGAGGATGTACAGTCTTGTTTTACTAACTCCTGGAGATGGAAAACGGAAGCGTGATACTTGGAGATGTCAGAGGGCATTCTGCTTCTTTATGCCACGCTGCCGGCGCAGTCACCCCTCCCACTGCCACCCCAACGGCAGCACTCACCCCCTCGCCATTTGGCAGAGAAAGCAGCACCGCGGGTCTTGATGAAAGTGACAGCAGTATTTATCTTACAGGTAAGGCTATAGCCAGGAACCCGGCTAAGGGCTTCCCTCCCCAGGTGTCTGCGCAGAAACCGGCACTCCTGCAGTTACAGTGACCACAGGTGAAGCAGCACCCAGGGCTGGCAGGGCAGCTGTGTTAACAGCGCGCCGCAGGGTCAGCCGGCTGCAGCCCCCCTCCCCAGTGCCGCGGGGCTCCGCCGCTGCCCACCGCCGGCCGCACCACGGGCAGAGCGGCCCCTCCTACAACGGAGCGCAGCCCCCGGGAACGGGGACACAGCGGGGCAGGCAGTCGCCCCCATCCCCAGCGCGCCGCGCAACCACTCCCCCCTCCCCTCTCCCCGCGGCGCGAGGCGGAACCAACCGTTGGGCGACGCCGGGCAGGAGAAGGGGGGGGCCGCCGTCACGCGCCCTCCTCTCCCCCGCTCTCCATGGCAACGCACGCGCCCGACCGCCCCCGCGCGTGGCACAGACACCTTTCCGCTTCCGCCGGGCGAGCCGCGCATGCGCGCAGCGACGGCGCTGCCGACTCGGAGGGCGTTAGGCGGTCGGGGTCTCATGAGGGGGGCGGAGCCTGAGGGCGGGTGGGGTGAACTTAGTGACGTGTGGGGATGTGCACGGGTAGTACGGCTGGAGGTGGGTGTTTTAGCTTGTGGTTGCTCCTGCCCGGCGGGAGGCTGTGGGAAGCAGGCTCTCCTGCTCCACTTTTGGGTGTGCGGCCGTGTTCCTCCAGTGCATGGCCGTTCCCGAGCGCAGCCGCTTGTCAAGGTGATTGCTGTCTCCTTTACGTGTAGTGTCCTCTCGCAATCCTGGCAAAACCAGAGTGCTGCGGTCAGGGCCTCTGTCTCGGTCTGCGGGCTCCTGTTCGGAGAACTGGTTCCCTAACTATTCTACCAAGTAGTCTTTGTGGTATGAAATTGCATTAACTTAGTAGTATGAAACCATGTTACCTTTCTTAAGACACATTTATTTGTATATATGTATAAAACCATACATTTATAGCCACTGATACATATATAACCATAATCATGGTTAAATCAGCATAACGAAAGGCCCAGTTCACTGCAAGAAGGAGAAAGACAGTTCCCACCCTAAGGATATTTTTCTTTTTTTCTCAGAATCTTAAAAGTCATCCATGAAGAAGGGAAACCCATGTGCTACTCCTACAACCTCCAGCATCCCAGCCTCTCTAGCGCTTGCGTGAAATCCTCCCATTATGCAGCATCGTAGATAATTAACTATAGCAAGACCAACTCCAGGCTTGGACTAGGTTCCCGAGGATCTAGGGACACCTAGATCAAGAAAGAAGCAGGTGGATGATGGCATTGTAGAATTATAGTTGGTTTTCAAAACAAGTATGTGTGTGCAAGAAATAATGTTGTATCTGAATGCTTGAAAGGTATAAGAACCATGTGTAAAAAACTGCATGTGGTGTCCCCAGATTTGAATGGGATACCTCATGAGCATGGATAAAGAATTATTCTTGTAATTCTTACTTTTAGCATCTCTCCTCATTCAGCATAGGCCAGTTGTGAAACTTCTATGACACTTGTGTCCCCTGCTGTGCCATGTCCCGTGCTCACAGAGGACCCTTACCTGGCCACAGAAGCCAATCTGTTTTTAAAAGGTAATTCTGACCCACAGGGGATTAACAGTGGCTAAAAGCCACAGACGTCTTGTAGCGGACAGCATTTTCAGTGTTCCCAGCTGGGAATCATGCCTTGAACACCCATTGCTGATGTACAAACATGATCTTTTGGCTACCTAAAGGTAACCCCATCTGCCTGAGTGGCATAATTCCCACTGTAAATTATGGGCTCTTGCCCCAGAGCGTTTTTCCTACACAATGATGGATGAAATGGAGGAAGAGTAATATGATCACCACAGAAAACTCTTCTTTATTACTGATATTTTTTCCTAAAATTTAAATCATAACATGATTTTTCTGAAAAGACAGTGCCCAGAAAGCCAGGTTAGTGTTTAGGTGGATTTCAAGGTTTTGTGGACCTTGTCCTGATTTATTTTTCGATGTCCAGAATCTTCTGTTATGCAGGGCAATTGTTAACATTTGAAGCTAAAGTTACTCTGACCTGAAAATACATAGTGGTAGCAGGAACTGGAGGTTGTCTAGAAGGAGAATGGAGCATGTTCAAGACAGAAGACAGCACTTCCTTCAGAACAACCTATATATGTCCCTAGGAACAGGTACCACCAAAAATAATAGATATATTAATTGGACTATTAAAAAATATGGGGAAAAGAATCCTAGAAAGGTTGTTGTAATAAAAAGAACTACCTCTGCTTCTCTTCCATGACAAATTTCACATTTGAATTTATGGCTGCATGTAAAAGAATAAAAGGTGAAAGCTTTTCACTGATTTGAAGAATAAATGTAAATTATGGCAAACAGACAAGGAGTGGAAAGGAAGTCAAGGACTTGGGAAATAAAGAGGAAAGCTAAAGAGGGATAGTATGGTTGATGAAGCTTTTTTGGTAGAATGAAGAAGAGTCAGTCAATGATGTAATCTTCTAATGATGTACCAGGTGTTTGCATTTCCATAGTGGTACACTGGCAATGGCCAGACATTAGATTTGTTGTCAGACAGATTGTGATTTACTTTTTTCTACTCATGTTTGTGCAGAGTAAATACAGGTTGCAGAATAAGGGCAATAGTCTATTCTGGCTCAGTCAACTGCACAGCAGTTCACATTTGTTAGTATTTCTTTTGGGGAAGCAGAGCACAAGAAGAAAAGCAGGCAATCATCTGCTGGACTCCCCAATTGAACTTGCAAAGGTTCAAACCACAGAGATTACTTGACACTCTTGACAGAGAATCAAATCCAGATAGCTAGATTAGGAGTCTTTGTGGTGAGCTCCATTCTGAATGAAAACAACGTACCTAGCGGAAATAAGAACTTTGCATAATATAGACTTTACTTAAAGTTCAGTATGGATGCCTTACACAGAGATTATTAAAAGTCTACAAAATTAGAAAATAACCCACATTCTTCAGTGTTGAATATTGCACAATGGCATAGAATTCCTCTTGGAATTTCTGATGCCTGTGCTGTGTTGTTGTTGCTGTTTATAAATTACCACAGGAGCCACCAGCTGTCATCATATAAATTTTATTGGCACTCTGTAAATATTAAATCAGCATGCTAAAATGAAGCCATGTGCAGTAACAGCTGATGCTCGGTTATGGAGAGCACATGCAGGAGAGAGGTATGCGCTGTGACTCCAGTGATTCTTAACTGCTTACCAAGCCCCCTGTTTTATGAGACTGTTTTCCAGGATTCATTTTGAGCCCAAATGTGCCCCTTGTACAGAAGGGATGCTGAGCACAGGTATCTCCTGGGTTGAGAAATCAGCCTTCTCAACAGTGCTCATCTTCCTATGTCCTTCTAAATTGTACGGTTTCCCACTGCCACTTCTTTTCTGCATTACTATTGCATTGTTACTTCTTTGTAAACCTTGCTGATGGCTGAAGGAGACATGTTAACTCTAGAATGGGAGCAAAATCCTTTGTGTCATGAAGATCCATGTCATAAAAACATAAACAGGTCTGTGTTAATGGCATGCTGTGCTGAAACAAAAGCTGTCCTGGCCCAGTTTTGTCAGTCATAAGGTCACATACTGAGGATGAAGCAATAGATGTGAAAGGAAAAGAAAATGTCTCTCGGGCTACATTTTCTGCCTGATCTAATTCCCAGAAGAATCAAAGGCAAGGTATGTTTTATGAACTGTCTGCCTCAGTAGATATAAGGAGCTCTGTTCGGATAATGCCCAGTGGGCATTACAGTAGATGTCCTAGTATTAGCTCTTCTAACATCTCTCTCCTTCCAGGAGTTGCTGACTAAAATGCAGGCAGCACACTGCTTGAATGCTTCTGTATCTATTGCAGTACGAAGGGAGTTTAAACCAGCTTCAGCAGAGGGTTAAGCTGAGATACTGCCCTTTTCATAAGGACAGCTGAGGCATGTGCCGGTTCTGTCTGAACACCCCGACTGCAGGCTGCAGCCGCCAGCTGAACTAAATGGCTGGTAATAGCAACATCCTAAACCAGCAGAAGTAAAATGCCTCAGAAAAGGCCTCAGAGAAACATAAAAGCTGTCCTTGACTTTTCCTATTATTATTCATTTTAGCTTTTGTTCCATTTTTAGTTTTTCAAGTTGAAGTGCATTTTATTGGTGACGTGGAGCACAAGGCACTGTAAACAGGATGATTTTTTTCTCAGTGTGGACAATTAACATTTTTATTGATATTCTTGCAGCAGGCCAGCTACAGAGTCTTCTTATCCCTATTCTTTCTCATCTGAGCAGAGGGAGTGTGTGCAGCTGTCAGGGAGAGATTTCAGGGGACCTGAAGTTGGTGGCTGCATACCAGATATTCAAGGAGTTTGGTTTAGCAAAACAGCAAATACAAAATATTTATAATTCAGTATAAATGTTTCATGTTTCCACTGGCAAGCTGCCTGATGGAGGACCTGAGGTAGCCGCAACCCCACACCTCTTCACGTGCACCGTCCTGAGCAGCATGAGCTCGCAGACATGATGTGATTATACAGCTGTACAGACTGGCAGGGGGCTTCTGAGTAGAGAATCTTGTCGTCTTGCCGTTTCAGCAAGGAGCTAGTACATTTAGGAGGAAGTACCGCAAGAGATTTCACCACCTGTCAGTAAAACATTTTAAAGCTTGTTAGCTGACAGCCATGGGGTTAGCTGTGAATATTTCATAAATGGTGAACAAACTACCAAGCACAGCATGAAGTACTGAGTGCAACTTCACAGTCTTTTCCCTGGAATACATAGTTGTACAGAATTTATTTACTGTGTGATGTAATTACATTAGGCATTAAAGTCAACTGCATAAAAACCTTATTTAAGAAAATTAAGATTTATTTTGCTTAAGCAGTTATCATAAACAGTTATTTTCAATTAATTTCAAGAGAAAGCCCACCCATTTGGAAAAGAAGCAGTAAGTAAAATGAAATAGCAGAAGTGTACAAACTCTGCTTGGAATTGAACTGAATTTTCAGAGACCTCTGCAACCATGGTCTTTCAGACAGAGTCTTTCTCTGTATGGTAGGTTTGTACAAGGAGTGCTCTGAAATGGAAGAGATCACATTAACTGCATCCGTTGTAAGCATGCAGCCTCTGTGTGGACACAACTGAAGTCATGCAGATTTGCTGCTTTAATGGAATTACTACTGGAAGCATCCATATAGTGATGCGGATCACACCCTTCACCTTTCTGACCCACGTCATTATACTAGTAGAGGCCATCATAGTTGTGCAGAGAGAGCAAAATCCTGCTAGCCCCTGGGCACAACATATTCCTAATAGGAAATTTTTTAAAGGCTGAGAAATCTGATCCAATTAACACATTTTTGATTTTGCAGAATACTGTGCTAATTACATGCAACCAGTCATTGCTGGGTTAATTAAACATTCATCAAAAAAACCTACAGCACTAATCTAATTAGCAGTTACTACAGCTGTCACTACCTCTTCTCACCTACTTTTAAGCTGTGCAAATTCACACTAAGAATCTGGTCCTGCAAACTCCTTATATGAATATGTTTCTTTAACTGCAATAATACTTCAGCACACAGAAGGCGCTTTAAAATTTAGGCTGAATACTGTGTAGTCCACAGGATAGCTTCAGTTGTGCCATCCTTATGTGCAAAAGTCACAGTTCAGTCAGCCATGTCAAAATTACAAGACTGGCAGATTTTTCTTTTTAATTGACTTGTCATCTTACAGGGAGTGTATGTAGGTCCTACGTTCAAGTGGTTCCCTGCAAGTATCAAACCTAAAGCATATATGCATTTCAGAAAAAAAGAAAATGCAGGCAAGCATTCTTATATATTCACGCAGCTTTAAAACGTCAGTGGTTAGAAGGCTCAGAAGATTTAGCTTTTTCAGATTAAAAAAAATAAAATTGGGAATAAAAGAGAAAAAAGTTGGGAACTTTGATGCTTTGTGTGCTTTTATTCCTTAGGCACGATTAAAAATGAACACTTATAATCACAATGACTCACAAAGTTTTAGTAAGGTGCTGAGATTTGGACCTCATGGTAAGGCAGGAAGCTGTTTCTTTCCACTTCCGTACAGTGTGCTTTAACAAAGCAGTAATTGTTAAGGTTGAATGTGCAATTGGTGAGGAGGAATCTACTGGAAAAAGCATGAATTTTAAAGAATTACTTTCTTCTCTGAAACCATACAGTTGCTAGCTGGTGCTACTTTGCCTGTTAGAAAAGCTTTTCTTTGGTCATAACATGAGCCCATTCATGCTTAATGCAGCCTAACCTGGGAAGGTGGATTTCTGAATCTGAGTGCTAATTCACTGCACTAGCATCCCAAGGATATCGATCAGCATTATAAAGCTATATTAAGTTAAAATAAGTGTGTCCTTTATTGCATTCAATACAGGGATGATAAGGCCTTGACTGCTTGTTATGTGGAATTACATCATACATGATGCCACAACATGCAAACAGCCATACAAAATTCGCACATCAGTCCTTAGCATAAAAGGATCAAGAGAAGGCTTTGTTCAGTTTTAGTATACAATTTTTATTATTTAGAACCAGGTTTATGTATAATGTAGGATAATCGTATACTAATCTTGAGTTCGCTGACTGCAACTGACCTGCAGAAGCAAACAGCTATTGCAGCAGTTCAGATCCAGTAGCAGAATATCATTCAGGTGCAATTTTCAGTAAATATTAAATGGGACTTGCGCTCCAAAGCCATGCTGAATGTATTTTTTGACAGGCTATGAAGACACTTCTGATCACAGAGCAGTTCATATACAAGGAATCATTTACCCAAACCTTGGCTTGGCCAGCTATTTCAATACTGATTTCCAGTGTCCCAAAAAAGAGCTGTGGATAGTTCAACAACAGAGGCTCAGGTCTGAGAGTTTGGCAATAGCAGTGGAGCAGATTTCCAGAGAACTGAATGAACTTGGTTAGAAATAGGCTGAAGCCTAGTTGCTGGAAGCTGATCACTGCCTGGTGTGCCAGGTTTGTGAGACAAATTAAGGGAGAAGCAGCTGGAGGGAGCAGGGAAGCCAGAAGTTCAGCTAAAAAAAGCCATGCATAGCAAATGCAGGCACATAGAAGGAGAGTAAGTGGTTTCTATGGCAAAAGAGCCTTTGCAACCACTATCCTAGTGTGTAATTTGTGAAGTATATTAGATTTCACTGGGAACTGGACCCCAGCTACAAGCTGTCAGAATGACCTTAACTAATCACAGCCTTCTATCTGCCTTATGCACATTTATATTTTATATTCTTCAGGCACTATCTTGATTGAAAGTAGACCTGTTTTTGCAAGGAAAAAACTAAAGCCTTATCAGTGTTGCCAATAAACCTGTGTTGGCAGTCTCTGCAAGCAAAGGGAATGTAAACCAGCTAATACATCTGGGTTTTGCACAGATAAATCTTGCTAGTTCTTCAGCTATTGTTTACTGGCATCCTAGAAACAGTGATAAGAAGGGTGGAAAATTTTTTAAAGGTTTCCCTTGTTAAAGTAAGAACTGTACACATAAGCCCAGTAATCTCATCTCCGTTTCTTTAACAACTGCAAGGAAACATCTGTTACATGTTAGGTAAATTTATTGTTGAAGCAGAGAAGCAGTTCAGGCAGTTTAATATTTTTGTGTATCAGTGTGATGAAAGCTTTAGTTTTGTTGTTGGGTTTGCGTTTTTTTTCTTCATTTACAAATTCTTATGATCAAGTTGTTAAGAGGTACTTTGCACAGATTAATAGTGCTGATGTACATTTGCATGCAAGTCTGATTGTAGACATCCAGTTGCAGAGCCTTTAATCTTCTGACTCTCACATTTACACTCTTCCACAATCATGACTTCTTTGACCACTGGAACAGAACCAGTGCAGTTGAGATCCAGGCGCTTCATGGAGAACTTGCTGGGCAAGCAATGAGAACAAAATGTATAAAGATGATCTTCTGAACCAGGAACATGGAAGGAACTACATTTTCCAAAGCACAGATTATTCTGCACGATCACCTTCTCACAGCTGTCATGAGTAACACCCTGAAACAGAAAGCAGTTTTAAGTTTCTGGTACATGGGCTTTGCTAGTAGGCATGAAGGCAAAACTCTCCCCTCATATCACCTCCCCACACCCTCTAAACACTATATTTTTCTTCTCAGAACACTTACTTTAAATTTGTTTATTTGTTTCTGTCAAGCAAGCAGCAAAACATAAGAGCTTTCAAAAAGAAATTATAGCCCTCCTATGAGCAGTTCTTAGATTGAACAACAAAGTCAAAGTCAGTTTCAGTCAGAGCCTTTGTGAGGTTATGGAGGAAATTCTGTTAGTCATATTTTCCTTTTAACTATTCCTTGAGTTCTACATTTCTGACATGGTTAAGCAGTCTTACCCGCATAGTAGGACTTAAAATAAAATTTTGGCTCAATCTTCTTTTGTATGAACCACAAGCTAGACTCAGCTGTAATCATGAAGATTTGTCTTCAAATCTTGTGGAAGAGACAATGTTCTTTAGCAGTATTTGGGTTTTATTTTAATGAAAATCTTGAAAGTGCAATAGAAGTTCTGTAATCTCTTGCTTTGCAAGAATAACAGTGCCTTGTATCAGGAGGGCCTACATCAACTCTCAAGCCTTAAAAAGCTAGACTGAAGTGAGCCCTTTTATACTGGCATAACTGCATCTGTCCTGGAGAAATCTTGCCATGTTACATGACAGAAGTAAAATAGTACAGGTTTCCAGGCCACATCTATATTTAATAATTTACATTTATATTTTGTCAGCTAGTGAACTAAATTTACTGAGGGATGTGAAAAAAACATAGTCCTTGATGGACTGTGAGTACAGAAACACTGAGAATAGACATTTCCTTACAAGTAATGCAGCTCTTATATCTATACTGTTTGCTTGTCTTTGTGTTGCAATATGACAGAATGGCTTCATCTGTGCATGAGACAATTACCAGTTCTCTAGCATCCTTAGCAGAGAACTAGATGTATGCATCAGTCTTCCAATTAATCCACCAGAAAGAAATCCTTGCTTAGGTCTAGGCAAACAGCTTCTCCTGTAAATACTTGCCCTGGAACTCTGTGTATTTGAATATGTGTATCTGAAGATACTTATTTTTATATAGGTAATTAATGTATAAAAGCTGTTTAGATATGTATTCATTGAATAGGTAATTACTAACCACTGCCCTGCTTGCTCAGACTGGGTCAGAACATCTTTTCATAAGAATAACTGAAAATTTAATGTGTGGCTTTCCAGTGCTGCAATTTAGCAATTTGCCTCATCATACTAAAGCTTTTCCAGACTTTTTCAGAAGTGTTTTTCAGTCACTTATTGTGTGTGAATGTTCTAAAGCAGCCCCATGACTTAGCAAATGAAATAACCCATGAATCTTTAGTCTCTGATTACAAGGGGCAGGGAAAAGGACAAGTTTATTGATCTTGGACACCTGATCTTACCTGGGAAAAAGGCAGCGTTCTGCAGTTTTGTTGGTGCATTTCATTGGTCTTGATTGGCAGGACAACCTCTTCAGATGCTGAATTTTTCTTTAACATGAAGTGATCCCAGAATTTCTTGGCATCTCTTCTATAGGAAGGTTCAACCTCCCTTTTGCTGGAAAAGGGGGATGGAGAGGTGTTTTCCAGAGAAGAGATCTCTCTGGGTGCTGCCCAGGTTCTCAGGCCTTGTTCTACATGGAGTTTTGTATCAGGAAGGATGAATCTGGACATTTTTTTCTCCTTTTGCTTCTCACTTTTAAATGCCATCTGTGGAATTGCTACAAAAAAGCTTGGTTCTCCCAGGGTTTCCTCAACACCTACTGGGTTTTCTCCTGCCAGCTCACGAAAATTCTGACTTTCAAGCAGTTTTTTGTCCAGATAGAGGAGGTGCTGAAATGTCCTTCTGCTTTGCTTTTGTGGTGAATCTCCATCTGGCTCTGTGGCTCCAAGACATGAGAGCACTAACAGCTGAAAGAGAAGCAGTGACATGACCCCGTAAAGTGCAAGCCTGGAGACCTGCTACTATTAGAGTGTGCTAGCTTTATACAAGAGCCTGGTGTCAATTTATGGATGCCGTCTGAGTGCAGAGGAGGGGAGTGCTCAGGGGAGACCTGGTGTGGCTAATTGCATTCATTTACTGTAGATTACAATTATGATAGGGGAGCTTGTGCTAATGAAACTCTGCTTTCAATCTGGATTATGTGTATTAGAAGTTCCTATCTAAAATCCTGTAACCCAGGATGGCGTGAGGGACAGAAGGAGTCAACAGGAGAAAATGTTTGGATAAGCTGTCTAGTTTAGGCCTAGGAATTAAGGAAACATTTGAGGTTGTGTATTAGCATGTTCAGTGTGGTCTTCATTGTTTATTTTGACTTTCCATTCCACAAAGCTAGAGACTGTCAAAACTGGGAATGTTATTTCATCACAACAGGAAAAGGCAAGCTGATAAAACTTTGTTAAAACAGAAAGCTGGATCTGGAGACATCAAATCAGACTGTGTTTTCAAAAGCTGAGTCTAATTCACCTCTGACCCAAGGCCTGCAGCAGCACTACCGCAAACTGGCAGACTGGTACTCGCACACCCACAGGAATCTGGCCCTTGTTTCACTTCCTTCGCAGCAGGTTTGCAGCTGCTGTATTGCAGGCGTAACACTAACCCAGAATAAAAGGTCCTGGGGTGAATAAACACTGCACCCCATATTCTCAAAGATTAGTTAGCACTGCTACATCTCTTTTGGGTGCCAAAGCCACTATAAAGTTGGTATACAAACTGGGGATTTAAGCAAAACTGCTTAAAACTGACGTATTTTGTGATTCTGGACATCAGTGACTCAACAGAAGTATTTGAAGACTGCCACACCCCAAACCGGAGATGTCTTTCGCAAAATTACCATGCAATATATAAGGAAAAAGAGAAATCTGACAGAACATACAGAGGAAAGTGTTGGGAGGAGGAAAACATTTTCGGTCAACATTGCAAACATTGATCCTCACCTGAAAATACTAAAAGGAAATTCTGCTTCAGATAATTTGTTGTTTAGGCACTCTAATCTCTACAGACTCCTGTTTCTTTCAGAAAGAATCTATCAATAGACTGTAAACTTTGTAGCTAATCTCTTTATTATTCTTGACAATTTAGGTGGTCTGTATTAGGTATACAAGGTTATTTGACTTTCATTTCCAGCAAATAAGTTTATTGCACGATAATTAAAGTGGACTAATTTCTTAGCAACGTGCTTGTGGGGCACTTAGAACATTAGCAAAAAGTTGGAGGAGCTCTAAAGCTTTTCCATACTTCATAATTCACTTGAGCTAAAATTTGCTGTAATCCTGACATCCATCCTGGGACAGGAATGCATGGAGCTCCAGCAAGAATGGGGCTCCCACACCAGTCTTAGAGTGTATTTGCTCCTTGACCTCAGTGGGATGATCTTATTATGCAGCCATGAAGCACAAGCTTTATTACTCCTGTCATTTCAGCTGAAGGCAGTTTAATTCTGCCACTGATCTGGTGCCTTCCTGAAGTCTCAAGTGTGCCCTGGGAGGGCAGATTCTGTCACTGCTATCAGGAGTGAAATCATGAAAAATACTGGCATCTACAACAAGATGGGTCCTTCCATCATATTTACACAAGCATGTACAGTATTGAGGTGCAGCAACAGTGAATCAACAGGGTTGATTTGATAATTAATTAGCTTGGTAGGTAATTAAGTAGTCTTGAAGTGCCATTTAAATCCCCGTTTTATCTTTATTGGCCAACAAGTTAAACTGAAGTAATTGACCTTTGGAGCTAAAATTTCTTGTACCTGGTGCACGTTGGTAGTAGTTACGCAAAACTATTCGGCAAGAACAAGGACATTACATTTTGAGTTTTACTTTTTTTTTTTCCTCTTTATTTTAGTTGCTAAGAGAGTTACAAGACTTGGCTGATACTCAGACCTATGTATTATATTGTATTATATAGACACAGACGGGCCTTGCATTTGACGGTGCCTTTGAAACACAAGATTTGACTGTTTGAAGCAACATATGTTTTTGCAGCTCACCTAAAAATGTCTCTGTCAGTGCACAGATAAAAAATAAGTAAATAATAGTACTGGAATAATTGGGTTGCCAGACACTTCTATCTAACTTAAACTGGTCTGGGTTTTATTGATGTAGTCCAGATATTAGCAAGGAATGTATAAAAAAACCTAGTATTGACATATATGCATAGATGTTAAGCTGCTAGTGTTAACATTTGCAGTGCAATGGCACTGAAAATAACCTGTTTAGGATCTCTTCATGGTATGTACTATTCTATACTATAACATACAGAAAGAACAAAGTCCTGCCTTAGAGGGCTTTGGATATAAAAGCAGAAAATATTTTTTACAAAGGGTAGGAAAGAAGGCTGAAACAAAGCAGTATCAGCAAGTCACTCCAGAAAGCACTCTGTCACACAGAGGCAGAAAACAGAGCTCTCTTCCTGTCTAGGTCAGGCCAGTTCTAGTTCCTGGGTTTTGTTGGGTGGTTTTACTGGGAGCTGTTGAGAGACAAAAGGAGCATACTCAGCTCTGGTTCTGCCAGGCCAGTCTAATACTGCTCCTTCATGCCTATGATAGTAAGCTGTGGCTGCTTTCTGAGAGACCAAGTTGGTAAGAAATGGAACCTGGCACATCTCAGCACAGTTTTTTCTGTATTTACATATTGTCTAAATATGTTTTGGAGTCAGCTGCCTGTATAACCGTGCACAGGTAGCAGATTTCAGCCTCTCAGCTCAGGCAGGAGGCTGCCTGCATTATGGGAAGGCATCCCAGTTCAGACAGCAAGTTTGAAGAATCATTCTGAAGTTAAAAATAGTAAGTATTTAAAAGTCTCTTTGTGGTGTCATCAACTGCATAGAGTAATAGTTGACAATACAGATTGGACCGGACACATAACCATTATGTTACGAATACAGCTAATCTCAGATTTCTACAAAAAGCAGTGCTGTGTCTTTTATAAAAACTTGTTTTCCTGCCTGATTACCCTTTCATATAAGCATAGCACATGTTTTCACTGTATTTTGGTGGTTAAATCTTGTGGCTAAATGCAGTGGTGTCTTTCAAGCAGGCTTTGATTTGCCTTCATAGTAGCAATTTATTTGGGACATTCTGTTTTCACTAGAAATAGACACCATGAATATTTGCCCATCCTTCTAAAACTGTCAGATCTATAGATGACAAGGCCTATGCAAATGCAAAGTAGTCTTCATTTGTTTCTGAGTTGGAGTTTATTCAGTCATTATGGACATAAACTGAGTAATTAGTTACACTGCCAGTTGATGTCTAAAAATAATTCTTAGGCAGTGCTTGAATTACTTGCCTTCTGTTGAGCTAAATAGTCTCATCATAGCATGACTGATGATTAAATAATTAAAATGTATTTTATATATTAAAGCCCAATTCAATATCCTATCATTTTCAAAACACATCCTATGTAGACAGACTTGTATCCAGATATATCTTTTACAGAACCCATATGAAGACCTCAGAACTAATGAATTGGCACTGTGTACTTTATTCTTCAATAATTGTACTTATCAAAGAAAGCCATCTGTAGTCTTTGTTTTACTGAGTTTCGGGGAAACAGATCACATACAGGCCTCATGGGAAAGTTATAATTATGAAACCAAAAGGCTTTGTGTAAGGCATGATAACAGACTAAATCTGTTAGTTTTGTACCTTCAACCTCAGATACTGTACAGCATTAATTCTTTCCTTTGCTATTCAAGTCCTTTGTTGCATTGTTTCTTTCATCGCTCATTTGTAACTTCCTGTTCACATTTGCTTTCTCTTTTCTCTGTGCTGTGGTAACAGAACTGAGAACAGTCTTAAGTTTCAAGCTGGTGTTAAAATGGAGATGCTCACACTTGAAAATGTTCACTCATGTGTCCAGCAGGGCTAGGATAAATGTTCTTTTGTGTGTATTGGCCCATGTTTTCATGGCTTTTGGTACATACACATGATGCAATGGATGGTTTTCTTTCTATTATACTTCTCAAACTGGTATATTTTGGACAGGTGTCCACCTCCTGAGATATCTCCTGAATGGTACTGGCACATACATGCTGCCTGTTGAGAATGCATCCAACTCTGAACCCAGCCTGAGGAGCTATGTTGGGTATGTGTATGTGCTTGATTACTTCAGGTTGTTAAGCTGTGAGACAGTGAACCAGGGGAGAAAGAGTCTGGGCAAGGAGACATTTCAGTCTTCAGGGAGATGCATCTTTCTTAGATTGCCATGAATAGTTTGAAGAGAGCAGTGGTGATTCACTGAAGAGCGTGACACCACCAAGAAAATGTTTGTAACATAATACAGGGAGGAAGATGCAGATGGGGTTTCTTTTATTAAGTAAAAGTATATTTAGACTTATCTGAACATTTAATCTGTGTGAATAAAATTATATTTTTTTGCTTATTGTAGTTATATCCAGTAGTTCAGATACCAGGTTCCTATTCATTAGGACTACTTCTGACTAAACCATTCTATGATTGTCTCAATGCTATAAAAATAAATAAACAAACCTATTGTGTTCTTCTGACCTTGTATGATTTGTGTACGGCTGTAGATGATAGTGGTTAAGCAATGGAATAAAAGTAAGAGTTCTCCTTATTACAATCTGCATAGCTTCCTAAAGGGTAATAAGAAAGAACTGACATCTGCATCTCTTCTGATTACTGGTTACTGAGGGAAAATTACGTTTAATCACATTCTCCTTTAAATCAAGGATCATATTAGAATTTAATTTTGTTTTTCTTTCTGTATAATTGCTACCAGACCTGTAAGTTTTGTTAACTTTACTTCTCAAAATAAACATAATTTTCTCTTTTAAAATGTTTTGATCATGGTACAAATGTCCTTTAGAGTAGTAATTCAGGAATAAACTCATGCAGAAGAAGAAACAGAATTCAGAAACTGTAGAATAAACAGCAGGTATATTATGCTTAACTGTAAGTTGTTTCTATTCTAATATATTTCTATATGCCCAGCACTATAGTTTATACCTCTAGAAGAAAAACTTTTATGAAATTATGAAACTGAAGAAATACATGTTCAGCATAATGTGTTTCAATTTTGTATTAATACACATAACAAAGTTAAACATAACAACATATATATTGTTCTGAATACAAGAGTTAACAATAGCACCAGTCTTGTGATGAAAATAATGTAGAATCACAGTATTAACTGAATTATATATATATAATTCTCTCAAAGTTATTTTTATAGTTTTAGAATGAGTGAATAAAGACTTGAAGGTTTTCAGTAAGTTTCAGTGTGTACAAAATAGATATGGAAAACTTTCTTGATTTGTTTTTTCAGATTAGAACCCCAGTCTCAATGAAGTTATTAATAACAGTACAAATGTTTTAGAGTATTCTGGTTTGGAAGAAGTGCTCCTGTGCCCAGTTGCCTATCCATATTTTTCATAACCTTTTTGTTTGAGTCAACTACTTCTCTGTCAAATTTGTTTGAAATTGCTCAACACATTTAAAAGATACTTGACGGAGAAGGTGATTACAAGTGATGGGCACACAAAGAGCTCATGTTGCCTATCCCTTTACAGAGATCTGGGCTAACTGCTGAGTTCTTTTCACTGAGCTTTTGTGTCTTGGTTCTGTTGCTCTTAAAAGATATATGGACAGCTCTGATGAAATAAATCCTTCGTTTATCCAAAAAGTGTGGCATCCATAGGTGAATGCCAGATTTACATTGTTCTTACTTTCAGCCTCTTGAAATTCTTCTGCTGATCCACTGAACACTGATTTTCCTCTGAGTTTACTTGGAGCCTAAATCAAAAGTACTGAAGACTGAAAATATTCCCAATAACTTATCAGGATTTTAGGCCCTTCCTTTACTAAACCTCTTAGAGACAACAACTTCCCAGGCAGCAGAAAAACTGATTTATTTGTGCTTTCCCTGATTCGAGTATGATGTATTCTTTGTACTCTCCTATTGTAATAAAAGCTGTAAAAGTTTGTGAAAAAAAAACACCCTCAATTTTTAAGAATAGAAAAATTAGAATTTATGAATAAATATTTGGAACAGTTTGTTGTATTGAGAGAAAAAAAAGTCAGTAGCCTTTCAGGGCAGAAATATCCTTGTACTGCAATGTAAGAACTTTAGTCTCATTAGCGTATTAGATATAATGAAACCAATAAGCACATACAGTTTGTGCAACTGTCTATTTTGTACTAAAACCTTCATTCTCCTCAATCACTTTAAAGTGGTTCAAATGAAATCAAGAAGAGGGAAATCCTTCCGTCTCACAATAGCAAACCTCTGAGATCAGTGTTGTCTCAGAGTAGGCATGAGTTATTTATTAGTTACTGATCAAGTAATCACCTTGGTCAAAATTCCCTCTCTACTGATATAATTCATTTATTGAATAATTAGGAGAGATATTTAAATTATCTTGACAGATAGCAAGATAGCACCAATAAACTCAGCAGTTTCTATAAAAAGGAGGCCCTAAAGAAATCAAAGTTTATGTTTGTGTGACCAAATTCTCTCAGTCAGTTTACCCTGGAATTCCAGACCACAACAGCAAGAGTGCTTTTTTATATACCTTTTTTTTTTTTTTTTTTTGTCAGTGAAGACTATCAGAAGTAAAAACAGGCCTATATGGATATTCAGGGGTACTTGGTTGGGAGAATTTGAAGCAATTTATCTATCTGTATTGATCTAGAAGACTCACTAATCAAAAGTGTTGGTGTCTTTCAAAGGTGTCTAGAAGCTTGGCGTATAGATTACCAAGAAAAAGTAAATCTTGGGAATATTTTTGTCTCTGTCTGTTGATGCCAACAATAAAGGACAGGAGGTTCTGTCCACAATATTTTTCCAATTTACAATGCACTCATGCTTATCTGCAGCAGCCGTTTCAGAAAGGTTCTCTCCTATATAAAAAGACTGTCCAGCTACTCACATGCATATTCATTTAACATGTCACAGGCAAGGAGGAAGGATAAATAATCTATGAAGCCAAAAGCAAGGAAGAGGGATAAATAATCCCTTACACAGTGTCCCTCAGCGCAGAGAGGAAACGTAATTATGCTGCATCTGTCCCTTGCAAGACTGAGGCATTGTGGTGAGGAACCTCAGGAGGAGGGTTTGCACTTCTGGTGCAAAGAGCGCACAGATGTGGTTGATCCAGAGTCTGACCAAATAGCCAGGCTGATGGGGGCAAGGGAAGAATCAGCTGCTGGCAGCAGGCAGGCAAATGGGAGCCATGAGAGCTTGTGAGGTGCAGGACAAATTCACCCTACTCAGTGCCATGGCAACAGTCACACACTCATTGTGTGCAGAGGGAGGGTTTGAGAGGACATTTGATTATTTTTTTAGGAAGAGTGTGACTTGTTTCTTTTTCTGATTTTTAAGGCTGGCAGTGAGAATGTCCTAAAGCAAGATTTTTGACAGGTCTGATGTTAGGAAATGGTAACACTGCAACTGCATATATTTGAAATAAATTTAAGTTACGAGCAGCTGGATTTTTCCAATTACATTCTGATTTTTAATCCTTTCTCAGAACTAAATCTGGATTTTTAATTATTATTTTAAAAACCCCAAATCCCTAATAAGGACTTAGATTAATACTTCTCTAAAGCTATAGATGCTGTAGTACAAAATATGTCTCACAA
Source organism: Pezoporus flaviventris (assembly GCF_033815535.1). NCBI lineage: Eukaryota > Metazoa > Chordata > Aves > Psittaciformes > Psittacidae > Pezoporus > Pezoporus flaviventris. The sequence goes on from NW_026892760.1 coordinate 555,734, forward strand.
TTACATTGGTTTATACACACATATAAATCCTATTGATGTTCATGTATCACTGAAGATAATATTCTAGGATTAAGCTTCAGTATTTTTTTTTTTGTGTAAATCATCCTTGGATATACAGAGGTCCCATTATTTAATTACACTAAAAATTATAGCATTATCCTGCAACTCCAGAAAATGTTGAACAGCTTTCAGTAGGAATGTGAAACAATATGCAGCTCTGTGTTAGCAGATCCATTAGGATCTGTAGTTGAACTTGGGAGGCAGAAAAAAAGAATACAAGGCTTTGCTTCTGTTGGTACTCTTTCACTAAATCCTGGTGTTGGTATTTTTGTGAGAAATTGTACTAGGGTGTCCCCCAAGAAGCCCCAGTCTCCTGACATAATGTCTCTCATCACCCAAAAGGGCCTGTTTTTATCCAGCAGAGTCTGCTGTCATTTCCACCCCAAGCAGTCTTCCTGCATTTGGGTAAAACTGCATTATCTTCTGCAGATGAAGAAACAGCCAATTCACAACCTTAAGAGCAAAGCACATTAACCAATGTGCTAGTATCTCTTCTAAAAAAAAGAAAGTACACAAATAAGTGATTAAAACCTTCAGGTCTAGCTCTTTGGTGTAGAACTACATAAAAGTGACAGATCCGAGTCTTTGGGAAGAGTTCAAAATCTTGGCCTGGACTGCAAAATCTTGGCCTGGACTGCAAAATCTTGGCCTGCAACTGACCTCTATTCCTTGGGTTAGAGTTCCATGCATCTGTGCCACTGGTAGCATATAAAATGAATCCTACTGATAATTAGGACAGTTTTCTGACTGCACACCCTTACATTTCTGAAGATAAGTAAAGCTGAAACAACATGAATGTCTGCACGCTTTTACAAGGATCCTATGTTCTTTACAGCTTTCTTGAACATATATAGCTCTTCCGTTTGACCTTCCTGCAGTCAGTTGCTTGCCATTTTCCTTGCTTCTGCACCAATACACAATTTCTTCCTTTCTTTGGAGAGTGGTAGGAGCCTCTCCTCCAGTTCATGTAGGTTACAGGTTCTCCTCCGTTCCACTCCCAATGTCCAGGATTGACTTGGTCACTCAAGCCTGTGTGAAATTGGTAAGAGCAAATCAGTGATGTTTATCCTCTCTTTAGCTGATGCCAACAGAGGCATGCTGTTCTATCCCTTTGTTAAAAAATGTATGCAGTATTGTGCTGAGAAAAAAAAAACAAAAACAAAAACAAACGTTAGGAAGAATACTAGCAAATTACAATTTATATTTCAAAAGACCATCTAAATCATAATTGGTGTCATCTGAATACGGGAAAACACACTTTTCTGCATTATTGCCTATCTGTCTTTCCATCTATTGCATGTGTATCTCCTACCAAGTTTTCTTTTGATACTTAAGATGCCAAGCAGAATATTGTATTCAAGTCTAGGCAGCCCCAGATGCCCTCAAGATTCCTTCTGAAAATTAGATGCTGCAGATCTTTGCAGATCTTGTTTGCACTGTTGACATAAACAGTTGTAAAATTAGGTTGTGTTAGTTAATGCAGCCTAAAACTTGTCTTTTCACTTAGTGTCTGAGTTACTAAGACCAGCATGAGTGGCATATTTTCTAATGTGACTGTCTTCTTAGCTAGAAGAGACCAAGATCAGAAAACTGACACAATGGTCTTGTGGTCTTTGTTCTTATCAGAGGAGTTTATTTCTCTCAGGTTAACAGAAGCATCAGACCATTAAACCTGATCCCAAAGTAACTAGTTTTGAAAGCTAGTTTATTATAGCTAGTAAATCCATCTTATAAAATTACTAAGAGCTGAAAATTGCAGCATAGTTGGAGAAAAAGAGCCTAAAATGTGGACAGTGTAGCAGAAACAAGGATTGGGAGAAAGCAGTAGCACTAGTCCATGAGCTAAGGCAGTCATTCACAGAAGGGGATCAGGAGGTACAGAGAAGGCCCAGCTGAGTGTTCTCTATTTCTCTTTAAATGAAAGATGCACAATTGATGGCTTGGCTTCTCAAGCGAAGATTCAGAAAGAGCTTTAACCACGCTTACTACAAGCACAATGACCAAGGGCAAGTGGGATATGCAAATCGGATTGGAAAAAAGGGTGCTTAGGCAATCAGGAAGTGTCCGACCAGGACTGTCATCTCCTGAGCAATTCAAGCTACCCATGCACTGGCCCGCCCTGTTGGATCTGCAGCTTCCCATGCACTTTGTCACCTACCGTTTTGACCCGCACAATAAGAAATAGCTAAATCTTAAGTAATGAGATTAAATCTTCTTTAGCTGATCATCTAACACGATTTCTGATACAGGATGACATCATTAAATTAGCAGTAACATAAATAATTAATGTTAAAAAGAAATGGAGATAGATAACAGTCAAAACAAAAGAGTAGGAGCTCCATCAGAACTTATTTAATCAGCTAGTATTAAAATAAGAAAGGTTTCAAGGCAAAACAACCAATCAAAGGGCAGCATGATAAACTCTTCTTTTTTATAAAGACTTATAAAATTAGCTAGGTAAATTATGGCTTGCAGCTTATGCCTTGCTCTGAAATAGGAAAATCAGCAGAAAGTGGAGGGCAATCCAGTGTCTGAAAACTGGACGGGAACTGCTGAGGCAGTTTCTGCTTTCCAAGGTGCAGAGGAGCTGTAATCCTCAGAAGTGACAGTCAGATGATACTTACCTATCCAAAAGGGCCTTCTCCCACTGAAGTCCCACAGCCACTGCATGTTTTGTTCATTAGCCACGCTGGCTAGAGTCCCAAGGTATCTAGGTTCAAGGAGAGAGCACAGAGTAATTATAATTCCACAGTGACAGACACCTCCCATCCACTTAACAACAAGGGCTACTGATTCTAGTAAAGCATGTAAATAACATTTGCAGGAAAACCACCACTTACTGGCATGACAGAATAATTGCATGAAAATAAAGTCTAAAAATTCTGTATTTCTCAGAAAGGAATCTAAGTCCTAGTCTGACTTTCTAACAGAAAATTTAATCACGCAGGCAATTCAAAGAAGTGTATACAGGGAATATGTACCTCATACTCACAAACTGAGTTCTAAACCATTGACACAATCATTGATACCTTCTTTTATTTAAAATAATAATCTGCTCACACTAAAACCCACTCCACTAAAAGATACAGCTTCATCCGTTTGGTAGCAGAGCAGACTATATCTTTTTAAATTTGCATTCTGACAAAATTAAAGCTTTGAGTAACCGTTAAAATCTTAGTCATGTTTCAAAACTGAACTAAATGCATGTAATTTAGGGGTCTCACTTGGAGGGGTAGTATGGTTCTGAGAAGTAATGTTGTTGGCAATGGCTACACACTCAGTTCAGCTCAAAGCAAATTGTGTATTAACAACACTATTTCAGAATGAAGCCAGTTCGTAAACTCTGCTCTGTGTTTGTAGTTAAAGTATGACAACCCCAAAGGAGGACTTGCAGACCTTTGCACTGAGAAGTCTTCCACCTAGAACCAAGCATGCAAGCCCCAGCAGGCTGCTCTTAAGCCATTTAGAGATCAGGCTAAATCCTGTCGCATTAAGAGACAAATTGTATCCCTCATGTTTGCCAGGAACTGTCAGCCATCAGTGGCTCCACTTTCTTATTGATCCATCTTTTTGCCTGCCTTGATGTCATGTCGCGTTTTTACCTGTCGCACCTACTGTTGCCTTCCCTCTGATGCTGAGCCTCTCTTATTTCTGTTGTCCCGTATTTCTGACTGCCATTAAGTCTAACAGTGATGCCAACCCCTCCAGCTTCCCAGAACATCCTGGGTGATGCTTGATAGGGCCCAAGCAAACACAGGTCATCAAAGCATGTTTTAAGAGAGCTAAAAACTTTTCTAACAGTAGAATAAGTCAATGGCATTATGAAGATTTTGCTAATTTCATGACTGTTGCCAGATAACAGAGACAGAAGATCAGTGTTGCTCCAAAGGAAGTAAAGACTGTCTTCTTTCGGAGGTGGGACAACAACCAGACCTCCAGAGGGGCATGGCAAACTTGAATTCACTCTGGAGACCATAATCAGATCTTAGGGTGCAAGCCCACCACTAAGCTTGCTGCCCAGTTAGAGACCCATACCTGGAGCTCCATTCCTGTTTGCTGCCTTGTAACTCTTCTAGCAGTACTGCTCCCATGGATGCCATATAACACCACACAAGACAGGGAAGCAGGCAAATTTTGCATCAGGAGGAATTCAAAGTATTAGCCCACAGTATTCTTTACAGTCCCTACTGCACAAAATCTGGACCATTCCTTACACTGGGCACACGGTATGGACGAAATTCATTTTAATGCTAATGAATGCTCCTGCTGCAAAGGCCTCTTCCATTATCCCTGGAGTCAACCAAGCAGCAGGTGATTCGCTCTGTGCTCTGCTTTGCACAACAGGTCTGCCAAGGCCTGTGGGACAGCTGAGGGTTTGCCCTCACAGCTGCTGTAATCACAGCTGCCCTGGACCAAGCACTACACAGTAATGTGGGTACTGTCCTGGCCCCCCAAGTTCAGGGGCCTCCAGGCAACAAAGTGTAAAGGATCTTGCAGACATCTTCATACACTTTCCTCAGGTAGAGGTGTGGCAGGGTGGCCTCAGAGTCACTGATAATGACATTACAGCCTGTCCCAGCACAAAGTGGTTAGCAGCTGTCTGGTAGGGATCAGGATTGTGCACCCGCTTATGGTAACAGGCTCCCAGAAGTTCACGAAGGGAAGCTCCCAGCAGAGATTTTGACTGTGCTAGAGCAGTAAAAAGCTCAGGTTTAAGCTTTATCCAGGAAGGCAGGCTCAGTTAATTCAGGGTGTCTTCCCAAGGTAACTGAGTCAATGGCAGGATGCCATTCCCCCTCACAGTGACTATGGTTGGCCCCTGACCAAACCTGGGGCTAAGAAGGGATTTGGGCAGCAGTTTCTGTGGTGTCACTACTAGCTGAGCAAGAATAGAAATAGGGCATTTTATCTGGCTTCTACTTAAGGACAATCAAAGCCCTGGAACTAAGTAATTTACTTTCAATAATCATAGCTTACTTCCTGTTGTTTCAATTGCTTTAGAAAACGTAAAACCAAAAAGCGTCGATGTGTATCAGTAACTGCTGTATTATTTATGACATACAGGGGTGGTCTAAGCAATAACAGTCTCACACTTCAAGCCAAGTACCAGGGGGAGACTTCATCACTGTGAAAGGAAAGCACCGCAATAATTATAACGTTATCTAATCTTTTCTCCATAGGAGTGCATCCTAAATGCAGTCTGAAAAGCACACATGGCTGAAGAGAGAACAGCCACTCCAATTGTTAACACCTAGTCAAGGGTTTTGGTGTATTGTAGGGAAATGAGAACAGTCCTGAAGGAACATACCACTTAGGATAATATTACTAACTGTACCTCTAGGCAGAGTGCCAGACAAAGGAAATGACAAGATAATGTTAATTACGGAGTTATGTTAATCTAACACTTCCTAATTTGAATTACTCTAGAGAAGTGGTCATAATGTCATCTTGAAAAAAAAACCAAAACCCACACACATCATGGATTTCTGGGCTAAATTAGTCCATTTGAAATTATTCCTGTGTGTTTTGAAATGTTTGCTATCAACATTTAGCATCCATCATCTTAAAGCAGTTGCTCAAATTAAGGAAATATTTTGGGTAGCCATTGACCTTGAAGTATTATATGCAAAATATTAGCACAAAGACTTTGCTGATTTTACATCAAATTATCCAAGGATAATATTAATTGGATATTATTATCCAATAATAATATTAAAAGAGCTTTGTCCCATTCTAATAAATTTAACTTCAGCAAAAGCACACTTGACTAGCTATGAAAATCTATGCAGCACAGAAGGACATTTAATTTGACATGCTGAAGCAAATCCATGTCCTGTACTGATGGTGAAGGCAGGGGGGAAGTGACTGAGAGGCTCTGCTTATCCCAGCCTATTGTTTAATCACCTACGGAGTAATCCTGTTGCCTTGCGATAGGTGTCTAATGTTGCTTACAATACTTTTGGCATTCAGGTGAGGCTGTCAGACATGACACAGAGCTTAAAGGAGCCCTGCACTTCCAGAATGGCAGCTGAAAATCAGACAAGGTACACTGGGACTTTACATGACTCTAGGTACCCGAATCCCCATTCTGCAATCACTAGCAATAGCACAAGTTAAACCAGTCACTCACACAACTAGGACAGCATTAGGACAGGAGGGCAGCAGTTTAAAATAATGACTTTTTTTTTTTTGTAGTAATAAAAATAATTCTTATTTTTTAGTGAAATGGAATGATTTAGTGAAAGTTGGTTCTAATATTTTTATTTAATGTCTATTTTTTTTTGAGCTATTAAAAAAAACCTGAGGGTTGACATCTATGCTGATTTTATTTTCTTGTTGGAAATACCAGCTATTTAAATGTCAACAGTAGAAATATTAATAACAGAAGTACTACAACTGGTGGTAGTGGTGATTGCCAGGGAGGAGCTGGACAAAAGCACAAAATAAAATTTATAGAGTTATCTTCTTGTATCACTTTTCAATGTGTGCATGGGGTTGTACTTTTGTAAATCAGTTCCAGATGGAGGTCAGGATTACTCCATTTATCAGGATAAAGCTTTTTTATTTTGTAATAGGCTGACATTAATTGAATCATCACTGCCATAGAATTCATTTCATTGTGGATTCAGTGATGCCTTGACTTTTTGTGTAGGTATTTAACACTGTCATTAACTTACTGTTATGCATTTTAACATCTACATTGCACACTAAAGACTTCAGCAAGAAGTTACTTCCTATAAATATTCTGGGTCACCAGGAGCACACTTTTTTAGGAAAAGGTGTATGTTCCCAAGGGATCAATTGAATGTTGAAGTCTCCGGGGAAAAAAAAAAATAAATATTAGAACATTCATAGCTTACTTGATTACATAGATTTGCTTAGGTAAGTAACAAAATAAAGGCAGGTGATAGAAAAATATTTCAGAAGCCAAAATTTGAAGTAAACCATTCAACAATGTGAGATTTGTGGTAACCTCAAAAAGCAGGTAGCATTTATATCTTAGTAACGAATAGCTTCCATCGGTTGGGGGGTATGAGAACCAAGACTTCCCTTTTGTGTGTTACCAAGACAACATAATCTGGCATAAGAGTGGAATGAATCAAGGGTTGTTATGCATGCTGGTCCGTGTTTCATGTATCTGCAAGTTCTTCAACCACTTACAGAATACATTGTGTTTCTTTTATACCCAGTTCTTCCCTGTTTCATTTCTCATTTCATGGAGTAGTGGAGAGGTCTGTTAAAGCCCTACCTATTATTCATCTTGGTCTTCAACCTGGTGCTCACAATGCAACAGAAGGTACAGAACATGCACGACCCTAGGGCAAGCTCCATTCTAACATGGCTGGCAATCCTAGCATTCAGAAATCTACTGTTACGATTGAATGTTTTGAAGTAGTTATGGAATCTGAAGAACTGCATCTTCAGAAGAACATAGTGAAGCACACAGGAGCTGGCAACATTGTACTGTTTCTAAATAAAGTGAAGGTACAGCCAAGGAATTGGTGTGTCAGGGAGGACAAAAGACTGCTTTGTTCTATTTCTGTCTTCCCAGTCTAACTCTCCTGTTAGGAAAGTATCCTCACTGCAAATGGATAGCTTCAGGAATTCATGCTGTGAATAACGTGAAACAGTTTGAGAGTAGTAATATTGCTATTTTCCACTGGGTCTGAATCCCAGGGCTTGTTGTTCTTCTTCTGGGGAGTTGTGCAGCACAACCAAAGTAAGACTTATTTGAATGAACTCATCCTCAAGAGCAGCATTCAGCTCAGGGCAACAGCAGTGCACAGCAAATACATTCAGTCGAGCAAGTCTCTTACCGTTCTCTGCAAGCCCGAGCAGCAGTGTTCCAGGTGACCTTCTGATTCACTACCAGCAAGTAGCAGCTGCCCTTGTGATGGCTCCATCCAGGGGGACATTTCTTCGTGCTTACCTCCTAAAATAAAAGAAGTAAAAGGCAAAACAGACTCCTGCTCACAGCAATTAGGTCTGTGCACAATAATGAGGCTGAAAGATAGAGATGCTGCTTGTGGCCTCCCCAGAGTTAAGTTGAAGATGAACTTTGCTATATGCAATAATGCTACAGCATTGATTGAAAGATGTGAAGAAATAAATGGCTGCCAGGGGAGCCTACAATTTATAACGAGTATCTTTAAAAGTGACTTGATATTTCAGTTCCAAAACCCTCTTAAGAGACCAAATTAGTTTGGACACCATTTTCTGTCTCCTGCAGTCTGTGTAGGCAACGCACAGACATTATGTGCAGACAACATCTTATGTTGTGGAATGGATGTGGAAATGGATGGAAAAGGATACCCAAGTGAGCTAATTTTACTAACTCCCTTGCTCTGTCACAGACTTCATTCACTCACTGTCTCATCTACATCCCCACAAGCACCAAGGCATCACTGCTCATGTGTCTTGCACAGGGGCACCTATGGATGACAGAAAGGAAAGGCAATCAAACCCTTATCAAGTTTCTGGGAATCTTTTTTTCTGGGAATGGCAAACCTGACTCTGGACAATTCTTTTATTCACTATGCAAGTCAATAGTTGTTACACTTAGGTCCTTTGCTTGAAAGTCTCACTCATTGTAGACTCCATCTAGATGCATAGTTATGGTGGCATTTTTACCTTGCTTTGGGAATTCCAGAATTGCCATATTATCCCATCACACTGAAATAACTTTTGAGTGCTTTCTTCATAATGCAAGAGCCCCTTTAAATCTTCTGTACAGGCCTTTGGGAAAGAGTAGAAGTCCTGGAAAGAGAGATGTCATTTGAACAGTTGAAGGAGAAAATTACGGAAAAGAAGCTACTTGAAACAGATTAAATAGGTTTTATGTTAAACTTTATGCTGAATTGTTAATTTATCTGTGTATTGGTTAGACTCAGCTTTGGAGTGGGAAAGGTTAGGCTGCAGATCTGAGAAGTGTTAAAGCATTTTGGAAAACAGCATGTCTGAAAGCAGATGGTGAAAATGCCTATGAAACAAAAGGTTTCGTACCTGATGTCTTGAGCTTGGTCCAGATGCCAGTTCTGCCTTATCAGCTTGTGGGATTTCTGTGCTCCTAGAGGAGATGACATTTATCTGTGACTGTGCTTGGTTAATTACTGACACTTGAGATTTCTTGTTTGCTTTAGCTGATGAGGTGTCATCCTCTATTTTGAGTGATACCATCCCGTGATGCTTTGTTTCACAATATTACACACACAAAGAGAACAGGAGAGGGAAAAGCAAAGGTTAGCACATATAAGCAACTCTAAAACAAACCAAAACAAAATAATAATTAAAAGATAATTATAATAGAAATTGTTGCAAATCAAGGGAAAGTGATACCACAAAAAAAAAAAATAATGGTGCAAAGGAAAATAAAGTATGGGTCATAGTGAATTATTAAGAAAGAAATATTCTGGAAAGAACAGAATCAGAAAGAAATCATAGAAATCTCTGAAAAGTATTCCTAATACTCTTACTTTGAAAACCACGTCAGTTCCATTTCTAAATACAGATGAAGGATGAACCTGAAAACAGTAGAATAGCAGAATGAGATGGGCATATTCATGTATTATAGAAACAGAAAGACTTTATACGAGATTTACTACAAGATCTAGGTCACAGTTCATGCAGCACGTATCTTGGCTTTAGTTCTTTCTCTCTCAGAATGGAACCTGATCAACTCTGAAAACAGCCATTAAAAGTCACCTATTAGGAATGTGTTTATAAACAGATTTCACTAACCTTTAAGATTACAGTAGTGGAATGTTACTAAACCAGCTAGTTAAAGCAATATAATTTAAGCAGGAAAATCAATAGGCACGTTTTAAGTAACAGTTTCCTGTTTAAGCTAGCAGTATTTTCAGCTCTAATACTTCAGGACCAGATGCACAGCTTCTGTACATTTTCCTGGCTCTACTGACTTGGGGCAGTCAACATGACTTCACCAAGGGGAAATCATGTTTGACCAATCTCTTAGCCTTTTATGAGGAAATAACACGGTGGATGGATGATGGCAGAGCGGTGGATGTGGTCTACCTTGACTTCAGCAAAGCATTTGACACAGTCTCCCACAGCATCCTCACAGATAAATTGAGGAAGTGTGGACTGGATGATCAGGTAGTGAGGTGGACTGCGAACTGGCTGAAGGAGAGAAGCCAGAGAGTTGTAGTCTATGGGGCGGAGTCTAGTTGGAGGCCTGTAACTAGTGGAGTGCCTCAAGGGTCAGTACTGGGACCAGTATTATTTAATATATTCATCAATGATTTAGATGTGGGAATTGAGTGTACTATCAGCAAGTTTGCTGATGACACTAAGCTGGGAGGAGTGGCTGACACGCCAGAAGGCTGTGCTGCCATCCAGCGAGACCTGGACAGGCTGGAGAGTTGGGCAGGGAATAACTTGATGAAATATAACAAGGGAAGGTGTAGAGTCCTGCATCTGGGCAGGAACAACCCCAGGTTCCAGTATAGGTTGAGGAACGACCTGTTAGAGAGCAGTGTAGGGCAGAGGGACCTGGGGGGTCCTAGTGGACGACAGGATGACCATGAGCCAACACTGTGCCCTTGTGGCTAAGAAGGCCGATGGCATCCTGGGGTGTATTAGAAGGGGGGTGGTTAGTAGGTCGAGAGAGGTCCTCCTTCCCCTCTACTCTGCCCTGGTGAGACCGAATCTGGAATATTGTGTCCAGTTCTGGGCCCCTCAGTTCAAGAAGAACAGGGACCTGCTGGAGAGAGTCCAGCGCAGGGCAACGAAGATGATTAAGGGAGTGGAGCATCTCCCTTATGAGGAAAGACTGAGGGAGCTGGGTATCTATAGTTTGGAGAAGAGGAGACTGAGGGGTGACCTTATAAGTGTCTATAAATATATAAAGGGGGAGTGTCACAAGGATGGAGCCAGGCTCTACTCAGTGGCAAACAATGATAGGACAAGGGGTAATGGGTACAAACTGGAACACAAGAGGTTCTACTTAAACTTGAGAAGAAACTTCTCAGTGAGGGTGACAGAACACTGGAACAGGCTGCCCAGGGAGGTTGTGGAGTCTCCTTCCCTGGAGACATTCAAATCTCGCCTGGACACATTCCTGTGTAACATTATCTAGGTGTTCCTGCTCGGGCAGGTGAATTGGACTAGATGATCTTTTGAGGTCCCTTCCAATCTCTGGCATACTGTGTGTGTAACTGTGTAACTTCTTTCTTCTATCTGATCCATAATTTAGACAAGATTAGAAACTGTGTAATTGCTGAAGTTGCCTGGTGCATGTTTCTTCCCCCGACTCTGTTTTTATTCTCTTGCATACATGGATCATCAAAATTATGATTTTTATTATTATTAATAATATTATTATATTTTTATCTCACAGTATTTTTAAACACCTCTCACTTATGACTCAGAGAAAATTCAGGTAGCTTATGGTTATTATACAGTCAATTAGGATGACTACAAAAAGCACTAAATGAAGATGTCACATCCCAATTAATTTACAAATCAGTCCATCACTGCATTACAGAAATGTCTTACTATTCTGCCATTTCCAGTCACTCTCAGCCTGGTCCTTTTCTGATTCACCAAGCTGTGTTCCTGCTGTGGGTCCCCTCCATTCTCTCTTATCCTTTTTGAAGGAAGCAGTGGGATCCTTTCCAAGGGAGCATTGCCAGGCCTGGGAAGTGATGAAGAGCCCGAGGAAACTGGAAACAGTGTGCCTTTCCCCCAGTAGTCATGCTTGCTTTGGCCAGAAGAATGGGAATAGCTGCACTGACCTGAAAGCATAAAAAATGGCAGATGGTCAGTTCTAACTGCATGAGCAGATAACTGGTCACGTTGACATGGGCACATAAACAGCTTGTCATTAAAAGTTGGATGATTCTTTCACTTGGTGTAGTTGATTTGTTGTTCATTCAGTCATCCTTATTTGTGGGGTTTGCTATGACTATGACTGCAACTACTACCTGTATATGTGTTTTTATGCATAATGTGTTTATCTACAGATCAGAATTTCAGTCAAGCATCTGCTGAAATTACCTGTTTTCATGCACAGATTGGGGTTTGGAGTACTAGGATTCTGATCATGGATAGCCAGGTGTGTTTGGCTAATGTCAGTGGTACTTCTGTCACACCCAGATAACTTTCCAGTGTCCAGAAATCCAGGACACTATTGTTCCTACAAACGAATTACATGAATTAACTCCTGATTTACATTATGATGTTATAAAGAAAATAGGTCTGAAATTTTAAAAGGATTTTTTGTAAACTGAAGCCTAATTCATTGCAACACAAGTATTTAAAATATTGTTTCACTAAGGACCAGAGTTAAAAAAATTCTTGTGCTTTCAGAGGACTCTGCTGCCTTGCTAGCTATTTCAAGCTTTCTACAGTTGCTTGTTTTTCAGTGTGATTTTAGGAACACCACATTTGATGACTGAGAAACAGCATAATAGTGCAGGCTCAAAAGCCTGAACTGTGATGATCACTGCTGTGTGCTTTAATGTTGTGGACTCTGTTTGTTAAGCATTAGAAAATGTGTTGCTAAGAGCTGGGTTTAGTTGTTAGGATCTTTTTTGAGAGGAAAATAAATCTTTTTTTAGAGGCGTGCAACATTAACCATTGAACAATAACAGGGAAAAAATTCTAATGGACCTAAAAACATTATTCCCATTTTAATAAATGGGAACTGAACTCATGTTGTTATGAAAAGTGGTTTTTTTTCTTGCACCCTTCTCATTTTGTACTTACTGCTTACTGCACGCTGTGTTTCCTAAGAGGATGCATATGACTGTGTGAGAGAATAAAGAATCTGCAACTGTCAAGCCTGTTTTCCCGAAAAGAAATTAAGCATTTTGATCTGAAGGTGAGTGTTAGGAACTACTTATGGTTGAAAATAAGTAGCTACTCAGCCAAGATTGTCCCACCTTCTTAATGATGAAGATCAAAAGAGAATACCTCCTTTTGAGTCCAAAATTTTCACTACAGCTTTTGTCTGGGTGCCAAGAACAGCATTCACAGGGGAGTTTAGAACTACTTCAAAGACTTCATCATCTTCCTCTAATCCGTCATAGGTAATTGCTATATTCCATGTCTTGGTTGACATTCCTAATAGAAATAAACATTGTAATTACTCTTTAAGTGTTATTTCAATCAATCAGGGTGTCAGAGGAATATATTAATTTAACATGTCTGCAGCTAGAATGGAGTAGCTGGTGTATGCTATCATGCTCTTACCAACTGACTGGACTCCTGCTGTTCTCCCAAGTAACATTAAGTTCAAATATTTTCCTGAACAAATTCAAGTTCAAGTGCACATACTGTAACAAAAAATTGCTGCAGATGTGCAAAATGACATTACAATGCATAGATTTGGGACTTCCATTTCAATTTCTAGGAGAAAATCATATGGTTTTTATCTTGAAAGATCTATTCTAGAGACTATTTAAAATACTTGCAAATGGATCAAAGACTCTCTTAGATTGAGGTACAACTTTTGAGGCAGATTTTATACTTGGTTACAAAACTTTTGCTGCGTTGCTTGCCTTTATTGCATAACTTCAGGCTTGTATTATGGAAATGATCTTTTCAAGATAAAGGACGAGGCTAGTTATTAACCCAAAAGGCTAAAATTTGTTCAGGAAAGGTCAGAGGCAGCAGGACAGAAACAGACCTCAACATACCCATTGCTGTCAACAAAACTTCTTGGGAACTATTTCTGCATCACAAAGTCAGCACTGACATCCAAAATTAGTATCAAAGGTACATGTGCAACATTGTAAAAATAAATCTCTACATCCTTATGACACTGCCTAAGCTCTATTTCCTTCGTCTTTTCCAGTATGAATCTTCTAGCTAAGAGAAGCCGTGTACAGTCCCATATACTTGGTTAGGGTCTTCTGCCCCTTTCCCCTACAGTTTATTGTTTGCAGTCCGATGTGCCTATCAGTCCAGTCAAGAGCACAGCTGAGGGTTGTTTTTAAAGCTTTACTAAGTAATTATAACTATCAAAAACTTGATTTTAGAACTAAGAAACTGATACCTTGAACATAAGAGTTTGGAGGGTGTTTCCCTACAGTTAAGTCTAAATAAAGAGCCACGCAAAAAGGACTGTGTGAGGGAGCTCAGCAGGCTTAAAACTGAGAAGGTGGCCAGACAGTGTGTATCTCCTGTCACAATTTCTTTGTAACAATCTTGAGCCATTTTAATTCAGAGTCTGGCAAGCCTGACTGTGTAGTACATTAGAGGAAAGAATGATGGAATCCTGGGTCAGCACAGTATTAAGGACTTTTAACACTTACCTCTCAGATCTTTCTTCCATCTTCTAATTTAAAGAAAGCAAACAAAAATCTAAGGATAGATAAAAGGGTCTCAGAGAGTGGCTTATTGGTTTCAGAGGTTTCTCGTGTGTTCCACTGGAAATTAGGGCAGATTTTCACCTTTCCACACAGGTTTTTTTGTTTACTGCTGTCTGCTGGGTGTCCTCTCTTATCCACCTCTGAAAAATAACCTGCATTCGCTCATTCTATACCTTTACATAAAATCTCAAGATGGACTGTAGTTGAAGATTTACAAAGTAATCAGATTTGTGATTCAGAACTTAAAGCCACATTTTTTTCTATGGAATAGGCAAGCAAAGCTTGGGTATATATGAATTCACCCATGGGATACAGTGTTTTTTTTTTCTAAAGTCCCCAGGCTTTGGCTGGAACTGATGTATTGTATTCCCCATATCTGCTTTTCAAATGCAGGTAAGCACTTAGACCAATTTTAATTATCAAGTAGATGTCATTTATTTCAGCCTTTCACACATGATGTATTTTGTCTCCTCTGTAGTCACTGTGACTTTCTGCCACTGAAATCTTACTGCTTACAGTCTTGGGATAACCTCTGCTGACACAGCAGGAAGCATCCTGGGAGGCTTGTGCAGACCCCATTTTATAAACTCAAATCCTGGACTCAGCAAAGGTCAGACTGCTGTTATGATTACAGTGCAAGCAAGATGAAGTCTAACACTTATCAGGTTCCTTTGCATCTTTCTGGTCTTGGATACCTTGTATAACTTAAGTTGTATTCAGTTTTGTCCACATTTAGCCAGCATCCTGCATTTTACCTATTATGCCTGAAATCTTTAAAGCATCTCATGGCTCAGCTTAGGGTGAGTCCTCTGCAGCTTAGCTGTAGGGGGATAAGGAGGCATAATTACAGCAGTTTTGAAACTTTAACTATAATAAGATACTAATTCACAAAGAAAGCCCAGAAAATTCACAAAGAAAGCATTTCCAGAAAATGAAGTGTCTTTGATAGCACTCAGGTCCTCTAGCTACAGAAAGGTAATAGGTTTCACTCTCCAAAATGAGAATTGACACTTTCAAAATCAGTGAATTAACTGTTAAATTATTCATTGCACTGGTTCATACCTGGATCAAACTGAACAAGCTTGGAGGAAGTTACTGTAAAGTCCTGTCCCAGAACAGCAGATACTTCGTTCACCTGAGAAGAGAGCAGACACTGAATGCCATGGTGTGACCAAAACACTGCATTCTGCTGTGTGCTGAAGTTACTGTGTACCTCTCCGCAGAGTCTATAAAAGACATGCCAACCCATAATACATGTGCTGAGGCTGAAGAAAAGAAGATAAAGGCCTAAAGAATAAACCTTGTGATGTACAACTGTCATTCTGTCCTTACTCATGTTTTAAAACTCCTCATAAAAGACCTGTTCAACTTAAAATTTTGCCTCCTCCTCTTTCAAATAGCTACTTGACAGCATCAGACAACACTGCTGTTTGCCATGCCTGGGGACCCAGCCATACCTGGCTCCTGGACAGGCACATCCTGGTGTCCTGGAAGAGAAGAAGCAGCGTGGCCACATTTGCCTATTTAGCTATTTGTGAGGTTTTGGAAGAAGTCTTTGTACACAGAGCTGACTGGCAGGCCCCAGAGACTCAAGGGGATAGTCATGAATCCCTATATACGTAAGTCTGGGGACACCAGTGACTACCTGGATTTTCACAGGGAGAGGACATCAGTTTCCACTGTTGTTCACAGTTCTAGGATCGGTTTCACTGGTCTTTTTAGTCAAGTGACAACCGGAGTAGAGTCACTGGAGTCCATGAAGGACAGGGCAGGATGGTTCCCCATGAAGTCAATAGCAAAATTTCAGTGATTTCAGTGAAAGAAAAATCAAAACTATGTTTCCAATTAAGGTGATCATGCTTAGCAACTGTGAGTTTTAGTATTTTTCTAGCAAGGGGATTTGGTAAAATCCTGGACTTTCCATTTTATGAGGAAAAAACTTTGTGAAGAGTAGTTGCACAAAACCTGGTTTACAAAATTATAACGTGTTGCTTTCAGACTAATTGTTTGGTGTATTTTTTTTTTTTTTTTTCCAAGTAAGACAGAGGCTGTTACTGAATATATAGGGTGTTCCTGGGACTTCTTACTATGCTAATGGCAGTGGGGGGAGAAATGGGGAAGGCTGTCATGACTGTGGAGTTGAAGATCCCATAGCTCCCTGGCTCTTCCAGCCTGAGCAGGGAAATGAGAAGTCCCAAGGCCCCAGGTTGCCCAAAGCCTGGGTTTTAATGTGGCAAATCCTGGAAACCTAGCTTCTGAGCACAGTGCCAGAGGAAAATGCCTGCTCTGTCACAGAAGGTAATCAGAACTGAAACACCACTCCAAAACATTCCAGTTGTGGTTAATCATCATTTCTACTTGAAACTCAGAAAGTTTGTTAGCAATTTTTCAACCATCTGCATAGCAAGGACAATGTTCTGGTAAGTCTGGTTTGAATTGCACAGCCACTTTGCTGATTGCTTAAGTATCTTTTAAGTCCAAAGGAAAATTTAATGAACTGCGCTGCTTACTGTCAAGTTTCCAGTTAGGAGTTTGTCTTTTAGCTTTACCTTCACATCCACAAAGGCAGACTCTGCGGAGTGTCCAGCCCTGGTGATTTTCAGAGACACCACTCCCATGGTCTCACACACTTCATATTCAGTCTGTTGCATTTCAATCCGAGACCACCGTAGCTCCAGCCTGCAGGAGAGGAGGGAAAGCCCTTAAGAAGCAAAGCCACCTCCCCTGCTGCCCCCACCCCCTGCTGCCAGGTTCACTGAAGAGCTGTTTCTCTGCTGACTGCTGATTTAGCCAATACACATACTGAGCCTTTGTTTCCAAATCAGCATATTTGTCTGATTTGGCTGATCAGAAATGAGGAGAGACAGCTAACAGATCTTCCACTCAGTCAATAAATCTTCCAGTCAAGTCCTAGTCTACCCCATGCCAAGTCTGAACCTTGTTTCAGATCTAGATGGATGCTGCAGCATCTTTGCAACAGCAAATAGGCCAAGACAAACTATCACTGTTTCTTCCTGGTTCCCTTTAACCCTGTAGTTTTACTTTACTCTCACTCTCCTGTATGTTCTCTGTAATATCTTCTTTTATTCCCACCTTCCTTCATCTATCCTCTATCTCTCCTCCTGTAGCATATAGGTCACACTCTAGGACTTTGCACATTTACCCTACTTGAATTCTCTGTGTACTTCACTCTTCAACCATTGAAGTGGCTGAGTCCAGGTGTCTCATACACTGAATTTAAAATCCTCCTCAGAGGATTGCATGCTGTACAGGATAGCAAATAAAGTTCTTGTGTTTTTAAAAGCTGTGACAAGAATTAGTGAGCGTCAGAGAGAAATGAAGGAGAGCAGAAAGAAAGAAAATGAGCTGTGATACTTACTTACGAAACATTTTTAACTTTCCTAAAACAAACTTCTAGACCTTTCAAGGTAGATGAACTCTAACATCAGTGGAAGTTTCTTCCTGTCCGCCTGTATCCTCTGATACTAATTTTGTGAGAACCCATTTAGAAGCTGATTTGCTTTATTTTTGCGAAAGAGGGTGCATGTACCAGGTGTAGTTCAGCAGCATTCAGATAAAAGCTGGGATTAATTTTTAATAATATCAAACTTGTATTTTGCACCAGTGATCATTAGGTGATAAATTAAAAAAAAAAACAAAACAAAACAAACAAACAAGCAAACAAAAAAAAACCTACAAACAAAATAACAAAAAACACACAAAAAAAACAAAAAGTGAACAAACAACAAAAAAATACCTCTCACAAGCTTTTAAACCCAATATTAAAATTACTGTCTTTTCCTTAAAAAAACAAAATCCCTTTGTTCTGAGATCCAGTGCAGCTAACAGAGAACTTCTACTTCTCTGAAACTCCCATTTTCCATACAAAAGGTGCTTTCTCTTTGCTCTTTCTGTAAAGCTATGTTATGCATTGCTATTTATATACAAGAAGCCACACTTTCCCAAGAGGAATGGCAGTGTTTTGATGGTGGTTTAATATTAGTACATCTGTGAGCCAGCACAGTGCAGCTGGGAAGAGCCTAGGCTGGCTGTGTTCTATGTGTTTGTGTATGGGGACATCTTTTGGCACAGCACATAACTGCCAGAACGCTCTCTCCAGCTCGGCTCTGTTCAATCTAGAGTGCAGGGTAGCACTTTGCAGAGGAGACTGGCCCTTGGAACCAGCTCTCTGATGCTTTTCTCTCACCATGGGTCCTGCTTTGTGAATAGCCACTTTAGCCCAGGAAGCCCAGAATCATAGAACCATAGAGGAGCTGGAAAGGACCTTCAAATAACATCTAGTCCAATTCCCCCATCTTCGACTAGACTAGGTTGCTGAGAAGCACAGTCACATGTATTATTTTTCTCTGTTACTTGTGACTAAATGAAGTGGTTGAACATTCAGCCTTATTTTCAGAAATAAAGAGAAACATTGCCCTTGCTGTAGAGCTACTCTCACTTTGGCCTTAATCCTCAAAGCACAGTTCAGATGACACCCCAGTCTCTAATTTTTGTCCAAGAGGCTTATCATATGTCACATATAAGTTTTGGCAGTGGATGTGTCCCCTCCAACTTCTTTCAGTGCTCTTTTGCAGAACTATGTCTGTCTTAGCTTTTGCTGCTTGAGAGCATTCCCTCCATTGTGATCTCAAGCTTATGAAAAAAGCGCTGCCATCAGCACAGGGCAAGAGTGACCTCCAGCTGCAGGACCATGTACATGAAACAACAGTCCAGTTCTTCAGGACTCAGTGTCTCCCATCTCCAAAGCCCAACTGCCACTTGCAGTAAACTCCATTATGTTTTCCTATGACACCCCAAAGGATCGAGTACTGTGCCCCAGTCTAACCTGGAGCTGGCTCTTTGTATTTCACCTCCCTGAGGGAAGAAACCTTTCTACTCTTCAACAGAACGGCTGTTAGATTCACAGCTACATTCATGCCTGCGTGGCTTCAAGCCTGGCCTGTGTTCATTTGGTGTGGGGAAAGCACACACCACCAAGGGTTGGTCAGAGTTACCTTTGGGGCACTGCTGAGTTTCCACTGGCATCTGTGACTTGAAACTCCAAGTCGTCTGCATTCACTTCCCACAATGGGTTGATGACATAAAGTATGATTTTGCTGTTTAAATCTTTCTGGCTAAAACTTTCCTGAATAAATCCACCTGGGAAAGAAGAGGAACATTCAGGTGAATCAGAAGCCTGTTAATAAGAACCACATAGCTCATACAGGCTGCTTTCAACTTTTTATTGAGCACTTAGAAAATTTGAACTTGCAGAAATGTGGTTTTATAGCCAAAGAGCTATATACCAGCTTGGTACAAGCTCCCACCAATTTCTTTCCATTTGAAGTATTTATCAAATGGCCAAGTTCAATGTTCTTTTTTTATCTTAACAAAAAACCAAGAAATTTCTCAAAGGCAGCTAGTAACAATCATCTCAAAATCTCTGAACATTCATGATGAATGTGACACTCAAGTTTTAGTGTAAAAGCTTTCTTATTACATTCAAATCTTGCCCAAAATTTTATAAGAAATTTTGATTTTTTCTATCATGCAAACATGAACAGGGTATGTTTGTGCCAAAATACAGAGATCATAGAAGACAGCACCTGTTGTTATGTTTTCCAGGTAGCCATAACGAGGACCTTGTAAAATCTTGAATATTATTTTGTCATCCTCTGTATTGGGGTCAGATGCCTTCAGGGACCTGGCAGTAATGTAGATCCCATAATTGCCATTCTTCAGCAGTTCCACATCAGAAGAGCAATGGAGGTGAATAATTTTTGGTGCCATTTTGTCCAAATGATCCACCTAAATCAAGGTTAGAATAATGGATATTCATTTCACAGCATCAGAATATTCTCTGTCTTACTTTCGTTAAAAGCACTGTAACCTGCTACTGCACTGTAACTGCTACCTTAGGGTAGCAATAGCCACTTTGACTTGCAGTGTACTCCAAGAGTCTGATCCCCAGTAAAGTACTACTTCCCATGAGGTGTTTCCAGGCCCACATTGCCCGGTCACTTGATGTATGCAGTGGGCTACAGCACACACTGGGGAGGGCAA
Source organism: Pezoporus flaviventris (assembly GCF_033815535.1). NCBI lineage: Eukaryota > Metazoa > Chordata > Aves > Psittaciformes > Psittacidae > Pezoporus > Pezoporus flaviventris. Next base: position 576,190 of record NW_026892760.1, read on the forward strand.
TACAAATTCTGTGTACCTCTGCCTTGATGTCCCACACTCCCCATAGTCTTTCTCCTTTTTGATGTAATTTTTTTCATAGCAAAACAAGGGCTTCTCACCAATATTTTACAATAACAAGCTTGGAAACCTAAAGATTATGATAATCGTAGTCATAGACATGGCAACTATGTCTCCTAAAATCTGTTCCACCTTTCATAACTTCTAATGAATCTTCTAGCACTCTGCAACAGTTGTTGCTGGTTTTATACCTAATCTTCTGATGACACAGCATCATTGCTCATCATGTAACTTCAGACTTCATAATAAGGAAAAGTTAGGAGCATTTTCATTAGTATCAGTGTTTTGAAAACTACAGAATTTTGACATAGAGTGCAACCAGGCCTGCTTTTCATCCTGAAACATGCCAGATACATACATACATAGAAGAAGCACCTAAGCCTATGACACAGTGGGAAGAACTTGAAAATAAGGAAAATGGGAAGTGAACAGAAATAGTCTAGTAAGGGAAGGAAGAATCAGAGCAGGCAAAGACTACCAGAAGGAAGACAGGCTGTCTGGCTGTGGGAGCAAAGTGTCTGTAATTCAAGATTCCTGTGATGTGAAGATCAACAATCATGCTAGTGTCCCTCACATGCAAATCAGGGAGTCAGGTACCAAGTGGGTAAGCAGAGCAGGAGGAATTTCATTCCTCCCAACAGCTGGGCTCAGATTTAGAGTTGAGATTTCTGTGTAAAATATTTCAGCAAATATAAGTACATACTTATATAAGCAAGATGTCTTTTTTTTTCTCAAACAGTCTCTGTCTTTGAACTCTATAAAATTCTTTGCCTGAGTTAGTAGTTAATTACTTTTAATTACATTGTGGCAAGTAGTTAATTACTGATGGAACACAGAAAGCAAACATTTTAGCTGACAAATACCTCAGTTAAATCATAAACTGCAGCAAGTACCAGTTCTCATCAAAATTACTATGTTTTCCACCTTACCATGCTATGTACCTCTTTTAAGTAAGCCTGTAGTCACACTTGCCTGAATGATGAATGCCACTGGCTCACTCTGCACCCTCCCTTTCACGATGAATCCTTGATTTGTCCTATCTGTTGCCACAAATGTAAATCTGTCAATCTGGGAATCCCCACCTCCGTGCTTGTATGCAACATCCCTGTTGTCCACATCTTGCTGGGTGAAATTGTGCTGCAGTAGCACAACCCCTCGGTAATAGAGATGACCGTATTGGGGCAGCTGAGCCAAGAGGAAGGTAAGGTTTTCTTTGGCAGTGTCTGGGTCTGAAAGCTGCAGGAGGTCAGGAGAAAGGAGTGCCATAGTGCCTTCCACTAATCTTAACCCCATGTTCCTAGACAGTGTGGGTAAAGCTTGGTCGACTGCCTCCAAGGAGATCTTGAATGTCCCGTGCTTAGTCCTTATTCCATTGCTGATGATGAATCTGGCAAAGAGAGGCAAGGTAGTCTTCAGCATATGTTCTTGATTCACCATGTACTGAAATGAAATGACAATACACACCTTTACTACAGGACTTGCCTGTGTTGATACTTTAAAAGTAGTAGAGCTGGTTCGAGCTCAAAGCCAGGCTGTGGGTGGGGTGGGTGTATGACTTAAAATCATGAAAGCAGATGGCTAGGTATATGTCAAGAGTTACAATTGCATCTGTAGCAATCTGAGTAGATGCCAGAAGAATGGCTTTGAGGATGTACTCATCAACCTAGTAATCATAACAGAGCTGATCTAATCTGCTACCTTAGATACAGATGGAGCAGATCTAAAATGGCAGGCTGGCTGCGGCCTTAGTGCACCCTCTGGCTTACATAAACCTTATGAAGTTGATCTTGTACGGGACACTGTCACAAACAGTTGTTTCAAGCACTACGAGGGCCAGCCTAACTGGCTGCTTTTCACATAGCATGCTTGTACCATTCAGAAGTGAAATGGGAACTGGTTGACATTTAAATTACCTGCCTCCCCTTGCTCTCTTGGCTGCACAGATCAAAGAAGTATTTAAATAATTAGAGGGTCAAAGCCTGGCCTATTGTTGCATGCCTTGAATGTAAGTGACCTTCAGTTAGGTCATGGAGTAACTTACTGTGTCACGCAGACTGTCCATCTAAAATTACTCACTGCCTTCACCAATGCTTGATGATTAGGCTTGATCAACTTGTAAACTGGCAGTATGCCATGTAACAGATGGGAATGAGCATAGGCAGACCAGGAACTATATAGCAGTTAGAAATATGTTTACTGAGGATGGTATTCCCAGCTGGGAACCTAGAGACATCTGTCTGCACTGACCTAGTGCTATTGTGCCAATAGTAAAAGGGTTGTGCTATTAGTAATTTAGCTGAAATCAAATACAGAACTAGAATGATCAATAGTGCAATGCTAAGTCAAAAAGGGGCAAAACACATTCAGTCAAGACCTTAACCATTTCTCAAAGAGTCTACAAGATTGCAGCAGAAGTGAGTTTCCTCTGGTTCTTTTGATGGCTGTAAAATAATTTGGATGATTTAAGTGAAAGACTTAGATAATTCCATTCATGAAACTGAAGACTCATCCAATCTTCTACAGAGCACCAGATAGGAGGAAACCTCTGGGATATATATCAGACTGAAATTTACCATGCAAATGTCATACACCATTTAATTTCACAGGTGGTGAACTGCCTGTGTCCAAGATGTCCTTTTTTCTGCACTTTGGGAGATTTTGGTTATTTCTGTTTTATGGCTGCTTCGTCATTTCCTTAGGAATAGAGAGCAGCCAATATTCTCCTCACCCTAATGAAATTCAGGGGACAAATCTCAGGCACATTTAGGAGGACATGTTGCGTGATTTGATTTCACCATTACCAACATTTCATGCTTTCTGCAGTTTGATGGCAACAAAGTTGGCTGCAGGACCTACCATCTGCCATGGCATTTAAAAGATAAAAATGGAATCATAAATAGTGCCAGCTTATTACAAAATCGAGCCGGCATGTCAAAATGGAGGACATTAGCATGTTCTTTTCATATCCTGCTGCCAGCATCTGATGTCAGGTTGCTAACCACTTGAAGTTGTCTGTCCAAACAAGCACTGCCAAATCTTTCTTCCAAGCCACCAGCACCAAAGAATACAGGCAAATTTATGTCTGAAGGAAGTACTTCAGTGGACAGTAAAAATTTGATCAGTTAATCCCTCCTCCCCCTATAATTACCCATGTAATTAATGTAACCATTCCTTGTTCAAGTAATCATAATACTCTACCACGATATTTGTATGTCTACACAAAACCAAATTCTTTTCAAATGACAACATCAAGGATACTAATTATTGTGATTTAAATAGTTATTGAATATCAATATTTATTAAAGCGTTATAAACTCACTTTTATAGGCTAGTAATCTTACTTTTCTAGTTTTGTTCATAGCCATTGACCTAAACAGAAGACACTGGGTTTATCCACATGCATGGTTTCCCTGGAATCATTTGGTCTGCTTTTCGTAAGTGTGGTATAGAGGTCATACTCACTTAAGCCACTCCTACAGCCTAGGGTTGGCGTGACTGCAACCTTGCTTATATAAGCCAATCCTAGTTTTGGTTGTAGTGTTTCACAATCGAGAAACATAAAGCCAGAAAATATTTGTTCACTTTTTCTGTTACAACTCAAGTAGATAAGACAAGTATCCGTTACATGGAATTTAGTGGGAGGGATAGTTTAAAATGTTTAAACTAAGGAAAATTCCAAAATTACTTTTGGCTTAATTCTAGATAATGTCACCTGAGCTGCCCCATGTCATAGGGAGATTTATTTAATGTCTCCATGCCCTGCTTGCTTGACTTTCCTGCAAAATACCTCTCAAAACGAATGACACAACATGCTCTCTAATCTTCATCATGCATCATGGAAAATGCCATTTACATCAGGAATCTAGTCATAATAGAGTGTAAAAAGTGGTTGTTTCTAAATTTCAACACTTAGAAGATAAATCCTTAATTTTTCTTGGTCAAAATTGAAAAAACAATGAACTTTTCATTTTGGGTGGAAAAACTGAATTTTGTAGAAAGTTCATTTTCTGTCAAAAAATGCTTTCAGACAAAATAGACAATGCTAGCAGGAAGCAAGTTTGTTTGTTTCTGAGAGGTTCTTTTCCCCTGAATTTTCTCTCTTTTACAAAACCGTCCCTGAGACTTGGAGCAACAATGTGTATGCTTTGTCTTTACCTGATGATAACTCATTACATCATTTCACTCTATAAACAAGGGAGGTTCATTTAAGAATAAAATAAGGAAGTATTCACTTTAGGCTAAGCAGACCCAAGAGGAAAGTTCAGAACTGGGTGAAAGTAAACAAATATCTCTAGGCTGCTGAACTGGATCTATAGGTAACAAGGTTTACCTCAAAAATCCGATTGTCTACATGAATTTCTGAGCTATTGTGATGTGAAAAATAGGTTAAGTGGACTGATTTTCACTTTGTTCAAGAACCATTTATGGATTCAAAAAGCCTGGAGCCGAATTAGTATGATAAGTAAGAATAGACAAGAAAGAAGCTATTCAATACCTGAATGGACCAGTTTTACCACATCCAGCTGTAGCAAGAAACCAAAGGAAAATTCCACAAAGTATGTTCTGAGTCCTTCTCCAGCACTTATATCTTTACAGATGTGTATGGGTGCTATAATACTATTGACGCTAGTATGATTGAGTGAATGTGATCTGGCTACAATTTCAACATCAATTAGAAAATGCATTTATTCACAACTGTGTATATTATAGTAGAAATATCTTTGCTATCTGAATACTCTGAATTCCCACAGGCTTTCCACCTATTTTTAATTGTTTTTGTTTTTTCTGTGTTGTGAGTTTTTCTGAATACCGAAAAAATCCAAGGGGGAAAGCTCAGGAGGTGAAGTGTTTGTTATCCCTTACCTGAATGTATCTTCAGGAACAACTGCCTTTGTATTGTGAACATAGCAAACTATCTGTCTTACTACATCCATTTGACTGAAGCTTGTAATGGGGATGCCAGGATAGCTGACATACTCTATTTGTCCATACTGGGGTGGGGAGGTTATCACATACAGAAGTTCCTCTGGCATGTCAGTACCATCCAGTGCAAGGAGGACGTCGGTTGTAATGTAGCCCTGATCCCCTTTTGGCACTGTAAGAGGCTTTATAAAAACAGCAATGTCTCCTGCAAGATAGACAAAACACTAACATAGTCATATTAAATCATAAGTTGATCTCTTTTGCATTATTTAGCCACATGCAAGCCATCACCAGCAGAAAAATCATAGGGCGGTATGATTATAGGGAAAGTCAGTCTGGAAGGTACTTCAGGATCTCTCTAGTCCAACCTTCTGCTTGAAGCAGGGTCAGCCATAAGATCACCCATAACAAGGTTGCTCAGGTCTTTATCTATTAGGGCTTGAAAACTACCAGGGATGGAGACAGCACAACCTCTTTGAACTTTTTTTCCCATTTTAGCAGTGTCAGGTTAAATTGGTCTAATTTCAGTTTCTAATAAGAATGCAATAAAGGAAGAGGGACCATAAGAATAGAGCATAAGCCTGGGAGACCTAGATGTTCTTGAAAGGCTTTTTGTCTGCCTTATTACATTCTTGCAGTTTTCTTGTGCTTTTATTCAAACATAAATCTAGTTTCAGAAGGATATTTTCAACTCTATTTGAAAAGTAGCTGAGAGTCCTGAGAGGCAAGGTGCAACACACTGCCTTAGGCAGTGCCTTTTCCAATCCCAGGGCCACTTCTTCACCAGCAGGAGCATCAGGGCTCTGGCCAGAAGTGAAATCCATGCAGAGACCTTTCAGGATCTGCAGGGAGACTTGTCAAGGGCCTATATAATGTTCAGGGAAGTATCAGGACACATATTCACATCATCTTTGTTTCAGAAACAGGCTGTAAAATGTCAAGTCTGACAGATCTTTACCCTTTTCCATGTCCTTGATATTTATGTAGAACTCCACACCTGGGGACCTGTTGTACCCGTCCCACAGATAAAATGTAAAGCTGTCTTGGTTCTTTGAGCCTATAGTTCCCATATGGACATATCTCACAAGGTTCATATCCAGGTCTTCCTGACTGCACTTCATTCCATTTTGGAGACTTATCCAGCTTTGGCCTACCTGGAAAGAGTAAACACCCTTTATTAAACAGATAGTCACCTATGCATCCTTCTCAGTTACTTTTACTCCAGGAAATACATTTCTGCGCACTTCTTTTTGAAAACCAACAAGATGAATATTAAATGGTTCCTGACCTAGCATATGTTTTCTATTTCTTAATTTCACAAAGCTGCCTTTGGTTCCTTCCTAAACCATACCTAAAGGGATATCAGAAGTGAACCCATGGGAAACTTCAGGAAATCAGAGAAATTGAGAGCCCCAGAGGTTGTCCTTTGATGGAAAGAATTGAATTGACAAATAAAATTTCCTGCTTTTCTGAAGATAGCACAGTAGCTGGACTGATCTGTGTATTTGACATTTAGCCTGCAGTAACAGCGTCAGTTGCTTTGGAGCAAAGCTTATCAAGGACAGAGAGCTCAAACACACATGGGTTCCCTGAATGTTCAAACTGTCAGACTTCAGCCAGTGAGTGGGATCCCTTTAATTCACAAGTCTCATGTGAGTTTTGGTCATGGACCTGTTGGCATGAGTCCAGAGGAGGGTCATGAAGATGCTCCAAGGGCTGGAGCACCACTCCTATGGAGACTGAAAGAGTTGGGCTTCTTCAGCCTGGAGAAGAGAAGGCTCCGGAGAGACTTTAGAGGAGCCTTCCAGGACCTAAATGGAGAAAGCTGGAGAGGGGCTTTTTTGTTAAATCAAGTAGTGACAAGACAAGAGGGAATGGCTTTAAGCTGACAGAGAGTGGATTTACGTTAGACATCAGGAAGAAATTCTTCATGATGAGGGTACTGAGGCCCTGGCACAGGCTGTCCAGAGAAGACGAGGATGCCCCATCCCTGGCAGTATTCAAGGCCAGGCTGGATGGGGCTTGGAGTGACCTGGTCTGGTGGAAGGTGTCCCTGCCCATGGCAGAAGGATTGGAACTAGATGAGCTTTAATGCCCTATCCAACCCAAATTGTTCTATGATTCTATGATCCTGTGATCCACAGGTTCTTACAAGGATCCGACATCAAAATACTTTCCATACTTATGGGTCTTAAAAAATGATTTATTTTTTTTTTCTATTATATATGCATGCAATTTAAAAGAGGTATTTCCTCTAACTTTGTTCCTTCATGTGGCCTATATTTGGTCATTAATGGTCAACTTTCCTTCCATTTCCAAACTTTATTTTCTGCCTTTCTTCTTTCTGTAGCCTTTTAATCTTCTTCCTTTTTTCCCTTCCTTCCCCTTATACTTTTTTTTCTAGCTCATGATTTATCCCTCACTCTTTCACACACATCTTCCTCCATTCTTTCTGAATCCTGAAGTAACTGAAGTAATGGCTTCCTTGTCACTTTTTTTGATCAAGAACTTTCCCCCTTCACCTCTGTCATCTTTGACACTTTGTTTTTGCCCTCCACGTGCTGATTCTCCCAGCGTCTCTCTCCATTGTCGCCTTAGATGATCTGCTATGCTTTTCACCCTCTCCTTCTCTTGAGGATCTGGCCTTTACTGTCAAAGCCTGTGAGACGGCATCGTTGATTGGTTCAAACACTCTTTCAACAGTCAAACAGGCCATAGCTGTCTCCTTCAAAATGTGACAGACACTTGGGAGAAAAGGAAGATGAACTTCATTCTATCCAAAAAAGAGAGAGTTGTTTGCATGCCTGCTTTTTGTTGAAGTACAAAGACTAACCTTGAGCTGAAGCTGACCGTTTTCTGGAAGTCTTTCAAATATATAATAAATTCTCTCCCTGGGGGTGTCTTTATCTTCTGCAGACAGAACAGCACTGGAAATTATTCGAGTTTCGCCCATGTTCACCTCTATATCATCCTTTCTGCAAAAATTGAAAGTCATGTATTGATGCAGTAAAAGAAAAGTAACCTCTCTGACAATGTAATTTCTCAGACCAGCTTCTCCTTAGAATGGTGAAAAATAGCAAAGCAGATACACACAGCAGTAAGGGATTTATCACATCTGTCTTAATCTGGAATCTATTCCACTTACCCTCATAAAATCTATAAGAGGGTGGTGTAAAAATATAGGCTGAATTGTATATTACTGCTACGATATTAATACTGGCTCCAATGAACTGATTGTACACTAAAGACTGTCTTTCAACTGACTAGTCTGTCACTTAATCTTGAAAAGGTACTACAAAGGTGTAACCAACTTCTTCTTTATGCTGTTTCTAGCACCAATATCTCATCTTGAGAAGAAGCTTTCAAGGGGAATGTGCCAGGGCCTTACCTTCCCCAAGGGCACTCCTTGCTACAGGATGCAGTCCAAGAGCTGACAGATTGAGCTTTTGGCACTCACTGTTTGCCAGCTAAAAACATCCCATTGCAAATTCTTCAGTCTGTTCACCACCACTAATGGAGATGAGACCTGAAACTCCCTGAGGTGAAAGGGTGTCCCCAGATCAAAAGGTGAGAAAAAGCTTACAAGTATTGTCAAATGTTCACCTGTAAAACCCTTCAGTAGCGTAAGGGAGCTCCTACCCCATGGCAAAGATGTCATGACTGAATGTAGAAGCTAAACCACTCCAACGCCAAACTGAACACATTTCCTCAAAGCACTACTGCTTAAATACTGGGAGCATACTGTGTATCAGTGGAAGAGTAACAGGCAAGAAGCAGTAACTTCTTATAATGAAATAGATATTTTTCAAGTAGGTGGCTCACTGTGTGTTGTTCATCACAGGAGTGGCAAATGGTGAGTTCTAACAACACCAGATGAGGCAGCAAGAGTTTCTGGATCCAGCTGGGCAAACCTAAAAACACTTGATTTCTTGTACTCCATCACCTTCCTTCAGAGAGAAGGGGTGGAAAATGTTGTATCAGTCTTTACCATATGAGGAACAAATAGGCAATTATCAGTATGTGATATGAATTCATAAACTATATCATTTATTCTAACAAGAAATGGACACTCTCTCTTGTTAGCATTATGTGATCCTTGATAATCTTTCAACTATAAAACTAAAATTTGTTAAAGCAGGAAGCTCTGCACAGTAAACAAAACAAAATATTCAAAATTCTCTGCAATGGGAAATGTATGTCTGATCTGAAGGCAGGCCAAATATCCTGAGGGATCAGAAATGCCCACATTATTGGCAGCCTGCTGAACAGACTGTGAGTCGTTTCTGAAATGCAGACTTCAGAGGTTCAAGCTATGTGCCCAAAGCTTTTGGGTTCCCAGCTCCCCATCTGCCTGACTGGGACTGGAAACCAGGCAGGAAGATGGAGGCCCTTATGCTCTGTAGCAGAGCATTAGCTAAAAAATGGGGATCCAAAGGGAAAAGCCCCTTGTTAAAATGTCCAGGAGGTCCATCTTTCTCACAGCCAGCTGCCTATCTGCAAATGGTAAGCCAAGCAATTTCTGAATATGTCTATTTCATTTCTCTTTCCTAGTTTTGAACTGTAAGGGAAGTTAGCATGCATCTTTTCAGAAGCTGAATTATAGCTAAGAAAAGAGAAAATAAAAGAATCATTAAGATGAAAAGCTTTCCCCTGTGAGGCAACGAGGCATCAACTTTGTGGATTATCTCATGCCAAAATACATAAGTGCTTTCAGAAAGATGTTTTAGACATGCAGTTGTCCCAGGGAAGGGCAAAGCAAAGTAGCTGCAGTCAATACCATGGTGGTCAGTAGCTGGTAGAGGTGTGCAAACATGACAGCTCTCTGACAAACATCTTCAAGTAAGCTGTAAAAGGCAAAATAAGCATGCTCCCCCACTTTTTTTTTTTTCTCACTGTTCTTTTAATGTTGAGCCACATTAAAGCATATCCTTATTTCACTAGAAATGTTTTTGTTGAACAAGCTGATAGAGACCCATATGGAAACATCTGTATTGACATTAGTCTGTGATTCTCCCCATGAGTCGCCAATTTGCTGTTTTGATCACTTTTGGATCATTTTGTCTAAACTTATCCCTCTGTCAGAGACAGGAACATGTGGCTTACTTGCTCAGCACTGGTTTCTCATCATTAACTGGAATGACCTTTACTGAAATGGTTCTGATGACTTTATGTTTCCCATCTGATAACTGGATTCTAAAGCTGTCAGTGAGGTTTTCGGAATTGTCATGCATGTACATCAGCTTCATTCCTATGCAGGGGGCGGTGGGAAAAAGAAGAGAGGGAGAAAAATGGAAAAATCAAATAAATCTGACTGCAGCAAAATCTCTCACATCATTTCTTTCTGTTTTCCCCTCACCCTTCTTCCATCTCCCTTCCCCACATGACCTGTCACAGCAAGCTGGTTTCAGCTACCAGAAAATAAGCTTGGTGAGCCGATGATGTTCATCATTGTCTCAAAGACACCAGCATGACTGGAGAAAGGAGTGACTCCCTCCACAAAAAGGTCTCTGTTGGTCTGAAAAAAAGGCACATTTCTTCTCCTCTCTTCATTCCAATTTATTTTAACAGGGACCATAGCAAGGGTGAGACTATCAGGCAACACTCTTCTGTGCCTTAATTCTCAGGGATCTTTAAACAAGCTTCAGGGAGGACAGCTGACCTTGTGGCTGTGATCATAGCCAATCAGAGGATCTGGGCTGACGGTAGCTTGGTCACCATTGTGGACGGGAAAAGAGAAAAACCAAGCAATTGGAAGAGAAACAAAAACAGCACTTGGGAAGGCTGAGGAATTTGGGGTGAGAACTTGACACTTCTGAAGGTTCCTATTAGGCAACAGAGAAAAAAAAATCTCTCCTCAGGTTTTGAAGGGGCATAGTTCCCAGGAGAATCTGCTCCAAGATTTTGCCAGGCACAGAGGTGAGACTGAATGGTCTGTAGTTTCCCAGGCCTTCCATTTTCCCCTTCTTGAAAATGGGGATTATATTTCCCTTTTTCCAGCCATTGGGAACTTCACCTGACTGCCATGATTTTTCAAATATGATGGACAGTGGCTTAGCAATTTCATTCGCCAGCTCCTTCAGGACCTGCAGATGGATTTCATCAGGTCCCATGGACTTGTGCGTGTTCAGGTTCTTAAGATGGTCTCGAAACTTATCCTCTCCTACAGTAGGCTTCCTAAACATCATCTTGGAAATACACATAAGGCAAGTGACTAAATAAGTGCTAAAGGTTTCTTACTGTGCCACCTTGCCTCATTAAAGAGATGAAAGACCAATGTCAGAAGAGTGCTGCACCTACCATTCTTCAGTAGCTCCATGGAAAAGTCATGAACAAGCAACTCATGGCTGTGGTGGTCATGGTTGATTAACTGTCTGTAGTATAGAATATCTTTGCCATGAACTCCATTAATAAGGAACCCGTACAGAGGCCTCTGTACAACCCCAAATACCAAATGGTCTTGAGGCACATCCAGATCAACTGCATTGATAACAGAAAGATCCAGCTCTTTCATCTCCCCTTCTTGAACCTAAACACGAAAGAAAAAAATGTCAAATTCTTTTACATAAAAGAATCTGAGAATTTTAGCTCAGTTTCCTAAGTAGGTTGTTACTGTGTGTGAGTTTGTTTTCTCCACCCATTTCCCAGTCGCTTTTGAATCAGCTACTGATTTCAACCACTTTAAGTGACATAGAGAAGTAAATGGTTGCAGTGATGAAAAAAGAAGGTGAGATAAGGAGTTTGTAATGCCCCAATTAATAGAAGAGCTGTTAGGTAAATAAACTTCATATTAAGTGCCAAGGAGAAAGAATTTGAATATATAAAGGTATGCATGTATAAATAATTGATGCATATACATTTATACAAGTCATGCATTTTTTACTTCACAGTAACATTAGTTTACACTGCCTTAGCATGGTTGCTAATGTTGCTCTTCTCAAGAGCCCCCTCTGCCAGGGGAAGGCAGAACTATTATTTATTTTAAAATCAGTCTTCAGAGAGGGGACAGGCTAAGCCCGAAGCATAAAAAAAACACAGGAAAATATAAAAGCTCTTGAGAAACCAGAAGCAGCATGAAGATCCTTCTGCTTTCCAGATTATGTGTTTGTTTAAAGATTGAGCACTTTTTTTTTCTCTTAATTGAAAGTTACCAGAGCTGTGCACTAGTACAGTCCCATTGCAGCTCTCTGTTACCAGTTTACATGGGATTTAACGGGGCTGTTTCCTGAACTAGGCTGAACTACATGAGCAAAGGAAAGATGTAGAGGAACAAGTGTCAGAGCAATGTTCTTATCTATGTGAAAAAGTGTTTTCTGGTATAAAATAATTCTGTAACAGACATTTTGATTATTTCCTTACAGTAATATTTCCTGCTATGAATTCCGGGACTTCATCATTGGTTGGGTTGATCAGCACATAAAATGGAGTCTTTGCGGAGCGATGCAGCCCATCAGTGACATAAAGCACAAAGTGGTCTGCTGTCGGTTCCATTTGCTCATGCCTGGCTTGTACATAGTTTATATTCAGAGCTTTCAGGTGCTTCAGCTGAAACGAAGCTAGATATTTTAAAGAGATTATGAGTTAACACAATCTTTTCCAACCTTCTGGTCTTATCATAAAAAAAATCTGAAACTGTGCAGTTCTCAAAGAAATATCTTGGATTTTGCAAGGGTTTTTATAAGTTTTCAATTATTTTTTTGGCTGAAAGAGTTACACTGCAAGTTACCGCAGGACACGTGCCCTTCCCTTGAAACACAAATGCTGCTTGTGGGACTGCAACTTTATGCTTCCCAGTTCAGTCTGCAGAACAGAGCTCCCCCAAAAAGACCCAAATGATGGGTAAGACCTGGGCTCTAAGTAGTTAAATTGATTTTCACTTGACTGATCTGGTCTAGCTGAAAGTATCCCTGCTGATGGCTGTGGGGTTTGGAACTAGTGGAATTTTAAGGTCCACTTCAACACTAACGTTTCTATGACAGACCAGGAAAATGAGGACCAAAAGGCTCAGTGGTTCCGAGTGTCTGCCTGGAGACACTGGTAAAAGCTGGTAGCATTACAGAGCATGCCACAGTCCATTTCACTGAGGATGAAACTGCATTATAGTGTTTGAAGATGGGCAAGGGAAGACACCCAAGCCAACCCACATCTCTATCACTTCTGTTACTTTGTCTTGAAAACTAACATGGGACCCAGGCTTTTCAAGTTCTCAGCTAAAGCATTTAAGTGACAGAGGTTTAGGTGAAGGGAAGGGCAGGATCCTTGCATGGGGGATTGAAGGCAAAGGCAGAGAGAGAGCAGGTTAATGTCTCGTATTGTCACTTCTAATCGACTGCAGCTGGAATGCATAAAGCAAAGACTGGGTTATTTACTTCAAGTGCTAATTCTTCACATTTTCAGATCTGTAGTCTTCCTTTGAACTCCTCCCTCACAGTCCCATTTGCTCTGCATTTGCCAGCACCTGCCTTCCTCAATAAGTCCATATTAATGTACACACCACCAGAGCCCACAGCACCAGAAGCCCTCTGTATCTCATCTACTTGATTACCGTATGTCACTAAGACTTACCTATACTTATACCAATGTTGCTCTTCTCAAACCCAGGAGAAGGCAGTATATTTTCAATGTAACCAAACTGAGGAGGAGAAACCAAGACAAACTCTAAGTCATCTGCAGTGGTGTCAGGGTCAGTGGCAAGCAAATGGTTTGTGGTAAGGGCTGCTGAGGAGCCCTCCTCCACCACAAACCTTGCACCTGCGCACAAACAATATGATAAGCATTATTGCTCTTTTAGCTCATTTTGCTGTTGCTTTTGTTAATACAAATGAAAGTAGTAACTAAGGGGGAAAAGACAACAAATACTGAGTTACCGAGGGGGTTTGGTTTAAGGTTTTTTTTCAGTGCCTACACTGTCAACCCTACTTTTGCCATCATGTATGTAGAGAGGAAGGGGATCATGAAATTATTTTGCTGGTAAATCATTAGGTATAGTCTATGTGCTGCTCAAAATCAGTTGTTACCTGTGTTAGTCAGAGCATTAATTATATGAGAGCTGTTCTGAATTGTTTATAATGAATAATATTTCATGCAACACTGCTTAATTTCCCTGTTGGGACAACGCTTCATTTCCAGAACATTACTTGGGTTAAAGCCTGCCAATTATGAAACTACTCATACATATGCTTAGATATTCTCTGAGATATATAACATATATTTTATGCTAACAAACAAATGACATTGAAAAAGGCAGGCATAAAGAAAGCATACCTTTATGTGTATACTACAGACCTCATTGAAAGCCCAGGAAGTCAATGGAAATTTTGCACAATGAGGTCTGTTAGGCTACATGTACATTACCAAAACTATTTCCATTTTAACTAAATATTTTTGATTTTGAAAAGTATTAGTAAAAATATGGGTTCAAATCTATTCGATTGATTGCACATATAACATAAATTTGGCTTCATCTATTAACAGAGTTAAATATTGGTATTAAAAGATTCTCTCCTTTTATATAAGGGCCAGAGTCTAAATTTCTTTTGTAGATTTTACATGTAAAAGTAGATAGATACTTACTTTATGTTATTGCATAAACAGTGCATATGACTATTTTCTGGACCTAAGTTCAGTTCAGAGAGAAAATATTGATCACTTTTACTCAGACATAGCTTACTATAATGGTTTTGGCTGAAGTGGGGTTAATTTTCTTCATAATAGGTTGTATGTGGCTAAGTCTGGGATTTGGGCTGCAGTGTTGGTAATTCAGCAATGTTTTGGTTACTGCTGAGGAGTGCTTATACAGCCGAGGCCCTTTCTGATTCTCACACCACCCCACCAGTGAGCTGTCTGGGGGTGCACAAGGAGTTGGGAGGGGACACAGGTGGTGCAGCTGACTCTTACTGTCCATAGGGATATCCCAGAGCATATGGCATCATGCTCAGCCTGCAAAGCTGGGGTAAGAAGTAGGAAGGAAGGAACATTTGGAGCAATGGCGTTTGTCTCCCCAGGTAACCGTTAACATGGAATGCTTTCCTGGAGATGGCTGAACACCTGCCTGACCGTAGGAAACAGTGAATGAATTCCTTGTCTTGCTTTGGTTTGCTGGGTGGGTGGCCAGTGAGTTTTCCCCTTTTAATGCTGCTGTTTCTCTCCCCAATAGCACCAGGGGGAGTGAGTGAGAGGTTGTGTGGCGCTTCGTCGCTGGTTGGCGATAAACCATGATGCCTACGTATGTGAAGCAAGGGACATGCATAGGTGGAGGGGAATAGATCTGAACACTTATCTCTAACCACATGATTAAACATGCAGCTGAAGAGCCACAAGCAGTTACTCACACTTGAACCTGCAGCTGAATTTGGTGGCTATACTGTACTAGCAAAAGAAAAAAAAATATCGATGGATATTCTGATTCAAAACTGTTGTATGCTGATCTCAGGTAACTCTTTCTGATGATAAAGAAAAAAACCCCAAATAAACAAACAAATAAGTAAAATCCCTGTGTCCTTAGCCATTACAGTACTGCGTAAGCCCACATTATAACTGTGTAGTGAGAGGAATCTTTCACCAGTTGCAATTGATGGAGGCTGGTTGTCCACTGGAAGTACAGTAATGTTAAGGTCATATACTGGAAATGGATCTTGAAGCGGAACTGGAGGAGAAAGAGGTCCATCATAACAGCAGTCTTTCACATCTATGCCAGCCTCACTGTCAGAGACAATGAAGGTTAAGATCTCAATGGAAGGAGTCAGGCCAATCTCCCCACCTGGAAAAAATATTGCAGATCAGAGTAAACGTTTTACCAAAGCTTCATGAAGAATAGTTTTGTATCCTGCAAGGACAGTCTGCAGTATTCAAAATCAGAAGAAAAAACAAAATTACTAGAATTCTTAATTCTGGCTGGTGGGGGTGCTGTTTAGTAAAGAATTTGGTTTGCTGTTTGCAATTAAGTTTAACCAGCTTCTATTCTAGAATAAAAGGGTGCAGAAAAGTATGCAACTAAGTATTACTAATAGTTATAACATTATTCATTCAATTTTGTAACACTATATTGTAATAAAATTGCTAGTAGTACTCATAATTCTGTTCTTTGTTCACTAAGGCATTTGCAAATCATACATTCATGCAGAGAGTTTTTCCTTCATTCCTTCTCAAAAAATGTAGGAAAAGGTCATTCTTTTAGATATGTATATACGTATATATACTCTCTCTATGACAAATGGTAATATCCACAGTGTTTCAGAAGAAAACATTTTTGCACACCTAAAAATGCGTGTATTCGTATATGCCTCTTATTCCTACAAAATGGACTATAACAAGGGCTGTGCTTTGTATGTGTACTTTTTTGCAACTGTATATTATGCCCATATGTAATCATGTTGAAAATGTGGGCTGATACAGCACAGGACTGGGAACTACCACCCCTTGCAAGAAGCGTCTGTGGCTGAATGCATTTCTCAGCATTTCTGGCAGCCTGTGTCTTGCGTTGTTGCAGGATATTTCTAATATGCTGTCTGCAAAGAAGGGACAGTGATTCCCACCATCTCTTGTGATATCTGCTGTTAGAACATTTGACTGGAGGCACATGCAGAAATTTGGGAATGAAAAAACGCCAGCACTGCACCCATGAAAGCAAGTTTCTGCCCTTCATTACTCTGAAAAACACTGCCATTGAAATAATGTTCCTGGTATCTTTCGGCTGCTGAAGAAAAATTTGTTATGAGTGGCCATAATCAAGTACTTGCTTCTCTTCTCAAATACCAGCTGCTTATTTTAGATGGGGCCAAGCCTGAAAATTTCGCATATATAGCACAAAATTACAGACTAATTACATAGAAAACCACAGCCTTTGAAAAAAGAGAAAAAAGCAAACAAGACTAAAGCTGTCATCAGAGACATAGAAGACAACCTCTTTAATGCTAATAAAAATATGACATTAAATAGGAAATAGGGTTAACTGGCCCTTGATTTCAGTGTGTAATTAAAAAAAAAAATTTAAAAAAAAAACAAACAGTTTGTTTTTTTTTTATTTTTTACAATAAAACCACAAAATAACATCTTTTTAGCATTGTGGTTCTCCTGAAGAAAATCTGATCATCTACCTTGTGGTACAGAAAGACTATAAACAGTCCAGAAATGGACAGCCATCTAGATTGGAGAGGCAAGCAAGTAGTACTTCAGGCTGTTAGCAGTTTTCTATTAAAACACGGCATCCCAATTTACAGTATTACATCCCTTTATTTAAACATGACTCTGGAAAAAGGTTGAAGTGGGCTTTTTTAATGTCATGAAACAAATAAAAAGGCTCTATTTTGTACCTAATTCAACAGTAATACCCCCCTTCCGAAAAAAAAACAAAAAAAAATACCAAACAAAACCAAAAAACTGCCGAAGATATTTTACCAGGAACAATGAAAGAAATCCTCTAAGGTTATGATATTTCCATGGAGCTGTTCTAATAATTTTTTCACTTCAAACAGGGATTTGGAGAGCTCATTAAAACATTTGGTAGTTTTATATCATCAGCGCTCTTTCAAAGCCACCTTATTTTTTTCCCTGGACAAAACACATGTGGTTTCTCAGCAGTTCCTGCTGAGCTTCTGCAAAGATTATATGAATTCTGGTTAAGATTTCCTTCCAGAAAACTCTGTGACCACCTTCCAGCCAAATTCTATCATGAACTCACTTACTGGTGTGCTTATATGTGACTAAACCAGAGATTACATCAGCTTGGGTGAACCGATCCACAGCAATGCCAGCTTTCCTCACCAGCCCATGATAGGGCTGGCGAGCCAGAGTAAACATCAGTTTCATGTCATCACTGTCTGCATCTGTGGCATAGATGTACTCTGAGGAGAGGACCACTTCTTCACCCTCTAGGCAGTGGAGCACAGGAACAAGGCCTGTCTGTATAACAGGTGGCTCATCATTCACAGGCAGCACCTAATCAGAAAAATAAGTTAAGATCTTTTATCCTTCATTTCAATGGAAAGCTGTTGTTTTAATACATTGCCTTCCATACTGCTCAAACCAGCAGTATGGTGTCACGGCCAGAGTACACTGAGCTTTCCTATGAACCAAATGAAACCAGCTGAATTAGGGTCATGTTAAAAATTCAAAGACAAAAATAAACTGAACTAGATAATTGCAGCCTGAGAAAAATCTCATTCCCCAGATTTAAGTACATAGAGAATAATTCCAGGTTAAAGAACCCAGACTAGAGCAAGTGCAAATGCCTTTCAGCTAGGACAGGCCAAATGTCTCAATTTGCCACATAAACCTGATGCCTAACAAGTCCATTATCTTCCTGATGTCTAACAAGTCCATTATCTTCCAGTTTCCAAGAGAATGCAAAGACTTTCAGACATCAAGCTTTACACTCTTCTACAGAGTCAATTGCTTTCAGAAATATGTAACACACTGACCTTGACCTGCAGAATGAACTCTACAAAGTGGATGCCATCTGTAGCTGCAAAGAGGATATCATCAGTGAGAGTCTCAGAGCCATTGTGCCGATAACTGTGAAGGAAAAAAAAAGAAAAGAAGAGCTACACATATTTCACATAGACAAAGAAGCTCTGCTTTCTGCTTTCTGGTCATGACAGAGTCAATATGGATCCTTCCCAATATAAAAAGCCAATCCCTGTGCCAGTGTGTCCATCTAAGACTGCTTATTCTGGATTAGGATGTCTTCAGAAGACTTGTGGGGTCTCCTACATGAAGAAAACTGCCAATAAAAACCAGACAACAGCTGGGAAAAAGGTTTCACTGAGGCTTTGTCATCCTTGTTCTGGCTGCTTGTGAGATGTCTGCCAAGCATGTATGCCCTTGCTGTGGTAGGTGCCTACTCTGACTAATAGATGGAAATGGAGTCAGAGAGCTCTTATTCTGCATGCATGTAGGAAATCAAGTCTCATTCTTGCCACAGATATATCAGCAGCATTTTCATCTCTGGGTTAATTAGCGTTAATACAAGTTTTCTTGTAAACTCACAAAGTTTAATAAACATGTGATTTCCTTAAAAGAAAAAAGCTGCAAGCCACTGCCTTCTTCACAGGAGCTGCATGTCTGAATACAGAATTTGCTTCTTCATCTGCATGGGGCAGTGCTATATAGGGAAACCTATCTAAACCAGACATGGTCACTAGCTCCCACTTTCTGGCGACACAGCAGCTTAGCTTCTGCAGTGATTGTTGCAGTCCTGAGGATCAGCCAGCAATCTTGGAGCAGCTCTGCCAGAGCTGTTCTATGGTGAGTATTGCTGGCTGCAGCCCCTGCACCTCACCAATTCATTGCAGGGCTTTCACTCATCTGACTGGAAAACTCAGCCACTGTAAGAGGAGAAGACAGCCACTCTTCTAACCTAACTGCCAGGGTACGCAGATCCCCACAGGAAAGCCTGTCGCCCTCATTGACAGGAATGCCATCCAGTTCCAACGTCCCATGCTGAGGCTGTCTCTGCAGGAGGAGGAGGAGATGCTCCTGTTTTGTGTCCACATCAGAAATGAGAATGTGTTCCTCTGTGACAGGGCTCAGGCCACCCTCTTCCACTCTTAAATGGTTTGTATAAACCTGCATGGAAGAGAAAATGCTTAACTCTCTTTTCTATTGCACTTCCCAATATACACCAAATGGCAATTTCAGTTTGCTCCAGTGTAACGTATGACACCTTAAAAAATAAAATGCCAATGGCTGTGTTAGGAAAACCTAAGGAATTTACTAATAGCAGGCGCTACTACACGCAGCCCCTTCTCCATCCTGTTCAAGGAGGCTCCTGGCCTTTATAGGCAATAGGCAGAATAAAGAGGAAGGATGCATTTTGTTAACCAGGATATGGCATACATATTTTTGTACAGCCACTCAGGCATTGGAGGTAGCCCTCAAATTATTCAACACACAAAATCACGTTGCACACTCACCACACTTTCCCCTCCACTGTAGTCCCAATGCAGGCTACATTTAATGCACTGAAACCCTGATCCCATGGAAGACTTATTTTTCATTTCAGTCAGAGCAAGACCACTTTCTGCATTTCTGTTTCTACTCAGAGCCATTTCCAGTCCTTTCCTCTTGCCTTCACCACCACCCTACCTCTGGTGCTTGATTGTCCACAGGAAGAATTGTAATATTGAAGCATATCCCATGCAAAGTGCCACCATGCTGATTGCTGACAGAAAAAATAAACTGGACATGCTGAGGTTCAGGCCCGATGTCCTGCAGCGGTGGCATGTAAGCAATTTTCATATAGTTCACAGCATGCTGCAAAAAGAGAAGAGGGGTGAAGGTAAGAAGAGATAATGAGAGAGCCATAAACCCATAATTTGGGAGAGCCAAAACTGACATTAGGGACCTTTCTCACCCCCCGATTAGATGGAATCTGAACTGCCAAAATTAATTCCGTAAACTTCGCATCTACTCTTTGTATACTGGCAATACCTTGATTAAATGCATCTTTAGTTACCAATCAAGTAAGTACAGGTTCAAATACTCAAACCTGTAGCAAAAAGCACAGGCACAGTTTATAAATGTTGACAGAGGTGATGGCCTGTCTCCTTGATGGATCCCTTTATGAATGCTGGCCCAAAAGCCTTTTCTAATGAAATGTTTTCTTGTAAACTAATGAAGTTTAACAAACACACAGGAACTGCATGTCTGAATACAGAATTTGCCTCCTCCTTTATTTTCTTTTTTCCAAGAGAAGGCTGCTGAAAAAGGCCAAAATAACCACCAAAATCTGGCATCCAGACACCCATATTAGGCACCTGATTAAGGATTTGTAGGCTCAGAGCTCCCATTATGGCACTGCGATGATCATCATTATCATCTATTACAATTACCTTATCAATACATCAGGATATAAACCAGGGCACTTTACTAATATTCGTAAGACATCCATCAGACTAAGTGGAAACATAGCAACAAAATCCTGAAAGAGGCCTCTTTCAGCCTGTATCAAATCTATTGGTGGAGACACTGAGAATAAGCAGAAAACTCTCAAGGCCTCATTTTTTCCTTCATCTTAAAATCATGCTGGATCCAAACACAGGCTACCCTAGGAAACTGCAGCCCCTGCTGGTTTCAGAAGGAAAGTTATGTTTACATGTTGCAGAACTGAAGCATAATGGACATTTCTTTCAAAAGCTGGAATTGAATTATAAAAGTTTTTATTTTTAACCTCTTCCTGCCATAAAGAAGCTGTATACTTGTAACTTTCAAATCGTTTAGAACAGGTTTTAATGTCAGGTAATATATAACAAACCTGAGCAAAGGACCGCAGTGCAAGAGCAGCAGGGTCCTTGACTAGTTTGGGGATGGTGTCCACCATAAAGAGCTTCCCAGCATCTGAGTGGCTATACAAAAATAAGTATGTCACATCCTGGTTGCAAAACTGAAGAACAGGAAAACCAACAGTCACATAGCTCAGTCAGTCTTGCATTTCAAATTAAATTCCCACCCAAACTATATTCTTTCTTCTGTACTTTCTATTCATGTAAACATTATCATAGAAAACTGACTACAAAAAAATGTATATCAGGATGGTCATGAAAATTTATTACATACCTTTTAAGCAAGCTCTGGGTTTGATACAAGTGTGTCTCTGTACAGCCCAGATACCAATTACACCTCCTGAAAGTCCAGTCCATCACATTCTTATTACTTACAAACCTGCATTTACTTTTATGTAGAAAAATAAATTATATCATGCATCTTTAAACTTCTGAAATGAACCCATCTCCAACAAGTGAGCTTTCCAACAGCGGTAACCAGCAAACTAGATAACCATGTAGCTGTTTGACTGAATAGGGGACCAGCATAAACAACCTTCTTCCCAATTGCATGCTGATCCTCTGCTATTTGAGGTCAAAACTGAAATTGATGTTCTTCAGCTTGAACTGTACAATGGCTGGATTTTAAACTTTTCTATTTGACAAATTGTTGCAAATGCTGTCATGAATTCTCATGAATTTCCTACCAGTGAAACAGCATCAATGACATGTAGATGGCTAATATACCCCATTCATTCCACACACTCATTGCCTCCTTAACTAGTTCTGCTTTCACTGCGCCCCGTGGGTCCAGGACCAGGAGTCCTTTGCAGTGCCATGGTGATAATAATATCCTAGAAAAAACTATAGCACCTCATGTTCTCAGCCTGGGGTAGGCCCAGGTCAGTCCCACTCCATCAGTAAGAGACGTGTTGTGACTTGTGCTCAAGGCTGCACAGGATCTCATATGGCAGTGTAAAATGCAAGTCCAACAAAAGGAAAGAAAATATTTCAGGTGCTTTCCTCCTTATTTCTTGCTAAACTATGGGGCTTTTTTAATTACTCCATGTATTATTCTGCTGCTTTCAGCTTTAGCTCACACTTAATCATCAACAGGGAGGTGCACCATCTGTTGCACTTTAAGTAAACAATTGAAGAACCTGATACACAAGAATGCTACTGCCACTGAGGCTGCTTCTCTTACGTAAGTCATTGCCCAGTCCCACCTGAAAGATATGGCAGGTCACACCTACCCATGTGTGCAAGAGAAAAATGGGGAAGTGGTTATGGTGTATGTGAGTTCCCTGTCCTGATCTTCCACATCTAAGAAGTAGAGATGTTTCTTAGTTAGGTGAGCAATCTCAGTCTCCTTAACAATCAGGTGACGGGTCACGCCCGGGGCTTCTCTGGGCAGTTGATCATCCACAGGGATTATGTGCACCACCATCACCTGAAATCAGGGAGAGAGTGCAATCAGCAGACGTTCATCTCAAGATGAGATTGTCCAAGCAGTTGTTTATAAACATGCACACAGACAAGTAAGTAAATCACTGGAATATGATATGCAGGATGTGGCTATCATGCCCAGTCATGAATACATGAGCAACGGAGATACACAGCAGTTAAATGCAAAGCCTATAATTCTTAGTAGTTTCCTTTTAAATTGAAATCAAAGTTAAATTCAGTATGTCGGACTCCTGGGTGAGTCAGTTCTTCTCAGTTGACTTCAGGAGGGCTGTTTTGTTTGTTTGTAGAATCTCCAAATCTAATCTGTTTTCAACATTTCATTTTACACTGCAGCAAAAAGCCTTTGCAATGACCTTGTCTCTCTGTGGCTCAGGAGAAAGAAGTACCCTATGGGAAGCAAGAACAAGAGCTAGCTCTGAAGACCATTACTTGTGGTTATGACCAGGGTAGCAGCAAACAGAAGAGATCCATACCAGTTTGATTTTAAAGTCTATCAGAAGGCATAAAATCATCATCCATTTGAAGGAAATATGCGGGGCTCTGCCAAAAGATGCTTCATTTTCATACCTGTGGATCTGAGAGATTGGGGGGTTCATGGCTATCACACAGCACAAACTCAAGGTAATCTTCAAATACTTCTCCTCCCAAGTGATGATAATACATTATTCCATCAAATAAATCCTTCTGAAGAAAACTGCTGACAGAATACCCTGTTGAATTGAAGAATATATCTTATATTGAACAGTGCATGATTTTAATAACTCATAAAAATTATGTTAGCTGTGCAAGTAACTGGTGAAGCAAAATGTCCTTTTTCTCACCCTAACTAGGGCAAGTCCTTTATTGCATTGTCTCCCACATTTCCTGAAGATCATCAACATCATTTTTTACGTCTCTTAAAGATCATTCAAAAAATTATACAACACAGCAAATTGGCCTAAAGTCCTGTTCAGAGGACAAGCAGCCTCTACAGTCTAGCACAGGAATTTCTGAGTTCAGTTCAATGAAAGGAGAACTTTCTTCCCTTTTAGCATCATTAGCATCACCTAATAACTTTGAACTTTGAACTTGTCAGGGATCCTTATAGATCAAGTAACTCCTGACTAGCCCAACTTTTCTGGAGGAGGAAAGTACATCAGGCAAATAGACTGAAAATGAAAGAACTATGGGATAAATTGTGTTCACATGTACAGTTATCCTGGTGCCAAGACCAACTTTCATTAATAATGGGTCTCTACAAAGAAGTCCAAATTTTCCATTATTTGTTCTGAGCCAAAATAAATTGTCTAATCGTAACATTTAATGCAGTTTTAAAAAGCGAGGGGGAAGGGAGGGATGAACAAAGATAAGTGTACTATTGTGGATGTGTTTCATTACCCATCAGGTTTGGTCCTGGTTTCTTCATGATTTCTCCAGCCTGTGGTGGCTTGGTAATATTGAATAGTATGTAATCATCACTGGAATCCATGTCAGATGCATGAAGCATAGAGCTCTGAATCAGGATCATCTGTCCCTCATGAACTTCTATGACCACATTGCTGATAAGAAATGGAGGGCTGTCATCTTTAGGGAGGATATTGATTGGAAACTTATGGCGAATACTGTGGCAGCCATCAAAAATCCTAAATACCACAAAATCCTTAGTAGAATCACTGTCATCATGATGGTAGTGAACGACTCCAGCCTGAATGTCAGAGACTGTGAATATGAATCCTTTCCCTCCTGTCAAAACAATGGAAGAAAACACGTCAAAAATGTCCAGTTCAGCCCAGAGAAGAATCCTTCCAATTTGAATGTTATTAAGAGAGAGAGAAAGAGAATGCATTTCCAACAAGAAGAATCAAATGTAATTTTTCCTACTGGAAACAAGATTGTAGAAGTTGGAACAGTTAATAAGAATGAAGACTTTGCAACTGTGCTAGCAAAGAGATTCCTCCAAATGTCCACTGAACTAAAGCTAACCAGAGATATAAAGGATTTCTAACTGCAATTGTTACCACTTTAATTTCAAACTTTACTTTCTTATCAGAATATTTTATATGTACTTTAAGCATCAAAGAGAATATGCTTTATAATTACAGATCAGCATTTCATTTCTGATTCTTGTTTTTCCTGTATACTGAGGCTACTCTATAATAAGACGATTTTACAGATCTGCTTCTATAAACATGTTATGTACACAGACAAATATTCATGCAGGTTAAAGGTTTCAAGAATTGAAAGCTGATGCTGGAAGAGATGATCTCCCCAGGGTCTCCAAGGAATATATTGCCTTGCCCTCCAGCCTGTGTAACATCAGCTGGGACACACACTCACTCTCTTTGCTCCTTGCTTGAAGAGTATGGACAAACTTTATGATGGAGAAATAACTACCTCACCACCAGAAATGACAGCAATTACAGGAGAATGATCCTGCAGATCAGCAGTAATTTCCTGAGATGAAACACACTTCTGGACAACTTCTGTTTCCATTAAATTCCAAATACCACCTTCCCCTTTTTTTTAAATACTTGTATGTCTCTAGGCTATGCAGTTTACATTAATACATTTAACTACCAAAAACTCCAGCATTGACAGAGGCAGCATCTTTCTACCCTGCCAACAGCAGAGTGACATTTTAAACCTAACCATTTTCCCAAAGAAAGCAGCACTATGCTGCCTCATGAGACTTCAAAGCAAAATTACTAACGAATTACATCTAATTTAATTGCCTCTTTTTGAAATAAACCTTAAAGCTTTCAATAAATAGCAACACTATCCATATGCTGTCTGTATTTGCTAACAAATTAAAATCACTCCTCATTCCTTAACATCTTCAAGAAAAATGTAAGAAGTTACAATACAATGACTGCATTTTGCCTAGGTCATGCCTGCTCAATGATAGCATGCCTGATTCCTTTAAAATTTTAGCATTGAGATGTAAATGTATAGTAAGAAAGTAAAAGTTAAGTAGTAAAAGTTTAATGTTAAGTAAAAGTTAAGAAAGTTAAAAGTTTAAAAGTATGATATGAAAGTAAAAATAAAGTAAAAGAAAGTAAAAGTTTAAGGTAAAAGTAAATGTATGTTAAGAAAGTAAAAGTTTAAATACTGAATCTTTCAATACTCTTGTATTCTTGGGCAGAGGGAGCAGAGCTCCCTGCCTGCCTGCCTGCAGCCGGGAGTGCTGCCTGCCTCCATACATGCTGGCTGGTCTTGCCCTTTGCTCTGGAGGGTAAACCTGCAGAAGACTCATTCTCAGGCCCCAGAATTTCTTGTTTTCTTTGAGGAACCCAGAGCAATATACGGCCATGCTGGTGTTAGTCTTGTTTTTGCAGTGGCATCACAGTACTATCTGTCCTCATTTTGCCTCGGTGAGACAGGTCAGCACCAAGCATGTTACTAGGTGCATTGGCTCACTGGGCTGAACTCACCTCCAATGGAGAAATTAAGAACCAATTTAATTTTTAAATGGAAGTGGTGTGTAGGCAAAATGCCAAACTTGCATTTAAGGGCATGAACAGCATAAGTAAACTGCTTGCAAAAGTAAAGCAACTGGTTTTCTTTATGAGCTTGTGATTTTTTTTTAATTTCTTACTGTGCATCCAGATATTTTCTTCTGTTCCTTTACTCTCATGTAAATCTGGCTCTTAGGCTGGCAGCCCTCAGTAGGGAGTGACATAAAACAGACACTATCAGTGTCTTATTGACTGCCACATTATCATACCCATTTGCATTAGAGAATGTTCCCAGGCCCTCAAATCGAAATTATTTACCTCTCACTGTGAGCCTCCCATGCTGTAAGCCATCAACTGTAACTAAGCGAACACTCTGGATGTCATCATCTACAATTTGAAAGTGTTGCCATGTGATCGGTCTGGATTGTCCTTCCAAGAGATTGAGGCCTGTAAAGAGCAGAACTTTATTTCACCAA
Organism: Pezoporus flaviventris; assembly: GCF_033815535.1. Lineage (NCBI taxonomy): Eukaryota > Metazoa > Chordata > Aves > Psittaciformes > Psittacidae > Pezoporus > Pezoporus flaviventris. Next base: position 602,803 of record NW_026892760.1, read on the forward strand.
AGCATCTGCGACATTCGAGGTGAGCAGCATCTGGTCAGATGTTTTCTAAAGGTATGTACAGTCAGAAAAAAAGACACGCTTAAATCCATCTACATACCTACCTGTGACAGACATTTCAAGGCCAATGCAAAGCTTTGGTATCAGCTTTTATTCTGGGATACTTGCCTTAGTCAACTGTCTTTAAGGAATTTTTTTTCAGAGAAATAATGTATTTGATTCCAAATGATCTGATAGACTAGTTAGGCACTTTTCTGAATATTTGCACAAAATGGAGCACCACAGTTGAAATTTCACAATGCCTGAAAATGGGTGCTAAGCTTCCTTAGTGAGTCAGCACTTGAAAATATCTATTAATCTTCATGAATGAGGATGGTATCTCTTTTACTCTGACAGTCATTTCAGGTGAGGTTTCTCTGGGAGACATGAAGCCTCTTCTTTTCAGGTTCCTTCCTTTCCTATTGTGAGGAGACTGCACTTACTCTGGTATTAACTTCAAGACTTGTTTGATCTTGTATCTTTGCCTTCTGAGGATTAAATATCAATGTACTTTTCACCCTAGATGGGAAAGCCTGTCCCCTTTCCAATGTAAGCATTATAAATCTCTTTGAATTAAGCTTAACCCTCTAAGGTTTCCAGGTTTCTGGTGGCTGGTGGTGTATCATGCCCTTCTAGTTGTTTGTTTTTACCGACTTCCATTTTAAGCAATATCAGCAAACACTGATCTTTCCCACACAGTACCCTGCTACTGTTTTTCCACCACGTATTTGTCTTACTATTTATACTCTTTTATGTCCAGTTCATTCTTGAAGAAAAAACTATATACAAAAATCCAGATTTTCCTATAACACCCTTTTTTTCTTTATTTTTCATTCCAGTTAAACCATAAGATTATCTGAAGATGGTGTAGCATGTTCCCCCCCCCCAATGGATAAAGGGAAAGAATAGATTTACATTCTATCAGTTTAATGGTCTTTAAGCCCCAGAAGTAAATCTGAAGTTTAGAGCTTTGTCAAAGGTCTGTGTCAAAACATTATAAATTCTGTAGCAAAATAAACTCAGGAAAAAAGATCTCACCTGTGTTCCATGAAACCCGAGGAGCATTTGTATCTGTTGTTCTGATGGAAAGATGCACAGTGATTGGTAAACTCCTTTCAAAGTAGAAGTCATGAACCTCAAACTCCACCTGTTGTCAAAACAGACAAACTATTTGTTGAAGAAAATATCGAACTCTTGTTCTTGAACCTGCTGTGAAACAACACTGAAAGCAGAACAGAGAAGAACCACTTAAGGAGCCAGTGGTTTGGTGGGATGACTGATCCCCATACTAAGGAAACAGCCAAGATTAAAAAGAGATAGTCTTTGTCAGGATCAGGTGCCAGTTACTGTTACTGTTCCTCTGCTTTCCACTCCTGCTTTTCCCGAGCTTACCTTGCTCTGATTTTGTTTCTTTGGTGTCATACCTTTAGTACCAACCATTTTATTTTGTTTGGGATATTGCTTAATTATCCTATCAAGTAGTTATAACTACCAGCATATTCATATACTCCTTTAACTCATTTATCTTCCTTTCATATCTCCTTTTTAAGACTATTGCTTATTCCTGAGAGTGCTGGCACACTGCTAAATTATACAAAATATCTACCAGCACTAATTACTGAAGAAATGAAGTAACACTGTGCACCTAGCAGCCAACATGGGAAAGGTAGAAGTGGTCCTCTTTTTGCTCCCATAAAACGTAAATGTATTCCTACAGCCTTGGTCTCATAAATCAGCACTGTTTGTTTACTCACTCCAGACCCTGCTCGCATTGTTTGCACCATGTTCTTTGTGTTATTGACTTGCTTTTACTACTCCCAGCAGGAAAAAAAAGAAAACAAAAAAAACAGGAACCAAAAAATCCTGGAATCCTGGTTAGGTGGAAACCAGAAAATACCTAAAAATGCCTATACACTGCACTGTTACCTCATAATTCCTCCTCTCTGTGTGGCTGACATTTGGAGGCTGATAAGCAATGAGCATGTCACTGAGATCTTTCCATGTGAAGGAGCCAACAGGTTTTGTGTGGTCAGATAGATGCGTGATGAAGCCCCGTGGAGGTGGCTTGGTAATGTTGAATACAAGTAGGGACTTTGGAGTTTCATTGTCTTCAGCATCGACAGTTGTGGTTGTAATGGTGGTTAAAATAAATTGGTCCACTTCCAGGGTGAGCTTTGCCATTGGGACAGCTTTGGGTATTTGATTGGGAGCACCGCCTGTAATCTGAACAGGAAGCCATGCATGCTCAGTCTACAACAGGAAAAAAAGAGACAAATAAAAGGACAAAGTGAAACAAACAGAATACATTAAACGTCTATTACGCCCCATGTAATTAATTGGGGTACATGTTAAAGCAATAATTATTTTTAAAAGGAAAAAAATTAAACCTTTTAATGAGAAAATGCCTAAAGTAAATATTTAGACCTCATGAAAAGGTCTTCAAGGTTCATTAATCTTATTTGTGCTCTTAATTTTGGGCCAAAACAACTTGCTTAATTTGATGTGAGTGTAATGTATAACTTTGTCTGACAGAAGGGTGCATGAGCCGTTAATTATTATTAACTGAATATGTTCGTACAGCTCTTAACTTATTAATTACTATATATGCTGAATTCAGTACATATCATTCTCTATAAAACGGTGGAATTATGTCAGAATTAATCTTTTTCTCGGGCTAAATGACTTATGCCTGCCAGTAAACAACCAGAGATGTTTCTCTGTACCCATAGTGGTCCAAGCATTGAGGCATGGAGACAATGTAATAGTGTAAGATGATGGAATAGTGTAAGAACTTAACAAATTTTCAGGCTCACTATCTCTCTCCAAATGTGAAAAAGAGCAACAAAACTTAAATGTTTTGAAAGCCAGGAGGACAATCAGACATCGTGAGGTTGTCCGAAAGTCTACCTTGTGCAGAGTTTTGCTTCTGGTGTCTGTGAGATCCAACCTCACAGGAATATAGTCATTGTCAGGTGAGGGAGGGTCAAGATGCTGATATCGAATCCCCATCCGCAGAAATTCTTCACAGCTCATTTTTGTGTTGTGAATGACTCCCAGTCCCGGTGTGCAGCTCTTATTTCTGCACTGCTGGCCCAGACTGTTCTCTGTAATCCAATGGAAGCAAAAGCAAAACAGTTACCAGAGCAGAAACCAAGATGGGAAGTCTATCCTTACAGCTAAACTGACCCTGATTAAAAGTCAGTGATGAGAATTAAGGTTCCTTTCATGACTTAGGTTTTCCTACAGGATTTTTTTTTCAACTGACATCTTCCAACTCCAACCTCCCTTGGTCTCTTGGGTAGGTGTTGCCTCCAAAAGCTCCCTGTGCTGTTTCTACTGAGTCTTGGCACTCACAAAGTGTCCCATTGGTTCATGTATCTAAGATACAAAACCAGACTCCAATGAGGGGACTACTGACCCAGTTCTGTGGTCTGTGTTGTGCCCCACACAAACTTCATGGCCCTTTCAGTTTATACAAAAACTCAAGCTGTTCATTAAGCTTCACATAAACCACTCTTACCCAGCATGTCTGAAGCAAACCACTTCAGCATACTTAATTTGCTGGGACTCTTTGAATCTGCTAGTACAAACAACTAAAGCACTTCGTACTAGGGCCAGGGAAGAAGCTCTGTGGCTGATCCCCACGGAGCTGCTCTTGCTGCACTTCCCCAGCAATGAGCTGCCCATGAGCAGGCAGGTAGGTTTCCGAAGAGGCTATGGAAATGGTGCAATCCAGATTTATCTTCCTGTCATAGTCAAAAGTGAGGACGTTCTTGTCAATCGCTCTAGACAGACCATAGTACTCAGGGACCTCCAGGGCACGGGAACGCATTTTGATGATGTTACAGTCTGGCTCAAGTAACTGCACACGAAGGATGAATGTCTCTACAAACGTTTCAGTTTCTGTAAACCTGCAGGTGATAGAAGGAAATTAATTTGCTTCATCCCATCTTCTGTCACTCTGTGACTTTGGCATTGGCTTCACATTCTAAACTGAATATTTTAACCACTTTCTCTCATGTGCCTTCAAACCCCAGACCACCAGAGGCCATGAGGTGCCAGATCCTGCTGCCAACATCCTCATACTTGTACAAAGGATGTCTGTGTGAAGGAAGAGGTTGGTTGCTGCATGCATACAAGGGTCTGTGTCACTATCAGCCGGACAGCGCAGAACGTACAGTGCTCTGAAAGTTCTGTTGTCATTTTCAATAACAAAAAGAAAAATCTCTGATTATCTGTAACAAATAAGCAATACATGATATCTATTAATATCACCAAACATGTTATTTAAATGTAGCTGAAATACATTGTGAGAAATGTTTCTGTAAGCAGCTGGTCACTTGTTGAATTATAATGCCACAACTGGATCTAAGTAGGTACAACAAGTATAGCAGAACGTGCTTTTACCCTGAAAAATGAACTGCTTGCTCTTCCCAAGGGCAGCTATGCTTCTGGTAACAGTGAATTGGTTGCTTACCTGTACAGCCTGAGCATGACTGCATCTTCATCTAAAATTGGACAGCCATTGTGGGTGTATTTGACTTCATCAGGAAGGAAGTGACAATCAAAAACCTGTGAAAGAGAAAGAATAGACAGATATAACACTGTCAAGGGTGCTGACTTCACAGCTTCCATTTCAACTCTCTCCAACTGGAAATTTTTAATCTGTAATTTATGAATAAGTATTCACCCATTCTGTTGTCTCCCAGTGACAGTCAGAGTATCCACTTTAGAATGGGGCTGCTGGCACTCTACAATTAGAAAAGGAATAGGCCATATAGATGTGTTTGTTGCAAGCTGCTGAGTCCCTCCTCCAGTGCAACAACTAGTTTGAACTCACACATGCACACAGTTGTATTCAGTAGTACAACTTCAGTGGATCCAAAAAGGCAGCAAATTCCTGCAGTTTACTGTTAGATGTATTAGCTTTTAAAGTTGCTCCTGGCAGTAGCTTGATTAGATAGTAAATCCTGCTTTATGGCCACTACCGCTGGACTACAAAAGTATTATCTGGTGATATTTCTCTGTTGGAAACTTTGTTAGCTCAGATTTGTTGCAATTTTTTGGAATACCAGCTTTGTACTGGTAGCCTTTTACCAGATCCGATGTCATCTCCATGCCATACCAACGCCTAGCCCCAATGCCAGTGTAATCCCACAGTATAAAAGCACGAAGAATTTCTATATTCCGTCCACCACCAAATTCAAAAGAGTCTAAGAGACATATCTGATGCAGGCCAAATTTACAAAGCTGTCTGAGCACAGTTTAGCCATCTAAACCAGACACTTCTCTCAGTCTAGTTGTTTTATTTAATTGTTTGATGACTTGCACAAGTAAGTCAATGAGTAGAAATGCCTTTCCCAAATGGAAATAAAGATTACTTTAGAGAGTTCTGACACACCATTCTTTGGGGAAGGGATTTGGATTCTGGGGCACATGATTTTCATGTCTGCACACACCAGTTTGCAAGTCTGGCAAATTACAATTCCCATGTAACTATACTTCTTTATAGATTTTTAACAGCTGAAAGCTGCTAGCATTGATAAAACCTTGTCTATGTTATCCTTGTGATAACATGGAACCCCTACATGGTCCATGCATAGATGGAGAATACATATGTATTTTATATTTACAGTAAGACAGGGAACATTCTTGTCAGCACAAAGGCAAAAAATAATAATTACATTTCCTGGATGTCTCAGTTTGAAACTGCATGTGTTTTTTATGGGCAGTATGCGTATACAACTCTTGGGACATCTATGTACTAAAGTAAAATTTGTTCAGTACTCGGTAATAGATATAATGAAGTCATTAGGAGCACAGATTAATACAAATATACAGCTGACTGACAAATTACCTTCTGTTTTGTTTAGATTTTCAGAAAGATGAGGTCATTTCTTACTGCCAGTCATTTCTTAAAATGCACCAAAAGAATCATGAAATTGAAGTGACTTGCCTGAATTACCTACATCTCCCCAGCCAATTTGGAGGGTGGTGAAATGGAAGGGCAATTTTAGTGAGGCTCTGAAATGTTGACTTGAAGTGCAGTGCATGAAGAAATTCTTTGGATGCTCTGACTTTCAGTGTAAAAACAAAATAATACTTCAATTTCTCATTAAATAAAATAGTTTGTTAATGTATGGTTAACTGAAGCACATCATGACTGCTCTTTGGATTTACACTAACACATATAAGAACTAATGACTTCTTTCTAGCAATTACACAGAATTAGAGCTTTTGTCTTTCTATAATGGAAGAATAACGAGTTGATCAGCTTCCATTATTACTGACTTGTCCACTTCCACTGAAGTTATTCTCAGATGCTCAAGCTATGTGGTAATGGTTCTATATTCCTAGTGACTTTTAAATGTGTTGCTGTTTTTAACTTGTATCAAGAAACACACTGTACAAAGTCTTTCTATTTTTAACTAAGTGATGAATCAGTTGATTATCAGATCCATATACACAGATTTATCCCTCTTCCTAACGGCTAAAATAATCTTGGAATAATCTGTAATATAGGGTGTTACAGAACGTACGATTGATTGCATTTGTTTGGACTGTTTAGAAAGGAAGGACAGGAACAATTTGTGGAAATCAAAATTGCTCTCATATGATGAAGGTTTTGACAATGTTGTGGCTGTTCTGTTGTGTATTATTTTCAAATGTCACAGAAGTATGTTATTTTTCAGTGTTTAACAAAAAACAAAGACGTCTTGATCGTACTTAATGCCTTTTCTTTCTTAGTGCAAGCTAACATAAAGAAAGGTAACAGTTAAGTAATTAATTAGGTAGTAGAAGTGATGTCTTCAAAGAAAAAAAATTTCAAGAAGTAGTTAGGTGGTGTGATACTCTAAAGAAAAAAAAAAAAGTACATTATACACAAAAGTAAGTCATATTATAGCTTCCAGGAGTTTAGTGTTGTACACTGAAGGTGAGATTCTTCACTGGCGTAAATCAGTATAGACCCCTCGAAGTCAGTAGGGTTTTGGTGACATGTAGTTCTGGTGCGGACCTGACAATGAGATACTGCTCAGATGATGTTCAAATCAGAGGGGACTGCCTACAACAGAGGAGATGGTCTATGATATCAAAGAATTAATTTCTTTCTTTCTAAAACATTATTAGTTCCACCTCCTAGTTGATAACAGGGTGATGGAAAATGAAAGACCTTTCCACAAAGGTCTATTACCATTGACTGACAGTCATTGCACATACATATAAGACAGAATCTGCTTTGCAAAAAGAAACATCTGTTTTATGTTTCCTAATACGTTTTCTTTTTATACGAACAGGCAATTCTAATTGTCTATATCGTTGAGTAAGACAAAGGGGTTCTAAATCTTTTCCTAATTACTGTCGAGCTTTGTTTTTTTCCACTTCAACTGCTTTTCAACTACAATTTGTAATTAAATCGTCATACATTCCTAGGACATTACTCATTGAATGGCAGTAAAAGAGATCATATCAGAGACATGGCAGAATTTCCTGGTAGAAAGAACATTAGTGGCACAGGGTTGGCTGGACCCTGGCACCATTTTTCAGGAATGATAAAAGCTCGGGAAGCTCTTTACAGTGTGTGGCTCAAGATTTTGTCATTTAAAACAAAAGCCCTCAACTTACAAACGCTGTCTTGCTGTTTTCCAGCAGGGAAATACGACTTGAGATAACCAGAACGCCTATCTCGCTGGCAGTCTCCCTGGGGGACACTGAGCTGTGGTGTGTCTGGAACTCCCACCTCCCCACGGCTGTGGAGAGGAAAAGGCACCTTGCCTAGCAGGATAGCACTCATATCAGAAGCCACTCAGGGCAGGTATCCCAAGCATCACCTGCAGCCACAGCACTCCTCTGTCCTGGTACGCCAGTGCCACCGGCCCAGCAGAGCGCACCTGCCCTGCAGGGAGGCCTGCAGCCTCCACATGCAGCTGGCTGGGCTCTCACTGAGGCCCTGGACAGATGGACACTTAACACGGATGGGGGTTGGGAGTGGGGAAAGTCCCTGGGTACATAGGTATTTTGTAAAATAAGGTGTGTGAATACAGGTCCCCGAGAGTCTCCGGAAAACCCTTTGCTGGAAGCATGTCAGGTTACAAAGGACAAAGTAGCTTTTTCGACATAGCTGGGTCCTGCTGCATATAGAGACTGAGGCAGAAACCAAAAGCAAAGTCACTCCCTCAGCCAGACAGCTTGCCTACAAAATAGGTTTTCCAACAATGACACACCTAAGTCTTTCTTTTTCTTCTCATGGGCCAAACTAGGCAGAGGAAGTGGAGCAGGGGTACTATGGCCAGAGCCCCTGTGCTGATAGAGAGCAAGCCCTGGGGTAGTCTCAGCAGCGGCACTGCACTGCTTGGGGACAGTCTCTACAGAAGATCACACATTGCCCTGCTCATTGCCTCCTGTATTCCCTAGCATGCCTCTGCTCCTTGTAAGTGCTGGTTCAGCCACAGTACTTGTCAGTGGTTATGCAAAAATAATGTCGATGACTGAGCCACGAGCTTTGAAAAATATGTTAAGCCTGGTGCTCCTGCCTCCATCTTCACAGAGACCACCAGAAATCTCAGAGAGGATGTTTAAAACAATATACATATACAAACGTAAAGGAGCATATACTGTATGGTGCAACAAAACTTTCTGAAAATAGGCAAAACCCCTTTGGTTATGCTTCATTCAAACCATTCATCTTCTATCTCTAGCATCACACCTTCATGTCAATTACTTTCAGCTCCTTCTCTGCCATGACTCAGGTGGGGAGATTTGTAAGGCAAATGAGTAGCAGAATGGTGATATGTGACATACATTTCATTATTCTTATGATCTTGACATTTTAACAAAAACAGTTGGGTTTTTTTCATGTACTCACCATCTGCTAGCAATTTAGCTGTAGCAAAGCAACCGACGGTGTACACAATGTGCTTATTGTATGTGATGATTTTTTTTTCTTAATTGCTCCCTAAGTAGTGGCTGCGTGACTGAAATGTGAAATGCTCTAGCAGGCTGTGCGTTATCCGAGGGGCGCTGGTTACCCTCATGGTGGAAAAAAAAGCAGCTGAGAGACTGGAGAATGCCTCCTAACCGAAAGGTTTGAATTACCCATTCTCTGCTTGTGAAAGGATACTCTGACCAAACTCACTCTTAGGCACCTGTAATACTGAAGTGAGCTTTAGGATTTCAGGGCTGCAGCTCTCTGTCAGCTGGCTACTTTCAGGATAAGGCTGAATCTCATAGACCATCCCATTTTGTGCCTTTTGGTCATTACCAGGAAAAAAAAAAGTCAATAAAGCAGCTCTTTCTAGTTTCTCCCACAACTGTGCATATGTGGACACTCAGAGCAGCACAAACAGAGCCCAAATACCTGTGGAGTTAGTTTCCCAACCCTCTGTGTTATTGGCTCATTGATCACAACTTCTACTTTGCAGGCATCCTTCTCTCTGGGGATGGAAAACTTGAGGTTATCTTCTGACAGGAAGACAGACTGTCCCTTCATCACTTTCACCCCAAGGTTGACACTAATAAAGGAGGCGCATACAACTCTTAGTAATAAAGGCAGCAGTAGAAACACCCAGCTTTTCTCAATGGGCTTCATATTATAAGGGAAAGACAGTTCTTTTCCACCAGTGAAAATGTTCCAGAAGTCTTCTCTTTCTCCACCAGCAGACTTCCACCATACAATGAAGGACCAAAATGTTATCCACAGGTAAATATGTACCACATGTTTTATATTAAGATGAACCCATTGACTGAAATTTGGACAGGAGCCTTTGAAAATATGCTTGGGTTTTTATGAAATTCATTGGTTAAGCCTGACAAAATGATGAATGTGTCCTCAGAGTGCTTTAAAGTGTTGTTAATCCTGGGGGGGAAAAAGAAAGAAAATTAGGGAGGGGGGGGGGAATTAAAATAACCACACACACACAAAAAAAATAATTTCTTAGAATTGCAGTTCATCGCAAGCAGCAGCTTGAATTCACGTTTGAATGCTATTAAAAGCACACATGCTCAGAAAATTAGCTATGTACCAATGAGACTCCCTCCTTCAACAGGTCAGCTCTCAATATGAATTCCAGACACCTTTGATCCATATGATACATAATGAACATTTGTTGTATAGTATCCTTTGTTACCAGCCTTTTTTACTGCTGGACTGAGTAGATATTTATAAAAGTGTTTGAGGATCCAAATAATGCGAAAATGAAGGAGTAGACATTTGCCCAGGTTAAATATACCTGAAAATGGGATAACAGAAAAATGGCCTTTTGTTAAATCCATTTTTTCTTTGCCATTGAATTTGTGGGGGAAAACTTCCATTCAAAACACATGGCAAGTGACTCTTTACTCTTTCTGATACAGCAAGTAACTATGCCAGGACATCAACATGGAAGCATATGAAAGCTGAGGTTTTTCTTTTTCATGCACACAAAAAGTAATCATTCTGAAAGCATTTCAGTGAAGAAAAGGAACAAAATGTAATATGAAAAAAAAATAGAAAAGTTCCTCATGCCCTCCAATTCCAGTTAATCTTCATCTTTCATTTTCATAAACTTATACAAAAAACAGAGTTCTGATATTGAGCAAGTCCAACTGAAATCCTTGTAAGACCCAAATTTCTACAGCCCTCCAAAGTAACAGAACGTATGTCCCAAAGAATAGGCAATGGTATTAATTTAATTAAATTTCATAAGATCTTGAGTATTTCAAGCTAGTGAAACATCAACATTCCTTTTGTCTCTTGTAAATTTTTAGTACCCTGACTACTAAATTGTACAGTCTGATTTAACCCCAGTCCTACCACCGTCTGTGAGATTTCCTGAAAGTGAGTGAAAAACAAGATCCGTGTATATCTTGATTTTCTTCATTGCTGTTAACAGGTGTTTTCTCTGCTGTTTCTGGCAGGATGAACTTCTAAACAGACTACAATTGTATACATATATCTGCCCAGTTTTACCTCTCAGTGAAAAGTGACCAGTAGTCACGAATTTCTTTAAAATTAGTAACTTCCTAAAATAACACAAGACAGACCCACTCACTTCAGCTCAGATTCAAGACTGAAGACACTGGAACTAACATCTGAAGTTAGATGTATGTTGACCATGTAGTCTGGGCCACAAATTTCAATGCTGCTTTCCTAGCTTTTTACCTGAAACTATTTCAATTTTGGTCTAAAATTGTGCAGCCAGATCAGTCTGAACAAAGTCTGAGAGGAAATGTAGAGTTCCAGCCAGAGGAAAAGGAATGAAATTCATGTTCAAAAGTTTTTTAATTTGTTCAAAATCTCAATTCCTTTTAATAAAGTTTACTTACCCAGACAGCTTACACTAAAACCCAGATATGTAAATGTGCCCAAAGTACTTGCTAGTTTTTGTTTCTCTTTAGTGGGATGGCTATGCATAGCACTTTACTGAAATAACCACATCTGAGACAGCAATCAGCTTCCTAAAATTCACAGTTTTGAAACACAGCCTAAATCCCATAAAGGACAACTTGGAAAGATGGGGAGAAAAACAGATTGCACTTCAGCCTTCAGGTGAGAATGTATGGTTTGCAGCAAGCGCATCCTTTTAACCTGAATATTTGATCGGCGTTTGTCACATAGTGCACGGGTTGCTAGCATTTATCCAATATAACCTGTGTTTCCTTAAAATACCAGCTGCAAAGCATGGAGACATATTCTGAGCAAAAACCTTCTCTGTTGCTGTGCCCTTTTCCCACTTTCTGCATCAAAGTGAAGCTAGGTCTAAGGGAAGTGAAATAACTTTCTTGGCACATGTCTCAAGAAGATGTTCTGCCTACTGTCTCCTTTGACTTCAGGCATGTCAGGATACTTGTCCAGCAGGAACATCCTGGCACAGGAACTGCAATGGATTTTAAATCCTTTGATTCCAGACCCTGACGAACCAGCAGTGCATGAATAAGTCTCAGCTTGTTTCAGAGAAGAGCCAGTTTCTGAAGCCACAGTGGGGCTCAGATAAGAAGAAAGTGATTAGAAATTTTAGACTCCAACTAGAACCTGTCAAAGTGCTGAGAAGCAGTCAATAACTGAAGCATAGACCCGGTGGTTTATAGCCATGAAAATGCCAGTAACTTCATGCTCCATAGTATCAGGTAAGGGCATTGACTTACAACACAAAATGCCTTTATTCATAGGGCACTAAGTACTTTATGAGAAATTATAAAATTGAAGCCTGAGCAGTTCCGAATTTCTCCACTGCCACCTGTATAGAACCACAAAAACACATTATAGTTCAGAGACTGCCTAATCACCAGTTCAGAAATAGCACTGTTTGGGAAGTGTATTACTCTCTTTTCACCTTCCATATGTGCTTACAAGCTGTCTGTCTGCAACAGGCACTGCCAGAAGTTTCATACAGGGACTTCTGCACCTCAGCTCTGATGTTCAGTTGATCAGTTTCTGGTGCCTGCCTTATAAACCCCAGCAATGGGTGCCAGCACAAACCCCAGGCACAGGTGACGGTTTCTTTGCTGCATCAAATACTAACAGCAGAAAGGCTCTGAAAGGAGCAGAAGACAGTGTTGTCTGGCTTTCTGGACCCAAGTTAATTTCCTGGTATATTTTTGCAGAATACTGCTTTGTACCACACAAACTCTCCACTAATTCCCATGAGATCCAGTATAAAACCAGACTGGTATAAAAAATGTGACAACAAAGACCTTTCCCATAATAAGAGATTGACTGGCCAAGCTGACCCTGAGATCTGGGGGCTGGGAAAAAGAGTCCCAGAGACGTGTCCAAGGCATAGCAAAAGGGAGACTTGGCAAGGGGATCTCTGAGGATCTCCTCATCTGCTGGCAGACTGTTGCCCCATCTGCAGATGAGCCCAGAGGAAAAGGTAAATGGAGAAGGAGTCTCTGAAGAAGTGGTGGGTGTAACAGAGGGACAGACCAGAATGGGAACAATGTAGGGGAGGGTTACTGAGACCTTCAGATGTGGTTTGTTTAAGATTTCCTCCAAATGCCAAAAGAACTAGTTTTTCCCCAGGGCTGCTCGTACAGATGTGAGAAAGGATGCAATGGTTAATTGAAAACATTAATATTCTCACTTCCTACCAAATACAACTGGCTTTCAAGATTCTTAACAAACAAAAAAAAAAAGAGAGACTAAAAAAAGGACTGCTGTAGAGTTATCATAATCACAAATTAGCTGACAAAACTTCCTAATTTGACAAGTGCTCACTGGCTTCTGGAATGTGGAGAACTGCATTAAATCCTTAAGAGCACCCACAAAGAAATCTAAATCACTAGTGACCTTGAACCAAATATCAATGACACTCAAAGTCTCCAATTGGATTTGGATGAGATCGCAAGAGTTTCTCTGTGTGTGACAAAATCTTTGGTTGCCTGGGAGATTTCACTGAACAATTGGATCCAAAATTGCCCATTTCTTTTGCCAGGCTTGAAGGGGATTATGGAAAGTGACTGTTGTGGGCTGGGAGTTGGACTGGTTTGTTTTAATGAACACCAGAAAAAGTTTACAAGAAACAGAAAGAACATTGGGTTTTTTCTTTTTTTTTAGATGATGGGATTAAAGAAAAAAACAAAATAGTAGCCTTCCACGATTTCTATGAAACAAGACCAATATTATTACAGCAATTAAACCTTAGCCCAGGGCAATGGAAGGATCCTGAGCTGTTAAATTAGGGGGTTGTCACTTCAGAATGTGCAATTAACATATGCACTGCTTTGACTGGGTTTTTTTCTGTGTGCTACAAAAAAGGATTACAGGTCACATAGGAACTTCAGCAAGGTATTTATTTTCTGAGTTAACAAATGGTAGATAACAGTTCTCTTCTTTTTTTTTTTTTTTTTTCTTTTCCCTCTCTTGGCTTTGGTCTGAGAGGAGCAGTCTATAACAACATGTGGGTAGTGGGATGACTTTCCCTAATCCACCCGGAGAATGACACAAAAATAAAATTAAACCACCCCTGATAATGGAAACTGTAGATGGCCGAAGAGAGTGTAGTAGATAGAGGAAATCCCCCAAGTCCATTGACTTTGAAAAGACATTTCATTTCAGTAAGAATCTAGTAATGGGTAGAAAAGAAACTAGTGAAACTCAGCAAGCAGCCTAGGATTAGTCAGCGACCACTGTGCTTGCGTTACAAGGACAAAATGATTAGCTTCACCTTGAGCCATAAATTTGGTGAGTGAAGAAAGAAACAACAGTACTGCATTCAGTACCTAATATTGACAACAGAAGGCTTCTAACTCTGGATCCCCACGCTCTTTGCAAGCTATGGTCAGATCTCTCACATGAAGTGCTATAGATGAGCTTGAGTTATGGCAGAGCAGCGCTACCAGAGAGTGAATGCATCTCTGATCCACAAGTGTGAGGTGTCAAAATCCATATAAAAGAAGCAGTAAAAGGATCTTGCTCAGGCGACAGAAAGGTGAAGGCGCAGAGACGAGGAACCTGTAACCAGCTGCCCAACAGTAACATTGTTTCGCTACGCCTCCAACTGCAAGGACTGGCACTTCAGCGCAACAATTGTTGGGCAGCGGGGGTGAAATGCAATACCACCGACATTTTGCACATCTCCATAGTGTTACACTTACATTCCTGTCCTCAGTAAGTTGTGCGTGGTAGCATGCAACCCTGCTCTACTTGGAGGTACAGACCAATGACATGGCAAGGGACTTCCGCCTCTGGCAGACCCCCTTTTACTGGTAGAAACCTACCTGAAGCGCAGCATGTGGTTTTAGTGGGTTTAGAATAATTGATGCACTGCTGTTGACTGCATGGTTAAAAGAGTGAGGGAGAAGGCTGAGCTTTGAGCTGACCGATCCTTGAGGGTAATAGCAGATGTTTTGATTTTTTTTTTGAGAAGGAAGGCTTTTCAGACTGTTCTTCACAAAAACAAGCTCACTGGAGGATGTGCCCCATTTCACAGTGCAAAAAAAAAGGACTTGCAATCTGCTGCACATGTTACACAGAGGATTTTTTTGAATGCTTAAATTTTAACAGCTGGTAGATGGTATGGTTTACACTTTCCCACAAACACAGTGGCTTGGTTCATCTCTTTGAGCCTTACATATGTGAAATTTAGGTGCTCGTTCGAAGGTTATGCCAGAATTATTGCTATATTATGGGAGCAAAAAATGTGTCTCCAAAAAGCATTCCCTTCCAGTTTGTATAGCTATCTTAGGGAAAGAGGATAGATTTGGCCCAGATACAAAATTAGGTTTGCAAAGATGGGGACCTCACTGGGAGTTTGATGTCCATGCATACAAATCTAAAGTGATTTCAGATTCTTCTGTGAAGCATATAGGTTACTTAGATGTGGTATGATTACCTTCAAATTATGTTTAATAAACAACTATCATACACTAGAAAGTCACACATCTCATCAAATTTAATCTAGATCCAGTGAAAGAAACAAAACAAACCCATGATTCCTCTTTAGCTAAGAATTTTCATTTACATATGTATATCCTTACACATTCAGGATGCCTGCACAGTGCAGCTACAGCCATTCAGCTCATGTAATTGCATAATGGTTTTAGACAACGTTTGTCAGAAAATCAAACACAATGCAGCAACAGTTTATCTTCACAGACAGCTATTAGAGTTCTTTGAACTACTGTTGCAGACTTCAAAATCACAGCAACTAGAGACTGAAATAACACATTTGTTAGGGAGTGTTTAACAACTTCCCAGCTGTAGTCTTTTCACGTTTTTTTACCCAACTGCTCAAAAGGTAGCTGAATCGCCCTGAGGATCTCGTGTTGCAATGTGTGAAAGCATGAAGTTTTGCAAGGACACCCCAGCTACAGTAACTGTAGCTCACACAGACATTAACATGAGATAAATTCATCTGGGTCCACAACTGACTGCCACACAATCTCAAAAAATTAGAGAAGAAAAGTTAAAGTATTGATGACAAATCATCTGCTCAATCTCCCTTTATGTTCAACAGGTACAGTCAAGTGGATTGCACTTTTAATGTGTCACTACTTGACTAGCATGTGCTATTTTACTGTGAAGTCTTTACTACACATAGTTGTTGTCATCTAAATTCAATGTTAGGTTGATGAAATCCATAACCATTTCTTTTTCCTTGTTGTAGTGTAACTAATATCAAAGATTACTGTTATCAAGACTACTTCAAGGACTGCAGAAAATAAATGTAATGAATGAACAGGTATGAGGTACTCTCATTTAAAAAAAAAAAATCAGTCCTTGTCCAGGCACTTGTTTTATCATTTGTCCTTAGACTTGACTAATTCTCCTGAGAGCAGGGATCTATGCTGGAGAAAATATTCAAAACCTAAAGGAGCCCAGACCCAAAACTCCTCATTCTCTGGGTCAAAACAATTTGCATGCAGTCATGTTGCATGCAAAACTAAACCCTAGGAAAAAATCATCAAGAAAATGCTGGCAGGCACACAGCAGTAACAGCCAAGTAAGGGAAAAGAGATGAGACAACAGGAAATGTGTGTGTTCTTTTACTGTGAAAGCAACTGGAGATTTGCAGTTTCAATGCCTCCCACAGACACCTTGGACATATGTCAACAGCAGAGATGCATTTTGTCTAAGGTAATGTTCAGTCCTGAGTTAGCTGAGATGGTGAACTAGTAGAATTTTCTAACTAGCAAAAATAATTTGCAAAATCACTTTTTAATAACTGTTCCAAGAAACTGTGTATAATAACCTACAGAATTTGTTGAAGTGTCTCAGCACAACATAGAGTTACAGCAACTAACCATTAAGGGGTGATGTTTTTGAGTTTGGTTTTAGATAAATGCGTAGAACGCAGCAGGAAATGCAAAAACTGTGCAAGCATGTATGTGACTTCCCTGAAACACACATAAATATTTACACATACATACGACCAATGAACATCTGTCTAATTCAGATGAATGAAGTCAGCTGTCTGAATGTACATGGAAATGTGAAAACTCTCACAGATCTCTACTGCAAAATAAAAGTTTACAGTTTTAAAGTATGCATTTAAAAAATAAGTTCTCCCAGCTAAATTACATACCTCCTTTAGAAAGACTTACTAATACTGAATGTTTTTCAGTTCTTTTTGTTACATCTCTCCCAGTGTATCTTACTAAAAAGACCAATTTAAGAAAAGAAATTTTGCTTTGTGCTTCCAAGCTTTTATAAAAGAGAAAACTATGTAGTTTTATTAGAGCTGATGGAAGAAAGCCAGCATAGTTGAGAAATCTGTATCAGCTTGAATATTAGAAAAAACTAAGTTGCTTCGAATGCTTAACTTCCAAGTTAACTCCTGCTAAACTACTGGCAAGAGCCAAGTGCCTGCTTTCCTCGAAAGTTAGAACTGAGCTTTCATCCATTCAAAGTATAAACATTACTGTCCGACTGCTTTTCTGCAACATTCAGCAGCAAACTGAATGTTGCAAGTGTTAAACACTGTTACAAACACAAGCATGACAGTATTAAGTGTATACTATAAACTTGAAGCAGATACTTACAGGTAGCAGCGTTTCTCCAGGCGGCCAAACACGAGATCATACTAGAATAAAAAGAATAATGAACGTCACTGACCCAGTAATCTCTGGTTTAAAAGGCTGGCAGAGAAAGAAATCCAGTGAGTGGGAGACAGAGAGGGGGAGGGGACAGGCAGAGGTAGATGAAATTCCAGTCTTTCTGGTCAGCTTGGCTGTAGTTTTCTCCCTACTCCAGATCCTCAGTAAACACTCTTTCCTTGCAAGACTGCTCCTGACTGCAGAGTCACAGAGTTCAAACACTTTCAGGCTCCCTATGATAAGGGCATTCTGAGATGCCTTGGAGTGTTAACACTCAGCAATGCTTCACTGGCAGCCAGCCCCAGATCTTCCCTTCCCCTTCTGCTAGTTAAGTCTGCTGGGACTAAAAACTGCGTTCCTGTTAATAAGGTTTGCTCATTTTAAATCCCCACTTCTGTTAGCTTATTTGCTTCAACACATACACACACACACACACACACACACACTCATTTATAAAGATTAATAGACAAAGGGGTGACCTAAAATCTTTTCAGATCAATCAGTTTTCCCACATGAAAAGAAAAAGAGTCCTTATAAAAATACAGACGTGACTAAGTTCCTTTTTAAGATGATAACAAAACAGGTCTGCTCTTGTTTCAAGGTGGGTGATGAAATTAAAATCAGGTGAATTAACAATTTAATAGTAATGCATATTGCCTTCTTATAAATGTGATATTATTTACAAGCTGAAAAGTTTGGTTAACTGCTGTTGAAAATCCTGTTATGTGTTAAAATATTAAGGATTCAAATAACATATATTCATTTTACTGACTAATTGCAGTTGCAACAAGGGAAAATCCATGACTATTCAAATTCTAATTTCTTATCCCCATTCAGAAAAGCAGGATAGAGGAAGGCTATAGGCCAAGTGCCATCAATTATTTAATACCTTGTAAAATTCAAGCTATCTCTCCAGCCTTCTGTCATGAGATTCATATCAGATTTGCAGCTTAGACTGGTTGGTGGGAATCTAAGTAAAATTTGCTACCACACAGTGGCTCGTTGGTCATCCTGAGAAGTAAACTTCACAAGCCACATTTTCAGAGTACAGAAGCAAATTGCAATACAGAGACAGAATTACCAGGGACAGATGACCCTATGCCCATTTCAGCACAGGAACTAAAAGCACTTTTAAGCACAGGGGACAAGCAGATGTTCAGCCCAGCCGCAGTGGAAGAAGGACAGCATGGGGAAGAGCTTCTGACTCAGGTTTCCTTTGTAAGCATGGGCCAAATCCAGCATGACAGTAACTGCAGTATGTTATTTCCCCTTGCCCTCTTTTGAACAAGCAAGCTGAGTTAGACCCTCATACGGAAACAAAACTGCACTATAAAAATGCAAAACTGAAGTCAATAGTATGGAAGAAAAGAATCAACAGATGTTAACTGTGGCATGACTTGAAGGCAGATGAAGAAAACAGATGACTGTGAGAAATTAAAATGAACTCAAAGCTACACCATGTGTAATAGGATACAATCTGTGATATATTTGCTTGTAAAAAAAACACTAGGCGAAAAAAAAAATTCCTTGAGGTACAATACTAACATCAGATTGTTATACTGTCCTGGGTTTCAGGAGTATTTACCTCCTCTAAGTCCTGTAGATGACTATGGGTTCACTTGTATGTTTGTGTTTGTGCTTGCTGGAATGTAGCTTCTAATTCACCATGATGAATGGCCTGTTTGTATTGCCCAGTGGTCTGGTTAGGATCATCAACATAACTGTACTTACAGGCTGATTAAAAAAGTGGCAGCTTACTTTAAAGTATATGGGTCTCTGTCCCAATAATCCAAAACATAATTGCAGAAGTTCTTTTCAAACCATTTTGATTACTTCAGCAACGAGCTTGGTATCTAATTTCTGATTGTACACCTTAATTACAATTTGTTTTTGCAGTCTATCAGAGACATTATCCAAAGGATAGACTGAAATTACAAAAGCTTTTCTTGAGAAATGCCAGAGCACTGAAAAGAAGACATTCACTTTATACGCATACTAAGCCTTTTTATTTCAACATTTGTTCACACAGGGAAGAGAATAGTTCGGTTTCCTGTGAATGGAACTTAAGCACAGTATGTATTCCTTTTTAATTACTAGCTAAAATTGTGCAGCTCAGACTGTTGACATGAAGGTAATCAGTCAACTCTTTTCTGTAAGCTTTCTTTAACAATAAATCAGTCCCTTTCTTTCCAGGCTTTTATTTGGACAAGAGGAAAAGTGTACCTGAGGCACACACATACAAACCCCAATCTCTCCTCTTTCATTTCAACTTGATAACTTTTGAGTTGATGAGCAAAGTCCTGAACTGCACACTGTCATCTGCACATTCAGTCAATACTCCTGTACGGAGGGTGAGGTTCTCAGAGTAAAAAAAGACTTGTGCTAATCCCAAATCTCAATTTTCTTGCACACAGGAAGATCTGCTGAACTGTGGGTGAAAAAGATAACAATTACTTCCCAGGTATTTACTGAATGGCAGAAATTTTATTCTGTGAGCAGCAGTACCTGGCTGCAGCAGTCCACTCTCCAGTTTCTAATGCAGGCTGAGGAGAACATGATAAAGATTACGTTTAAAAAGGGAAATATTAAATCTACCTTTTCATCCTTCCTTAGCCTATGTATATTCAAGTCCATAAAGATTCACTTAACTACTGCAAATGTGGGAAAGCCCTTGAGTTCACTTACTTATGTTCTTCCTAAACATAAAAAAGCAAGGTTAAAAATGTAATAAGATTAACAATGCAAGGTCAGACAGTGAACAGGAAAATAAGGATTGATATGTTGATAGGAAGCTGATTCTGCAGGAGGCTGAAAATTCACAAGGCTTGCATGGAGACTTGCCTAGTGGTTCTTATGATCAAGTTCATAAGAACATGATAAGCATGTCCATGCCATTACAAAAACAAACAAACAAACAAAAACAAACAAACAAAAAACACTACTTCCTATAAAAGAAACAAAGATAATCTGGGAATACTGCATGCTTGTGGCCAGAGTCACTGCCTGGGGCTTCTTTGCAGCTGTGCACTGCCACCACAACTAAGAGGGTAATGCTGCTGCTCCAGCCTGTCATCTTCATCCACAATAAACTGGACTTTACAAGCAAGAAGTTAATAATGAAATTAAAAATTAAACAGACTCCCAGCTATTTCCTTTTTTTATCCAAAAGTATTTTCTGAAAGATTAGCAAGGAAGTACTGTGTAAGATACTCCTTTAAGTTCTCTCATAGAAGACTGTGGATCTATTGGTTGTCAGGTACAGTTAAGCAAGAAACTTGCTTAATTCGCATAGTACAAAGCAATTAACACAACAGAGAAAACAGTCATTGCTGCAGGGAGTACATCCATTTCCTCTTCCATTTCTGAGGCACTAAAAAGCCTCATCCAACACAAAGACACCAAAAAAAACCTTCTCTGCTTGGTTAAACCCTCTATTGCCCACAGCCACTGCAGCAGTGGTGCTCAAGAAAGGTTGCTGCAGTAGCAGACTGAATGGAGAGAGATGCCTGTACAAAGACATTGCGGCTTTCAGACTCCTGGTGACATATCCTCATAGTCTGGAACACAGTCCTGGGTAGTTTTGATGACTTTCATAATGAACACAATGGTTTGTGACCTGGTAGTCAGGCTATCTAGATTCACATTACACCTACCCATTTACACGCATGGAGTGAAGCAGGCCTTGAGATTTGGTACATCTGCTTGAGTGAAGAGCATTGGTTTTAGCTGTATTCCACAAAAGCATTATTTTCTTTGGGAAGGAAGAAGACTGGAACTTACATTTTGTCAGTGCTAGAGTTTATGCGACATATGTTTAACTCTCTCTGTAACCAACAGTAGAAATGTCAGTGACACCACAAACAGCACCACAAAGGTTTCTACACTATTGAGTCCAAAGTGATAAGGCATCACACTGTTGTTTCATTCCTGATAAGTACCAGAAAATATTCTTTTCAAAGGACCATTGCCACTGAAACTCTGAGTCTCTCAGAGGCCTAACCTTTAGGGAGTTATTTTCAGCTTCAGTGGCAAACAATTGACCTCTTAATTTATGAACCATGACACTGCTGTGCTGTTGAAAAAAACAGCTGTGACCTAAAGGGAGTTTTAACCTGTATACACTCCCACTAAAGAGAAAGAAAGGCAAGCTTTACGGAAAGTTAATCTTTAGGGAATGAGGGATGTTACCCAGATCCAACCAACTAAAACCAGCCATTTACTGAATATAAGGACGCCAGTATTTACCCTACTGTAAAGCCTCAAACTAGCAGAGAAAATACTGCTATTTTCTTCAGCGTGCATTTAGAGATTTATTTTGGGTTGAATAGCAGGGAAAGTCCCTCGGCAAGAACAACTTCCCCTCAACTTACTATTAACAGGTAATGAACATGGCAGAGACATGCAACCATGTAAAAATGCTAGCCAGATTGAGCATAACATTTAAAGTTAGAAATTCTGGACACTGGTTTCAACTCAAAAGCTTTAGTCCAGCTTCCTGGAAAGCATTCTGTGTCTCAGTTTTTCTATCAAATAAAAACTCTACTCACCTGTCATGGTTTAAACACAGTCAGGTAACTTGTTCACTCACTCCCAGTGAGTGGTGCTGGGCTGACAACAATCGAGGCCCCCCCCGCCCCAGGGCTCTCCCCTTCCCCCCTCCTGGAGGAACAGGGAGGAGGATCGAACGGGTGCAACTCCTACGGGTTGAGACAAGAGCAGTCCAGCAACCAATGTACAACACAAATCACCACCACTACCACCATCAACAACAATGATAAGAGAAAATAACAAGGGAAGAGAATACGATACCACCGGCCAAGAAACGAGTCCCACCCAGAAGCCCGTGTCCTTCCCGGTAACTCCCAGTTACCCCCCACCCCGGGCATGATGTGCTGTGGTATGGAATACCTCCCTGGCTAGCCCGGGTCAGGCGCCCCGTCTCTGCTTCCTCACAGCTTCCCCTCCTCCCTGGCAGAGCATGAGCCTCACAAAGTCCTTGGTCAGGGTAAACATCACTTAGCAACAACCGAAAACATCGGTTTCACCAGCACTGTTCCCAGGCTGCAAGTCAAAACACAGCACTGCACCAGTTAACACAAAGGAAAAAACATGACTGCTACTGCTGAACCCAGGACATTATCCACCCCTTATTCCATACCATTCATGTCGTGCTCAGATCCCACATTTTCAATACACCATCGCTCTCCCACATATATACATCCATATACATACAGACCAAGAGGAAAAGATCATTTTCTTAGTGCATGGACCAATCCCTATAATGCTGCCAAGTCCATTCGGTCCATGATGTTCAAAGTTCATTCTCTGTTGGGGTGATGGCTGGAGGGAAGTCAGGGCCAGTCGCTGGTGACCTGGAGACATCTAGTTGATGGGCTATAGAAGTATTACACAGCAGGCAACAACATACAATTGAGTTCACTGGCTGTTTTCCCCTAAAATCAAACCCCTTGAGGTATACATCGGACTTCCCCATCTTCCCACATTACCCACCAAGTATATCCAGGTCCCTGAGCAAAAGCAATCCCACGCGTGGGTTTGCCTTTACCTGAAGCAGCAATCACCCAGACTGTCCTCCCCAGCAAATTCTTCATATGCACCACAGGAACTTTGTCTCCCTCTACAATATGTAAAAGTTCTGACTGGGCTGGGCCGGCCCTGTTGGCAGATCCTCTGGTGTTGACCAACCAGGTGGCCTTTGGTGTGTATCCCAATGCTTGAAAGTTCCCCCACCCATCGCTCTCAGTGTAGTTTTTAACAGCCCATTGTACCGTTCGATTTTCCCAGAGGCTGGTGCATGGTAGGGGATGTGATATACCCACTCAATGCCATGCTCTTTGGCCCAAGTGTCTATAAGGCTGTTCTGGAAATGAGTCCTATTGTCTGACTCAATTCTCTCTGGGGTGCCGTGTCGCCACAAAATCTGTTTCTCAAGGCTCAGGATAGTGTTCCGGGCAGTGGCATGGGGCACAGCGTATGTTTCCAGCCACCCGGTGGTTGCTTCCACCATGGTAAGCACATGGAGCTTGCCTTGGCAGGTTGGTGGCAGTGTGATATAGTCGATCTGCCAGGCTTCCCCATATTTATACTTCAACCATCGTCCTCCATACCAAAGAGGCTTTAACCGCTTGGCTTGTTTAATTGCAGCACATGTTTCACACTCATGAATAACCTGGGCAATAGTGTCCATTGTTAAGTCCACCCCTCGATCATGAGTCCATCTATATGTTGCATCTCTGCCCTGATGGCCTGAAGTGTCATGGGCCCACTGGGCCAAAAATAATTCACCTTTATGTTGCCAATCTAAGTCCATCTGAGCCACTTCAATCTTAGCCGCTTTATCCACTTGTTGGTTGTTCTGGTGTTCCTCAGTGGCCCGACTCTTGGGTACATGGGCATCTACATGGTGTACCTTCACCACCAGGTTCTGCACCCTGGCAGCAATATCTTTCCACAGTGCAGCAGCCCAGATGGGTTTACCTCTGCGTTGCCAGTTGCTCTGCTTCCATTGCTTCAACCACCCCCACAGGGCATTTGCCACCATCCATGAGTCAGTATAAAGTACTGGCCACTTTTCTCATTCAGCAATGTCCAGGGCCAGCTGGATGGCTTTCACCTCTGCAAACTGACTCGATTCACACTCTCCCTCAGCAGCTTCTGCAGCTGGTCATCCAGGACTCCGTACAGCTGCCTTCCATCTCTGATGCTTTCCCACAATACGGCAAGACCCATCAGTAAACAAGGCATACTGCTTTTCACTTTCTGACAGTTTATTATATGGTGGGGCCTCTTCAGCATGCACCGCCTCCTCCTCTGGTGGCATTCCAAAATCTTTGCCCTCTGGCCAGTCCATGGTGAATTCTAGAATGCCTGGACGACTGAGATTTCCTATTAGAGTTCGTTGTGTGATTAGTGCAGCCCATTTACTCCATGTAGCATCAGTTGCATGATGTGTAGAGGAGACCCTGCCTTTGAATATCCAGCCCAGCACGGGCAACCGGGGTGCCAGGAGGAGCTGTGCTTCAGTGCCAGTCACTTCTGAAGCAGCTCGAACCCCTTCATACGCTGCCAGTATCTCTTTCTCAGTTGGGGTATAGCTGGCCTCAGATCCTTTGTATCCCCGATTCCAAAACCCAAGGGGTCGACCTCGAGTCTCCTCTGGAGCTTTCTGCCAGAGGCTCCAGGTAGGACCGTTCTCCCCAGCTGCAGTGTACAGTACATTTTTTACATCTGGCCAGGTCCGGACAGGTCCAAGGGCTACTGCATGAACTATCTCGCGTTTAATTTGCTCAAAGGCTTGTTGTTGCTCAGGGCCCCATTTAAAATCATTCTTCTTCCGGGTCACATGATAGAGAGGGCTTACAATCGAACTGTAATTTGAGATGTGCATTCTCCAGAACCACATAGCACCCAAGAAAGCTTGCGTTTCTTTCTTATTAGTTGGTGGAGACATTGCTGTTATCTTGTTGATCACATCTGTGGGGATCTGTCTACGTCCATCTTGCCATTTTAGTCCCAAAAATTGAATCTCCTGTGCAGGTCCCTTGACCTTACTCCGTTTTATGGCAAAACCGGCTTTCAGCAGGATTTGGATTATTTTCCTCCCTTTCTCAAAGACTTCTTCCGCTGTATCGCCCCACACAATAATGTCATCAATGTATTGCAGGTGTTCTGGAGCTTGCCCCTGTTCCAGTGCAGTCTGGATCAGTCCATGGCAAATGGTAGGGCTGTGTTTCCACCCCTGGGGCAGTCGGTTCCAAGTGCACTGGACACCCCTCCAAGTAAAAGCAAACTGTGGCCTGCACTCTGCTGCCAAAGGAATTGAGAAAAATGCACTGGCAATATCAATTGGGGCATACCACTTGGCTGCCTTTGACACTAGTTCATACTGAAGTTCTAGCATGTCTGGTACGCCAGCACTCAGTGGTGGTGTGACTTCATTCAGGCCACGATAGTCTACTGTTAGTCTCCATTCTCCATTAGACTTTCGCACTGGCCATATGGGGCTATTAAAGGGTGAGCGGGTCCTGCTGATCACTCCCTGACTCTCCAGTCTACGGATCAGCTGATGGATGGGAATCAGGAAGTCTCAGTTGGTGCGATATTGCCGCCGGTGCATTGTTGTGGTCGCAATTGGCACTTGTTGTTCTTCAACTTTCAGCAACCCCACAGCAGAGGGATCTTCTGAGAGACCAGGCAAGGTGGACAGCTGCTCAATTTCCTCAGTCTCCAAAGCAGCAATACCAAAAGCCCACCGGTACCCTTTTGGGTCTTTGAAGTACCCTCTCTTGAGGTAGTCTATGCCGAGGATGCATGGAGCCTCTGGACCAGTCACAATAGGGTGCTTTTGCCGTTTTGTCCCAGTCAGGCTGATTTCAGCCTCCAGCACAGTCAACTCTTGGGATCCTCCTGTCACTCCAGAAATACAGATGGGTTCCACCCCTTGACAGCTTGATGGCATCAGAGTACACTGTGGACCGGTATCTAGTACAGCCTTATACTTCTGTGGGACTGATGTGCCAGGCCATCTGATCCACACAGTCCAGTAAATCCGATTGTCCCCTACCTCCACCTGGCTGGAGGCAGGGCCCCTCTAGTGGTCATCACAGCGTTGGACACTTAAGTCGTGGTAAAAGGGATTATTCTTCGTTATCACAGGAGCTGGAGTAAAATCAGCTCTTCCACTCCATCTGGGAAACTGCTCACCAGAGACTGAAGCCGTAGCTCTCATGGGACGATCAGTCTTGGCCCTTGCTCCCCTCTTCAGTTCACTCACCCGTTCCTCCAAAGCTGAAGTAGGTTTTCCATCCCACTTTGTCATGTCTTCTCCGTGATCCAGCAGGTAAAACCATAGGGTACCCCGTGGCGTATACCTCCTGTATCTCCTCTCTCGAACAATAGGACGCCTTTTGTTAATAGCTGAGACGTGTGTTGGTACACGTGAGGAGCTGGATAAATCAGATAGATCGTCCCTCAATTGTTTGAGGTCCTGGGACAGTTTTTCCACAGCTGAGATGATGGAAGGGGTGAGATTGTCTTCAAACTCTCGGAGTTTATGAACCATTTCATCCACTGTTAGTGGTACTATGTCATTCCAGGTTACTGTTGCCAATGAATGGGCATATGATGACGGTGCATTCCGTGTAAGTTTTCACCACATGGGTCGTGTACATTCAACTTCATCTGGATCTGTGGGTGTATCCCTGTTATTCGGCTTGATGTGATAGATCATCTCTACGATGGCTGATTCCCTCAGAGACTGGATGCCTTTGTCTATAGTAGTCCACTTGGCCGAACAACTCATAACATCGTCCTTGTACGGAAACCTTTCTTTCACAGCTGCCAAGAGCCACCTCCAAAGACTGAGGGACTTTTTCTCTCTTGCAATTGCTTTGTCAATTCCCCCTTCTCTAGCAAGTGATCCCAGCTGCTTGGCTTCTGTACCTTCTAGTTCTTGACCATCAGCCCCACTGTCCCAGCATTGGATTAACCAGGTGATGATGTGCTCCCCTGGTTGTCGGGTAAAATCTTTTTGCATATTCCGTAGCTCGGTTGAGGTCCGAGGTTGAGAAGTTACCTCTTCTTCTTCTTCTTCGTCATGTGATGATGACTCCTGATCAGATGCTAGACCGGGTGGTGAATTCATTGTTTCGTCATCTCGCTTCACCCTTCTTGCCTCCTTTTTGCTTGTTCTCTTGCGTACAGGGGCAACTGATATTGGTACGAATTGGTCCTCTGGTTTGGCTGCAGTGATTATCACTGTGATTTGAGTAGCAACTGTACTTGCTGCTGGGGGTGGTGCAGCTGCTGTGCTTGGAGCTGGGGTAACCATGCTGTCTGTTGCAGTCGAAGTTTGAGCAGCTACTGTACTTGCTGCTGGGGTAGCTGCGCTGTTCATTGCAGCCAAAGTTTGAGTAGCTGCACTACTGTTGCTTTGCCCTCAGATCCGCCGACATTCTTTTCCTTTTGAAGGTGCTGGATAGTGTTGAACAAGGCCCTGTAAGCGTAGGCCAAGCCCCAGCACGTTGCCATGATTTGTCCATCTCTGGTATGGCCAGAATGACCACACACCTCATTTAAGTGTTTTACTAATTCTTCTGGATTTTGCAGTTGTTCGGTAGTGAAATTCCAAAGTACTGGAGGGGCCCACTGACCTAGATACTTGCCCATACCAGCCCACACACCCTGCCACTCATGGCTGTCCAGCCTCAGGGAAAATCTCTTGGTCCTCCTATATCGTCGTTTGACCCCAAACAAGATGCAAATCTGATTCTGCTTAACTCTTGAAATCAGTAGTGGGCAAAACACACTCTGTATGCGTGCTAGCATGGTGATTCCCATCACCATCAGCAAACAAGTCTCAACAGCATTAAAAGGCCATTCAAGAACTTCAAAACTCTCAAATGTAAATGGTCTGGGGGGACGACTAGGAGGGTAAAAGGATGTCTCCTTCACAGGTTGAGCACCTGAGAAGGAGAAAAAAGATGTGTAATTGCTAAGCACCTCCATCATATACCTCCCAAAGTATAAAGGTGGTGACCACACTGGGAACATAAGCCAGATCAGTTTCATGATCAATGATTCTATTGTATTACAAGTCATTACCATAAAGTACGATGGGACAAAAACCTTAGCCCAAGCCCCACACTTGAAAAACACTAATACAGCAAATACCGGATGGACGTAAGATACGATATACTGAAACTGTGAGATCAAGAGGAAAAACCTTGAGAGCCAATAAATCAGCATTGTGATGAGTGACTATTAACCCAGTCAGATCCGTTGTTATCTCAACCCCTCGTGCCCCACGTTGGGCGCCAAAAAAGAACTGTCGTGGTTTAAACCCAGTCAGGCAACTTGTTCACTCACTCCCAGTGAGTGGTGCTGGGCTGACAACAATTGAGGCCCCGACCCCCCCCCCCCCCCCCCCAGGGCTCTCCCCTTCCCCCCTCCTGGAGGAACGGGGAGGAGGATCGAGTGAGTGCAACTCCTACGGGTTAAGACAAGAACAGTCCAGCAACCAATGTACAACACAAATCACCACCGCTACTACCAACGACACCAATGATAAGAGAAAATAACAACGGAAGAGAATACGATACCACCGGCCAAGAAACGAGTCCCACCCAGAAGCCCGTGTCCTTCCCGGTAACTCCCAGTTACCCCCCACCCCGGGCATGACGTGCTGTTGTATGGAATACCTCCCTGGCTAGCCCGGGTCAGGCGCCCCGTCTCTGCTTCCTCACGGCTTCCCCTCCTCCTTGGCAGAGCATGAGCCTCACAAAGTCCTTGGTCAGGGTAAACATCACTTAGCAACAACCGAAAACATCGGCTTCACCAACACTGTTCCCAGGCTGCAAGTCAAAACACAGCACTGCACCAGCTACCACCAAGGAGAAACATGACTGCTACTGCTGAACCCAGGACATCACCTCAGTTGTGTTAAATGACCTGACTCACTGATGCCCTAGTTATAACAAAGCTATTTGAAATCATAGTTGCTCTTCAGCAGTCAAGGTGCATGCTTATAAAACACTGAGATTCTTAACTGGAACACATTATAGAGAATAATAATACTATTTATTTCACTTATCATGAAAAATGTTTTATTTGTATTTACTAAAATTGCTCTCTGAAATACTGCAGTCTCTTAATTAAAACAATGTAGTATCTCCATTGAAAAATCCATGTCTGATAGAGATATTTCTAAGCAGTTTGATTTTTCTCAAAATTATTCATATCTTAGGCTAGGTCTTCAGTTATTGCTGAGGAACAGTAAACTGATGTCTTTTAGGACTTCAGTATCTTGGCAGTCCCTGCAGTCCTTGGCCTGAATACACCTAGAGCACATCACACTTCTAATGTTTTTTCAAATTATACAGCCATAAGGATCAGCATACGTACCACAAATCATAAAAACACCTCTTAGTAGCCATGTCTTTCTTTTCAGAGATGTGAGGGAGACCAGGCACAACTGGGTGCACAGCACCAGAGCACTCCTGTCCCTTTCAGGGCAAGCCTTACCATGGTTTTGGGACTATGTGACCATCAGAGGTGGCATGTCCATCACTGAATGAGGATAGTACAGATGATATATAACAATGTAGTAGTAAGAGAAAATCAGACTAACACTGGTCTTGCATAGCATCTTCTGCAATGTTAAAGTGCATTCTTGCATGTTTAAGCTTCCTCTCAGGACTTCAATCCTAGAAATTGTGGTTATGAATATTTGTACTTATGCTTTCAACATCTATAAAGGTATTGATTCTTCACATTTTGTCCCAGGCTGCTGCTGTACACTGCTTATCTAGGGTAGAAGATAGAGGTTGGCTTTTTCAAATCTTAGGTAACATAGCATGAAATGGTTGGTGGCAGCTAAGATGGCCATCAGCATTTCTAAGTTTTGAGAGTGGGGACAGTCTGGTCTGTCACACAGGTGTCACCAATGAGGCCCTGGATTAACCTTTTTCCATCCCTTCCTGAGACAACCAGTATGTTCACAGAGGGCACAGAAGGGTCTTTGGCACAGTTGGCGACAGGAATGAAGGCACTGGAGGAGCATCCATGTTTCCATAACAGAGGAAATTAGATTCCAGCTTGTGAAGAGCTGGCCTATTCTTTAATGAACCTAACAAGGGATAGAACTTTTTTTTTCCCACATCAAGAAGCACAGGAGTAAAAGGGTAAAGACTTCAGGTTCAAAATGTAGTCAGATACCATAGGCGAAAAAAGCCCTAAACTACATGAAGGACTGTTGCTTGCTGGTAGTCTGCCCACTCCTTGTAACAATGCTCGCAACTAGGCTTCAAACTGCATGTTCAAAATTCCAGTGCTTCCCCTCCCTTTCTTTAAAGTGTGTTATTCCTGCTCCAGTCATTCCAGCAAAATCCCGACACAATATGGTCCCGTTAATGCAGATGGGGAATTGTTCTTGTAGTTAAACTACTATTTATCACAAACTGAAAGGATTTTAAGAATGCTACTTTATCACTATTAAAAGAATATCAGTGCATTCAGAAAAGGTGCCTTAGTTGTTTTAACTGAGATCAGTCAAAGTGAATTTACTGCGAGTCTAAAGATATTTATCCAGTCTTTGAAAACTGAGCCTTTTGGGGGCAGGGACTTTATTTTGGCTTATGTGGATTAGACCACAGCTGGCACAACTGATTTTCATATCAGTTAATGCTTCTAAAGTTTTACCAGCTTTCTTTGTTCAGTTTACATTGCCACTGACTATGAAATATCTGCAAAATAAAGTTTTCTGAACAATATCATCCATTTTATTTCATTTTGTGCAGAAAGTTGCAAGTTCTATGAAGGCAGAATGCTTCTCGGAAGCATAATCAGGTAAGACTAACACATAACTGATACCTCTCCTGCCCTCAACCTGTAGCTCCAGTAAACCTGTACATTTCAGTGTATTGTGCTTATCCTTGTACGTGCTACACGCAGCATCCAGACTGAAAACCAAGAATTCTAATCTTCATAAAGAATTTCCCTTCCTTCTGAAATCTACATTTTTTTCATGGAGAAATGCTTTAATAAGGGTAACAGCATATTCTGAAATCACTGCAATCCCTGGCTGTTTGGAAAGTATGTTGAAGTCTTCAAACACAGGATGGTGCTTTAATCTGATATAATCCTCTAAAGGTTGCTTTCTGAAGAATTTTCATATCTTGGCATTCAGCCAAGGTATTATTAAGACAAGAGTTTAATTAGAGAAAGTTGAAAGAGCCTTCTGAGATACAGGAATAAAAGAAACCCAACTTGTATGCACCTAGAGAGAGCTTGGGGAAATCTAGGAAGGTGTGCATTAATTATAATAGTAACAGATACGATCCTTGCTTGCAGTGAAAGAAATTATCAACTGGAAAAGTACAGTTCAGACTCCTCCAGAAAATCCCCACTGCACATATAGTTATTACTGTGATCTTCCTGCTATAACAAAGCCCAGCTGTGGCCCAAGCAGGATCCACAGTTGTCTGAGCAGACGCAGAACTAATGATGGGAAGTACAAAGGAAAATAGGAGAGAATGTGCCTGGGAGGTTTGAAATATAAAGCCAAAAAGAAAGAAGGACAAGGAATACAACAGAAAAGGACAGCCTGAAACCCAGGCACTGGGTATAGCCTCCAGCTCCATCTCATGCAGCCTAAGGCACACCTTTGTTTTGGTATTCTTACTGAATAATGTGCTAGTATTCAGTAGTAATCTGTTGAAGCCAAATAAACACTCCTCCAGCCTGACGTACAGACAGATAAAAACCATCAAGGATTTGATCCAAGAAATGCAATTAAGCCAGGTCAGTGGAAGAAATTAATTAATTTTTCCTCTTTTTTTTTTTTTAATTTCTTTTCAAAGTGTACCTTAGGGTGACAGTAGATAATACAAGGAGAAGGAGAAAATTCTCAAGCAAGAACTTCTGAATGACTGAGAAAGGGCCTTGAATAAGTGTTTTGAGTTAACTTTGAAATTTTCCATGTCTAGAAAAAGAAATCGTAAAACATACACCACAAAACACCTGTACAAGTTACCAAGAGCAGAAACTTTCCTAAAAATCCATCATATGGTCACATCTGTAGCTGATAGCAATTAATTTTTAATTTTTTTTTTTTAAATAAAGCAAGTTCTTCCTTTTCTTCCTCTTTTATTGCTTTTTTGAAGCCATTGTTTTCCCAAGTCTTTAATGACCAGATGTAGCTCCATCTCAGTTTCTCTTGGGAGTGCATACTTTTTATTCTCAGTGTCTGCTCCTTACTTGAACCATTCTTGGATTTTTACTTCATAAACTGGTTAGTTAATATCATGGTTTCCCAAACCTCTGTGCTAAAATTTGTACACTCACATGCTTTCTTCTTGAATTGGATCAGTATCTACTGCCTGTTCTGGTTTCTGTTTTAGTTCCTCTTTTTCAAAACTAGACACTCTTTTTTTTTCTACAAAGTATCAAAAGTAATTTCTTTCCAGCTGAGGTTTTTTATAAAGTACCAGTGAATGATAGCGTGACAGTCTTTTCACTTGGAAGTTTGTCCAAACAGAATTTGAAATTAGCCAAACTAGGTCTAAGTAAAAAAGCACACAGGAAGCCTCTTGAGGACTGCAGTGTGTTGGCCAGAAACTAGTGTTGCCAGAGAGAGCTGGGTGTTGTGAGAAAATAGAAATATGTACAAGCAACAAAGAAAATTCTCCCATTTTCTGACCTCCCTCTCTCAAAGGTCAGAGTTAGATTCAAACAGTGAAAGCATGAGATCACGGAAATTGAGCCAGCTGCTAAATGTCAAGGCCAACAACAAAACATGTGGAATCCTAGAAACATAGATTGTCTTGATTTGGAAGGGACCCTTAAAGATCCTGCTATGGGCAGAGACATCTTTTGCTAGGTCAGGTTGCTCAAAATTTCACCAAACCCTATTTTGGTACAGATTCCACAGGATAGATTGGGGCATATCTTGTGTCAGTGTCAGACTGAAACGTCTAATTACTGTATTTCTCCATAAAGACAGACAGAGAGAAAAGGAAGCATCTCCCCCAGAGCCTGAGCATAGTTGTGAGGGACCTGCTCAGCCTTAACAGCAGTACAGTATGCAGGGATGTAGCTACGAAAGCAAAGGATGTATGCCCTTAAATTTGAATTGCCCATCTCAGTTCCTTGCAGCTTTTGCAAATGGCACTTTCCAGACTCCACTCAGAGTCAAACTGAATGATTTCAGAAAAATAACCTACTTAAAGTTCAAGGTTACTTAGTTATTTAGAGGCATCTACGTCCACAAGCCCAGAGGAAGCTTTACTTGGAGGGTACCATCATGCTGAGCAAACACTCCCTGGCTGGTGCTGAATGAGTTCATGCACTGGCTAATGAGCAGTCATGTCAACATGTAGCTTTGCCCTGGAGGATATACTCTGCTTAAGCAGAAATAATTAGTTGAGGCCCTACATTAAGACTCACTGAGAGCTGCAGTGGCATCCATTTGTGTCTACCTCCCAGCAGCTTGTGACCACCGTTGTTTAAAGGTCACTGGGCCAGAAGCAGGGTCAGTAGGGAAGATGGCCTTGGTGTTTCTCAGCAACAACAGCATAAGAACCGAGGTAGCCACCAAGCTATATTCAGGATGCAGCGAAAACAGCAAGGATTTAAAACTGAACACCAGTGTAAAATGAGCTTTTATTCAAAGCAGGCAGCTTTACTGTAATCCACAAAACCAGGGCTTTGAACTCACATGATTAAAATCTTTAAAAAAGAAAAAAAGTTGTATTGTGTGCATATACAGAGTTTTACAGTGGTTGGTTTTGGTTCATTTCCAGGAAGATTTTCTTTTTAGCCATTCAGACCAAAGACAGTAAGATTGAAGTTCTGCAAAACTGAATTTTTATTGGTTTTGGGGAGAGAGAATCCTTTGCTATGTGGGCATCAGAACTGGTAACTCTTGCTTCCTAACCATTTATCTTGTCACCACCCATAGCAACATCACTGGATGTTTAAGGAGACTTCAAAAACTAAAAAAGACATTCTGTTAAATACCCTTTTGATTAAAAAAAATAAAGATGCAAAGAAAAGAAGGTCTCTAACATCATAGAATAGCTAGTGTTGCAAAGGACCTTAGGATCATCAAGTTCCAACCCCCCTGCCATGGGCAGGGACACCTCACACTAAACCATGTCACCACAGGCTTCGTCCAACCTGGCCTTGAACACCACCAGGGATGGAGCATTCACAGCTTCCCTGGGCAACCCATTCCAGTGCCTCACCACCCTTACAGTAAAGAACTTCTTCCTTAGATCCAATCTAAACTTCCCCTGTTTAAGTTTTAACCCATTGCCCCTTGTCCTATCACTACAATCCCTAGTGAAGAGTCCTTCCCCAGCACCCCTACAAATGCCCCTCAGATACTGGAAGGCTGCTATGAGGTCTCCATGCAGCCTTCTCTTCTCCAGGCTGAACAGCCCCAACTTTCTCACCCTGTCTTCATATGGGAGGTGCTCCAGTGCCCTGATCATCCTCGTGGCCCTCCTCTGGACTTGTTCTAACAGTTCCATGTCCTTTTTGTGTTGAGGACACCAGAACTGTACACAATACTCCAATATAAAATATTACAAAGGTTTAAGCTGCGCTTAAAATCTTCTGGGAAGGGCAGAAATTTAAATGTACATCATAGATTCACCATTATAAAGTGTATCAAACCACTCTTTGCTAATATTCAGCCAAAAGCCTCATCAGTGGAATTTACTGAACTATTCAGTCTAGCAGCCAGTAGTTTTATTAAAACCAACCAATACAGACAACAGCAAAACCCTATTAAGAACCTAGCCAAAAACCGTATTTTGATACTTTCAGATCACAAACTTAGGTTACTTCTGTAATTACACAGATGTCCCCCTAAAATTGACTTCAGAAGGGAGTAGCGCTGTTGGGTGCCACTGTTGGAAGACACTTTGTGCACTTCTTATACCCTGGTTAAGGCCAGCACTCCACACATGCAAACTAGCATTGGACAGACACACTCTCTCCGTGGGCACTGTGCCGGCCACAGACCATGTGGCCATACAATACCACAGTGGGATACTAGAGACCTCAACTTGGGTGCACCATCTTCTGTTCTTGAGGAGCTGAATCCAAGTGGTAAATCCGAACATGGTGGGAGCTGGGTGGGTCCTCAGGAAGCCTGAGGCTGAGGAGCAGGCTGCTGACAGAAATCCCAGGCTCAGCAGACATCTGCAAACAGCTCCTTCCTCAGGCACAACCTGGGCTGGGATAGCTTGCCACTATGAGAGGAAACCAATCTGCAAACTGAGAGATCTGGGCTGGGGGTGGAGGGTGGGAATCAGATGGCAATACATGGTTCTTTCCTTTTACTAAGCCTGCTCCCTGCATTCTCAATCCTGCCAAAGCACTTTTACAGAGAATTAAGGTGTCAGCTAAACCTCATCCTTCAAATACTTAGCTCAGACAAGCAAGAATGTGGTACTTTGCTTGTGACTGAAGAAGGCAATTACTTACATATGCTGTTAACTTGTAAAATTATGTGGGGTTAGAATAAAAAAAAACAAACAACCAAAACTACTGGAGGGAGAGGGGGGTTATTAGTACCCATGAGGGAAAAGAGTAATAACCTGCTAATTACTGTACCTCAGCAAATTTTGGAGGGTTTGGGTATTTTTAACAAAAATGCATGCTTTACACTGTTGATCTCCTCTGCTGTATCTCCTCAGCATAGCTGACTTCCTCTGCAAAAGACTCCTTGCAGAAACAAAGAACTGCTTAGTGAAATTTTTCTAACCTTCAGTCAATTATGCTTATAAGCCCTACCTAAAGTTAAGGGCAAGTTCTTAACCAGACCGTAGTGTTCAATGTAAAATAAATGTCGACTTTAGTATTCAATATAAGCTAGAGTAGGCCAGAAAATCGTCCTCACTTCCCCCACCTGCCTCTCCCTTTTTTCTCCAGCAGAATGAGGGATACTGATTAACAAGATACCAGACAAAATAAATTGTCTGTCTTAGTGAAAACGCTTTTTTTTGTCTCCAACACTGTGCCCTTATTTCCGAAGCTGACCTGGGTCACATGCAGGACAGCCAAGACACTTAATAAGAATGTTTTAAACAGAGACACAGGCTAGCTACAAAACCTCAGAGTTCTGGTCAGGTTTTGGGGTGGAAGACCATCTCCGCTGAAGCCAGCTAGAGTTGTGACAGTGATATTAGTGATTTTACACTTTTGAGCTCATAGTACTCTTTTGTACTCATACCTCTTGGGATTCATAGATTTTGATTGGATACAAAGTAGACAATCACATCAAATAGATGAAAGACCCTTTAAGTTAGTAGTGGTTTGGGATTTTTTTTAAGTCTATGTATGAACCAACAGCCTCAGAGAAAACACATTTTAGATTTCAGTTTCCAGACTTTTTATTCTGAGGAGTCCAAACAAGTTGTACCAATAACAGGAAGTTACTGTGTTTCAAGTGAAAAGGAGAGGGAAAAGGTCTCTCTTATAAAAAAAAATCTTAAACAAGCTGGTGTCCTGCCTCTTCTGTATTACTGTGTTCAGCCCATGTTTTCTCACTGTCCCGCATGACATCCTTGTCTCTAAATTGCAGAGACATCAATTTGATAGGTGGACCACTCGGTGGATAAAGAACTGGCTGGATGGCTGCACACAACGAGTTGTGGTCAATGGCTCAGTGTCTGGCTGGAGACCAGTAACGAGTGGTGTCCCTCAGGGATCGGTGTTGGGACTGGTCTTGTTCAACATCTTTGTCGCTGACATGGACAGTGGGATTGAGTGCGCCCTCAGCAGGTTTGCCGATGACACCAAGCTGTGTGGTTCGGTTGATACCCTGGAGGGAAGGAATGCCATCCAGAGGGACCTTGAGACGCTTGTGAGGTGGGCTGATGCCAACCTCATGAAGTTTAACCATGACAAGTGCAAGGTCCTACACCTGGGCCAGAGCAATCCCAGGCACAGCTACAGGTTGGGGAGAGAAGAGATTCAGAGCAGCCCTGTGGAGAAGGACTTGGGGGTGTTGGTCAATGAGAAACTGAACAGAGCCGGCTTCAGTGTGCGCTTGCAGCCCAGAAAGCCAACCATATCCTGGGCTGCATCAAAAGGAGCGTGACCAGCAGGTCGGAGGAGGTGATCCTGCCCCTCTACTCTGCTCTTGTGAGACCTCACCTGGAGTATTGTGTGCAGTTCTGGTGTCCTCAACATAAAAAGGACATGGAACTGTTGGAACAAGTCCAGAGAAGGGTCACAAGGATGATCAGGGGACTGGAGCACCTCCCGTATGAAGACAGGCTGAGAAAGTTGGGGCTGTTCAGCCTGGAGAAGAGAAGGATGCATGGAGACCTCATAGCAGCCTTCCAGTGTCTGAAGGGGGCCTATAGGGATGCTGGGGATGGACTCTTCACTAGGGACTGCAGTGATAGGACAAGGGGCAATGGGTTAAAACTTAAACAGGGGAAGTTTAGATTGGATCTAAGGAAGAAATTCTTTACTGTAAGGGTGGTGAGGCACTGGAATGGGTTGCCCAGGGAAGCTGTGAATGCTCCATCCCTGGTGGTGTTCAAGGCCAGGTTGGACAGAGCCTTTGATGACATGGTTTAGTGTGAGGTGTCCCTGCCCATGGCAGGGGGCTTGGAACTAGATGCTCTTAAGGTCCTTTCCAACCCTAACTATTCTATGATTCTACGATTCCATGATTCCCAATCTTCATACAAGTTATAGATGTAATTCTCTGGAGTCTCATTTCTACCAGTTCTGAACCCATCTCCTGATAATTTTTAG
The DNA here is from genome assembly GCF_033815535.1 of Pezoporus flaviventris. Lineage (NCBI taxonomy): Eukaryota > Metazoa > Chordata > Aves > Psittaciformes > Psittacidae > Pezoporus > Pezoporus flaviventris. The sequence continues at coordinate 640,648 of NW_026892760.1, forward strand.
CACTTTGCTCTTCTCAGGCGTCCCACACAGTGAATCCCCCTTCAGTCCTGTCAGTACCAGATAGGGCCATGCAACTCCTATGTTATGGCAGTTTGCAGTGCTGCTGAGATTGATACCCTCATTTGCTGAGGTGCTGACCCTCTGGCATCTCCAAAATGCTGGTTCTACGTGTTAAGGGGACAGCGTCACGTCAAGAGAGACTTGACAACAAGGTCAGAATCAGTATTTTAACAGTCTGTACATTTCAAAAAATTTAGTGGCAATGTGCATTAAAACTAAAATATTTCTGTGTAGAAAACTTCAGTTACCTTCCTTTCAAACAGCAGTCAAACAACTGTCTAACCTGCAGGTCAGGACTTAGCAGCACAACAGTATTTCTGCTCTCTCATTTTCCTTGCCTGAGCTTCAGTTGGCAAGCAACTAGAAGCCAGGAAGGTTTTCCCTTTCTGAGGGTGTTTTACAACAGATGGTTACAATCAGTTTTTACGGTAAGCACAAATGAACAGTGATGTTTAAATTCTTAGCATCCTCTAGATAAGATCTCATGTAAACAGAAGTAAATTGTATATAACAAATGTCTTTAAATGCATTTAAAGGGACCACCTCTATTTCAGCTATCCTCTCTGAAACTGAAAGCATGATTTCTTGAATATCCACAGTTCAAGGGGCCCCAAGTTGACATCCTGCTGAATTAACCAAACCAGCTCTTGCGAAGAGCACTGCCAAATACTGAAGATGACAGGATATGAAGTATGTATATCAACTTCCAAAACCAAAGTAATTGCCAGAGTACCTATTCATGTGGGCTTTGCACAATACATTTTTATTCTATAATGAGGACAATTTCTTCACTCCCTGTAGCAAATACATTTATAAGATTAGGAGGCCTGTGTTACCATTCATGTGACTAATTCACATGCCATTCTCAGCCTTGCCAAAATGAGATACTAGTATACTGAAAAGCATATTTCCTCACCTCTAGGAGGCGAGAGAAGCAGGACAGGAAAGTTCCCTGCAAAACCAGACTGGTAATAGCTGTAACTGTTAGCACTGGTTGTATCATTTACAGTTTAACAACAAAACAAATTGGTTGCTTAAGAAATTAAAACTTAACACTACTTACTGCAAAAAAAAAACACATTTCTATTGCTAATTCTGCTTCATAACACTTTGCTGGTTATGATGCTGGTGCATTTGCTTACTTCTGAAGAGATTTACTCTTTCCCCATGAAAGAAGTGTTCCCTGTTATTTTTGCCATGAGCAGAGGGAGCTCAGGGGTCAGCAGCCAGTCCAGGATATTTTTTGCAGGAATGCCAAAGTAGTATTTTGTTTATTAGCTTGCAGTGCTGTTTTCTCTGCTTCTTTGTTCTCATCCTTCCACCACCATTTCCTTTAGAAAGGCATGGGGAAAAAAAAAAAAAAAGTAAGAACAAGAAAGGAAGATCAAATATTTTATTTCCTTAAAAATAGTCTGCAAAAATGTAAGTACAGGAGAGACATAAACTGTGGATGAAAGAGGTCTACTGCAGCAGAAACTCTTTTCCTCTTTGGTCAGAACATCAGGCCTTGGCTGCTACAAGTTCCCTTAAGGTATATAGGGAACTGGCAAAATTATTACCTTACTAGAGTGACGAAACTGACAAACCCAGCAAAAGCAGTGTTAAAAACAGATTTCTGGGAACTTTGTTTTAGCTTTTGTTAACAGCTTTTTATCATGCTTTGTAATAACGGCTTGGCTAACACTTTGAAGTGTCTTCCTGTCAATCAAAGAATACATGCTGACAACACATAGGTAAGCCTCCTCCCGGGCCAGGAAATCCACCAAAACAAGAGTAGAGCAAAGCAACTACTCCTGATGCTTCTTAGGAAGAAAACACCCAAAAAGACTCTTCTTAAAAACAGAAATGTAGGTTCAGAAGAGGAGGTCAGCTCTTTTTAAAAGCCAGAAAAGCTGGAAAATAGATTAAAAAGCTTATTTGAAAGCTCTTTTATGGGTTGTATTTCAGCCCACCAAAAAATAATACAGAAACAATAGTACAAACAAAATGTTTGTTTCCTATGCAAAACAATTAAATGTTTACTACTCAGATTTCATTGCATAAACTCCTTTCAGTGCAGGGCTGCTCATGAGCTCACAAAAACTCACTCAACTGGAAGATGCTTTTGTGGAGCAAGAAGAATGCAGGGTGATAAAGTGCCATGATGATAACACAGCAGGATAAAGTAAACATGTTTGTAGTCCTCTGTATTGCTGAGCACTGGGTGGATTTTTACTCCCACAAAATAGAAAAAAAAACAGTTCTGTTAATTAAACACAGATGGACAGTATCCTTCTGAAGAAAAATCACTTGTTAATAGGATATCTAGTTCAATTTTCACAAGGACTAATCCCCCCATCATATTCTGCCTTTATAAAAACATTCAGCAAATTACCTTCATGGTGTTGCCTCCTATTTTTCAAAATCACTGGTAGATTTTTTTTCAGAGTTGAAGGAGTCACCAGATTTGGCTCTTTATTTCTGCCCTGGAAGTCAGGGTAAAGTAAGCAGGGGTACAAACCTAAATGTAGGCAGAAAAGCATTTGTATTCCACTTGCAGGAACATTATCAATCCTTGCATTTTTCTGAATCCTATGACTGGAACATTAGGTTCCTGTAGTACAGAAAAATGTCCTCCCATGTTTTCAAATCACACCCTCCCGGTGTGACAGCCATAGCTAGTCTTCTCCAGGACTGGGGTCTCCACGTATTGTACTGGTTGTGTTAATCTCTTCTTGTGAGATGTATTCTTAGAAATTAAGTCTAAACACGTTACATGACTTACCTTGACAGAAGTTCAAACCATGAAAAGTCACATTATCTAGCCTGAGCTAATAAAACTCTGTGATTAACACAGACAGAGACAGCTAGATTTACAAAAGCTGCACAAAGACCTCCTCTTACCACAGTTAACTATAGAGTGTCCCAGACTATTCTGAAATCACAGATAATCATAAAACATCAGGCACGTCTCCCTTAGATCATATATTAACATACTTAAAATGTTTTAGTGAAAAGGGACAGTTCTCAGGGTGACCAGACATGCAGGTTCTCAAAGCACCCGGTGTATAACTTCCCTCCATCATTTTTATCACACTGCTCATCCTCCATTTTCTCCAGTGGTAGAGAAAAAAGCATGTGTTTGGTAACTGTGACAAAGAAAGAGTTGGGGCCTCCGGTGTAATTCTCAGCATAAAGAGGCTTAGGAGAGCAAAAGAAAGAATAGAATTACCGTGTTTCTTCTGACAGATGCTTAAGTCCCCAAGATAGCCAGAACACATACCAAGTAAAGGCTCCATTAATAATTGCCAATGCACTGCACTCTACTAATTAAAGTTTTGCCCTGGACAAGATTTTAAGCGCTGGGGAAAATTCCACATTCTGTGAAGCTAAACAATATTTATTCTGGGCATCATGCACAGAATAAAGTTAAAATCAGGCCCAACAGGTATTAAAGTAAGCCATATTCTGTGCTCTTAGCTAGACATTAAGCAGGAAGCATTAATTTGATTTTTAATGAAATACTAAAAAGAAGAAGGACAAGACAGCAGTGATTAAAATAACTACAAGTAAATATTTGGCAGACTTACAGAATACTATTAGAGACACATATATGTTAATATAGAACACATACCTGTGTAAAATGTTATTTATTAAAAGTAAGGCATAGGCAATGGAGAGACAAAGCTGCAAACCCAGAGCTGCCAGAAGCTGGCAATGGCACTGAATGCCAATATGCATGCTATTCAGTACATGGTGCCATCATGTTGGTGCTTAGACACTCTCAGCAAGAGGATCCTTAGACTATATCAGCCTACGTGGATGACTGTGTCTCTTTTCAAATGTATCTCGCAGTTAAACAAGATACTGGTATAATGGCTAGTGGGGTTTGCACTAGATTCCCATTGTCTCACTTCTGAAACATTAGCATTTTTAGCATGCAAACATAGGAATTATTTTTTCAGTCTCAGGATTTTTCTTCCATGGAAATAGCTGAGGCTCCTAGCAATGACAGGTCCAATTCATGGGGTTTGCACCTTATTCTGGGCTTGGGGAAATGCAAGGTTCCTGAAGAAACACTAAGTTCATGGGGTGCTCCTATCAGCAGTTTCTGACTTACAGTGCACAGCTTTGGGAAGGTGACAGAACAGGGAATGAATTGTCTGCTCTTCTCTCCTGGGGAGCCTCATGTCAATACCAGAGGCAACAGTTGCTTTCATGTCAATAGGGAAATCCATTCACTTGTGAAAATTTGCTTACTTCCATGCTTCACATTTTTATTTAACTAAATCTTAAAGGGGGGGCGGGGGGAAGAAGTGCAACAGAAACTTCTCAGACACTTCAAAATCTGTAAAGGACCTTAAGATCATGTAGTTCCAACCCCCCTGCCATGGGCAGGGTCAGCTTTCACTGGATGAGGTTGCTCAAAGCCCCATCCAACCTGGCCTTGAACACTTCTAATGATGATATGAATATGTTCCTGCATGAGGAGACCGCCATTCAGGAGCAAGTACAAAGGCCATGTTATGCCACCAAAGCTGCTAAACTATGTGGGATCTCATTGTCTTTAGTGGGTCTCCTGTACAAGGGTTTTATGTAGTACTACATAAAGTTTCTTGTCAAAAGGTTAGAGAATTTTTCTGCTTGTACAGAAACACTATTTTTCTTGAAACAAAATAGTTGGGATGTTGTCAGAGAGTTTTAATAGTCCAGTTCATTCTGACCTAGCAATACCTTCTTCTAAAGTAGATGATAACCAATACTAAAATTCACCACTGTTAAAAAAAAAATGACACGGGCTTCTCATTAATAAATAATCCTGAGTAAGCATCCTACTACAGTCTGTGTTCAAGGAGTCTGAAGGTCATTAAATAAATCCTGTGAACTGAGGCATTTAATTTCTCTTTTTTAAAAGGAGTAAACAAAATACTAAGAACACCTCAGGGGAAACCCTCTGTAGTAGCAGTAAATTGCCTTAAAGGGTTTTCTTTTCTCTCCCATTCAGATGAATCTCTGTGCATTCTCAAGGCATTTCAAGCACAGGCTGTGCAAGGGCATATCAGGTTCACATCACTGCCCACAGCTTGTCTGGTGCAGTGGTAAAGCAATTTGTTCTATGTCAGTAACAGCATTCATGGAGTTGTGCTGATAAGGGGGCCTAGAATGTGATTTATTCCTAAAGCAGCTGAAGATGGAATTCCAGCTGTGTTATGCTCTCTTTGTTAAACCAGCTGTAAGTACAGCCAGATCCCTGCAAAAGACAGGGAGATACTGGAAAGATGAAAAAGAAAAACATCTCCAGAGACACAGCACCTCAGCGGCTCCAGGGTTATTGGCAGTCAGCCTGGCATGGTTAATAGTCTTCTGTGTGACAAGGAACATATGGCTTCCACAGTTAAAAAAGTTCTTGAAAAAGTGTGTCAGAGAAGGGAACATTAAACCTCAGCAGCTTCACTGGTAATAGGCAAAGGGAATCAGTGGCAATATCCTTCCTGGAAAGAGCTAAAACAAGCCCACAAGTCCTTACTAGATCTGGAAACTGAAACCTACAGCTAATGGAAAAAAAAAAAATCTATTGCATTGGGTCACTCTGTCCATTCTTACAGAGCCATAGAGCTGACAGAACTAAAGCAATACCACCATCCCCCAAAAATACATTTGGTGGTTTCCACATGTCCACAGCCTGTTGAATCTGGGAAAAAGGACTCTTGGGTATACAATGGTTGTCTGTCTAGAAGCAGTACATGGCATGGCCACGTTGCCTTTGGGAGCTGCTAGATATAACCTTGAATTTGCAGTTGTCAGTTGTCCACATACAGTATGCAAACAAACCTGGGTAGGAACCAGCCTTCACCTCCTATGTGATACTAAAGAGGGAAGCTGCATATCAACATGAGAGGTTTAGTTCAAATGCAAACTCCAACCTTAAGAAAACGTGCAACTGAGATATAACTCTATAACCAGTGTTTGAGCATACTGACAATTGACCTCTTGACTATTTTTTCTCAAAGAAACAGACCCAGCAGAGCTTCTAAAAGCAAGAAGCATTGCTAAAAAAACACACTTGATGCAACCAGAAATAGCTGCAGTGCAGGGGATGGAGCTCACCACCCTAAGAAAACCTAGTCCAACTTCAGTAACATTTGTCAAAAATTTTTAACTCAGCAGCTAAAATCTGTGCAAGTTTTCATAAAAGTTAACAGCGTCCTCTTTTGGCCTTCTCTTCAGTAAATATTGCTAGCAGGTATGGCTATCATATACACATACCCCTTCACACGAACACAAAATTCAGTTTGACCAATAATGTTTTACACAGTGAAATAACGATTCACATACCAGCTCAGATCCTTATAAAACCAGTTTGTTCTAGAGTACATCTGGGCAGAAAAGTTAGTCCCTATCCCCTTCAGAAAGAAAAGGGGATCAGCAAGAAAAGCTGGGAGATTTGCGGCAAGCCCAGGTGGTGACACTGTGGAACTGCTCGCCACAGGGCAATATGGACCATAATGATTTATAGACATTGAAGGGGAGCCCTTGCAGGTTAGTGGAGAAGAAATCCACAGAGCTACACAAAGTACGCAGAAACCATTTCTAACTCAGCAACATGAGAATGGGAAAGGCCAAATGCTTGGACAGCACAGAGTGCAGGAAAGGGAACAAAAAGGCTGAAATGTTGTGTAGTTGTCTCCCTGTTTCCACCCTTTTTCATCAGTGTCCACTTTCAACACTGTTGGGAAGCAGAGCCTGGACCTTGCACAGATCCAGTGCAGATTTATTATATTTTTGCAATCTTCTGAAGAGCATGGTTTTAAGATTAAAATTAGAAGAAAAAGTGACTCCATATAAAGCCATTAATAACAGCTGCTTAGTTTTTAATTAGTGCTAGTGTTTATTCTTTTGTAGAATGAACAGCTTTAACCAGTGCCTTGTCTCAATAAATCTTGTACTTTCAGTGGACATTTTACATTTAGAGATAGGGAGAAAAAAAAATCAGCAGAGTCACATGAACCAATCATTGTCCTGTTGCAGTAAATTTCCATCACAGCACTAGGAACCTTCCCTACTCTGAAGTTAAAAGATTGAAAAACAAAACAAAACACCCAAGCACAACTCAAATTAACCACAGCTGAATTACTTAAAACAGAAAACACTGCTCTTGGCAGTGGTCATCTGACCATCCCATTTTCAAGTTGCTTTTAGAAAGAAATAGCAGTTTCTTTCTCCATTTCTTGTTAATCTGCTTAATTTCATTCTGCAGGTCCTGTTTAGTTGCAAAAGATATCCTTTAAAAAGGTATCCATTAATCATAAGCAAAACCAAACTCATAGACAAAAATCATAGCTATAAAAAACTACAGCAATTTATGCTTTTGTATGCCAGCCGGAGTACCAAGTCTTTTCTTTGTCCATCATGTTAGCTCTCTGAGGACACATACATCTGCCAGACTGATGGACACTGGACCAATGCTTCTCCAAAACATGAAGGAAGCAGGAAGCAACTGGAAATGATTCCTGGAATGTCAACCCCACACCACTCTAATTCTATGTTTTGTTTCAGGCCCAGATTTGGCTGTAAGTAGAGCTCACTACAAGTTAAGGGTGACATTTTTTCCTATAAAGTTTCAAACAACCCTGGTTTCTGTAATAGCAGAAATATTATTGCTTTAATATTTCTGAACTTTCCAGATGGGTATCACAGGACAGGCTGTGAATAACAGGGAGTGCAGAAATTCCTCCAGGAGTCCAGCCTCAGTCTTGCTCAGAGACAAACAAGAAATTACAATTGGCAATCTTGTTCTCCTGAAAATTTCAGTGTGAGAACTCCAGTTGTCACAGCATCTTTTTAAATTATTAATGCACAATGAAAGTAGTTGCCTTAAAAAGGGCACCCATTTGTGACAGACCTTGAAATTTATGTGATTTACTTGGCTTATAGATACTATGAACTTTGATAGGTCCAATAATAATTCCTGCAGAAGTATCTTGTTGGAAGGCTACACTATACAACATGGACTTCATCAGCTGAGGAGCAAATCCAAACAAGATTACAGCGCATCTGTAACACTTACTAGAGACATGCAGTGAACAAGGCGAAAAATCCTACAGAAAGCGCAGCAATTCCCACCTGACACTGAAATTGGGAAAATGTGTGAGAGAATAGAATCATAGAACCAGAGAATCATAGAATGGTTAGGGTTGGAAAGGACCTTTAGATCACCTAGTTCCAACCCCCCTGCCATGGGCAGGGACACCTCACACTAAACCATCTCACCCAAGGTTTCGTCCAACCTGTTCTTGAACACTGCCAGGGACGGAGCTTTCACAGCCTCCCTGGGCAACCCATTCCAGTGCCTCACCACCCTAACAGTAAAGAATTTCCTCCTTAGATCCAATCCAAACTTCCCCTGTTTAAGTTTTAACCCGTTACCCCTTGTCCTATCACTACAGTCCCTAATGAAGAGTCCCTCTCCAGCATCCCTATAGATATCCCTTCAGATACTGGAAGGCTGCTATGAGGTCTCCATGCAGCCTTCTCTTCTCCAGGCTGAACAGCCCCAACTTTCTCAGCCTGTCTTTATACAGGAAGTGCTCCAGTCCCCTGATCATCCTCGTGGCCCTCCTCTGGACTTGTTCCAACAATTCCATGTCCTTCTTAGGCTGAGGATACCAGAACTGTACACAATACTCCAGGTGAGGTCTCAAAGAACATCTACATGCTCTAATGAAAGAACAATACTGATGAGACCTCCTCCTTCACTCTGCAGACCAAAAAGTATATTATTATCTAGTCCGCAAGACCTCTAGACAGTGGGAGCTGAGGGAGTGAAAGCTGAAAGATGATGTTGCTAGTCTTCCTGGATGACTGAGCTGTGACTGCTTAATAGAAAATGCAGTTCTGACAAGAAGAAACTGACTAAATATAGGGCTGGTAGGCTGCAAATTTTGTCTTTCTTATGAGTTCTCAGGAAACATTAAGGCAATGCAGTGGAAGGAGGTCAGAAAATAATAAGCAGTTAAACCTTACAAAATCATTATCCTGCATTTTAGCTGTAGCAACTATGCCTTTCTTTCTCCCCTGCAAATTCAGAGTAGAATATACTCATTTTCCAAACTCGGGAAGTTGAATTCACTGAAACATTTTCTCTCACCAAAGTATACAGGTTAAAAGCTTCAACAAAGACCTCATATACCAAGTGCTAATTTGTCCAACCACAATTATGAAATTGTTTCTTGCAAAAACTTCCCAAAACTGAAAGTGAAGCAAGGTTATTCAAATGAATGTCGTAGCGCACCAACACAAGTTTTGTAATTTCACCTAGAAAAATATCTGCCTTTTAAGTAGCAACCCCTAATATACTTCTTATTACAGATGTAACATTGATGCTGTTCCTCAGCTGTTTCCATCAATAACCGTGTATCTTTTGAAGAATTACTGATGATGAAATAGTTATTTCAAATGGTCAAATAATAGTAAGAAGGAGCACAAGAACTGAGGTTCTGAACCGATGTTCCACAAAGGTGAACACCAAAGAATGTAATTCATCAGCAGAAAACTGAGGTTTTTTACAGAATGTATGTTGAATAAAGTCAATCAGAGAAATTGAAAAAAGTCATTAGAACAGCTCTTCCCAATTGAGAAGTTACTGCTATTCATGGGAACATATGTTTAGTGACATTCCTTCTAAACCAATGCAGGATTCCTGATTCTTCTACCAAGTTTCTGCAGGGAGACTTTTTCTGGTCTTTGGAGGAGATAATTCAATAATCAGATACCTCAGGCAGCTAAAAATGCAGTTCACTAGCCTTCCAGCTTATAAATGACTAGCCAGGGGCCTTGTGAATAGTTTCATTACCTGAAAGGTCCATCTCCATTACTAACGGATGAGGAGTGACCAATTCAACCATGAATAATAACTACAAAGCACAAGAGAAATTACAACCAGACTAGCAATAAGTTGCTTTCAATTATGCTTTCATGCTTGGAATTCCAACAACGTAGATATCCAAGTGGAAAAGGAGACAGGATCATGAAATCCCAGGAATGCCACAGAAAAGGACAGGAGACATACTAAGTGTTCGCAAGGAAAACTGGCAGTCAGTTTATTGCTACTCTGAGTTTGCAGAGATTGCACTGCTAATAAATAAATGGAAGGATGAGGATTATCCATCTAAAATTAAAAAATCACAATAAGCCAAACAAAACACACCATGTATTCTGAAAGACACCTAAAATAAGAATGTTACATTGAGATACATTCAAACCGACAGCAGAGCTGGTAAAGGCAGTCACAGGTGAAGGCTTATGAGAATACTAACCTCAATTAAGTGTCCCAGGCAGTAATGCACGTTGTGGAAGAGGAGACTCGAATACCTGGGATATCCCTAAAACAGACATAAAAATACTTACCCAACATTCAGGTAACAGACGGGGCCACACCAAAGCAGGTTATTGCAATGGACCACTGTGCACCCCTTCCACCCCAGCTGTGGGTTTCTAATGCTGCTGCTGCCCCAAACATGTACTCAATACTGATGCACACTTGGAGCTGCACTTCGGTTGCTGGTGCAAAAGGATCACAGAGCAGCAATGATATGAGTTCACTTAGTTTCAAGTATTTTAACTGCAAGCGGAAGGGAAATTGGGCCCAAGCTGAAGGCTTTGCTAGCTAAGGGCTATCAAACCCTTTTTCCAGCCATCTTGTATTTCTGAGGTTTTGCTGGCTTTTAGGAGGCCCTGATCACTAAGGGCTTGCGCTTAAATTGCATTGTTCAGCTCCCTGTGTGGTCTTCTGCTAGATGCTTGATTAAAAAAACACTTCCAGAATTAACTGCTAAAGAACATGCCTTTGTGAAGCGGTTTTTGGTTCATGAAAGCTGTGACACATATGGGGGAACACACAGCATAAGATTCTGTGACCTTTTCTGTAAGATAGAGGCCATATTTTTTACTATTTTTTAATCAACTTGCACTTATATCAACTTGTAGGCTGTGGAGAAGCTTTGCTAAGGATTTTAGCTAAATACGTAGGCTGGATCTCTAGTTTACAGTAGGTAATCCAATCCCCTCACCACAGCTGTGGGAGATTAGAGCAGTGGCTAAGCTCTGACTGAGTCTTGAAAGCTGCGCTGCTTCCTGGGCATGAATCTGAAAGATTACAGAGCATATAAGTACTACATAGCATGAAGAAGCTAAAAACCCAACGGCAGCTCAGATTTGCTGGACTGGTTATATTCAGTTTGGGCTTCTGAATCCTCTTTCCTTTCCCTGTGACTGCCCTATACTCTTCTGTGTGGCACAGGCATGACTAGAAAGTAGTCATGTCGGTCAGCTGTTAATCAGTCCTACCCAGCTCACCTCATTTCTTCTTGTAAGTCCTGTATGTCAGTTTCTGCACCTGCCAAGTGGGAAGGCTAGTGTTTTTCACTGCAGTGCATCACTGTCTACAGAAGAGCAAGCCATGAAAACAGACCTTGCAAGTGGGTTCTTGCAAAGCTCAGTAGTTATCTTTGTCACCAGTTGTATATTTTCAGTCAAAACTAAGTGGGAAATATTTATGGAATCTGGGGACATGGGAAAAAGGACACCAAAGGAGTCAGCAATTCATGCTTACTTTGTAAGTGAGTACTTTTGCTTATAAAGCACTTTCAGTTTACAAATGACTGGACAGGAGCCTTGCAAATAGTTTCCACATGTTAGTGAGACTCAGTAGCTGTTAAGGAAATCACGTTTTAGAAAATAAGATTGTAGCTCATTGCCCATATCCTTTCATATGACACTTTTTTGTCCCTATTGTCTTCACTTTTAGTCTGAAGTATTTATTGGGGGAATAAAAAAGTAAAGTTAGGCTTCTTGCACTCCCACACTAAGCTTTTTCCTGAGGTGTTATCACACCTCAGGACACCAAAGACAAAGTTTCCAGGTTTTTAGCTCTCAGGAATGGCAGCAGAATAAGCACTGTGAAAGGTGAATGTAAGTGCGTTTCAACACAGTGGTATTTGGGTTTATTTTTGCAGGCTGTTACATATTTCCTTGTAAGGTAATATGAGATGAGAAGGTATTAGAGAGATTTCCTGGATGAAAGAGAAATATTCAGGTCTAAGAGAGGGTGGTGCACATCTAGGATAACCACACAGAAATAAATGTCAAATATACGAGAATGTGAAACTGGGCATTAAAAGCCCATGAAATGGACACACTGGCAGAGGCACCAACACAAAAGCTGCTCTGTGACTATCCCTGAAGTGAGAATAAAACAAAAGATTTATGCAGGACCAAGCCCTTATACATGCTCTGGGTACATCAAGGCATTTAGTTCACATGATTAATTCTACTGAATGACTCTGAGGGTCTGATGCATGCAGGTATAGAGATATAAAGGTTTCAGCTGTAATAGATTATTTTTTTTTTCTCCCTAGCAGCTGGTGCAGTGCTGTGTTTTGGCTTTAGTCTGAGAACAATGCTGAAAACACACCAATGTTTTAGTTGTTGCTCAGTAGCGCTTACCCTGATCAAGAACTTTTCAGTCTCTCATGCTCTGCCAGTGAGGAGGGGCACAAGAAACTGGGAGGAAGCAGAGCCAGGACACCTGACCCAAATTAGCCAAAGGGGTATTCCATACCGCAGCACGTCATACCCAGTATATAAACTGGGAAGTGTTACCTGGAGGGCACAGATTGCTGCTCCAGTCAGGCTGGATATTGGTCAGCAGGTGGTGAGCAGTTGCATTGTGCATCACTTGTGTTTATTGTTTTCTTCCTTTTCGCCTTTATATTCTCCTCCTCTTGTTAATTTCCCTTATTATTATTATTGGTGGTAGCAGTAGTAGTTTTGTGTTTACCTTAGTTACAGCACTGTTCTTATCTCAATCCATGGGGTTTATATGCTTCTGATTCTCCCCCCAGTCCTGCCCAGGACAAGGAGGTGAGCGAGTGGCTGCATGGTGCTGCATTACCAGATGGGTTTAAACCACGACAGAGGTATTTTTCCTATTACACTAAAATCAAGAATTTAAGGGACATTAAAAGTCAGGAAATAAGATACTGCATATCAATTCACTTATTACAAAAATGAAGGAACATAATCAGCTTTTATTAATAAAAAGACATAGATACTAAACAAGAAGGATTTAAATGGGAATGTAGTTCTGTAACAGAAGTAATGAAAAGAAAAAGCCACACTCAAGCAGTAAGAAACACATTTTGAGGAGGAGGAGTCAAGAATAATTAGTACCTTGTGGGACTGGAGCCCAAGGAATTTTACAAAGTTAAAATTACAGTGATGAACTAAAGAATCCAGCAAAAGATTTAAGAATGTCTGAAGCCAGGGAGTGTTCCTCAGACATTCCAGACAAAATGCTCTGCAAAAAGGCATCAGGCAGTTCTTTATGAGCTCTGCAAAGAGGATATTTGAGCTTTTTTAATACTCCTGAGGCTAGGATCCTCTTACAGAGCAGAAACATCACTTTTGTTACCAGATATTTTACAGTCCCCCAAAACTGAAAAAGGATGGTCAGTGAAAAGGATTAGAAGAGGGCCACAAGAAAAAGATGAAAAAGCATATAGCAATTCAGTAGTCAAAACAGAGAAAAGACACTGGGGGTTCCCTTAGTGCTTTTTACTACATTTCAATTTGTTTGTTAACTAAAAAAAGCAATTGTATGTGATGGTATTCATCAATGAGCTTCTGGAGAATGAAGGGATAACTAAAAATAAAGGAAGAATGTGTTCTTGGCATTATTAAGCATGCACACACGTGTGAAAAAAACACATACAAAAGAGGAACTCGGGCAAGGATCTAGGTTCTGCTCAGCAGCTGATAGCACTGGGAGAAAGCCAAAAGCACTGCTGGAAAGCCTTAAAATTAAGGGAAATGGTTGAATTCAATGCAGTGAAAAGGAAAACCGGTGAGGAAGAGACATGAAAAGTACAGAAATGTGGTTAAGATGACAGGAGATAAGAAAGCAACCTTTGCAGACTCCAGCATGGCCAAAGACAAAGCTGGAGTGATCATGGTGGTAGTTAAGGTGTCATGTTTGAGGTCCAGTCAGTACTTTGATATGCTGTGGAGCAAAAAAAAAAATGCAAGGGATAAAAGAGAATGAAGTCAGAAGCTCTTCCTAGTCTAGCAAGACGAAAGATAGATGTTACATTTCTGAGGAGCAAAACTGATCTGACAAAGCAAGCAGAGCCCACAGTACAATGGCATATTTGCATGTCTCACTCCACAGACCAACAAGTCACAGGCGTGGAGCATGGTGTTGTAAAGGGCAGAACTGGCAGCTGCTCCTCCTGCCTTTGAGCTACCAAGTTTTTTACACAGCTACCAACTTCAGGGGGACCAACACAGATCTATGGTTTGTACACACTAGTTCAATTTTAGGGCTGGAAACAGATACCAGCAGATCAAACAGTGCAGACAGTGGCTGCAAGATACAGGTTGTCAAAAGGAGAAATCAGATGGGAAGAGTTGGCAGTTACTCTACAATACAATTCAGCAGTTTAGAGGGGTTGCTCTCAGCAAAACAGAGTGAATATGTGCTGTCTACCTCACTGATGCTGAGAGTCAGAGATGTGATCAGGACAGGTAAAGCACATGTTCACTGTTACCACAAGGATGGAAGTTTTATGTGGAGGAAAGACTAATTCAATCAAGAATGATATCACGAACCTGAGGAGGCATCTAAGTACATAAACAATCCATAAATCATTTTCTACAAATTCCCGTTCTAGTTCATTGAAGCAAGAAAGAAATTACTAGGGAAAAAATGAAAGAAGATTAATTCTGGAGATACAACAGGGGAAATTGTGATGAGTCAAAGGGAAGGAGGCCAAGGTCCTAGAATGATCTTCTTAAGGAAATCATTGTTATGTGGTGGTCTACCCTAAGACAGTTGATTCACAGCACAAGGTCTTTTCTTCATTCAAATAGGGAAACATTTTTATGAAGGATTTACACCACGAAAAGAAGCAGCAGGTTATATTTCTTTGAGGGGAATCTGTGGTTTTGAGTAATGTAGTAGTTTATTCTAATTTCAATTATGGAAATTTAGGACAGGAGTATATCTCTATATGTGGGCATGGTTGATCTAAACCAAGAAAATATCTTTAGTTTGTGTAAAATATTTCAACAAGTAACACCACAGATGGATTACTTTTATCCCCATTTAGAGACACAAAGGTGAGCACTGACCTGCCTAAGTTCAAACAGTGCAGTGCAGGAGAGATGAAAGACTTCTGTCTCCAGTCTGTCTCCAATCACGTGTTTTCTAACTTCCAGATCCTTTTGTACATAGGGTTTTCATTCCAGTCCCTACAATCTCTGCACTTTATTGAATCACTAGGTCTGTAAAACAGCAAGATGGTGGAAATCAGTAGGCAAGACCTACGGATGGACAGCATCCAGAAATATCAGTGCACCATTTTTGATCCCTGAAACAAAAGTTCTGCAGCTCTAGCCAGAAGATGCCTTTCATTGTAGAAATGAGATTGTCTGTTCCAGCATCCTCTGACTCTCTTCCTGAGGACTGACATAAACTGTGCATATTAGCCAGAGAAAGAGCTACCAGAGCTGCTGCTCTACTGATGCACCAGAGCAGCCAAGGGAAATAACCCAAAATTTTTTTGCGATAGGATGAATCCACCCAAGGAATAACTCCATGAGGGGCAGAGAAGGTGCAATTACAGAAAAGGGCCTCATGGGAATGCCTTAGAGATAGAATAAGCCACACTGGACTGTGTATCTTCTCATCTTAATCTTCCCTGCATTTCAGAGAAATCAGAACAAATCTTTTTTTTTTCTTTTCACTTATTTTCATGCAGGATTTGCTGTTCCAGCCATGCCTGCACGTACTGACTTGTAGAACTAATGAGCTTAAACGTCACAAAAAGTTATCAACAGTTTGCCTTCGTCTCACAGATAGACATTCACCGGCAGTAAAATTCCCTGCCTGACGCTGCGGTTTCAGAGACTTTCAGAGCAACACTTCATGCAGCTTCCATTTGCACTCTGCACAGTGATGTGAGAGACGCCTCCTTGTGGGCACTGAAACTCGGAACTTGTCCACAGTCTTCAAATGTAGCTCCTGGAAAATCCATGATCCTGCAAACTGCTTCAGCTCCAGCCAAGTTTTAATCTCAGCTGCGCTGTGCAGAAGGACAGCAGCGGTCTCATCCAGCTACCTAGCAGGGCGGGCTGCTTTTGAAAAGAAACCTTAGCAAAAGCAATCTTAGCAAGCTGAGTTTCCTCCCTCCTTTTTTTTTGTAAGACTGCAGGAGGAACTGATGTTTTCCCTCCTGTTTTCATATTTTCCATTTCATTCCCCTCATGCTGCACATCAGGGAGAAGGTGAGAGGATAGCTGTGCTACCAGGCTACCCTCTGCTTCCAAAACAATGCTTTCAAAAAGCCAACAATCAAGATTTCCTGATAGAAAAAGTCTAGAAAACTAGAAAAGTGAGATGCACTCTCTTTGGCTGGGCCATCTTACTTATTTCTATTCCTAGACTGACTCTGTTCTTTATTATTTTATTTAGTTTTTTTGGTGTTGTGATGCCTTAATCACTCAAAAATTACAGTTGGTATTAGAACTTAATGTTTGTTTCTTCCATTGCCACAGTTAACAACGAATAATTCTGGTATGATCATTTCCTCCCACCAGGACTCAAATTCAACCCCCAGGTATGTACCCCACAGCACAGCAAGCACTGCCTGCAGGCGATCCCAAGAAAAGGCAACAGCTGAAAGCAGGGACTAGAGGCCAGGGAGATTTTGTACATGCTTTCAAAAGAGATTCATGTCAACCTCACTTAACTGTTGTATCCTGCAAAGATCCCAGTCAACAGGGAATTCACATAGCCATTCTGGCAGCAATGTAGGGTCTTGCTCCACGAGTTATTTTAATCCACACAGGAGTGTCTGCAAATACAAGTAGTTGAAAACCCTAGATATTTTTAAACATTTTGAAGCTCAAGTGACTGGATAAGTAAATAGGTGAATAGAGAAAATGACAGTTAAAAACAAAGCCTGATTTTGTATTGCATCTGCTTAAGGTCCTTTTTCTTCCACAAAGCTATAGTGATAAAACCGTGTAGCAGATGCAGACATGTGGCCAAGCAGATAGTGAAATGAGGGAAGAAGTGTTACAAGTCTTACAAACACTTTCCCTTTTTGCGTCAAAACATGAATTTGTACATAATATGATTCTTCCTAGTTACATTGAAAAGGCCAGTCATTGCCTTTAATAGGTTTTGCTTCTAACAGTTCCAAGTATACAGGCCAGAAGAAGTGTTCAGAGTAGGACCGTAAAGAGTTACAGGTAATGAAACCCACCCATGACAATTCGGTATGCAGCTTCAGGAAAGCCACAGAGCAGTGTGGGGTTTGGGGGACTTTGCATTTTCCGCACACAGGCTGAGCCACACGTATCAAACACAACGTGTGCTTCTAACCTGACCATCTGCTCTGAAGAAACAGGAGTGTGTCAAAATCCAGAAAGATCACGCAGCCCCACTGTGGACTGAAGTATTTTTCAGCTGTGCATGACATTACATACTGCAAACCACATGGCCACATGAGGAAGCCTCCACCACACTGCTTCTTGCAGTATTTGCCTTTCTGGCCCCATGGAGCCCAGGCTAAGCTTTTCCTTTCTCTAGCAGGGAGCCTGTCAGTTTGCACAGGACACCAGTAAACACCTGTCTGTTTATCCCAGACTTGCTTGCATTTGTAAACAAGCTGATTTAGCCGGAGTGGGATGCAAGGGAAGATTATGAGCTATGAGGTACAGATTGCTTTGATTTGTTACACCAACAGGCACAGCCTGGGGCTGTGGAGGAACGGTGCTATTGATGTTAGCTCTAAAAGTCAACCCAAAGCCTGTGCAACAGGGGGTCCGAAGTGAAGCCCAGTCAGCCGCTCATGAAGTACTGGTTGTCTTGGCCAGCAGAGCAGATCATGGTCTTCTTTTCCTGTTCATTGGTAATCCATATCCCCCAAAATGTCCCTCAGGGGGACTTTGCACTTTCCTAAAATATTTGCCCATGTTGGGGTTTTAAAAACATTTTGTTGTGTTGTTAAAAGGAAACAGGGGAAAAAGTAATTTTTTTCCTCCAGTTGACACCTTGTTGCCCCTTTAGGAATATTTAAAAGCCCTTTTCTGAAGAGGCGCTTGTTAATCAGCTACTTCTTAAAAGCACAGGCATGGTATATGTGCTGCTAGAGACCACTGGTATAAACCCTAGGGACTGGGCATTCCAGCTCAAAAAGTAGATGTCTGACTTTAAAAAAACCCTTATTAGTGTTTCAGGACCTCATGCTTGGCAGCCAAAAACTTCAGAGGCACAGACTAATGAAATGACGTGCCCCTGGAAGCACAGCATGTCATCACGACCCTCAGAAGAGCAAATTCCAGCTCAGACCACCATACTTTACCAGTCCAACTGGTTTCAATTGCCCCCCCCCCCCCCCCCCCCCATTGCATTCTTGCTGATGGGCAAGCAATTTCTCCTTCAGAGACCCAGAAATATTCCCCCAGAGAACTTTCTTCCTGTGGATTAGGGGGGGGCTTTGTACTTAGTCTAAATTCATTATCATTAAAAGTAAGCCTAACAGCTGCAGCAGCAGTTTCAGCTGAACTGTCACCCCAGCTACTGAGGCTCTCCAGTCCTTTTCACATCTTGTATTGAAATCTATCTGTTGCTCCTCATGTTTGTTTCTCTAGATTTCTTCACTCTGTCTTCCTACTGTGAGAAATGCTACAGAACAAGCACCTATACAAAATAATGTGCAAATTAAGTGCATTTTTTAATGTACTATACAACAAATGTGATAAAAATTGTTTTCAGAGTTTCTGATAAGAGTCAGGCCAACCTGGCACAGGCCCGTATGCTTTAGACTTTTCTTAATGCCCTTGTGCATCAGGCATTCATTTTGTTTCCTTTCAAATGCCTCCTGGGACATCAGTTCCTCTGCAAAGCCCACTGATGCTTAGTAGAAATGCCACCAGTCCATGAGTGAAAAGAAAACCTGCTGGGACCCCAAGGCAGACACTGTTTTCTGTACCGCCTAGCTACTTACACTGTATCACTACTTGAAATTAGATTATGCAGTTGCTGAAACACGTGAGTCATGTTAGTTTTATGCTGGATATACATATATAGCATATATATATATATATATATATATATACACATCTATACACACATATAATTTTCTTGAAGGTCATCCTTGTTTCTGTGGTATGAAGAGTGCCAAGAGCTCTTCCTGTACTTCATAGTGAAATTAAAAAAATGGTAGCCCCAAAGTAAATTTGTTCTATATAAGAAAATGGCAGTGTTTTCCTTATTTTAACTAATTGTCCTGTGGGACCAATAAACCAGGCCTGTGTTTCATGGATAGACTTGATGTGAGGTGTTTCTTTTTTTTGAATAGCAAAAAAAGGGCCTTTTCCCTGTTGTTTACTCAACAATTACAAAGAGCACTTGCGCACAAAGTGAACACTCCATTGCAGCAGCTATGGGTTTTCCACAGATCTGCCCAGAAAAGAAAATGATTGAATTAGGAGCAATAATGGCTCCTTTTTTTTGCGAGTGAAGGAAAGCAAATATTATTTGGATGAAGTCCAAACAAAGCTTTCTCAGCACATGCTCTTTTATTTGAGGGATAAAGCCCCGCAAAATACCAAGCCAACTGCAGCTTGACAAGTTTGCCACCTACTGAGGAAAGCGCAGCACAGCAACGGCAGAGTAAGAATAAAAACTTCGTGCTGAAGCTGTTCTATGGTATAGCCATGCTCGCTCTTGGAGACTACGGATATAGAGGCTTCCGGACACCTCTAGACAGCTGGCAATGGATCGATTAAACAACAGAAATACTTCCTCTCCTACTCCTTTATACATAAATCCTTAGATACACTGTTTTAACCTGAATCAGTCCAAGATGTTGTCTTATAAACCTTGAAAATGACTGAAAAAAGACTCCCAGCTTCTGCAGGGAACCTATAAGTTCTAGACATCCAAGGTACTGAGATGTCCTAGGTCACACTGAAACCATTTCTAAAAGTACATCAGTGGTAATTTTTTATTCTCCTCCTGGGCTCTGCTCAGAAACAAGAGTCTGTGTTTACAACAGGACAAATATGGGAAATAAATACTCTGCTAAAGTTTAGAAATACCTGTTACAGTTTGAAAAACCTCTCAGCACACTCTTGTGTGAAAGGCAGGGCATATGCATAGCCTGAGAGCAAAGCATAGTCCTTTACGCAGGCCATGGAGACATCGCTGACCGTGAGGGGGTTGCTTTTATTTCCAATCACACAGGTAAAAGCTGTATAAAACTGAAAATGCTATTCAAACTGTTAATGGAGCCCCTTCTGCAGATGAGTTTGCTGCCTGGCACAGCAGAGAGCAACAGCTCCACAGCCAAGCTCATCTCCCTCTGTTTGGAGGGAGCCCTGGCTCCCAGGTGGGATTCCATTTGTATTTGGAAAGCATGAGGATGATCAGACCTACCAGAGACATCTTGCACTAAAAGTAGTCACACTACATCTGTAGCAGATGAGTACCTCTGCTTCAGCATAGGCCAGTGACATCATGGCCATCTGAGGGGAGGGATGCTCTGATTCTGGAGACAGCTCTACTTCCCTCCTACAATAAACCTCTCTGTGTTTGTGCCTACGCTGCAACTATGGAGCAAATGCTAACACGGGGAGAAATGTTCTCCAAGTGCCCCAAATTCGTATTTCTAAGGCTCACATTGTTACACGAAATTATGCCCAAGTGGAATAATTACTCATTTATTTTAAATAGATGTTTAAAAAGCATATATACACACATATATATGCCTACATGTTAATATGTATGTATCAGCATGAATGTATAAGTTTACACCACAGCAACCGATACCTTACAAATACATGTTGATAGAGAGAAGCACATGAAATACATGTGCAACAAAGATGCTGAACATTGACCCAAATTCTGGTAACAGGGTAATGTCTTTCAAAAACATCACCTCTGACAAAGATAGCTCTGCAGACCGTCACCCACATAGATATATATGCAGATACACTGCATCTTACACAAGCAAAAAATCTAGGTTTGAGTGGTATGACCTAAAAACCAGAAACACTTCTTGTTGATAAATTATGATGATAATTGCCATGCACAGAGAATGGCATGCACTACTTAAATTACTGGACTCACAACGTACTTTTGGCTCCAGACAAAGGCATAATTCACTACAAACTGAGCTGGTGTCCACTGCTGTGAGCTGCTGTGTCAGCACTTTTAGAGCCTCACACCAGTGCACATCCAGGCCGCTCAGAGCCCTCAGGGCCAGCAGTGCAGTGTGTGAGGCAGTTCCAACACATACAAGGCAAGTGTGCTCCACTTCCCAGGGCAGCGGTGGGAAAGGGCAATCAATGCTCTTCCAATAACAGGTTAAGAGAGTGTCTGCCTGAGTGAGTAGCTTCCCTTTTCAGGAGGTAAAACTAATCCCCTGCTGAGATACTCCTAGTCAATCAAATTGTAATGCTATAGTAAAGCTGATACACACACTCTGTGCTGTGATTCAGAGAGCAGTAGCTTCTAGCAGACTTGTCCTGAGAAAATCTTATAATGTTGTCCCCTAACCTAATAGTAATTGATTTTTACAGTTATTGTAGTCATTGCAAGATAGTGACATAGGTTTGTACACTCTACACTTCTCTGGCTTTCTTCCCGGTATGATAAATTAAGTTAGGGGAAAATATTTTGTTTCTTATGTACATCAACAGACTTAATCTACAACTGGAAGTAATTTGTCTCACAATGTCCCCTAAAATGAGCTGCACACCCATCCAGTCCTGGCGCTTTATTATCTGTTTTTTCTTGCAGGCTGTACAGGAGCCCCTGTTTCACATTCTCTCTCATTTTGGCACCTACCTGGAAACCCTGGGTAGGAAAATGACATATTCTCAAAGTTTTGCAAAACTTTCTTTCTCTCCTGTCAGTGGGCTGGGATGTCAGTGCACCAGGACCCTAAGCCCAGTCCTGGCACCAGGTTCAGTGCCTGTGTACTCACCTCAGTTCTGCTCCTGCTCTGCTCTGAATTGTGCACAGATCCCATGTTTGAATTGCATAAGATCCAAACAAATAATGTACAAGACAGTCTGAGAAGTTTGAAAACACTTAACCTCCACCTCTCTCAACCACACCTCCAATGTCATTTCAAATACACCGTTACCCTTCACATCCTAAATGTCCAAAGGAGTTTGTCTAGCCCCATATGCAGCGCTGTGCTTTGGATGTGCCAGATACTGCATCTGCAGACCTCCATGTCAGAGTGTCCTCTCAGCTGCTATTTTGGCTGAGTCCCCGGTCATGTCCTCATGTGTCTGCAGCCAATGCAGCCAAAAGGACAATGGCCAGTTTACAGCTTTGGAGACATGAACCTATGACACCAGTTTCTGAAGATGTTTTATTTTGGTGATACTGATAGGATTTGTACTGTTCCTTCAGTTCCCAGGTCTTGCTGTCTGCTTTTCAGACTGCTGCTTCCTCTGTGAACAGCATCTCTCTGTAACATGCAGCTGTCTGTACTCAGTCCTCCAACTGCTTCACCAATGACCAGAACAGTGTCCTAAATAACATTGCACATATTTCTCAAGTTCTGCTAATCTTGTTAAGGCTACAGCCATTTGTTTCATGTTCTGAGAAATAACTCCCACATCATCTTATATTCTCAATTTCAATTAGCTCCTGTAAAGGGCAACCCCTTTTTTCTCTGCAGCTTGAGGGTCCTTCTTTGTGTTGGTAAGGGTGAGGACAGCTAACAGCAGCCACAGCTCTCCCTGGGGAGCAGAATCTGTGCCTTCTGGGAAGTGCTGATTTGGTCACATAGGTTATTTACGGGGGACAAGATAAAGGTAGGAGAGGGCATGAACTTAGAAGAGAGAAAGAAAAACAAATCACAAGATGCTTTACATCGATTGGTGTTCCAGGGTCCCGGCCCAGGGGCTGATGCTGGGCCACTGTGCTTTGGCAAGGCAGTAAGGCTGCAGTTTCTGCTGTTGATCTTGCCTCTGCCATGGTCAGGAAGACTTGGGTGTCTTCCCTGGTATTGGTGAGGGAACACCCTCCTAGCCCAGGGTTTCCCCTGGCACCATCTCTCCCTCAGCATCCTGCAGCAGGAGCATCACTGGCAGTTCCTCTTGTGGCTTAGTCAGATTCTGTCTGACTGGTCATAAAACTGCCCTAAAGTCCCCCTGTACCACACCCCTTCTTTCCTTTGAGAAATACACTGTTCATATGCATTCTGCTCTCTGACCAATAATGATATACCATTTTCATAAAACTTAAAATGAATGATCTAACTGCTCTTGAAGTTGCCTTCCCATGCAAGGCCTAACCATTTGTGAAAATGCAACCATCCACACACCCATGGTAAGAGACAAACCCACCTCCCGTACCCTTGATTTTTTTCAGGTGATGGGTTGAGAGATGGAGCAGTTCTGGGACTAAGATGAAACCTAACTGCTAACAAGCCCAATTTCAACACCTGCATCTATCTGTCACTGGAGAAGTGCCACATCACCCACAAGCCCTACCAGGAATGCCTTCTCACATGTTCAAAATAGTACTCTCTGGGCAGGGTTATTTTTAAGTAGGAAAGTTCAAAGCTGTGATTTTCTTTACATCACCTAGCCTATTTAATTTCCCTGTTCAATAACTGCAGGGTGGCATCCATTCCATTTCTATGAAGAATGTCTGCAGCATGTTAAGAGATCTGTAAATTTATGCAGAGGCTCGAGGCCCTGTTTCTGCACACCCAGTGAGTATCACATGAACAGCAATAAATATCTTGATTACAACCAGCTCCACCTGCCAAGCTTGAGTAGGAACAGCAGGGAGGAATATTGTGTACTTGCTGGTCCTGGGCACAGTTTGGGACTGGGCTCTGCTGCTGGATTTCCCTCCCCTGGAGGGAGGGAAGCAAAGGAGGGAAAGGAAAGGTTATGCATCAGGAGAAGGAAGAGAGTGTTTTTTTTCCCTAACTCAAAAAAAGCATTTCTTTGTTAAAGCCGAGCTTTGTGTTACCTTTCAATTTCGCAGCTTCACTGATATGCTCCTCATCCTACTGCTTTGAACTGCAGCAATGGGGCAAAGCAGCAAGGAGCCTTGTGTAAGCCAAGAGCATGTCAACTTTTGTCATGAGAGCAGGGCACAGCCTGTTCTCATGTGTCCAGCCTCTAGGTTTTGTAATCATATTCTGCTCATTTAACACTCTTTAATGACATTGCAGTTTAGCAAAACGTAGCTTGTGCAAGCTTCTAACACATGAATTGCAATGAAGTAACACAGCTTAAACTGGCTGAATTTCCGGAACATCCAGAACTGCAACAAAACAATCCATTTTCTTTCAAACGAAATAAGAGGGAGTTCAATGCCGTTCCATCTGGCTTTCTTCAAAAGCTTATCCTTTGACAAATCAGCCACTTACTGAGTTAAGAGATTGAACAGACCTATCAAAAAGCCTGAAGTATAAACAAACAAGCTCAGATAATCAGTTTCTGTTTGATTCTGGTGTTGTACCATAAAATGTGTTCCTGATTATTTTCCAACATCCAGATTCTGGTATTTCAGGGTGGCTGTGGCTTCATATTTCTTAATTGGAATTGTCCCACAAGGCCTCCTGACCTTCTGAGAAGACAGCTTCATCCTGGCTGTGTAGCTGAAATGTTCACAACCCCATCATGCCTCACTGAAACATTACACGTTTGGTAGGAAAATACCTGAAACCATTTCAAAATACTTCAGAACCTTGAGCCATCCACCACTAGCTTTTCATACTTAAAAAATTTCAGCTTTTTCTGAATGAAACTGCCTCTGATGCTTCCCCTGGAAGCCCCGTTCTCCAGAAAGATTTGGGAGGTGCTGGGCTCTTTTGTTCTGTTTTCCTTTAAAAACAACGCCATTTGAGCTAAACAAGCTTTTGCTGATGATATTTTCTAGTGCTAGAGGTACATATGTGGTGGCAGCCAGTATGAGGTCCCTCAAAAAAGTCAGCAAGGTAACAGGGCTAGGAAGAAGAAACAACTCCCTCAGGAAACCCTGCTAAACGGCACAGCAGCACAGCGTGAAACTCCACACGAGACAATGGTGATGCTATGGCACTGGGAACTCCTGTTTTCTTTACACGATGTTACAAGATACGTCTAATGCCTCTTCACTAATGTAAACCACACAGGTGTTTTACAGTGCTATAGTAGTAGCTGGCCATAGGAGACCAATTAGTATGATCACATAGTCACACCAAGCTCACTGAAATCCATAGGGATGCACCAGGTGGATAAGGGTGGGTTATTCTGTATTTGAAGTAGGAGTTACAGTGCAAAGTCTTTCCTGTGGGACCCAGCAGGCCAGGCTGGGCTCCAGGCTCCTGCCCTGCAATCTGGGTGGCAGCTGCCAATATTAGGTAGGACAGTTTAAATGTTGAGTGTTCACCCAGAAATAGCTGTGGGACAGCTACATTTATCCAAACAATTTGCTTTCTGAGAAACAATGGTTTTAATTATTAAATTTTAGCTATTAATTAACAATGCAATGGATTTATGCCCAGAAAACTCCTCCTATGTTTTTCTCATATGCCTACTATAGATTTGCCGAGTCCTTGCCCTTGTGCAGCCAGCCTCTTAAAACTTTCACCTTGCCTACCTGTATTGCAGCAGTGAATGGAGTTAACAAAGGATAAAACTGATCTTACTAACTTCTCACTCAAAAGTGTATTGGAATATCAACTTTTTTATATTTGTGAAAACTTATTGCACATATTTCTACATATAAACATGGAAAGATGTGTTACTTGACCTGTTCCTAAATAAAACACTATTTAAGTATTCCAATAATCCAGGACATCTCAACTGCATGTTCATGACAACCTTAGGCCAAGGTATGCAATACAAGGTATCAATGCAGAATGTGCATGTGGTGGGTGAACAAGGTGACAGAACAGGCTGTTGGAAACATGCTCAGTTTATGGATGAACAAGCTTCAGTCTTCAGGTGGTAGGTAAGGTCTTCTGCCTGTTTCTCAGCATTGCTTCTGGTTCTGCACAGTTCTGACACTGCACAGGCTCTCTGACAGAAATAGTACTGGACTAGAAATAAAATGGTCCAGCCCCACTCACTCTTTTAATAGAAGTCACTGGCTCCTCTGATGGAGTCACAGCAACACATGCCAGCTAAAAAGTTACTCCAATCTGTTATTTCAGTGCTATGATTTAACTGCGTGATTTCAATTGGTCAAAACAATTCTTTTCCATTCCAAATGAAATCCAACTTCAGACTTAAGATTTTGCTTGAAGGCTTTGCCTGGACATAATCCTCTGTTAACGTTATGTACTTGCTCAGATCTTGTCACTGAAAGTTGAGAAGTTAAAAGAGAGTTGAGTTAAAAACTGTGCATGTAAACAGTTCACGGAAGTCTAATTGATTTAGTAACTGCTAAAATTTTTCACCTATTGGCAGAACTCTCACACCCATGTTACAAAAACAATCTTATGACTTAACAAGTTCCAGATGAAAGAGCTAGGCTTCTTACAACACAGATCCAGGTTTACTCTTGCCAGGATTAATCACCACTCCGATGGCTCTCTCCTGGAGTACCTCTTGAGGGGATACTTTTCTGCAAACACTTTGCATTTTAAAACCGTTCTCAGGAGAGGGCAGGGATTGTGCTCCAAACAACTAAAAGAATTGCATAGAAAAATTTCATGTTGCCTCTCAAGTGGCAATTACTTCCATGAGCATTTTTTACTGTGCTTCTTATCAGTGTTTTCTTTGAAGAGATCTTGCAATGTAAGACTTTCACATTAGTCACTAGATCTCACTTTTCATTAGTGAGTCTTGTTACAAAATTGATCCACTGAATTGATCCAAGAGGCTTTCTTCATTGAAAGAAAGTATGTACTTTACTAGGTAGCTGATTATTTACTGGATTGGAAAATATATTTCGGAAGTGGAGATTCAGTTGAATTACCACATACCACCAATTGACTAAAGATGTATGAATGAGCCTTCACTAAATGAACAGCAATGAAGAATGGAATTTTCCCAGTTACTTTTGAAATTGTGTAATATCCATGCTCAATTGAGGGTCCCCACTGCAAAGTTAGCATGCGGCGGGTTGGGGCAGGTTGGGAGGGCATTTGTTGTGGGATATTCTATTTTGCTTTTTGTTTGGTTGGGGTTTTTTAACATACACGTAAAACAGGTAACACAGAGGATACCTTTCCACCCATCGTAACTGTATTACCCCCTGCAAAACAGAACTATAAACCAAGACTCCCAACTCACCATTCCCCCAGTACACACATGCTGGTCAAACATAGATTTATAAGGCAAAGCAGAAAGAAAAATCTGTGGTCTGCCTTGAAAGAAAAAATTATGGTCTGCTTTCCTTTCCATCCCCTTATTGCCCACCTAGAGAAATGAAGCGGGTCCCCTCATGGATGTACTCATCCCTTCCAGGTGCTGCTCTGGCACAGCAGCACAAGGGAATCTGAATGCTGAAGAATTCAGATAGGTACTTGTAGCACTTGGACATGTAATATAACCATTCTGCCATTTGCATTTGTATGGTCTTACTGTCACAAATGCTTTGAGATTATGTTTTCCACACCGCCCCTCTCAAAGTTTCACTTATGGTTTAAAACCAAAAAAGCTAGTTTGAAAATCATCCAGGTCACTATCAGCATGTTTGTGTAAGTGGCTATCATGAAGCCACCTAGAAAATATGAGCATCCAAGCTCTTTCTCAGTTGAGTTTTGAAAGGCATCCTGGTCTCCCAAAACTTTGACTAACTACTCAAGTCAGGAAACAACAGGGGATTAAAACTCCTTAGCCTGCAAAATGGACAGTCTCTTCAGCTGGATTATATCGTACACCACCCTCCCCTCTCAAGGTGCCCAACATCACCTCCAAACAGATAGCATACAGTTTTGGATAGAAACAATTTATTATGTAGTGAAAAATACAATTGCTGTAGCTGTATTAGCTTCTGTGTAAAAAAAATCCCCCACAATCAACAGAACAGCAGCTTCAAAATTAGGTGTGAAGGTTCACAAACATTACAGATTTCACAGGAAATAAACCAGCAAGAGCTTACAGGACCATTGACAGAACATTAAAATTCAAAACATTCAAAAATTTAGAAAATACTATTGTATAACATTCTAAACAAGCTGTACTCTAACATCAGCTCATTTCTAGCTTTTTCTACCAGGGTAAGAGGCTCTATCCTCTGTATCTTCTACTCAAATTGTTGCTGCTATTAATTTACTAAGCGATTTTCATTATTTTTTTATCCCCTCAAATTGAGTACAGGTACTCAACTGCACTATAGTGGACACCAGTTACTATGCAGTCTACATAATCCCTGTTTTAAGAACAGTGCTCTTGGAAAAGCTTCTTATTCCAGGAAAACTTGTGCGCTTGCCCTGAGCTGAGCAATGTTTCAGACTGTTAAGAACACCTGCAGCTGCAAGCAACTCATTTATACTAGGAGTTAATATCCGTGAAACTGAAGCATCTTTACCTCCAAACCTCTAATTTTACACTGACGACATTACAAGTAACAAGACCAACTATTTTCCTATTATTTGATTTAATTTAATTTAACCTAATTCAGCTGTTATGTCTGATCAGTATTCATCTTCATTTTTTTCTCTGGAGGTCCCCCGAGGAAACCTACAACACAGTCCCAAAGTTCAGAAGGAGATATGAATCTCACTTCACATCTACATGGAGGTAACTGTCTAGCTCTAAACCACAATGAACACAATGAATTTTTTAAAAAAGTCTTGCCAAGTCTGTCAGCAATTCATAAACACAGACTTTTCAATTTAACTTGGGGAAAAAAGGACTAAAACATTAAACTTTTAAGATCTGGCATTACAAAACTTCCTTTTATTTTTTTTTTTCACAACTTGGTGAGTTTATTTTCAGACATATGTCATCCAAAGAAATGGTTATCAGCCATAGCTCTGCAAGGTTTTCACACAGACACAGAATCCTGTTCTGGCTGCACTGATAACAGTCTTCATACAGGAACTCAAAACACCCTTTCTCTGCAGTTGTCGTCAGAGAACTCCAACTACATAAAATCAGCAATTTGGCCTGGAAAGAAGTCCATCTATCCTCATCAGCTTTTTTCTTTAGCAGAAGTAACTGTTTTGCTGTGCATTACCTCCAGATCATATTGCCTCCTCTCAGCCAGCAAGCAATTACTCTGCATTATAATTTTTCTTACTTGACGCTTTTCTATCACAATGACATTTGCACTATTCTGTCACATTATTCTGTGTGGTATAATGTGGTTCAAGTGCTGTGGAAATCCCTATCCAATATATCCTTACTTCTACCTCATTGTTATCCTTCACACCCAAATTTCTCCTGCATTTTCTCCCTTGATCCTTTCCTAATGGCTATCCGAACAAGCTACCCAAAACAAGCAGTTACCTCTGTTTTGCGTAATTCCAGGGAAGCACATATCCTAACGACAGATGAAAGTTTTCTTTGAAGGCTCTGCTATCTATTCTAGACAGCCAGGCAGACAGGTAAGAATAGGATTCCAACCTGGCTGTCCTAGGCAAGTAATGAAAAATTCAAAGAAGAAAAACAAAAGCAAAGTGTTAGCTCTCCCTCCCCCCCCCCCCCCCCCTTTTTGTTTTTCCCCCGTCAAAAGGGAGTCAGTTTTCCCTTTTTAGCTTCAGAAGTGTCCAGGAAGAAAACAGCTGCCAACAAACCTCTCACTATTCCAACTGGGTTTCGTACACCAGAAGCACTGGGTATGCAACAGTTTCCAAAGTCCACAGGCAAGATTCCTGAAGCTAAGAAAACTTGCTGTATCAGAAATCAGGAGTCACTTTTCCATTTCTGTCCTGCTAACGTTCAGTCAGTAAAATTTAAATTCAGTTTTTCAGTGGACCCAAAAACAACTGGTATCTCTACTGCAACTATTTCAGTAGCATAACAAATAAAAACCACAGCGGTTTTAACATAAGTCAACTGAAAAAGATAGAAAATTTATAAATAAGGCCCACCAATTAATTTACCAAGTGGCACTGAAATCTATCCCCTCGAACTGTTCAGACAAAAAGTATAATTTTATTTTAATTAAATTGCATAACTCCAGAAATCCCAGAGCCTTTTCACTTACATAAGAACAGCACGTAACCAGAATGCAAAGTTAGCTTATTTGGCTTTTCTTCAGATTTCCTTAAGAAAGGATGACTTGCTCAATAAACAGAACTGTTATTATTCAACAGCATGCAGTGTTCCAGTGGCAGATTATAACATAACTTCTGCCACATGCTGGCATGAATGCAGATGTAGCTCCTGGTTTTGTGCTTCTATCTTTCCTCAGTGTGTTTTCTTTTCCTCCTTCTATTCAATGTACTTCCTTTATTTAATACTCTGCAGTCACTCTGATCTAGCTACAGAGGTTTCATTCTGGACTATGGTATGTCTAATAGCTGAAAGTAAATTAGGATCTTACAGGCAGCAACAAGTATTCAGGAATATTTCGATTCTTTTGCCTGGCTGTGAGCCAAGTTAAGAACAGAATCTCTGTTCTTATGGTAACCAAAATCACCATTCTTATCATTCAAACCATGGCAATTATTGGTAATAGGTAATGGGTATTAGTGGTAACTCCCAGCAAACACTTAAATGACCTATTTGCTGTGAAACATCAGATAAAATTAGATGCAACCAGGGAAATACTTAACCATGTCACATTAAAAAATAACTTCAAACATTCACTTTTCTAAATGCTACTGAAACCAAGCCCTGCACACATGTAAAAAGATCATTTTCTCCCTGGGTTTTACAATGGGATTTTAAAAGAATCCTAGGAGAGTATTATGTCTACTTCTTACTGAATTTAATTAAATAACTGATAACAGAATAAGCTAATTATTAACCACTCCCGTGTTTTATACTATTTAAAGATATTACTCGATCGCTGGTGACAGATTGAGGCTAAAGTAGTTTATTTTTTATTCGCTATCTACATTTCAAAGACCCTTTATTTCCTCCTAAACCTTGATAGATTTGTACAGGCTCTCAGGCTAGACAGGTTGCATCAAAGGAACTATATGCCCAAGACAGCATGTTTAAACTTGAGATCAGGTCTTTTCCTGTTGATATTGTTTTGTTAAATCCCAGCTGAAGGTTCTTTATGCACAACTAGAATACAGTGCCAAATTCAGCACTTGGCAGCACAAGCATAAAATGTGATTTATTCCTCTGAAGTAAGAATCTATTCCAATGCATCAGAATGAACATTTCTACATGCTCTTTAAACCAGAATATACTTTTTCATCTCAGCCTCCATTTTTCTGACTCAGGTACCACATAGAAACAATGTGCAAACCTCAGTAGTTCAGAAGCAAATAAACTGTATCACCAGTGCAAATATAAACATTCTTTGTTGAACTATACAGCATAAGAACATACAGAAACAAAAGGACATTAAACATTAAGATTAGTAATAAAATAACTGCAAAGCTTAAGTTGGATTGCTACAATTACTTGTTTTATACATTAGTTGGCAAGGTGTTTTAAAAACATAACAGTATCTGATTATCGTACATTTTTCTGGCCATAAGGTGCTAAATACAGCTGTTACCTACGTGTATTATGACAGATATAAACCAATCTTTAATCAGCTCTCTTTTAACATGTATTTTCTTTCAAATTCTGTTAAAAATTGGTGGGCTAGGACTTAAAAACCGTAACACAACAATTTTTCACCAACAGACTAAACATTTGAATGATATGCACAGACAAGAAGTTTTTTTTTGTAATATTTTCTAAGTAGACAATTTTTAATCAAAGAGAAGCTTTGTCTTAATAACCAGGCTACTTTATGATTCCTTATCTTATAAAAAATACACATCTATTATCAGAAAGATCATAATGACCTTTTGTCATAATGTAAGTACGTAAGTTTAGCCTTGCTCGCTTAAACAAAATTCAGCTTTGCTTTAGTATATATTATAATTCCTACTATTATCAAGAGTTTCTAGAATCATAGATAAATGCTCAGCTTTGCTCTGTTTGGAAGTTTTAACACATTATTCAAAATTCTCATTAGACACAAGCCAGGTGAAAATATAGAGAGCAATAAGACTAAAACAGAGTTGTATTTAAGGCCCAGTACAGTACACAGCAGGTGAAAAAAAGAAAACAAAAAATAAGCCAAGAACTTTTCATCCAAACTCTTAGTCACAAATCACTTAACTTAGACATTCCTTAGTAAACAATACTGCATCAATGATGCAATGTGCTGGGGAGACACACACTTCTGCAGCATTTGGAAGACAAAGCATCTCTAGAGCTCTACTGAGACCTACCTGAAGAGTTAGGAATCACTAAAATATTAATATTTCCAACACTACTAAATTGGAATAAAAATCCAGAATAAAGCTAAGAATCTTGATCAATCAGGCTTTCTGGTAAACAAGTCTGGAACAGCACCACAGAAAAGGGAACAAGCTGTAAAGAGTACTTAATGCTGGGAACCTCGGTGAATCAATACACTAGAAGAGTATTGAAAATCTGTGTTGATATGCCTGTTCTTTGCACAAGTGCAAGAATGCTGATCCCAAAAGAGACATACTGTAACATACACAGGGCATTAATACTGACTCTGGAAGGCTGAACTGAAGAAAACGAAGTTCTCTTTTACTCATTTATAAACAATTAAATGACTCATTTATAAAGACATAGAAGAAAGATGTGTTCTTAGTCACCTGAGAAGAGTAACTACAGCATTTACATTACATGGACTGTTTAATTAGAAACTTTCAGCTACTGAAGACAAATTTTTCACCTAATTCTGTTCTGGTTTTTCTTGGGTTGGGAGTTACGGCAGAGAATCACATATAGGTGCATAGTTACTATGAGCTTACCATGCAGAAGTAAATATAGTGGCATTAATAAAATATGGAACAGGACAAGTTTTGCAATAATTAGTGAAAGAAAAGTTATTGGCAGTATACTTAGAATTCAAGTATATTCATAAGAATAGACAGCTAGCAGAATCTGCATATAAAATGAATTGGTAAACTCAATTTGGTACTGGTGTGTTCACATAGTAAGGTGAAAAGAAAAACAGATGCGCATTAGTATGAGTTATTCCCATTACTGGGAAAATAAATAAATAATGACAGTTTTTATTTATTTTGGTTGGAATCTAAGAACAGAGAAAACCAACAAGGGGTGTGTGTGTGTGTGTGTGTGTGTGTGTCTTAAAATACTAAAAGCCTGCTTCAAAACAGAAAAAGAACGATCCTTTCTTCAGATCCATGAGAGGGAAGATGGGAAGCAACCTATTTCAGTTGCATGAAGAATTACTTGGATAGGCACCAGGAAAAATTTCCCAGCCTTTTTCCATTGGAAAAGACATCCTGTGTAAGTTACAAAGTGTCTCTCAGTGCAAGATTTGGGTTATGGGTTTTTTTGAGTGGCTGGGTGTTTTTTTGTTTGTTTGTTTGGGGGGGTGTATTTGTTTTGGAGTTGGGATTTTTGTTGTTTGGTTTTGTTGTATTTTTTTTGTTTGGTTTGGTTTTCTGTTTTGGGGTGTTTTTTTGGGGGGGGGGCATGTTGGTGTTTTTGGGTTTTGTTTTGTTTTTTTTTAACAGGTTTAACAAATATGTCAGGAATGACATAAAACTCTTGATTCTGCAAGAGCAGCAGCCCTGCTTTTCTATGACTGAAAAATACCACATAACTTATTCTGAGTGACCTGCAAAGACATTATGCCTTTAGCCCTGCTTAACTTTATCTGACAGTGTAAAAATGCCACTGAGACAGGTTAATTCTGTTCCCAGAATGACATAAAGTCAAAGATGATTAATTTTTTGCTCTGGAACATAAATTTCAGAACCTGGTATGCCAAATGTGGGTGAGACATCTGCAGACATTGCATTTTTGTTCCAGAGGCAAAAAGGTCTCAAGTATACTGCAGAAAATCAAACCTTTAAAAAATGCAGAAGTTATCACCAGTTCCACTGCATAACCAGCATCTGTTTTCTTATAAAAAAATAAAACGTTTGCATTAAACTTTATTGCACCACCATTTTTTTTAAATATTCCCCATTCAAGTCAAAAATTCAATTATTTTTATCAGACAAAACGTAAGGTTTTTTTTAAAGTAGCAAGTAGATACAGTATATGCACTATACTGAAAAAAAAGGACAGTCTAAAGGAATGACATACATCAAATCAGACATGACAGAAAACAACCATCAGGTTGCTTCCTTTCAATGATTAAAAAAAAGACTGCAAAAAGATTGTGTAGGCTATTGTCTGCATGAAAAGCATCCCTCCTCATTCAAGGTGTTGAAGCAGATGACACATTCATGCTGTCAAGTGCTGCATGAATTCTGAAGTGCAACCTGGACTCCATAGAGTATTCTTTGTAGTTATTTCTGAAAAACATAACGTTAGTTTAAGAAAAACATTTTTTGGTCTGCACTGTTCCTACTTTATGTATGCAGTGATGTAACAAAGTTGACAGCCTTGATTCCTTCAACAGGAAATAGATTGGTACAAACATTTAAAGCTACATCCACAAACTGAGCAGCAACTGATGCCAATACTAACAAATGCCCTGATAAACTGAATCCATCTCTTTCACTTATTTTGGATCCTTCAACAGCCCTCCCAATTACTCGTTTGCTATGAAAAAAAACCTAGAAGACTAGGGAAAAGAAAGACTGTTAGCTGAAAGTTTATGTTCAGTGTCAAAACACAACTCAGCCAGTGTAATAAAACACAGGGAAATCACACCATACAGTCCAAAAAAACAAACAGAAAGGCAAAAAACCTATTATGTTTCTAAAAAAGGTTTTAGGAGATTGTTTCTAATGCACAGTCACAACACTCTTGCATGACTGGGATATCTCTCTGCATACAGAAGGGGCAAATTCTACCCCATACTTCAATCTACAGATCAAGCTCAATATTTAGCTCTCTATTTCTCTTCTGTGACAGGATGCAAAAGGAGAAAGGGAGGTAATCAGAAGTGTACTGGCTTTTAACCTACTCCCAGTAACACCTTCAGTGCAGCAGAAGTAAGCCCCACAGCTGCTCTCTGGGACAAAGGTAGTATACATCCTTTCTCTGGACCTTCCAGCTCCACCACATGCAGGTAGCAGAACCTCAGCATCTCTGAAGCCTAAATGAAAAGGAGACATCTTCCCTTCTAACTGTGTCTTGATTGATATTGTCTACACCACTGTGTCTGAAAGACAACTTTTTTCAGTCAAGAGCACAGATTTATAATTAATTGTATTTTGCAAAGAGGCTGGTAGGAAGAGAAAACACACGCCTTCATTAATGAAGTTACACAGTTATTCTATATGTACAAGCAAATAAAAAAAAAAAACAAAAAACCAAAACATAACCACTTACTTTGCAGTTTCTATGTATCTTATTGCTTTTTCTCTCTCCTCCTGTTGCTTGTACAGAAGACCCAACTCATACAGGGTGAACGGCACCAAGTAGCTATCATATTTTATTTGCTTCTCACTACAACATCACAAAAAATACAGAAGTGGCTAATTACAGATTTTCCTCAAGTGACCAGTTAACTTTTAAATGCAATCACTGCCTGTGAAAGCACATGGCCAGAGAAAATACTCTGGAACCTTTTTTACTGGTTAACTTTGTGCACATTAATTGTACCTGTAAAAAGTAGACATAAAATCCTGATAACATGAGCAAAACCTCATTCTTTCCTACTTCCCATCTG
The DNA here is from genome assembly GCF_033815535.1 of Pezoporus flaviventris. Lineage (NCBI taxonomy): Eukaryota > Metazoa > Chordata > Aves > Psittaciformes > Psittacidae > Pezoporus > Pezoporus flaviventris. The sequence continues at coordinate 676,484 of NW_026892760.1, forward strand.
TACTGTGGTATGTTACACAAGCTACCTTTAACATAGTTCTAAGACTGGGACCCTACTGTGTGATTTACAGTTCAAAAAAACCCAACCATCCAAAAACATAACTTGAGATAAAAAGAGTGTTCATTAGGCTAGGCAATATAATACAAATATTTCTTTCCCACACACAGAACTGAGATCCCCTTACCTTACCTTGCCTCAACAGATCAGCAGAGAAGTAAGACAATTCAACTTTCCTCAATACAAGAAATTCTCAGAACCACTATGCCTGAAAGGCACCTCTGGAGATCAGCTAGTCTAATCTCCAAGAGAGAGAGAAAGCTACAGAAAGTTAAATAGACTAATCCATCTATAGAAAAAATATTAGCAAAGTTTTGTGGTTCTCCAGCTACTTTCAGAGGTAGCCTAACTCCAGCTCCTTAACAGGATATTGAAGTTTCATTTTCTAAAAATTTTAACATGATGGCTTCTATAGAAGCATCGGAAATTTTACCCAAAGCTAAAAAATATGAAGGTCAAAAGTCTGTTTATGTTATTTTTACCTTTGAATTACTTTATTGAAACACAGTTCAGCTTGCATGAGTCTTCCCAAGTATTTGAGGCAGAGGCCCTTTAGTAACTGTACCATACACACATCATCCATGTAGTATTCACTGTGATCTAAAAGTAAAAGGAAGATAACATCAAACAATTTGAAGACATCATGAAAAGGAAAATCAGGTTTTCAGTACGGAATGCATACTCAGAATCAGGATCTTGCTTCTCAGATTTTATACCTCAAAACATACATAACCTTCAGGCATAATTTTATACACTGTCTACTAAAAGAAGATGTGTGCATAACATCTGTATCTCTCTCTTTAAAGACACAGGCTACGAAGAAACAAGAAGAAACATCCAGATATTTTCCAGTCTTCTCTATCTGGAAGACAGGACAAAGCAGGCAAAAACTGGTATCAGTTAAAGATTTCTGTATTTGTAATCACCTAAAACAGGAAGCAAAACCTACAGTGAGGCTGAAAGCTCAGAAGTACATATTAGTCCTGCAGAACTTTTTGGAAGCATGATTTTGCAGTTCAAATTCAAGAAACTGTGTTTATTATTATTCCCATCATCTCTCATGATTAAGAAGCTTCACCACTAGTGTCTAACATTTGGAAACTGAAGAAAGTTTAATGTTCAATAGGGCTAAAAATATCACATGAAAGAGCTTTTGTGAAGCAATTGAGAAATACAACCTTAACGAGTGTTGTCCTTTTTTGCTTCCTTGGTTTATAGCATTTGCTGGGTGCAGGGAAGGAAAAGGAAGGAAAGAAAACACATATGGATAGACAGATGGCAGCACATACATTAACAATTCAGGAAGCAAAACACTCTCCCTTCAGATCATGTTGTTTACAACTAATTACCAGCTCTCTAAGGTCATGTTAATTTTTTTCTTAATAGTCTGCTAAAAAAAATCCTGTACAAACAGTTCTAAAAATGTGAAAGCCTAAAGCATCTTACGGTTCAGCAAACTGCTTTGCCATTACATTCAGGCTTACTTCTGTCTGTGTTTAAAACCAGAAAGTCTCTATGATAGTAATTGACAGACTTTTTGTGACAGGTAGAAGCGCAGCGGGTATCTTGCATTCACTCTAGCCTGTTTTGCTAGGCTAAGGTACTGGATCCATGCAACTGTCTCCTAAAGGACTCATTCATTGAAATTACTGGGGCAAGCACTGATGTCAGTAAAAGCTTGCCAGTCTACAATAATTTTAGCTAGTTATCTCCCTGGTATTTCCCACAGGAAGAAAAGCTACTATGGAGAAACACTGACAATAAATGACAGTAAATGTACAGGCCTATTTAATATAGACAACCTTCCAATAAATGTGGGAGAACCATGTTCCTGCAGTCCTCTATACCAGAGAAAATATTGTTATCAGGATTTCAAAACACACAAGAAATTACTTTTTCTTGAAGTAACAAATTCCTTTTTTGCATCTTGGAGATGACACAACTGTGGAAAAATAAGATTTCCAGAAATCCTGAGGAAAAAAAAAATTCTATTTCTTTCATCTGTTCCTGCTACCATTTCTGTTTTCAACTCTATACATTAAAACCAATATATATTCATGATAGACTCCTTGCTGTGACCATTCACTTGAAGCAAATGAAGTCTCAATCCCTAAATGACCTTTGTGTATAATTAGCACACTTTTTCAGTGCACCTTAGCAGTCCTTTAATGCTACCTAGTACTGATAGTGGCTGTATCTTAAAATAATACTGTATCATTGCCACATCCTGCTAGTAGCTTTAATCACTTTTTTTTTGGTCCCAATTCAGCAGCAATTCTGGTAATGGGACTCTATCTTGTCTGAGTCCATAGCTTTAAAAGCAAATCAGGTTCACAGGTGCAAGGTCCAGAACAAAACCACATTCAACTGCAGTTATTACTAAAAAAGATAGAGAAAGCATAAACCCCCCCTCAAATATGCTTCCAGATTACATCCTATTTGCGACATGCATATTTCCTTAAGAAAAAAACATACTGGTTTTATTTCTGCTCCATTTATTTTGGTACCTTGTGCACCTCTGCTTAAGGATTTGACAGGAAATTTACTTCACTGATACAACTCATTAACACTTCTAGTATAAGCCTCTGCATGACTCTGCACCAGATTCCCAATGGCTTCTGCCAGAAGCCTCCACAAGGAATGTATGGGAACACCACTTCATTTGCAGATGTCTTGCGTATCACTTGCATTACAGTACATTAGTAGACAGAAGCAAACATTTTGGCTTTATTATGACAAAAAAAAAAAAAGAAAAAAAACTTGTGATTTAAGAGGCACACTACTGATTCTGCAGAAACTTGAAGAATAGCATAAAAAAATAGACCCTATTCAGTGTTGGCCTTGTAAGCTGCTACTCCATGTAGTTTATTATACCTTCCAGATTTTACCGCTGTGCATTTCTTATATGTCCTTGTATAACTTCCGATGAATCACCTCAGTTTACATGTAAGAAACAATTAGATGTATTTTTACATTTCATTATTAATGTTTTAATCATGGCAAAACTAACTGCTGCTGAATTGTTGACAGCTGTGATTAAAATCTGGGTTCAATAGAAATAATTTTTAGTGAATTATCATTAAAAAAAGTTTTATATACAAAAAAGATACTATTTGGTCATTCTAGAACTCTGAAGTCTACGGAGACATTCACATGACAGATGACAGCACCCATCTGACAAAGCCAGGTATTTCTGCAGCAAACCTGTTCTAGTAGAGAAACTGAAGTTTCTCTCGGAATAAATTATGGAACTGTTTCTTTAAACATTACCCTGAACATTTATGCTTTAAATACATCAAGATCTAAAACCATGATTAAAATTTGTTAAAAATGCTGTATTTTACAATTAGTGGGTATGTTTTATTTTGCCAGAGAGTACAAAAAAAAACACAACAAAGCCAAACAACAAATCACAGACTTACGCACAGTACTTCATTACTTCTTTTATACTTAATCATATTCTGCTCAGTATGTGTCCTCTGTAATAAAGCATGGTGTAAATTGGTTTAAAAAAAAAAAATTTCAGACATGTAAAAAGTCAGTAGATTATACTCCAAGAATGCTTCAAAGACTGAAATGTCTTATTAAGAATCAGTTAAGTTCTGTAACTAATGACCTCACATCCTCAAGTCTTCTGTATTCTTCTGTAGCATCAATCAAGCCAAGATTAAGAACATATTGAAGAATTACCACTAACTTTCATGTGGCTCCAGAATTTCCATACTCAGACTTTACAGCACATTGCCTAAGTCAACACTGGCATCACAGAACATTAGTACATAGAAGCAAAGAAAAACATCAACATTTCTTACCAGTTTATTAATTCCACCTTAACTGATCACTTACTAGTTTCATTTTCTAGTGCAGCTTCCTCTTTTTCAATTGTTACCAGTAAGTTTTCAGTGAGGTCTCCCCTTTTGCCCACAATTGCAAAGCCATTCCAGACATACATCATCTCCTGAGGAAAAAAAAAAAAAGAAAAAGCCATGGAATGGCATAAATATTTAATTATAATAAATATTTAACTATAAAGTATCCCTTGGAAGGCTGCTGTGAAATATTTTGAGTACATACAAACACTGCCTACAAAAACTTGGTATAAACAAAATTAAAGGTTTCAAAGCCAAAATATTCCCTGTTCACTGTTAAGAAGCCCATGAATATAAGTATCTGTGAGGTCAAACAACCACCCACAATGAGTACAGGACATTCCGTCAGTTACATGCAATGACAATCACATTTGCTTTAATAATCATTTAATTAAAGCTGCATAAGAATACCTATGGATAGGGGAAGCAAAATGATAGTCAATGTGCATGGGCAAAGTTAACCTGGGTTTCCAAGCTTTGAATGCTTTAACACCTTTCTAATGGATTCTATCACGTATTTTCATATATTTTTAAACATGAAACTGAACAGATTTTATCATGTGATAGTTTGCCATCACCTACATCACACATCAGCAAATTTGGGTATCCTAGGCTCAATTTGTGGCCTCTGCCTCATGAACTAACGAGGCAGCTGAAAATAATTATCTTCTACGAGATTATAGATATTATGTGTGTGTATATTTGTGGATGTGTGCAGGTATATACAGTATACATATATATGTGCATGTATATACATACACATATATATATATTGATTGATGGCTTGGCTTCACGAGCGAAGATGTGGGAAGGGCTTTACCCAGGCTTACTACAAGCATGATGACCAAAGGCATGTAGGATATGCAAATATGGCTGGAAAAAAGGGTGCTTAGGCAATCAGGAAGTGTCTGACCAGGACTGTCATCTCCTGGGGCAAGGAGCGACCAATGCCCTGGTCCGCCCGCATGCAAGGTTGGATCTGCAGCTTCCCATGCACCTTGTTACCTGCCATTTTGAACCTTGCCTGTCCATACATATAAACTGTATATACCCAACACCCAAAGACACACTTGTGCATCTGTTCATATACAGATGTTATAACCCATAGGCTGTTACTTTCCATTTGGAACAACACTGGAAATAGATAAAACTTTCCAAATAAAAACCTGGTTCCAGTACATCTAGCACACATTTACAATATAACTTATAAAAATTTTTTTCTTTTAAAGAAGTCTCAACAAATCCTGGTACAAGTGCTTCAGTACAATAGTAAGAAATATGTTTACTTCAGGGCATTAAATATTATCACAGTGTAACACATAAAAAGAATGAGAGAATACACAAACCACCACCACTCCATTTTGATCAGAAGAACAGAAAGTGCTCAAGCACTCCTCATCTTTCTAATGAGTTTGAAAGACAATGACTGAAATTCTGCCAAACTAAAGGGGCAGGTGTGGTGCAGTCAACGTGCTGGACATATGGGATGTCATCCAGAAGGACCTTGACACGCCTGAGGGATGGGCCAGTGCCAACCTCATGAAGTTCCACAAGGCCAAGCACACCAACCTGTATCTGGGTCAAGGCAATCCCAAGCACAACCACTGGCTGGGTGGAGGATGGATTGAGAGCAGCCCTGAGGAGAGGGACTTGGGTGTGGTGGTTGATGACATACTCAACATGAGCTGGCTTCAGCGTGCGCTCGCAGCCCAGAAAGCCAACAGTATCCTGGGCTGCATCAAAAGGAGCGTGACCAGCAGGTTGAAGGAGGTGATCCTGCCCCTCTACTCTGCTCTTCTGAGACCTCACTTGCAGTATTGTGTGCAGTTCTGGTGTCCTCAACATAAAAAGGACATGGAACTGTTGGAACAAGTCCAGAGGAGGGCCACGAGGACGATCAGGAGTCTGGAGCGCCTCTCATATGAAGACAGGCTGAGGAAGTTGGGGCTGTTCAGCCTGGAGAAGAGAAGGCTGCGTGGAGACCTCATAGCAGCCTTCCAGTATCTGAAGTGGGCTTACAAGGACGCTGGAGAGGGACTCTTCATTAGGGACTGTAGTGATAGCATAAGGGGTAATGGGTTAAAACTTAAACAGAGATTTATGTTAAACATAGGGAAGAAGTTCTTTACTGTAAAAGTAATGAGACACTGGAAGAGTTTGCTCATGAAAGTTGTAAATGCACCATCCCTGGAAGTGTTCAAGGCCAGGTTGGCAGGTGCTTTGAGCAACCTAGTACAGTGAAAGGTATCCCTGTCCATCACAGGTGGGGTAGAAGTGGATGGTCTCACACTCCTTTCCAACCCTGACCATTCTATGATTCTACTGAAGATGAACACATAGCCTGCACAGGTTTTTAGCTTAAAGGTAGCTTTCAGCCTCATGTGGCAACAGCAATCACTCTCTGTATGTTTGAACTTTCACGTGAAAAATCTGGCTCTGGTTTTTGGATTGCTAGCAGTTCATAGTATGATCCAGCCCCTAGTACATTTCACTAAAAACCCATTGTACATCTACAGCAGTTCTTAAGAACAGTAATAAAGAAAATGCAAGCACACAGTACCTGATAATATTATTCTTTCCCTGTATAAGGAATTACACTTATTTCTTTTCTGTTTGAAAACGACAAAAAGAAAGCAAGAATAAATACCAAGGCAGGCAGTATCAGCTTCACTGGTTGAGAACTTGCATAGCGTCGAGCTTTTCTTACTGCAAACTTCTCAGTTGGGATAGATTTTCCTGAAATTCTCTGTTTTAGACCCTCCACTTGTCTACAAGAAGGTAAAATGGAAAACAGAAGTTGCTTTACATAATTTTTGTTCCATCTTATTTCACTTACTAAGATTTGCTAACGTATAACATACTAAACTGTTTCACACCACTAAGTATAACATACTAAATTTACCACTTTAGTACAACATACTAAATTGTTTCACACCACTTAAACTGCAGTTGCTTGCTGGTAAAAACAGAATTTTAAGTATTTTGGTGCTCAAATCAAAGAGAAAAATGGAAAGTTGATGGTTATAAGAATAAAGTAAGTCACACAAGACAAAGATACTCAAGTCAAAAACTACTATACAGAGGGAAAAACTGCACATCTAGTTGATTGAGAAATGTTTACCTGAATAAAGATACAACGTCCTCACCAGTCCTTTTCAAATCATCCTCTGGCAGCATACACAGAATCGCTGCCTTCTGGAACACATATATCGCCTATTTTTGAAAAGAAATAGCAACATATCACCACTTCTCATTTGCTGTGTTCAATCAATACACAAATTGGACTCAAACTTTGGACTCAATACACAAATTAAGGACTCAAATCTCTCACCCCACGTGCTGCAGTGAAGTGTTTCCAGTAATTTTCAGGCAGGTGGAACTACAGCAGTTTAGCATTTTCTTTCTCTTTTAATTTATGCTTATTTACCCCCCTCCCCAAAATATTTAGAAATATTCAAAGTAAGTCAGAATGCTAAAGGCGTTCCCTGCAAAGAACAGGACAATTTATTAAACATATCACTGACAAAGAGATGAGGTTAAATGACATAACTATTCCAAAGTTACATGATCTGTTATGTGTAAAGACATGCCTGAGAAAACAGCTGAAAATATCCTGAGTACTGATTTGAGGTAAGCTCAGTAACTGGACCTTGCAGAGAAAAAAAAGGAACATCAATAATTCTACTCAAGACATTGAATATACTCTTCTCTTCTTGTTTTGTCAAGAATCGGATGTATCCCCTTTTCCACTATGCATAATAAACCAGTAATCTAAAAAAGGAACATACAAAAATTATGTATAAAAAATTATTTGCAATTGTGTTTGGTTTATCCTTTGAGAAACATTTTTACAAGGAAGAGTTAGATACCCCAACTTTTCCCCATGAGACACCGTCTCCAGCAGCCTTGTCGTTTCATGTCACATGAAAGGTATCTGTTGAGTAGGTGTGCTTTCATCTGTTTATAATTAACTAACAAACACAGTTTCTTCAGCAAAGTTTTATTAGCATTAGGACTTGAGATACAAGTTCACAGTTTTCCTCTCCCTCTTCTTTCTCCTAACTCTGATGAGCTCCTCTGTTTTTAGGAGGGCTGAAGCATTGTTAGTTATGGCTCTGATGCTTCAGAATATGTAATAAAAATTCCTCCTTAACCATACAGTTAGACCTACCATTTTGGCGCTGATGTGCCTTTGCTCACTGGTTTCAGAAGAAAGCGAAGTTACATTTATTGTGTGAACTGAAAAGGAAATTTAGCTGTGGAGAGGAGACCAGTATATCATAATACATCCACCTGCCCATTTACCTTAGACCACCTGCTCTCTTTGCTGAGCAGGTCTGCATACCGATATGCTTGAAGCCAGTTCTGCTGGAAGGTGTAGCACCACATCAGTTCCCAGTAACAGAGATGATGAATCTGTTTCCACTGTTCCTGGGCTGTTATGCACTCTTGGAACCTCAACTGCGCCTACGACGTAGTTATGCAAGAATTATGAAAACTGGCTCAGTTATAGCTCCATGTAAGAGCAGTATCTAATTACAAAGCAAATTCTTACCTAGCACCCAAGTGGAGAACACCTGACTAGCAAAATGATCAACTTCCCTTTCAGTCTCACTTACAGATAGAGAGCTAGAATCACTATTAATACTGAACATGAACAGGGATAAGAGCACAATTATTAGTACAACTAAGATAAGTTTCTTAGATGAAATAGGTATTTCTTCCCCACAGTTGAACACCACACAGATAAAAACCTTTTGAGAGAAAAGTGATTTACCTTCTCCAAATTTCCTTTCAGTGTATCTATTCTGGCAGCATAAAATAGAATAATGGAACCCTTGAAAAGAGATGAGAAAAATACCCAGTTATTATTTTAAGCTTAGGGAAGTACATTTTTGTTGAGGAAGTACAAATTCATTGAGAATACACACATTTGGAAATTTCTGGAGGTAGGGTTCAAGGAGACTATCTGCTTCCTGAAAGTTGGCTTCCCCTGTACCTAGAAAACATAACAAATCAACCTCAATATACTTAAAAAAAATCAGTTTCATACATTACGATTTTGGTTTTCAAATCATATTATGGCTTCCATAGATTAACGGATGACTGGTTTTATGCAAAAGCAAAATTATTTCATCAGATTTTGGTTTTTTTATAAAAATGAATTCTTGTTTTGAAGGTACAAGTGCTTTTAAGATAGGAAATGTCTGCAAGTAGAAACAGAATGCAGTATATGAATATTCTTTAAAGTGTTCCATTATAGAACCTAGTTATATTTTTAAATCCCTATAACTGTTTTAGCAAGATCGGAAAACATTTCTCAGCTGCCTCCTTTCCTAATTTTGAGCTCACTAATGAAGTACAGGTGACACTGAAAGAAATGAAGTTCTCCTTAATTTCCTGATGAGCCTGAGGGAGAAGGACTAAAAAGCTTCCAAACTAAAGAACATTAAAATAAATAACAAAGATGCATACAGAATTAATGGTGACTTCTAGACACATGTGACAAAAGTAATTGATTTTCTACATGTTTGAACTTTCAGGTAAATAGTTTGGGAGTACAGACTTCTTTCTGGAGATAATTTTCATAATATTGGACATTCATTTACAGATGATGACTTGTCTGAACTTAAAGGTGTTGTGATATTTTGCTGTTGCATGTTAAGACAGCCTTGCAAATGGAACAAGAAGTTGGTATAACAGTATCTACCCTCACTGTTTCAGCAGATGTAGCTTTGTCAGAGATAATACAGCTATCTCCTTTTACAAAGCTAATAGGCCACAGTTTCAAAATTCAATTAAAAAAATCACAATATCTATCATATGGTGTAGCATGACTGAACAGCTACACAGTGGGTCTCACCAAGGATTAAGGAGATGTAAGTATGATAAACCAACAGGGTGAAAGTACACAGAATGGCCCTCAAACTGCTGCCAGATGCGCCTTCCCGTAGCTGGCTGAGGCCCAACTCCTAAGAAACATCACAAACACATGCAGAATTAACTATCAGTATACAGAGTACTATTAATAACTTCTGGCTCCCCAAATTCCAGTTTTCCTTTCAGATATAAATATTTCAAAATTCAGCACTCTGTTAATCTCAGGTCCACCACAACCTTCTACCCAAAACATTCTGCCAAAGCTGACAGTACTCCGCAAGGAGAAGATTAAGCCAACACTGAATAAAATTACCCATGCATTTCAGTGCTTTGGTGAAATGAGAACACCACACAGACAATGCAGACACACAGGTCTACATCACTTCCCCACGATTTTCTGGCTATGACTCTTCAGAATGAGGTCTTTAAATCTGCGTTTGGTGAGAACCTCTCTCAACTGTTCTAGTGCTAATTGCTGGCAAACGTCTTCCTTTACAGAAATCCCTGGTTATCCTCAATTCTCTTCCACCAAGTGAGGCACTGTTTTGAGGTTCTGATCAAAATACGAGCTCTGCTGACACACTAACTTCCAGATCTTGTTTTCAGAAGCTACAATGGAATTTGAGTGTGCTGAGAAAAGAAATCTAGATTCATGAAGACTTATTCAGCTCTTCACACATGAAACTTCTTCCCATCCTTTCCAGTTTATGCCCATTCCACAATGGCTTGACTGCTTGGGGGAATTGCTGAGACGAGCTCAAAGCTTCCCTGCTTAAGAGCAGTAGCTCTTCAGAAACATATTGGATTTTGACAGTTTTGCCTCAAAACAAACAATAACACAGTTTTATTGCACGGCAACTTGAGTTATATGAGAATTCAAGCACAATAGAAAAAATGTTCTGATATTCCAAAATTGTTTGTTCTTTTTCCTTTTAGCTTTTATTTCTTTTTCAGTCAGGACAAAAATGTGTATAATGGAAGAGTTTCAGCATGAACCAGGTCTTTCACAGGAAGAAAAGGAACGAACTGGCCTCTGCTGGAGTCTAATTTTACATAAGCAGAATCGTATTTGTGATTAGCAGCATTAAGACCATATGGTGATTCTTTGTCTCATTAGCAACTCAAAGTTTAGTTATGTATAATTCTGTGAGTTGCTTTATTTAATCTGCTTTTTTGGCGTTTCTGTTTTGTTGGAGTTGGTTTTTGGTTTGGTCTTAATTATTTTTTATTTCTTATAGGTACCAAAAAGAATTTTAAAGGGCTTATAAGATACTTCAGATACAAGGCTAGGTTTACAAAAACAAGGCTATGATTACAAACAATAATTACAAATAAATAAATAGTTACAAATCCTTTTCATCATCCATAAGAAAAAGATGTACTGATGTTCCACAGTGACACATGATATCCACAAATTTATTCTCCTAAAAAAACGGGCTGGGATCATGGGTGGAAAAATGTAGAACCGTGACTCTCACTCACCTCAGTTACTGGTATGAGGAACATTAATTTTTAACTGCATAGGCTCAAAAAGAAAGCTTATATCCTCTCCTTAAGGATCAGCAAAAGGAAAGGAAATTGCAATTTGAAATCCTGCTCTGAAGCAGATGGGTCATTTCCCATGGTTCTTCAAGACCAGGGTATCACCATATGTGCTTTTACGTCTGCACCACCTAGCCCAATTCTCATCTTTTTAATGACACTAAAATACTGATAAATAATATTTTTATACTTCTAGTGTGAATTATATGACATTAAATCCATCAAGTCTTTATCCGAGAAAAGACTAATTTGAAAAACAAACACACACAAAATACATATCAGATCCAATACCCTATTGCCAGAAAATCCAATAAATTCTAAAAGTCGAAGGATCCTTCCTGGTAGGAGTGACAGCATCTGAAATACATTTCAAACAAAAATAAGATTAAAAAAAAAAAACCTAAATACTTAAAAAAAAAAAAAAAAGGCAAAACCAGTATAAACTTGAGCCACAAATGCTTGCTACTATGTTTTAAACACCAGTTTTCATTAGTGATAAAGGAAAACAGAAAAAAACCTCAAAAACAGACATGCATGATCAACAACATATAGTCAGTTTGCAGCTTCAGGGAAACTCGGACTTCTGATGATCACCAGCATGTAAACAGGAAGACAGAGTCCAGCTTCAGATCATGACAGATTTTTCTGACTTCAGCTGATCAGAATTGTTTGAAAATTGTGGGTCATTTGGAATGAAAGTACTACCTATTTCGGTAGTACTTACAATCTGCAACTGCAATCTTCCTTTACTCCCAGTCAACTGAGGCAGTGGTACGACAGAAGTTCTACTTGTTCCTACTGTGGGAGCACTGAATTAGCAGACCAGCAAGCAACTTGTAGAAATACTAGCTGTGTTACTGTCCTTCAGCCCTCTAATACATGTACTTTTTGTTGCCCTTGTAACTGCATTTCCCACGTTACATAAGAGAAAACTCAAGAAGCTCACAACCACCTTTTCAACAAGCAGTACAAGTACTTGAAAGTCAGTTTTTAAAAGATTCATTCACCCTAATACCTTCTGCTGAGCTGAGAATTTTTCTATTAAGCTTCCTCCTGAGGAGGCTTCAGGAAGAACAGGAAAGGTCTGAGCACTTATGAACACAGATACCTACCAGCTGCTTGGGATTTAAAGGCTGACAGGTACAGACAGACCTAAGTTGTTCTGACTGTACTCAAAACTGGCCAGCTCTAGTCTGGAATGATACAGAAATTAACATACCAGCAGAAATCAACTCTCACCATTGCCAGGACAGATGTGAAAAGGCAACTGTAGTAAACTGTAAAGAAAAACACTATTTTATGTACCCAGCTCTTTTGTACTAATTCAGTAAACTACCGCTCATTCTTCTGAATTTTTAATTGTCTATGTCAACCTACAGTGTGCCACCAAAGCAAAAGAATGGTATACATGGAGATTTTAGAATAAAAGCAGTCACTCCCGATTTCCCATAACCAACAGCATAAGCATCTTAAAAATTCCTGCTCCACACAGGCAGATGTAGCTGCTTTTCCTCTTAAAAAAATACATATATAAATTAGTCCCAGAGAACTAAACACAATTCAGGATAAATTAGAAGGCATGAATGCAAACAGCCACTGCTGTTCTTGTATTGCATAAAACTTTCAGAGTCTGTATCTTCATTTTACAAATATGTAATTCTTAAAACAGCCTTGCAGTACCGCATCTGCAAAAAAAGAATCCTACAGAATTATCCTAATAGCCTTTCTGTAGTCTCAAAAAGTCATACCAAATTGAATGCTCCAATTCCAAGTTTTACTCCTCCTTCAAACTGGTAATAAGTTTCATTTTTGCTCTTGCTCCCCTGAGTCATCTGTAGCACCTGGTGACATTCCCTTTTGATACAGAAACAAAAAAGGAGGGAAGAGGAAATATGACTTAAAATTATATGAAGTATAATCATTATGACTACTGTAAATATTTTTTTTTAATAATTTTGGAGGCACTAAGTACAATTGCAACTGATTATAACAACATTGAAAGTGTTTTCTAATGGCTTACTTGTATATTTGGTAACTTGTCCTAATTTTGAGGCCGCCTTTGATAAAGTTGATCATATTTTCATCCTGGAAGAAAAATATTTAATTGAACAAGAATGTGCATTGAGCCATTATATATAACACATACACAAATATCTTCCAGCTACATTTAAATTTAATTATAACTTAACATTAGAAATATTAAGAGTGTTTTTCAGTTAGTAGACTCATGACACTGACATTAATACTTGATTTAAGTTGTCAGGGAAACATCTCTCTAATGCATGTTACAAATCCTAAAACTTAAGAGGGGCGTGAAAAAAAAAGTCAATTACTTTTAACAGAATTTCAAATGCATTTACATGAAACAAGAAAGGTCTCTACCAGATGGTGCTGTAGGAACCTTTTAGAAAGTTTTGAAATACTGATTCTCACATACAAGCAAGCCCACAAGCTGGCAGCAGACAAATGAATCCCTGAATAGATGAATTCTCATTGCTGATCTACAGTAATTTCCTATTAATGCATTATCCAGCATATGTGCTTACTAGCTCACCTAGCTTACTAGCTTACCACTACAAAAATCAAAGTAAAGTCACAATGTACTTAGTCATGAAAAATAAACTCCTGAAAAGCAAGGTGGTTAACAGTTCAACATGGCAGAAGTTTTTTCTCTTTGAATTCACACAGACGAGGAACATGTGCAGGCATTTCAGAAATGCACACTTATATAGGCAGGGACAGAATATATGGTATGGAAAATGAAAAAAAGGAAACACCTTCAAAACCATCAACCAAAGGAATTTCTGGCTTCCATGAAAGGGTCACCATTTCAAATGACCTCAACTGTTTTGTCTGAAAGACAAGAGTTTTACTGCAAGCGTTATTGCCGTTTCTTTCAAATGGTTAAATTTTCATTATCGTCATCATCCTCAGATGAATCAAGGTCAGCCAATGAATTAAGGATGAGAATTAAGGCGCATGAGAGCAATCAGCAGAGCAGGGTTATTACAGTCAACAGCAGTAGATCAATGACGTGATGGATAGTGAGGTGTTGCTTTAGAGCATACCCCTAAGGTGGGTTTTTTCCCATTTTAGACAGTCCTAAGCTTGCCTCCTTCAACAGCTGTTTAAAAAAAAATAAAATAGAAAATCACCCATAAAAAGAGGGTTTCTTCCATTTGATTAGTAAAGGAGAAAGTGAATTATAAGGAAGACTGGCATTACATTAGTAATATTTCCTGACAAAAGGCCAAAGTCTTGTATTAAGTCGTTTATGATGCTTTGACAAAATAACTTCTAAGTACCTGATCTTAGTATCTTTGTGCCCCACTTTTTCCTCATAATTTTTATCTGAAAAGTTTATCTAAAATATGTTAAACATTTGTAAAACAGTCACATATGAAAAAAAAATCTGACCAAAAATTGTTTTCAGGAATCAAGTTGCAAATCAAATTTGAAAACACTGCAGCATGAAGTCCCTGAACGACAAGCTAAACAAGAAGCACCAGACAGCATTAACCAGCAGATCTTTCTGTCAACTGAATTATTACCGCAGCAGTGTTAATGTATGCTCATTTTATAATCATTCATTACTATATTGTTCCTGACACTATGTTAAAAGCACATGGAGAATGAATTGGAGATGAGTGTGCACCAGCTGAAGTTTTGTTAGTTGGGAAACATTCTATCTTTTTCACATTAAAAATAAAAGACTGTCACTTTCAAAGAAGATGTTTTTAAACATCTTTTTAAACACGTGCTGGATACTGTCAGATGGGACACAAGTCATTTAAACATACCACCTGTATATGACTGCAATAAACCTTAAGTTTTTGGTTCCTGGGCATCAATAACATCTTTGGTTTTTCACATAAACAAAGAGAGGATTCTGCCCGATATCACAGCATTTACCATACTTTCAATCAATGCCATGAAGTAACCTTAATTCCCTAGGAAAGGGCTTGTTTTTAAACACTGTACCTATTGCGGGAACGATATTTTACAATTACTAAGATCTTCCCATTAAACTGCCACATAGAGATACAAAATAAACAATCTATTTTACCTGCACAAAGATGAGACCTGCTTTTTGGAGTAAACATTCAGCATAGCAGATTTCAGCATGCATTTCCTCTATGTAAGAAAGAAAAGTTATTTACTGTCAGCAAAGTTATGTCAATATTCTCTTTCTGGGGTCAATGGAACAAACAAAATGCAAATAAGATTCGGCTCCTGCTCTGATAACTGCTGAATAATAGCTGTTAACACTCAAATTTTCCCAATAGCAGTCCTCTATTTCACTTTTAAGACAAAACCTTTGATCTTGCCAGAGCACAACTCAGCCTAGGGCAAAAGCTGCTTGTCATTCTGGTGGATGATTTCCCTTAATTTCCATTGAACCCAAGCTTCAATATCAGCCTCCAGTAACTAGGTCTTCCAAACCTCCTTCCATGACTTGGAAAAAACTTTTACAGATGAATGGTAACACTCACTTTGGCTCAGGCTTTTCCTCAGTCCAGTAACACATTATTAACAGGTTTTCACCAACTTATGCTCAACAGACTGAAAGCCCTGGGCAGACTTTCTGTCCCCATGCAGCACGAAAGTACACTTGACTTAACACACGTGACATGAATTACTCTGCACCCATGCTGCAAGACCAGCCCACATGCACAAGGCTGCTGTATGTACAGTGCACATGTGGTGAATTTGATGTGTTCAGAATTAAAAAGGATTCTTTTGTGCCAGGTTAGGAAAAAAAAAAAAACATACTTGATTCTGCCTGAATCAGAAATAGGAGATCAGCATTTTCAGAGCCATGAACAATGTACTGATAACATTTCCCAAAACACCTTAATGCAAAACAGACAAGTACAAAACTTGTTAACGTAGTCAGGTTCCGATGCAACAAAGATAAGGACATACTCCACAGCATCAATGATTCTTAAACTTCTGGGAACTCTCTTAAGGAAAAATGAAAATTTCTCTTCAGTCCTACAATGGGTTGAGACAGGCATTCCTTAATTCATGCATGCTCAAAGCCAAAAGAAAATTTGGCTGAATCCCCCATTTTGAGAAGCTTTTCATTCAAATGAAAAAAACAACCAACCAACCAAACAATACCATAAAGGTCATTGCTTTGCTTTTTTTTTTTTTTTTTACTGTAAGACACTACTCAGGTTACAGAGTTGAGAATATTCATACACATTGGCGGGGTGCTTTTGAGCTTTTTCACTTTGTTATTTTAATTGTATTATAAACCACTTACCTTCACTCAACTGATCTACTGACTGTTTAGAAACTAGACTGGACAAGGATTCCACCACAGTGCTTCTTTTCCTGAATCTAAATCAGTTGTACACAAAAGAAACCCACACAGCATGAGTGACATTTCAACACAAACTTGAACTCAGTTATTTATAATTCTTAACTATTTCCTACCCGAATTTGTAGCCATTCTTAATAAAGTGAAGATTTGCCAATAGTTGCAATTCTTTGAGCAGTCTAATCACAGCCACTTGTATTGGTCTCTGCTCAGAAGCCTATCAAACCTTTATTTACATTCCAAGCATGCATTTATTTTAAGTGTACAACAGCTTCCATCTCACTTCCACCAACAAGCTGCAGAGGTCTCTCTGACTCTGGGCAAGCCACTTGTGAACTGGACTTCAAAGTCTTACAGAATCATAGAATAGTCAGGGTTATGAATCACTTTTTTTCCATTTCTTATATTTGCCGTTAGAATGAAAAATGAAAAGAAGCTGTTTTCAGCATAATAAAAACATAGATACTTCTATATTTTATGCCTGTTATGACACCAAAACATATTTTACTTTCAACAGATCTCAACTGTCCATGTTATAAATTGCTAGTTTATTTTAGTAAGGCATTCCAAAAATGAATTCATTACTGTTTACACAAATGATCCAGCCTTATGAAGAAGCTAAAGAAACTATTCTTCATTCAGAAAAGGAATGCACTGTGTAAACCAGGAAGTCATTCATTATAAATACTGAGCATTAACTTACCATTTGTTTACACTATTCTACTAATAGTCTATTAAGGCACATGTAGTTCTGGCAATTCGTCCCCTGTGAGTGATAACCTTTATCTCGCATTTTTATACCAGACTTTTGTGACAGACTAGGCCAGAGCATAGAAATTTGTATCCTGCAGAGATGGAGGCCCTTATTGAAACCATCTGAAGTACGAAAGAGGGATCTAATTTTCAGACATACTAAACAATACAGTTCAGATGGCACACCTGAAAAAGGGGCAGAAACTGCTGACCCTTTTTTTCTTCAGGCAGTATCTGATAATTTTGTCCCATCTCCTTTTCTTTTATTTGTCATTGCTAATGAAGTGATACTAAATGTCAAAACTAACAACATTTGGAGTTAATTACTTTGGAGACTATTCATGACAAGTTATGGCCTAATGAGAATGATGATGAACCAGTATAGTAGAATAAAACACTCAATTATGATTTTGTCAGAGGTTTGTTAAGCACTTCAGTGTTGACAATGCACTTCCTAAGTTGTTTATTTTTTAAAAGGAAAAAAAAAAGTTCTTAAAAACAACTTCTATTTTCTAGTCTATTTCATTTGTTGTTTCAGAAGCAAAAAGTTCAGATCATTCTTGATGGCAATAACAGCCTTTTAATTTTCAAGTAAACTGAACATATCTGTAGCGTTAATGAAAAAATTGCTTTGGTTTTAAAAGAAACCTCAACACGAGCTTAATCCTATTAGACTATTTGGTCTACCTTTGAGAACAACTTTAAAAGAAGAAGAAAAAAAAAAAAGGATGAAAGGGAAAATTCAAAATCCAGAGAGTTTGAATTGTTCAACTGTTGTGGTTTAAGCCCAACTGGTAACTCACCCATGACAAACTCAGTCACAAGCAGATAGAGATCAAGCAGTTCAACCATGTAGGGTCACCTTACATGTAGGTCTACATAGCCAATAAACCACTTAACTACCTTTTAGAGGCTATAAGCACTCTGACCCAACAAGTCTGTGGTTTCCACATATCCTTACCACGAATAACTGGATAGTGAGACCTACTCCACCTTTCTAAATTTAGATCATTATCACACCACCAACAGCCTGCTCTGAGAGTGTACTGATAGCTGGGATATCTTATAAGGAACAATTAGTGGATTAAGTACCTCACAGATGTTTATTGCTTGGGCTTACCTTTGGCAAGTTTGCAAAGCTTCCTTCATTGCAGAAATTCCCATTTGTATATCCTGCTGTTCAAAGGTCATAGCAGCTTGCATAACTAAAATAGTGCTGTACCCAAGGGCATGGTACATACTATCCTTAGACCTAGGGCAAACATATAAATCTTGTGCATTTAAACAAAACTTAAAATTATAATACAAAATCAAATGCTGAGATACTTGCATTAATTTGTGAAAAGACAGAAGAATAAAGCATGAATGTAATGGATATGAGAACATAATACCATCTCCACTAGGTGCTACATGTCTGCCTCCACAGGATACTGCTGCAGCAAGTTCTAAAGAATATCCAAACTGGGTTACATACATATTTGCAGTTATATACCTTTTATAGTACATTGGTGTATCTATTTAACTTAGTTAATTAAACCTTGACACACATAATCATTCTTCTGCATTCACTTTACAGAAGGACAATCCTTCTAACATTACTACTTTATCCAAAGACACAAAAATCTGCACTTATGTCATAGAAATGTCAGTATACACACACTCAGTCCTGCATAAAAGGCTACACTGAACCATCCTGGCTTTCACAATGTAATTACACAATTAAAAATTACTGGCAAGTGGTTATGGGAGGTCATATACTCAAACCTACCAGCTGCACGGGAACTACTGCCAATGTTATGTTAGGTGAACTCAGGTTTTGTGTAACCAAGTGTCAAGAAAATGAAGACTACCTAGCCCTCTGGCAGTCCCTCTGGTACTGTACGTTTTCCTAATGTCCAATCTGAACCTCCTAAACCTCAGCTTATGGTAACTGCCTCTTGTTCTACTATCTGGCAGTACACAGAAGGATGTCTCTTTACTTTCTTTCACTAACACAAGCTACAGATCCCTCTCACTGACACATCACAACATCAAACACATCTTTGAGAGACAGACAGGAGAACAGTGAACAGGATGCAGATTCCAGTCCTATTGCCTCACCATGCAGTCACAAGTATGCTAGGTTATCCTATCAACGTGGCATTATTTAGTTCCCTACATCTGCACTACCATGCTCCTCTTCTCAAATAAGCAAAGGCAACAGAGAAATAGGCAGAAAGATCAAAAGGTCGGCTTTAAGGTTAAACACTACTGTGACTCAAATGTAATATAATAAACAGAACAATTCAGTGCTTCATTAACAGGTTTTGTGATGGCCTTAAGGAGGAACTAGCACACAGCTAAAACCTAAAGATACTAAGAAATGCTTTTGGACAAAACTGAATAAACGAAAACTACTATCTTCAGAGGCCTTAAATTAATCTTCAGCTATCAGACAGCATACTTTTCACTATCTGCTTACAGACTTCAGCAAATAACAGGACCTCACCATGGCCGAAGTATTTCCAGGGCTTCAGAGAACTTATTGTTTAGAAATAAGTTCAGTGCCAATGAACACTCTTCCAGAGCACATTTGATATCCATCTTGGATGCCCTAAAAAAAGATTCTTAGTTTAGTCAAACTGTAAATAGAAACACAAAATCTAAGACTTTCCCCCTTATATAACACAGGTCTTTTATAGCCATTTTATTGCTCATTTTAAAAAAATCTAACTTTACAAAACCAAGTTGTTTACTTAATACTTTATCCAAAGATGGTGTGCCCTCCTTGCTAACCTAAGTGATGTTTATGGTTTTGTCCTCCTTTCTTTATCAGTCATATGCAATGGAGTAATTTTTACTGCTATATGTAACATAAACACTCGAAAATTATCCCTTGTCCAAGCTCTCAATTCTCTGTATTAATACAAATGCAGTTTCAAACTCTGTTTTCAAATCTAAATCTCAAGAAAGATGGCAAAATATTTTTGTCCAAGAAAGCAGCAAACAGACCTCACACTGCAAGCAACTATGCCAAAAATAGTCCTACCAGAAGCCTGCAGCTATGCTGAAAGCTTTCATTCTTCCTAATTCAGTTCAAGTAAAATCACTTGCACTTGCTTAAGAGGAAGCCACATAACAAAACTGCTGAAAAGACTTCAGAGCACTCACAAACTGCTTCATAAGCAGAACTGGTGACAAACTGGACATACATGATATTGACAAATAGCTAGAAGCTATACAGCCTTCACCATGCACAGCTGCATCTGGAAAAGATAAATCTGTCTACATCTTTAAAACAACAGGTTTAGGCTCTACAGTGGGCTTTATCCAACTAAGGTTAAGCAGTTGTAAGCAACAGATCACGTCAATGAGACAATTATTAAGTGCTGACCAAAACAGAACCCTGAAAGCAGAATTTAGTATGAGAAACGAGAGTGCAGCTGCTCTAAATCTGACAGTAACACACACACAAGAAACAAACAATGAAAAAGGGGGATGTGAAAATGTAACCATACAGAGGTTTATACAGACTCATCAACTTCCCATACCCTCCTACTCCCTCCATTATCCAAAAGCTTTAAAAACACTGGTTCTGGTTTTTGCATTGTTTGGGGGAGAAAACTGGGGTAAAGGCTAGATGACATCCCAAACCCCTTTTCAGCTTTACTTTCTGCAAAGTTTTAGTGGCAGGACTTGAAAAATTCACCTTCTGTAAAAATAAAAAAAATAAAATCTCTAACTCAAAACTTGGAAACTACTGGATATTTATTAATATATGTATACAGTTATTGAATATACCAAAGGGCAAATCCCACCCTTCATAATGAAGTAGTTAACAGCTCAACAGTTGAAATCAGGCAGTTTTACAATCAGACTGTTACAAACAATTTTACATACTTTTATTTTCTCCCACACTGGGATTCAACTTTATGCAATTTTATGTATGCAATTTTAAGATCTGTGCAATTTTATGTAGCAAAAACCTACAGCTCTCAAAAGCTGAAACTTTCTCAGCTCTGCTTCAAGTGTTCCTATTAGCCACTTGCTAAGCTTTCATGTCCTTCAACTGCAGAACACACTGCAGGAATTCTCAGTGCAACCTACACCCCTGATCTCCAGCTGTCCAATGGAAGCACCACTGTCACACCAGGAGACAAGGGGCACCATGGTGATCCACTCAATCAGAACAAGTCTCACCAGCAACACGACAGCGTCTTTTACCATGTGCACAGGGTTCCTGTCAGCCCATCACACCCCATGTTTTATCCAAATACCTAGCCCTAGGCGAGTGCCTGGGAAACAAACACTGCAACACAGCCCATGTTTGCCCTGCTGCAAAGGGTACAGCTACAGACACAAAGTGTTTATTAGCATGTACTGGTTTGTACTGTACAGCTACTGGAGAGCAGATTATTACATTTGTGCTCTCTTCATTGCTGCCCTATGTCTCCGACATATTGTCCTGTTGCCACTATCAGTTTATGTTCTCTCACTTAAATACCCTTAAGATAGGTATCTAAAATGCTTTTTCAAGCAACTCTTGAAAGGGGATTCAGGAGCTGAAAGACAGAAGAACTGTAGAAAAGGTTACCTTGAATCTACCTATATTTTCTACATTTTACACCACATATTTAGGACTCAACTACACATCGCTTTATTAACATTAGCTGGACTTGAATGTGCAAGCAGTACTTTCCATGAATATGGATTGCAGAATTTAGTTTCTGAACTTCTAAAAGCATATGTTGGCTTTTTTACAACACAGCCAAAATAATCAGCTTTATCTGATAAATAACATTTAATTCCCAGCACCTTGGTCTTGTACAGCTACTGTTCTTGCTAGCAAAAGTTTCACTGTGCTATAGTTACTGAAAATATTTGAAGCTTTTAGTGGGAGCAAAGCAAACCGGGGGGGGGGGGGGGGGGGGGGGGGGGGGGAGGGTGGAACGACCACTAAATCACGAAACTAGCAGTAATAATTTAGTTTTAGGATACCCAATTACACACATCTGGCAAACAAAATGAATGAAAGTATGTTATTCTAAAAATTGAGGGGTATATAAGACAGCATGGTATTTGGATGTTACAGATCAAGAAAACCAGATGCATCATATTTAAGAGAATACTTGTCCAGAAAATAAATACTTCAGCAAACAGCTGATGCTTAATACTTATGGAAGCTTCATCTGAAGAAGAATCTTTTAGAGGCATTTGCTTGCTTAAACTCAAATGAAAACCATTGAGGGTGTCAAACACTGTATGAACAGGCAGGGTAGCAAGAAAGTACCATATGTAGCAGCACTCTTCTTGAGTAATGTGCAGCTGTCTGCTGGAGTTTATGATGATCAAAAAGCATTAAAATGTATTATTCTCAGGCAGTTCTTGTCCTCTGCAGGAAGATGGCAAGTCAAATAGTCCTAATATACTGTCAAAATCTGACTATCACTGTCACTATTTAGAATGTTTCTATACTTCCTGAATTAGATCTTTTCCCTTATAGTAAAGAATATCTTCAATTAAAAAGCTCAATATTAAACTGTTTATGTTCTACCATACCAAAAAAGAGTAACTATTTTAAAATGCTTCTTACATAGACAGGATATGACTTCTTAATGGTAAACAGCAGCTGATCCTCACCAGAATATACTCCATAGCTCCATTTGCTTGGCTGGGAGGTTCAGGGTATTTTTAAATGCTGATCTACTTTAAGTATATTGACGCAGTGCATTCTCAAAGAACAGTGGTAATTCTGATGCTTTTTTGATGATGGAATGCCGCTTCCCCTCCCTGCCCCCTCCCTCCATATTGTGCAGGCACATCATGCTTTTTCCACATACGCGGTACTAAGCTCTGTGCCAGTGAGTACTGCCATGCATGCTTTGTGTAAAATAAACTCAAGCCTTCAACAGAGCCTGCTGGAGCTGGAATCCACTGTTTCCCAGGAACACTATCTCCCAGCCAAGACCAAAAGCTGTCAAACTACAGTATCAACAGTCACAGTTTACAGCTCACAGAGATATCATTAAATCATCACTTCGTGTTCACATCTTGCATGGCTTTATGTTCCAAAATGTACTTAAGGTCACCTTGGCTGTTCTTACTATTCGGGAAAGATCCAAAACATTTAGAAACTGCTACCACCATATCGTCAATCACTTGTTAAACGAAAATGGCCCAGACGCTTTGTGCTATTGTAGTACAAAGACTTTTTGTCCCTGGCACTCCTCTTTTTGCTGTTTTTAATTTTGAACTATGCCTCAGATTAGCAGTGTGTCACTAGAACAAGAACACTTCCATTCTTACTTCTGCCACACCCAACAGTCATGCTTTAAGAATAATGAAATTGGTAATGAACAGGTTCTAAGTTATTTATCCGTACCAATAATTGATTTTAATAGTTGAAATAGAAGTAAAATAGAGTAATCCATCAGAAAAAAAATAACTGAAAATAGTAACACCCCCACCCAAAAGGAAAGTTATGGACAGTACAATTGCCCACTACTTGCAGACTGATACCCACCCCATCCCCAAGCAGCAATTGGTGGCTCCTGGCCAACACCCCCCATTTTGTACTGGGCATGACATGCTGTAGTATGGAATACCCCTTTGGCTAGTTTGGGTCAGGTGTCCTGTCTCTGCTTCCTCCTGGCTTCTTGTGCCCCCCTCACTGGCAGAGCATGAAAGACTGAAAGAATCCTTGATCATGGTGAGTGCTACTGAGCAACAACTGGTTGGCTACTGAACAACACTGCACCAGCTACTGGGAAGAACATTAACACTATCCCAGCTGAAATCAGGACAGCTGTCAGACAGTAAACTTTAAGTAGAAAAAGCAAAACTAATGTTCCTGTCCATGGATAACAGGTAAGAAACATTTCTACCTCGTCTCTTTACAGAAACATCACTGTACTATGATTCTTGGTACCTACTTAATGTTCCTCAATAGAGACAGCGGTCTCCTGTCTCTGTGAAATGTTTCCAGGATGGCTCATCTCCTTATGAGCTCTTTGGAATGCAAGTGTCCTTGAAAAATCTATTATAGGACTGCATTTGGTCTTCTTTTTTTTTTCGTATGTGCAGCCAGCACCTACAAAGATTTGCATTTCCAGCCAGAAATTCACATTAAAAGTAACATATGTCTATGTGTATCCACTGTATCTGAGCAAGCATACACAAAACTCAACTATTAGTTCTGCTATCTGGAAATATCTTAAAATACTTTTCCTCATATTTTGAAAGCACAGTACTCTTCAACATTAAGTTAGCCATCTGAGAAAAAAAGTCTTTTTCAACTTAACACTCTCATCCATCACTCATATATGAGCCAATGGTAATGCTTCACTCTTCTGCTTAGTGATGTGCCAAAATTCGCTCTGGATCATTTCCTAAGAGACTTCATTACTTGCTATTACTTTCATTGATCATTTGTACAAACATCAAGTTGCAATCTCATCGGATAAATGACGAGACACTATGTAGGACTACTACCTACCTACCTGCCCCAGAGCAGCAGGTGGCACCACTCCTCATGACAACTAGAATCATAGAATAGTTAGGGTTGGAAAGGACCTTAAGGTCATCAAGTTCCAACCCCCCTGCCATGGGCAGGGACACCTCACACTAAACCATGTCATCAAAGGCTCTATCCAACCTGCCCTTGAACACCGCCAGGGATGGAGAGTTCACAACCTCCTTGGGCAACCTATTCCAGGGCCTCACCACCTTCATAGTACAGAAATTCTTCCTTATATCCAATCTAAACTTCCCCTGTTTAAGTTTTAACTCATTACCCCTTGTGCTGTCACTACAGTCTCCAATGAAGAGTCCATCCCCAGCATCCCTATAGCCCCCCTTCAGATACTGGAAAGCTGCTATGAGGTCTCCACGCAGCCTTCTCTTCTCCAGGCTGAACAGCCCCAACTTTCTCAGCCTGTCTTCATATGGGAGGTGCTCCAGTCTCCTGATCATCCTCGTGACCCTCCTCTGGACTTGTTCCAACAGTTCCATGTCCTTTTTATGTTGAGAACACCAGAACTGCACGCAGTACTCCAGGTGAGGTCTCACAAGAGCAGAGTAGAGGGGCAGGATCACCTCCTTCGAGCTGCTGGTCATGCTCCTTTTCATGCAGCCCAGCATACGGTTGGCTTTCTGGGCTGCAAGCACACACTGCAGCAGGCTCATGTTCATTTTCTCATCGACCAACACCCCCAAGTCCTTCTCCACAGGGCTGCTCTGAATCTCTTCTCTACCAACAATGCTATTACATGAAGCTAACACTAACATAAAAGAATCTTATTGCTAAATCCTACCCAAAATATTCTGTTAGGTCTACATTTTATGCTCAGAATAGTTCAGTAAAGGGTGGCTGGAGGCTTCCAAAGTCCTTATTACAATTTACGGACTTCCACACAGTGAACACTAGGAAACATTCATGAAAGCAAAGAGAGTAGCTTTATAGTTACGTTGGATTTTCTTCTTTTTACAAGAGACTACTTCTAAAACCCACAAGTATGGGTCTTCTCTTTGTCTTGTGTTTGTTTAAAATAAATATAAGTAGAGATATACCACTTTCAAGAACTATTTCTGAAACTAGGTTTGAATCTAAGGAACCCTCCTGAAAGCATAGCATGTATTATTCTCTCTGAGGTCTACTGACCTGAGTAAGAAACTGCACACACCCCTCACACCAACACTATGCTAGTGCTGGCATGTGCCTTTCAGTATCTTGCCGGCTACATACAGGATTCAGGGTCTGAAAAAGCAAGGTGCATGAGACATGCCTCCATGAGGCTGGATTTTCTTCTGTCTGTACACATGCTATGCATCCCTCCCATCTGGAAAACAATTCATAAAGGTGGAAATAAACCAAGTAACCTTTCTCACACTTAGATGTTTCTTTCCACTAACAGATCAAAGTGTGTTAAAACTTTAATGCTAACATGACCACAGTATTTTTAAATTGACAGTAACTTCCAGTTTACAAACCAAAAGGATCTCTGACCCAATGTGTTAGTTTAGAAATAATTAAGGAAAGATGTAAGACCATATGACCAACAGTTTCTTCTATCATACGCAAAACTTTCTGCAAACTCTTTCACCATTTCATCTAAAACCCAGGCTTCAACACCACTTTATATTCACACAACAGAAAAAACTTAAGCCGTATGTCTGAAAGTTTTAAATTATTTCCAACTTATATAAATCACTTCCTATCCTAGGCTACTAGAATTAATCTAGGAAGTCTATAATAAACACAGCTATGTGATCAGTATAGCAAACATGAGCTTTTTTACCCATACAGTAAACCCACTAGTCACAGTTTACCTCCATTAAAAATTTTGCACTCACAGAATCACAGAATCATTTACGTTGGAATACACGACTTCTTATGAGAAGCATAAATAAAATTGTGTAGTTTACATATCAGTGGAAATGTTACCACCTTATGGAAAGCATTGAAAATAATTTCATGCTGATGCAAGACTTTACTCCCCTGAAGGCATAGTGTCTTCACTGTTTCAGAACTTCACCAACACATACTGTAGTCTGTGTGCTAAACATTCGTCTAAGGAAACCCAATTGGCAGCAAAACTATCCAGTAATGTGCTAGCCAAATTTGCAAACAGGCAGAAAGAGTAAAAAAACTCACTGTTACGATCCGTTCAACAAGAGGCAATTTTTTTAAAAACAAGCAAACAAAAAGGATCAACAAACCTACCCGAAAACATGCAACAGACATACGCAACAACAGTCATTTAGCTTAAATGGTATTAGTTTACACAGCCTGGTATTTTGGCAAAACCATTAGGGTAACACACATTTTCATTTTTTCCTCTGGCAGGATCTTCTTGCACATTGTATTTAAAACACCTTCTACAGCAGACACATGCAAACAGCACTGCTCTTACCCAAGCTGTTCCTGGGTACTACTAGCTTTCACTTCAAGCTTGGAGACATTTATCCGCCCACATAACTGGTAAAAGCAGAGAATGGAAACACCACTCTACGAAGCAATTCAGATGATGAGGTTGCACCTTCCTACTCAGTGCTACCCAACTATGAGATATTAGCACTTAACCAGCTATTTGTAAACCTGTATCAGAAAAACACTGGCTTGTGATTACTATACCAAGAGATCTGCCGATAATATCCTTTGTATGATCAAGCAATCTCACCACTGGGCATTTTCCTTTTCTGTAACAGAGTTAGGCATTTTGGGTTTGTTGGTTTTTGGTTTGTGGGTTTTGTGTGTTGTTAGTTAAGAGGTTTTGTTTGTTTGCTCTTGTTTGGGATTTTTTTTTCACTAAATTCTTTCTTCTCCCTCATCTTACAGCTGTGACAGAAAAGCTGATGCAGAGCAAAAAGAAGAAACAGTAGCTAACTGATTTACACATTTGTAAAGACAAAACATCAAAACTTGTGTTTTTCAAAAGGAACGGCTGTAAGAAAAGGAGTTGAAGCTCTGAGCAAAACAGAGACAGTAATAAGGGAAGAGGTAACTGAGGGAAAAAAGAGTCAGTTCCCACTGTGAAAATCAACAATTACTAAAATGATCTACATGAATGTGAACTAATAATGACTTTACAGTTTTTAGTTCTACCTTAGAGTTGTCGTAAAAGTTCAAACTGACAGTTTTTCATAGACTACTACAATTTCACTAAGAGAGCATTTTAACTGGCCAATTATTATACCTTACCAGACACAATTACTCTAATGAGAAAGCAGACAGAAGGCAGATAAAGCTCTGCTCCTCACAGAACAGAAGCTGTGGTGGCAGGGAACTGCTGGCATGTTAGGAGGGGTGTTTGCCCTCTCTTTGACAAAAACAAATTCTAATTTTAGCTTTTATAAACTTCACAGATACATTTTTAGCTATAGGAGAAAACTGTTTTAGCAATTACTGATAACAGCACTAAAAACATTTGTAATACCGTCTTATGAATGAAATGCATTGAAACAGCCTCAAACACACTAAATACAAACAAAAACTCCTTCTTGAAAGTCTCATCTGAGCTTAAACTTTCAGTTCTTGGAACACCACCTGTGAAGAAACCAATAGGTTTATTTACCTTACATTGCGCATGTGAATCTTACTTGGTATCTCAAATTTTGGGGCCATGCACAGGACTCTTTTGTTCTAACCAGAAAGAAGCTCAGCACCTACAGTGCTGCTTCATAAAAATATATCAAAAGATATCAAATAAAAGAAAGCAATCAAAAGGTTTTGCTTCCGAATATTTACTTTATGTCCACCACTGAGGAGGCAGAGAAAGCCAATAAGCAACTTATTGCAAGTCAGGTGAGGAGAAACATCAGCAGGTTTATCTGATGCCAAGTTGTCCTGGGTTCAGCAGTAGCAGTCATTTTTCCCCTCCTTGGTAGCTGGTGCAGTGCAGTGTTTTGACTTTCGGCTTGGGAACAGAGCTGATAACAATGATGTTTTCGTTTGGCCAAGGACTTTGTGAGCCTCATGCTCTGCCAGGGAGGAGGGGAAGCCAGGAGGAAGCAGAGACAGGACACCTGACCCAAACTGACCAAAGAGGTATTCCATACCACAGCATGTCATGCCCAGGATGGAACTGGGAGTTACCCGGAAGGGCTGGGAGACTGTGGGGTTGGAGGAGATATCGGTCAGAGCTTGGTCGGGCTGGTGGGCGAGTTATCAGTCGGCTGGTGGTGAGGTGTTGTATTCTCTTCCCTTGTTATTTCCTTTATCATTGTTATCATTGGTGGTAGCAGTAGTGATTTGTGTTATACCTTAGTTACTAAACTGTTCTTATCTCAATCCGTGGGAGTTGCATTCTTTTCGATTCTCCTCTCTGTCCCTTCGGGAGTAGGGGGAGAGCAAGAAGGGGGGGAAAGTGAGTGAACAAGCTGTCTGACTGGGTTTAAACCACGACAATTCTTTTTGGGGCCCAACGTGGGGCACGAAGGGTTGAGATAACGACAGATCTGACCAGATTAATAGTCACTCGTCACAACGCTGATTTATTGGCTCTCAGAGTTGTTCCTCTTGATCTCACAGCTTCAGAATGTTGTAACTTACTTAGAGCCGGTATTTGCTGTGTTAGTGTTTATCAAGTGTGGGGCCTGGGCTAAGGTTCTTGTCTCACTGTGCTTTATGGCAATGGCTTGTAATACAGGGGGGCTCCAGCAGCAGGGCGGGACGGACGTGGCCGTGGACTTGTACCTGGCCGTCCGGCTGCTCTTCACCGGCCTGGCCCTCGCCTCCGTCTTCGTGAGGCCGCGGGGAGCCAAGGGGGAGCGGCCCCGGGAACCGGCGGCTGCTGAAGCGGCCCGGGAGAGCGGCCCCGGGGACCAAGCGGCGGCGGGAGCGGGGCCGGAGGCCGCGAGGGGACGGCTGCGGGTGGAGGAGGTCGGGGCGGTCGAGGAGAGGAAGGAGGCGGCTGCCGAGCAGCGGGAGAAGGCGGCGGAGGGGCCGAGCCCCGCGGAGGAGCCGAGCCCCGCGACCCCGAGAGCATTCCCCGGAAGCCGCCCGCGGAGCCCCAGGAGGATGCAGGAGACCACGCAGCACTTCCCAGCAAGGCAGAGGAGGAAGAGCTGGACTCAGGAAAAGAGAAGCTGGCGGTGGGAGAGCCGGCAAGCACAGCAGCTACACCAGCCCCAGTGACAAGTACAGCAGCATCGTTTGAGAGTTCTGAAGGTTTTGAATGGCCTTTGGGTATCCTTGGGACCTGCCTGCTGATTGTGATGGGGATCAGCATGTTGGCACACACACAGACTGTGTTCTACCCACCACCATTTTGTCTGATCTCAAAAGTTAAGCAGAGTCAGGTTTGGGTCTTGTCTGGGGTTAGACGACAATATAGGGGGACCAAGAGGTTTTCTCCAAGGCTGGACAGTCATGAGTGGCAGGGCGTGTGGGACAGTATGGGAAAGTATCTAGTCCACTGGGCCCCTCCAGTGCTTTGGAAGCATCGGAGATGGAAGGCAGCTGTATGGAGTCCCCAGCAGCAAGCTGCACAAACTGCTTAAGGGGACAGTAAATTATTTTGAGCCTGATGGGCCCATGGCACTTCAGGCCATCAGAGCAGAGATGCCACATAGAGAAGGACTCATGATCAAGGGGTGGACTTAGCAATGGACACTATTGCCCAGGTTATTCACAAGTGTGAACACTGCACACAGTCTCTCCTGTTCTGGAAGACTGTTACAAGAGATGGAGCCTGGCATCATGGACCAGATGGACTCAGCAGCTTTATAGCTACTGGTCCATGCACTTAGATAAGAGTGATGGTATATTGAAAATGTGGGACCTGAGCATGACGTGAATGGTATGGAATACGGGGTGGATAATGTCCTGGGTTCAGCACTAGCAGTCATTTTTCTCCTTGGTAGCTGGTGCAGTGCAGTGTTTTGACTTTCGGCTTGGGAACAGAGCTGATAACAATGATGTTTTCGTTTGGCCAAGGACTTTGTGAGCCTCATGCTCTGCCAGGGAGGAGGGGAAGCCGGGAGGAAGCAGAGACAGGACACCTGACCCAAACTGACCAAAGAGGTATTCCATACCACAGCACATCATGCCCAGGAGGTAACTGGGAGTTAGCCGGAAGGGCTGGGAGACTGTGGGGTTGGAGGAGGTATGGGTCGGTGCTTGGTCAGGCTGGGGGGGGGGCACGAGTTATCGTTCGGCTAGTGCTGAGGTGTTGTATTTTCTTCCCTTGTTATTTCCTTTATCATTATTATTATTGGTAGTAGCAGTAGTGCTTTGTGTTATACCTTAGTTACTAAACTCTTCTTATCTCAACCCGTGGGAGTTGCATTCTTTTCGATTCTCCTCTCTGTCTCTCCGGGAGTAGGGGGAGAGCAAGAAGGGGGGGGAAGTGAGTGAACAAGCTGTCTGACTGTGTTTAAACCACGACAAGTTCTTTAAGTCCAACAGTGAACTGCACTGCACATGCACAGCAACCAAGACACAAATTTTCCATTAATCAGCCATATTGTGGGAACAAGACACATTACAACCACCTAGGTTACTATTTACCTGCCTGAATATGCTCAATACAGTTTATCTGATCACCAAAATGATGGTAAAATTATCCTATTCAAGCATATCAAGGTACCGCAGCATGAATTTGATGCAGCACTGCAAAATATACATAATCATAACAAAAGTTGGCAAAACAATCAGATCACAGGTATTTAAAAGTGACCACAGTTAGAGAGAGGGTAAAGAACAAACCAAGCACTGTCAGTCTGCAGGCAAGAGAAAAACCTGCTTTACATTGTTCTGCTTTACATTAATGGAAATGCACAGGACTAGAAAAAGTTAGCATCAGATATTAACAGAACTCCGTGGTTCAACAGTATTTTTAGACCTACGGTTTAACATAAGATCTCTGTGAGTAAATGGAGAATTTACTATGTTTGACTACTCCTGATCAGACTACTAATTTATACAAATTAATCCAGATAAGGTCAATACAGGCAATACTGCACAAAAAAAAAATGAGCACCTGAGTATGCCAGGCAATACTGCCAAAACTTAATATACAATATGGATATATAGATAAATAGAGGGTCACACCACCATCAAGAAACACACAACAAAAACCAACAAACATTTCATATGTTAATCATTTCCCTTAGAAAGTAGGTCTAAATGCTGGCAAGAATATAGGTTGCAGAAGATCCTCCTGAAAAAGCTAGCATATATAAATAGTAATGATGGCTGACATTTTTACACAAAATGACTAAAAATTCCATGTACCTTGCTAGGGAAAAAAAACAAGAAATAAATCATGCAGCAAGCAGGACATCGGATCAGGCCAGATGTTTATGGGACTAACACTGCGTCACAAAAACACTGGCTTAGATCCAGAGAGACTATTAGAACAGTGTGATCCTAGTAAGACACTCTTGCTAAACTTCAAACCAATTTACTGCAATATATTTCACAGTGAACTTATGGCTAGAATGGAGACCTTAAATTACTAAAATCTCTAAAAGCACAGTGTATTGTACTTAACATGTAGTACTTAGAAATCACCAAACTGCATCATATGAAATAAGTTACTTATAAGTCCAAAATGATGTAAGCTCAAAGGGTTAAATCAGCACAGCTATGAAAAGACGACATACCCTATAAATGGAGGAAAAAATCCTGCAAGTTTGATCCTGTCCTTAAATTATCACATTTTAAAGAATGGCATCCCAAAATACACACCTTGCGGTGCTCTACATCCTACAGCATGCAAGCTGATTAAGCACTGACATCTGCAGAGAAGCTTCTGCTCTCTAAAAGCACTGTTCACCATTGCAAAGTGCAGAGGAAAAACATTTATTTAATAAACCCATTGTGAATATATATATTTTTTCCCTCCCCTTCAAAGAAATCATTCTAAAAAAAAGAAATTACTGCAGTTTAAGTGTCCAACATACCTGCCAAAGTAAATTTTCACAGATAAAAATCCATAAATCTGGCTACCACAACACTGATGATTTCAGGGACAAGCAGACAGAGATAATATACTTACAGGATTAATTCAGCTAACTTCGGGTATGTAAAAACAGTCCTTATGCAAACATAAGTGCTTCTTTCACTCTATTCTTTTTCCACTGCACACGCATTAAAAAAAAACCAAAACAAACCCCAAACCAAAAAAAAAAAAAAAAACCACCACAGAAGAAAAGCATAAAGAGAGAACTGATTCTGTTCTATTTCTCAATATCCATGAGGTCTCATTAACCAGTTATCAAGCAAAAAGAATAGAAGGACAAAAGTTCAAGAGCCAGCAGCTGGCATCACAGGCACTCTCCATAGCCGAATTCAAAAGAAATGTCAGTTAGAGTGGCAGCAGCTACAGTCAGTGCTGGAAGCTGATGCCTCTGCGGGAAGAGGATGCTGGGAGATTTTCCCAGTCTGTGCTGCAGCCCAATTCTAATCCATCACTCCTAACTGCAAGGAGGAAATGGAGACATGAGTAATGCAAAGCGATTTATATTTAAAGGCAAAAAAGGGAATTACCTCAGTATTTCCTGAGTATGTATTTATATGTATATAATAAGAAAAGATGCTACAAGTAAAGTCAGACAGAAAAGGTATCCTAATGCAACTGCAGTGAAAATAGATCAAACATACAAGAATTGGTAGCAAATAGCACTGAAGAAAACTACCTCATCTTTAATTTTCATTATTTGACAGTACTCAAATCAATATTTTTTTATTGACCCTTTGACATTTTTCCCCAGAAGTCCAAATTTTTAGGTAGAGTCCCACAACCAAAATAAGTGGCACAGAGAGGCAGCTAATAAACAGTTATATTCATGAATATCATGAAGATAAGCAGGAGAAAGTAGGAATCAGAATCAAAGCAGCTACAACAGAGATAGCTCCACCCCCTTGCTCTAATCTCTCCAGATGATATGGGAAAGCTCAGCAGGAGAAAAATAAACTCTCCTCCACCATTACCTTTGAAAACTATTCTTAAAAGCTGTACCACCTGGGCTAATAGTACCTATTCCCAGCTATGTTTCCTGTCTTGAACTGAGATTTACTCACAAAAATGCCTCAGAGAAACACAAATGCCTTTAAAACACAATGCAGGTAACTACAGATTTACCCCTTTCAGATGGGTGCTAAGTAATAAAAGCAGTAATACTTCAAATCAATCTATTTAAATGACTGACTTGAAAACACAAGTAAGTATGCAACACACTAGGAAAGAGTTGCACAATATTTACTAAAACACCTGAGGAAAATACGGGCTATGATCAGGTAAGACTGGCTCTGCAGGACCGAGATGGACAGCTGTAACTTACAGAGAGCAACTTTAAAATGAGGATGTTTCTACCTCTTCCCTGAAACTGTTCCTGATAGTGTTGAAGGAGTTCAGAGACATCAGAGTTCTCCATTACATGATTTGGAAGCAATACTTAAGTGTATTGTCACTTATTATAATATAATATGTTAATAACATTTGGGGCAGGGAGACTCAAAGTGTCAGGTGGAATTTCACCTGACAAATTTATATTTGTGCAATATAAAAACTTGCACAATGTAGCCTGAAGACTTCTATTCAAATATAAACACATAGAAAAATCTTACATCAGAGGCAAAAGGTGTAGTTGCAATAAACACGAAAGAGTTAGTAATGACACAATTATTGTTCACTCAAACCTCCTCAAATTTAAACAGTGTATAATCCAAGTTATAATCCAAGAACTGTCTGGGGTACAGAAAGATTACATCTGGCTGCTGTCACACTACTGCTGTTCCAAAGCCTGAGACTGACAATATGAAGTAGCTATTCTGTCATATTTATGTAGCTATGAAAGTATTATTTAATAGATATAAAAATCACCTTTACTGGACCTTTTTTTCCCTTGACCTTGAAGTCCAAACATAAGAAAATAAAACTTCCATCATTTGGATTGTCATAGCTGTTTCTCGCCATCTTAAGACAATGTCAGAATCCAAGTTCAAAGTTACAGAGACATGCAGTGTTCTGAAAAGTTTCCAGCACCCGGAATTCAAATTTGAATTTAGGACTACTTCCTCAGATGCTCCATTTCATTCACTGACAAAATACACACATGTGCAGGTATAACTGAAATCTTAACTACACTTCTGAGATTACACTGATAACCTGCTCTAACTTCCTTAAACGCTTCTGGCCCTTAATCTATCACCCCAGTAATACCACATAGAGCTGCTTTGGTAGGATCAAGGATTAACAGTATCCAGCTTTGGGTAGGAAAAAGAGAATGCAAAAAAGGAATGATAATATAGCAATGAAATATGCCTCTTTCTGCTGATACTGATAAAGAAAATACTAAGAATTCAGTTATTCATCAAAATCACCTGCCTGCTTTTCTACAGAATTCTAGCTTCCATCTTCTTAATATTTATTTTTATATTTATTTTTTTTAAAACATGTTTAAATGAGAACTCACCATCTTTTCAACGATGCCATAATTCTATGTCTGGTATCAGAAATTTCTATGCAAACAGCGCAACATGAAGACTACCTCTGCATGCGAACTGTTTGTAGCGTCAGATAAACTACTACGTTTCTTCCCAAAGACAACTACAGAGCATCTCCTGTAGACATACAGAAGCAGCTACCACAATACAGCATTCTTACTGTATTTACTGTAATTACTCTAAATGTTGTTTTTCATTTGTAGAAGCTTCTGATAACGGGGTGGTAACTGAAAACACCATCTTGCCTTTACCTCAAGATTGCATGGCAAGCAGTACCATGGAAAAGTGCAATATAACCTGATGGTAACTTATTCCTGTCACATACAGATGACATTTTTAGGAACAGCATGTAAAATGAGATGGGAGAAAATCCAAATACAATTAAAATTTCATAAAAGTTCATAACAAATTGAGAACTTCAGAGAAAAAAAAATAGAGAAATCAAAATAGCAGTGACAAGGTCTGTACATGCTAGGCATAATATTGTGACAGTTAAAAATTGTTGAGAACTCAAACTTCTTTTAATCATCTTCCTGTAAAACCAAAGAAGAGATAATTTACAAAATTATACTCTGGCAACAGAAAACATGGATCTCTGCATTATACAGAAAGAAATTCTGAATAATCTGGTGAAAAAATAAGATAGCAGAAATATATAGAGGAAAAAAAGTCACAGAAGTTGAGATTTATTCAGTAAGATCAGCACTTAAGTTCACAGTTATTCCACAGTAAGATTGTGATGAAGCATTTTTGCTTCAGCACTGATGAAGAACTAAAGAACACAAATCTGTTCTGCCCATGTATGGTTTCAAACCTGTAGATGTTTGGTAGGTAACAGCCTTACATTATCTTGTGAAACAAACCTGGCCAAAACTCAAAGCAAACAGATGCTCCAGTGAAAATATGAGGAAATATTTGGTTAAAAGTAGCTTTTCACCAGAACTTCTTGGCAGATGCTTCAATTTCCAGAACAGAAAGAACATTTGTCTCCAAATACTCAGTTCCTTTTACAGCAGAATATGCAAATCTTAACCAGTTTTGAGTTAACATAACCATGTAATGGCAAATTTACTTTCACATATAAACATAGAATGGATATATCAAAAGTCATCATCAAGCCAGTACTTTGAAAGCTTAGTAACCCTCTGGCACAGAAAACACTAGGTGAAATGGTGCCTTTGCTATAAGCAAAATGGCAGGCCAATCTATTGTAATACTCTTTCTTTGGCTATAGCACCAGTGAGTAAAGAACTGCATTTACACATGGAACACTGTTTAATCGACCCTCCCTATTTCTACAAAACAATTATTTTGGGCTCATTACAAAAACTGTTTTGGACTTGCTGTGTATACCTACAGTAGCCACCACCAGCAGAAGATCACAAAAGAGTCTAGATAAAGAATCTAATCCATTTAGACTATCTGAGCAAAGAATAATTTCCTCCTGGATCTGCCCTCAGATACAACAGCCAGCACTAGAGATTTAATGAAGGATTTTACCCTATTAAGATAAATCATTGCCCTTTTAACATCTAACCTCCACAACCTGGTATCTACAGTTAGGCAACAATATTTAAGGAATAAACCCAGTTAAAGCCAAATTAGATTAGCAAAACCATTTCCTAGCATTTACATTTCCTAGCACATACAGAGTAATAGTATTCTATGTATTTGACACGAAGAGTTGTGTATGAAATACTATAAAGATGTGGTTCCCAGACATTTTTTCCAAATTCTCTATACCAACAAGTTGACTTGACAGAATTTGAACCAGCTCTGATCTCATAAGCAACACTAAGAACCTTTGTAGACACAACTCTCTATAAAAAGGTGGATTTTAGTAAAAGTCAGTTGGGTATAACAAAAATGCAATAACCCACTCAAACAAATGCCAGGTATATCATCACAGAGCTAAAACAATGCCTGTTTCTTATGCAAAATAAAAGACATTGAGACATTGATACATATGAAAATTTTAAGACAAATATTATCAACAGCAGAATTAAAAAATAAAATCAGACACAGCTTCCCAAAAGGTTGAACCTCTGATAATTCATTGTTTCAGTGTAGTAATGTTTCAAAATTTCTACTACTATATTATCAGTAAAAGAAACTACCATTAATTCTAGATGGGAAAAGGTCAGGCATTAGATCAGGAATAGGCTTCCTCTCAGGTAAACTTCCAGTGTCATTTGAAAACTCCAACCAAAGAGTTTCAAGAAAGGTAAGACTGAAGACTTCCACAAAATGTTCCAAGGCTTTTTACAGTTCTTTAGGCACTTTTTTCTTAGTCTAATGAAGTGAAGAATCCTACCCAGATATAAAAGAATACACATATTTCTATATAATTCCTGTAACTAGCAAAGTTGCTAATTGTCAAAACTCAAAGCAAGTCAGCAGCAGCAAATATTCCAGCTGAGATATCCCATTCCTATTGCTCAAAGATTCACAGACTGAACTGCCCCTCTATTTTCAAAAGAAACAACATACACAATTATGCCAACTGCCCACTCATGTCTCATCATGCTCTTAATACTGGCAAGCTTCAATCAGCCAAATTTGACAGAGAGGCAGTGGACTCAAGAAGTAGTAAAAGAAATATCTAGATAGTGCAGAAATACCTACTGCGTACTTACTGCAGGAAAGGCTACAGTGTAATATTTAGCTTTCTCTTTGTTGGCTTGCTGAAAAAAGCAAGCTACCTCTTGACCATGCAGGAGTTAAGGAGGATGCAGATGCAGCTAGATGAAAGGAGAGGTAAGTAGGTCATGAGGACATGATGGTCTTGCATGATGAATGTGTGATCCAGTTTTTCCACTAACACTGAGCTATTGTTTTTTTACCTCGCAAAATCATCTAGAGCTGTCAGTATACAACTAACAGTTACTAAATCTTCTATTTTTAATTCTTTGCAGCTTCCACATTCATTGACAAATATTTCATCACATCTATCAACCTAATTACACTTTTATTTCCCAACTCCTGGGGACCTTAACTGTTCTAGAAAATGTGAGTAGCATCAATGCATATAAAAGTATACTTCCCTAGAACAGCGTGCATGCTGTATTTTGTCGCTGTTTAAATAGCTTTAATAAAAAACATACAAATTCTTAAAAACTCTACTTACATGGGGATATTTTCATAGGCATCTTCAAAGTTTTCCTGCAAAAGAAAAAAAAACAAAACAAAACTGTTTCAATCAAAGGTACATTTGTTTTGGAACTCTTTCTGTGACACAGCAGAAAGTTACCATTACCAGATGGCACTTAATTCTGCAACATACAGTAATAATCAGAATATTCAATCTGTTGACTTTTTGTAATGCTTTCAGCGCAAATTATTACTGAAACAGTAATACCCTTCCTGTACCTACTAAATCAGACTACAGTTAAGTTAAACCAAAGACCTCTTCCTTTTCAGGCTTAAAAACTTTCACCATGTACATCAAAGAAGGCAATCAATAGAGATTTATGCCTCAGGAATATGTACAGCACACCTGATGTATCCAGGATGCTCTAGCTGACCAGGATACCCATAAACAAACAAACAAAAGAAAAAGGTAAAAAAAAAAGTGTTCTAAGCATACAGCCAAAATGCAAGTTGACCATACTCTGGTCATATAGTAGGTTCAGGATGCATTACAGATCAAGTGCAAATTCAGCCAGCTCACACACTAGTAGCCGTTAATGAATAGCTTGGTCCACACATTCAGAGGATGTCTCTCTCCACCTAGATTCAAGCCTTTTTCCACCTAGGTTGAATTTCAAATTAAAATAAAGGAAGAGACACACAAACATGAAAATGGTCAGAATGGTTCAGTTCACTGGTCATCAACTGCTGTATTCAGTTTCCAAGACTGATCTGTACAAGTGTGTGGCACAGAACACAGCAAACAGCCCTCCATCCTACATCCTTCCCACTCCACACCTGCCAGGGTTTGGCAGCTTGGGGAATTCCACACCCTGAGGTGCTTGATGTACTTGTTCACCTGGTGATTTGCAGTTGATGTCTGTTCCAAGTACCAGTCCAGTCTACCCTTTCCCATGTAGACTTTTTTTAATTCATGAAGTCATAACCTTAGTAAGGAATTTCCCAAGTCTGACACCCATTTTGTATAAAATAATGATTTCTATTCAAACCTTGCTCCCACTACTGTTAACAGTCCTTAGTTTTTAACCTGAAAAGACGGTGAAGAATCAATTCCTACCTGCTCTTTTGTTGACACTTACAATTTTGAAAACCTTTGTTATCTCATCCAAATCTTTTCCAAACCAAAGACTGCTACCTTACCTTTACTTACAGAAAGTATTTCCTACTTATGACTGTCCTTTCAGCTCTTTTGGTCAGAAAAACAGGAAGCTTGATGGAGTAGACTGTTATGATTTTTTTCACATATCCCAGGAATAACAATGACTTGATGTGGCAAGGAGTAAGAAAAATACCTGGCAAATACTGTGCGAGATGCTCATGTAACCACTGACACTAATGAAAGAAACAACTTAAGTGCCTTACACCAAGGCTGTCCACTCAGTTAAGACAATGCACACTCAGAACATTGTTATACTCACTGGCATTGAGGTGGAGGATTAGTATTTTAGTGGTATTTACCTTAAGCATGATAACATGAGTTTGAAGCTAGCATTCAGTAACACTTCAGAAAACAGACATATGCTTCCTGAAGAGCGAGATCTCGGCAAAATCACAGGACAAATTCAGCAATAAACTATGTGACTGAGATACATCCTCTAGAAAAAGATTACTTGCATTTTTAATGGAGGAAAAATCTCCATTCAGAAGAAAAAACAAACTGTTGGAAAAGGAAGGACTTTTATCATCCCTCACAGATAGAATATGCTACTACATCAGTTCTGAACCACTGCAATTGCATATTCTTCACTGCCTGCAGCTGCCACATATAAATGTATTTAAAGAAATGCTATTAATAGACTGTCCAAATGCTCTCTTTAAACTAAGTTTACCAGTCAACAATACTACAGTACAAGAACAAGACCTACTGTAAAGTAATTAACTAGGTAGTCAACTTCGATCAGACTCCATTATATTGTTTTCTTCTGAGGAGAGCTGAACTGAGTTTCAAAAAGCTGAACAGAAACCAACAGGAACAACCTGATACCCATGTCTCACCCTAGACACTAATCTGAGTCTTCTAATGAAGTGCTTCTCTGAAGACTGTTTCCTCCTTGAGCCACTTCTAGAGACAAGAGAAGAAATTCAGCAAAATAAATAAAAACAGAGCATCCCGACATGTAGGAAGTCAAGGAAGAGGGCCAGGAGACCTGCGTGGCTAAATAGGGAATTGCTGGGTATGCTCAAGTGGAAGAGGAGAGTTTACAGGTCATGGAAGGAGGGGCTGGCCACTTGGGAAGAATATAAGGCTGCTGCTAGAGGATGTAGGAAGGCAGCTAGGATGACTAAGGCCTCCTTAGAATTAAACCTGGCGAGAAGGGTCAAGGACAGCAAAAAGAGCTTTTTCAAATACATGGCAGATAAAACTAACACCAGAGGCAATGTAGGCCCACTGATGAACGGGATGGGTGCCCTGGTGACAGAAGATACAGAGATGGCAGAGTTACTGAATGCCTTCTTTGTCTACTCTGCTGCAGGCAGTCCTGAAGAGCCCTGTACCCCTGAGACCTTAGATGAAGTCAGGTCGAAGGAGCGGTTTGCCTTAGTTGACGAGGAATGGGTTAGAGACCAGTTGAGCAATCTGGACATCCATAAATCCATGGGTCCAGATGGGATGCACCCGCGGGTGCTGAGGGAACTGGCGGAAGTCATTGCTAGACCACTCTCCATCATCTTTACCAAGTCTTGGGAAACGGGAGAGGTGCCTGAGGACTGGAGGAAAGCAAATGTCACTCCAGTCTTCAA
The DNA here is from genome assembly GCF_033815535.1 of Pezoporus flaviventris. Taxonomy (NCBI): domain Eukaryota; kingdom Metazoa; phylum Chordata; class Aves; order Psittaciformes; family Psittacidae; genus Pezoporus; species Pezoporus flaviventris. The sequence continues at coordinate 717,732 of NW_026892760.1, forward strand.
AAAGGGCAAGAAGGAGGACCCGGGTAACTACAGACCGGTCAGCCTCACCTCCATCCCTGGGAAAGTGATGGAACACCTTATCCTTGGTGCCATCTTAAGGCATATCAAGGATAAGAGGGTTATCAGGGGCAGTCAGCATGGCTTCACCAAGGGGAAATCATGCTTGACCAATCTCTTAGCCTTTTATGAGGAAATAACACAGTGGATGGATGATGGCAGAGCGGTGGATGTGGTCTACCTTGACTTCAGCAAAGCATTTGACACAGTCTCCCACAGCATCCTCACAGATAAATTGAGGAAGTGTGGACTGGATGATCAGGTAGTGAGGTGGACTGCGAACTGGCTGAAGGAGAGAAGCCAGAAAGTTGTAGTCTATGGGGCGGAGTCTAGTTGGAGGCCTGTAACTAGTGGAGTGCCTTAAGGGTCAGTACTGGGACCGGTATTATTTAATATATTCATCAATGATTTAGATGTGGGAATTGAGTGTACTATCAGCAAGTTTGCTGATGACACTAAGCTGGGAGGAGTGGCTGACACGCCAGAAGGCTGTGCTGCCATCCAGCGAGACCTGGACAGGCTGGAGAGTTGGGCAGGGAATAACTTGATGAAATAGAACAAGGGAAAGTGTAGAGTCCTGCATCTGGGCAGGAACAACCCCAGGTTCCAGTATAGGTTGGGGAACGACCTGTTAGAGAGCAGTGTAGGGCAGAGGGACCTGGGGGTCCTAGTGGACGACAGGATGACCATGAGCCAACACTGTGCCCTTGTGGCTAAGAAGGCCAATGGCACCCTGGGGTGTATTAGAAGGGGGGTGGTTAGTAGGTCGAGAGAGGTCCTCCTTCCCCTCTACTCTGCCCTGGTGAGACCACATCTGGAATATTGTGTCCAGTTCTGGGCCCCTCAGTTCAAGAAGGACAGGGACCTGCTGGAGAGAGTCCAGCGCAGGGCAACAAAGATGATTAAGGGAGTGGAGCATCTCCCTTATGAGGAAAGACTGAAGGAGCTGGGTCTCTATGGTTTAGAGGAGACTAAGGGGTGACCTTATAAGTGTCTATAAATATATAAACGGGGAGTGTCACGAGGATGGAGCCAGGCTCTACTCAGTGGCAAACAATGATAGGACAAGGGGTAATGGGTACAAACTGGAACACAAGAGGTTCCACTTAAACTTGAGAAGAAACTTCTCAGTGAGGGTGACGGAACACTGGAACAGGCTGCCCAGGGAGGTTGTGGAGTCTCATTCCCTGGAGACATTCAAATCCCACCTGGACACATTCCTGTGTAACATTATCTAGATGTTCCTGCTCCGGCAGGGGGATTGGACTAGATGATCTTTTGAGGTCCCCTCCAACCTCTAGCATACTGTGATACTGTGAAAACACCCTGACAGCTTTTTGACACAACTCCATTTTAACTAACAGAACAAACTTGACAAGCAAAAGTCAAGGTACTTTTAACTGTCAGGTACTTGTAAAGAAATGTTAACAATCAGAAGTTTACACTCTTACAAACCTGAAAGCAGCAGCTATGTGCAAGAATGGGAAAGAATATGAAATCTGTCTAGATAAGGATCTGATAGCTCCTGTGCCTGGCTCCTACTGACTTTTGTTCCATGCTATTCACAATGGTCTAATGTATGTCTAAACATGTAAAAGGACAAAGTGCAACCTTGGTGTTTATTTCCACATACCAAAGCACAAGGAATAATCACAGCCTCTCAACAGATTAAAGGAACCTAAAACGAAGATCACTGAAGGCAACATCTTGTATGCTTAACAAAACAAAACAACAAAAAAAAAAACACAAACCGAAACAAACAAAAAACCAAACACACACACAAAAAAAAAACACACACCCACACCAGACAAAAAAAGCACAATTCTTCAGTTTTTCTGAAGTTCCCTGTGCCTTCCCATTCCCACTGCATGCAAAACAGGTATTAGAAGTCATCCAGTTTGACATCTTCTTCTCCTTTCCTTTACTGCCTCACACAAGTTTATAGTTGGCTCTACAGACCCTCACAGATTCCCTCCATATTGAAGAAAGCTGAAGGCACTATGTGAGAAGCACAGCCACTTTCTACTCTATTCCATGCCTATTAGAGCAAAAAAGTCACATTGTCCTAAAGTGTAAAGGAAAGGACTGCAACAAAAGTACCAGAAAAGCTCCTCCTACATCAAGTTCTGGGATTCATCATGTTCCTACCAAGATACAAAAGGTTTCAGAAGAACTCAGAAGATACTAACTTTTCTCCAGTAGTCTGTTAAAATTTACCTGTAAACTAAGCCTATTTGAGAAAAAAAAAATTAATAGTGAGGGGTTACATAAAATACAGAATGTTGTGAACGGTTCAAGCTTTATACAATATACAAACGTGTACTGGTCCAGCTGTATATTATCTACATAATATATATTATATCAATTAGAAATAAAGTGATTGATAACGTTACCCATTCCTCAGAGTACAGAAGCAGCCCAAAACTAAACATGGACAGACATATTCTTGCACATTTGGTTAGAGCCTAGCAAAGTTTCCATCTACAGTTGCTCATCCCAACACTGCAGCTCCCACCTGATATAGATGAAATGACATAACCAAGTTCCAGAGATGCTTGCTTGTTTCAGTCTACAGCAAAGAAGATTACTTAATTCAAGCTACATAGTTTTACTTAGTACTCATGACAAGCTGCACACAAACTCCTTCAAGCCCAAAGTTGCGTGTAACCTGATCAGCTCTTTTGTAACCTCTACACTTCAGCGGTGTTAGCATAGGAATGCAATTTCCTTTATTTACATGGCTGGAGAGACTTCACAGAGAGCAAGTTTAATAGAGTCCTTCTTTCATTTCCTTTACCTGACCTGGGTCCATCCTGCACCAATTCCCAAAGGTCTTGCTCCATCATGCCCTTGTTACAACAGCCACACACATTCAGCAGAAATCTTCACGGAAATACAAACTGCAAAAAGGGCAACACAGCCTTCCCCCCCCCCCCAACCCGATATTCCACTCAGAAAAAGAATTAACAGCCATGTTTAACAGCCATGTTTAAAACAACCATGTCTCTCAGTACATAATGCCAGCTAATGCTGCTATCCAGATTTTTATTGTACCTTTTCCAGAGAAACACATCAATCCAAGAATTTTAAAAGCATGATCGTAAGTAAAGCTGCCACTAGATGGCATGGCATAAACTGATTCAGACTTTTCCACAAAGTTGGGGAAAAAACACTGGCATAGGATTTGACTAAATAAAGCTGTCATAAAATTATTTCTCTTGAATTACATTAGCTTAATTTTTTTAACTCTTGTACATTGTACAATAAAAAGATTTCACGTCTTTTCAATGCCTCATTTTCAAAACGTGAGCAGGTTTAAAAAGAACTAAGCTTAAAGATACTCATGTTTTGCAAATCCAGGAAAGTCAAAGACAGACACTTCTGTGGAGACACTTACAGTGTATTAATGCAGAAAAATTGACCAGAGTTCCTGTACTCTTTAGCACTGAGAGCAGAAACCATTTGAAGATCACAATTCACCTATAAAGCCTCTTGAAAAACAACACGTGAGTTGACACCCTTAAACTACCATAGGCCATTTATCAGTGACTGTACTTTTGTTCTAATAAACTCATAGAAAGTGGAAACAATTGCAGCTTGATTATGACAGAAATCATAGCATCAAAAGTGAACTCTCCTTTCTTCCACATTCATTGTAAGTCATTTAAGTAACTTCGAAAAGAGTTACATCCTGTAACTCTTTGTAAATCACTACCTTAAGTAATTATTTTGTCAAACTAAGTGTTCAAACACTGGTTCTTTTCCAAGTGATGTAGGCAAACATGGACAATCTAAACTACCCCTTTGAAATCCAGATTTATGACAAGGTAGGGTTAACAAGTTATTAACCACCTAGATACTCTCAACTGAGCTGGCAAATGAAGTTGTGAAGCCGCTGGCCATCATATTTGAGAAACTGTGGCAGTCATGGGAAGTTCCCGACGACTGGAAAAAGGGAAATATAACCCCCATTTTCAAGAAGGGGAAAATGGATGACCCAGGGAATTACAGACCAGTCAGTCTCACCTCTGTGCCTGGCAAAATCTTGGAGCAGATTCTCCTGGAAGGCATGCTAAGGCACATTAAAATCAACAAGGTGCTTGGTGGCAGCCAGCATGGCTTCACTAAGGGGAAATCCTGCCTGACCAATTTGGTGGCCTTCTATGATGGGGCTACAGAACTGATGGACAGGGCTAGAGCAGTTTATGTCATCTACCTGGACTTGTGCAAAGCATTCGACACCGTCCCACACAACATCCTTGTCTCTAAATTGGAGAAACATCAATTTGATGGATGGACCACTCAGTGGATAAAGAACTGGCTGGATGGCCGCATGCAAAGAGTTGTGGTCAATGGCTCAGTGTCTGGCTGGAGACCTGTAACGAGTGGTGTCCCTCAGGGATCGGTGTTGGGACCAGTCTTGTTTAACATCTTCGTCGCTGACATGGACAGTGGGATTGAGTGTGCCCTCAGCAAGTTTGCCGATGACATCAAGCTGTGTGGTTTGGTTGATACCCTGGAGGGAAGGAATGCCATCCAGAGGGACCTTGACACACTTGTGAGGTGGGCTGATGCCAACCTCATGAAGTTTAACCATGCCAAGTGCAAGATCCTACACCTGGGTCGGAGAAATCCCAGGCACAGCTACAGGCTGGGGAGAGAAGAGATTCAGAGCAGCCCTGTGGAGAAGGACTTGGGGGTGCTGGTCGATGAGAAAATGAACATGAGCCGGCTTCAGTGTGCGCTTGCAGCCCAGAAAGCCAACCGTATGCTGGGCTGCATTAAAAGGAGCGTGACCAGCAGCTCGAAGGAGGTGATCCTGCCCCTCTACTCTGCTCTTGTGAGACCTCACCTGGAGTATTGTGTGCAGTTCTGGTGTCCTCAACATAAAAAGGACATGGAACTGTTGGAACAAGTCCAGAGAAGGGCCATGAGGATGATCAATGGACTGGAGCACCTCCCGTATGAAGACAGGCTGAGGAAGTTGGAGCTGTTCAGCCTGGAGAAGAGAAGGCTGCATGGAGACCTCATAGCAGCCTTCCAGTATCTGAAGGGGGCCTATAGGGATGCTGGAGACGGACTCTTCATTAAAGACTGTAGTAACAGGACAAGGGGTAATGGGTTAAAACTTAAACAGGGGAAGTTTAGGTTGGATATAAGAAGGAAATTCTTTCCTGTTAGGGTGGTGAGGCACTGGAATGGGTTGCCCAGGGAGGTTGTGAATGCTCCATCCCTGGCAGTGTTCAAGGCCAGGTTGGACGAGGCCTTGGGTGATATGATTTAGCATTGGGTGTCTCTGCCCACGGCAGGGGGTTAGAACTAGATGATCTTAAGGTCCTTTCCAACCCTAACGATTCTATGATTCTATGATAACAACATAACTTCAGAAAACTAAGTCCAATAGTATCTACGAACACTAGCCGTGATTGGAATTTCATACTAAATAATGGAGGGAATTGGGGGAAAAAAAAAAGGGGGGGGGGGGGGAAGAAAGGGGAAAAAGAGACATATAATCTCAAAAATATCAACACAAGTGTGCACACTGATTCAACGGGCAAATGAGACTACAAAATACAATGGTGTAATGATACTAGCCAGAATTAAATGTGGTTGCTATACTGCATTTACCTGCCTAATCACAGCTTTATTTTATTGGGCCTAAATACAGCATAGTTTTAAGGAAAGTTCTGAAGAACCATAAACTTAACTCCTCTCCCTGGAAAACCCTCATACTAAGATGTTACAAAGCATGGGAATCTATGAAGACGTTTATATATTTAGCAAGCAAACGCACTTTGAGATGCTTTTAGTGCTGGTGGTTTTGATCAAATTTTTAGGCAAGCATGGGTACATCTAACAATTTTTGCCCTCTCTTGCCTTCTGTAATTTAGCCCAACACCACTCCTTCCCCTTAAAAAAAAAAAACCATGCTAGGTCAAAACAATGCACAGCAAACCCAGCCTCTGTCAACAGCCATGCTGCCCTGCATACTTCATGCCTATACCTGCCTGAGGGCAGCACAGCTCCCAGTTTGGAAGTCAGTGGCTGGATTCTACATTAACAGAAAGAGGCTTCTCTGAGAGGTCTAAAATTTCTCAACCTAACAGGAAGGATAACACACCTTGCACTGCATTTATACAACAATTACCATTCTGTACAGGGGTTCGTCTCACAGGAATTTATGGATTTTAAACAAAATGTATCTGACAAGCTCAGAAGCACCCTTCTGAAATTACGGGACATGGACCCTATTCCCTCTGGCTAAATCTGTCCAGACCCACGGAAACAGCAATAGTATATCCACTGCACATGGGGGTATGGACTAAATCTCCTTTTCCTTGTTAATACTGAATACAGGAAAAAAAGTGTTACTATGGGAAGAGAATGGGGGAGGTATAAGAAGGAACTGATCTACAACACTCACACTTCAGACTAAGACTATGAAAGAGAAGCCTTCTATAAATTCTTAATTTTACAACAGAACCAGTTTCCAGACAGTTTCTGTTAATCAGCAGTCACCACACAGTTATTACCAAATGGGACAGAACAGTTAAAAAAAAGAATAATTTTTAAACAAATCAAAGTACATAGCCCCCCCCCCCCCCCCCTTCCTATTATGCAACTTAATAAATACTAATTTTTCCTCAGCCAGGACTACATTTAAACTTACTCACACAAACTGGTGGCTAAAAATTCCAGACCCACGAAGAGTGACAACTTACAATTACTGGGCATTTAAATCTTACCAGATATTATAGCAATATGCAAGCTCCTAGGAATACTAGTTAAGGATACGACAGAACAACATGCCGTCTCTCCCCTTAGTTGACTTGGCTGAACTGAGAACTGCCAACAGAAGCTGCAAAAACTCCAGATTACACAGCAGTGAAATTAGCAAAACTCCCAGATGCGGAACTACATGTAGGCATGTCTAACTGCAAGTTCACGGTCAGTTCTCTACTCGAGCATTTTGCATTTGCATTATATACTGAGTTTTTCTTAGTCTTTCAAGTAGATTCTGAAAGTTTAGCTGAAGAATTGCTAAAGTAGCCCATAGATACCATCACAGCAAGCAACAACTGGAAGATGCTGGTTTCTGCAAACTGGTTAACATGACACCAATCTCAGAGGAGGAGGAATAACACAAAACAAAAAACTCAAAACAAAAAACACAGCCAGAAGAAAAATCCACAAATTTTATATTTAATTAATACATAATTAGAGCAAAGTTTACGTAGTTTGGGGGGGGGGGGGGAAGTTATTTCAGAAGAGTAAAAAGCTCTCTTGGTTGAAGGAACTATAGACAAACACTTTGGATTTGACAAGCCATTTTTTTACATGCTATGCTGATTTAGTTTTTGGGGGGGGTATCAAAAAAAAACATATTATGCTAAAAATTATCTGAGCAAGAAAGAGGAAAAGCAGTTGTCAGTGGAAGACAGTAACTGAACTTTTCCTAATAAAATTTCCCCAAGGCTTCTTTCTGTTCAATACAATCTTTTTTTATGGATAGCAACAATCCTAAAACAGACCAAAAGGTCATTTTGACAAGAAATTAAATATGAATTCCTGTAAAATTTCATACTTTGCTAGCATTTAGCCTTCTTGAATGCTGACAAATACATAAGACAACAGAAAAGAGCCCATGAAAATAGTTCAAGAGGCTTGTAAGAGCTACTTGAAAGTTCAATCTTTTTGATCCACCAATTGCAGGAAAGCAAAAGTGCTTACTACCTCTGGCTCATATAAACAGACTCACAGAAACAAAATCAGTACCAGGCAAGACCTCTTTGGTTTCTTGTAAATATTCTTTTCATCATTCCTTTTTTCTGCTGCATCAAATTCACATTCAGGCAGAGGGCTAACTACTGGAGCACACCAGCAAGAATAACCACAGACACTGTCTTTCATATCTCCAAATTAAGAGTCTGAAAAGCACACAACATTACAGTTCTGCTAAGCACAAATTACTAGGTTTAACAACAGCCAAGTCCCATGAAACTGACAGCTTTTGTTTCACAAAGAGCAATTATCTGTAGTTCTGACATTAATCTAGGTAGAATTTGTTCAAATCAACACATGGGTTATGACTTGAGCCAAAGATGCTTTTCTGCAAGTGAATTTACTGTCTGAATCCCTTTCATAGAATCAATCCAATAATGCATGTATAAATTCATTTTAAAGTAGTTCCTGCATACTGCTCTTTCCCAGCAAAAGTATTCTCATTTTCCCTGTAACATCTTTTTCACAGATTACATGGATGCTTCAACCAACATCTACACATTGTCTGTCCCACCGCCTCCACTGAAGCGTCAAATTGAAATTACTGATTCACAAAAAAAGAATGATGGAGATAAGCAACAGTGAAAGCTCACTGGTCCAAAGTTCACTTTGTAAAAATTCACCCTGTAAAAATTCACCTTGTAATACTGCTCAGTTAAAAAAAAAATACATGCAGCTAAGAAAAAATGGAGGGTTTTTTATTTGTCTGAAGCAAGAGAAGTAAGGTAATATGTCTGCACAGATCTACACACTTCAGATAGAACCCTGCACAAACTAAAGAAAGAAAAGCAATTCTGAGAACCTATGAAACATAATCTATTATGAGACACCTTTCCTGCATACTAACAATCAGATGATCGTTTCACTTAAGGACAGAATTCAACTGTTGCTTAAATGGGCAGTGGCATGAAAAAACATTACCTAGGACTGCATATTTTTCCAGGTGTTAAAAGTAATAGCATAACAAGAGGGCCCAGAAGCTAATTAATTAGCTCAGTTATCTTGAGCTAATCCATAAAGCACTGAAATAAAGAATTAGTATTTTGATGAACCAAATAATATTCAGATATCTTTTTATTTTAAAATATTGCTCCTTTTTGCTTCCTGACACTTACTCAGAACTGGGAGTACTTTGCACTATGAAGAGCTTAAAAATTGCAACTTCTTAGCTACAACTTCATTAAACTTGACGTAGTCATTTCCTATAGAAAAGATCACTTTATAAACTAGCAGAGAAGACAAGTAATCTGAGAATAAAACTATATCTTAATGTTTATTGTCAAAAAAAACTAAACGTATGCCATGTTCTGGTGCTGTCTTGGCAGAGAAACAACTTAGGGAGTACAGAGAGGAGAAAATATCCCCAACCCTCCTCTGCCACCTACACAGGCCTGATTTCTTACTGTGACACTAGATCCTGGTATTAACAATTTGTAGCTTAGGAATAGAAACACACGAAAAATACTTAGTTCAAAGGGAAAGGAGACGACACAGCTGTTACGAAAGAGGAAAATGATTTCCGCTTCCCAAACAGAAATAGCCTTGAGGCAGCAAGAACGGAATTGAAATGCACAAGTTCTGTTCTACTCGGTACAACCACTTTTTATATGAAAACTAAAAAATTAAATTCCTTTCTCTGAAGGAAAAAATATTCGTATTATTTCAAACTTATTGATTTGAACTATAAATATAACCCATTTACTTTTTAAGAACTGTTCTCCATAATATTTGCATAAAGTATCAGTGTTTTTCCAGACAGCTGAGTAGACTGACTGGTGGCTGTTCTGAAGGAGCTGTGTTCTGCTAGATGTTTTCCACTGCAGACTGAGAACCTCAGCTGTCAGAAGCCAAAGATCAAGCTCAGTAGTTCAGATTTACTTACTCGATCTCATGCACACATGCCACATCTGAGATCTTTATTACTGTGGCTGACTTGGTTGAGGGTTATGCTTTAGCTAACAAAACAAAAAAGCCCACCCCCCAGAAAGAAAACAGGAGTTGGTAAGGCAGAACACAGCTTTATTATAAATTTGGTTGACTAAAGAATTGCTGAACAGTTCACAATAACAACTTCAGTATCATTTAGCTCAAAAGATAGATGTCAGTAACCATAAGAATAAAGGTTTCTCCATTACAGTTTGAAAGCAATGGCCTTTTGATACAACTGGTCACCCCAAAATTACCAGAAGATGTATGAAAATTAAGTCTTAAGAAACCCACCCCCCATTTTTTTACAGAGAACAGATGTCTGCAATGAAAGTGCCGGCCAAAATTAAGTGCAGCTAATAAACATGTTTCAACAAATGGCCAATTCCTACTCAGCCTTCAGCTGCATGCAAGCTGGACAACCCTTAAACAGCCTACCAGACACACTGTCCTGCAGTAGAAGTCATTTTTCTCCTTCTTAGTAGCTGGTGCAGCACTGTGGTTTTGATTTCTGGCCTGGGAACAGTGCTCATAACACCGAAGTTTTTAGTTGTTGCTCAATAATGTTTACTCTGACCAAGGACTTTCTGAGTCTCATGCTCTGCCAGGGAGGAGGAGAAGTTGGGAGGAAGCAGAGACAGGACACCTGACCCAAGCCAACCAAAGAGGTATTCCATACCACAGCACATCATGCCCAGGATGTAACTGGGAGTTACAAGGAAGGGCTAGCTCATGGCGGGGTTGGACGAGGCATCGGTCTGTGCTCGGTCAGGCAGGGTGGGGCAAGTTACTGGTCAGTGGGTGGTGAGGTGTTGTATTCTCTTCCCTTGTTATTTCGTCATTATTATCATTGGTGGCAGCAGTAGTGGTTTGTGTTATACCTTAGTTACTGGACTGTTCTTAACCTGTAGGAGTTACATTCTTTTGATTCTCCTCCCCATCCCTTCGGGAACAGGGGGAGGGCAAGAAATGGGGGAGTGACAGAGAAACTTTGTGGCTGATTTACGGCTGACTGGGTTTAAACCACAACACACACTCTATGAACCAGGGCAGAACTGAGAAAGAACATCAACTGGAGGAATTACATTCAGTTATGTCAGTCACTGTTGTCAGACAGGCTACATACGAGAGGCAGCAACAAAGTAATGGCTTTTATGAACCTGTTTCTATATATAGGGCACATGGCAGTCACAACTTAGTGAACTGGCATCAGTCTTGCTTGTTCTGAACACAAGTGGCTGCACTTCTGCTGTTTTAGATGCCTCTACCTCATGACTGAAAAGTGGAAATAAGCAGATTTAGTTACACGCTCAACAAGTAAGGAACTACAACATACTTCACTTTAATTGACATGCAAATGGATGGTGTCAACAGTTATTCATGTTCAGATTTATATCCAACATTCTGCATGCAAAAACAAGTGTACAGTTTCAATTAAGCTGGCTGAATACCAAGCCAGTTTCCCTTATTGTTTATACTGGCACCTTCCTGCTATTTCTTCGACCTGCTGCTGGTTTTGCACAAAGAGCACTTCTAAGAGGCAGAGGAATATAGCAGCACCACAGAAGTTGATTGTTACAATAACGCTCTTTATTTTTATATTATTTGACCATCTTTCCTGTCTATCTCACACATATGTTCCCGGACACCCCCGAGTCCAAAGGAGTGTCATGTTGGTGTATGTATTTTTTTGTGAGTGGCACCAGAAAAAACAAACAAACAAAAAAAAAAAAAACCCAACAACAACAAAAAATAACCAGAACAAACAAACAAAAAAGCAAACACCAAAAGCCACACACACACCAAAACAAAGAAATCACACAGTCAGGAGTTCAAAGTCCACTACAAATGCAGTAAACTCGTCACTTCATGGGACAAAACTGACTGCCAAGCAATTCTAAAGTGAAAGGCAAATACAGACAAATGATCCTTGGCTGATGCATCTTCCTTTTCATACTGTAGGAAGAGTGATTTGAGAAGAATGTGAGGGCAACTAAGAAGACCGAGGAAGTTGAAGCTACACAACTGTATTCTTCTCAAAACAAACGCTACAAAAAGGAAGGCACAATAAGCTTGTCCTCTCTAGCCATAAGAAAGATTACTCAAATTATTTTTGCAGCACACATGCCTCCGAGTCTTGCAAAAACTTCGTGTCAAGCTCATTAGTTTTTAAAAAAACTTTACTGTCATCATTCAGTCATTTCACATAAATTACATAAAGCCCATTAAAATCAAAAGGAACTTTACTATGCTATTTATTATGTTTATAAAGTTGGTGAAACCCTTATTACATCTTTACAGACCTAATTCTTCTGACACATAAGCATAACCAGTCTGTATATTCCAAGACACTGGACACAGCATGGATGAAGGGGAAAATGAAGACCCAGGAAACTACAGACCAGTCAGTATCACTTCTGTGTCTGGCAAAATCTTGGAGCAGATTCTCCTGGAAGGCATGCTAAGGCACATGAAAAACAAGGTGCTTGGTGACAGCCAGCATGGCTTCACTAAGGGGAAATCCTGCCTGACCAATTTGGTGGGTTCTATGTTGGGGCTACAGAACTGATGGACAGGGGTAGAGCAGTTGATGTCATCAGAACAGTAACGAGTGGTGTCCCTCAGGGATTGGTGTTGGGACCGGTTCTTGTTCAACATCTTTGTTGCTGACATGGACAGTGGGATTGAGTGCGCCCTCAGCAAGTTTGCTGATGACACCAAGCTGTGTTGTCTGGTTGATATGCTGGAGGGAAGGAATGCCATCCAGAGGGACCTTGACATGCTTGTGAGATGAGCTGATGCCAACCTTATGAAGTTTAACCATGCCAAGTGCAAGGTCCTACACCTGGGTCGGAGCAATGCCAGGCACAGCTACAGGTTAAGTGGAGACGTGATTCAGAGCAGCCCTGTGGAGAAGGACTTGGGGGTATCGGTCAATGAGAAACTGAACACAAGCTGGCTTCAGTGGGCACTCGAAGCCCAGAAAGCCAACCGTATCCTGGGCTGCATGAAAAGGAGCGTGACCAGCAGGTCAGAGGAGGAGATCCTGCCCCTCTACTCTGCTCTCGTGAGACTTCGCCTGGAGTATTGTGTGCAGTTCTGGGGTCCTCAACATAAAAAGGACATGGAACTGTTGGAGCAAGTCCAGAGAAGGGTCACAAAAAAAAAAACAAACAAAAAAAAACCCATCAAACACCAAAAAAACCCTAACAACAAAGCAACAGAAAAGTGCACACAGATTGTCCAACCAGGAAAATATGAACCACCATACTGCAATTTGTGTAAAAAAGGCTGCATGACCAACACAAGGACTATTGCTAGAGCATTCACATACTTCAGACACAGGTTCTATTACTGTTGCTGTAGAAGTAACTATGCTAAACTATAACAGAAGAAGTATTTGTGGTTGAGATTCAAATGCATTTACCGAATTTCCACGCCATTTTCCAGCAAAGCTCTGTAAGCATACAACAGTTACCAAGCTTAGATGAGGCCTCCAATTCCACAGTAAAGTTAATATTAAGCATAAGTAGCTTTCAGCAGGAAGCAACAAAACTTCAGTTCCAGTCTCTCTCTGTCCCCACCCCACAACGTAACTTCTTGTCACACAACATACCATGTCATGACAAAAAAATAGCACAAAAAAAACAGTCACCACACACAAAAAAAACCCACCAAAGTTAACAGAATTTTGTCTTAAAAAAAAAAAAAAGAAGAATCTCACCATATAAGGATGAATCAAACATAAGGACTTAGTGTAAATCTAGCTACAATTACAAATTGAGAGCCAGTGTTGACTCAGCGTAAGAATGAAGTAGACACAGTGAAGACTACTTCCCAGTAAAGGAAAAGGGGTGAAATATAAACAACTAAGAGGAAGAGCCCACTGTGCTGTCCTGAACTTTACTAGGCAACTTCAAATAAAGGTCCTCGATGCCCACTGCTTCCATTTATTTCTAAAGCTATGAAAAGAAATCCTGAGCATGCAACAGGTTCACCATGCACTTACTGCAGACTTACCTACACATAAGCATCACCTCTTAGAAATTACACTTCCCCTAGAGGGATGTTTTAACAGCATTTCAGAATGCTTACCAATTAGAATGGAACCAACAATCCTAAATAAATCTCATTACAGAGGCATCACCTTGGAAATGCTGATACTAATACTTTCCAGAGGTGACCCCAAGCTGGAGAACAAAACATGTTTACCTCATATTAAAGATGATTTAGTGCCAATTTTGCCTATAGCTAATAAAAAAAATATGAAAGGAATATTAACATCTTGAGTATTAACTTTCCTGTCTCCCTCAGGTTAAATATCCTCCTGACTACGTAACTGGTTACTCATTTGTACAGAATGCAGCATCAGCTGCTGCATATTCAGCACCACAAAGTTCTGGTTTATAGTTAAAAGCAATTCAAGCAATTTTTCCGAACTGGTCATTTCCTTTAAAACAGGTCTTGCTGCAGTAACAGTAATTCCTACAACTCTGTTCAGGATAATGTTGCTCTCATTACAGAATTTGAAAGTCTCTGTGGATATCTTCTGATCCATCAGCAGTATTATCTACTTCATTCATCAGTAATAACAGAACAGCAGAGCTTTAGAAGCCAATGTTACCCAAAGTTAGAAGTGTCTGTAATACAAGATTAAAGCAACAACTCTTGTCCAGAGCACAACTTGTTCCCCAAGTGCAAGACAAAAAAAGGCCACCTTCCACTTCGCCTAAAAACAACCAGATTTTTTAATTAACAGAAAAGCATCTTCTACAGCACACAGCAACTTAACTTCATTATTAATATAAAATTAACTAATTAATAGTTTGTTGTCTTTACACCAGAAAGAAAGCAAGACAGACAAACACCTAACACAGAAGTATAGTCTCACATTCAGACCATGTGTCTCATTAAATTACACTAAGCAGAATCAGATCTTGTCTTAACCAGGCAGTAAGCTAAAGTGTTAGTTCCTCCTAGGCTACTTACAGGCAAGCACGCACAGAACACATTTTCATCTGAAGTTGTGAGGATAATCCTTACAGAAAGAAAAAAAAAAAAAATATCACAAGTAACACACACTCTCAAATTTCATTAACATAAAATAAGAGTTAACCTATTAATGTTCATCTTAAGTTTTGTTAATGTATCAAGTATCTATGGCTTTCCTTCTTCAGTCAAGACACCCCTTACAAGATTCTTCACCCAATCTATCCCCAAACAGAGCACGATATTTCCTCACGCATTGCAGGGCTGCTGCAGGATCCAGAAAGAAAGACACCAAACAGACTATGCAGGTGCGCTGAAAGCAGTATGCATTTCCCCATACAGAAGTCATAACATTTATTTACTCACTGAAGCTTGTTAGAAAGGTATGTTTTCCCACCACCTTCCCCAGACACACACTCCCTGTACAGCTTACTGATGTCATAAGGAATTTATAGCCTTGGAAGTTCTAGCTGGAGTGTTAATAACAAGGACATGGTCAAAACACAGTTGTTAACAGATTCCTCACTTCTCTCTGAAGGGTCACCTTACCACAAACATAAGTTTACAGTATGTCAATACCTCTAGGCAATTGCTCATGCACACACACTCCCTCCTCCTGCAAAGGGTTATGGCCCTCTTTTTGGAGCTCTGCGTTGTGTACTCACAGGCAATCAGAGCACCAGTTCCTTTACACCAAGACCACATCATAGTAAGCCTCTGATGTACCGGCTGTCATGACGCTGTTCAAGGTGAAATCCCACATGACTGCACTGTCCAATCTCAAGCACTGAACCCCTGACACCACTTCCTCTCGTCAGCACCCAGACAGACAAAACCAGAAGAGCCAAACACGTTACACAAGGCATAGAGTACTTTTAACTATGGAAGGAGAAGTATCAGCCAATTATTCCAGCCTGCCAAGGAACTATTTATGTCACAACTGATCTCTGCCCATTCCTGATATCCATATCCATTTTCACTGTAGCCCACAGTGGTTATATACTAGAAAGTTCTTTTAATTTGTGGAGGCTGTTGCAATGGTTTTTGATATCTTTCTGTAATATCGCCTTTTATGACTTCTTCAGATCATGAAAAAAAAAAAAACAAAACGTTATAAAGGGTGAGATTTCAATGTAAGAAAGATACAATTTAGGCAAATTTCTGCAGCTATTAAAACACATATTCACTAGTTTCCAGAACTCACCTACGACAGTATCAGAGACCAGCTGGTAGTGTAAAGCATGATCTACAGATACAAACCACAAAACTCACACAAAGTTTACCTTCCCAGCATAAAACTGCATGCTCTACTGCCCCTGCAGCATAGACCAAAGCTAAAACAAACACAAAACTTCACATTTGACTTCAGGCAAGGACAAGAGCATGCTTCAAGGTCAACTGAGAAGGCTAACCCTGTATTCTGGGTTGCCATCAAAAGATGTAACCTCAGCTTCCACTCCTCACACTCCACCTGACATTGTAACAGCAGAGGACTTCCACAAAGGCAAAGCAACACACACCAGGGAAGTTATGATGGTTAAAATAAAACAAACAAACAAAAAACAAACAACAAAAAGACCAAAAACCCCACATCAACAGCATGGGAAAAGTCGGCTCCTTCGAGGATGTCAGGTGAGTTCTCTGCTCCACTGGAGGGACACGCACACAGAGACAGGAATTCAAGGAAACCATACACATCCCGTTGGCCAAGGGAGGCTGCTTGTTGCAGGGAAGCTAGCTAAAATGCACCAAAACTACATCTCACAGTGGCAAGTCTTAAATCATTCAGAGAAAGCACACAAGCCCCTTCCTACAACTCAGTCTCTAGTCCCCACACATTTTTTTCCACTGCCCCTTCAGTTGTGCCAGTGCAGTTACCTTTGATGACATGCCAATAAGCTTAGATTCATGGTGATACCCAAAAGCAAGGCACCATGGACACAAAGCTGTACTCTCCTTTGGACATTTTAACATCAAGAATCCTCTTCACCCAGGCACATTGCTACTTAAAGCTGCAACCTCCAATGTACAAACTCACAACTGTTAATTTAGAAAGTAGTTCAAAAGGAGTCCTCCATGGGGGAAACTCTGAACTGCAGAAGCAAATAAATACAAAGCACAACTTCCAGGAGTATCCTCCTACCTGGGACCTGATTTGTGACACCGGCATGACTCTATACTTCTGTCTCCCCAGTTTGCAAAAAAGTACAAAGTTGGGATAATTGCACGCACTTTGCATCTCCACTCCAAACATATTACTTAATAAATTTTTTTTTATACTTGGACCTTAACATTCCTTTGTTGTTCACTTATTGAGAAATATGTTCACTCTGAAACTGAAATACACAACTGTGCCATTCCTTCTACTCAGTATAACTTGAATTTCCATATTTCACATTTAGCAGAAGCTGCAGCACTCTGGCAAAGTGTCAAGACTAACCATTCCACTTTCTAGAAGTGACTGGCTATGAGCTACTTTGTATTTTCCACTGATAGAGGGAGCTATAGACATATATAGCTCTTTAATCCAAATTACATTAAAAGACACAGACACTTAGCTGCTGCTGAATCTCTCTTTCCTAAGGTTTTAAAGAGACTTTACTTAAGCTCAGTAGAATGCAGCTTAACAGAGGCAGCTACTTCAGTGGTGTCAAGCAGCAGTACACAGGCAGATCTGTTTAACAGGATTTTTCAGAGTTGCAAGTTTTTCATGCTAAGATTCTCCATCTGGACAAGGCACAGATTTAGATGTATATTCTTTAATACTATGTTTAAGCCACTGAGTGTTACTTTAAAGTTCTTCCTCTGGTTCAAGTCACACTTAAAATTAGCTAAACTGCTTTTTCTCTGAGGTTTTTTTCCTATGCTTTTCACACTTACCTTAAACAAGAACATCATCATAGAATCACAGAATTATAGAATGAAATCTTTATGCTGGGGGCCCCAGAGCTGAGCTCAGTACTCCAGGTGGTGTCTCACATGATTGGAGTAAAAGGCGAAAATTACTTCCCTCAACCTGCTGGTTGCACTCCTGATGCAGCCCAGCACACATCAGGCTTTCTGGGCTGCAAGCACACACCTTACTAGCTTTAGTTACATGAAGCGTCTCATCAGCCAACACCCTCAAGTCCTCCGCAGGGCTGCTCTAAATCTGTTCTCCACCCAACCTGTATCTGTGCCTGTGATTGCCTCAACACAGGTGGAGGACCTTGCACTGCATGTTGTTGAACTTCGTGAGGTTTGCACTGCCCCACCTCTCAAGCATCTCAAGGTCCCTCTGGATCCCACCCCTTCCCTCCAGCAATCAACTGCACCCCACAGTTTGGTATCAAGTGCAAACCAGCTGAGGGCGCATCAGTCCCACCGTCCATGTTGCCAACAAAGATGTTGTACCGGTCCCAGTACTGACCCTTGATGAACAACACTCATCACCAGTCTCCACTTGGACATCAACCTGTTGACCACAACTCTCCAAGTAAGACCATCCAGCTAATTCCCTATGCAGAGTGTCCTACCCATCAAATCCATGCCTCTCCAGTTTAGAGACAAGGATGCCATGCAAGAGTGTCAAACACTTTGTACAAGTCCTAGCAGATGACATCAGTTGCTCCTTCCTTATCCACCAATGCCATCACCCCATCTTAGAAAGCCACCAGATTTCTTTTTAGCAGGAGAGTAAATTTTTAGCACTCCCACAAAAATTCTCACATTTCAGACCATCTAAGCAGACACCTGACCGTCTGTGGTACAAGGCTCTTAATATATGTCCAGGCCTTAACCAGAACACCTATCAACAGCAGCACACATCCAGCCATGAAAGCTGATTCTCAGGTTGTCAGTGGCACGATTTTGCTCTCTTTTCAAAATGAGAGCAGTGATACACCATTTCTGCTCTCTAAAGGGTATTACTGTTTCTATTAATCCAGAAAAAATAGTATGTGTGAAAATCACTGCCCACCAGATGGATGTAGTCTCTAGGGCTGTATTTCTACCAGAAACTATGACCTTTCCTGCACCTTCTGTGCTGGTACTACATACGAAGAGAAAGCCTTATTACTTATTTGAAACTTTCCTTTTGGTTAGGTAAGCTTAGGAGAGTGACTTAAGCCCATGAGGTTTAGAAGTTTTTCCAAGCATACTAACACCAAAAGGCCAACAAAGGAAAAACACACATTTGCAGAACCAAACATGCTTCCACAAAGTCATGATTCTCACACAGATTTACTGGAAGTACAAGAAGCAATATATGCCCCTTAAAAGTTTACATAGGAAGTAGAACTGTCTTTCCATATAGTGGATGGCAAGCTTTTAGCTACAACTACTGATGCACCCGTAAGGACAGTAACATCCACTACTCAAAGTAAAGGCTTCATTAAAAGATACTAGATGCTGCTTTCCAAAATGGAATAGCAGCAGTTAAGTGTACAAGGAAAAAACAAAACCTGAAGAATAAAAGCTGACTTTTCCTTTTTGTTTTAGTTATTTTCTATCTGTATACAAAATAAACACCACTTTACCCCAACCTCCACAGGGAAAAAAAAAAACAAATAACGCACAAGAACAACAAAACACAAAGGCACAGAAATGAGAAGATGCCAAGTAGAGGCAAACAAACAGTAGGGGCAGACAAACAATTTCACAAATTCACTTCATAGGTACTTAGGTCTCACAGAAGTTTATCTCTGAGCTCTGCCTCTCTAAGAGGCATCTGGTGCTTTTCCCATATTCCCTGTATTTTATACCCCTCACTCTGAGGAAGAAGAGCATACTGATTAACCGAAGTGAACATCAAGTAAGAAAGTTTAAGTGTAACACATCACATACACTTCCTTTTCCCCTGCAGGAAAGCAATAAAGCCTTAAGCCACACTGTTTCTCTCACCTACCTAGCTTTCAAATTCAGTCACTACCAAGGGGCCCAAACGGATAAATGAAATAAGTTCTGTGAAGGCAAGTAAGAAATGGAAAAATGTGAACAATAAAAATGAGCCACCTAAGAATAATATAAGTAACATAAAATTGGAATACACATCCTTACCTTCATAGATGGTCACAAGGAAAAATACCTCTCAAGAGGTACACCCATGGGTAAACCAAAGTTTTATCTGAAATAAAGAACCTCAGAACCTTGGAAGCAGAAACAGCAACCTAATTTTATTTAATAAAGAAGAAATTATTAATCATGCTGAGTTTGCGCTGTGCTACTGGAATACCTTGGTTCTCATCTCAGATGTGCTCCAACTGTAGGAGAGGCCAAAACAGAAAAAGGAAAAACAAATGAGCCATGTGCCAAAGCACAAGCCTTCAGAATAAGCTGACAAAATTAGCTCAAATTTTACATTCCTCAGCTAAGCAAGAGGTATTCCTCCAAGAGACAAAACCATACATGTCAGATTAAGATGTTTCAAAAAAAAAACATCTTTCATGTGAGGAAGGGCTCTCAGTACCCCTTCCCAACACCATATTCCCAACCTATTTTTTACTTTTTAAGTGAAAAAATGCACCAAAGTGGCTTGCTTTCAGCTTCTCAGTTTCTGGAGGAGAAACTTCTTCTTCTAGGATGGAATTACCAAACCAAACTGGTGAAGAGTCCTCAGTGCTCAATGAAACAAGGAAGAACGGCCAGTGTGCACCGTTCCGTAATTTATTCTAAAGTACATTACTATATTAAGCTACTGGTGAAACAAAGCAAACCACTAGCAAGTTCTTTGATCATAAGTGCAGCAGCTGCTGTAGCAATAGATGAAAAGCTTGAGTACATAAACAGAGTACTAACCAGTACTAAACGGCTTTTGAGCTAAAGACCATGCAGGTTTCATTTTGAAATCAGCTCCGAAGATAAACTGTCCAGGCTGATAAAGCCAGCCTATACAGTGTTTGTCCCTGCTTGAGCAGTTCAGGAGAGTGCAGCAGGCATCATCAGACTTTCATAACCTAAATTTTCCTTAATAGGTTAGTTTAGAGCTGAGGCACAGATTAGCTGAATTGACCAAACTGTCCTTAATATAAGCCTTAGAGTTAACAGCAGCAATGGCACCAAATCATTTTCAGATCTGCGTATAATCCTTAGTCTGGCTGACTGTGCCCAAACAATGCATCCTTTTAGCATGTAGATACCTCTTGATCATGATCCTTTCTGTCTGGCCACAACCCTTGCATGTACAAAGACCAAGGCTGGGTTTGCTTTGTCTGGTTGGTTTGTTTTGTTTTTTAATGGATAGGGAATCCCCAAGTAACCAATTAAGCTGGCTTTAAGACTTTGAAAAACCAGGGCAGCACAGAGTGAACTTAATGGGAAGCAGATCTGGCCCACTATTTTAAGTAATCTTTAGACAGTGGGGAGCGGGGGAGGGGGGGAGAGAAGAAGGCTTAAAGTTTTGCTTGAAGACTCTGCAGTGACTGGGAGTGCTATTTTGCCCTTAAAGTTAAGCATATCTGTCCTAGATTTGGAACCTGTTAAAAAGAATACAAGTACTTTTATTAGGTGAATTCAGTGTCATGTAGTGTTTTAAGTGCTGACAGAATATCAAGATCTGAACTGACAACTGCGCACACCACGGGTGGGCACTTTCACCCTGATCAAGTAGCATCCAGGAAACTGCTTCCTAGTAGAGGATAACCATATATTAGCACCTGGGAAGCAACACTGCACAGGAAAAATCACAAGTTTAATAACCATTTGTTTTCCCAGATAAGCATAGCCAAAACACTGTCTCATTAATACAACCTCCTTGGGCTTAGGTTTCCAGTTCCTGTTGGGTGGTTGGTTTGTTTGGGGTTTGTTACTTTCTGAACACAATGCCACTGGACTACCACAACTGCATTAGCTGGGAAAAAAAAAAAAAGCCAAAGACTTACTTAGACTTCATAGCACTTCCTTGCCATGCCTACTGCAAAGCCACAGATGCAACACAGTAAGGCATAAATCAGTAAAAAAAAAAAAAAAATATATATATATATATATATAAATTGTATCTGGCACTTCCTTGAGCTGCAAGAACTGTAAGGAAACCCACAAATATTATTCATCAGGGAACTACAGCAGGGGCAGCTACCTGCTGCCTTAACCCTGAACTTTAGAAGTGCGGTGCTTGCTGGCCAATGTCCTGTTAGGGTTAGGTAGGAAGTAACTTCAAAGTTTGGCTTAACATATCCTTCTTCAAAGCTTCAGAGATGAAGAAGTATTCACAAGGCCCTGCAAAGCAAAATTCTATGCTAAAAGCTATGCTCATATAGTACTAAGCATGTCCACTTAAATCAGAAAGCTGTTTCCACCTGCCATGTTCCACATAAACAGCATGATTTAGATGCATGCTGCTCTTAAGAAGAAAACTAATATGAACATTCCCCAATTTTGGCTTCCTGACATCATGACCACTGCAAACACTTTAAGGAAACAAAGCTAAGGGACTTAAAATCAACCATCTCATGCACAAAGTGCTGAGATCAAATCTTGGGTATTAGTAAAAAGATTGTGGTGAACCTGTAGGCAAAGGCAGTCTAGGCAACTTGTTACAGAAGCAGTTACCTTCCCCAAGAAAAAGCCACCATCTACCCTCCCTTCCTGAGCTCTGGAATCTCATCAGGGAAGTATGAGAACTTGCTCCATTACCAATTCTGGTCTGTTTTAGACTTCAGAGAATCAAGCACAAGTCTTTGCGAAGAGCATGAGGTCTTTCCAGCTCATCTGGAGAAAAAATTCTTTCAGCTTCTTGCTCAAACAAAGCTGCCTCCTCAAATAAAGCCTCTTTGAGATGCTCTTATGCCAACCTTTATATTTGTTTGCATGCCAGCTTATTCCCCTCTAACAAAGCACTGACACTTAACAGCAAATTCAGTAAAGAATATCCTTCCCTATTGTTCGCACTGCGCAGCTAGGCAACAACCAAGTTGCCAAATACCTGTTTTACTTGAATCCCAACTACTTGCTTCCTGAGAGCAGGAAGAGTTTGTTAATAGCTTGTTCTCACTTGTACTGCTCCTTTCATCAGAAACAAAATTCAGCCCCGCAGAGATCACTGTAAATTTTGCAGTAATTCACTCCAGTATAGGATGAGATTCAAGCATTGCACATACTCTTCACATTGTGCCTCCACACTGTAACCTTAGTAAGTAGCAAGTTTCACAGCACACACTGAAATACAGGCTAGTATATAACCCCACTCTTTAACCAAGGAAAAGACCAAGCTGGGTTTTATTTTGTCCTCCAAGAGCAGCTTCTGCAACTGCCAAATACAGAACACGAGGATTCAAACAAGCATACCAAGTCCTACAGACAAATCTGTTTCATACAAACAACTGCCCTGTGGTATGAAACACCACGTCACCTCAGAAATGAGGCACTGGTTACATGCATTTCCAAAACTAATCACAACAAGGTCTGAAAAGCAAAACAGGCAAATAAACGAAGACACTAAAAAAAAAAAAACAAAAACACCTATTATGCATTTGCATGATTCATAAGTTTAATTCACTGAATATTAGTTGGAGGGATGCCTTACAGACCTCTGTGAAGAAGCTGCTGATTGTACTCAATGCTAAAATTCTGCATTTTAGACTGCACAGTCAGAAATCAAGCCAATATTCCCACATGAGCATGCTGGCTGGGACTGTGATCTGCTGTGTTTAAGATCAGCCTCCAGTTAAAACTGCCTCAGTTTTGCAGTGCCCTTTTTGAAAGCTGGTCTAGGAGCTCCGCTACTACCACCAGCTTTCTGAGAGGTGCTGTCAATGAATTCTGCTGTTGTGTTTTTCTGGACTGAGAGGACACAGAGAAAATCTGAAAGTCTAGGTGACTATTTTAAGTGATTTGTGTCCAGGCTATTTAAAGGACCTTTAACAAAACAACATGGAAATTTTAAACTTCACTCTATAACGCACCTTATACCTGCCCGATTTCACTTCCTAGACACAAAAACTTCTGCTGTAGAAGACCCGACGCAACCGGGCACCACAGGCAACCCTCTCCGGCCACCCGGACCGCAACGCTTCCCGCGGCCGTCCAGCACAACACGGAGGCGCAGCTGCGCCTAACTTCCAGGCGCGCAGCGGGCAGCGGCGCTCACCACGGTGCTGCCCGCACGCCTGCTCGGCCCGCTCCCCCTGCCCAATCCTGCCCTGCCCGCTCGCCCTGCCCTGCCTGCCTGCACCCTTGCCCGGCCCGCACCCTGCCCTGCGCGCTCCCCCGGCCCGGTCTGCTCCCCTACTCAGTCTTCCTGCCTTGCCCGACCCACTGCCCCATGTCCAAACCCCCCTGCCCTGCCTTCGCTCCTGCCTTGCTCTGCCCGCTTCCCCTGCCCGGCCCGCTCCCCCTGCCCAATCCTCCTGCCCTGCCCGCTCCCACTGGCCAATCCTGCCCTGCCCGCACCCCTGCCCAGGCCGATCTCACTGCCCAATCCTCCTGGCCAATCCTCCTGCTCAGACCGCACCCCTGCCCAGCCCACACCCTTGCCCTGCTCGCCCCCCAGCTCAGTCCTCCTGCCCTGCCCGCACCCTTGCCCGTCCAGCTGCCCCTGTCCACACGCCCTGACCGGCCCACACTCCTGCCCTGCTCTCCGGAGATGTGCGGCGGTCGCGCCCCCCGCCCGCCCGCGGCGCACCGGAGGGGCAGCGCTGCACGCTCGCACGGAGCAGCAGAAGAGCGCGGCGGTGACGCCGGGCCCGGGTTAAAGAGTACATAATATAAAAGAGAGAAGTAAAAGAAAATAAAATGATAAACGAAGGCAGCGGCAGCTGTGCGGGAAGCGGGACAACTTTCCCCAATTCCCGCCGGCGGCTGGGCCTGCCCCCAGAGGAAGCGGCTGCCCGGCTGCGCCCGGCTGGCCCTTGCAGGCTAGCTGAGCGGGGCAGCTGGGCGATCGCGATGCCGGCGCAGCGGGGACCCCGCTCGCGTCTCCCCCCCACCGCCGCGCCACCAGAGGACCACCGGCCTCTGCCCGCGTCCTCGGAACCCTCCTGCCGCCTCCCTCCGGTTACCTCCTCACCGCCGCCGCTCTCCTCTGTGCCGTTCCCTACACTCGCCATGTTCCCGCTCCGCTGCCGCGCCGGATGACTGCAGCCGCCGCGCCCCGTCCGGCTTCCCACCGCCCGGCGGCGGACCCGCCCCCCACGCTTCCCGGCCGCCCCCGCTAGGCTCGGCTCGGCTCGGCTCGGCTCGGCTCGGCTCGTCTCAGGCTGGCCCGGCCCCGCCGCCAGCCGCCTCGTCCGTGCGGGGCCGGAGCCACGCCCGCCGCCTCCCTCCCGGAGCACTGGCCGCCCTCCTCATTTGCATCAGAGGCCCCGCCCCACCAGTTGCGACCTGTCGCGTGCGGCGTCTCGGCCGTCTCTTGTCCGTTAATGCCCGGCCCCGGCGCCGCCGCACGGACAGGGTGGCCCAGAGGTTCTCCTGGCACCGGCCGGGCCCGCTGGACAGGTCGGAGGGTGAGGCTGGCCGGCGCGGCCTTCGGGGCAAGGGGAGCATGGTCCCAAACTCATGCCGAGGCCTCCTCACAAGGTGAGGCCGTGGCCCCTGTCCAGACACACAGGCGTTTGCTGCCCTCAGCCTCCAACCTGCTACACCGGCCAAAGCGCAGTGAGGCTCCCTTCAGCTGGTCCCCGCGGCCCCTCGGCTCCCGGCGCGGTGCCCTGCACAGCTGAACCGGTACTGCCCGTTGGTGTCGTGTCCTGTGCTGTGCACTACCAAGAAGCCTCGTCGTTGGCTTGTGGCGGAGCCCAGCCAGCTGCTGCAGAGGAAGGAAAGCACAGGCTGTGCTGCTGTGTTTGTCCTGGAGCCTGTCTAAACCGGCCATAGGCTTGCAGACCCAATGAGTTCAGTGTTGTTAGTCTGCTCCCGGCATTCACTATCCAAAGCCCAGGAGAAGCTTGCACCCACGGTCCTTCAGCACCCTGTGGAAGAGCTGCTCCATCAGCATGCTGACTACCACTTGAGAAGAAAGTGTGCAAAGCAGCCAGTTCTCTAAGAGAGACCGTTAAATTCCACCCTGCCTTATCCTATTGTTAGTTCACACTATCATAATGCTAAAAATTGACCATTTCTCCCTTCCTTTATTCTGCCATCTGAGGTCAACTTCCACTAAGAAGTAGGTTGTGTAACACCCATCTCCACTTCCTACAGGTTACTTCTCTGTCATAGCCTCTGTTTAAAAATACATACAGTTTTGATATACTAGCTTTGGTTAGAATACGAGAGAGTAAAAGAGAGAACTGAATGGATCCAACTAACCAGGAGATACATATAGTCTTAGGAGTTTTTGCAAGATTTGAAGTGATAGCCTAGAGATAAGGAAGGTCCTTCAAGTCCCCTAAACAGAGGCAGAAGTACAGGCTTTCAGAATAGGCTACCAACTCAACTGCCCCATTAGTTTTATGTAGACTGTTCTCTTGTATCTGTTCTGCTGTTTCTACCCCCTTAAGCAAAGTAAAAGGGGGAGGGGAACCCAATTTGATTACATTCATCTGTCCTGCAAGATTGCACTCTTCTCAGTTAAGGTGTCACAAGCACACTGTTCTCCCATACTCCTACTGCACTTTAGTATGTTTCTTCACTGGCAACTAGTTGGAAGATACTCCAGTGATATTAATATACTTATTTCAGAACCGATCTGAAGCACATGAAATGTGTAGTGCAAACGCAGTAGATGGACCCAAATGCTTTGTATTTGACTCACAGCACAGTCATATCTGCCCACACAGCTCCTCCTGAAACCTGTTACCATTACATCAGAATTTGGTACTCTTCACAAAAGTCATACAAGTTATCATCCCCTGTTGAAGACATGACTTCCTTTTTACTTTTCAGCTCCAAAGCAATCCCTTTGAGATGCCCTTTTACTTAGAGCAGCAGATTGTCTCCATTCCAACCACTATTATTCTGTAACAGAATACTATGGGGTACATAGTACACGAGTAGGATAGCTAACGAATAAGGTCTCCAAGTTCTAGAAACACCATCTTTAAAGATGAGAAACAGCTATGGCTCTGTGGGAACCACCAACCTAAGCAGTTATGCACTGCCAATTCCAGCTACAGAGAATAAAAGTTTAGCCTGATCCCTTATGTCCCTGTAGAAACTGTTAATGGATCACCAAGGCTTTTAGCGTTAAGTTGGGGAGATCACACCAATGTGGAGTTTGTAGTCATGAGTAGTTATTCTGTGCATGGGAGGCATAACTGCATGAGTCAGAGGATCAGTAAATATACTGGGCAAGTTCAATACCACTTCGTTATGACTAGCTCTCGATAGCTTTCATTTATATTGTTGTATCTGTTCCTCCCTGCCAAGTGCTTTAGCTCGTTTATACTCTTTTGGGAATATTCAAGGCAGTGACTTTTCTCTGGTCAGAACCAAGATGCATGCTAAAATAATCATGGTGGAGATAACTATGTCATATCATTCCTGACCCAAGCAGCTAAGGCATTAAAATTGTTACTGAATGGCAGAGCCATTACCTAATTTCGCTTGGTCTTTGATGGGCTGCCATAGGGCATGTTCCCATTTAGGTAATTATAATAACAGTCAAAAGGGCATCTCAGAGCTACTCCACCCTAACTCCCCACACTGGATTTAACCAGTTTAATCATTCTTCCCCTTCTCCCTTGAAGCTTAAGTGTTAAGGAAAATCCTTGCAAATTGATCTTCCTCTTTCCATTTGTAAAAAACTACACAAAACAAAACCCAGGAATTCTGAAGGAACATTTATAAGAATTAATAGGTCCTAATCCTCTGAAATGAACCCTGTTGGAGTTCCAGCCAGCTCTAGTTTCTATCTATTTGAATGTAAGTATCTCTGCAGCAAGAATTGGGAAGATTATGAACTGATTGTTAATCTTTCAGAGAGTATTCGGAGAGCATTCCTGTTGATATGTTGGAAAGATTTTGGTAAGATCTGACAGAGCAGGCAAGACCTTGAGAGTCCATTCCCCTCTAGCTAGCATGGCTGCATAGAATTCCAGTCCAAGAAAAGCCTGCCTACATTTTCCCCTATCTTCAGGGCCATCACCTGCATACTGCCGTGTTAACACTACCTGGATATTTGATAGCTCTGCTAGTGTTTCTTTGTGCAGTGTAGCTATTCACTTGGAATTTGCCTCTTAAGAATTCATGGGACAATAAGGAAAAAGAAGTATTTTTTGCTGAGCTTCCGTGAGCAAATACAGATCCCACAAGGCTGAAAAGTCTTATTCCACCCCTTATGATCAGATAGTATAAAATCAATTTCTGTATAAATACTTGGTACCAACCTAGTATTCTTGAGGACTAGAAAATAGCCCTTGAGAACAGGCCTGCTGTAAATGAAGCCTAGAAGTTGCCTTAGCACTGATGTAGCTACATTCCAGTAAGGTTACACAGTCTCACAGACACAGAAGAAATGTAGATAACAATCAATAAACAATTAGCAGCTTCCCTGATGGAGGTAGGGCAAGTGAGTAAAGCAGAAACCAAGTCCCACCTAGTTCCAGAAGTACTGTTTCATAAACTACCTGTTAGAACAATGAGTACTCAGAGCAGTACAAACTGCATGCGACTCTACCCATTTCAATATGCTGTGAAATATTTGCTGGGAGAGTTAGAAGCCAGCTAAGAAAAAAAAAAAAACAAAACCAAAAAACCACCACAAAAAAAACCCAACAAAACACAAAACAACCCAACTCTGCAATGAAAGCAAGATATAACAAGAGAAAAACCAGTGAGGGTGTATTCCTGATGGATTATAACCTCTGGACAATTTTTTTTCAGTCAGCACTAATTTTGCCAATTAAGATGAAGCAACACATTTTCTTAACAGGAACCAGTATCAAAATATTGTTTCTTACCACAAGCTGAGTTAGTTCCATAGTTCACAAACAGTATTTCAGAGATTACTGTAACAAAAGTAGTAACCCCTTTAGAGTTAAAACACATGGGAGTGCATTGATGCATACATGTAGTTGTATGCAGAAGCCAAGATTGATTAGAAGGTTATTCTCTTGTCAAATACCCCTTCCTGCACACAAACAGGGTCCTTTGCCACTATCCAGCCCTACAAGAAGTCTCAGGTTTTACCTTTGGTCTCTGGCAGCGATATTAGCTCTCATTCCCAGTGCCTGTGTGCCCACACCCAGTGAGGAAAAGTTTAGCAAGCTGCAGAGCAGCCCACCTAGTCAAGTAAATGCAACATTTAAACTTACTAAAAAACGGAGAGTCAATGTCCTGGAAATACGTTCTGGGGCCTCAGGCTCCAGCCAAAGCGCGTAAGTAACTAAACCAAGCACACCAAGGTACGCTTTTTAGGGAAGACATAAAAGACAGCAGCCTTTCCAAGATACGTCTTGGCATGCACAGAGGCAGTAGTATGGCACAGAGGCAGTAGTATGGCACAGAGTACTTGCATACTGCAGAGATTACATTAAGTAAAGCTTAAAGTACTGGGCTGTTACAGTTAGGAATTGCTGCTTTCTACTTCAATAAGCTCCTTCATCTAAATCCTGTTGGTTAGACCTCTCAAGAACTTTATTAGGAAGATAAGAACACAGGCATTATTTATTTCACAAATATATTGATGCAGTATTTTTAATGCAGTAGACTTTCACTTTCATTAGACACTTTTAGAACACCACAGTGGTTTCAAACTCCTAGTGTTTCCACATTTAAAAGCATTAGCCATCTTGAAGTCAGCCACATTTCCCTTTACTCACCATACCAGCACATGGCAGATACTGTAGTGATGAAAATAAATCCAGAACTACCAGAGACAGTACCCTACAGACTAGAAGAGTGGTAATCAGGCAGTTACTAGACACTTCAGCATAAACAGGATCTTGAACAATATCCACAAGAAAGCTTCCACTACTTAGGAAAGTCTCACCTTATCTCAAAGCCAGGGAAAGGAAAACAATGAACTGTGGACAACATATGGTGGTTTACCTTAGTTACCATGTAACTTGCTTCTGTGCACCTAAGACAGGTTGTATGAGTAACCCTTGGTAAAAACATAATGCAGTTAATGCACCTGGCTTTCAGTCAGCCTCTAGTGCTTTTACCAGTGTCTCTCCACCAACATTATTTGCATACTAGTTTTCTACAGGTAGCATGTCTAACTTACGGATTATGTATGGATTGTGTATCACCTTATCACCTTCTAAGGGAGAACCCTAAAAGATGTCACTCATAAAGACTAGTTAATTTTTTTATCTCTAGAAACAGGCACAACCCCCAACACTTGAATACCGTATCTTTCCTGCTCCAAGTGGAGTCAAACTGGTCTTAGGCTGACACTATTTAAACTGGAGGTATCCACAGCCACTGCACAACTTTTCACAACGGTATAATACAGTAAATCAGGGAATACTTCAGGTTTGAAGTGACCTCAGGAGGTAACCTGACCCAGCCAGTGCTGAAAGTGCATCCAGGTCAAGGTCAGAGCAGGTTGCTTGCACTGCATTATACATGTGCCTTAACAGAGAGCACCCAATAAATGCCGACAGACCTTCAAGCAAAACATCAACACATTGAGTTAGTCTCAAGAGGATGGCTGATACATCAGGAAATTGGTAAGCCCTGAAGAGTGAAGAACAGCAGCAAACAAACAAACACCAAACTCACACCAAACCAAACAACCAAACAAAAGCCCTGACAACAGAAAACCAGAGCATTTATTAACTCTTAGGAAGTTTAAAAGTCACCCCAATTTCTGTGATTCTAGACAACAAAGCCAAGGACCTACCTGATATTTCAGTACATTTGGAAGCCCAGGTAGGCCTTCTGTCACCTAAACCCCTTCTCTTGGTGGTGTTACAGACCAGCATTATTTTCTCAACATGCATATCCCACAACACTCTCTGACCATTTCACTTCATTTCATTCTCTTTTCCCCAACTTTGGAGGGAAGAAAAAAAAAAAGTTTCGTTTGTTTTTTGGTTTGGTTTGGATTTTTTAATCTTCTCCTCTGCTCTTTTCTCCAGCCAAGAGCACTCCCTAACAGGTACTCAAGTGGCCCCACCTATAACCCACAGGCCAAAATGATTAACCCTTTTCCTGTCCTACTGCAAATGATACATTTATTTATCTTGGTATACTATGTCTTACCCTTTGTGGTTTTCTTCCCTTCTTTCTTCTCCTTTAAAGCTAAGCAGTTTCCTGCTATTTCAGCAAGATATTCTATGTACTTCTCCCAGTCTTATCTCTGAGCTTCTTCCTGTTTATCATTGCATTTCATCTTATTTCTTTTCACTGGAAGTATTTCAATGTTGCTTCTCCCAGCCTCTTGTCGAACTGCATGTTTCAGAGAATTATAGAATAATAAGTAAATAGGTCAGAAATTACCTCTGCAACTGTTATCATCCAACCTCCATTATTTTTTAATATAAAAAGCCACACTAAATAAGGGTATTTGTTTAGAAAACAGAATACATTAACGTGTCATCACTCCCCCTGATACTAGCAGGATGCTTGATGTTTGAATGGGATATTGTGAATGACTGATCACCTATTCTTGCAGAATGTCTCGTTAAATAAACTCTTAGGGATGCTGGTGCCATTTAATAGGCTTAATTGTTAATTGACTTATTTTTTCCCTTTGAAACCTTTTGTCCTATTAACAGTCTGAACTATCTTTTGTCATGGGTACTTTTATTAGCTTCAGGAAATTGAGCCATTTACCTGTAAACCCTCGAGTAAGTAGAGCCAATGGCACATTTGAAATTACACTATTTATGTAGCTGAGTAATTTCCACGTGCTTTTTCTGCACATACTGGTACTTCTGGTACTATTTGTACCAGAAAAGGCAAAAGAACTTTACTTTACAGATATTTTCTTTGCCTTACTAACAAAAGTTTTCAAAGCTATGTTTGCCAGAAAATGTGTTACATCTTTTGTCTATTCATTCTGTTATTCTTCCATTGCTCTGAAAACAGCATGTTCTGGACTGAACCATCTGAACAGATGGTTGTTATGCGTTAAAGTCATCAGGGGATGAAAACGCCTGAATGAATCCCCTTCCTCCTCCCTCCTCTCCCCCAAAAAAGTCCACCAAACCCAACCCAAAATGTCATGCATACATAATAATGTTCTTGCTCCCACAAGGAAACAGGAGTTGAATCTCAGAGAGGATCCTATGAGTTAATGATAGGACAGCAATTCATAATTGTTACAGGCCTCCCTTTCACACTGTAGGAAAATACATATTTATTTACTTACTTGCATTTTAACTCTTCTTAAATGATAAAACATCCACATTAAAGGTACTTTTTTCTAAAAAAATACAGACCTGTAAAATAGACATGTGTGCTTTCTTCCTCTTGCCACATAGGCTGCCATGTTCAGAAGCTCTGACTTGAATGGCAGATCTGGGTCCCTCTGTTCAGGGAAGAGATTTTGCTGCAGATTGGGTAGGGACTGTCTATATGCTTTGTAGCTAAATGTGTACATTTAGCTGAGAAATGGCTGAGATGATACCTCATTTGAAGATATAAACCTTGTTCAGTGTATCATGGCATTTGGCTACTTTATTAGTAAGAGCTTTTGAAACTTGAATATAACTCTTCTGGCTTCAAAATTCTATATTAGCCAATGGAGAGAATGATACATGTTAAGAATAATGTGAGATGTTGTACTCTCCTTGTAATATTTTATTAGAGTGAACATTATTCATTACTAAGTGCAAGTCCTGTAAATTTCAAATACTGTTTCAAGAGTTTACTTTGCACTTTATATTGATGATTTAATTAGTTCATTCAAGCCACCTGTTATTTAGGATGTCCTAAAAACGCAAGACTTAAATAATCAATTTCTTTAAAATGCTTTTATTTATTTTATCAGTTAAAATTTAATAAATAGATTTAGATCATTGACAATTACAGATAAACCCAAGCTTGCCATGTACACACTTTACACTGGTTGTAGCTGATCTAATTCTTAATCAAAACCCCAGCAGGCATGATGGAATGATGCTGGGCCCAAGCTAATATGGTTCCATGCCAGACTGGTGTACAGCAGTTTTCAAATGTTCCTTCATTACAATTAAACATACGCACTCCATATCAAAATCATAACATACTGCTTTGTGGCAGCTCACTTGGCCAGTGATTTGGTAGACTATCTGAAAGAACTGAGAAACAAAGATTAACTACTTCCAAAAGCGATCAGAAGATGAGTAGGTTTGTGGAGGACTATCCAGAAAAAGCATCTGATGAATTTAAAGTCTTTTTGTAGCTAATTTTTGGCTTCCTAGGGAAATGAGCTACTACGTTTTGCAGCAAGCTCTCCTACAGCTATGCTTTGTGAAAATATTTGCTTTAGCCTTATGCTGACTGCAAGGTCACAGGCAGGTCCTGATGGGGAAATCAGTGTTTTAAGGGTTTGTATCCAGTCATAAAACCAGTAAGAATTCTCCTGGATGGATGGAATTCAGATGGGTGTTTCTGTTTGCAATGTAGATAAATTCTCTGAAGTAATTCTGGCTTAATTAATATCCTCAGTACTGTGTGGCACAACTCCAAGACGTGACAAAATATCAGATAAAGGGTAGATATTTCCCAAGTAATAATTTCCTTTACTGGCCACATATAACCAAATGAAAATTTCTGTTCATGCACAGGCAAAATAACCAGACATTCTGAAGGGCATGTGGTTAGGGATTGCTAGACTGTATATAAGCTATGAAGAAAATGTTTTCTGAATGCTCTGAGTCTGACTTACAGAAAGATTGTCCTGGTTTTGGCTGGGACGGAGTTAATTTTCTCCCTAGTAGCTGGTGCAGTGCTATGTTTTGGCTTCAGTCTGAGCACAATGCTGTTAACATACTGATGTGTTAATTGTTGGCAGTAACACTTTTCCTGATCAAATACTTTTCAGTATCATGCTTTGCCAGTGAGGAGGGGCACAAGAAACTGGGAGGAAGCAGAGACACGACACCTGACCCAAACTAGCCAAAGAGGTACTCCATACCACAGCACACTATGCCCAGTATATAAACTGGGGGGAGTCACCTGGAAGGCCCAGATTGCTGCTTGGGTTGGGCTGGGTATCAGTCAGCAGGTAGTGAGCAATTGTATTGTCCATCACTTGTGTTTATTGGTTGGTTTTTTTTTCCCATTCTACTTTTATATTATCTCCATGTTATTTTTCTTATTATTATTAGTGGTGGTAGTAGTATACCGTACTTTATTACAGTTACTAAACTGTTCTTATCTCAACTCATGGGGTTTACATTCTTTCAATTCTCCTCTCCATCCTAGCCTGGGAGTGAGTGAGTGGCTGCATGGTACTGAGTTACCTGATGGGTTTAAACCATGACATTATACAAGGAGAAGCTTTCATCTGTAAAATAGATGGGCTGGGGCACAAGTATTTTGAGAAAAAAAAATATGACTATGTCCTTGTCCAAGTCATACCAGGATATGAGATCCTTTGGGGGACAAGGAATTTTGGTATTCCTATCAGTTATGCACCAAACAGGTCCTTTAAAAGAAATTTAGGGCTCATATTGTTAAAAGTTTCAGCTCAGAATTTTCACAATATTTACAGTTTCCATACAAACAAAACTATTCTCGTTGAACAAGGAAATTTCTAAGAGTACAGAAAGAGTACGGATCCATTTGTTTTTCTGTGATGCAGCAGAATGTAACTAGTCAATATACAAGGTAATATTTTGCCTATTTCTAGATTCTATAGTGATTAGCTAAAAATGCTTTAAAATTCTTTTTTACTAAATAACATAATAATCATTATTAAGAAGAAACAGTTTCACTTTTTATTTCACTTTTGCTCTCAGAAGTTTTAAGAAGGTCACATTTAGAATATTTTCTGGTCTTGTATGAACTCTTCTGGTCTCATTTCCCACTTTTAAAAGTCCTGATTTTACTTTTGGATTTTAGAAAATCAGTACATCTTCAGTGTGCTCACTCACAAAACACTTCAGTATTATGCGACTAAACCAGGTTGGACCTTTTCAGCTCCAACATGTTAAGAACCAAATGTGGGTGCGTGAAGAAAACACCGTAAGATGTGAATGCACAGTGAGTGGGCTACTAGGACTAGCCATCCAAATATTCCCCCTGTGAAAACTGCAAGGTAATTTTCTCGTGAAGGCCAGTATGCCAAGCAACTTCTCACACTCCGTTACATAAATTACTGTAAACAAAAATGTTGCAAATTGTCACAGATTCCTTTACCATGATCTGCTTATATGAGTCTGTCTGATGTGTCCTATCTATCCTGTCTATATCTACCTATCTATCTACCTACCTACCTACCTACCTGTCGTGGTTTAAACCCAGTCAGGTAATTCGTTCGCTCACTTCCCCCCCTTTTCTTGCCCTCCCCCTGCTCTCAGAGGGACGGAGAGGAGAATCGAAAAGAATGCAACTCCCACAGGTTGAGATAAGAACAGTTTAGTAACTAAGGTATAACACAAATCACTACTGCTACCACCAGTGATAATAATGATAAAGGAAATAACAAGGGAGAGAATACAACACCTCAGCACCAGCCGACCGATAACTCGCCCCCCAAGCCCAACCAAGCACCGACCGATACCTCCTCCAACCCTGCAGTCTCCCAGCCCTTCCGGGTAACTCCCAGTTACCTCCTGGGCATGACGTGCTGTGGTATGGAATACCTCTTTGGTCAGTTTGGGTCAGGTGTCCTGTCTCTGCTTCCTCCTGGCTTCCCCTCCCCCCTGGCAGAGCATGAGGCTCACAAAGTCCTTGGCCAAACCAAAACATCGCTATCAGCTCTGTTCCCGAGCTGAAAGTCAAAACACTGCACTGCACCAGCTACCAAGGAGGAGAAACATGACTGCTACTGCTGAACCCAGGACACTACCTATCGATCCTTTGTATCTGACCCAAATTTATTGTGTATTTGCTTTATTTAACCAAGCACTTCAGGTAATTTCTAAGCATTCCTCATACTTCATAAGGCTCATAAAGCTTTATTCTCAATACACTTTAGGGGCAAGACTTCAGTAGAGCAGTTACATTGTATGTTTCAGTTTAAGGAAGTCACACAGGAAGTCTGTGGCAAAGCAGGCAACAGACTTCTAAGTGCTATCCATATCCTTGATCTTGGGAATCATATCAGACAATGCCTTGAGGTCATGAAAAAGGGCTGACAGCAATCAGTGCGGTGCTGCACAAGCTAGCACACACAGCATGCATTTCCAAACATTTCTCAGGGAAGCTGTGTTTTATTCAGGCTCCTCAACAGCAAATGCCATGGCTTCTTCCATGGCAGCAGCAGTTCACACTCTTGCCCTTCAGGCAGAGGGGTGGCTGTGCAGTGACTAGAACTGCAAGACAATCCCAGGATTGCTTCAGAACCTGCAAGCTGCCTTAAATGCTATGATGCAAGGATATGCTAGGATTTCTTCATCTTTGCAACAACCATGTTAAGGCAGCTTATCTTTGCTAGATGCAGACACTATGTATTTTATGCAGGCACTATGTATTTTATGAAGATGCGCAAATGAGGATTTCATTGTACTGGAGATCATAAAGTGGTAAGAACAGCTGCGCCTTATGTATTCCACAAATATCTTCCTGTTTGTTACCTGAAATGTGAGGGTGTTCTTTAATATCACCTTGTAAAAAATATCAGGTCCTAATCAGATCTGAATTACATTCTTTGCCAGTGATATTTATGGTACACCTTGGGTTTCATGTCTTTTTGCATAATCACACTCACAAACATATATGTAGTCCTGTAGAAACCTAAATGGGTTGCAAAATAAATGTGGCTACTCCTGTCTCCAGTGCTGGTCAGAAAGACAGCCTGCTGACAGTCTGAAGTCAGCTAACATGGAGAAATAGTGAGTTCCCAAATGCATAACTAAGGTGCCTTCAAAACCTCACATACTTTGGAGAAATTAATAGGTTTGGCTTTTTCTCATATGCACTCACTGCTAGAGGACCAGGAAGGGTTTGAGCTAACAAATGCTCCCTTGCTAGTGACAACAATGACCTGATAATATTTTCAGTTACTAATAATGCAAAGGCAACTTTGTGAAGCACTAGCTCAGAGAACAGCTTATGCCTGAATTTAAAAAAAAAATAATAAAAAAATCTATGCAGTCTCTTACACCTAGATGGAGACACCCTGAGACTGCAATAGATGAATTGTGAAAGAGAAAAAAAGAAGAGCTTTGGGGGTTTGATACTGTTTGCAGACTAATGTATGTGGGTGATCTCTTACTGTAAACACAGATGGCTGTGATCCAACACAGGTCATGCTGAGAAGCCAAGCATGTATCTGTGGGCTTCCTATTTCCCACTGAAACAATGATTACTTGGCAGAATGGCATGAATTTGTAGCCCTTAAAATAAAATCTTTTGGATTAGGCAGTTTGAATTAAGATACATTTTAGATGCATCAAGCTGAAGCTTAAGAATGTCATGTCTGATCATGTTTTCTTCACTAACTGCAAATAAAGGCTGCAATTCTAGGTTTCAAAATGTTCTTAGAACAACAGAATAAGAAATTCAATGTCACAGTACCTGTGATCATGAGATTTTCTGCTTGCTTGAGCCAGTGTGTGAGATAACCAAGCATGGAAAATAGGATAGAGCACTGGGATGCAGCCACCTGCAAAGACATAGATGGATAGAAAGGACAAGACGAAAGTTAGAAAACTAGTCCAGAGCTTGAATAACTAGTTTTGCTGTCTGCTGTAGTACATATTGACTAGATGACCCTGTGCTGGCTACCTAGTCTTTCCATGCCACAGTCCCATAAGATGGCATAACAAGACTAGCTTGCATCAGCAGGCTGTCATTATGACTGATGCTCTCATAGGTATTTGCATGACCCTGTGAGACTATATAATTACCTAGAATATGTATGCACTACCTGCCTGTAATAGGCCTGTGTACAGATAGCCCAACCTACAATGGGTTTATCTCCAGATTAGTCCTGGCTTATAACTATGTATTCCTCTATCCTGGGTTCATCAGTAGCAGTCATTTTTCTCCTTAGTAGCTGGTGCAGTGCTGTGTTTTCGACTTTCAGCCTGCGAACAGCACTGATAACACCAATAATTTTAGTTGCTGCTCAGTAATGTTTACACTGACCAAGGACTTTCTGAGTCTCATGCTCTGCCAAGGAGGAGGGGAAGCCAGGAGGAAGCAAAGACAGGACACCTGACCCGAACTAGCCAAAGAGGTATTCCATACTACAGCACATCATGCCCAGTATATAAACTGGGGGCAGTTACCCAGAAGGGCTAGATCACTGCTAGGGTCGGGCTGGGTATTGGTCCACAGGTGGTGAGCAGTTTTATTCTCTTCCCTTGTTATTTCCCTTATCATTATTATTATTGGTGGCAGCAGTAGTGGTTTGTGTTATACCTTAGTTACTGGGCTGTTCTTATCTCAACCCATGGGGTTACATTCTTTTGATTCTCATCCCCATCCCTCCAGGAGCAGGGGGAGGTGAGCGAATGGCTGCGTGGTTTTCTGGGTTGCCAGCTGGGCTTAAACCATGACATCCTCTCACTGGGAGCTATGTGATGGGAGTTGAGAACCACAGTGACTGTCTTCTTTTACCCCCAGTCTCTCCCTGGGTCAGTCAAACCACAGCAGTGGCATTAGTAGCTAATGGTAACCAAAAGGAGTCTTGTCTCCTAGGGAGCGGTAGTATTTAAACCTCCGTCACCATAACATAAACCCCCAGGACAGTTGAGGTGGTACCAATTAATTTACTTTGTAAAAGTCACCTCATGCACTGGCAACACAAAATAGAGCCATCACCTGAGGTTTCTGCAGTGCAAAGCTGTTCTTTTCCATAATCACAGAATCATAGAATAGTTAGGGTTGGAAAGGACCTTAAGATCATCTAGTTCCAAGCCCCCTGCCAGGGGCAGGGACACCTCACACTAAACCATGCCACCCAAGGCTCTGTCCAGCCTGGCCTTGAACACCGCCAGGGATGGAGCATTCACAACTTCCTTGGGCAACCCATTCCGGTGCCTCACCACCCTCACAGTAAAGAACTTCCTCCTTACATCCAACCTAAACTTCCCCTGTTTTAAGTTTTAACCTGTTACCCTTGTACTATCACTACAGTCCCTAATGAAGAATCCCTCCACAGCATCCTTACTGGCCCCCTTCAGATACTGGAAGGCTGCTAAACACAGGAGAGTACAGGGATGCAGCTGACCAGATGGTGGTGGTTGAGTTGTTCCTTCTGCCTGTATTGCTGGATTGGTCCACAGTTCAGGAGAGGATGTGGAGAACATCATCAGTTTAGAAGTCCTATGTGACACAGAGCCAGGTTCTGTACAGAGAGCATGATGCCACTGGGAATGTGGAGAGCAGACATCCTGGGAGCTACAGAGGAGACAGCACACATGCAGTCAGGGAGAACAGTATTTTGAGGACCAAATCACAGTCATTGTCTAAAGGCACAAGCCATCTGCAACCATGCTCCTTTTCATACTGTTCTGCTTAATCAGAATGCCAGTTACATCACAGAATCATAGAATCACAGAGTAGTTTGGGTTGGACCAAAAGATCATCTAATTCCAACCCCCCTGCCATAGGCAGGGACACCTCCCACTTTGAGCAACCACCAGGCCGCTCAAAGTCCAATCCAACCTGGCCCCAAACAATTACAGGGATGGAGCATCCACAACTTCTCTGGGCAACCTGTGCCAGTGCCTTACCACCCTCATGGTAAAGAATTTCTTCCTTATGTCTAATCTGAATCTTCCTTCTTTCAGTTTAAAGCCATTCCCCTTTGACTTACCACAACATGTCCTTGAAAAAAGTCCCTCTCCAGATTTCTTGTAGGCCTCTTTAGGCATGCAGTAATTCCCAAAGAATTCAGAACAGCTGAAACTACCCATTTAACAGAATGCAGAATCCCTAGTGCAACAACAATAGATATTTCTTAAATTGTATTAGTTGCAGAAAATCTCATGAGTTTAAGCATAAGTTTGCAAAATGCCATTTGTATGAAATTGAAACAACTTTTCAACCTAGCATTTAAATGTTCAAAATTTACTCACACCTACAAAGCGTACCTTCATGATCAGTGAAAAGATGGGCACAGAGGATGCTCTCCCTGAATGCTTTACTATGCTCTTGAGGCCTTACAGTGATCTAAACCTGCAGTGCCCCTCCTCATGCATTCCTCCTCTCTCTGTTTGATGCTAGTGCTGATCTGGTCACACGGTAAGATCAACTGTTTGTTCCAGATGAAAAGAATGCAACTGCAACAGCAACAGCAACAAGAATACCCATAAGAAAAAAAAACATTGTTTCCAAGTGGTTTACATGAACTGCCATTTCAGGTTAGCTTGTCTTTCAGTAGCGGAAACTCAATGTGTAAGATTTAGATGAGTGCTCAAACCCTGTAAAGAGAGGACTACAGAGGTGAGGGTTAAGCAGTCTTTTCCAAAAAGTTTTGAGAGATCTCTTTACATTGTTCTGTACTTAGCTGTGAGTTTACTATACCTGTCTTATCAGTTAATGAATGCTCTGTGTACTTAAAATCTTGTCAGCTTTTTCCAGCTGTGCCATGTGGTCTCACAAAACATCTGACTTCGTTCAACAGATCTCATGCAGTATAGCTTCCGCAGTGCAAATGAATTATAACAGCTTCCCATTTTCCTCTGACCTAGTATAAATCTCTTCTACCAGAAAGATGATTTTGTCTTTCACCCAACATCCTCTATTTTAATGAGCTTTAGGCAACACTTCCCTCTCTGCCTCCTAGAGTATTTTAAAGTTGAAATATTACATGCACGTAAAGTAAGTCTAAAACTCCATGAAGCTTAGGCAGTCCAGATTTCAGCTACTGAATACTAGCTTTTTCCTTACCAAGAGTTATTGTTAGAAGATAAAAATTAAAAATTTACCCTGAACATATACCCATGTGAAAAACTGCCAGGCTGTCCCCATTTTAGAATGTCTAAATCTAGACCGCATTAGCAATCGGTGAATAATCATTAGTAATTATCATCACTGGTATTTGACAGATCTGTGTAGAGGAATAGCTTCCAATTTCTGATGGTAGCGCACCTCCCTGAATTATGCCCACACAATAAGAAACAGGCATGATTATTCTCAGTCTTGTCACTAACAGCTAGTCTTTATTTAGTAGATGGGAAATTATTCTGTTGGCCATGGAATGGGAAGCCTAAATTGAAGGAGGTTACCATATATTTTATTCTAAAGATACCAAGGTTTGCTTTTATACTATTCTGGAGATCCAAGCTGAGGTCAGATGCTCTCAGCATCTGACTGGCATCATTTGGATGAAGACTCAGATGCTCTTTGGCTGAGACCTCAGCATCTGACTCTTCAGCCAAAGGGAGCTGATGGATCAGATGAGACATCTTGCAGAAGCAATTACTACAATTCCTTGTCCTGCAAATATCACAGACATGTCATGTTTTCTACCTGGGAATTTCACCAGTGGAGTTTCAAGTCCAAAGTGACATTCTGAAGCACCCCTTTCCAACTTGTAACAAGCAAAACATGAAAAGCAAACATGATCAGGCATATGCCTGAACCTAGGAATGGTATTTATGACGAATTTCCAATGAAGCTGCAAGTGAAAACAGCATCCATGATGTGCATTTTTGTACTTATTGGAGTGTTTCACTATACAAACCAGCTCTGAAATGAGAATGCTGCTGGGAAATTGCTGCTGGAGTAAAAGTTTTGTACAAATGCAGCAGCTTCAGTTCCTCAACAAAATGTTATTTACTGCTGTGCTTGCTTGTGATTGAAAATAACCTGCAACATACTTCACAACTATAGATGGTATCTGCTCTGTGATACTACTACTGCTTTATGTCTGACTTTGTTCCTTGTTCCAGTAATATACTCAAATTCAGCTCTAAACATCAGAATTACTTGGGTCAGCAACATTTAGCGTACAGAACAGACCTCTTGTTTGGTCTGGTTTGGATTGTATGCATCCCTGTCATCATCCTTCTCTTAAGCTTGTCTTTGTCTTCAGTTTCAGCTGTTTTAATGGCAAGAAAGAACCACCATCAGAGGTAGTTTGAAACCCTTCAAGGAAATAATTCTGACTTCTCAACATTCATGAGATGAACACTCAGGTTATGTAAAAGCAATATTCACCCATGAAGTAGTTCAGAAATTGCCAACCACTGGATTTGGTTTTTTATTATTTTTTTTATTGTTTCTGGTGTTGTGGGTCTTTTTTTTGTTGTTTGTTTGGTTTGTTGGGATTTTGGTGTTGTTTTTTTTTTTTGTTTTGTTGCACAGCTTTCAAATTGCCTGCTAATTTTTTGTTTGATCTGTTTAGACATAAAGACCTGTGCAGAGCCTTTATGAATGTATTTAGGTGTGTTAATATTTTACTTTATTGTAAAAGTAATGTAAGCTACTTTTTGTCCCACTTATAGCTACATTCTAGGAATGGATCATTCCTGTTCAGATGTAATAGTGAAAGATACTAGTGGCTGCCTTAGAGAGTCTTTCATGCAAAGGCTGCCACACCCCCAGACCACTCTTCCTTGGCATGGGACTTCTGGAAGCAGTGACAAGCAGGGCATTGCTTGGCCTCCCCATTCTTTCCCACTCTTTGTGGACACCAGGCTGCCTGTAACCAATGCAACCCTGTCTGACATCATGCTATAAACACTGTAGTTTATAATATGATCTCAGTATAATAGTGTATCAGAACCATTTAGTATGTAGGACTGGGGGAGTACTTTCAGCTGGGTTTGATCAGTGCTTTGGGTGCCACCGTCCAGAGGACTGCTGCAA
Source organism: Pezoporus flaviventris (assembly GCF_033815535.1). Taxonomy (NCBI): domain Eukaryota; kingdom Metazoa; phylum Chordata; class Aves; order Psittaciformes; family Psittacidae; genus Pezoporus; species Pezoporus flaviventris. The sequence continues at coordinate 760,203 of NW_026892760.1, forward strand.
CCTCACAACAGAGACCTGCAGTAGATGGCATAGCAAAATAAAACCTGACAGCTCTTGAAACCCCATCTCCTAAAATGACAGCCCTGAAACTTTTCTGTATCTCTGTAATTGCTGTGCTGAGACAGTGCTTAGAAACCACTGAAAAGGTTCCTTGTCTACCAAAGTACAAGGGTACCACAGAGCTCATGCCTAAGGTAATGAACAAGGACAGAATCTAAAATATCAAACCAAAGTAATTCTTTACACTGACTTTCCAAAGTTTTTTCAAGCTACCTACAAACATCAATTTTGCTAGTGTCACGACACTCCTGCTGGAGTGCAAGTGATTATCATGGTGAATTTTCTTGTTTGAAGTGGAAGCCCATGGTACTTTAAATGACTTTTCTAAATTTAGAGATGTGAGCCAGGGTTGACAACACCATAAAATCTTGATTTATAATTACACCACAAAACTGCCCTTTCGTAAGCATTACCATGTCATTATATTAAGACTATATGTGCAGGAGCAAGCACTATACACCACTGCCATGAATGTGATAAGCTTGACAAATATTTATGTATTTCTGAGGCTGTGTGAATCAACAAAGGAATGTTTCTTGTGATGAAAGACTAGCCTGGAACTAAGGGGTTTAATTAATGTCTAATGCCTTAGACTTCCTGGACCATTCAGGACCAGCTTCTAAGAAAGGTTATGTACCCAGAGTGTTTCCTGACCTTCATTTGAGTTGTGCACTGTGAACTCTGAAAATGAGCCCCCTAAGCTTGCAGGATACCATAGTACTACCAAATGGAGGCTACCTGAGCTCTTCAGTAGCATGTTAGTTACAATTTCTTTTTATTCCTCTTGCACATAGGGTGCTTTTATTAGCTTGTTTTCCAGTCTCTTTTGCATTATCTACACTTCTCCCATAACTCAAGTAGTCTTTCAGTGCTCTTTGGATTTCAGCATTGCTTGTCTTAAAGAATTCAGCTTAATACCTGCCTGGTTTACACTGCTTGAGTTCTTCATATATCCTTCATTTCCTTAATGTTGAATTATTAAAAGTCTCTCCAGCAGAGAAAAGTAAGCACCTCTTGGAAACCTTGAAGTGCCCATGTGCCTTGTGCCTGCTATAAAAAGGGCAGATTAATTCCAAGCTATAAAAATAAATAGCTCTCTTTGTTCTTAAGAGGATTTGGATTGAGCAGAGTTGCTTTATAAGTGTATGACTTCTTAGTATTGAAGTTTGGAAATGAATCAGAATACATGTTATCCACTCATGGTTAAAAATTACCACCTTTGGTATTTTCACCTTGGCTGCTCCTTGAAATTCTACTTATCCTGTCTTCCTGCCTGAGCTTTATGTACTTCACATTGTCTTTTTTTAACTACTGCAGAGGAACTCCGAAATCAAACCTGTCATGGGGAGGAGGAAGAGAGGCAGTGAGGGAAATTAATCTATCTACCTGAACAGCCCACGGGGATTATTCCAAGAAATATGAGTAATTACAGCATGGCAGTATCTAGCCCCTTCCAAACCACACTCCTGTCTGTAATAGGACTGTGGTTGGCAGTGACCGCCCTTGTGCTAGGGAATTCTGCTGAGTCATTTTCATGTGGTCTTACAAAAAAGTCCAGCCCACCAATTTCCACACAGTTTGGCACGTTTGGTTTTCCAAAGAAGGTTTTTGAAACCAGTATCTTACCTCCTTTCTCATAGACACTAAAAACCTCTCATAATTTTCTGCAAGAGTTTGGTTTAATCCTGCTGCTCGTGGATGAAATGGCTCCTCCATGTTTATGTCAACAGTGCACTTAGACCAAGACAGCCCCATCACTTCCACCCCAGATGTGGCTACAACAGGTAAGTGGTGGGGTATTTCCAAATTTCAGGTGACGCTGCAAGTACACAAAGGGGAAAGGTATGTTCCTAATATAAACAGGCACATTGAAAGGCAGGCATGGTTTTGGAAACTGGCATGAGACTCCCTCACAGATCAACTGGTAAGTTTCAGGGAGGATACAACAGGAAGTGAGGGTAACAGCCCTTAATCAAGAGCTACTTCCAGAGCTGGGGAGTGTCATGATGTGCAAAGGTGATGGATTAAGAAAGCAGAGGCTGAAGCTTAGCAAGAGTTCTATAATGTATAATAACTGCAATTAAAATTGGTGAGTGACAGTTAATAAATAAATTCAGCACTGAAATGCAGTGCAATTCTAAATATAACTGGGGGAGGTGTAAGGGCTTTAGATGATGCTGTTATTGCTGAACAAAGCAAAACATGCTCTTGTATCACCGGGCTGTGCTATTACATTCTTACCTCTCCCCCTTAACTACCTTCCCTTGTGAAAGCAGCAGGAAAATGCTGTGACCTTCTTATACTGTCAGCACCCTAACCCTTCCATGCAGCTTGCAAAGACCCAATCTCTTCTCATGAATGTTTTCCGGTTTTATCTTTCCCCTCTGTTCCAACAATCCACCTGCTAACACACATTTTTTTTCAAGTATTATTTTCATGTTTAAAGAGATAATGGGATGTTTTGGCTTGAAGCAAGTGAGAAGGCTGTGGTTCAACTGGTACGAGCAACAGGTACATCAGGTTCTCTCTCAATCGAGAATTTCTGCCTGCCTCTTAACAGGTTCTGCTCATGGCAGCTATGTCATGCTGTTGCAGTGGGCATTCCCAGGTGATCTAACACAAGGAAATTCTGCAATTGTCCACTGTAGTATTCGTTGTATATTCCCTAAAAACACTGCTCCTGGAGCGGATCACTAATCTCACATGGCTAGGAAGAAAGATGGAGGCAGATACCTGTTTTTTAAAGCGATGGCATGAGCAGTGCTAGTAAATCATTATCTAGTTCAGGAACCTTGTTCGTGGTGTTACTGAACACATGGATGATATAAAAAGAAGGTTGAGAAGCATTATATTTTCACTTCGATAGAAGAAAATTCAGCTTTTTGGATAAGCTCAACTAAAGACTTTGGACAGCTATAAACCCACAGACACGACGCATTTTTAGTAACCTCAGGTTTTTCTTTAGGCTGTAACGAATGGCGTCGGACACTTCCCAGTGCCCCACCAGGAGCTCTGCTGCCGCTCTCCCTCCCCCAGGGCGGCAAAGCGGGACGTCCCGCAGGCGCGGAGGCCTGACAAAGGCCCCCGGACTCTCCCGCTCTGCTCCGCTCCGCTCCGTCCCGTTCCGTTCCAGCAGACCGGCACCGCTCCGGGCAGCCTGTCTGTGCCCGGGCGCCAGCCTTAGGAGGCCCACCGCTGCTGAGCCCGCCCACAGGGCCCAGGAGCTTGAGTCGGCCGTGACGCGCAGCCGGTGTGGATTACAGGCTGCGGCAGGCTGCGCGTGGGCCCGGCGGTCATGGCGGCGGCGGCGGCGGCGGCGGCAGCAGCAGCAGCAGCAGCGGAAGCAGAGGCGGCAGCGGAGGCGGCCGGTGCTGCGCCCGACTACGAGGCGGCGGAGTTGTACACCCGTGCGTTCCGCGTGGGCGCTCTCAGCCGTTGCTGGATGCAGCACCTGGGGCCGCCCGACCTCTCTCTGGCGCGAGAGGCGGCGGCTGATGAGGACGCGGCCGTAGTGGCGGAGCTGGGCTGCGAGGTGGAGATGGTGCCCGAGCTGCAGGAAGTGTGCAGGTGGTGGCCACGCGGCCGGTGGCGGGTGGGGGGAGATGGGGCTCCTCCTGCCGGGAGTCCCCAGAAAGGGCTGAAACCTCTGTCTTTCCCCAGGCCGGGACCTGCTGCCCCATCCCGAGCGGGAAGCTTGCGGCCTCGCTCGGTGTGATGCAGGAGAGGCCGCACCGGGGCGTGGTTGTGGGTGCTGTGGCTCAGGCTCTGCATCGGTGCTTTAAGGAGAGGCGAGAGGTGCTCGGGCAAATCTGCCTAGAACGGTTGTTTCCGGATCTGGGCCACGTGGGGGGGGGGGTTATCTCCCGGGTATATGCGCTGTGGAGAAGGAAACCATCGTGTTTCTAGAGGGTAATGCTCCCCTAGCGGAAACTTTGTGTTATGGCATGAACAGTTCAGCACTTAACAAGTTAGTTAAGTAAATACTTAGCAGCGTGTTACTTGTTAGGTAGAACTTGAAGTTACAGGAATATGTGCATGGTTTTAAGAAGCCCCAGTTGCAAAATGAAAGGCATACCTTCTATGAAGAAAAAGAGTTAGGCATCTCTTTTTATTAACATCATTTAGATAAGCCCTGCTAATGGCAACACAACTTTCGAGCTTGCCTCGGCCCTTGGCCTCTACTGACTGTTTTCTGTCAGGGCTGGAGGTGAAGTCAAAGCTATGCAAGTGCTTCTTCGTACTGATTTTGCTGTTGCCCTAAGAGCCCAGGTGACACTAGGGCTGGGAAAGAAAAGGCACTTTCTCTTGTTTTGCACATGTAACTTACCCATATTTGTGGACCAGTGAATTGCAAGCTAGTGTCGAAAGAAGAGAACAATCTAGAAATCAAATATAACTACAGTTGGAAGGCTTTTAGGTCGTGAATAGTGAGAATTGTCTCTCACCTGTAGGAAAGGCTGTTTTCAGGCAGTAATTCCTACAGAAAGAGTCAAGATGATTGGTCTGTAGCTTATCACTGAGGAAGACATGTCAGAGTTCTGTTGCTATCTGTATAGCTTTGTGCAAGTTCTGTCCTTCGCTTACTGTTTCCTGGAAGGTGTAGAAGTATTTACAAGCTATTGCAAATGCAAGATAGAGGTTGTTCACTTTCAGGCACAGAAGCAATGCAGAAGGCATAATTTGGTAAATATAGCTAGAATTTTCCTTCAGTGCTCTGCATTGAAGGGTGCACATAAAAAATGCAGGTGGTGTGTTATGAGCATGTCCTTCTAATGTTTTCAGTTATTCCCCAAATTATGGGAAATGTGAAAACGGAATTCCAAGCAGATTTTCTATGCTTTGTTTTTTCCTTCGTTTATTCCGCTTTACATTCTGCTTTCTTCAGTCTACGACTATGGTATTTCGTCTGCTGCCTGTGTTTGCTGGTGTTACAGAGCTGTGCTGTTTGCTGCTGAGTTACTGTGGAGAGGTTAGGGAAAGAAAAAAAAAATGGGGAGTCTATGATGGGAGAGAACAGATCATCTGGCAGCTGCCTGTTGGCTTTGCAGGAGAATGAAGATAAACCTGCACATCCTGGTGTGACCTGTCTCCTGCGCAGGCTGGAAATCCCAGTCCCTAATCTTCATGTGTTTTTGCTTTTAAATTAAATAGTCCTAACCTCCTGAGTCTCTCCTTAACATTGGCCAACCTCAGATCACTACCTCTGATCACTTTCACTTGCCTGCTCTGAGTTTGTATTCCTCCCTTGAGAAGAGATGAACGCTGGGCTCCACCAAGTTCTATTCTATGGTGTCTTGGGGACACATATATTATCAGCATAAATATGGTTTTCTAGGCACTGAAATGAGCACATCCTGGATATAAACACAGATTCTTCTGACTGTGAACTACTTGTAATGGAATTTAGGGCAAGTTAAGGAGGTTTTCTTTGGGTGGAAGAGAGATGGGAAGATGTGGATACTCCTCCTGTATCTACTTTTAAAATAGTAATAGATTAAGAGAATCTTTAATGGACTCATAATGAAGTTAATTTTTTATTTTTTTTTTATTTTTTTTAATGTCGTGACATAGTGTGCATTTAAGTATTCCTGACAATTTAGAGTCTTCTGGTAAGGAAAACTGACATAACGGTTAAATGTTGTTTAACTCTGTGCATCTCAGTATGTTGTGGTTGATTTTTGTTTTCCTTCTGTTTTATTTCTGTAATGTTACTGCAGACAGAATGCAGGGAAGAAAAAAATTAATCTTCACTCAAATTTAACTCAGTAAAAACGCTTTTCACGCTGCTTATATTGCATGTAGACAATTGCTAAGAGATTGCTTGGGTTTTCATCAGATTTTAAACAGGTGCAGAAGTGGTGTCCTTAACTAGGAAACGGCATCAGTAGTTCTTTTAAATAACCAAGGTGTTGTTAGGGTAAGGGTTTAAGTTTTGTTCAAATGCATTTGCGGTCTTGTGAGCAGAGGTTTACCTTGGAATTCATTATTGGTATTTGAGCAACTAAAGGGCTTGAATGTTGGAGATGCTAAGTCATATTATTCTGTTTTGCCTTTTGAGTGATGATTTGTTGTGTACATGTAGGACAGGCTAAGGCTCAATTCAGTGTGGATTTTAGGTAGGTCAGCAGAGGTGAGGCTTACATGTACCTTATTCCACTTCAGCGCTAATTCACCTTCTTGTTTTATTAGAAGGGGTAGTTGTAAATATCTGTAGGGACGTGTTATAAAGCTGCATTAAGCTAGCCTTAGCATCTTAACGTATTAGTATTTAGTGTCTTGTAGTATTAGTGTCTCAAAGGTGATGAAAGTACTGTGTTTAAAACATACACAATATGAAGAGTAATACAAACATTGTATCTGCTTACTATGAAAATATCAGACAAAATACTAAAGCATCTTTGAATTTCTAAAACTGAGAAGGTTCTTTGGGCTGCTAGGATATTCTGAGAACAGTCACAGTGATTAAAGGGTTCACTGATATTCTATTTCCATATCCAAATTTCCACAGACTTCCCTTTGGCCTTTTTATTTCTAGCTGCCCTAAAATACCTTTCTAGGGACATAAATTTCATAAACCTCTTTGCATGTTTTTTTCAAGTGGGACCTGCAACTACTGTTCCTTGGTACTGTCCTACAGTTCACGTCAGTGTCCATTAAACAGTATGGCCAGTGTTTTCCCCTCTGCTATGACTGACTGCACTGAGTGCATCTGTCTTGTGTGCAGGAGAGGGGGCATGGTGAAATCCCATGGTTATGGGATTTTTGCACTTTCATCTGTTAGGTGTATGGCACCGACTGCTTAGCCTTAATTTCTGGAGGGATTAGCACGTATTTTCTGTTTGTAAAGTCTGTTTTCCTCAGGAACGTGGACCAAATGTTAGTGGTGTGGTTCCACTTGCTGTAGTGGAGTTACCCGGGAGGAGCTCCGCTGTGGCCTGTGTAAAAGGCTGTACAGCAACACCTTCCAAGACTTCAGTGCATGTAATTATAAAAATGTAATGTTTGTATGATCACTTCTAAGTCATTGCTGCAGCCAAAGCAGTTCCACTTTTCCTTCCCACAAGCTGCAGGAATTTGCACTACAGCAAAAAAGCTATGGCTGTCTCTACTCTGGATTCTGTGCAAACACAGGAAGAGTGAAGGTGGAAAAGATCTCAGGATGGAAAGCAGGATACAAGGAAAAGTGGACCTGCCACTTCTGACAGAAATGGCTTCTTCCCACTGGAAGAAATGTGGCATAAGTTAATGCCTTAATACAGCAATGACAGCTTGTGTAAATGTGATGTCTTGCCCATGTTTGTACCTGTATAATAGTGATCTTATGTTTTTTTATTGCCCAAGCATTGATACGTTAATGTCTTCTGATAAAGAAGAGGACCCAGATGTTATTCCTGAAGATAACAGTCTGCTAACTCTACGGTATGTTGTTACAGTACACTCACAATACCCTGATATGAGGTGGGGTAGGAAACACACAAGAGCGTGGCTGGCTGCTTGTTCCTTTTCCAAGCAATGGTGTGCTTTCCGAAGCAGTGTCCAGAAATACTCTAAGGTCAGAAACACCAGCTTATGACAGGATAATTGGTATGAGCCTTCTGCTTGAATGTTACTTACAATTTTTTTATTAAGATAGACAGAATATGCCATCTTTCTCATTGGAAGAACTTAGAACTTCTGGACCTATGTCCTTCTCAACTAGTGCCTAAATTTAGAGTGTGCAGGGGACTTCTCATAATTGTTGGTGAGAGGTTTCTCCAAAGCCTTGTGAAATAAATCTGTAGCCCTTACAGCTAGTAACCTGCAGTCACATTTTAATATCCAAGCTGTTAAGTACTGAAGTCATAGCCAGATAACATCTTTATCTAAATGTACTCTGCATTTCAGATGTTGAACAATATATGTAAAGATTCTGTCAATTAGTGAACTTTGAATTCATGCTCATCCTTTGCTATACTTGAATTTCAGTTTGTGTAGAATGTAAAGAAATGTGTTAGGATTGTCATCAGTGTTAAGCCTGATTGTTACTGAAAACTTCTGGGGAGGCCTAGAGAGTACATGGACTTGTGCCAGAAGTACAGAAGGATTTGCTGTTTATGCGGGGGTTAAATACGTTTATTTTAGTAGATATTCTGTGTATAATACTCTTTCTTTTTTAGAAAAGTATCTTTGTCGTGGGGTTGAGAATATTTGTGGTTTTTTCTTGGTTTTTGTTTGAACATGAATTGAATTCCTTTGAAGTGCGAGGGACAGTTGAAACAGCTTCCTTGAAAGCAGCAAAGCATGCTTTCTATAAAAGCTTCCTTACACAAAATTTTGCTGGTTTTCTTTCTTTTTTTTTTTTCCTCGTAAGTGTAAAATTACCCACAACCAACCTGTGATTTGCACTTAAGGCAAAACAAAAACAAAGCTGAAATCTACACTCCAGCTGTGCATGACCAGGTTTTATGGGAATCAGGAGACGAGTATTTTAAGTTAGTCTGTCATACTAAGACAGCCAGAAGTCCTGCTCTTTGAAGCTGCACTGTAGTAGCTTGTGTTACTTAAAAGTATAGTTGCACATTCTGCATGCAAGTTGTTGAATGAAATTTTGTCCTGTGCTCCTGCCCCTCAGAATTAGAAAAGAGGCATTAGAGAGGAGGGAAGAAACAATTATTGTGGATCGGGCTTGCAGACAAGAAACTCTTGCCTATGAGATGGTAAGTTCCCTGTCATCCTAGGATCTCAAGATAGTTCAGTACAGCAAAAGTCCAGATTCTGGTTGCTTTGTTTTTTTGTCACTGTGAGTCTCTACTCAATGTAAATATTTGCAGGTAGGGGTTTGCAGATAATGATTAAGATTAAAGACATGTTACAGAAAGATAGGGCAGGAAGTCTTCTATGGTCTGTAAGTACCAGAAGTACTAAAGAGGAACTCTGGCTCATTAGTGCTGTATGTCTGTTTTTATTTGGTTGTTAATAAAGCGCTGTGTAGGTGATCAGGTGTACCGAGGATTATGTGAACTTACAGAGCTAAACAAAACACAAAAAGGTTTTGCTCCTGGTGTCCTCTGTTGGAAATGTGTAAATGACTGTGAGCTGGTTTCTGTAGGACCGAAGGAGGAAGACAGTAGGACTGCCACATGGTGGCAGTAATATTCTAACTCTGAGCTTTGTAACCCAAGTTTTTGAGCCATTCTGAGCTGACAGGAACCAGTTTAGTGATCAGCCCCGCAAAAGCATCTTGGAATTCCTTTAACTATGCTTAGTAACTCTTTTTTTAAGATTTCTTCACAATTAAAGTCTGAAACAAGAAACCTGAAGTTTATAAATTTTACAGTGGTGGAGTCCAAGGCTTGAGGAAGCAAGCCATGAATTCTGTAAAACTTAGGGATGGAGGAGTAGCTGGGAAGGAGCCTCACTTGTGACTGTTAAAACATTTTTTTACCCTTGAGGTTTCCTGGTCTGTCACGAATGGTTTTGTTTCAACTGTCTAGAGACCCAGGCACATGATTTAAGCATTGTGTGCGAACTGCGATGCAACAGCTATGTTGAGCTCTTAGCCTGACACGTCTCAGCAAATACTTGCAATAAAAATCTTCATAGAGGGCTTCAACAAGTGGTGTCTTCTGTTTCTGAAGAACGAGTATGTGATCAGTTACTGCATCCTTTAAGCTGTGGTAAGGGGTTTCTGTGTCACAGCTGATTGGGACCATGGTGTACTAGAACAGGAAGAGAGCAAAAAGAAATATGAGTTTGGAATGTGTCACATGAAAAAGGGAGATGCAAGGATCTCAGAACTGAAGTCTCGTATCAGTACACGCTTACGTTATTGAATCTGAAGAACACTTTAAGCTGGTGGGAAGTGTTTATGCAGTCAGTATTCTCTCATGATTTCTTGAAAAAGGGGGAAACAGGACTACTGAAAAGTGCCCTCCCTTATTCTCACAGCTGGGCTCCGTCTTAAACATAAAGTAGGACGGAAATGTGGAAATGCTTTCACTTCTTTTGTAAAACAGTAGTGTGACAAGGGTAGTGCTGGATTTTGGAGAAATCGAGAGCTTCAGCAGTGTGAAGTTTCCCTAATAAGAGCAAGTGTTGCACTGGGTTTTATTTTCATATACTTCATCCTGTGGCTGTTTTCTAGGCCAGTCTTTCTGAAGTTGAGGGTTTTACATGTGAATGCATTAAAAGAAAAACATTTTAAAAACATTAAATGGTGGAAGTTGGTAGCAGCTGTATTCCATAAGGTCAGAGTAGCAGCTTTATTTCCTTTATGCAGGGCTTCTCAGTATGCAAGAAGTAGCCAGCTATCTCATAATTGCTGAAAGCACCTTAGCTTCCACAGAGCTGAGGAATGATGGGAGATACTTGAAATCTCTAATTACAGCAGCTTCTCACATTTCCATCTTGGAGGAAGCAGGCTGTTACCAATTCAGAAGGCTATACAGTAAAAAATGAGTTGCAGTTAGAACAGTGTTTCTCAGACTTTTATCCAGTGGCTATGATATATGAGTGGTTGCCAATATTATATATATATATAAATACACATCTTTATTTTCCAGGAATCACATGCAAGTGGAAAGAGGCCAGACAGTCCTACAGATCTAGTTGAGGAGGGAGAGCTACTTTTAACTCTAAACGTATTCTACCCTATCATATTTCAGAAGGTTGGTACTAAATTCTCTAGGTTGCATTCTGATGTTTCTTCCCTACTCAGGTATTATCTTGCTTTCCTAAGCTGTTAAAAACAGTGCGTCCACTGAGGGAGTGTGGTAAACCCTTCAACTGTGTAACTTCTTAAAGTTTTTCCAGAATCTGGCTTTCATTGTTACTGGTTTACCAAAGGCAATTATTACAGTAATTACTTAGCAGTTAACTGATTTCACAGAAAGCTCAAAATCTGAAACTAAATGCTCAAATCCTGAAGTACTCTTTCTGGATCTGGGATAAGTACACTCAAACTTCCTATCTTTCCTACACTTTCTGGTGGGGAATGTGACAAAATACAACTAATAAATGGCAGCCTTAGGAGAGGCTGAGGCAAAATGCTGTTTAAAATCTTGTACACAGAGGTGATGTGCCATACGCTGACGTGGTTTAATGGTGGATATGGTGGTGCTAGGACTTGATGATCTTAAAGGTCTTTTCCAATCTGGATGATTCTCAAGGTGACAGTATTAATGCTCACAAGTGATTTTTATTTGAAGCTTGTATATTTTTTTTTCTTCATAGCATAAAGATTACAAACCTTATCAGACAGTCCTTGTACTGGGCAGCCAGAAGCTGACGGAGCTGAGAGACTCAATTTCCTGCGTCAGCGACTTCCAGATAGGTGGTGAGTTCAGCAGTCAGCCAGATCAAGCACCAGAACACGTAAGCAAGGTAAAATCTTCTGTGTGGAGCCCTCTGCATGTGTAGGCGCTTTGAAAATGCACAGGAGAGAGGGAAGCAGAGTTTTGTTTTCTTCAGCACTAAACAAACCGCATTGTTTCTGCCAGCAGGTTGCAGTGTGAATAAATAACTTCCTGGTGGCATTACCAAGCTGACCTGTTTTATGCAATGTCAAGGAAAACATCATTAATGCTACCACTGGGAAGCAATAATGCTGGTAATGAGTTCTCACACAGATGTATCCCTGGGGACTGACTTTGTGCTGTATTGGAAAACACCAGAATAGAAATACGAGTAGAAAGCTGAATGTAGGCCATGCCCCTCTGAACTTGCATGCTGTGGTGTTTGCAACTAGGTGCTGATCAAAAGTAGAAGCGAAGACTATTCCCCTGTCCCACAGTAGTAAGGTGTTCTCTGGGAATGTGCAAAAGGAGTCAAAAAAGAAAAAGTACTCTTAATTGAAAATACTGAAACTGCATAATTTTAATAATGCATCACATGTGATATACATCCTATCACAGAACAATTGAGGTTGGAAAGGACCTCTGGAGGTCATCTGGACCAGCTGCCCTGCTCAAGCAAGGCCACATACAACAAGTTGTCCAGGACCATGTCCAGATGGCTTTTGGATATCTCCAAAGATGGAGGTTCTGCAGACTTCTTGGGCAGCCTGTGCCAGTGCTAGGTCACCCTCACAACAAAAAGCATTTCCTGATGCTCAGAGGGAACCTTCTGTGTTTCAGTCTGTGCTCATTGTACCTCATTCTGTGTATTAAAATCCCCTTGAACCTTTTTTCCCAGCTGAACTGTCCCAGTTCTCTCAGCCTTTCCTGATGAGAGAGATGCTCCACTCCCTTCATTTTCGTGGCACTTGTGGAACTCTTGTTCCAGTATGTCCATGTTTCTCGTGTACTGAGTAGCTCAGAACTGTGCACAAGATGCCAGGTGTGGCCTCACCACTGCTGAGGTGAGGGAAAAGATCACCTCCTTCGACCTGCTGGCAGTACTTTGTCTGATGCAGCATAGGATCCCATTTGCCTCCTTTGCTGCAAGGGCACACTGCTGGCTTATGTTCAACTTGGTGTCCACCAGAACACCCAGGCCCTTTTCTGTCAAGCTGCTTTCCAGGTGAGAGACCCCAGCATAGCGTAGTGCATTGGGTTGTTCTTCCCCAGGTGCGCAACCTTGCAGTTCTCCATGTTGAAGTTCCTGTTGGCCCATTTCTTCAGCCTGTTGTGGCTCCTTTTGAGTGGCAGCATGATCGGTGTATCAGCCACTCCCAGTTTTGTGTCAACAGCAAACTTGCTGAGGGTAGACTTTGCCTCAGCGTCTAGACCATTAAGGCAGGTGGAGTACTGGTGCATGCCAAGCTGACTATGAGCCGGCAGTGCACCCTTGTGGCCAGGAAGGCCAATAGTATCTTGGGGAGGAGTGTGGCCTGCAGGTCTGGGGAGGTGATCCTCAACCTTTGCCTGATGAAGCCGCATCTGCAGCAATGTATACAGTTCTGGGCTTAGTACTGTAAGAAAGACAAGGAGCTACTGGAGAAGGTCCATGGAGGGCCACAAGGAGGATCAGGAGTCTGGAGCATCTCTCATGAGGAGAGGTTGCGGGAGCTGGGCCTGTTGAGGGAAGAGAAGACTGAGAGGGGATCTCATTCATAGAATCAACTAGCTTGATGATCCTTAAGGTCATCAAGGGCATCTCATTAATGCATATTAAATATCTCAAAGGTGGGTGCCAGAATGATGGTGCCACACTCTTTCCAGTGGTGCCCAGCATCAGGACATGGAACCATGGCCATAAACTAAAACACAAGAAGTTTCATGTCAACATGAGGAAGAACTTCTTTACATTAAGGGTGGCAAAGCACTGGAACAGGCTGCCCAGGGGGATCATCGAGTCTCTCTCTCTCTGCAAACATCCAAAACCCACCTGGATGAATTCCTGTGTAGCCTGCTGTAGGTGGCCCTGCCTTAGCAGGGTGGTTGGACTGGATGATCTTCAGAGGTCCCTTAAAACCCTAATGATTCTGTGATGTTAAACAGAACTGGCCCTTGTCTTGACCCCTGGAGTACTCTGCTAGTTACTGGCCTCCAGCTAGATTTTGTTTCGCTGATTATCACCCTTGGGGCCTAGCTGTTTTGCCAAGATTACATATTAATAATATAGTATTTTATCAGTATGATAGAAATAAAATAACATCTACAATCTGAGAGAAACCTGAGGAAGCTACATACTTATATATGTAATAGCGAAAAGATAATAGTGTTTTCATTTATATGAAGTAAATGGAAGAGTCTGTCTACCATTATTAGCAAAGTGTTAGCTGATTATTTCTGAGACCAGAGAGTTCTGAAACTATCTTCCTGGGCATGCAGAAAAGTCATGTGAGCCTGTCATGGCCTCAGCAAGGCTGAGATTAGGCTTCCTCACATCAGTTTCCCCAAAGTGCGTGCATGCCACCATGCCCAGCCTCCCAGCAGGAGCTGTTGATGAGTGGTGTGCATTCATTCTATTTGTTTGTTTTCCTCAAGCCTGACTGTGAATTTGCAACTTGCATTGAAGTATAGGTTCAGTATAGTCTTCATGGTAAAGTGTGTGCTTCAGCAGGCAGGAGATCAGCCATCAGTGGGGTAGAATTTTCTTCCTTCCAGCCTAGGAAGGGAGTGACATCATGACCTACCAAAAGTATGTTAACTTTTCCAAATGGAGAAAATAACTTCTGACTAATTTAAGGATCTTAGAGACTGATTTAAATCATGGTACTCTTTAGAGTCTGCAGGACAAAGGCTGTGTAAGTAAGTTACATGTTGCTTCTCTTGAAGTGCAGTATGAGAACACAGGCATAATGTAAGGATCAAGTTACTGCTCTCATTGTTTAAGTAAACAAACATTGCTTGTCAGCCTATACAGAGAGTAAGAGACTTCTGGATTTTATTGGCATAAATGGCCTAACTTCTCTCTCATTCTTGCTACTTTGGGGTTTTGTGATTTTTCTTCTTTGCTTTTTCTTCATTGGGCAGTAATTAATGGGATGAAATTTAACAAGTTCAAATGCTGGATTCTGCATCTAGGTTGAAGCAGCATAGGACGCAAGTATAGAATGGGAAAGGAGTAGCTGGCAGGCAGCCGTGCAGAAAGGGATCTGGAGGTGCTGGCCAAAACAAGCTCAGTCAGTGGTATGCCCTGGCAGCCAAGAGGGCAAACTGCACCCTGGGATGCATCAAACACAGCAAAATGAGCCGGTCAGAGGAAATTATTATCTTGCTATATTCAGCATTGCACAGCCTCACCTTGAGCCCCGTGTGCAGCTCTGGGCCCACAATTCAAGAAGGATGTGAAGGTTCTTGAATGCACTATAGAATCGCAACAAAGCTGGTGGAAGGGCTGGAAGGCGTGTCCTGTGAGGAGCAGTCAGTCACCAAAGTAATCATGGAAGGGAACCAAGCTTGAAGGTATCATCGCCAGTTATGATCTGTCTGAGCTGCCTGCACATTCATCTGTTGATGAATAATACAAGCTTCACTTACCTGAGAGCTGGGACGCTGCGTAATGTGTCCTGTACACAGTGGTGTAGAGGTGGGGACCAGTTCACTGTGATAAAACTATATGTTGACGTACATTGGAGAAATACTTTATCAAAATGCTCTTGAGACCCATGAGTGAAGGATTCTGAGGGAATTGGGGTTGTTTAGTCTGGAGAAGAGGATGCTCAGGAGCAGCCTTATCACAGAGATGGCGGTCAGTCTCTTCTCCCAAGTAACAAGTGATAGGACAAGAGCTAATGCCCTCAAGCTGTGCCAAGGGAGGTTTAGAGTGGATATTAGGAAAACTTTCTCCACTGCAAGGGTAGTCAGGCATTGGAACAGGCTGCCCGGGAAAGTGGTGAATTGGTGTCCCTGGAAGTGTTCAAAAACATGTAGATAAGGCCCCTAGTGATGTGGCCTTGTCAGTGCTGGGGTAATGGTTGGAATTGATGATCTTAAAGGTCTTTTCCTACCTGGTTGATTCTATGATTCTGTGATTCCTTGCAGTTTTGTGTATATTGAAGAAAACAGAGGATTTAAATAGGCTTTATGCAGTGTCTGAATGCAGTGTATAATTGCAAAAGGTTTGGTTTTTTTTTTTTTTTTTCCTTTTTTTAACACTGCTTTTTGTCAAAGCAATTGAAAATATGAAAAAAAAGTATGCTGGAACTTACAGGTAACTGTGTGTATACAGTGTTTTGCAGCATCGCTTGTGTGTGTTGTAGGTGTGTGTAGCTGCTTATACAGCATATGCAGAATGGATCCCTGAGTATCAGTCAGTACAGAAGTGTTCTGCTCTGAAGTGGATTTAGAAGGTTTAGGTTTGTGTCCTTTGACATTGCCTAGCTTCCAGTAGTGAACGCTGTGCAAGGTAGCTAACCTGTTTTCTCCAGCCCAGGATAGACTTGCAGGTTAGCTGTATTTCTCTTGCAACAGGGGTGATTTTCCACCCCCTACTCCTCTGTTATTTTTCTTCAGCAAAATATAATGAAGTACCTGAACAGTATTTTTCCCTGTTTGCTGTGGGTTTGTGGTCTGAGGCATCTTCCTGCTTCAAGGTCCACTGCAGAGGCTGTCTCCTTCTTCTTGTGACTGTTTCTTAAGCCCTGTACATGTGTTGTGATCAGTTTGACAAAATACCCTGCTGTCTGGCCTCAGTCTTTAAAGAGTTGCAGCATAAACCAAAAATAACACCTCTTACACACCAGAAAGAACTTGGAAGAACACAATTTAAAGAAACAAGTTACGTAGACCAAAAAGCACAACCTTTCCTGGCTGTCTTCTTTTTGCTCAAGCTACTTGTCTATAAAGAGGCTGTTCTGACAGCAACAGCAGAGGATGGAAATTATGGGAAGCAGATACATGACCTTTAAACAATTACTTCTTTTTTAGAAGTTAAATGATGTTTATGTCTAAAGAAAAAGTTTGTATGTTTTTCACCGTCTTGATTTTGGCTGTGTATATATATATATGTATATAAAGTAAATCGCTTAATTTCTTTCTCCTGTTGTATAGCTGTTTTTAAGTTTCAAAACCCAACAGAATATTTTGTATAGAATCTTAGAATATTGTGAATTGGAAGGGTCCCATAAGGATCATTGAGTCCAACTCCCTGCTCCTTGCATGACTGCCTAAAACTGAAGCATATGACAGAAAGTGTCATTCAGATGCTCCTTGAACTCTGGCAGGGTTGTTACTATGACCATTTCCCTGGGGAGCCTGTGTCAGTGACCAACCACACTCTCAGTGAAGAACCTTTTCCTACTGTCCAGTCTGAACACAGCTTCATTTCATTTTCTTGTGTCCTGTCGCTGGTCACCAGAGAGAGATCAACACCTCCCTCTCTGCTGCCCCCTGTGAGGCAGTTGTAGCCTGCCATGAGGACACCCCTCAGCCTTCTCTTCTCCAAAATGAACAAACCAAGTGACCTCAGCCACTCTTTATAGGTCTTGCCCTTGAGGCCTTTCATCACCTTGGTCACCCTCCTTTGGTGGGTTTGCTGTCCTTCCTATACTGAAGCACCACCAACTGCACCCAGCAGTCAAGGTGAGGCCATACCAGTGGCAGTGCAGAGACAGCCACCTCCCTCGACCAGGTAGCGATGCTGTGCTGGATGCACCCCAGAACACAGTTAATTTTCACCTACCAGGGCATGCTGTTGACTCATATTCAACTTGCCATTAACCTAAACCCCCAGATCTCTTTCCATGAGGCTGATCTCCAGCCTCTTGTTCTCCAGTCTGTAGAAGTACGATACTGGCTTTAGGAGAGAACAGCTCTGTAAGTGTTGTGTGAGCAGACTGGATAAACAGAACAATACTTGATTGTGCTATTTCAACAAGATGTTTTTCTGTTCTTACTTATTTTGTTCCTTTTCAAGGAGCTGCTTGCAGCAGGAGTCTGCTTTTTTTAATGGATGGATATGATTTTATGTCTGTAGCCCTGCTGCAGAATATATTAAGTGCGTAATGGGGATTCATGGGTTAGCTCAGGTTTTGGGGATAATTTGAAATCCAGTGACTCTTGCACTGTTGGTATGGGTGCCATAGGCTATTAATTATTATGTGTCTTTGATAGACTGATACAAATGGCCTTTCTGTATGTGACAAACTTTGTAATTAAGAGGGAATTTTGAAAGGATTTTTTTTCCATCATTTTGCTGGATTTTCTTCTGAGCCATGCTTTGCATTTTTGCCTCAGCTGTCTTGATAACACATCAGTGTTTTGGCTATTGCTGAACAGTATTGCTGACAGCCTCAAGGCTGTCTCTCTGCAGGTCCCCCCAGGACCAGCAGGCTGGGAGTAGGCAGGAGGCTGGGAGGGAATGTAGCTGGGACAGCTGGCCTCAGCTGGCCAGAGGGTTGCCCCATGCCATGTGACGTTTTGTGCAGCGTTAGGAGCTGGAGGAAAGGTTAAAGAATTTGTCTTTCAAATCAACCACTATGCAAGCTGAAGCCCTGCTTCCCAGGAAGTGGTTGGACATGGGCTGCTGGCCTGATGGTGGGTAACAGGAGATAGATCTCTTCTTTTTGCCTTAATTCTGTGTTCAGCCTTTGCTTTTCTGGTTAAACTGCTTTTATCTCACTCATCCTGTGAGCTTGCCTGTCATGCTTTTTTTCCCCTGTCCTGTTGATACAGGGGAGTGAGAGAGCAGCTGGGTGGAGGGGCAGCCCACTACATCTTACTCATTTTCAAAAATATTATTACTCTTTTTTGTTTGTTTGTTTTTTTTAAGTCAGTGTTGTGCACTGGCTCAGTTTGTGCAGTGATGCTTGAGTTCCTGTTCTGTGTATTTGGAGAAATATGTAACTCCTGTGATGGGGATAGAAATAAGAGAACAGCACTAAAATAACCTGTAATGGCTTGAGAATAGTATCAGCAGAACAACTGCACATCTAGCCGTCATATAAGCCTTGTTGTCACATCAGCACCTAAAATGCAAAGCTTTTCTTAAAAACCCGTAGAATGAAGTCTCTTACCATCGTTTATAAAGTGTTTTTTTTTTTTCCGATCTGTTCTTGTTTAAGGTGTTGTAGTCTCCCATAACACTAATGCAGACCTTCTCTCTTTCTTTCAGGATCTCTACAAATCTGCCTTCTTCTATTTTGAAGGTATCTTTTATAATGATAAAAGATACCCAGAATGCAGAGATCTGAGCAGGTACAGTATTTGTAGATTTTGACTAAGGAAAACCTTAAGGGACAGAAAATTTATTTCATTTTATTGATGATCTGTGGTGTTTTAAAGGCTGGAATGTGTTGTCTTGATCTGTGGTGTTTTAAAGGCTGGAATGTGTTGTCTATGAAGCTAGAATGGACTTTCTTGATATCTTTTCACTTTGAACTGATTTTTACATGAAAGTTTAACTTTACTTGTTCTGCTCATTTCTTCCACTCACTTCCTGTCTGAAAAGGGGCTGAATGCATGTTTATCCCCTAAAATCGTGTTTTGCTCTGTTGGGATGGGGTTGCTGTGACAGATGTCAGTCTGTACAGGCTTTTTAAGTGCCCTCCCTAGTTGTGATAACCACCAAAAGAGTTGCCTGTGAGGCAGAAGAACAGTAGGCTCAGCTGTGTGAAAGTCAGCTTTCTGAGCAGTTTTGAAAATATGCTGGATACCTTCAAGGTGAACTCAACAAGGGGACTGAGCCACTGTTGGAAAAAGAAATCTGAGGTGGTATTGCCAAGAGACTGAGGTACCTCTTATTTGGAACTGTACCTCACGCTGATTGAGCATGTCATACCCATTTAAAATGTGCAAACTAGTTTGTTTTAAGGAAGCATGGGCTTGCTGATGCATTTTGTGAGATTTAGGAGACCAAGATGTTAAAATGGATGGTATGGATGAGCTGTGAGTTTGCACTCTGTTCTTGTTATGCCAGACTTGGTGTGTGACTTCAGAGAAGTTATTTTGCTCCTTTTCTTTCTGTCTGTGAGCAGCAATGATCTTCTTGGTAGGGCTTGTGATAACATACACAGTTTGCAGAAATGAAATGCCTTGTATGCAGGAGTGTGCTGAAGAGCCAAGAAATAGTTGCATCAGTGCCTTTCCAGTGCTAAATTTTGGAAGTTTAAGTGTTCAGTTGTCAGCTTTGTGTCTCCTTGGCAGAAACAAAAAAAGCTTTTTAATACATTAAAACAAAAGTATTGACCAAGGAACAGAAATGACCTGCTTGTAACTTGAGTTATTGGAATGGTTGAGAAGTGTTGTGTTCCAAACATCCTGACCTGGATGGGCACTGTAAGGAGCGTATACTACATGGAACTCCTCAGGAAGCGACCTGATGATTTAAAGGCAGGTGTTCCATGAGAACAGTGCACAGCTCCCTGGGGATGTGGTATTGCTGTGAAATTACCTTAAATTATTACAAAATGTCATGAGCTGTTTTGATTTCCATCTTTTTAACTGTATCCCAGTGACAGGTTTTGCATGTCCCCCAAGGGCTTCCTTTTCTGTGCATTCGCAGTTTATAGCTTTGCTATGCTGATGACCTTTCTGTTTTCAGAACTGTTATTGAGTGGTCAGAATCTCATGATAGAGGCTATGTAAATCTTCAGTCCGATGATATGGAGGACTACACATTTAATGATTTGTCCCTCAAAATTGGCTTCCCATACCTTTTCTGCCACCAAGGGGACTGTGAGCACATCATTATCATCACGGACATAAGGTAAGTTACTGCTCTTCGGGAGTCCTTAGGCAGTTGAAATCAAGCCTTCTGTGGACAAACTTCAGATGTTAAAGGCTGAGTATTTGTTAGACTGAGATTATTCTGCTGCCTTCTACAAGGCTAATTTAAGATTTTATTCCACGTACATATGACTGACTCTGCAAGGAAGAAAGTAATCTCCCCTTTTTTGTCTGCATAAAAGGACAACTTTCTGACTAGCACGGCATGACTGTGGTATGTGAGGAATGGCACCTACAGGGATAATTTTTTTTCTGTGCAAGGTCAGCTTGTGTACTCCAGATCTGCATACAGATTCTGGAGTGGCTTGAGTCAACGGGCTTATTAGTTTAGACATGGTAGAAAGGGGCAGGAGCTGAACAGAGAGCAGAGGAAGTAGTAGGCTGAGTTGGGTAGAAGGAGAGGAAGAGGAGGCAGTACTGGCTGTGAAGTGGCAACCACATCAACAGTAGAACTATTGTGTATACTCTGTGCATAATGGATAGAGAGAGCACTTCTCTGATTGTAGTGAGTTGCAGATTGTTTTGAGTTCGCAGCCTGATGTACCTAAGCATTGTTAATAAATGGTGCCCCCAAGAGGAATACAACTCAAGGGCATAGACATTGCAAGCAGGTGATCTCATTCGTCTGTGATATTTTTACCTGTTGGTCTGTAGGAGGTAAAATCTTTGAAAAGACCATCTAAAGTAAATGTTCTGAAGGTTTCTGAGTTACCGCACAAACTGAATTTACTCCTGACCATAAAATGCATGGGTGGTGCAACTAGCAGGCTGTCTCCAGCTCTTCATCTCTGATAAGAAATGCTAAGCAGAAGTCTAGTCACAGTTTACACAGGAATTTAAATCATGCCTTGTTTACAGTGTCCATGCTCAGACAAATTCCAATGTGGCTGAGTCTTTATTATGTTTTATGTATTTATTTATTTCCCTCAAGGCTCATTCATTATGATGACTGCCTGGACAGGAACCTCTATCCCTTGCTAATCAAGAAACACTGGCTATGTACCAGAAAATGCTTTGTGTGCAAAATGTATACAGCCAGGTACACTAATTTCTCGCTCTTTTTGTCTTATTAAATGTCTCTGTAGGTGCTGCCAATAACTTAGTAAAAACCATCAAAGCTCTGTGCATATTTAATAAGGTGTGTGAAAAATATTCACGCAGATATTCTGCAGTCTCACTCTTCAGGCAGTTGTCCTTTCTCTACACAGGAAAAGGCCTCCTGCAGGTAGCATTCAGGGAGATCAAAAGATCTCCAGTGATGAAGAGGTTAATTATTAGGCTCACGTTCTTTTGCATACATAGAGCTTGGCTCTCAACAACTGCTTTTGAATATCTTACTTTTGAGGGGAAAATGCTGCATTTTTCCCCTGTGACAAGGTATGTGATTCAGATTTCATTTGCCAGAAATCGTACTGAGCTTTCATTAAATCTAGCGTCCAAGTAGAGGGAAGAATGGATCTGTTCAAACGTAACGTGGTAAAATACAGAGATTCCTTAAGGGCTGTAGCTTTCCCCAGAGGTAGACTCCTAACCTCTACCTGAAACCTCTGTGCTGTATTTGAAGGAACTATTTGTGATGCATGGGTTTTCTGCAGTTAAGAGAGCAGAATGTGAATTTGGTGCTCTTTATTCATGTTAGTGCTGTTTACTTAGACATGAGAAAGCCTTTCAGTAGACACAGCAGAAGTGTCTCTAAAGGAGTTCTACAGAGTAGGCTAGGCTTCCTGATTTTACAGGCCTGAATCAGTTACTTACAAGAACACCCGCTGCCCTTCTTTTCCCTGAGGGCAGCTTACGCTTTCAGCCTCAGTTTGGCACAGCAGCTGTGTCCTTGTTATGTTGCTTATTTGGCCTTGGACTTCCCTGGAATCAGGCAAAGAGCCAATTCCCCTGGTGATGGGAGCCCATCGTGGTGCTCCTAGCAGAGCCCCCAGCATGCCTTCACAAGTGGCTGTAATCTGCAAGGCATTTGACCATAAGGGGAGGTGGAGCCAAAGGGTCAGTGTGGGGGAAAGATGGGATAGGAAGGGCTTTACTAGAGGTGATATAAATGCATTAACTTAAAACCAGGATTAAGCACTAAGCTCAAGTGGGGAGGTACTAAACCATGGACAGCAGGGAAGCTTTGGCTGGCTGCTCTGCATGCTCTGATCTGTGCAGATACCATCCTTAATCACTGGAATTCTTGAGCTGTCATGGCCCCTGAGTCCTACCATAAATTAATTGCTTGGTGACATGGTGAGCCCTCCTTGTAGTGGCAGTTGTGTTGACGTTAACTTCAGTGTTTGCCAGAGTGTGTGGCAATCCTTTCCATGTCTTACCTGCATCATCCATGTCTGTCTTTTAGACTTGTAGTTTGGATCAGTCATGTGTCTGCTCTGCATCACAGTTTCTTACCGTCTTACCTTAAGAGCAAACAGATTTATGATTTAAATGGCCATGGGGTGGACAGAAGATTCCTGTTAATATTTCAGGGGGCTTTGGGGGAGGGTTTTTTTGTTATGCTCCATACCAGCTACACAGGTGTGAGGAGCTTCTCAGGAGATGCTGTGTAGATAGCAGCTGTAGATAGCAGTGTAAGATCAGTGTAAGATAGCAGCTGTAGACAGCAGCTGTAGACAGCAGTGTAAGACAGCAGCTGTAGACAGCAGTGTAAGACAGCAGCTGTAGACAGCAGTGTAAGACAGCAGTGTAAGACAGCAGCTGTAGACAGCAGTGTAAGACAGCAGTGTAAGACAGCAGCTGTAGACAGCAGTGTAAGACAGCAGTGTAAGACAGCAGCTGGGATTGGCACTGATGGGTGTGGAGTTTGGAAAAGAGCTGTGTTGGGGTGGGAGGTATACAGTATAGATAGTACCCAGTCAGTATAACATTATCACTGATGTTTGGTGCTGCCATCCCCAACTCTGAATAAAATACTGACTTGAGTGTCACAACTGTGTTGGACTCGCATGGAAAACACTTGTGTTTTGTAACCTGCAGGTGGGTAACCAACAATGACAGTCTGGCGCCAGAGGATCCTTGTTTCTTCTGCGATGTTTGTTTTCAGATGCTCCATTACGATCTGGAAGGCAATAAACTGGGGGAATTTCTTGCATATCCTTATGTCGATCCTGGGATTTTCAACTGAAACCGATGTGAGACACAATGAATTTGTGAAGTGCATTGGTGAAACTGTTGCTCTGGTTGTTAAAACCACCACACAGCTTGAGTTTTGAGCGTCCTACTGGGGTTTAGGTTAGGGTTTAATCCTCTCCCCTGAGGTGGAAAGAGCCCTTTGCACATGAAGTCTTTCTGGTGTGCTTTTCTGAGTAAGCAAGTCTGATTTTAAAAAATGAGTAATTATGGAAAAATATGCTCAAACATCTGTTTTAATCAGCTACATTTTTCTAATACATTTGGGCAAGAAGATGGTAGTTTGGAGACTACGGACTTTAAAAATATGGATGTTTCAAGAGAGAATACCTTGCAAAAGCAGCTGTGACTTTGAGAAGTTTTGTGCATCCAAGGCCTTCTTAACGTCAGAGGATGAAAACACGGTCTTTGGGTATCTCGCCTTGAAAACTCTGGCAGTTGCCATCTCTGAAGAAGGGTGGGTAGCACTGCATTTGTGGGGATACGTTCTGAGAGGGAAGCTTAAGGTGCTTGTTAACTTCTGAAGTCTTTTCCTGCAAGCAGGGGGGTGCTTGCATCTGTGAACTGCCACTGTCCTTACATTCCAACTGAGGACTGATTCTGTGATGAGTAAGCTCCATTTCACTGATGACTGAATTGTGGCCTGTCTTCCAGATTACTTTGACTCTTTACTGTGTGTGAAGTTTTACCTGTTCATACTGTTCATTGTGCACTGCTTTTTTAGTATCATCCTGTAATTGTAAGTGTTGTTGCTTTTTTAAATATGACCAATTTGTACTTGATAGTCTGTTGTTAAGTTAAAACTCTGCTTGCCAAGACAGAATGTATCCAATGCCTTGCTTTTTAAAGTCTGGAATTCAGAGAATGTTAGTGGAGATCTTCACTGTTTAGGCAAGTTAGTAGTGCTGCTGCTTTTCTTTTGAAAGCTTCAGCTAGTTCTCAACCCTAGTTCTGGTTGGAGTAAAAGAAAAACAGCCAACTCTGATAATCTGCATACAGAAGTGTATTTGACACATTGAATTCTGTTGAGGTCCTGTGGCCGCAGATCCTGCAAGTGCTTACTGATTACCTTAGATGTCTTGAAACAGAAGTGTCTTGTGAATATTAATCTGTGGGGGGTTTAAGGAAAGTGAGGTTTTTTTTTGTCATCTAAGTTGGGCAGCTGTTGGCCTCTGTACCCTGAAGACAGAGGAGTGAACTCTTCAGCACCGGCACTTGTCACAGCAGGTGCTGAACGGGTCCTTACCCCTCAGGAACCTGTGGAACTGTCATCAGTCAGACTGCTGGGGCTGTGCTGCTTTATGGTGTTGTAGCAGCAGTTGCAGTATGCTTCTGGTTGCAACTTCAGTGAGTTGCCTCCCGTCATCCTGCCCCAACCTTCTCCTTTTCCGGCTGTCTCCTAGTAACATACGGGCTTCTGAATTCTCTTCGGTATTGGAACCAAGGTCATGTAGACAGCTCACATAATTTCTGCAGGTACTGTTTGCTTGTTGGATGGGAGCAATCACTAGGGATTTTTGGGTGGATTTTTTTTTTCTTTAGCCTCAGGGAGAAGAGAGTGGTCAAAATGTGATTTTATTCTTTCATTAAGCTAATTCTGCCTTGGTATGCTGTCCTTCACTCAAACCATTCACCTTCTTTCCAGTAAAAACTTATGGTCAAATATATTTCAAGATTCCTGTCCCTGCAGATGAATACATTCCAGTAGGGTCAGCCCCATACTTAGAGTAAGTCTGAGTGCAGGAGTTGTGTGTGTATAGCACTTAACTACAAACAGAGAAGAACTTGTATGAGAAGATGCTGTTTGTGTGATCAGGTTCTATTTCATACCAAATGACTCAAATGGCAAGCAGAACAAAAAGGCTACACTAAATCATAGTTTTTAAAAGATGCTTCCCAGGAGCTATTGCAGGACAGCCAAATTTGATATTGATTTAATGTGTCTTTCAGAATGAGTCCTGTGAGTGAAATCCAACATTGCAGCCAGCTGCCCATTCACAGTTCAATTTCTATGATAGCAGCTGGGTATCTGTCTTTTGGCTGCTTGTTAAATGTGGTTAGTGGCTGATCAGAACTTACAAGCAGGCTTATTACTTCATGGTGAAAAATGAGAAAGTATATATTTTTTAATAATACTTTCTCTCTGTTTGATATTTACATCTTTTTAAGCAAGACCATCAGCAATTATTATTTTCTTTTAATAAATCTGTTGTAATACATAATCCCATGTACTAAAATATCTTTATTATATTATTATATTTATTTTTATATATTATATAAAAATAAATATAGTAAAATAATATAAATTCTATATACAATGTATATTATATATTATTATATTTATTTTATTATTAAATAAATATTTATTTGCAAATAAAAGACAGACTAGGGACAACGTGGGCCCTCTCCGGAAGCTATGGGGAGAACTGGCTACCCTGGATTTGCAGAAGGCTGAGGTTCTTTGCCTCAGTCTTCACTGGCAAAGGCTCTGACCACACCACCAAACTCTTGGAAGGCAGACGCAGGGACTGAGAATGAAGACCTTGGGCCCACTGTAGGAGAGGATCTTGTATGAGACCATCTTAAGAACCTGAACGTGCGCAAGTCCATGGTACCTGATGAAATCCATCCGCGGCTCCTGAAGGAGCTGGCAAATGAAGTTGCTAAGCCACTGGCCATTGATGGCAGTCAGATGAAGTTCCCGATGACTGGAGAAAGGGGAATATAACCCCCATTTTCAAGAAGGGGAAAATGGATGACCCGGGGAATTACAGACCAGTCAGTCTCACCTCTGTGCCTGGCAAAATCTTGGAGCAGATTCTCCTGGAAGGCATTCTAAGGCACATGAAAATCAACAAGGTCCCTGGTGACAGCCAGCATGGCTTCACTAAGGGGAAATCCTGCCTCACCAATCTGGTGGCCTTCTATGATGGGGCTACAGAACTGATGGACAGGGCTAGAGCAGTTGATGTCATCTGCCTGGACTTGTGCAAAGCATTCAACACTGTCCCACACGACATCCTTGTCTCTAAATTGGAGAGACATCAATTTGATAGGTGGAGCACTCGGTGGATAAAAAACTGGCTGGATGGCCGCATGCAAAGAGTTGTGGTCAATGGCTCAATGTCCGGCTGGAGACCTGTAACGAGGGGTGTCCCTCAGGGATCGGTGTTGGGACCGGTCTTGTTCAACATCTTTGTCGCTGACATGGACAGTGGGATTTAGTGCGCCCTCAGCAAGTTTGCCGATGACATCAAGCTGTGTGGTTCGGTTGATACCCTGGAGGGAAGGAATGCCATCCAGAGGGACCTCGACACGCTTGTGTGGTGGACTGAGCCAGCCTTATGAAGTTTAACCATGCCAAGTGCAAGGTCCTACACCTGGGTCAGAGCAATCCCAGGTGCAGCTATGGGCTGGGCAGAGAAGAGATTCAGAGCAGCCCTGTGGAGAAGGACTTGGGGGTGTTGGTTGATGAGAAAATGAACATGGGCCAGCTTCAGTGTGCACTCACAGCCCAGAAAGCCAACCGTATCCTGGGCTGCATCAAAAGGAGCGTGACCAGCAGGTCGAAGGAGGTGATCCTGCCCCTCTACTCTGCTCTTGTGAGACCTCACCTGGAGTATTGTGTGCAGTTCTGGTGTCCTCAACATAAAAAGGACATGGAACTGTTGGAACAAGTCCAGAGAAGGGCCACTAGGATGATCAGGGGACTGGAGCACCTCCTGTATGAAGACAGGCTGAGGAAGTTTGGGCTGTTCAGCCTGGAGAAGGCTGCGTGGAGACCTCATAGCAGCCTTCCAGTATCTGAAGGGGGCCTGTAAGGATGCTGGCTAGGGACTCTTCATCAGGGACTGTAGTGATAGTACAAGGGGTAACAGGTTCAGACTTAAACAGGGGAAGTTTAGATTGGATATAAGAAGGAAATTCTTTCCTGTTAGGGTGGTGAGGCACTGGAATGGGTTGCCCAGGGAGGTTGTGAATGCTCCATCCCTGGCGGTGTTCAAGGCCAGTTTGGACAGACTCTTGGGTGGCATGGTTTAGTGTGAGGTGTCCCTGCCCATGGCAGGGGGGTTGGAACTAGATGATCTTAAGGTCCTTTCCAACCCTATTTTATGATTGTATGATGTTAGTGTGTGTAACTTTCAAATGATTTGAGTTGTATTTAAATAAAAATTTAAGGGCCCTGTGTGCTTGACATACAATGATTTGTGTCTGTACTTACCGGGAGAAGAAAAAAGGCTGGAGTTTTAAAAACTGTAGTTGAATCTTGCATCTAAAAACCATTTACATGAATCTGTGGTTGGCTTTTTACTTCGATCTTTTTCAAACACTCAAGTGTTGTGCCAGTGTGAACCTTTGTAGCTAACTTCAAACTAACAAAAGGGCTTGGAGAGTCAGTCCCCAGTGCAAGTTTTTGCCTTGCTGGGTGATACGGACCACCATTTCTTGTGCTGAGGAAGAGGACAGGCCCCTTTGATCTTTACTGTTGGTGTAAAGCTCCAAAGCAAAATGTGACTCATACAGGCAGTGTAACTTCCCGTTGCTCCTGGGGACATGTAACATGGTCGCAACAGCCCCGTGTGCTTTAATAATGAGCAACTCAACAGGGCTGCACAGTACTGTAGGCTGTAGTAAACTTGACTGTGCAAGTAGGGATGCTTCTGTCAAAGTGAACTGTGCTTTCAGTTTTGTGCATTAACTGGTTTATTTCCTTTCTGCAAAAAGAAGAATCCTTTCTCTTGGGGAAATGAAGTCTGCCTACCTAGCCAGTTCCCACTCAGAAGTCTGTCTTTCAAGAGACACAGCTCACACACACTCGGCATCCTGGGAGGTGCAGTGACATTTCCACAGTCAGTGCAAGTCTCTGGGTGTAGGTTACGTATGGTTTGTAAATGCGGTAAAAGCACAAGCAGCTCAGTGCATGAAGCATGACTTCAGTGACTCCACTGACTTCAGTGACTCACTCAGCTGACTTTCTGATTCAGCGGAAGCACACAGGAGCTTCACCTCTGCATCTCTCTCAGTTAAGCCTTTGAAGTAGGGGCATGGTGATCCATTATCTCTGAACAGTTGTGACAGATGTGTGTTTGCCTATTGACGCATGTTTGAAAAGCAAAGTCCATTTGGCATACTTGCTGAATCCGCAGTGTCTCTTCTTTTGGTAAAAGACATTTCGATACAAAGGAATGGTCAAAATCCGGAAGTGCCTATGTGAGAATTCCCATTTGAGTTAACATCTTTAGAGAAACACTTTTGAGGGTGAAAGTATAAGTTGCTTTAGTTTCCTAAGGCCATGAAATACATTTTTTGACTAGCTGTATGTAGAAACATGCAGAAACCAGTGTGAAGTAACTACCTGTACTTGGAAAGCTGAATGGGAATGCCTCTGTCTGCCACTCGAGCTGTACAAAAGATGCAGCACAGCTCTCCCCACAACAGCAGCCTGTTGTGAAACACCAGAGATCATTATAACTCCTGATCCGTGGAGGCTAAATGCCACGGCCATCTGCTGAGGACGTTTTCATACTGGGAGTTGCCGTGGCTATTGATCTTTCAGGTATAACTTGAGGTACCCTCTTCAGCTTTGCTACATGGACACCTTCCATTTCATTATGCAAGTATGAATTACATGCTTATGGAAAACTTTGCAAGCAACTTGAGCATTTAATAACAACTTGCATGTTTTTAGCTTGGCCTGAGAGATTGTTGTATTCAAAACCTTAACTGTATTGCTGCAAACTAAAATTTCTTTCCATCCTGAGTTTTAACTTCCCATAATCACCTCAGGGGATTCTATATTGTAAATATAGACTTTATTGCAGGCTCTAGGTGCCTGTAGCTGGGTACCTTCATTTCCCCAGGCAGCCAGTGTGTTGCTACACAGTACTACTGTGAATGAGTGCTGCTGTGTTCTGTGCAAAAAGTCATCCATCAGATGCTGCTTTAAGCAGCAATAGAGAGGCCTCCCCCCAGGCACTCCTAGCAGCTCTTCCCCTTTGATCTGCAGGGCTGTGGAGAACAGAGGTTGTAGGTTGCTTGCAGCTGCGGGCAGGAAGGCAGTGCCCTTTTGTAAGCATGCATAAGCCATGTGTTTGCAAAGATCAGTGCACATGCATACATGTGCTTTTATCTATCAGTATGAATTATAGCATAGTGGTAACAAAAATATGCTTGCATGGATAAAGCTTATAAGTACTCAGTATAGTCAGCATGCCATCTGCTCCTAAGTCTGCTGTACAAATGCAGCAAAACTGGTGCCATAAATTCAGCTCCCAGTGAATACTGCTGTTGAACATCAAGGTAAATACTCTTCCTCTGTTGGCCTTCTCATGTTACTAAACCTTTGATCCTGCCTCAACATTATAGCTAATTTACAGATTATTGAGACCAAAAATAAATGCGGTGGGTTCTGCTGAAGGACAGCCTGTAGACACAGCTAACATTATCTGGGTGTACCACTATGTAAACAGTTAAAAGTTGGTCAGACTACTTCAACCAGGCATTAGCAGCAGCTTTTGTCTAGTGACTGCATGTTCCATGCATGGCCTCTGGAGGAGTGGCACATCTGGCAGGCAAAAAACCAAACATTCACTGTCATGGATTCTGGCAAGTTACCAAAAAAAAGTAACTAGTTCAAAGCAAGGATGACTGAACAGCAGTTTTGACCACAATAAACTTAATACTGGTTGTGCAACGAGTATCAGAGTTCTGGTTTCAGGCTTTTCATCCCTTTTGTCTGTGTCTCTGGTCACAAAGTAAGGATGTTGTTTGTTGTTACTGAAACTGTTCCAGTTTTAAGGGAGGCTGTGATCCTAAAACTAATCTTGTCTGTTAGGAAGAAGGGGGGAGTGGTGGTGCAGGGGGAACACAGGAACACATGCAAACAAAGGCAGCAAAAAGACCAATACTAGGGAAAGAAGTTTTAATATTTTCAGAATTGGCAGATGGAGAATGAGGAGTTACTTCATAGCAGTGCATGATTTCAGTGAAAAAACATCCTCAGTTTCACAGAATCACAGAATGGTTTGGGTTAGAAAGGACCTGAAGATCATCCAGTTCCAACCCCCCTGCCATGTTCAGTGACGCTTCACACTAGACCAGGCTGCTCAAAGCACCATCCAGCCTGGCCTTGAACACTGCCAGGGATGGGGCATCCAGAGGTTCTCTGGGCAACCTGTGCCAATGTCCCACCACCCTCATAGGGAAGAATTTCTTCCCAATGTCCAACCTAAATCTCCCCTCTGTCAGTTAAAAGCCATTGCATCTTATCTTGTCCCTGCATACCCTTGTAAAATGCCCTTCTCCAGATTTCATGTAGTCCTCCTTTAGGTATTGGAAGACTTGTTATAAGGTCTCCCCTGAGCTTTCTCCAGGCTGAAGAAGCACAAGTCTCTCAGCCTGTCTGCATAGGAGATAAATAATAATTTGAAAAAAAGATAGGAAGATAAATCTGTCACTTTCAGGTTCTGGAAACAGGAGTGCTGAAGTTACTGACCCTTACCTGATTGTAACAGTAGTACTAAGTGTTGAAATTGCTTTTTCTCATAAACTGTTCATTCAGCTGCTTAGCACTACTACAGGTGCAGAACTGCAAACGGAAGTGAAGGTTGTACCGAGCTGTTGCACTTGAAATGGGAAAACCCCCTCTATTTTTAAAGTATGAGAAATCCCTTTCCCCATAGTACCCTGGCTGAGAACAAAAGAAAACAAACCCAAGTGGGCTGCAATTTACAAGGCCTGTCAACCAGAAATAATAGGACTTCTCAGGCTGCAATGTGCTACTGTTTTGGTTGTGCTGCAGTACTGAAACTCTTCGCTGTCGAACAGTATGAATTAAAAGTACTGGTCTGTACCAGGCTGTAATCCTGATCTTCTGTTCCTGCCTTGAAGGCAATGCAATACGAGGTGATCAGTACACCTGGAACACCCTCATCTCCCCTAATATCCCCATAACAAGATGCTCAGAATTATTAAACTCTTAATTTCTAACCTAGCTGGCCTCTGTCAAATATTGTTTTTCAGTCGCATACAAACTACTTCTAGTTCTGATGTTAGGCAAAGCATATGTTTCAAGAAAGAATTTTCAGAGGACGTTATAGCTGTTACATTTCCTTTTTGTGCCTTTAGGAGTTGTTCTTAACATACTCCACCAGTGTTTCTGCTAAAATGCAAGTTCAAAATCCCCAAGTTAATGCCAAGGCAATAAAACCAAAGTAGAACTACACCCAGACACCTGTCATTCCTCTATATGTTCCTTATCAATTTAAAATTCTTTAATTTCATAAAGTGTTTAAGACTGTTCTAACCAATGTGAATCCTACAGGTTCTGTAGGAACACTATGTTTCTTTCTAGTATACTTATTATACCAAAAGCATACCATAAAGTCACATTGCAGTAAATTGGCACAACAAGTTGCAAGAACAGAACTAAACTTCTTTAAAAAAGGTGATTAAGTATACTTAACTCATACATTAACATTTTAACGGCTATAAAAAAGCTGCTTCCAACTCCTACAAAACACAGTGAAAAGACATCCCAACAAGAGTTGAAAAACTATGCACAAACAGAGGTCAGTTTCATAGGAAGGAAGACAAGTTTTATACAAATGAAGCAAGTGGGCAGTTAAAAGTATTTACACTTTTCCCTGCTGTTACCTAGACAAACATACAGTAGTCAGGTAAAAATATACTACCACTCTAAGTCCTGTAACATGTAAGCATTTGTCTTCTAACCAATTTTCATCTATCGAAATGTCTTACCTGTTAATACTGGGCAAAACTATTGGCAAAAGTGTTTAAATACTTTTAAACCATGATTAAAGAGATTTCTATTCCACAAAATTTAACTTTAAAATACTATGCTTATAAAATTACTTAGAACTTTCAGCAGTCTATAGATTTCAAATGCAAAACTTAACAATCCTCTTTAATGTGTATTTAAAAAAAAAAGAAGACTGGACTGGTATCATTTGCTTTCAAAGGCAGGATCCTTTGCTGACTTTTCAAGCTCTCTCTCTTCACCACATGTCCTAGAAACAAAATAAAGCAGCATCAATGACCATATAAAAATGCAGAGAGCAAG
Organism: Pezoporus flaviventris; assembly: GCF_033815535.1. Classification (NCBI taxonomy): domain Eukaryota; kingdom Metazoa; phylum Chordata; class Aves; order Psittaciformes; family Psittacidae; genus Pezoporus; species Pezoporus flaviventris. The sequence continues at coordinate 792,570 of NW_026892760.1, forward strand.
ACTTACTCCAGACACGCTTGTGCAGTCTGGAGCAAGTGATGCTGATGCACATGCAGCAGTAGATGGAGCCTGAAGGTCCGAAGCACATGGAGGTGCCAGCTGTATTCTTAAGGCAACTGCCCCACCACCCAGACGCAAATCTAAGCAGGCAGCAATTAACATGAATCACACTGATGTACACACATGAATCACACAAGGAGAAGCACTCCAGTGTAATGTACCCTACCAATTGTAACTTTGCTTAGTAGCTGGGAATAATCCTCCGGAATCAGTATGTATTTTTACCAGATGAGAACAGAAAGATGTTCTTAAGTGCCAATCACTTTAAAAGTATTATGTTAAACAACTGCCGTCTTCCAAAATCTCTTAAGTACCATCTTGCTTTGAACATTAACGATGTGCTCATAACTTAGTTTGGTTACTGGTTTCTCCCTTCTAAGAAACAGAATACTGCAAATAAAAATGTATGAAAAATACTGAATAAAAGGAAGTTTGTCTGATGGACAGACGCCAGTCTGTAGCTTGCCTGAATTTAGTACAGGTATGTGGATGCATTTCTTAACATGCGGGGTATTTGCAAGAGGAATCTATAGCTGAGAGGCAGCAATGAGTACAACTGCACTCAAGCAGCAACACAGAAGTAACTCATAAAGTGGGCTTGTTTCTTTGCTTAGGAAAGTGGAAGAACGGGCTGGAGTGTCGAGCTGAAGGCTGTAGCAAACACCTCACACAATTAAAGACAAATATTTTTTAGCAGAATATGACACCCCCACTACCTCATTCGTGGAGGTTATACTTGCAGGTTTTACAGATAAAAATCACAGTTACTGAAGTTTTAAGAATATAAATTGTCTTGCCTCAAAGTTGTTTGTTTGAAACATTTTTTATAGTCAACAGCCTTTACCAAGCATGTTGCACAACTGAATTATCTGCCTTGAGTTTCTTCTGACCAATGTCCATTGACGTGCCATGTATACACCCAAATATTCGTCATTCTCTTAAATCATAAACATATAGAACATCAGACTGAGACTGTCTCTCTGCCACTCAATAATCCTCACGTTTGTCATGTTCTGCAGGAACAAGGAAAGGAGCAAGGCATGGAAAAAAATTCTACCTTGGAGAACTGGTTTAGTAGTCAGGTATTTTTAAATACTTGGTCAAGTATATTCTATTGCTACTGCCTTGCTAGCAATTTCAAGTAACTTGGGTTTTGCCCCTTCTTAGTACCATGGCGTGACCTGGCTAAATAATGTATTTAAGCAGTGTGCTAAACTGTGTAAGCTGTACCAGGAAGCTATGCTTGTGCCTTCATTATGTTCCCACAACACTTCAGACAAAATGATTCCCAAATGTCACTTCTGAAAGCTGTGTACTCAGCAGCTCTGAGGCTGCCTCTCAGCAAATACTGCATTCATTTTCATCTGCAGGGGATTTTTTGTTTTGTTCTGTTCAATTTTACCTCACTGTAAACAGCAGTCAATATTCAACTTATTTGCACAGTTTTAACTCAGCAGGCAGCCAAGAGAACACCAGGTGTCCTGATTTCCACCCAGGGGGATAAAAGAGGTGGTGAGTGAATGGCTGCATGGTGTGAGTTACCAGCTGGGTTAAACCATGACATCAGGCAACTGCATTTCCTCCTGGCCTGCATGAAGACTGTGATGAATAGAGAGCTTCCTTCAATAAGGCTGCAGAACTACTCAGACAAAACAAAGTGGTACTTCAACAAAGCAATTCAGCTCAAGGATAATTGTAGGCCTTTTCCTCATTGTGTACTGAATTCTGTTAAGTACTTCTCATATTCCATAAGAGATTCATTGCTTGTTCTTTGCAAACCATTATTTTTCAGTGAGGTTAAAGTTTAAGTACCTACACCTCCTGACAATTCAAGCATCCTTACAGAGAAGGTAAATGCATCAGCCTCTCTGAAGCGTTCACAGTCCTGAGATTTCACCAGTCTAAAAGTTCAAGCCTACAGTTTATCTGCTTTTGGGCAAATCTATAGCAACACTATAGAACACTAATTAAGATGGCTTGACTATTGGTTAAAATATATGATTTCATAAAAAACTTGATAAATCCCATTAGTTTCTGTAAGACCTGGCTCAAGGCTTCTTTCCTTCCAACTTAATAGCATCAAATAGTCTAAGATACAGGAAAAAGCTTATACTTTGCCCTGTTTCACCATGTGACATGCAGGTTCTGTCCTAGCAGGACATCATGCCATTTTTTAAAGTCTCACTGTAGCAGTAAGTGAAGCTCACTCAAAACCTTATCAGAAGATTCACATGCTATTATCATTCTCTGAAGTTGAGAGAAAACTCTGTAAAGAAAACAGTACCTCAGCATGGTTAAGTAAATAAAATAAATAAAATAATGTTCTGTTTTACATTTTGCTAGAGCAGAACAGATCCTTGGCTCAGTAAGGTTATTAACTCACTTTTTCTTACTGCCAACTTCATGCCTATCTTTCTTGTCCTCAGCATTCTCTCCAGTTTGTTGTGACTGGCTGGTGTCTTGAGCTTCAGACCCTCCATTCAGAACCTTTGGACCTTTAAAATGAAAGGGCAGGGAAAGAAAACAGTACTGCAGGCAGCACAAGCTCTGCTACAAAAAGCCTGAAATAATTTAACTTTATCAACTCAAGCACTATAAATGTTTTCCCCTCACCTTGATGCTCAGCAGCTGAAACAATACAGAAAGCAGTAACTTATACGTCAATCTCAAAAATTCCATGCAGTGAGCTTCATACCAGAATTTTAACAATGGGAAAATAAACAGTATATATATTCCATGCAATTTCAAGTTCTTGTGCTTGCCAGGCTACAGGTAATAGGACTAATGTTTATATATATTCTGAGCACTGAGAGACTATGCTTCAGGAGTAAATTCCATTTTCCACTCTAACCTGGTCAGACAATTTTGGTGGGTAATTGGAGGAGTTACTAGTTGCATGGATTTTTGTTTACTTTCAACTCTTAACAAATATGCGTATAACCAGGATATGACAAACAGTATCTATAAAATAGAGTAAAAGCGTTAAGTTACAGCATGCAACTGTCAAGCAGGAAAACAAAGCAGTATGTACAAGCTGTACTTCATGAAGTCAAAGCAGGAATATTTAACTCTTTAAGATTTCTGTAATGAATACATGTCTTGCTCTAGTATTACAAACCAGTGAATTTTGAGTGAATTACCAAGGAATGTCACTAAGTCACTCCCATTTTACTTGAAGTTACAGGTTTACAAAAAACTGCCAATTCTCCATTCAACTACCATGTACAGAAAAAAAAACAACCCAAACAACAACAACAACTCAACAAAACCACAACGACACTGCTCATCTGAGTACCTGCAGGCTAAGAGATGCTAAAACCCAAACAAGATCATTTTGATATGAGATTCTAATTCCTTGTTACGAAGCAGACAGTCTGAAGCTGTACTTCAGCTGAAGTACAACATGCTGTAATTGTGCTTTGTAGAGACAGTGAGAGTTCAGTAGTTCCATTTTTAAAAAGCAAAAGCACAAACTTAAGGAACCAAAATTTCTCTTTGCAGCAAATAAAGAAAACCCCACTTCCATGAAATATCCCCCTACTTTCATAAAACATTACCATTCTCCATTTGAGTAGGCAACAATATGGTATTTCAGGGTGTTCTTTTGAAGTTTAGTGTTAACCTTCTGTGGAGTACCTTCACTGAAGTGTTATTAGCTGTGTTGATCACCGAGTTAGGGAATTACCTGTGGGGAACCTCTACTATATCATACATACTTCCCTCACCACAAAATGGTTGGATCTTATCATCTTTCTTGCTGTCTTACAGTTACAAATACAGTGGCATTTCAACTGTGGTTATTCTGAATCCTCATTATCCTCCATCACCACAGTTACAGTAATTTGTTTATTCCAGACCCAGCTGGTGTAACTTTTAAACTATTTCCTGAAACGCTCCAAGGATTCAAGTTCGAAGTAAATATAATTTCCTTCCAGTGTGTGTGGAGATCAAGGTGGATAGAATTTCTGCATCTTCAAGGATATAAATTCATTTGCCACACAGCTTCCCACTGTTTCTCTCATTTTGTTCCTCTATTTAAAAATGCAAGTATCTATTTTCTACATTTCTTTTGCTTTTTTTTTCGTTTAATAACTGACCTAAGTTACTGCAGAGCATTCTTACTCTGGGAGGCTTTCAAAATCATGCTGTACTTGTGCAAGTGCTCATGATTAATCTGCAATAGTACTACTAAGGGTATAAAGGCCTATTCTCCCTTAAATGATGATTGTTTCTTTACTGTTACACTGAACTATTAAAGTTGCATCACAGACATAGTAAGTAGTTAAAAGCTGCTGCTACACATAGTTGTATGTATGATACAGGAAGAGGCTAGTGAAGGAAATGAAGCAGTTAAAGCAAAGTTGGAAGTTTAGGCACCAGAAGACTACTTAAGGAACAGAAGGTGCTTTGCTATTCTGCCTCTTTTGTTTTTAAATTCTACAAGGTAAAAAAGTTAGAAAATTTACAAAGTACAAGAATGCTAAAATAAATTTTTGCAAAAGCCTCCGTCTTCAGGCAATAAAGGTAAAATAGCCATGGAAAATATGAACCCTTGAATTTAAAAGTTGTAGTTATCCTATGTTTTAACAGATGGGTACAATTCCTCTATCAACAGTTTTCTTTAAGCTGGCTCAAAAAATCAATGGAAAGCAGGTCTTTTATATGACAAGAAACTAAAAGCAACAGTGACTTACCTGTTTGGTCCTTTTCCTTTTCCATTTTTTTGTTTGCTCCTTTCTTCCACTGTTCTTTGGTTTTGTTGGCTTCTTCATGCTGCTTCTGCTCAGCAAGTGATTTATTTAATACTTGGGAAAGAACAGAATCTCCTTCCCCAACCAGAAACATGGTCTTGAACTTGTTATACAGCATTGTAGATTTCTCCATGATAACTTGGCTAACTTTGAATTTCCGTATCTGAAATCAAAGTAATAAAATCACAAGTTCCACTTTGGAATTTACCCATGTAATTTCATCATGTGCTAGATGAAAGTCTTCATTAAACCTGAAATGAGATCATGGTCTTGTACACTCTCTGATTATCACAGAATCATAGAACAGCCCAGATTAGAAGAGACCTCCAAACATCATCTGTTTCAATGTTTCAACAGCCCTTGTAGGAGAAGGAGCCTGCATGAAGTTATCAAGCATCCTTTCCAACTGCAGCTTTAAATATTCCAGTGATGGGGACTCCACCATGTCCCTGGGGAGTTTGTTCCAGTGCAAGATTGAACTCACTGTAAAAAACAAATTTTGTATTGAGATAAAACCTCTCCCAGTTCAACTTGTACCTACTGCTCCTTGTCTTCTCGACGTGGCTCCATGTGAAGGGAGGGAGAGCCTCCAAACTCTTTGTAGCTATCCCTTAGGTGATGGAATACTGTGATAAACCCTCCCTCCCTAAGACTTCTCCAGGAAGAAAAGACTTAACCCCTTCAGTCTTTCCTTGCAGGGGAGGTTCTCCAGCCCTTTGATCATCTTCATGGCCCTCCTTTGGACCCTCTCGTGTTTGTTTGCACCATTCCTGAATTGTGGGGACCAGAACTGGACACAGTACTCCAGTAGTAAATAGTGGTGATACTAATTTAAGAAAACACAGGTTACTCTGATTAACATTGCAGATCTCACCTTCTTTAGAGTCAGAATCATCTCTGTATGTTTCTGAGCTTGTTGCATTGTGACTTGAAGGGATGCAAGCTCATCTAGAGCCTCAATACACCTGTTCACATCCTGTACATAAACAAGATAGTTTGAAGACTTAACTTGCATGTTAATAGTCTTTAATTAGCGATACTAAATTAATTTCCTTGTGCAGAGATACCTTGCTATAATATCCTTAGCTTGACTATGTGTGCAGTTTTGGAACTATCTGTACAGTCAAACTGGCAAATAAAAATGACCATCAGTTGCCTTTCAGCTACTTCCCTAACAAAAAGCAATTTTTAAAAATAATTTTACACTTTCAAAATACAAACTGGAGCTTTATGCTGTTTTCACAATTGTAGTACTTTTGTACTTGAAGCTATTCCCTGTCATCAGCCTTTTCCATACATGATTTTTTCCAAATGACCTGCCACTGAAAGGGCAGCAAACCACCTTGAGTGGATTTCAGTTAATATACTGAACTTTATCTTTGCAGATTTCTCAGTTAACTCTGATAAATGACAGGCTATGGAGTATACCTAAAAGTAATGATGTGTTCGGAAGTTATCATGCTCCAGAAGCTTCCAGGATTGCTGTATAATCCCCATTTTGCCCCTTCAAGGAGACACCAGGATGGTTCAATCCTTCCCTTTCCTTCAGAGAGTGTACCACTGCTACAGTCACTGTGCCCTTCTGGTACTGCTGCATGGCTCAGGCTTAGCTAGCACAGATGCTTCATTTAACAGAATTCTATTTGAATGTTTCAGGTAAATAACTTATTATGCAGTATTTCCAAACAAAACAATTTTTTCTTTGATCTTTTAATGTCCATAGTAACCTCATTTAAGCAGCAGTTATCTTTCAAACTGACAAAATTCCATTCATTCTCAGTATAATTAAAAACACACATGCCAAGTATCAAGTAGTCCCTACCATAATTATACACATAAATCAGTTAAAAAATATATACTTACAAGATTATCAATTTTCAAGGAGTTCTTAATTTCTGCATGTATCCTTTGAAGCCTAGAATCCACTGATGTTTCTGAAGATTAGAAATAGCATGCATGAATATTTGATAATCACATGAGGTCTGTTTTTACAGAAACCTTTCTACAAACCTGAACTTCACACAGAATGCAGAAAAATATGGGAAGGCACTCCACATCAGATAATGATGCAAGTGCACACATAAACAAACCACAGGGCTTACCATTAGAAAAAAAGTACACAGCTTTTTAAAACTGAACACTATTAGCAACCTACAGTTTTCTTCTTAGGAGTTACAAACCGAACATAATTTTCTACTTCAATATACAGCTGTCACCCTCTACCTGTGGGCCAGGTTATAAGTTTCACTAAACACTAAGAGTTAAAAGCTGGAAAACCTCTAATGACTGGACACCTGGGTATTGATGGGTTTGTTTTCAGTAAATTGGACATAATTCAAGTTAAGAGTCCAAATCCATCCAAATAAAATGCTCCCAGTACACATGCTCCAGGAGGAGTGACTGATGTATGAACATGTCCGTCTCCAATTCAGATGCTGAATGGCTGTTTGGATTTTTCTTTTTTTCAATACACAAGTGGTATGTATTCTGAAAAATGCTGCAAGCAAACAGAGTCTCCTTCAAGTCTAATCTGTCTTCGATGGGTTTGGTAACTTCTACCCCCCACCAATACTGGTTTGGTTGGAGTTCTTGCCACTGGATCTGCACTATACTACAAATTACAGCCAGTGGTTTGGATTGTCCTTAAAGATCGGAGTACTAAAGAAGGAATGATTTATCCCTATGAAGGTCAGTTTGCAAGAGTGGTTTAGTAGACAAGGCTAGACTAATCTGAATCAAAGCCTCTTGCTTAGGAAGCCTCCTGCTTAGTAAGAGGTAGTACCAAAATACTCCCAAAAGGTCACTCAGATTATTGTGTTGTGAGGAGACAGAAGGGAAAAAAGAACTAAAGAGATTTGGTTCAAAGAATAAGAACTTTTGTATCTTGTTCACAACCAGAAGGGATCATCAAGGTTTATTAGCTTGAATGACAATAAAATGGGAATAGCAAAGACTTGTTCTTATGCACTGAAGAAAGAACAAACACAGAAGAATGCGCTGTTTCACAGACCTGAAGGACAGCCATGGATCAAACATCTGAGATCCCACAGACACCCTCAGCAGTAAATTGTCTTATGCAGGCAGATAATTTTGCTCAAAATTTAAGATAACCAAAAAGCAGTCCAAAGAAGCTAAACTGACCTCTCTTCTTCTCCATCTTCTTAACTTCTGCTTTCTTGCCTTCTTCTTTATTCTGCCTATCAAAAACATTAAAGTGTTTTTATAAGGTCATAAAGTCTGCTTTTCCATCTTCCCTCCCCATATTTTTAAAGAAGATGTGATGTTTTGAGGTATTAGCATGCAAAAGCCACAAAAAGCCAAGTTCTGGTTTCCAAAGACTGAAATAAGTTAACAAGATTAGTTAGCTGAGATACTGCTGATAAATCCTCCATACTGACAGTTTTCCCCAGAAGCAGCAGATGGAAGTTTTAAAAACAAGTCACATTTCCAAACTGTATTTTGTTTTAGTTGCATGTACAAATTGGTTAAATGGCACTGTACAGAGTAAGTTATGGAGAAAGAAAATATTTTTATTACGATGAAGAAGACTAAAACTATTTGACAGTCTTTCAACCAAGCTTTTGAACCCTATTCAGAGAAGACTCTGAACCCCTGTTTAGCAGTTCCTCAGTCTTGTCTTACTGAAGGCTTTTAGAATTTACTATTTCACCACTCCTTCAGAGTGACAAGCATCCACGAAGTATCCAGGCAGGCATGCCTGTCATCTTCCATTCTCCTTTCATACTCTATCCAGTTACAGAATCAACAGTTTTAAAGTCTGTATGACTATTTTACTTCAACAAGCAGCACAAGCCCACACCATTTAAATGGTACATGTAAACTGTGTGTATATACACAATGGTGTACAAAGCACCAGTATTAAGACCTATATAAGTACTAATGAAGTAGTTACAAGACCAAAAAATGGAAACTGTGATGATGAGAAAAGTAATGAAAAAGAAAGGGCTATCAGCTATATTCAGTGTATTAGCAGAGGAACTTTAAGACAGCACAAAAAGAAATCTTTCTACTTTTTAATATTTAGTTTTGTGGTATTAGTCATCACTGAATTTATTATGCGTTCATTAGGTACTACTCCTTTATCTTACTGAAACAAAGCTCTACGCATCCCTCCAATGCATGAAATGACAGCTATTTAAAAGTAGAGGCTTGATTGTTACAACCACATCAGTATATGACAGTTTGATTGCAGAAATATTCAGCCTATGTCAGATTTAGTGATAAATTATGCTGCAAAGATGCTGAGGGCAGTTTAGTATCTCTGGATTTGGAAATGCTTAGGTTTGCTATAGGCAAGTAGAGTAATTATGTTGTTTCCAGAGGAGTGACAGGGAGAAGGAAGAGCTAGAGAATAAAAAACCTCATACTAATTCTTGTTAATGAACATGAAAAATAGAACTTTCTTGTGCAAATGGCAAAGAGGACCATTGTCCTACCCCTTTTTCTCTGAATTGTTACCTTGCGCTTCCTTTCTTCTGCCTCATGCCCCACCCTGGGGGACACAATCATCATGCTCTCATGGTGGCAGCTTCTTCACTCATTGGCAAAACGGCTCTTGAGAACGAGTCAGATTTATTCCTACTGTCCCAAACCTCCTCCCCCCTCCCCCTCGGTTTCTGGCAAGATCTCTTCCATTCTCATGCATGATTCATTTGTGGTGATTTATCTGACAAATGCAGACTGCGCCCAGTATCCCTCTAATGGCTTTGCGGTGCTACAGTAGAATAATTCTCAATTTTTTCCCTTGTTCTGTCTGACAGCACAAATTTCCGCAGCCAGACAAAGAAATGTTTTCCAGGTAACCCTATGCATTCCACAACATGATCAAAAATCCATAACTATGGACTAATACATCCTACCAGTTCTCAGTCTAATGGATCCAAAACTTACAGATAACTTGCAGACACCACATGTTAAAACATACTCACGATTCAGATTCTGTCTGTTCCTCTTGCTTACGTTTTCTTTCTGCTGCTTCTCTTTCATGTTGGCCTTTTACAACATTTCTTCTATGAGCTGCCTGAAAGCTTCTTCCCCCTTTTTTCTTCTGTTTTTATTTTAGGTTTTAGGATTGGAAAGAGAAAAATCAAGATTATTAAATCATTGTTTCTGTAACAGATAAAGCTATGTACACTATCTTCGAAGCAATTCTGCTCTGACATGCTACCTCACACAAGCTGGCTTTCCCTGCAACTAAATAGAAGATCTCCACATGTTGGTAAGCTCTGAATTTCTTTAGCTCATTCTCCCTTTCTCCTTTTCTAATAGAAGGCAATATCCTATGCACCAGAAAAATGAAGACATTCCAATGACTTGCTAGGAACAGCTTTATACCTTTCAAAAACCTGATTTCAAGCCAAATATTCTTAGGTATACCCAAGGAAAAAAAAAAGTCTGCATTCTAAGGAACATAGATAGAAAAAGCCTTTTGACAAAATAACTGCTACATTTAGATCCTTGTTAAAAGTAAAGTATTCTAGAAAAGATGCTTAGATAACACGAAATGAGTTCCTGACTTACTTGACAAAATGAAGTTCCGCAACTTTTATTCTATGTATCTATATTAACCAGACACAGGTCTTCAACCTTTACTAAGGTTGAGCATTAACTTAAAGAAAGATCTTCAGATACTAATTTCCCCTATAGTAAATATATCAGGAAAGCAAAATTGTACCTTGTCACCTTCTTGTTCTTCTCCATCATCCTCAGAATCAGAAGCTGATGCAGAACCCACTTTTGCAGCATTCTTCCTCTTTGGTTCAGCTTCTTTCTTTCCTTCCTTTTTGTCAAATTCTTTCTTTGATTTCTCCTCTTCCTTCTGACTTTCCTCATCTTTTTTCCCTTGCTTTTTGGGCTTGTCTTCTGGTCCTTTTTTCTTTGGCTTTTCATCCTCATTAACACTAAAACATGAACAGATTTAGACATCATATCCATTACCTACAGTGAGTTTAAAACATTAAAACATCACATTCTTCTTAAAGAGGCACTAATGAAGCTAACACTAATCTACGTGTATAAATCCAAACCCAAGAATTTAATGCTCTGTTCTTTCCACACATGTTTCTGCAGGACCAAGAGCACATGCACTGTAAAGTAGCTTTATGAAATATGCTTATTTAAAGTGTAGATACACTGAAACTGTGCATCTATCTATGGAAAATTACACTAATGCTCAGCCACTCCCTCAGTTATTAAAAGCACTGAGGATTTGACACAAGAAATTAAGAAGGTAAAAACAGTGTTGGAATTCCATTAGAATGGATTTCTGAAACAAAAATACAAAAGAATTCAGTATTTTCATTTTATATATTTTGTCTTTTCCTTTTCTACAAGCATAATACAATTCTATATGGAATTTTACACAGATTTTACAGATTAGGAAAGTTAAAATCGTCTCCTGTTCCAGAATTGTACTTCCTTGAATTACATATTACTTAAGCTGTGAATAACAAAATCAACATAAATAGTAACTCATACTAAATACTAAAGGGGCAAAAAAACCTGTCAGGAACTCAGTACTGATTATGAAGTCTTAACATAAGGAACAATACTATATACAATGAAGAAGCTTTATATTAAGAAACAAAACAGAACAACTCACGAGTCACTCTCTGACAGACAAGATGGTTTCACCAACTTAGGTCTCCCTCTTGGTTTTGGAACCTTTACTTCAGACGCTAATATTTATACAGAAATAACAGGTTAGTCCACAGCCACCATATGCTCCTCATATATAAGGAAAGACTTGTGCTCAACAGACAGAAGTTACACTTAAATCAAAACATATAACCTAACTTTGTTATTATACAAAATTCAAGTGTTAAGTGAATAACAAACTTTAATCAAGATCTCTTTGAAAAAAATTAGAGGCTTTTTAGCTGATTGGTAAATTCAAAAATTTGGTGGCCTTTTAGCCACAGGCTCCAACTTCCAGTTCTTGTGGGTTTTGCCCTCTGTGCAATTAGGATTTGTTCCTGTGTTTTGCATAACTAATATAAACAAGCTTCAAGTTAGAGAATGAGAAAGACTAAACTTAAATAATGAAAGAAGTAATTTAGTGTCCACATTTACGCAGTCTGTTTGCCTTTTAGATGCATCATAAGGGCTTCCATCACTTTTTTACATTACTTTTAGATGTATCATAAGGCTTCCATTGCTTTTCTTGATAACAAACCACTGTTAAGAAGTTCTACCACCACACTACAGTAAAGAGCAAACTTTTCTATTTCCTCAGACTCACCTTATTGTTAAAAGTAAGACAAACAGTGTATCTGCCTTTCTGGCACTTATATCCTTTAAATACTTGTCTGACATTACAGTGAACACGTGGTTAGGAAACCTCATACTCGCTTTTTAAACTCCGGTTCATGTTACCATAAAGCACTGTTAAGTCAGAGATGCCTGCATCACATCAACATCAGAAAAGGCTGCACAGTACACTTTACAAAAAGGTATTTTATACAGGAGATGAAAGCATCTTTTACAAATCCTTGCCTGTTCTCACAGACAGTAGTTAGTAAAAACTGAAAGAACTGCAAAAAAACCCCACACAGATATTAAAAATGTACATTTAGTATGTGTAGTGAAATGGAGGGTGGGAGGAGGAGCTGAAATAATACTGAATTTCCTCACAGCTTCCAACGCAAAAGTTATATAGTCTAGTGCACTGTGGCTGCACTTCCTAAAATTTACTTCCATATATTATCAGCAGATGCAGATAAGTATAAATTATTTGTTTTCCAGACTAGATGCTCACACAATGTACTTAACTGCTGCAAAACCTGTTTTCTGATGAAGTCATTAATGATTAGTTCAGAATATCTGCAAGCTTACCACAAAAATTCCAATGAATTAGATCATTACGACTTTGAAAGAAACAAGCACTGGAGAATTATCAAATGGTTCTAATTATACATGTGGAAAAACAAACAAAAAAAAACACCCAACAAGAAAACACCACACAAAAAATGAAGCAGTTATACCTTCTTTTCATTTGTCTACCAATCTACACAGACTGCCTTAAAACTTTTTTAAACAAGTCTCTCCATTTCTTTGTTTTTACTGTCCTCTGAGTTCCACCTGCAGGCTCTGTGTTCCTCCAGTTCTCTTCCGTTTTATGGATATTCTAACACAAAGTATTTCATAGACCTTTAACAGTACCTCCATTAAGGTCTTAATTAATGGAGCAAAAATGCACAAAGATCTCTTATTGTATATTTATAGTTTTGTACCATTCCATGAAGAAAGCTTTTCTAAAGGTGACACTTGTACTCAAAAATTTGTCTTATTTAGAGGACTGAGCATTAATGCTAACAAATCCATTTATGTTCTAAATTCATCAGTTTGAGAGGAGGTGTTTAGCAAAGAGTGCATTTAGCATGAGAATATACTCTCTAGTACTTCAGGGGAAAGTGATAGCTCTCTGAATAATTCGAAGATATTTCTGTGGTGAAAAGAAATAAATCTGTCTTTTAAAGTTACCTGATGGTCTTCCTCTCTTAGGGCTTACTTTTGGAGACACTGGCCCAGGAGCTGCTGCTGTCACTGCTCCTCCTGCTGTTGCCACTGCTGCCACTTCCTCAGCTTCAGGTTGTTTCTCAGCCTAATTTGAAGAAAGGATTTCACAAGTGAAAAAATCGCAGGGTGCCAATTCATCAATTACTTTCTCAAACAACAATTTTAAACTTTTAGAAATTGTGCTATTGCTTCTACACATGAGAAAGACAAGTTCGTTAGGAATGTCACTAATTTCCCCATCTACATACCATCACTACCCATTCATTCATACATTTTATGCGATTTCAACCAGCCCATTAATTTTTAAAACAAACTATCTTGATGCAACAAAGGAGAAAGATTATTTGTAAGTATTTTTGAGATCACTGTAACAGCATGCCAAAACCCAGTCTTAAGCAGTTAATATTCCCCCCCCCCCATATAGTAATACTCCTGTTTTAAGTGCTCTCATCTTCTCCAGCTGCATTAAAGTGTCAAGTCAGTAGACACAGATACTCAGGAAAAAAAAAAAAAAAAAATGGAACAACCAACCCACCTGCTTCTAGTTCTATAGCCAGTTATTCACCGTGAAAAAACTGTACACTGAACTGCACTAACTAGACAACTACCTTAATCTGTAAAGCCATTTGGGGGAAGGAGGCATGTGTCAAGACAGAACTTAAGACAAAAGAAAAATCTTAATGAAAGGATACATATCTTCCTGCAGAAACATGCTATCCAGATAAAAAGAATTGAGAAAAATCCCAACTGGAAAAAATATTTACAGAGCTTAGTGTCCTGGATGTAGGAGCACAAGCTAACAGCAACAGAAAAGTTATGGGCCAATACATATTTATCTTCATGTTCTTTGTGGGCACCTACAATAAAAGATAATTTGAAAGAAGAGAGACAGGCTTCTATCTAGAACAGAGCAGAGGTACATCTCTCTTATTAACTGTGCTTCACACCAGCCAACAGAAGGAGTTTAAATGAAGACAGAAAAACACCTTTCTTACAATCCCAGTAAAAGAAAACACCATGTTTCTTAAGGCAAGTAAGAAACACATTCAAAGTCATATAACTGCATAGCCAACTCTCTTCTAACCTACAAGCACATACCACATCCCTCGAAATACAGTTTTTGTTCAGCAACAGCCTATAGCAATGCAAATGCACACAGCAGATGCCAAACAGAAGTCTGTCAGCTAAAGCTAGTAAACTGACAGGAAAACTTTTTAGGTCTGCAGTACCTTATGATGCAAAAAAAAGCCCTAAAGCCTCTAAAACAAAACACACCACAGCCATATGATTTGAGTGCTTTTTGAAAAAGAAAAGAAATGAGATCTTTGTGTTTCTGCATCAACTGTGAGCGTTCTCTCCCATTTACAAGCTGAAATCATAAATATGCATAGTCACAGACATTTTTTCAAGAATTTCAAGGATGTTGTTTCAGACTAGAAGCTTTCTTTGAATTTTATTTTAGATTCTCATAAAACTTACTTTTCTAAGTAAGGTATACTTTAAATTGTATTTTTTAAATATTCAAGACATTTTTGTAAGACCATCCAAATATATACCTACCTTTCTTTGTGATGCAACTTACCTGTGACAAACATACCAAGGTCACAGTTACTTTGCATTCATCCCATCCCTGATGTCAGCACTAATGCGACAAGTTAAATGGTTTCAAATTAAAGATTTTCCCGACTTTAACCTAGTTTTCAGCTGCATCAGTGCCCTGATGTGGCTTGCTCTGAGACCACATGAATATGACAGCTGCAGCACACCAAGCAAGCAGCTAGAAGTGCCTCTTTCAAAGTTACATAAAATTTTTCCCAGGTTGAAGAGACCACAAAAATCCAACCTCTTAAGAAAGGACAGGTCTTGATAGGAAGTAGCTCAGTGTGATGACTATGTTAGAAGAAATTTTCAGAGTTTTAAAATACACTATTAAAAAAAAAAAAAAAGTGGTCTAGCAACATTTTGTATCTTATTTTCTCTTGCTTGCAGTGCACTGTTTGGGAAAAGATGGGAACTCCCTACTCTATGTTAAGATCAGACAGAATTAAGACCTGTGGAACACTCTCTGGGAAAACTTTCATTCCTATAAATCTTTCAGCCATTTGAAGGGGGAAAGGAGGGTGTCAAGCACTTCAATTTATGCATAATCTGTCATTACAGGAAGTAATATCCAGTATCATCACATCCAAAAATTCCAGTACGGTGAATTAAACATATTACCTTTCTTTTTCTTCCTCTTCTAGCTACTTTAGGATGAGAAGCATCATTTGTTTTCACCACATCCTGTGAAGATTAAAAACAGTGCTAAGTCTTAGCAAGACAAAGATGTGTCTTACATGATTCTAAGCTTTTTTTCCCCAATGAAGCCTCTAGCACATAATTTAGAGAAGAATCTGTAATACATAGGAAGACACCTCCTGCTCTTAAATTGTTAAAATCCTGATTACGTGGTAATCAGGGTTGTTTTTTCTGAAAGATAAAAAAAAAGTACCAAGTAATATTCTGTTTTAAATAAACATGTAGACATGTTTTAATTGAACTTACAGACATGCCAGATTAAAATTTTTCTCTCTGATGAAAGCTTCAATTCCTGTTAGCTTCAATGAGAGGTA
The DNA here is from genome assembly GCF_033815535.1 of Pezoporus flaviventris. Taxonomy (NCBI): domain Eukaryota; kingdom Metazoa; phylum Chordata; class Aves; order Psittaciformes; family Psittacidae; genus Pezoporus; species Pezoporus flaviventris. The sequence continues at coordinate 808,531 of NW_026892760.1, forward strand.
CAAATGTAAGTGAATACATAGGAAGTTTTATATCATTAAACAGCTCCTGAGGCTGCCACAGTAGTAATAATGGTCGCTTCTTAGTACTTGATACTAGATTTATGTCGCTCAATGTGATATCAAGATGCTCTCTGGCACATAGGAAAAGCTCTCACATACTTCTTTATTACTGTTTTTTTCAGGAGGTAGATCATCTTCCTTCAAAGTATCCAGCTCCTTTTCTTCTGTTTCAGCTTCTGTAGGCAAGTTATTATCCTCTTTAAGTGATAACTGCAAAGGGAGACAACACAAGAGTTAAAAAATGCATTAAAAAGTATTTCATATTGAAAATAGAACACACTAATAACCATTAGGCTGCTTTTCACTTTAAATAGTTTAAGTCTGTAAATACATTTGTTTCTTAATATACCTTAAGAGCTGAAGGCAGGATCACCTTTCTCCAGTACACAACTGCAGACTGTTGTCAAAACAAGTCAAAATACAGCAATGTACTATAGTGGAACTTTAATTTCACTTTGTGTTCATGATAACATAACTACACTTATTCACCATATTACATGAGTACTTGTAAGTGTTCATGCGAACACCCCAGATTCATATGGATCACTGTTTATCTATTACACACAGATGGATATCCAAGTCACAGATCACACGTAACTTAGAATATCATTCTACTAAACAAAGACAGTGTAGTAAACAGACCACAAACAAGTTGCTTTATGAGACAGTAATTAGTGATAATTGGTGTCATCAAACATTTTTCCTGTTTTGTTGGGTTTTTTTTTCAGCTTAAAATACTAGTCTGCATTTTAGATGAGCAATTAAGATTTGAAAAATCAAGTTTGTACTAATTTACTTGAAAATAATCAACATTTCCCTGCAGCCTACGTATGTGCACATTTTTCAGATCTTCAGTTCACTCTCTCAACTTTAATGCTATTGCACTGCCCCACCTGCAAGCATCTTCAAGCACCTTCAGTGAAATTCCTTTTTAATGCAGCTGCAGTTCTCAAATTTCAACACTGACCAAAGCAACTCAGGCACAAGGCTGTGAGGCAATGTTCATAATTACTTGAAGACATGTTGTATCACGGGAGTCTTTTTACAGATTACAACTTTAAGACAGAAGGGTAACAAGTACACTAAACCCACAGGAAACTAGAGAACAATGGCCAGTTAAAATGTTATTGCTACATTAGTATCAGAAGGAGTAAATCTGCTCCATATTTTGCCTTAAACTGATTAATACTAATTATAGAATCCATGTAAAAAGACCTATTCAGGATCTTCCATTCAATCTTTGTGTTTAAATGGCTCTTACGTCTTCCTGTTTCTCTTTCACAGTGCCAGCTAAGGATAGGCTGAAAGCATATTCCATGAGAAGCATGAAGCTTGTGTCATAGCCATTCCCACTACCTTATGCTGCTTGCTGCATAAATTCACAGTGAAGCAAACTGACGTACCAGTCCAGTTTAAAATCTACGTATCTACGTACTACTAGTACAATTTTTCTCCACTAAAAGGTCTTTTTTTCCTCTTGAAAAAAAGAAGCTATTATAGCTGCTAGTAATATGTTAGTATTTCTAACTAATTCTACATAATTCTACCTAAGGAACATCCAGTCTGTATCCAACACATTACAAATTTTTCTGTTGCAACTGTAAATCAGTACTAAAGGACAGCCAACTACACCTGGCTAGAAAAACTACACTGAAACTTGGCAAACCATCAAAATGAAAACAATCAGAATCAAGGCAAGTCTATTCAAAATAGTTTGACAATTTAAGGGCACTGCTCATCCTGTAGAATAGTAATTTCCAGAAATGAGTTAGAAATAAATTAAATACCATGAATATATCAGCCCCATCTGCACCACAATTTTTGTCATTTTAGGATTCTATTTTCCTTAGAAAAAAACTAAGAAATGACACACATCTGTTCCACACCGTAAGACAAATAAACCCACATGAACAAACCAAAGCATTAAAGGATAGAGAAAGTTCAAAGCAGTATGTTACACTAGTATCACTAAATGTACAGTAAGCTAAGAAGATTCACCTCTTACAGTATGAACTATGTACAGTTATCAGTAAGCTGTTTCAGACTCAAGTGTGTTTTCTTACTGTGAATACAACAGATTTAAGATAACAAAATCTTGCTTCAGAAGTATTCTAAAGTATGCTCACATTTACAAAGCAAAAAAGCTGAACTCTGTATAAACTACTGTATACCAATTACTCACAGATATTTTCCTGACTCAAGAGTTCAGTGATACAGCTATGAAATCCTTTATAGCCGTTTATATCCTAATTAGTCCAGTAGGAATATGGCCTATTTATAACTGATTCTTACAATCTGTTCAGGCAGATACACTGCAGCACTCCTTCAGTCCAGACTACCTTATGCTTTGTTAGGATTTTCAACAAAAACCCTCATAATTGAAAAAGACAGTCATACCTGTCTATGGTATTAAAAAGTCTTCAAAACCAGAAAGGAAAACTTCAAGCTAAATCTTAGTGATCGTTTCTACCTTCTCCTGACTAGGAAGTACTGTAGGAATTTAGCCTAAGTTATGGTAAGCTCAAGTCTGGGCAACACAGACCAGTAAAGAAATTAATTTTCAAGAACATGTACAGCATCTTAAAAGGAATGCAAAAATATTACTATATGGACGCCTGTATATATACAGACATATATATTACTTAAAAGGACAAATATATTACTGTACGTATGTCTGAAAAGAAGCAAGAGCAAGGCAGTTACAACAGGAAAACCCTATTAAAATATGCAAGTTAAAACTTGGCAATACAATTGACTTAAAAGCATTTCTGATAGAAAAAAGCATCAATTCAGTCACTTACTTTTGGGACAGAATTCTTTCTTCTTTTGGCTCCTGCTTTTTCTTCACTCCCCTCAGCAGGCTCCTGAGTGCCTTCTTGAGCAGTTTCTTTGATAGGAGGGTTAACAGCTGAATGGGACTTCAATATAAAAATACCAAAAATGAAATCTAAATCCCTTCCTGAACTACCGAATAACACTACTCAGATTCTGCCACCTGTATGTTACACAAAAAAAGCATCATGCTAAGGAAACCTGACTAGAACTACAAGCATGCTAAAATACATCATTCATTTCCACACTTTTCAGTTCAAATTGTGTTTTCAGATAAATTTTCAAGCTTTAATGCTATAGCAACTTATTTTTCACACTAAAAATACTGCAATGTAGGTTTTTTTCTTATATACAATTTAAAGAAAGAAAGTTGGTTTTGGACAAGTACAACTTGTGATGCTACTGCCTGCAGTTTTGAACGATATCAATCCTAAATGAGCCAACTACCTGCCCCTGAGAACATGAGGAGAGAAATAAAAAAAAAAAATAATAAAGGCTAACATTAAAAGCATGGAAATAAGAGAAGGTAAAGCCAAAATAACTTTTTTATTATTATTCCATTGCATTGTGTACAGCAATCACACTATTAAATATTAGTTCCATCAAACAAAGCTGGCAGAACTGCCCCCAACTCTTAATTTTTTCCCCCACTGAGGAAGTGGTTTTGGATTTAAGCCCAAGCCACAAGCTCCCTCCTGCCTTCTACTTCTCTTACTAGCAGTTACAAGCAACATCTGCAAAGTACAAATACTGCTTTCAGTCCAGCCAGTTTTAGCAGTTAAACAGAAAATATGGCTCTCAGAAGGACTTCCTAAGACAAAACATGCCAAATAAGAGAAAAAACCAAAAAGTTGCAAGAAAATTTCTCTGTATGAATAGCTGGTAAGTCTGTCATTTTAACATTAACCTTGTGTCCAGAATTTTGCCAAGTGACTACCCACTCCTCTCTGATCCCACCTGCTGTGTGGCCAAACACAAAATTACCTATTCATGCTGAATTTCTAGACCCTCATCTTTCCTGCTACTCCCCAGTGCCTACACTGATCTTCTCTCACACACCACTGACAAAATCAGCTGGTAGGTGCTGGCACGCTGCATGGAACCCATTCTGAGAATGCCCCTAAGCTGGTCACAAATCCAGGCAAAACTGGTCCTAGATGGCTCGACACACTGCCCTCCACCAAACCCTGCCTATCACACAGCACACTGACCTCCCCAACACAGCTACAGAGAAGAGCAGCTGCCTGAGAAAGGCTGGAGGGATGCTGCAGCAGAGGTGATGCTGCTGGGGAGGTGTGCCTCCAGAGGGAGGCCGGAAAGAGGAGGCACACAAGGAGTCGCCCAATCCAGCTTCCAGCCCTGAGGTGCTGTCTGAGCAGAGACAGAGCAGGCAGATAATATACCTCTGAGGGGACTGCAGCCTGCAGAGGAGCCCTTACCTGAGGTTCTCAGCAAGAACACACTGGCCCCAGTGGGCTGCCATGACCTCACTCAAAGGACTGCTGCAACGTGTGGTGAGGGGACTGGAGACCAGCAAAGGGAGAGCAGAGATGGCTGGGGAAAGCTGAAATGTTTTCTGTTTCTCTTTGTTTCATATTATCAGAATTGGTAACAAAAAGCTTATGTCAATACGCTAAATTGTGCAAAATTCTGTGACATCAGTGTCTTGTTGCCTGTACCATTCCGCTAGTTGGCAGACATGGGAAGGTGGAGCCCCAGAAGCCTATTTCAGCCACTCTGCTCCCTTAAGACATACAAGCTTCCTCACAAACTCCCAATAAAACTGCCAATATGCCTAGATCAACGATTTGAACTTCCTTTCCTTCCCCAACTAAGACATTCAGAAGCCCTACCTTTCAAAGACCCCTTAGCTGTTAGTTTAGACAGCCACAGAGCCTGTTACCAAGCAGATAAGCACCTTCTTGTATTACTAGCAGGGAAGAACTGTAAAACAACTGCACTTGTTTTTCCAGCTTTGAGAATAGGATGCTAAGATAACATCTTGTCCTGGTTTCAGTTGGGATAGTTAATCTTCTTCCTAGTAGCTGGTGCAGTGCTGTGTTTTGGCTTTAGTCTGAGAACAGTGCTGAAAGCACAACGATGTTTTACTTGTTGCTGAGTAGTCCTTACTGTGATCAAGGACTTTTTCAGTCTCTCATGCTTTGCCAGTGAGGAGGGGCTCAAGAAGCCATGAGGAGGAAGAGACAGGACACATGACCCAAACTAGCCAAAGAGATATTCCATATCACAGCACATCATGCCCAGTATATAAACTGGGGGGAGTTGGCTGGCAGGGACCAATCACTACTGGGGCCAGGGTTGGTACTGGTCAGCCAGGTGGCAAGCAATTTTATTGTTCATCACTTGTGCTTACTGTTTGGTTAGTTGTTTTTTTTTTTTGGTTGGGTTTTGGGGTCTTTTTCAACTTTTAGGTTTCTATCTCTCTGTTATTTTCCTTATTATTAGTATGTTATATTGTACTTTATTTTAGTTATTGGCCTGTTCTTATCTAAACCTGAGGGTTTTCCATTCTTTCAATTCTCCTCCCCATCCCACCCAAGGCGGGTGAGTGAGCAGTTGCATGGTATTGAGTTACTGCCTAGGTTTAAACAATGACACATCCTCATAAACAGGAAAGCTGCAACATCATCAAACACCACGGGAATTAACAAGAACATGAAGTAAAGTACCTCTGAAGTCTTATCACTCTGAACTGTGTGCTATCCTGCAAAGTACTGAAGAAATGAAGCTCATTTCAGCACACAAGCGGAAACAAGTAAAAGCAAAACTAAAATCGAATATCACACCACAATTTTCTTATTCTTGTAAAAGTGGGATGTTACTCCATCTTATCTACAATCTTTGACAGAACGGTGACATAATATTTCAATTCTAAGAATTAAGCCCAAAAATTAGTGCTTTGAGAACTAACATAGAAGATTCATGACTGAGCTGAAATCAAAACTGCTCCCAGAAACTCACTCTGAAGTAGCCTTACTGACAGTTTTATTTCAGAACAAGTAACATTACAGGATGTTTTGCATCTTGATTTATCTTACAGAATGTTAAATCTAGTCAGCCATTTGCAGATGTACTCCTTCAGCATCAACAAGAACTGCCCACAGGTAAAAACAAGAGCTGGCTAAACCTTAAGGGCTTGATTTGCTCCAAATCAAACGTAAGAACACACAGCACAGGGTAGAAAGAGAAGGCTATCAAAGAAAGGCTTTCTACAGCCTTAAAGTTAAGGTGAAAATTCGTAAGAAAATTTGCACAAGTCTACTGTATTACTTCATTAATTCTGTAATTCAGTCTGGTCCAGCCTTCCTGCTGAAGCAGGGTGACCCACAGACAGCTGACCAGAATCATGTCCACACAACTTCTGAGTATCTTCAAGTACAGACACTCAACAGCCTCCCCAGGCAAGCTGTGCCAGTGCTCAGTCACCCTCAAAGCAAAAAAATGTTTCCCAGTATTCAAAGGGAACCTTCTGAGTTGCAGTTTGTCCATGGCCTCTGGTCCTGTCAGTTAGCACTACCAAAAAGAGCCTGGATCCACCTCTTGGAGCTGTTCAACCTGGAGAATAGAAGGCTGTGTGGAGACCTCATAGCTGCCTTCCAGTATCTGAAGGGAGCCTGCAGGGATGCCAGATGGGGACTCTTCATCAGAGACTGAAGTGACAGTACAAGGGGCAATGGGTTTAAACTTAAACAGGGGAGATTTAGGTTAAATATAAAGAAGAAATTCTTTACTGTGAGGGCAGTGAGGCACTGGAAGAGGCTGCCCAAGGATGCTGTGAATGCCCCATCCCTGGCAGTGTTCAAGGCCATGCTCGACAGGACCTTGAGCAAGCTTGTCTAAGAGAAGGTGTCCCTGTCCATGGCAGAGGACTGAATACTAGATAATCTTAAGGTCCTTCCCAACTCTAGCCATTCTATGATTCTTTACACACCTGTATCAGTTATCTGTACCCACTGATGATATCAGCCCTGAGTTCTCCAGGGCTGAACAGTCTCAGTTCACTCAGCCTTTCCTCACAGCAGAGATGCTCCAGTTTATCATTTTTGTGTAACTCTCACTTCAGGATGTCCACATCTCCCTTATACTGATTAGCCCAGAACTGGACACAGTACTCCAGTCAAAACACCCCCACTAACAAAATCTCCTTGAGTATTTTTAAGGCTCATTTATAGAACTAGAATTGTAGAAGAGAGAGATTTTAAATATGACTTGGGGGGTGGGAACGGCAAAGAACAATCCAATAGCTCTAGACAGAACCTGAACAGCTAATGAAAGACCCTGTTTAAGAGCTATCACTGAAGCTGAAGTATTATTAATACAGTCCTTCCCACTTCAATGAGGGGATTAGCATCTTTCCATACCCTGAGCAGAGAAAGTATACATGTGAAGTACATCACCTTATCTCTCAACAGTACTTCAGAAACAACTTACAATACCTGTGAAGCAGGGATTAACTGGTGTTAAAATGGCAAGTCTGGCATAAGAGCAGCAAATCATACCAAAATATACCTATTATTTTTATTATTACTGCAGGATTGCCTAGAAGACCTAGTATGTGCCCCGGGTACACAGCAAAACCAAGAGGCCACAGAATGTTCAGAGAAGGTAGGCAAAGACACAACTCCAGTTCTGGAGTAGAGTTCCAGAAATGAGTATCTTGGGAATGCATATTAATACACACAGTCTATAGTTATATATACACATGTAAGTATACGTATAGCTGTAACTAAAGCTTGATGTGCATTGTAAAAAGCCAACTTTCAGCCTTTTACTCTGAAAGTCAACATGATCCCCCATAAGCTTACAATAAGTTTATAATAAGCAGATATCCCTAGTTAAACAACACCCCCATCTCTCTTGCTATTAATACTAGAGATCAATTAAAAATGAAATTAAAATAGTAACTGGCATAACTTGCCACTGAACAACAGCAATAATTCACTAGCTTACAGGAGGGAAACATTCATTGCCTTTTGTTTTTCCTCAACAGTACAGCGATGAAGACATGCAGACTCTGCATAACTTACCTGCTGATGAGAGAACTTCACTTTAGGATTGTTGTCGATTTCCCACAACCCTTCATTAAAACCCTTCCTCTTGTTTGGTTTTCCATATTTATCTTTATTTTCAGAGTAAGGGAATATGTCTTTTGGTCCCAAAAATGCCCTTAAGGAGAGAAAGCACAAAATGAACAGAATTTCACATTTTAAATGGTTCGTCTTTTCAGAGAAGTAAGCACCAAATGTTATTAAGATATGCAATTCACTACTACTACTCCAACTGATTCTACTATGTAAATATCTTTAGTTTCCTCAAGTTTTGCCTTCAAAATCCCAAGTTTTTCACTAGTACCACCACACATAAGGACCCCCTCCTTCCCAGGGTGTTGAGTGTCTGGCAAGCAACAGCTGAAGCTGCATCTTAAGATTACAGCCAACAGGACAACCAACTACTGAATCAGAACAACTGAAAAAGAGTAGCTTGCAAACAAACAGAGCAATTGCTTCCTTATTAAACAAATCATGCTTAAATGTTAGGAATAAAAAATTCTGCAATCTGGACAATGTAAAGCAAGAGAAAAATTTAAAAGAGAAGAAATGCCTCCAACAAAAATCCAAGTTCTTAAGTTAAAAGTAATCTGGTTAAAATACTAAATTTAAGAATTTTTAGTGTACTGGACATGAAAAAGCAACACTAGGATACACTGACTGCTCATGTCGTTTAATGCAACTCAGCATTAATTCAGTAGTTTTTCAGTGTGACAAGAGGACCTCATAACTTGCCGAATTTGAACAATAAAACTTTCAAGATGCTCCTTAACTTTCTCCCCCAAACTTTTTCTTGATGAAGTATTGAAAATATTTTTATACAAGCTTCTGTCATAGTAATTGTCTTACCACTGCCTGTGTATCTTTGTCCTGCATAGCAAAGTACTAGTTTATACCTCTTTATGGTAATCTGCAAAACTGAGCTAGTATTCTTACTTGACTTCTAGGAATAATAATTCCCAAGCTGATCTCACTTTTGCTTTTTGCCATAGCTTGTTCCTACTGTACCCATCCACACAGCTAGAAAATGTCATCTTTCATACAGAAGGACTTTTTAGAATGATTTAACTAGTTATCTAGATTTTCAGAGCTGCTACTACTTACAGTAAGATAGGCTGTATATGTACAGACTACTAACGTGCTGAAGACATATAGCGTCTAACTTTGATCAGGTATGTAACTCTGAAGCACAGCAGAGAATAAGCTTACCAATTTATGTTGGTTCCCATGAGAGAATACGGAAAATCGTTAGCTCTACCTAATACCTGATGGATCATTAGCCCACTATTGACAGCTACAAACCTAAACAAAAATTAAATGTCATGGAACAGAATTTGAAAATCATAAAATGGCTAGGGATGGAGAGGACCTTAAGATCATGTAGTTCCACCCCCCTACCATGGGCAGAGACACCACACTCTGGACCATGTCGCCCAAGGTTTTGCCCAGCCTATAGCTGTGCTTGGGATTGCCCTGACCCATGTGCAGGACCCTGCACTTGGCCTTGTTGAACTTTATGAGGTTGGCATTGGCCCACCTATCAAGCGTGTCAAGGTCCCTCTGGATACTATCCCTCCAGCCTACCAACAGTACCAAGGACAGGATCAAAATAATACTGTGCTTTCAGATGTAAAAAAAAAAAATCTGGAAAAAAATACTGATAAAAAAATTAACCTTCTGCATTGTCTGAAATCTTACTTAAAAAAAAAATAAACAAGCAACAAGATTCAAACCTTGCAACATTAAATCAAATTTCAGGAACCCACAAAACAACACACACACACACAAAACAAAACTAAAAAAACATGAGCCATTCGAAGATGTGAACAGTTAAAAAAAACACATTGGTGTTAAGACTCAAGCATACACAAATCTTTTTCAAAGGTAAATCACTTCTTAAAGAATCAAGAAACATAAGAGGATGCTTACTCTTTAATTCAACAGGCCAATGTGTTTTGTCTTATTAAGACAGATGTGGCTTATTAAGACAGATGCAAAGCGCCAGATTAAAGCGGTTTCAAACAATCTTTAATCAGACGAAGGAAAAAAACCAAGGCCTTTCCACAAAATGGGTGAAACATTATTTGTATGTACAACTTCTATCTCTGAGCTGCTTGTATACCATTTGCCATTTTATTAATAAAAAGAGTGGAATTAAAACCACACCATTATAGGGTTTGGTTTCTTTAAAAAACACCACAAACAACCAGACAACAAAAGTAGAACTGAATCTGATGTCTTAGAAATCTACACTAGGACAACCAGACATGCTATAAAGTAACATGATAGTTATCAAAATGACATAAATTTAGAAACCCCAGCATATTTACAATCAAATTTAGCCATGGAAGAAACAGCCCCTCAAAGCAAATGTTCCACAACTGCAAAATGGTAGCACCACAGCAAGTACCTAAAGGTAAGTATTTTGCAAGTTGATAGGTATAAATCTAACTGCACTTCCTCATTTTTTTCTCCAGATCTTACAAATAATTACTTACAAACCCAAACCTCTCCAGAAAACAAAACCCACCAAAAGCCAATACACGATTATTTGACAGTTTCTCAAATTTTGCCTACTTCATTGAGCTCAGCCTTCTTTTTATTTGAGAACATATTGTTGAGAATTTTGAGGATATAAAGGACTACAGAATTAAAGTTCATTACTGAAGAATGAAACACCTATCAGTCATGGCTCTGTGGGTAGGAATTTTTTTTTTTAATTTTGACAAGGAAAGTGCATATGGTATAGTTACAGTATCCCATTCCTGTGATTACCTTAAGCAAATGTCAGAGAAGCATGTCTTGTCAAAAGAGATTAATTTAGGAAGAGCTGTTCTAATACTGTAGTAGCTGTTCAAATACTATAGTTTAACCTATACTATAAAACACACTACATTCAGACAAGCTGTTAACTTCTTGTCACAGCATTCTACAATGAGAAAAGAAAAAAAGATAATTATGACCCTTAAAGGACTTACGTCTCATGGGTGCCAAAAAAGAAAATAGGCATTTTATTCGTAGGAGGCTTTACTGCTCCATCAGGAACTTCATCCACCTAAGAAAAAGAGAGACTGTAATTCAAGTCAAGTAACAGTTAAGAACAATATAGGGGAAAGTAGGTAAAATTGTTAGGCATTAAAAAGGAAAAAAAAAGCCAAACTACAGAGAAGTAAAGCTGGTATCAAGATCTCTTTTTAACTGTATGTTAAAAACACAGCAGAATCAAAACAGGTATCAGCAAGTATAGGAAGTGACAACCCTTCTCCTGTTAGAGCAACCTTTTTCACATGATCATCTTCTTTAACTGGGGAGGCATGACATGCTACAAGTGAAAAGCACATTTCAATTCCATTCAAACACCACTCCTCCTTCAGCACAAGCAATAGCAAGATGTCCTGCCTTAGGCTGAGCTTGGCCAAACCCAAATGTCAAGTGATACAAAATGTCAATGAACTTAAATATTACTCAACCAGCAACTTAGCAAAATACCTCTATTACTCTTCTTTCTGCATTCCTACGACCATCGAATAGTCTACAGCAGTCATAGAACTCTGCCTCTTCCAAGGAGCCACGGAGAATGCAGAAAAAAGGACTAGATAACTCCTCGCATACACCTGGCTTATTCTATACGAAGCAGTGTAGGAATAGCCGCGTTTAGAAGCGAAGAGTAACCCCGACATCACTTTCTTTTGTCAAAAAAGGGCAGTTACTCGGGACGAACATTCTGGTGCAGTTAGATGCCTGCAGAGCTCCAGCACCGCGCTATCGACAGCGACCTTCATTTCTAAAAGCTGTTATGCAAATTAGCACAGCTAACAACTACTAGAGAGGACTACTGCTTACAGAAGCGACCTGCACTTGCAAGAGCAAACCCGAGCACGGATCTGCAGCGCGGTTCAGAAGTCGCTTCCAAACACGGGAGCGCTGCGCTGCCCTCCCCTCGGGCAAGGGGCGGCAGAGCGCGCCGCGCGGTTTCAGCGTCTGGCTCTCCGCGGGCGCCTGAAGGCGCTTCTTGCTACACAAAGCCCGAACAGCGTGAGGGGAGGGCAGGTACCGAGCAGGAGGTCGCTGCGGCCTGCAGAGGAGGAGGGATGCCTTACCCTGGCTGGCCAATGGGGATAACCTTTCATCTTGGCAAAGATCAAGTCTCCGGGTTTGAAATCTCGGCTCATGTTTTCTCACCGACGTGACGCCCGCTGCCGCCAGCGGAATTGATCCGAGGGGAGGGGTCTGCACCTCAAGTCCCCGACACCGAGGCGCTGCCAGCCGCTCGAGGTCCCGCTGCTGGGATAAACGCACCGGGGATGGGGAGCAGAGACAAGGGCAACACACGAGGGGACATCAACGGCGCGCTCCGTAACGGCGCCTGGGCGGCCCCCAGGCCGGGAGACACTGTGCCGCGCCCACCCCTCAGCCCGCCGGAACCCCGCGGACCCTGGCGGTGGCACTCGCAGCCCCCACCCGCGGCGCGCTCTGCCTACCCACGCGGGCCGGGCCGGGCCGGGCCGGGCCGCACGCACCCGGGAGCGCCTGCCGGCAGCCCGCTCTGCCCCACCGTGCACACACGACACGGCACAGTACAACCCCGCTCGGCTGGCAAAACCTTACCCCTCCTCTGCCAGACCGCTCCCGCCAAATGGACGCATCGTCTGCCCGCCCCCCTCATATAAGCCGCGACGGCGCCGACGCGAAACTCCACCCATCTCTCTACCCTCCTCCCCCCCCGCCAGCTGCAGCGGCCTGGCACCTCGCTACCCATCGCGCTGCTGCCCGGCCTGCAGCCCACCTCCTCTTCCAGCAGCAGCAGCAGCAGCAGCGGTAGCCGCCACCGGAGTTACAGCCTCGCTCCCTCCTCCCGCCAGGCGGGGCGGTACCAACCACACGCCGCAACCAGGCGGCAGGGGAGGTGTCGGGGTGAGGTGGCGCAGGCCTGATGAAAACAGACTTGCTCGGCTCACGCCTCCAGGTGTGAAGGCGAACGGAGGCAGCCAGGAGAAGCGGCCAGCACGCCCCGAGGCACGGAGGGAAGGATAAAAGGAAAGACCAACTCTCATCCACCCCTTCTCTCCTCAGCTATGGAAGTGGCTCATTTCTCCTTCCGCGGGGGCGGGGCAGTCGCGGGACTGCAGGGTTGGGGGAGCAGGAGGCGGATCGGCGCGATCCCGCCGGCCGCCCTCAGCACCGGCAGCGGCGGAAGCCCCGCGGGCTGGCCCACCTCCTCGCGTGTCCCCGTGAATCCGACCCTTGCTCCCCTAACAGTGAGGCGGGCTGCGCCGGGTGCCGCAACAGCAGCGTGGCTGGCAGGCGCGGGACTAACGCCAGGCTGGTGACAAGCCTGGCCCGGGGCCAAGCGCCGGCACTTCAGTCACCAGTGCTCGCCCGGAGTTGCTTTCGTTAAGTCCGGCCTTGCGCTGGGCCCTTTCTGACTTGAAAGCTCGCTCCATTCACTGACTGGAAGCAGCTAATTGTCACCACCCTCGTGTGTAAAGCGGACAGGTGTTTGCCCCGGTAGTCCCTTTGTGTTTTTTTTCTGCCCTGTTACAGAGGCCTCCCTTTCCCAGACTTACCATCATCCCGTGCTGCTGTTGGCCCCAAAGATGCTCATGCTCCCTGTGTACTCTTTGCCTGCTTACTTTTCTCAATGTCTGGACTTCCCCCCCCACACCCAACAACCCACAGCTTCAGTTCCTCAGGTCCACCGCGTTCTTGCCTGCAACCCAGTTGCCGTAAACTCCTAGCTTGCTTTCATGTTTTACTGTTAATTCACTGTATTATTCCTCTCCTTCTCTCTGTTTCTGCTCTCTCATGGCTTAGCAGTATGAAGCTCACTCCACTCCCAGCATTTCAGCCACTGCGCCGTTCTCTCCCTTTTCTGCTGGCCAGGTGGTCTCCCTACCGCGTGGACCAAGCACTTACAGCCTCCCCACACCTTCCCCCAACAGGCACTTTTCTCCCAACAGAAGACCTCAGACCCAGATTTTAACCCAACAGCATCCTGCTCTTTGCTGGCCTGTCCTGTTGGCTCTAGTTCTTCTCCCTCTTCAATGAAAATTAGCTGGCCTGTCAGCTCTCTGGCTTGGCTTTGTCTTTAACTCATGTCCCACACAGCACCACCTGCAATCCTGCACTGCAGAAGTAGTGGCACAAAAAATTACCTCTTGCACAACTACATTGTCTCACAGGGCAGACCTAACTATTTTGTGCTTGAGTGATCATCCTGGCACACAGCTTTTACAGACCAATTTTCCGCCAGCTGCCCTCTGTGCTGCTCGCAAACAAAGATAAGCCCTTGTGATAAGCATAATCTTGCTTTCAGTTTTGATACTGAAACTGGCCTTGCATTTCAGGGCCAAAACACCCACTGCAGTTGCCAAAGAGCAAATTGTGATTTTTTCTAGTCGCTGGCTTACTCAAATTCAAAATGATCACTTACAAATGTTAACTGCAAAACTTTACCCCATCTGTGTTAAGCAGGGACAAACAGCAGTTTTCCAGTGGCTTAAACCAGTAAAATTTGGCTGATTTTATTTGAGGTGGTGAAACTCATATGCCTTACACAAGTATCAGCTTTCTACAGGGTTAGGCAAGAGCTCATCAGAAAACAGAACATATGAACAGAAATCAACAACATATTAGACAGAAAAAAACCCCTTTCTTCCTATCCACAAGTGGATGACTTGGAGCAAAAATTCCTTAAAAGAATTAACTGTACATCTAGAATTGTTTAGAGGTACATGAAAGCTTGGCAGTGGTAGAAATTGTATCTGCACTGGCACATATGTAAGTATTTCAATAATGCATAAAGTTTTGTATTTTTTTCTGCAATAAGTAGTGCAAAAACTGTGTATATTAACATTCTGCTAAGCAGAAACAATCTGCAAGGACTTCCTTAGCTAAGTCACTGCTCTGTTTAATTATACATCAGATCAAATAAGTTCATATTTTAGTTTTGAAGTAATGCTTTTGGAATCTCCTGAGAACATTCTAATTTCCTCAACCCTTGGTAACAGTCTTTTGAATCTGACATTCCTTAGGAATCAGAAGCTTTGTGCCTTGTATTAAAACCAGTGAAGAGCAGCTGAAAATGCTTTTTTTCCTAATTAAGGAAGTAACTCGAGATGACTTGGCTTCATACAAAAGTAGGGTGTTCTTCAAGACAGCCTAATATGACTAAAGCATTTTTTTAAAGCTAAAGAAAACAAAGCAAACTTAAATATAAAGAATGAAAAATAAAATTGCTTGAACAAGTTATATTTTGTGTGTAATCAGGCTCATTTGTGCATGTTTAGTAAAGATAAGATTGAAGACAGACTGTTCAAGTACAGACACAACAGAAGGAAAAACAAATGTGTATTTTGCAATCCAGACATTGTACTTGAAAGAGGGTAACATGCCATACTGTTGCTATTAAATGTTGTGTACCATATCAGCATTTTTTAGCAGTTTAATTCTGAAGGACAGAATTCTGTCCTTCAGACAGACCTGCCACCCACCTCTTGAGCTGACCTCTTGGTCAGAACACAATATGCATTAAGCTTACAAGCCAGGAATGAACTTCGGAGGTGCAAAGTATTTCTTACCATGAGGAGTTTTATGTCTTGAACTTGTGTTTTAAACAGACATTTCCAACTGATTTCCTGCAGGTGTGGGTTATGTCTCATTGCAAAGAAGCACGCTCGTATCCTGCCTGCAAGAGAAGTAGTTGCCTCTTGCTCTGCCAAGGCCAGATCCACAGTGAAGGACCACATTCTCTCCATTACCCCAATGTCAAGCACTCTTTCTAGTGACATCCTGAACAGGTCTCTTTGAGGAATAAGAATAATGCTGAATCCCATGTGTGAAAGAACTCTGATTTGTTTCCACATTTCTAAAAATCCCCTATATATCCTGCCTACAAGTAGATTTTAGACCAAAATATTCCTTGAACTGTGAAGAAATACCTAATATAGCATGTATATTGCTGGTGAAGCGTCTGGAGAATAAGTCTGATGAGGAACGTCTAAGGGAACTGAGGTTGTTTAGTCTGGAGAAGAGTAGGCCCCGGGGACCTTATCCCTCTCAAAGTACATGAAAGGAGGCTCTCAAAGTACATGAAAGGAGGATGGAACAAGGTGGGGATTGGTCTCTTCTCCCAAGCAACACAAGACAGGACAAGAGGAAACAGCCTCAAGCTGTGCCAGAGGAGGTTTAGACTGGATATTAGGAAAAATTCCTCAACAGAGAGGGTGATCAGGCATTGGAACACACTGCCCAGGAAGTGGTGGAATTGCTGTCCCTGGAAGTGTTCAAAAACTGCGTAGATGAGGCCTTTAGTGACATGGTTTAGGGATGGACTTGGCAGTGCTGGGGTAATGGTTGGACTTGATGATCTTAAAGGTCTTTTCCAACCTAGTTGATTCTATGATTCTATGATATATCATAAGTAGTTTTCAGTGTGGGAGGAAGAAAAAGTGTTTGGTTAGCTACATGCATGCAGCAACAGCAGCATTGTGTCTGAAGCATTTTTTGTGAATCAAGGTAAAAAATGATATGTGTATTATTTTGGGAAGATAAACTTGCTTATTGATTCAGTATCTGGTTAAGGTATTAAGGTGGCAAAACCTACCAAAACTCCAGATATGGTGTTAAATCTCTACAACTCTGTTCATATTATCCCTTAATTTATTATCCCAGGCCGTTTTTAATCATGTTCAGTTTTTGACTATTCATCAGACAACAGCAGACACAAAGCCCTGTTCACTAGTGTATTTTCGATCAGGAAAAAAAAAAAAAGCCATGCTGTTATTAAAAGAATTGCAACATGATGAAATCTTCCAATGTTGTGCCTCTGGGCAAAGAACCTCTTTGATTTGGCACAAGACATCTAAAATAACTGTGATGCAGAAGTAGCAAAACCACAGCTAAAAGCCAATTATACATAAACTAGGTCACAAACTAGAAATGAAGTTTTGAGACTTATCTCAAAGGGGGTAAAGTATGATGGGCTATCTTATGACTTGCAATTAAAACTTCAGTCTAGACCTTGAAGGATACCAGTATCAGGCTATACTTAACCACACATCTTAGAAAACCTTAGCCCAAAGCGGTCTTTTTGCAGTTAAAAGCAACAGGAAACAACTTTGGAATAAAAAGTGACAGGAACCTTAAATGCTCTGGCAGTACTCGCATTCTTGTAGTCAGTCATGCTGACCTGTAAGACAAAGCACTTAGCTGTACTTTGAATTCAGTATGAGTGTTTTCCTGAGTAAGGGCCAACTGCAGCTTTGTGGTTAATACAAGATGATTTAAACTTCATAAGTAACTATCTTTAGTGTAATCTTGCTCCTTTTGGGGAATTCCAACTAGAAGAAACATCCCAGCAATTTTTTTGTGTTTTTACAAATGTAAGTATGTATGTAAAGATAAAAGATGTTTTAATTTGTGAATTGTATTTCTCTGTAGATTTTTTGACATTATAAAATCTGAGACCTTTAGAGTCAAAAATCTGAATTAAAGTTGAAGACTTTATGCTTCTTTTTCAATTTGTTGCATTCAGACTATACAGTGACACAGAGCTGGAATGGGTTACCAGATCACATGCAACTTAGAAAACCTGAGAATAGGTAATGCAACACAACTCCCCTTAGTGATAAGACTGTACTCACATAAGCAGCAGTACAGTACCTGCAGCCTGTTAGCCTTATGGGTGCTGCATATCCAGTGCTGAAGAAACAGCATGTTACACAACTTGGAGCATTGTGTGAGCTCACTACAGTCATATATATCCAATCTTAATATGTCTCCAACTATGCTATTACTTGGGCTTGAGTTAACAGATTTTTTTTTTTTTTCTGTGTTTCCTCATGCACCCATTCCGTGCGCTATCTGTTTTATATTATTGTCTCTTAAGTGCCTTATTTATCTTCTGGACCCTGTGGTCTTAAATAACCTGGTCATTTTTGGACTGTATGAATTCTAAGATTACCTTGGTCATTTGTGGATGGTGTGTTTTCCTAGATAACATGGTAGACTATGGACATGGTGATGCATTTTTCTCTTTGAATGCAGACCGATACTCTTTTACTACTTTTACCTTTATAATACTTTTCCTTTATTTAAAGCAACCTTACTGTTGCTTTTCCAAATGTGATTTGTGATAGCTTTTAACACAATCTTGCTCATGCAATATTTCTCACAGCCTGTGGAAATTCAGGTTAAAGAGAACATGTTACTAGTATCTTAATGTGTATCTACTTACGATAGTGTCAATGGTAGTTACTGGACATGTTAAAGGTGTTTTAATTCCCTTTAGCCTGTAACACTCTTTCCAGAATACCTCATCCACTTTCCCAGGATTATTGTAGGGTAAATTTTATTCGGCATCTGTTGCTGTTTGACATTACATATGCTTCCATCTGGACCCTGGAATCTCTCAGTTGAGGTGTTTAAGAACTTTTCAATTTGTGCAAACAACAGTGGTAGCCTTGTTACTTGTTTCCCTGTCAACCCTTCTTACGATTTTGCACCATCATCTTTCACCTGTTTGTTTTTCTGATGATCTGGGTGAAGAATCTGCCACCCCATATTTAAGGGCATCCAAATCTCAGTCTGGCTTTCATGTTAGTGTTTTTCATTACAAGGACCTTTATTGATAGGACAAGGGGTAGTTAATGGCTTTGAACTGAAGGGAGAGTAGATTTTGATTAGATACCAGGATGAGTTATTTACTGTCAGAGTGGTGAGGCACTGGCACAGGTTACCCAGAAAACTGGTTGCCCCATCCTTGGCAGTGTTGAAGGCCAGGTTGGGTGGGGCTTTGAACAATCTGGTCTAGAGGAAGATGTTGCTGTTCCTGACAGGGGTTTGAAACTACATGAGCTTTAAGGTCCTTTCCAACCCAAACCATTCTGTGATTCTAGGATTTGCTATCCATATTTACCCTATAATCTAATTTGCAGATTCAGTATCTCTTACTGTCCAGCTGCACACACGCCCGCATGCCAGCAGCTCTGGGAAGGAGGATACCTACCCTCCCACGAAGGGGTGTTTGGGTATGCTACCTGTGCTGCCAAGAGCTGCCTGATGATGGTGATATTCACGGGTGACTGCCTATTTGGCTGGCACAGGCAGCTGTACTAGGTGAACCATCCTGCATGCCCAACCAGCTGTGGAGTGGCCTGGCTGGGGGATACCGGTTTTGGCTGAGGACACTTGCACTCACCCGTAAGTCTCGGGTGGCCCGAAGCAACTCCTGAACTGGACGAAGTGCAAACCCTCAGGTGGAACGGGCGGCAAACACCGCGGGCGCGCCGGCCCCTCATCCTGGCCTCCCAGCCGTGCTGCCCGCTCCGCGCAAGCCGCCTGCGCGACGGGTTTGAGCATCGCGCCTCCGCTTCCTCGCGGGCGGACAAGCGCGGCGGGAGGCATGGCGGGAAACCGCGGTGCCAGCCTGCCGCGTAGCCCTACGGTGCTCGCCCGCGCATGCGCGACGTCCCTCTCGGCGGCTCCGAGCGGCGGCGTTGCCAGGGCTCTTCCGCGGCCGGAAGTCGTCGTTGGGGAGCTCCCGAGCGCGGCGTGGCGCGTCGGGGCGTGGCCGCGTCCTTCCCTCCGGGCCCTAGTGATCGGGCGGGCTGCCGGCGGCCTCGCTGAGGTGGGACGGGGGTGGTTGCGGGGCTTCGGTGGGCTAAGGGCGCCTCACGCGGGGCTCGGGAGTGCCCAGTCCGCGTCCGGCGCGTCCGGCGCGTCCGGCACCTTCGGGGCTGTGCGGTACCACACCGTCAGCCCCATCCCGGCGGCGGGCGGGCCTTGAGGCTGCCCCGCTGGTCTCCAGCAGGCTGGAGGCGTTCGGTGAACGGCGGAGATCGGAGCTGCTGGGCGGTTTCGGGTGTCTGCGAGCAGGTGTGAGGGGTGTGCTGAAACTCTGTCCCGCTTCCTTGTGGCTGTCGCCTCGGCCTGCCGGACAGACCATGTGAGCCGCGGGTACGGCGTGCGCCTGGTCCAGTGACATCTGTGGTGTAACGAAGTGAACTGCTGCTGCTGCTGCTGCTGCTGCTGCTTGAATTTTAGCTTGCATAGAATTTTTAATCCACGTTAATGAAAATCTAGTGATTCTTTGAGCTGAAACAACTGCTGGTGAGTTTTGTAGGGTCCAGTGCAGATACGTTAGTTATGCCTGGCATTGTGTATTTTAGAATAGTACCTTTTGAGATCATAGTTAGGCCTTTTTTGAGAGTCTCAGTCGTGCAGCCTTTTGGGTTGAACCTCCAAAGACCCAGCTAGTTCCAACCCTCTGCCATGGGCAGGAGCACCTTCCACTAGACGGGGCTGCTCCAAGCCCCCTCCAGCCTGGTCTTGATCGCTGCCAGGGATGGGGCATCCAGAGCTGCTCTGAGCAACCTGTGTTAGTGCCTCACCACCCTCACAGTAAAGAACTTACTTATATCCAGTCTCAATCAATGGCCTAGTTCATAGTTAAGCATATTCAGAAGTCCATGAGGAGAATATGATGCAAGCTTTGTAAGGAAATGCCCATCAAATGTATTAATCCCTCAGATGAACACTATGTTGTTTAATTATGTGGCTCCTACAAGCCATTCCATGCCATTTGAATACTTTTGTTTGGAAGTGAAATAGAATGCTTTTAGAGGGTATCCCTCTGTGTTCTAATAAGCTATCTGTTGATACATATTTTAACAGAGGAATGTTGTGTATTCAAAATAATTTGTATTCTCAGAAAATAATCTTTAGGGCTTTTTATTTTTTTTTTTTTTTTTCCTCTATGGCTTCAGAGTAATTTCAGGAAGTTCTAAGCTGCAGAATGGGGTGGATGTGACAGTGCGTTTTGATTGTATTTTAAGACAAAGACTTTTTTTCACTGCAGCTATTGTTGGATAGAGTTAGTGAATTCTGTTCTTGAGGTAAATCTCCCAGATATCTGAGAAAGTGTTTGTTACACTTTTTTTTTTAATGAGATTTTGGTGTAGGTTGCAACACAGCTTAAACGGGTGATATGGAAAACTAGTTCCTCAGTGACTAGTGGCTTATTAATCTTGACTGTTGAATACAGCTTAGTTTTCATGTTGTCTTGCTTTAATTAGTAGAACACGTAAATATCTTCACTATTCAACTTGAAGTACGTCTTGGAGCTTTTTTTAAGGTCTATGTTGTAAATATGTTGTCTGTATATTTCTTTTTTGTCAGTAACTCTAAATTAGTGGGTTACTTCTATGGGTGAACCGAGTTACAGTTCAGTTTAATGTTCTTCCCATAAACCCCAAAATATTGCTGACCTATCTAATAAAAATATGTTCAAATAGAAAATTCCAGGTTTATGAAAAAGTTAGAAGACTTGCTATGTTAGCTTCCATTTGCCAGCAAACCTCAGATGTTGACCTGCTTAAAAAAAAATCACAGTATGTGCTGTTACCTCCCTTAGAATTATTTTGAAGAGAAATTAAATTGGTGATACTCTTAGGGGAAAAGAGAATGTAGGGGAACAATTTATGCAAACGTAACTTTTTGTGTTTACTTCCTTCTGAAAACCCTGGTAGAAGATATTGTACAAAATATATATTTATTTTCATCTGCAATATTCAAGCTTAGAGGACAGGAACAGTTCTATTTCTTGATTAAAACTGATGTTAGATTATGGGTGGTAGTTGTTCACAAGGCATAGTATCACTGGTAACTGTTCGGGAATGTTAACAAATGGTTAATTATATTGCCAAATAAACTGAAATATGTCTCTGTTGCAGGTTTTAATGTTTTTAACGATATGGAAAAGGGTGATCTTTGAAGCTTGTCAAGTAAGAGTGTACATGTTTGAAGATGATGTTCCTTCTCCAGAGTTAATAAACTCAAAGCTGCTTATTGGATGTCATGAGTTTGTTCACTCCAGTCAGCTCTGCTGTCATGGAAGCTACATGGTGAGCTCTACTTCTATACTTCTAAGCCTAGTAATATTGTTTGTGTTTTTGTGGTTAATTTTCTAGATCCCTGAAATCATGTAATTCAGACTGAAGAACCACCAGATACGGTGTGATACATGCAAGCTATGCCATTCAGTGCAGTCATTATAGATGACAAGATTTACTTGAAGGCATGCATTTGCTTGAGGCAATTGGGTCTGCAAGAATTTTCACATGACTGTGGGAGATGTGACTTGGAGATAGAGGTTGTGCCTCTCTGCAGTTAGGAGTGTGACCTGACGTTACAGAATGGTTTTCTGCATAAGCTGAGGTGGTAGAGGTCAGCTTTAAATCTTGTACGTGACTTTTATTTTCTAAAACCTGGTATGTGTTTAATCTCCGGGGCAATTAAAGTAAGCTTTAATTCATTCTGTCTTTCTTAGATGTGAGAGCTATTTGTTACTGTTTAAAGTCTGATTATACAAAAGTGCCAGTTATATAGGAACAGCAAAAATCCATGAATATAAATTTTGGTTAGGAAACTTTCAGCTGGAGAAGTTTAGCAAAATTCCAGCGGTGGATAATAGAGGAAATAAAATTTCTCTCTGTTGCAAAATCATTGTATTTTCTGCCAGATGTGGAAGAAAAGCTAGTGAAAAGCTGTTTTTATGCAGTGTTCTGTTGGCTGTCATTTCTAGCTGAATTGATAAGTGAATATGAATTCGGTTTTTGAGTTAAAAAAGTCATTCTTTAACATAGAACTCAAAACCTATTTCACTTGCTTATATGCTTTCTTGAAGAATCTTAAAAGTACTACTAAAAACGGTGTCTTAGATAAAAGCTGTAGTTAGTAAACTACGTATTTCAGTTCAAAACCAACAATGGGTAAACTATTAATACATGAAGATGGAAGTACAAAATATCCTCTGAATTCCTGTTAGGCTGCAAATCATACATGCTGTGAAACTTTTGAGGGATTTTGTGTGTTTCAATCTTTAAGTTTCCAAAAGCTTTATGCTTGTAACACTTGTACTTGCAGTAAGAATATGAAAGGAAGAATCTCCTACTGTAGGTAATACGAAGCTTTCACAAAGTACTGCATGTGCGGGTAATGCTGGGAAGATTAAAGAAAATACTACAGAAATAAGAATTCTTAAGGCCAATGTCTGTTGTATTTGAAAATGTTTAGGTAGTCAAATAAAATAATGAAGTGCTTAACATGGTAATATTCCCTCAGATCTGATTATTTATTTTTCTTTTTTAGTTGCTGTTTCAATTTAGTTCTATACTAAGAGCAAAAATAGCGTTTTCTGCTTTATATTTTAAATTTTTGGTAGTGGCATTGTGAGTTTAGAAGCTGTGCAGAAAATGGTATTTTAAAAAGGTGTTTAATGCTCTTAATGCTTTTTTCCCCAGTTGTGTCTTAATGCTCTTATGTTCTTTTTGCATTTCTATAACGTCCCTAATTTGCTGTCACCTCTGATGGTTTGTAACTTGTTTGTGGTTTGTTTGAGTGTCTCCGCTCCCCCAAATTGATCCAGTTAAGCAGAGTTAAATTTTCCTCTGTGTAAGTTTTATTATGTAGATTCTTGCATAGTGTTTGGGTTTTTTTGGTTAATTTCTGTGTAATAGATGCGTTGAAATGAATAGCTTTCTTGAAAGCTGATTGCCATGCAAACCAATGTAATTTACTTTGAGATTTAAATGTAGGTTTTTATTAATTTGAAAAAATGTACTCATTCCCTTGCTTGCATCCAGTGTGCTGTCCATGCAAGAAGCATTAAATACCAGTAGGTTTAAAGAAGCAAAACGATGTCCTTGCAAGCTAATAAAGTGATTACCCTTCTCATAACTCATTTGTTTGCCTTAGTTCTCTCCAGGTTCCAGTTTGGCTTCTGGTTTTCTCCCTACCCTGTGCTTTGTTACCTTTGGTGCTGTCTGGCCTTTAGCTATCTTTAGTCGAGATTGGTACTTCTTGAATCATATCAACATGACTGCCTTTCTTTCATTTTATGTTGTCCCTAGCCATGGAAAAATAAAGGTCTCGCAGACGTATTATATGATATCCACAAATAAGCTTTTATACAGTTTATGGGTGCTTTTTATTACTTGCCTGACTTAGCACCACATCTTCCTACTGCAATAGCAAAGAGTTGCATAATATAATAATACGTGTTTTTACTTACCTTGTTGCTGATTTTTTGTCCTTTGAGTCATGTTGGTTCCTCTGGGTATAGCTCCCATAGTAAACACTCAAAGCTAATAAATGTGCCTGTGTTTTTTTCTGTAGTACATGCAGGTTTTAGTGATCCTTATCTCCTGCATTGTGGAACAATTACCGATGATACGCAAATACTCTGAACTCATAGATCTTTTTTATAAATGGAGAATAGACTTCATATTTATTAAATTACAAAATATTTATAGGCTTTAGCTAGAACCCTGAAAATTCATTTTTTATTATTAGCATGTCTTTAAAGTGAACAATTGATCTAAATTACTGTTCCCCCTGTTGATGACATTTATGTCTTTCCTGGTAGAAAACATATCATAAGGTTGAGTTCTCAGTCATGGAAAATGTTGGTGGTGCCTCTGCACAAACCTAGGAATAAAGTGGTAATTTTTTTTTTAAAATATAACAAATAATTAAATCCCGGTGGACTGACATGTCTGTAATTAAGGCCTCTTGTAGACAGAGGTAAGCTATTTTAGTATTTTCAGTTCTGTATGACATGTTGCCAACTTTGTGGTTATTATAATCATGTTTCTTTTCACAGTATATTTCATTTTTAGTGATCCTGACATCTTGTGCTTTTGTGTGGAGCAACTAATTATTGCAGCCAGTCTTATTTATATGAAATAACGTGAAAACTGATTTTAAACTCCTGAAATAATTCAGAAGTTGTTCAGTTTGAAGTTGCAATAATTGCGTGTAAGATTACTAAACTGGGCTGTTTTAATATATATTTTTTATACTTATTTTTCATTCTGCTTATGAAAGCTTGTTTTGATTATTTTAATATTGCTTGTGGTGCTGAAGGGCTTCTGCTAGCTGCCAAGTAGATTTTAACTGAAATAGTGTAAATGAAGATACTGGGTATTTTAGAGGCCTAGAACTTTAATTTATGTGGTTTGTGTCTAGTTTAAATGTATGTATCTTTGAAAAAAAAAAAAATGTGGAAAAGTGGTTTTTGTTCTAGATATGTACATTTGTTTCATGGCAGAAATGGTTTTGGGATGGTAATCCATGTTGAAAAATGAGCCTTACTTCAGGACACAAACATAAACTTGCTAGTCATTTTAATGTGATTGGAATAATGTTTTTTTAAGCGTCCTGAAAGTTTATTGAAAAAAATAATAGCGATATTTAAAGTTGATAAAAAACTTACTATGTTTATGGGGAAATCTGAAGTGTGTATCTAACAGTAGTTCCTGCTGCAGCAGGATCTCATATCTCGCACAATAAGCATTTCTGTATAACTCTTTTTCAAAGAACAGTAATAATATGATGACAACTGTGTGGCAGAATTTTGCTTAAGTAAATGTTTAGAACTTTGAGCTTGCAATCTGATCAGAGAAATAAAGGAGCATTAAAACTTACAAGGAATACATGTTTTTTTTGAAAATGTTCATATTTTGCAGCTTACATAATGCCAAGTGTGAGTCACAGTTACAACAAAACAGCAATGAATCAGAAGTGTATACTGTTGAAGATCTGAGAAGGAAGCTCTGTCAAGTTAGAAAAGAAAAGTTAGACTTAACCATTAAACACAATCAAGAAGTAAGGACTTCTTTTGCTTGCTTTATTTTACTGTCAGAATAAATGTGATCTTGTTTCATTAAAATAATACTCTAGCATGGACTATCAAAAGCGGTCATTAGCTGAAGAATAACAAGGAAGGTGTCACTGTACAGACCTTTTGTAGCTGTTCAAAGGTACATCTGCTGGCATTGTTGATAGTTAAAGGTGCATCAAGCAGAGTGTGAATTTTCTCCAGAGAAAGGAGTCGCTGCCGGTACCAGTGGTCTGTTAGGTAGGATTGCCTGGAGACACAATTAAAAGCCACAGTTGACTGTAGCCTCATAAAAAGATCTGATTTAGTTGTTATTTATATTTTTTTTCTGCAGGGTATTAGAGTATCATTTTAATTCTGGAGAAGTTGTTTGCAACTCATAAACTAGTACTGTATTTTTTGTGTATATACCAAATCCAGCTTTTAGTAGTCTTGCAGTATCTCAGCTTGTGCAAATTACCAGTTTTCTACAGCTGTAATGATGTATAATGTACAGATGTGGTGATGTGTTCATCAGTAACTTGTTAACAAGAGCTTCATTCACAGGGAAATAATTAGCCTGTATTACGAAGGTTTTCCCTGATGCTATTGTAGCAAACTAGTATTAAAATCAAGTAGTAGTAAGAAAATACTTAATCTTTTTTTTTTACTAGCTTTCATGCTAGTACACATAAGAGAAGGTGGGCACTGAGTACAGCAGTAGTTGTAATTGGATTTGGATTTGTTGCTGCTAGAAACCCTAGCCAGACTTGATAATGCCAATCTGGCAGCTCATATCCTGGTTTAAACTCTGCTGATGCAGAAGTATTATTACTACTACAGATAACAATTCTGTTCTTATCAATTTGCTAGGGGCAGTTGATGTGGCCGTTCATTCCTGTGTTTTTGGCCAAATCCAGTGAATAAACCAAGTTTATGGAATCATTTGTTCCATATCCTTTTATTATTGGGGTGTGTAGCCAAATTAAGAAATTTATGTTTCTCCCACAATGACTTGCTCTTGTGCTGCAGCTAACTCGTCGTTTTCCCATTGCCCTATCAACTGCAGGGTGGTTCTGTGCAATTCCCTCTGGAATTACTTGGATTCAGACAAATAAAAACCCCTCTTAGATTGAGAATTTGAAAGACGGGAGTGTACAAGGATCTTCTGCACCATTTTCCTGTTCTGATCTGCAATGCAGATAAACTTGAGACCTTTTTTTTTTTGTTTGTTTTATTTTGATTTGCTTTGTTGGTGGTTTTTGTTTGTTTTTCCCCTATTCACTTAGTCTATAGTTGTGGATAATGGAAATGCTTAAGTTACATACATGCAATATTATTGAAGTCAAGGAGCTACTTTGTAGATGTTCTGAAGGAATAGTAAGGAATATTGAGGTGCTGGAGTGGGTTCAGAGACGGGCAACAAAGCTGGTGAAGGGTCTGGAGAATTAAGTCTGATGAGGAATGTCTGAGGGAACTGAGGTTGTTTAGTCTGGAGTAGAGAAGGCCCAAGGGGTACCTTATCCCTCTCTGCAAGTACGTGAAAGGAGGATGAAGTGAGGAGGTGGCTGGTCTTTTCTCCCAGGTAATGAATGTGATAGGAACAACAGGTTACGGCCTCAACCTGTGCCAGGGGAGGATTAGACTGGATATTAGGAAAAATTTCTTCACAGAGAGGGTGATTAGGTATTGGAACAGGCTGCCCAGGGAAGTGATGGAATCATTGTCCCTTGAAGTATTCAAAAACCATGTAGATGAGGCCTTCAGTGACATGGTTTAGTGGTGGACATGGCAGTATTGGGGTAATGGTTGGACTTGATGATCCTACAGGTCTTTTCCAACCTAGGTGATTCTGTGTATTTTACTTTCTACCTTCTTGTGTTGAAATAGTTTGAGCTTGATTTTCTGGAGGTAGTTTAGCAGCAATGACTATACTATGTTTCTTAATCTGGGTAGGATAACTTTTTGATGCATTTTCCATTCTTAGTTTGTTGTTTGCTAAATTTAATAGCATTCTATTTGACAACTGAACATCATTGAGCTGAATTTTATGTTCATACACATACTTGTGAGTTATTAGATATCTGATAGTCTAGTATTCCAACATAATTGTATTTCTTAAGTGCTAAATTTGAAGAAACTTACTAGAAAATTGCCTGTGGAATATAATGTTTCTGTTGCTGCAGTTTTTCCTTCGAGGTGCAGGAAGATGACAGCATTATGACTTTTATTTTCTTAAAGTAGTGTATTGTTTGAAAAATGGAGGGCTATGTTTAAGGTACATGAAATTCATCCAGAAATAGGAACATAAGCTTGCATAAAACCAGTAAAAGTACTTAAAATCTGCATAGATGTGCATTTGTAAGTCTATATTTCACTTTGAAGTGGACTAAGAAGGCAGCTGTAAATGTGATTCTTTAAAAAATACTCTGTAGGTGTATTTCTGTAACATATTTTGTCAAAAGAGCATTGATGCCAGTTTTCTGAAACAAATTTATTTTCTAGCTGTCTGACTATGAAAGCCAGATAGTCAAATTACGGTCAGAAATTGAGAAAGGCGAGGCTGTTCGACAGCATCTGGAGTATGAATTGGCAATTGCCAGAAAAGATGGTCGTCTGAAAATGTATGCTGCGGAAGAGGAGTTAAATGATGCAAATACCAAACTTGTGGAACTGCAAAGTAAGTTTCAAAAAAGCAAACATCAACAAAGGCTAAGTCAGTTCCAAGTTCGGAAAGCAAGTGAGAAGCAATGATTAATTAAATTTATAGTTACTGCTGTTTTTCTTGGACTTCTCTTAACTTTTCCCATCTCTTGTCCGTCTGCTTTTGTAAACCCATAGCAGTCTAGAAAACTCTTGCTATCTCACATGTGAATTAGAACTAACCTGTTAAACCAATCAACCCTTTTTTATTCTTGAGTCTTGACTTTCATTGCTCCTTCTTTCAGTGCTGTCCGTACACAGAATTGTAATCCTGGCACCTTTCTCCACATCCTGGTTATCACTATGTCCAGCAGTTCTTCTTTTTTTCAGGGGAAAAAAAAAACACAACAAAAACAGTTCATTTCTGTTCATTTGCACGATTTCAAACAACTTTTTTCCAGAAGTTTTCATCATACTGCTTCTTTCTTTTCAAAGGTTTCAAGCTTTTCATTGCTTGTGTCTGGTTTATCATCATCCTTGTTTCTCTTTTTATAGGTAATGGGACATGCATATTGTGACAGTAGTATATGGAAGGGAAGGTTTTTACCTAGACATTTTTTTCCCCTGTTAGTTTTGTATTCAGAAACTCAGATTTCCTTGATCCTCAGCAGAGATATTTCTCATTCTTACAAGTAAATGAGGTGCATTGTTAATTACCTAAGTATAGTACCTTTTTAATTTAGTACAGGAGGTGCATTTATGAGTTTGCTGAACCTTTTATGTTCCATGAGGAGTTTAGAGCACTCCTCTTGGAGATTTTTATCTTTCCAAGAATGGAAGGAGATTTGGAGACTTGCAAGTACTTAAGTTATCAGGTATTTTTTACGGTAATTAGAAAACTGAACTGTTCAATCCTTTGGAGGACACACACACACAAATCTTACGAATTGCAAATTGGAAGAATACATTTTATTTCCTTTTGGAAATTTGCAAGCTGAAGACTTGAAGTGCTAGTTTCTCACTTAGGGGAAAGCTGTTTTGTTCTCTGCATGCTCACTTTACCCCGTGCCAATTTAGAAGCGAGTAGTGTGTATGTATTAAAGTACTTTAAATCTTATTTTGTGGTTCACTTTGATTTGGAAAACCCATTGACGGCTGTGTCAGATAGTGTGTTCAATGATGGGTGCTGGTCTGCAGGGCCACCTGTGTGGGAGGAAAGAGGTCTAGGTCTGCCTGGTGCTGGTCTGAGCCAGCTCCACAGCTGGCAAATCTACACACCACACTGCGCCCAACTGCCCATCAGAGAGTGCATGGCATCTCTGCCAAAGCATGTTTCAGAAAGGGCAGTAAATGCCGAGAGGAAGAGTGAAGGAAGAGAAGAAAAGGGACAGCAGGAGAGACAGCAGCAGAGCTGTAGCCTGAGGAGGGGCTGGGACCAAAGTAGTGACATGCAGGCACTAAGAGGCAGAACTCAAAAGGGACTGTTGCAGATGAAGGAACCACAGTACATGGATGCCAGCTTCCTGAAGGGACTGTGCTTGTGTGTGGTGAGAAGACTGGAGAACAAAAAGGGTGTAGTAGAGGTTTTGCAGAAGCAAGGATGTTTTGTTGAATGTGTATGTGTGTTAGTTTCTTCAATACCAGAATCAGTAATTGGAATTCTTGTTAACTGACAGTAATTTACATTGGTTTTGTGGTTTGTGTTTGTTTGTTTGTTTTTCTTTCCATGACAGGTGCCAAAGAAGTCAAGTTATCATGGTGTTGCTTGTCAGTTCTTTTGTAGTTTATAACTTCCTGCTTGCTTTCCCAGGTCACTTGGAGTCCTCCTCACCTCATTTGGTGCTTTGATGTGACCCTGACTGTTTCTTGTACAGAATGCCTCATTTGTGCCTTGTCCTCTTCAGTACTTCCTACAGGTTGTTTTTCTGCAGCTCTCAGGCTTGCCTTTCTGCTGTCTGACAATCCTCTCCCATTATTGTGTCCACTGATTCTCTGTGTTGTCTTAGTGTGCCTCTTCTGTTCATTTTATCCCTCTCTGACTGAGAAGAACTTTCAGAAAACTAGGATGAATTTGAAATAAAAATCTGTTAGAAAGTGATATTTTAATTGCCAGTGTAGCTAGTTGTATTCAGGAAAATGTAAAGCTAATCCAAAGTACTTTCATCTGAAAGCAAATTTGTAAAATAAAGCAAAACTCCAAGTCAGACTGCTTAAGTAAACAGCCATAGATAATGAAGGTTTCTGCACCATTTAAGCTTTTACTGAGGAGTGTATAAATATACCCCTATCAGGGCATTTGCTTGGCTGGAGGTTTGAATCTCTCGAGCAGCATTATATTTCCTTGGAAAAGCTAAGCCTTTGCCTGCTAGCCCAGCCTGGCTTAGGTTTTTCTACAGTCTCTTTCATGGGGCAGGTGCTTATCTTCACTGTCACGTAAGTTGACCTCCAAATTAGTTGAAACAGGCTAACATCTATATGAAATAGACAATTCAAAAAAAGCTGGCCAAATGTTGAAGAAATCTGAGATTAAGGCTTCCATGCGATAGAGACTTCACTTCAAAGCATTACTACTAATTTTTATTCCTTTCCAAGAAGAGAAGAGTTTTAATCTATAAAAATCTCTGAAGCATTCTGTGTCCTTGTATGAAATATGCTACAGGAGTACCGATTTTGTTTCTTTGTAGTGAAGGTGGTGCTGTCCAATGCTGGACTTGTTAATGCTCCAGTGTCCCACAGGATATCACGATACACAGAAGAACTGATCATTGTGGTTTTTTTTTTTAACATGCTTTGCAGTGCTACTTGTTTTCTTTCTTTTCTTTAAATAATAGTGTTAAATGAAAAACTGCAGCAGAAAGTGGCAGAGACTGAGAAAACGCTTCATATTGCTCAGCAGAAGTGGAAAGAAGAACAGCAAAGACATGCAAGTGAGAAGGATGATATCCGTAGAACTTGCAAGAATGAATATGAATTGCTTCTCAAGGAAAGAACCAAACTAGAAAGTTTTTTGCAGGTATGATGTATTAATAGTTGGAAGATTGGGGCTGTTCAGCCTGGAGAAGAGAAGGCTGTGTGGAGACCTCATAGCAGCCTTCCAGTATCTGAAGGGGGCCTATAGGGGTGCTGGGGAGGGACTCTTCATTAGGGACTGTAGTGACAGGACAAGGGGTAACGGGTTCAAACTTAAAAATTCTTTCCTGTTAGGGTGGTGAGACACTGGAATGGGTTGCCCAGGGAGGTTGTGAATGCTCCATCCCTGGCGGTGTTCAAGGCTAGGTTGGACGAAGCCTTGGGTGGCACAGTTTAGTATGAGGTGTCCCTGCCCATGGCAGGGGGCTTGAAACTAGGTGATCTTAAGGTCCTTTCCAACCCTAACTATTCTATGATTCTGTGATTCTAAGTTGCAAGTGATGGTGGTAAGGACTTTTTGGTGCAAAGTGTGTGGTGGGCTTGGGTTTTTTTCGTTTAGGGTAAAAAAATCCCACAAATAGCTAAATATTACAGAATATTTTTTAATAATACAGCTTTATAAAGTTACACTTAGTGTGTCACAGTCTGTCTTGCTTTGATGGAGTGTGTTGTGGCTGATTTTCATGGTAAACACTTAAACCACTTTACCAGTGCACAGTGGCAGTGAGGCCCATTTGTACTGTTGTGCGAAGCTGAGTTAGTAAAATCAAGGACACCCAACACCTAGCTTCTAACTTCATTTCCCGCTTACCTCCCTCAGTCTGGTATCTAACAGCCTGTAAACATGGAAATAATTTGTGTAATACAGAGACTGTACGTGGTAAGGGAACTCAAACAGTGATGATGGTGTTTCCAGCTCTGCATTGTACCTTACTCACTCCATGTCACATATGAAAAATGACCACTATTGGAAAACCTGCCTTTTAGTTAAAAAAAAAAAAAAATTAAAACTGAGAGATGGTTTTATAATCTGTTTTAGAGTCTGGTGTTGTTATTCTTCAGAAAATTTCATTGTATTTAATGAAAAGAGTGATTTGCAAAGTTGACTTTCACTGGTATGCGTAAATTCTTCAGGTGTTAAATTTGTAAAATAAAAATACAAACTTTTAAAACACTTTTTATCCAGTCCAGCTATTAAAACTGAATTATTTTTCAAAGAAATATGGTAGTATGGTGTGGAAGTGCTGAGTTAACATACTCAATGTTTACCTGCTCCACAGGGCCACAAACAATTGCACAATTGTAATAATTTAAATCTTTTAAATGGACAGTTGAATTAACATTATATCTTAGCAGTGTAATAATATCATTAGAGGAAAATCTAGAATGTATTCAGCTGCAGTTAAGCTTTTAAAGAAGTGAAGTGCAGATGCTCTGTAAGGCTGATAGCCTTTTAGTCATATGCATAACATATGCAGAGAACAGATTGCTACTAAAGAGATTCACTTTCTTTTAGTCAGCAAGACTTTTTTTTTTTTTTTTTTCCCCTTCATATTCCTATTTTAAAACTCCCTTTAAGATGTGGCAGGCTTGTAGCACTTGGACTGGGCATTGGTCAGACAGTAGAAAATTAGGCCTGCTTTCTTCCCACCCAGTCAGCTCTAAGTCTGGGATAGTGCCAAAAAGTCTTCCCAAATGACAAACCAATCCCTACCTGGCAGCTTGACAACAAAGTTCTGACAGCAGACCTACTTGTACTACATTATGGTGCCCTTGGTTGGACTCTATACAGCACCTGTAGGAGCAACACTTAAAAAAACAGGGCAGAGAGAATTCCTTAATTATATGTATTCCAAAAATGCTGTGTAGTGAATCTTTAGCTCTTTGTTTGAAGGCAAGATTTGGAAAGAAAGGTGCAGTAATGAGACCTGAGGTAGAAATCAGGTAATATGTGTATATGTAGAGTTTCTGTGGATGGGCTGCAAAAGGAGTTGCACTCTCTTGTTATCTTAATGACCAGGATCCCTGATGGTGGAGAGAGATGCCACTGAACTGGATTTTCTCTGAAGGACAAAAAGGAAGTGCCCTCCTCTACCCTCTCCCCAGTAATTCTGTGGATATGCTGAACAGTGCTTTGAAAGAACAGTTAGAAGAACCGTAAATTAACAGTTAAACAAACCAACATACCCACCCTCCCAAACCAAACCACAGCAAAACCAACCAAACAATCTCTCCAACCCCCCCAAATAAAAAAAAAAAAAAAGAACAACCAACCTCCCCCTCTCCCCCTAAAAAACCCAAGTCCCAATGCCAAAAAAATAGCAGTCCAGAGAAAGCCAAGGAAAGAGAAGGTTTCAGAGAAAAACCTTCAAGTTGATTTACAGGTGATACCCTGAGTTTTTTCTCTAACCAACACTCAGTGACTCATTTTTCACTCACAGTTGATGCTTAGAAAATCAGGGATAGGTATAGGCTATGAAAACACCTATTTTTAGATACAGTTTTCTTCCTTAAGTTGCCAGGTAAAGCAGGCTATGAGTGAAGCTTTGTCTCTTGAGTTCTGGCTAACAGTGGGCAGAGTTAGGTTGAGAAGGCTTTGGAATGGGCTTTTCTTCAAAATACATTCAGTGAGCTTAGTACTGTATAAAAAGAGCAGTGTTGGAGAAGTACACTCTCTCAAGTGGTGGTTGGCATCAGATGAAAAGGAGCAGTAGATTGCTTGGGACATTGTATTGTATGTCAGTGAATATATATTCAGAAATAAAGGTGATCTGCAGAGGCAGGTGTTTGGTTGGTAAATGTATTAGAGCTAGAAAATTGTTTGCTCCTAAGCTGAATGTGCTTCAGTACTGTTAACTCCTAAGCTGCTTTCAGTAGTAAAAACATATTTCTCCACTTTTCTTCTGTAGCTCTTTTCCTGCCCATTGCCCTTGTTATGGGTTTTATATATAGTTAATAAAATTACAGCAAATTGAAAATACATACATAAATGTTAAATATGGACTTTTCCAGCCAATGAAAATACATAAATAATTGTTAAATATATACCTGACTGTCTTAGTTGTTGCTCGAAAGCTTGATTGATTTAAACTTGGTAGTAAATGTCAGAGGGATCTGGATTTTTAAATTATGACTCCATAGAATCATAGAACAGTTTGGGGTGAAAGGGACCTTAAATATCAGCTAGTTCCAACCCCTTTGCCATGGTCCAGGACACCTTCCACTAGACCAGGTTGCTCAAAGCACCATCCAGCCTGGCCTTGAACACTTCTAGGGATGGAGCATCCACAGCTTCTCTGGGCAACCTGTTCCAGTCCCTCACTACTCGCATAGTGGGAAATGTATCCCTTGTAGTGAAATATGTTCCAGTTTTTGTGTTGTGCATTTAAAGGCCTGTTTAAATACTTTTATAATTATTCTAAAGTATGAAATGAAAGCTAAAGTCGATTTGATTTTTGTCTTAATATATACGTAAATATGAGATTCTAAGCACGTATACAAATCCTGGTTGGGAAAACTGCACTCCATGAACTCTTAATTCTGAACTTGCCTGTGAAAATGCTGAGGTAGGCATGAAGACGAAGTCAGCTTAACCTATTGAAATGTGGCTCTAAGATATGAAAGGAAAGTAATCCACTCTGCTTTCCAACAGGTTTGTAGTCTGCTCTATTGGGTACGCTTAGCATGCCATCCACTTCCTAACAAAAAGATGTTGGAGTTCAATAGTAAGTGCAATAGCATCACCTTGTGGTTAATCAGAAGAATGTAATAATCCTTCACAGAAGAATTTAGTTTCTGCTTAGACTACTTGTGAAAGTGTTGTTCATACACATTAAAAAAAAAAACAACCAGCCATGTTTTTCATACGCAGATATATATAGTAACTCTGTATATGACATTCAGGTGTACATGTATGTGTATATATTTATTGTTGCATGGTGAAGTTTGTTTCTTCTCGAGCCTTTGATGTGTAGGTGACTGCTGGGATAATCTTACACAGTTTCTTACCAAGTCTGAAAAGTTTAGAGACATCTCTAAGATTCTGAAATCTCAACAATTCCAGTTGACTTGTACAACAAGCTTGATGTGTTCATGTTGATTTTTAGTCTGATTAATGTTAACTACATTTACAGTGTAAGATGTTTGTAAGTCTTGATGTATTATTTTCCAGCAAATGCTGTATTACTTATTTCATGAGTGCTTTTCCCAGCTAACTTTTGTTAATAATTGGAAGATTATTAACAAAATATACCTGAAGAGATAAATATCTCGGTGTCTTTCCAGTGGGGCAAAGAGTGGGAATAGTTGTGTATTTCTATAAGAATGGTAATTTTTTTCTTTTAGTGTGCTGTTGGGAAGAAACCTGTGTATTGACTTGATACTTATTGCAAAGAAAGAGGATTAGCTTAAATTTAGTCCATGTCCAGGTATTTTTCCAGTATTTTGATATACTGAGGTTCCAATTTTTGTTTATTCATGTGTTTCACATGCATGCTGTTTGTATAGTGCCTGTGCAACTTACTTTTTTTGCTTACTAGTTGGTAACATTTAGCACTGTAGAAAGTCCTACAGCTGAGTTGGAGCAATCCCACGCACAGCTACAGGTTGAGTGTAGAAGTGATTCAGAGCAGCTCTGTGGAGAAGGACTTGGGGGTGTTGGTCGATGAGAAACTGAACCCGAGCCGGCTTCAGTGTGTGCTCACAGCCGGGAAAGCCAACTGTATCCTGGGCTGCATCAAAAGGAAAGTTACCAGTAGGTCGAAGGAAGTGATTCTGCTCCTCAACTCTGCTTTTGTGAAATCCCACTTGAAATATTGTGTACATATTTGGTGTCCTCAGTATGTGAAAGACATGGAGCTGTTGAAGCAAGTCTAGAGGAGGGCCACGAAGAAAATAAGGACAAGCACCTCTCTTATGAAGACAGGCTGAGAAAGTTGGGGCTGTTCGTTCAGCCTGGAGAAGAGAAGGCTGCATGGAGACCTCATAGCAGCCTTCCAGTGTCTGAAGGGGGCCTACAGGGATGTTGGAGAAGGATTCTTCATCAGGGATTGTAGTGATAGGACAAGGGGTAATGGGTTCAAACTTAGACAGGGGAAGTTCAGGTGAGATACAGGGAAGTTGTTCTTTACTGTGAGTGTGATGAGGCACTGGAACAAATTGTCCAGAGACGTGGTAAATGCTCCATCCCTGGCAGTGTTCAAGGCTAGGTTGGATGGAGTCTTGGGTAACATGGTTTAGTGTGAGGTGTCCCTGCCCATGGCAGAGGAGTTGGAACTAGATGATCTGAAGGTCATTTCCAGCCCTAAGTATTCTGTGATTTTGTGATTCCCTTATTGTCATGTTTGAGTTGCCAAAACTTTCTACATTCAAACTGGAAGAACTTCTAAGATTCGTTTTGCAAACTGGAAAATACTTGAATTTCTTTGATCTTCATGTATAAACATGGTTCTGTCAGATTTCAATCTTCCAAAGATTTGTTCTATATGAATAATTCATTTTCTCCTCCTCTTCCTTCCTGCTCTGTAGATGATTAGTAATTTCTAGAACTAGGTTATATAATGTAAGAGTAATAGCAGAATTTGCAGACCAACTGGTTTATTTTCAAAAGATGTCTCTTGCCATGGTATTGAATAGGAGTAAATGAGCAGAAGGACTTACTGTAATCTTTTTGTGTTTTGCACAGAAAGTCATTTTAACAAATTGGGTCTCCAAAGGTCCTCCAACTAAATCACAGGATTTATAGCTTGTTTCTGATGCTAGTTACAGAAGAGCTTATTCCTGTCCACTAGACCAAAGCTAGTCTTTTGGGGACTTCTGGGATCTCTAGCTTAAGTATGCGCTAGACTAGTGGGGGTTCATTATTTGGCTACTTTCCTCTGAGCTGGGTGTGGTGTGAATGTGGATTTTGTAGCAGTGACTCCACAGAGCTGTTGAGTCCAGTAGAGTTAGTAATTATTGCAGCCTGTAGCTTGGTTCAACTTCTGAATGTAGAAATTGAAATGGAGAACAGCTTGGTTATTTTATTCTACTGAGAACTTTGTAGTTCATGTAGATAATTTTTTAAAGTAATTAAATTTTTAGACAGATGGAAGTCTTTCTCAGAATAAAAGAAATGAAGATTACTTAGTCTATGGGAGTAACTGTTTCTAAAAATGTCTGATTCGATTTCAAGTTCTAACAATTAAAACCAGAAGAAAGTAGAACTTCTGTCCCTATGTATCATTTTGTCAAATGCGCTTAACCATTTCCAGCATAGCCATTGAGCTGAGAGAAAAAAGAGACTGGAAGAGCAGCCTTGTACTCTTTTTAGAGAGAGCATACCAGGTGAGGAATTGGCTCTAATTTTAGTGTTACCTCAGAAGGTCATGTTTGTAGTTACTTTTGAACCAGCACATTTTACCTGGTGGTGAATGAAGAGCATGTCTGCTGTTAGGTATAAATGGTTCTGTTGACATGCTAATGTGTTAATTTTAGTAACCTATTTCAATGCAGTCTCCACTTGCAAAGTATTCTTCTTCTGATCTCTCTACTATAATACTTTAGCTTAGTAAAAGTATCTAATGCTTTTTTTTTTTTTTTTCCCCAGGAACAAAACAATGCATTGCAAAATGTATGTAAGAAAATGAAAGATATGGAGATGGAACACAGTGGCTGTACTGAGCTGCTGAGGCGCCAGGCCAATCAACTTGAATACAGCGCTGAACGAGAGGAGCGACTGAAGAAAGAACTCAAAGTAAGGCTTTTTTTGACTATTGCTGTTAGTCTTAACAAGAGATGACACTCTGAGCAGTTTCATTTTGAAGGATGGAACCTGCCAGTTAGGCTGTGAACTCTGTATACTGGATTAACAAAATGTTGAACATCTGTTTCACAAAAAAGGTGGAACAGGTGAATGCTGTTTACACCATGTGCCTGACTTGAGACTGTGTTTGAACAGCAGATGGGAAAAGGTTCATGTAAGCATGAAAACAAGGCTAACTTTACTTTGGGAAATCTGTATGTTTTCCCTAATCTCTTAATTTGTCTATGTTCCTACCTTTTTGATTTAAGAACAGAAATTGACAATTAGTGGATTGGCAATGGAGAATCTACTGGAGCTGAGAAACTCATCAGATATTCTGCTAGTTAGGGGGCATAGCATACTGGAAGATTACAATGGTGTTATGGCAGCCTCTTCCTATCTTAAATGCTACAGGTAATTTTAGTTTGCCTGTCTGTTGAGTGACACCTGTTGCTGAGAAGTGTGAAGTCTTTAATGTGCTCCTTTTACTAAGCTGCTAGTTCTTTTGTAAGTTTCAGCGTTTTGTTTGTCCACTGATAGGCTTTGCAGTAAATAAGATATCTATATGAACAGTCTGGACCAAGACTTTCTTGGTAGAATGTTTGTCACTGCAGAAAAGCATACTGACTGGATGATTATTTATCCTGATGTAAGTTTGCTTTAAAAATCTTTAAATATTTTCTGCAATGAATTTTAAAGAATTGGAACTTGCAGGGTATTGGGAGCTCTTAAAGGAATAAATAGCATACAGTTTTCAGTGTTTTCTGTTACTTTTTCCTTAAAGGCAAAAGAAGTGTTTAAAGCATTGATTGCTAGGTTAAGTAAAGCCCTGCATTAAAGATGAAGTACAAAAGAAAATTCCTACAGGGAAGGTCAAATCTCATCAACTAAAAAACACTCACTAATTGACCAACAAGGCAGATATTTGTGCCCTCAAAGAGATACACAGGAAATCTATTTTCAGGTATATTGTGAGCCGCATGTATTGGGCTAGGCAGAATTAACATCAGTTGGAAAGTGCTGCATACTGTGAAGTTCCAATAGCCCTTTTAAAAACAAAGATTTTTGCTTCCAAGTACTTGAGCGAGGTTTTTTTTTTTTGTAATTTCACAGCTTTTAATATGTTGACAATACATTAATATATTAACTGTATTAATATATTACCTATATATTAATATAGCTAGTATATATTGATATTATCTATATTAATATATTAACTATACTAAATATATTAATAATTAATATATTGATATGTCATGATAGAAATCATGTGGAGAGGCAAGACAGCAAATTATTTGTCTTTCTCAATATTTTGATTCAGTGTACTCATTATTTAAATTTGAGAAGCAAGCACTCAGTTCCTTGCAAATGTATAAGTACTGTGCCCTGGAGATGGTTTTATCAGGGAATGCTGATAAACCAGTCAGCTAAGATACTTCTTTTGCTGCTTGATTTTTATTAAAATCTTTTAACTTACTGAATCTTTTCATAATGTCATAAGAAAACAACACCTTCAGACTACAGAAAAATCAGTTTTGTGGAACTTGTAAGTATAGCTATTTTAGCAGTGATTAAGGAAAGTATGTGATGAAACCTCAAAAGTTTTAAGCAAATTAACACAAGTCCCTGTGAATTAAAAAAAAAAAGTCTTAAGTTAGACTGCAAGCATATACCTTAGTCTGCTTGCATCTCACTGTACCATCTCAAAAGTAAATAGCATGTGTGTTAGTGCCTGAAAGGGCCCACAATAACATTCTATACTTGAAGTCAAAGAGAGATTAATGAGCATCTCTGAACATACCTTTATTCTTTAAGAAGCAAAAGCACTAGATGTTTTAAGCTTTCAATATTGATCATACTGTAGACAATATTGGTTACTGTAGTCTTTATACTAGATAGTGGACTCAAACTCCAGAATTTGTAACAACATCATCATTTGCATCTTGCAAATGCATTTTGTGTGGTCATGAAAGGCTGCAAGGATTCTGAAGTTCAAAGTGCGGGTTAGTAAAACCCATTTTTAGTTGCTCTCTCACCCATAATCCTTTCTCCCAACAACTGTATACTGAGGAACAGATTACTATTAGAAGAATTTGAAATGTAATTGCAACCTTTCTTTGATTTATAAATTTGTCATTCTTCTTCCTCTCTAACCTTCTGGAGCACAATAAGGCAGAGGTATTAGCAGCTCTTCATGCTGAGACACAGTGGAAAGACCCCAACCAAAGGGACCAGATAAGCTGCTCTTCACCTCTATAGCTCAGTTATTGGAATTTTGGTCTTGGAGGCTATAAGGGAATGAAATGGTGTTCAAGGACAGACTTGTTGCATAAAGGAGGGGAAAAGAGCACAATCCTCACATCTAATTGCGTTTGAAAGAAAGGACTGTGCCATTCTAAAAGGACATTTTTAGAGGAGGGCCACGAGGACGATCAGGGGGCTGGATCACCTTCCATATGAAGACAGGCTGGGAAAGTTGGGGCTGTTCAGTCTGGAGAAGAGAAGGCTTCATGGAGACCTCATAGCAGCCTTCCAGTATCTGAAGGGGGCCTGCAAGGATGCTGGAAGAGGGACTCTTCGTCGGGGACTGCAGTGATAAGATAAAGGGCAATGGGTTTAAACTTAAAACAGGGGAAGTTTAGGTTAGATATGGGAAAGTTCTTTCCTGTGAGGGTGGTGAGGCACTGGAATGGGCTGCCCAAAGAAGCTGCGAATGCTCCATCTCTGGCAGTGTTCAAGGCCAGGCTGGATGGAGTCTAGGGTGACATTGTTTAGTATGAGGTGTCCCTGTCCACGGCAGGGGGGTTGGAACTAGGTGATCTTAAAGTCCTTTCCAACCTTAACTATTCTATGATTCTATTACGTTCTGCATTCCCAAGTAGAAGGAGGTGCTTCTGTGAAGCCTGGATATTTTGGGGGATTAAACATATTAATTTTAGTAGAATTTCCTTTTCTCTGCTTTAATAGCTGGCTCATTAGTGTCCTAGCTTCTGTGGATAACATTCTTAGTTGCCAAATACATTGTGGAAGGGGCATTAAAGAAGGGCACTAAAGCCTGGGCCGTACTTTTCACTGTGTGCCAACATGCCAAGTGTTTTTCTCCCATGTGGTGTTACATGTGTACTGCGGTGTACTAGCTGCGAATTTAAAACTCCAGTCCTGTACTTCCAGCTGTGGTTAAATAAAACTTATTTTTGCCTATGATGTCACTGTTTTAAGATGGATTTCCATTCAGATACAGGAGCTTTAGAGTAGTAGGCCTGAGACAGAATGGTCTACATTTTTTTTCGTGAATTAGCCCTACATTTCTTTATCTCTCTTTGTGGAATTTTTAGCTTATAAATCAAAATTTGATTTTGTTTAGAATGGGCACGGGAGAGATCTTATTTCAATTTCCATGCAGAGTACCTTGTGTTAATGGGCATTTGGTTAGAAAACGTGAACTTGAGTTCTTGTTGATCGCAGCAAACTTTAGGTAATTTGTGTGAAGAATAGAACATCTAATTCAAAGGCAATCGTACAATCTTTTGTTATATACTTCTACTTGATAGTCAATTGAGGATGAACTTTCTTGGAGTTTACAAAGCTGTTCTTTCACTACCCTCTGCTGGACATAAGAGAGGAGTCCATGGGAAAATACTTGTGTTTCAATAATGAAAGAAAATGGTAGATGTAGAGTATTTTTCTTTTTGTACAATGGCACTCTTATGAAAGATTGTATCTAATACACTATATTATATAGGAATGAAGGTGGAAAAAAGTATGTGCCCCCCTCCTTTTTTTTTTTTTTTTTTAATATTTGTCTGGTTTCATTCTTCAGTGTGGGAACTGCAAGCCATCCTGTTCCCGCTATGTGGATAATTAAAGAAGAAGAATAATAATTGCTGATAGTGCAGCTGGGTCTTGAGTAAGCCAGGGAGTGTTTGGGGGCAAGGTTAGGCTGGGAAGCAGCCTGGGGAGTGATTGTTTATAGAATGGAATTTATAGTGACTGAAAATGGTCACTGCAAATGATGTAGTTGCTGTTTGGCTTCATGGCTCAGACCCATATCTGTAAGCTATATATTACCATGCTAGAGTGAA
This sequence comes from Pezoporus flaviventris, assembly GCF_033815535.1. Taxonomy (NCBI): domain Eukaryota; kingdom Metazoa; phylum Chordata; class Aves; order Psittaciformes; family Psittacidae; genus Pezoporus; species Pezoporus flaviventris. The sequence continues at coordinate 850,567 of NW_026892760.1, forward strand.
TAAAGGTGAACTAGTTGTGAAAGTAGTGTGTGAGTGTGTGTGTGTGTGTGTGTGTGTTTAGTCTCTTTCTTTACAGATGCTGCACTTCAATATTTTGAACATGTTCTAGAATAAGTCATTTCTAGTTTATAGAGTTAGAAACGACAAGAAAGACTAACAGCAAGTTTCTGTGGATTCTTCAGCTGAAAGGTAGCTGTTGGTATAATGTCTAACGGGCTAGCTTTTCTAATTTGCAGTGATACCAATGTGGTAACACTGCATGGACAGTGTTACCAATGTGGTTAACACTGCATGGAGTCCTGAAGTGGAACACATACTTCATACTGTGGAAAATTTAGATTGGGAACTTTATTATCATTCTGCATCTTTAGCCTGAGAATAAGCAGTCACACAAGTTCTTGATGTGTTTATATTGAACTTATCAATATACTACTGTTTTTGTTAATCAGTTTTCTGGAAGCAGTGTATTTCATTTTAGCCTTTAGCTCCATTGCTCTGCAAAGATGATTTATTGAGAAATATAAAGCAATTTGTATATAAAAAATACGTTTATTGTGGTGTGTCTAGTTGGCAGAAAGAGTGGGAAAGCTGTTTGACAAACAGTGGAGGAAAGGGGAATGTGGATTTTGCCATAAGGAAAAGAAATATTAGTTCATAAATTTCAAACTCATTGTCTTGTTCACAGAAATGTAGTCATTCTCTATTGTTTGTTTTATGTGTTTGACTGTGCCAACTCTTAGGAATCTGGAGCTCAAGGTCTCTTGGATTTTTTTAAGCCTTTCTCATGAGGCCTGAAAAATGTCTCATAACTTGGTCCATTTTATTTCTGAGATGGATATGTTGCCATACTTCTGAGACTTTGAGTTACCATTTAAAGAATGTTCCCTTAGCTTTCACATTGCCTTTCTTGCTTTTCCACCTGAAAGTCCACCTCTGCATTTGCTGAAGGTGTATGTATATGCAATAGTGTAAAGCTGTGGGTGTATTAAATTTCTTACTGTATCTAAGTCAGTGAAACATAAATTTAGGTCCTGGGTAAAAACACTCTCCTCCTCCCTGCCCCGTGAAACCCACAGACCTTGTATTTTTTTTTTTTTTTCTCTCCTATTTCACTATGACCTGCAATGGTACATAAGTTATAGCTCTCATAAGAAAGACTTGAAAAAGCTTCAAGCAGTGCAAGAGAGGACACATTCCTCAGCTAGTTAACAGTGCTACTGGCTAAAATTTAAACTACTTTTTGTCCTATATGACTACATGCTTCTTAATGTCTTACCCTTACTTAAGCCTCTGCTTTCTAGTGTCTCCACAACAGGCATCTAGAAATTCTAGCTAGTCTGACTGTCTTGTATATCCTCTAAGCATTTTACGTAGCGCTACCTTTGTGGTGGCTCCGAAGTTCATGTTTCTCCAGAGACAAGCTCATTGTCATAATGGACTTTCTGAAAGGACCTTTCTCTTAATTGTCTCTTGAGCCATTATATTATTCAAGTCGAATTTGAAGGCTGGACTTAGCTCATTATCAGACCAAAGTTATATGAATATTTATGTAGCCCTCTGCAGGAGTTAGTAAAAAGTCACAGGTTAATCTTGTCTGTGTATGAATAAAGTAACAGTATCAGTTCATGAACTGTTGCAGGGGTTTGCCAGAATCAAAAGGGACATCAAAAGAATTGTTTGTAGTTAAGTAACTTTATAGTTACTAAAAGGTTGTTTATTATCTGGACAGGAGATGGCTCCACCTTACCATGATCAAGAATCATCAGCGTTTCTAACAGTAGGTTGAAATGGTCAGCACATCTCCCAAAGATGAGTTTAGATCTGACCTCCTGATTTGAATTATACAGAAATGTTTTTAAGTAGAAAAAAGAAGGATCTTAATCTGAATATGGAAGCACACAAGCAGTGTGGGTGGATGATGATCCAGATAGAAGATACATGTGTCCTCTTCACTTTAACCTTTATCTTGGCTGAGAATTTCGGATAGGGATTGAATCTCAGCCATGGGGAAGTGTCAGTATCCTGACAACTTGTTAGTAAAATGAAACTGAAAAATCTTGCAGAAGTGGTCTAAGTAGAAGCAGAGAAGAGGAAAAAATACTTCTGTTACTGTATCTATTTCTGTTACTGTGTCTAACCTTAGTAAATATACTTTTATATTTTTCCTGGGTTTTTTTTGTTGCTTATCTGATAAAGGGTATTTTGATGTACATGCAAATGTCAGATGATTACATTTTCATGGCTGTGGCATCACATAAATGTAGGATACTGAATTATTCTTTCAGTACATACTGCCCCAGTATTCACAAATGTGGCAGTACTTAGAGCAAGTGCTGAGGGTCTGAGAAAAGTGAAGCCACAAGGGCCAGTTTGGAAAATGGTGTTGCAAACTGTTAATGTGCAGAAAGTATCTCCTAGAAACCACATTAGCATTGACGTGTAACAGGACACTGGAAAAAGTGGCTGAACCCTAAAGGATAAAAGATGTAGCATTGTTGCCTGGCATTGAAGTTTTCATAGTGATTTTTGTATGCTGTTTCTCAAAAGTCGCAATTCTGTCTGTGCTGTAATGGAAACATCCTAGATATCTGTGGTTTTTAATTAAGACGGAAATCGACTGAACTTGAATATCTCAGGAAACTTTGGAGATTGCATGGTATGGAATACCCCTTTGGCTAGTTTTGGTCAGGTGTCCTGTCTCTGCTCCCCCTTGGCTTCTTGTGCCCCTCCTCATTGGCAGAGCATGAGAGACTGAAAAGTCCTTGATCAGGGTAAGTGCTACTCAGCAACAACTAAAACATCTGTGTGCTATCAGCATTGTTCTTAGACTAAAGCCAAAACACAGCACTGCACCAGCAACTAGGAAGAACATTAACTCTATCCCAGTGAAAACCAGGACAGCTCCCTAGTATAAGAGAGACATGGATTTCCTGGAGCAAGTCCAGTGAAGGGCTATTAGAATGAATAAGGGTCTGAAGCATCTCTCAAATGAGGAGAGGCTGATGGAGCTGGGCCTGTTCAGCCTAGAGAAGAGAAGGCTCAGAGGGAATCAGATAAACATATATATACATATCTGAAGAGAGGGTGTCAAGAGGATGGGGCCAGAGTCATCTTGGTGGTGCCAGGCAAAAGGGCAGGAGGCAATGGGCATAAACTAAACTGCCAGCAGTTACACCTGAACTTGAGGAAGAGCTTCTTTACCGTGAGGGTGTCCAAGCACTGGAGTAGGTTTCTCAGAGAGATTGTGGAGTCTCCTTCACTGGAGATATTCAAGAGCCATCTGGACACAAGCCTGGGCATGTGCTTCAGGTGACCCTGCCTGGGCAGGGAGGTTGGACTAGTTGACCTCCAGTAGTCCCTTCCAGCCTAAATCATTCTGTGAAACCAGAAAGTAATCCCATTTGACTCCCAGTTGAGAGACTGTGGTTTGGTGTCTGTGGCCTGCAGCCTTTCTTTATAACTTGTTTTCATACAGCTGCGTCTGTCTAGACAGGTGTATAAAGTTTTCAGACTCATATGGCTCAATAAAGATACAGATGCTCACCTTTTGTCTGATACAGAGAGGTTTGCCTGGCTAACATGATTCTGGAAGCAGTGTCTTTGCATTTGTCAGACAGGAACATCATCCCATTTCTCTTTTTGGAATTTTTAGTATGGTATTACAGGATAGATTCATACCTGAGCTTTCTCTCACAGTGCATAGTGGATTGTTCTCACTAGTAAGGCATGCAGCTTCTCATTGAGAAGGAAAGTGCATATGGGTATCAGAAGAACTTGTTTGAACCTTTACTAGCAAAACAGCCAATATTTTCTATGTAGTGGGTGGGGTTTTTTTGTGGTTTTTTGTTTGGTTTTTTTTTTTATTCAGCTATATTATTCCCAAATAAAACTTCAGACTCAGCTTTGAAGCCACGTGCAACTGCTGTGGCTGATGTGTACTTGCATAAACAGTGATTCCAAGAGCAACCTGGTCTAGTGGAAGGTGTCCCTGTCCATGGCAGAGAATTTGGAATGAGATATCTTTAAAGTCTCTTCTAACCTAAACCATTCTATGGTTCTGTGATCATGGCGGCTTGAGGAGATAGACTCTAAAGATTTATACCAAGAATTGACACCTATATGCTGTTTGTGTCGTGGTTTAAACCCAGCTGGCAATCCAGAACCACGTAGCCGCTCGCTCACTCCCCCCCCTTCCTCCCGCTGCTCCTGGAGGAATGGGGAGGAGAATCGAAAGAATGTAACTCTCAAGGGTTGAGATAAGAACAGTCCAGTAACTAAGGTATAACACAAACCACTACTGCTACCACTGTTAATAATGATAAGGGAGATAAGGGAAAAGAATACAACCGCTCACCACCTGCCAACTGATACCCAGCCTCACCCCGGCAGTGATCTAGCCTTTCCGGGTAACTGTTCCCAGTTTTTTTTACTGGGCATGACGTGCTGTGGTATGGAATACCTCTTTGGCTACTTTGGGTCAGGTGTCCTCTCTCTGCTTTCTTCCAGCTTCCCCTCCTCCCTGGCAGAGCATGAGATTCAGAAAGTCCTTGGTCAGAGTAAACATTACTGAGCAACAACTAAAAACATCGGTGTTATCAGCGCTGTTCGCAGGCTGAAAGTCAAAACCACAGCACTGCACCAGCTACTAATAAGGAGAAAAATGGCTGCTACTGCTGAACCCAGGACAGTTTGGGAGAATTTAATTGCCCCAGTTTTTTGTTCTTGCAGATGCCCTCACTCAAGCTGTTATTTAGCCTTAATTTTTCTTCTTGGGACTGAAGAAATCTAACATTTCTAGGGGGCTCCATTTGAAAACAGAAGTTAACCATTTTGATAGTGCCTTGCATCTCTGGTTTCAGCTGAAGAGAGGCTAAGATGAAGGCATAGTTCTACTTTGGACTGGTGTTCAGGAAATAAAATAAGACTTAGAAGCCAAATGCAGTACTGAGCTTGTGTATTAGTTATTGTGCCTAAAAACTTTACTTGCGGAATCACTTTGTTTTTCCATTTCAGTTTTTGCTAGGAGAGTAGACACTTGAAGAAGCCAATCAAAGACAGAAAAGCATTTTTACTCTTGAGGGTGTGCAGTAAAATATTCTCAGTGAAGTTTCTATTTCTTCATTTTGTTTTTTAAAAATTACATTTCCCACTTTTAATATTGTGATAGGTACCTTCCTCACTATTTCCTTTATTCTTCTCCTCAAACTTAGAATTATTTTACCGCTGACTTTTATAATGTTATTAAAAAAGAAATGAGATCCACATCACTTACATTTATTGTTCACTGACCACTTTTACTAGGCTGGCAACATTCTTGTATAAAACCATCCATTGACAAATGTCAATCTGTTGGAGGATAACTAATGAGTTCTTCCAGACTGAAGCAGGAGGAAGTTTGCAAATTTTTTCATTAAGGGCAAAAGGTAGTAGGAGAGCCTAAATCAAGCAATTTTGAGAATAATCTTAGCAGTATCAATGTACAGTGAGAGTGTTTGTGCAAGATTTGTGATTTTTTTTTTTTTTTAAATTAAGTATATTAAACAGATTAAACTCCTGGGAAGAGGCAAGGTTTAAGCTTTTTGTCAGACCTTACTGTGAAGTAAGCTTGGTAAGCTCTGTGCTGTTGCCACTTTTCTCTTTACTAGGCCTTCCGTGGACATCAGTTTCAAAAGTCTTTCTTTTTGTGTGTGTGTGTGTGTGTGTGTGATTACACAAAGAAAGTTTCAATTTATTGCCAAGAGCTTTTATTTTAACATCTGTTAATGTTTCTCTTCTTTTAAACATTCAGAATCAAGATGCAATCTTATATGCTACTTTGTTTTACTTTTCCAAAATCAGTAACATTGATTGTATTTATATAACCTGAAGTGTGCTTAGGGTAAATGAGTTTTTAATATTAATTCCTTTTTCTTGATCTTCCTGATATAACTTGAAGCCAAGAGATGTTTTGAGATGAATTTTTCTTTTAAATTCAGCTATCAGTCAAAGTGAAAAGATTTTATTGATTAAAAAGCAGTGTAGTTAAGATTGCATGTGAATTTCCATTATAGCAGATGTGTAGTTACTACTTTACTGGTAAAGGTATTTTTTCTTTATCTGAGCATACATATCTGGTGATTGCTTTTGTGTTTATTGTAACTTGAAAGAAACGTTTTCAGCCTGGATCAGATAAAAAAAAAAAAAAAAGTCTAGTAAAAATGGGCACTGCTTTTTGAACTTTCTGTTGGCTATCAAAATTTCCAAGTAGATTCCTGCCATAGTCATTTGTGTTTTTCTACTTTCCTAAATGTTGTAAGAATGGATAAGAAAGATGCAACAGTTTTAATTCAGAGAATCCCATTTTGCTTAGATAATTCATGCATGTACAGATGTTCTGTTGTGTAATGAGACATAGGAATTGACAGAAGAAATCAGGATATTTGTTAAAAGTGATCATGAACGTCTGGTAATTGCTAGACAAAATCAGAATAGTTACGGGTCAAGGAATGCAACAGTAAAAAAAATACTAGATTAGTACTTTAAAACATTGCGGAGTTCACAGATTTTTGTTGTACGGAAACTACGACTACTTTTGGGCTGCAAAGCAATCTGTCCTGGGCACCTTAGTTGGAATTTAAGTGCCAAAGCCAGCATATTTTTGAGGAATACTCTTACCTTCTCTGACCTTCCTCTGTCTTATATTTTCATGTGTCTTTATGTTGTGTATCTAATTATATTGCCTTAGCTGACAACTTTGGTGAAAAAGAAAATAGTAAGGGAATAGGCGAAATATTTAACTTGGTCTTTCTGCCTTTTGGCTGCAGATGCAATTTTCTTAATTGTAAAAAATGCAGAAATAGCATAAGGCTACATCAGTTTCTTTAAATATAAAATAATAAATATTCTAGATATGTAAAAATTATTTCTGTGCTTATTTGTTGGTATGAGTTTTCACAGTTCCAAAGCACAAGTAGTTCAGCCATGTTATCTTGGTGAACAAAGTCCTAATATACTGAACGAATAGAATAATCTTTATGTCATGTTTACTACCTCTCTGGACTTAAGTTTTTCAAAATGTACTTTTAGGCAGCTACAGTGAGAATAAAGAAACTGGAAAAAAACACTGAAGCAGAGAGAGCAGCACATTTGGAATCCAAATTCAATTCAGAAATCATCCAGGTAAACTTTTTGTTAAATACTTTGTAGGAGTTTACAGTAAAACAGTTGAAGTGGTAAAGATGTAATCTTGAAAAGATGTTAAGACTACCTACTTGCTTTAGTGAAAACACTGAATAGGTTTTTTGCAACAAGTGTTAAAGTTGTAATAGCTAATGTATAAAAGGAAACAACAGAAAAATACCTGCTTTTCAGGGAACATTAAAGTTATTAGAATACAAAGATGTTATTTTATTTTCTTATTTGAAGTCTGAGAATTCCCACTAGCATTTAAACAGTGAGGGGAAAGAAAATGTTTCACAATAATTAAACACTATACTACTGTTTCAATATCTTGCCCTGTATCTTTTGAATGGGCCCTTAGAGCAATTTGGAGATAGAGTGCATAGGTCCAACTTTTCCAGGATTGAGAGCTTGGTGCATTCTGAAACTACAGTTCCAAATGTGATTATTCGGAGTACATTCAACTTCACAGTTATAATACTCTCAGTTGCCAGTAAAGATTGATTATATGAAAAAAGTGTAGCATATATACTTAGGTAAAATGTAATATGAAAATTAAATGTTTGTGTTATTAAGCTGTATCACATTGGGTGTGACCCAGTAAAGCAATTATGGATTACTTTAAAAAGCAAGTGATAAAAAGCTGAATGATGGTTGCTTAGTAACCTCCTACTAACAAACCCTTCACACTGGACTTCTGAAAAACTAAGCAAAAAAATGAAAGTTTGATTTTTTTTTTTTTCTTATTTTCTGAGTAAGTAAAATAAGTATTGCCATTCTTCACTCAGTTGTTTTCTTATTCTCATCATCTTCTCTGTGCACAGGCACTCAGTTTTTCTAAAGTGATGATTAAATTAGTGGATTTAGTTTTCTTAATTTCCTCTCTCTACTTTTACAACATACAAAGGAACTGGAGGGTAACATTCCTTACAGTAAGAGACTTATCTTTTACGAGTGAATGGTAAGCTTTTCTTCCTTGTTTGTATACATGAACGAGCTTCAAGTGTGTTTTGTGCTGAGTGGAAATACAGCCTTTACTGTTAATTCCATGCTTCCATGAGTCTACTTAAAAAAAAAAAAAAAAAAAAATCCTCTGGAAAATTTAGTAATAGCTGAAAAACGAAAAATCCAGACACCACCAAAGGAAAACAAAAGTTGCTTCTGGTCAGTGTATCTATTTGTTTTAATTTTGAACTGTATGTATTCATGCATTTTTACATGTGTTCGATGCTTTCTGTATATATACTTCCATATAGAATTACTATAATATAGTTTACCAGTAAAGCAAAAGACAGCATAGAACAGCATTGAAGATCATGATAGTTTTTCCTAACTTGCTTTAATTGCTTTCTTATCACTTGGTAGTTAAGAATTCGAGACCTTGAAGGAGCTTTGCAGGTGGAAAAAGCCAGCCAAGCAGAAGCTCTTTCAGATTTAGAAATGATCAAGAAAGAGTTTAAAGAGGTAGAAAATGCATATGAGAGAGAAAAATGCAATGCCCAAGAGAACCTGGAAAAACTCAATGTGTAAGTTAACTTTTAAATTCATTGTAAAGTGGCAATAGTCAGCTTCAGTACCACTTCTAGTTTACGTTCTTTCTAGTTTTCACTCACTAGAAAACAGTCTGATGCAATTTGCCAAACTCAGCCAAAGTTCCGAACCTGGCATTCCATTAATAAGTTCATATCAGTAACCATACATATTATGAGTAGGTAGAGAAAATAACTGATCTGTTGTAGATTATTTGCCAAAGCACAGATGTTGAAAATAATAGGTATGATAGGGTCCTGTTTCCAGTAGTGTTTGAGAGGAGTGTAGCAAAACATACGTGTCAGGTTTATAACAACTTTTTGTTTTCTGTATACACTTATTATGAAAACAATACTTTTTTTACTTCAGTGAGCTAGATAAATCTTGAAGATTTCTGTTTTGAAGTTGTGTATAATTTATAGTGGATAGTCTTCATTTTCAGCTTTTGAATAATTGTGGAAAGTTTTAACTTTGTAAGAAGGAATAGAAAAAGGGGTGAAGTATGTGAGAACAGGCACAATTACTTGGGATTCTGATTCCCTTCGTGCTCAGCGCATTCTTTTGTGTCTGTGGTAACAGATGGCTTTTGGAAGAACAGCTTTATTATATTCCCCAGACGGATAGAGGATGTACAGTACTAAGTTTTCTTCCCTGGGTGAATCAAGTAGATAATTGGACTGAGAAGATGTCAGGAAGAAGAATCGTGTTAGAAGACAGAACCAAGGAGTAGGTGAAATAAAGGAAAGTGGTAGGTGAAGTTTAGAGAAAGAGGAAGTTTAAGAGGACTTAAAGCAGGTGGCACACAGTGGGGGTATTGGCAGAGACTAGAGCTAGTAGAATGGATTGGAAAAAGACAGAGGTGTCATCTCTTTTGATCTAGGATGATATGGGTCTGTGCATATAAGTATTTATATTGACTTATTCAAGCAAGCAGTAGTGGAGGGCAAAAGAAGCTAGTTTTCCTCCAAGTAAGGAGGTTTTTGTGCCTGGGCCTGAGAGAGTCTTTCTATATGCGTGGTTACAGAGATGCTTTTAGTAAAATAGTTGAAACCTGTGCTGTATTATAAACACAGCAGAACTGCCCAGTTTTTTATCTTTATAGGTCTTTTGAAAATTAATGTGAATCTGAACACACGGGTTGTTCATTTTAACTTTCGTAACAATTGTTCTCTTGGGAACTCCTCTTTTAGCAAATTTTTATTTTCATGTTGCTACAAGATGTTTTATCTTGGATATCTGTGCTCAGTAGCAATTTTCAGTAGAAGATCCTCTGGGAAGATTCCTTTTGGCCCCTCATGAAATTCATAAAATGTATGGGTTCCTCACCTGCATTTTTTTATAATGATTTTGATTGGTTGATTTTATCACACTAGACCCAGATTGTATGCATGTACACTTAGGTTTTCTTAACAGAGTTGGTCAGAGCATTTAATTCTGTGAATTATAATAGTTTCTCAGATGAGCAAAGACCTGTTACCTCAAGAAGTAGTCTTAAGTAGAGTACTGCATGCACATGGAATAATGCTGCCCAATTGTGAACTGTGTGGAGCTATACTGTCTCTTAGGTATTGAACAGTGTTTCAGTAACACTGTATTTTTTCTAAGCATTTAGCTGAGTGTAATTTGCAATTTTGAGGTTAGCAACAGACATGAGTCTTTTAAAGCCTGAATTATTCTGTTATTAGCATGAATATGTTCTGAGAATCAAGGGATGATGATAGATATAAAATGTAAGCTAATTAGAAGCATTCTTAATGGTAGCTTAAGCATCTGTTTAGGAATTTTCCAAACCATTAGAACTTTACAAGTTTTACCACAAGATCTGCCTTTCAAATTTGAAGTTAGTAGTATTAGTTAAAAATTGTGAAAATCCGCAAGAGATAATTTTCCAACAAGTCTTTGAGTTAAGGATACATTTTGGTATTAGACTATTAAAAGAATAAAAAAAAAAAATTGGTTTTTTAGAGACTGTTTTTTTTTTTTCTTCTATAGAAATAACCAGACCAGGCAATACAGTTCTTATGGTTGTGGTACCAGTTGCATTAGGAGTTTCAATGTTGGTACTTACAGAGAAGTAATACTTCTCTTGTGTTGCTAAAATACAACAAGAACCTGAAACAGCCTTTCCCTTTTTCTTTAAACTGGTTAATTCTGTTCAACACTTCTTTCTCAGGAAAGATTCGCCCTGGTTTGTGTCAGTTTATTTTTTGTTGTTGGTTGGTTGGTTTTGGTTTTTTGTTTGTTTTGTTTTTTTTTCCTGCTTGTTTGTTTTTTCATTTTGTTTTATTTTTTTCCTGGTATGAATGAGAAATTTTGGTTACTTAAAGCATCTGTTCTCTGTGTTAATTGGACATCAGAATAAACTTTGTCTAATATCCAGAATAGTACTTTTCACTACTTGTAATCATCTGTTGATTCAGGCAATGACTCCTAGCAGCTTCTGCCAACTGAGTTTTTGAAAGCAAATTATCTTCTGTGCTTTTAGAGAATGCAAATACTTCCATGAAAGTTGATGCAGTTAAACAGTTGGTGGTTTTGTTAATAGGGCTTGAAGAAACAGAAACAGCCTGTCCTTATAATTTTGTTAGTCCAGACACCTGAATTTCCAGATTCCCATCTATAAAGATGGGTAGTGAAGGTCAAGCTTTGTCTCAGATGGACATCTGTATACTCAGTTCCCGTGAGGTAATTATGTGTGGTGGGCATGTAATACCTTGTCGGTTCTTGTGCCCTTTTTAGTCTTTGAAGCTTACAAGTATTAGTAACATTGGTGAATATCAGTGATTGCGTTCACTAGATCCCTCAAGAGAGAATACAAGAGCCTTTGATCTACTTACCTTTGAAGGCTGTGATCCCTGGACTCCAGACAATGTCAGGAGCCTGGCTTTTTCTTTTAAGCTGTGATTTGACATCCTACCATAATTTCTCTTTCTCTGGAGGAGTCCTCTGGATTTTGTCCTAAGGCTTTAGTCTTTGGAAAGTCTTGGAGGGTTTCATTTGTTGTGTTAGAACGCTTGTATATCTTTATAGCTGGACTTGAGTGGGATGAATGATACCAAAATTGGAAACTGTACAAAGCTGTGACAATTTCTTTTCTCAGAAAAAGATGGTTGTAATAACTAAAACCAAGCAAGCAGGCTTTTCTGGGTTGCATAATTTATTAATAAGCTCTGAACCCAGTAGCTCTATGTAAATTCGAAGCAACATGGGATTTGGGTCTCCATGTGAATTTACTTTTCTTGAAGATTGAGATCGTGATATAGAATAAATTGGAACTGCTTTTTGCGTGTTTCTGAAAGCTGTGGGAGTAGAAGCTACTTTGGGGGACTGAAAATAGCAAGTTCTTTTTCTTAAGAATAAGAAGTAACCATCTACAACTAAAAGAAAAGAAAAACAGCCAGGCTGAAGCAGAAGCGCATAGATATATCGAGGACTGTTGAAGTAGTTGTTCAGCTAAAAAGACATGTGGATCTATGAGAAATAAGTCAAAGTCAGGAAGTGACAATATTGATTCAGAAGTTGGAAGAACTTGGAACTGTTCGCAGTACTTTCAGTTAGTGAGACAGAAGTGATAGAAGAGACAAGGAAAGGAGAGAAACCTAGATGTTCCCATTGCTAGGAGTTGCATCAAAGGATAATTCAGGGATTGAAGAGTATCTGTAGTCCAACCTCCTGTTCAAACCAGGATCAGGTATGAGATCAGGTTGCTCAGTGTTTTGTCCAGATAGGTCTTGAAAACCTACAAGAATGGAGATGACAGAACCTCTTTGGGAACCTGTTCCACTGTTGTTAAGGTAGAAAAAGTTTCTCCTTGTCTGAACCTCTTTGGATTCAATTTGTGACTGTTGTGTCTTGCTCTCTAGCCACACATTGCTGTGAAGTGACAGGCTACATCTTCTTGATAACTTCTTTGTAGATACTGGGGGAGGCTGTTATGCATCCTGAAGTTCTCTCTCCTCCAGCTTGAATATCCCATGTGAGTGACCCTCCCCTTAGCTCACTCCAACTTTTCCCATGTTACGTGTGGTCGTTGTCCTAGAGGTGTTGTAATAAGTGCCAAATAAATAATTAATCACTTCTTCTGACCATGCTACTACTAATGCAGTCCAGGATGGTGTTTGCTGTCTCTGCTTGTATGCCATGCTGTTCTGGCTATCTTGCTGTCTACCAAGATTACCAGGTCCTTATTGAGCGTAGCTGCTTCTCAGCCAGTTACCAGCCGTACCACTCTTGCTTCCTGAAATTCATATCTTTGCACGTATCACTGTTGAATCTCAAAAGATTAATGCTGGCCTGTTCCTCCTCTCTGGCTAGGTTCTAGGGAATGACAGCCCTTCTCTTAAGTGTATAAATTGTATTGTGTAGTCACCCACCTCCACCGAGTTCAGTGTTACCTTCAAACGTGGTAAAATTGCACTCTTGGCCTAATCCAGGTGATGGATAAAGGTGTTAAACAGATTCTAATCCAGAGTCCTACAGTATTCCACTTATCATCAACAACTACTGTCAGAGGTTTACCATCAAACCATTTTTATTGAAGTTGCAATTCACCTAGCTAGACTGAAGTCCTAACTTGGATATAAAAATACTGTGTGAGACAGTGCCAAAAGCCTCGCTAAAGCTGAGTTATATTTAATCAACTTGCTGTCCTTTTGTTCACAGATCTCTTTTTATCATAGAATATAACTGGGTTCCTAAAATCATAGAATAGTTAGGGTTGGAAGTGACCTTAAAGATCATCTAGTTCCAGCCCTCTGCCATGGGCAGGGACACCTTCCACTAGACCAGGTTTCCCAAAGCACCGTCCAACCTGGCCTTGAACATCCCTCAGGGATGGGGCAGCTGCACCTTCTCTGGGCAACCTGTTCGAGTATCCCTCCTCTGTCATGGTAAAGAATTTCTTCTTAATGTCTAATCTAAATCTACCCTCTTTCAGTATAAAACCATTCTCCCTTGTCTTATCCCTTCATGTCCTTGTAAAAAGTCCCTCTCCTCTGAACAGATTTCTTGCAGGCCCCTTTTAGGTACTGGAAGTCTGCTGTAAGCTCTCTCCAGAACCCTCTTTTCTGCAGGCTGAACAATGCCAGCTCTCTCAGCCTCTCTTCTTAGGAGAGGTGCTCCAGCCCTCTGATCGTCTTCATAGCCGATCTCTTCTGGACTCATTGAGCAGGTCTATGACCCTCTTGTGCTGGGGGCCTCAGAGCTGATTGCAGCACTGCAGGTGGGATCTCATGAGAGCAGAGGGGCAGGATCACCTCCTTCAAGCTGCTGGTCATGCTTCTTTTGATACAGCCCAGGACATGGTTGGCTTTCTGGGCTGCAAGTGCACACTGCTGGCTCATGCTGAGCTTCTCATCAACCAACACCCCAAGTCCTTCTCAGGGCTGCTCTCAATCCATTCTCCATCCAGCCTGTATTTGTGCTTGTCACCTGACCTAGGTGCAGGACGTTGCACTTGGCCTTGTGATTGGGTTGGCCAGACATGATTTAGCCTTGGTAAATCCTCAATGAATGATCCCAGTCACCTTTCTTTCATGAGCCCAGAAATTTGTTCCAGAAGGGCTTACTTCATGATCTTTCTGGGACTGAAATGAAGCTCTCTGGTCTATAGTTTCTTGGCTTGCCCTTTTGCCCTTTTTTGAATATGGTTGCAACATTCATGTTCTCCATTTCTAGGTGCCTCCTCCAGTCTCTGTGACCTTTCAAAGATGATGAGCTGCCGCACTGTGACATTGGCCAGCTTTGTCAGAACCTTTGAGTGTAGGCAAGCTGGCCTCTTCAATTTTCATGGTTTGAGTTCTTACAAGTAAGCCCTGACTCAATCCTTGGTGGTAGCAATTCTCTTCTTTGAACACTTCTACTGATCATAGGGGCTTAGAAGACCTTGTCAGGCAAAAAAGGTGGAGTGTGGTGACCTCTGTGCTTTCTTCTATAGTCTGCATGCAGTTACCCAGTCTGTGTAGAAGCAGGTCCATGTTTTCTTTCCTACCTTAATGTATTTTTAAAATCTTTTTGTCATCATTTGCAAACATCAATTCTTGGTGAGCTTTTGGGTTTCCTGACACCATGGCTACATATTCAGGCAATCTTTCTAAAGTCTTCCTTCGATCCCTGTCCCAGCTTCTGTCTTCTATATGCTGTTGTTTGGCCTTGTAGCTTTCTCATGAATTGCCTGTTTAACCATGCCAGGCTGTTTAGGTATCTGTTCTGAGAACCAGGAGCACTAAGTGCAAGAAATGTTTGAAATTTTGGAGACAGTCTGCTGGAGGAAAAATTTGAAGCTACGCCATTCTACTCTATAGAGTAGAATATAGTCAGATATATGGAAAGTTTAGGAGCAACCTTTGTACTTTAAATAAGGGTTGATTATGCAAGACATGGTATAGTCTTTCTGAAGAGAGTTACTGTGTTAATTAAAATATGAGGAATTCAGCTTATTATATGTGCTTTAGAGCGTGTATCCAAATGACCATATGAATTTGACTGAAAGCTAATTACAGGCATTGGTAACAGAGGAGAACCTAACCACCTCTTGAAAAGTATTTCTTAGAAGAATGTGTAACTTCAGTTTAAAAAAAAAAAACAAAAAGAGGGACTTCAGAAGCAACATGATGTGCTAACATATGCATTGATTATGTTGAAAACTATGTAGTATAATTAACAAAAGTATTTTTGATAACTATTCTAATGCTGAAACTTTCCAGATTAGAAAGAGAGTGTATCTCCACAAACAAGCACATGAATGAGAAGATTGAAGAGAAGAAGAAGATAATTCAAGAGCTCTCTGAGATACTAGGGAATAATGAAGAAAACTACAGAGAATTGCAGGAGGAACTTGCAATGGTAAGACAAAAGGCACTCATTGTTTAGGTTTTTTTAAACATACTGTGAAGATAATCTGCATTTGTTGTCCTGAGCTGTGGAAGAGCTCTGCCATTGTGTTACTCTAATTTTACTGACTTCATTTTGTAGAACAGGAGTAAATACAGACCTAATTTAAAAATATATTTGAAGTGATATACCATGTATTTAACTGAATAGTTATTTGCAGAAAACTTATTTGAGAATATGGTTATGAGTAAAGATAACTTCTGTTTGCATTCCTAGCAAAGAAGGCACTTTGTAGGTATGGATTATGATTCCTTGTGGAGAATGTTCTAGCTTTCTACCCAAGTTTTTTTCTTTTCTAGACTTTTATTAGCTACTGTTGTAGGTTGAATTATTTCTGTTTTACATAACATTTTGGTTTAAGTGCAAGCATTTGACTGTAAAAAATGCTTGAGAATTGCTTATTTGAAAGTGACAAAGCAGGAGGATTTTATTTTTATTTTTTTTTAAATGTGGATTTGGCATTGGATGTATTTTACTACCTTATTTTCTGAAATCTCTCTTCTTTTACATGACCATTTGGCACCTTCCCACTGTCTCTACCCACCCCAGCTTTGACTAACAATTTTTCCATCCTGTTGCATAGCAGCAGGGACAAAGCAAAGATCTTAGGCTCTAGGAAACCTTCTCGCCTTCTATTATAGATTTCTATTTGCAGTATTTCTGTACTTAGCCAATGTAAACTTTTCTTGATACTGGCTTGCAGATTTCTCCTCTTTCATTTTGGAGCTGTGAGTATGGAAGGTGAACGTGGTCTTTTCCTGCTGCTGACAGGCATTGAACCAATCAGTTCAATGATTAAGAGCAGAGACCTGCATCAGAGGATCATCAGATGTATTGGTGTCTTATGTTCAGTTGATAGAGTTATTCCATACATTGTCTTAGTGTTACCCATTTCCTGGACAGATTGGTAACTAATAAACTAGAGAAAAATCAAATAAAACCACCCTTTTCCTTCTGTGAGAATCACAGCTTCTTCCGTGCAACTGTTAATGTATTGAAAGGCCTTTGCTCATGTAGTTAACCTGAAAAAGTTATCAGAAACAAAAGGAATATGAAGAGACAAAAGCAACTGTCTCCCCTAACTACAATCAGTAATGATTGCTATTTATTAATACAAAATACAATTCCAAGCAAAAAAAATCTCCTAGGAACCTTGAGCAGTTGCTGACTGTCTCTATGATACGAGTTTTCCTTTTCATTTTGTATTCCTTTGTAAAATTTATGTTATGCCTGATGAGTTCAGAGCAAAATTCTGTTTGTGACCAAGGTTTCTGGTAATGGCAACAATATTAAATGGTGTACTCAAAATGCATGTTACGTTACTGAAAGGTAAAAAGCAGAACAAATTGTCTCTGTTAAAAGAACTGTCTTATTCATAGAGCTGGTTGTTTTAATTGTTTTACTGGAATGATTTCAAACCACAAGACTGTCTTGAACAGGTAATAAAAATACTCATTTTCTGAGGACTTGGATTTGTGGTCCCCTATGGGATTAGATTTTTATCACCTTGGATGGCTTTGTATTTTTCCTGAAGACTTTTGTATTTGTTTGGGAAGCGGGAGTGCCTGTGTGTGGTCTTATTTACTCAGTCTGGATAGCTTTTTGTTATTTTTCTTCCCAAAATTAAAAACCAGATGACTATAGCAGAAACTAAGTGTAGATAATATTTTATATACTCTTATTAGCCTTCCCTACACCCATACTAAAATTGTGTGAAAATGTCAGTGTATTCTGTTCCCTTACATCCCCCTCCTGCTTTCCTGATCTATTCATCACTTTCTTCTATTTTATACTTGTTAGGCATCCTGAATATGTTCTTTCCACTTCAGTCTGATAATCTTATATTGGTTTCTCACTGTATTGCTATAATGCAAGTTAATGTTTTTCTTTGTAAAATATTTGGGAAATATAACCAGACTAGTGAAGGCTCTTTGTTTTTAGAAAAGCAGACTTACACAGGGACAAAATACATTCTTTGGAAATTTTACATGAAAAAGAACTTTTTTTATTACTCAGTTGAATGTATAGTGAAGTGGTTATGCTGCTTTTAATTTTAAATATCAGCATGTGGCAGAAGTTTGCCAGAAATCTGCGTGGATCAAATACGATAGGATCTATTGGTATCAAACAAAACCGCTTATGAATGTTCAGCATGAGCAGGCTCTCAAGATTTCCATTATGTTTTTCTGAGGAAATTGGTCTCAAGCTTGTCTTTATTTCCAGCTAGGGCTCTTAGAAATTTTTAGCTTGAAGAATAGGTATTTGGAAGAATGGTGATTGTGATTCAGAACTTGTTTTAAATTGAAACAGCCCCAGCTGTATTCCTGTCCTGTGGAAAGAAGAGGTGTCTTCAATAGCTTTAAAAGTTACTCAGGATATTTACATTTCTGACACCTGATGTTCTTTAATGCTTAATATCAGACAAGCAAGAGACATTGAACCTTTATTTTATGGGTAACTTGCCAATTCACCAGAATTCATACAAGGAAATTGAAGTCATTAAAAAGAGTGTATTTTAGCATAAATTTCTTGTAATTCAGAAGAACTCTGTAGTCATTTCCTTCCCTTTGTGTAGACACTATCAGGAATAGCATAATTAGTGTTCAAGTAGTGTAATAGATTGCATCCAGAGTCTTGTCTTTTTCTTTGTGGCATATAAATCTTTCTCTTATACTCACGCACACAGTCATGCACTTGCAGGCATCTCTGCTGCGTGTAATAGCCTTGTAGGTTATCATAAACTGAAAGTCAGAAAAGAAGCATTTAAGAATCTTAATTCCTGGATGTAGGCATTAACTTCTTTAATGTAGGCATTCTGTTTTTTAACAGAAGTTTCTTAAGTATTGACTGAACAGACAATGAAACACCCTGAATATTATGATTTTGTTCTACAAATTCTGTGGGGTAGAATCTGCCTCTCAGTAGCAAAGATGTAAACTCATCTAGATGATTTATTGTCAACAAGCTTTTCAAGTAATAAAACAGGAGATGAAGTTTTCATGAATGTTGCACTAATTATTGTTAAATGTTATGTTACCTTGATTCTTGTTTTGCTTGCATTAACTCAGGGGTGGAGTGTTCCTACCCAGATGTGACTTCTGTTATTTTAATTTAAGAAGGCCAGTTATTCTGAAGCATATGCTTAAATGATCTTCTACAAAGAAACCAGTTTTGTAATTTATTCTGCAAGTGGAGAAGCCACTCAAGCTGTGATGTCCAAGTGTTTGAAGACAGGCATCTAAAAAATGCTTTTAAAGTTGCCAGTTCTGACAAAATTTTCTCTGATAAAAAAAGAAACCCAAACCCCCCAAAACCCAAAGAGATACTTCATCACATTCTTTCTCTGCACAGGTTGTTACGGATTTAGGGGTCTAGAGTGGCTCCATATGAAACTTGAGAATTTTGATTAATTCTATTTCAGGTGTTTAAAACTGAGACACTATGTTTCTTGAGAAATTCTATTTAATTTACACGTGGCTAGACACTTTTAAAAGACCCTCTACAGATTTTGGAAAGCTTTAACTAATATATGAGAACAAAGAAACTCTATGAAGTATTCAATAGCTAGATAACTTTAGCAGAAATAAATGGTAGCCTAAGGAGAGAGATTGTTAGTGAGGGTTTTGTTTTGGATTTTTTTTTTTTAATAGTGCAGTTTATGCTTCCTTGCTTAAAATGTCTGCCACTGTTCTCCTCTACAGAACATCTCTCAAGTAAACCCCATGTTTTGTTAACTGTGGAGCAGTCATTTGGAGCCTGTTTCTGTAAATGCTTTGATTTGATTCTCCCAAGGTCATGTCTGGTAAACATGCCAGTGCTTTTGTAAAAATACTAC
The DNA here is from genome assembly GCF_033815535.1 of Pezoporus flaviventris. Lineage (NCBI taxonomy): Eukaryota > Metazoa > Chordata > Aves > Psittaciformes > Psittacidae > Pezoporus > Pezoporus flaviventris. Next base: position 869,981 of record NW_026892760.1, read on the forward strand.
CCAAATGCTTTTCAAGGCGTATCTGAACATACACTGCTTTTTGGTGGCTACGTGGATAATTCTGGCTTTGGCTCTTGCTCGGCCATCAGTAAAAGGGATTTGTACTGCAGACTAAGTGGGTGAATTAGTCCATGTGTGAGAGAGCTGTATAGGAAAATCCCAGTAACTGTAACCAAATCAAATCCCAGTAACTGTAAACAAAGTAGAGAAAGTTCCTTTTGGAATAATGACAGATTGTTGCAGGACTGGACCCAGTTCCCTGCATGATACTTTTTGGTAAGTTTTGATAAGGTTGTTTTCAAAAGGCCTCAAACTCCTGCCTATGTTTGAGATAGAGATGCACATTTGCAGCATCAGGCCATGTGGTCTATTCTGTAAGTGTGTGTAGAGTTAGTGTTTATTTCACTCAACAGTGGCTTTGGGAAAATTAAAAATCAGTGGGACTTATTTTTTGTCCTGGAGCAGGTGGTGGAGTGTGACCAAAGTCAAATACTGAAGTTAAGGAAGGTATCTCTGCAAGCAAGGTAGTAGGGAATTGTCTAGACTGCAAATACCCTACTTCTGTAAGATTAGATAAAACCTTCACAGTGACCATTGTGAGATATTGAAACAGGTTTCTGGGGGGGGGGGGGGGGAGGGGTTGTTGAAACTCCATCCTTGAGGATACTCAAAACTTGTCTGGACTGGACTGAGCAACCTAAACTGACTTCAAGCATGGCCCTGCTTTGAGTGGGAAGTGGGACCAGATGACCTTCAGGGAACCTGTCAGGCTAAATTATTCCATGATTTTATGGTGCTATGCATTCTTACTAGATATTCCTTATGTCTCAGTGTGAGTGAGGCATAAGAAATTACCTGAATATGTTCATACCCTTTTGGACTCTGAACCTGTGTCTGGATTTCCAGCACTGTAGTATTACAGTATTTTTTCGTCGATTTCTGATAATGGCGACAGTGATTGAAAATGAGAGTTAAGAAGGAAAGATGCTAAATACTTTGCAGCCCAAATGTGGACAGACTGGCTAGTCTAAGAATTTCTTTTTGGTCTTCATTGCTGTTGAAAAAGAGACTAAAATTGGCTTAGAGAGTGTAGATGCAGTTAGCAAATAAAGCACAGAGAGGTCGTGAAGGTTGAATAATCTGTAAAATGCTGAATAAATGATGGTAGCTTAACTAAACCAAACGAAAATATTGGATGAGGAAATTAAAAAAAAAAAAAATCTCAAATCTGACTTTTCCATGGGAAAAGATTTTTCTGGGAAAATTTAATCTGAACTTCTCTGTGCTGGAGTGGTGTATGTAAAAATTTATTTTACTGTGATGCTGATCATATTGTTATGTCTTCTTATTTCTAATATGTGAGGTGTTTGAGATGATATCACTACATGAGAGTAAATTATTTTAATGTTTGCATCCCATAAAATATTTTTACTGGAGTTCAGCAATTGCAAGCTCTCTATATAGATAATTCTATAGAGTAGGAATTAAAAGTTAGTTATTTTTGAATATATAGAAGTGGTTTGGAAATTCTTGATGATGTGTAGTACAAACTCTCACACACAAAAAAGTATGTAAATGCTACAGGGGACCCAACATTGAAATACACATATGAATAATATATTAGTTGATATACAGAACATATAATTAAAATTGAAAGAGTAAAGCAAATTTATAAAATATTTAAGCTGAATAGTGAAGAACACTGCAGAGGATTAAATGCATTTCTTGGTTGTTTTATTTATTTTTTTTTTTTTAGCCTGACATTTATATGCTGCCAGTATGTAGCAGTTTTCCTGGGGAGTATGGGGAGTATGTTTGCCACACTTTGAGAAATTCACTCGGTCCTTACACATGCAGTGAAGCATAACTAAAGCAGTAGTTTATAGAAATGATAGTAAGATTTTTCTCAGTACAAAAGGGTAACCTTCCATCACCAAGTAGAAATGGAAATTACTGCAATAGGTGTTAGAATTTAGAATAAAAATAATTAAAAGCAATGAGACGTAGTTGAGCAAAACCTTTGTCATAAGAAAATCATGAAGTTATTTAAATCTATTTTCCTCTCAATTTGAGGGGGAGAGGGGTTGTTGGGGCGGTTTGTTTTTTTTTTTTGGGGGGGGGGTGTGTTTGTTTTCTAAACTGCTGAGATGTATTACATTTTGTCAGTCAGCTGCTAAAACTGTACATTTCTTTAAGAAGTCAGAACTCCATGTGTCCAAGAAGACCTTGGTCTTGTCTGGAATTACAGACGCATGTCTTTGAAAATTGCAGGATTTAATATCAGATACAAATTGAAGGAATGATTTTACGTAGTCTTTCTATTGTAGTGATTTAAAAATCTGCTGTAATACCTTTCTGCCCTCAGAATAAAGCCAGTGTCTTGATTTGAACAACAGGCTGCACGTAGTAGGCAATTTTCTTTAAGAAAATTCAGTGATAGGAGCTGAAGGAGTCTGATGCTTTATATTTCATGCATAAGGAGAAGGTTTTGATACTGAAGAAATCGCTATAAAATATGGAAGATACTAAGAATTAAAGTAGGCATGTTTGCAATGCGAATAGGTGTGGGATTTGACTGAGTGCCAGATCATGGATTTCTAGCCTGTCTGCCAGTAGTTTGGTGTCTTTCTGGATGCCCTTGTAGGGTGTAACAATAGATCTCGTTGCATAGATGAGTAGTAGTTAATTAATGTTCATTAAGATATTTTTAAAGCAGAAGGAAGTCAAGGCTAGCTTTTAGTACATCTACTTTTTCTTTTGACTACCTGAAGTCTTTAGTTGTATTTTAAGTGTTTTTAGTGGTTCTATGTTACTTGTTTGTGATGTCATGTTAGGTCTTTTGGCTTAATAAAAGGAGTAATGAGAAATATAGCAGGAATTTAAATTTAAAGGGGAACAAAAATACTGTTGTGATCTGTTTTTCTTCTGTTTACTGTTTTAATGGGTTTCTTTTTTCCCCTTCTTGTCTTGTCTATATCCTTGTCAAATAAAGGCCAAGAAACACCAGGTCTTTCTAACAGAGACGTATGAAAGCAACATGAGAGAGCTGAAGTTACTCCTGGACAGCTTTGCTATGTCAGGCCAGCGGACAGCAGGTTAGTTGAAGGTATAAAATGACAGATGCATCTGTCAGTGTTCCAAAGTCACTACATTGTGGGAATTCTGCAGATGCCTCTTGCATTCCCTCTTCTCAACATGCTTTGATTTGATGACATGATAAGAGCAGTTCTCACAGCAGTCAAATGGCCTTGCTAGCTGAGAAAGGGTGACGGAATGTGGACCTGCTGTTGTCAACCCAGAGCTTGATTTACAAATGCTGGGGTGTATATGATCGGTCAGAAAAGGGCTCACTTGCTGTGCTCTAAATCCAACTGAGAAAAAAGTCCTTACAGTATACCTGCAAAGGGAACAGATGTTTTGCCTGAACTGAGCCAAATTCTGAGGCAACCTTCAGCAACTTAAAGGTCATATATTCAAAAAGGTTGTGTAGGACACATGATGTAATACAATACTTTTTACTGCTGATTGTGGATTAGTACTATATTGCATTCATTGAATCTTACACAGAACAGATATTTCTCTGTTTTCATTAAAATTAATTGCAGGTCAGTGGCCATCACTCTGCTGCCTAGCTTTATATGCAAGTATTGTATCAAACTCAACAAACTGCTGCCTGCTTAAACATTTGAAATAGTGGCTAACATAAACAAGTTGAACTTCACAGCTACTAATTTTTTTTCAAACATGAAAATAGTACACTTCTGGTCTTCATTTAAAACTCTCTGTAAAAGTTTTCTCTGTGGGTACCTTGTATAAAATCACATCCTAGATACAAAATGCTTCTAGCTTAAAGTGGAAGGCAAAATGTTGCTTAAAGAGCAAATTTTTTTTTATTTAAAATGTGATTATATGTTTCTGTACTTTCTTAGCAACAATAGGCATAAATGGGTCGTATAACACTTTTAAATGATGATGCATTTTTTTTGTATCTTCACAGATTTTTTTTTTTTAGGGCCTGGTACAGTCAAAATTGAATAAAGGAACTTCTTGAGGTTTCTGTTGTGCTTAAAAGCCAGCCTTCAATCTGTGATGCATTGATTTTCTCACATGGGTTATATAATCCTTTTATTTGGGAACTGCTATCAGTTTTATTCTGTAATTACAAAATTAATTCCTGTGGGAAACACCTATAGGTTTAGTATAGATAAATCAGACAGAAAAGCTCTTCAAATGGTACGTTTTCCTCAGTTTTGCAAAGTTTCACATGTCCAGAGGGGCTTCAGCAATTCTGTGGGGAGTTGAATGCTGCTGCCAAAGTGAAGCTTCCAAAACAGTAATTGTCTTTTGGGTAGGTTTTCTGTTCTCCCTCGTGGTAAACCTTGCAGAGGAACAGCTTTGACCTGTTTCTATGATATTAGGGATTCAGTAACAGTAACTTCAGTATTAATTTGCCTTTTTTAAGGTAAACTTTGAAAGGTTTTTTTTTTTTTAAAGAGATCTGTTTTCATCTTCAACATCTCTGCAGAGGCTCAGTTGAGGCAGAAAGTCAAATTTTACTCTGCTGTGCATTAAGTCTACACCTAATATTAAAATGTGTATAGATTAAGACATGGAGTAAGTTCTACATATTTAATACACTTCTAAGTGTGAAACCAATTTTAATGCTGCTGCCTTGCTGTGTTGTACTTACAGATTTATTATGTAACAGCATTTCTTGCAGTTTTCAAGAAAACGTTTAATGTATTTGAAATGGGAATGCCTAGGTGCAAATAAAAGTAAAAATCTTAAATAAGTCTTTGTAGTCTAATTGGCTAGCAGGGGTTACAAGAGCCACAGGTGGCTGGGCAGTCTTTCTTGGTGGTGTTTTTAAATTTCAGCTCAAGTGGCTGAGAGATCTGCTTAGAAATCTGTCATTATGAACATCCAGCCCCTTAACTTTTATGATAATTGGGCTGTGATTATTTGGCTCTGTGGGAAAAAGAAGAGAAGATTATATGTTTTTAAGATTAAGAAGTGAAGTATTTAAAAAGTTTATTTTATTTTTTTATACAGTCAAAAATAACAAGCATATCTCCTTTTAAAGTGACCTTTATAAGTTTTCCATAGCACTGTTTTTCTTGCTGGGCAATTTGCATTATTTCAGTTTGTCCCTATTCAGTCTACCATATTTTGCAGTTATTCAGCAACAGGGTTTATGCTCAGGGAAGCCTGTCTTCAGGAACAGAAAAAAAAGAGGAAAAGATTCTGGTTGTAGCAATCTGGAAAGAAGAAGTGAACTGAGTATGAAGTGCTGGAAGTGTTAACTGCTTTGAGCTAGTGTCACCATCTAACAGAGGCCACCAGTATTGTTTTGGTCAAAGATCTAAACCACAGCACCATATAAGCTGCTATGAAGAAGATTATCCTATACAGGCCCAGTACCATTATTAGAAAGTCTGAAGCAGCAGGTTGAAGAGCTTACTCAGTTGTATACTTCCTGTCATATTCCCACTGAACCTGGCATTTTCCCACAATTCTTCCCGCAAACTCTTAGATGGTAGTGGGCAAAAGGTATTGTTTCTTTTTTTCTCATTGCTGTCATAGAACCTCTGCAGCAAGAGAGCGCCATTTGGATTATGTTGCATGTCTGCTGCATAGGTACCTGAACACAGACAAGATTTGGCCAGTAGTAAAGCCATAGTCTTGTTTTCAGCTAGTGTAGGAAGGTGGAATCTGGTATTTCTCTTGGCAGACTGGGTTGCCTGGAAAATGGGGTTGCAGCAAAGGTGAAGAATGCCAACATAGAAGGTTTAGTGGTAAACATGGTTTTGGCAAACATGATGTAAATTAAGATAGTTCCGAGGTATTTTTCGGTGACAGCATTGCAGGTTGGGACTGTGGAGTTATAGATACATTGTTTAGACAGCTTGATGAAAATGGAAGAAAACCCCTAGATTGACTCATTTTAAACTGAATGAGAATTCACTCTCTACCTTCACTAGAGGTATAACTATGGAAGAATAATGCTTTCTTTTTTCTGTGCAACAAAGTGACCACAGAATGTTCCTGCAATGCATAGTAGTGAAAAGTTGCTCTTGTAGTGGAGAAGATGGAACTGGAGACCTGCACATCTTTAACTGTATCTGTGGTTAAGTGATAAAAATGATAGTAAGATGTTACTAGTCACTTTCTTAAATGTGAAATCTAAACTTCTCACAAAAGGTCAGATTTTATGAATTCGTCTTTGGTTGCTTTTAAGTGTAACATTGCTATTTGGGGCATCTCTAGGAATCGAGATTTAGTTAAGGACACTGGAGTCTCATTAAGAAGATTTTGCCTTTCCCTGACTCTGTAGATCTTTAGAAACTGTTTTAACCGGAGTGTCTGACAGGACAGAGTGGAAGTCTGCCAGTGGGATGTGCATTCGTTTTAAATTCACTTGTGTACTGTATCGCAGATATTTTTCATTTACTGAAAAAAATCTTGCAAATCTTCATTGGTTTGACTAGGTGTGACTTTGTCAGTGAGAGTTGGCTGGCAAATCAAAATGAAAAGTTAGTGTCCAATTTGAATAGAAATCTATACCTTGTGTTATTATCAAAGGGTCGGAAGACAAGAGGCTAACTAATTGAAAAAAAAATCAGCTGTTGACAATGTTTTCTGACTTGCTCATAAGCTCTCCACTGACTGCCAGTGGTGCATTATGTATAGCCTGGAGGACAAATTCATCATTTTTGTGTAATGCTTTGAGTAGACTGTCGTGCTTATTAGATAAAACTAACCTTAGGATTTAAAAAAAACAACCAACCAACCAACCAAAACACCCCCCCACCAAAAAAAGCCTGCCAGAGGTTAGTGCATCTCCTCTAGCTGTCAAAATTTTATGTAGGCCAAAGAAAAGGCTTAGAATTTACTATCTGATTTGAGCCACCCTAGGTAAACTGCTTTGTGTCACTGACCATTCAGAGGTGATCAACACTTGTGTGATCGTTCAGTTCTGCTAGGAGTCATGACTGTTTATAGAGTTCAAATGCCACAGATTTTATTCACTTCTTTTGCAAAATGAGGATGTCATTAATGTTGATAAAGTTAGTTTTGCTTATAGAACAGAAACATGTTAAGACTCATGGAAAAGTTGGTACTGGAATTTGTTACAAAGTAAGTTTGTAAATGCTACTTAGTAATATAAATAATGTTAAGAAGAAGAATCTGTCAATAACCTGGTGTTTTGCTGTAACACAAGAAAAAGTGAATAGTTTGTTCTTGGAAATTTAATATCAGCTGACATCTTATGACCTCTTGATCAATACAATGTTGTTTTGCTTTCTTAGCACATTGTACTATGGGCGTTGGAATGCTCAGGCTTGTTCATATGTCCCTAATTAAGGGAGCCAGATCAGAAGTCTCTGTCTAGAGGTTTAATAAATAAGTGTAGTGTGTGTATAATGGATATATCAGCTTTAAGATTTATAATTGAAACGTTATGTAAGACTCTGCAGACAGATAATAAATTTTTTTTATTATTTCCTTTGGAATGAAATTCAAGATCATTTAAAAGGTTTTTAAGACCTCTCCAAGCATAACATAGTCATGTGATCTTTGGCTCAGTAAAGCTTTGAGTAAATGAAGTACTACCTTATAATGTGCATGCTTAGTCACAACAGCAAAATAATGTCAGGAAAAGTGTAATATGTTTGAACTTTCGGGCAACATGTTTTTCAAAGTGTGTTATTATGTGGTTTTAAAGTTGGCTGGTCCAACTGCATGACACAGACTTGACCACAGTAGAATTACATGTGAGACCACATACCAAATATATATTAAGTAGAAATGTAATCCAGAATTTACAGTTCTGTGTCTGTATTAAAGCTTTTATACGAATGTCTGTCTGCTGTGTTGGCTGTAAAAGTACAGCTGTTTGGCTGCATCTCTTGTGGCGAACAAAGCTGCTGTTCAGTATTTTGTACTGTCATTGATGCACTGACTAATTTTAATACCTCTCATCCAGGGTGAGTAGTTTTTTCTGTGTGGCTTTAAGGCTTAATTTTCATTCTGTATTTTCCTTCAGGCACTTGTAAGGACAAAGATAAACCTTCGAGCCTCTCTGTCCTTGAGACTTTGAGGTGTACCTTGACAGCTTACCAGAACAAGCTGGAAGATATGTCTAATGAGGTAACACTTGCACTGTTTGGCTCTATATGTATTGCCTTCGGCCTGCAGCAGTACATACGCTTTGCTTGTAAAAAAAAGTCAGAAGAGTGGGAATGTTGAGTTGACAGATTCACATATACCCAAAGAAATAATCTGTCACTACTGTTTCGCTAATCTAGCCCTACAGTGAAATTTCACTTAAATCTGGGGGACAGGGAAGAGTTTTTTTTTTTTTTTCTTTTTAGTTTAATTTGGTTTTGTTTTCATATTAAGCCTGTTGGGGTTATTATTTTCAATAATTTTTCAGGAAAATGAGCCGTTCATATCTAGGATTTCAGTTAAAAGATGATGACGTAAGAGTTGGGCAGCGTGTACTGCAGTATTCCTAAATATACAACACCTGAGCCTCAGCAGTTATTGATACTAGTTATGTAAATGTGCCTTCCCTTGTACATTTAGAAAGTGGCATAATTTTCAGAGATGTGTGTTTATAATGAAATCTCTTTTGGTGCTGTTTTGAGGTCTTTTCAAGTAAAATAGGACAGTGACAATACTTGTAAATTATCTAGGACAGTAATGGAACTATTTCAGTTTTGGAAGTTTTACCCTTAAAAAAAATCAAATGTTTTCCATGCAGTCCTACTAGTCTTATTTCACTGTCTGAGAAGTCACAATCTTACATTTATTGTCTCATTTGTATTTCTAATATGATTAGATGAATTCTCTTGGTGTAAATGTTTTATGAATTTGTGGCTTTAAAGGCTGTAGAGAGAAGTTAACTGCACTGTTAAAGCTTTCTGTGCAAACTTGTAATTCACTTATCTGTGGATAAAATTGGCAAATACAGAAGGGCAAGGTCTGATAGATAAGACTGTAAGAAAGCTAGTAGTGTTTTTTGATTTCTAGGTTTTGTCTTCTGTTTTGACAAATACATAGTCCAGCTAGTCACTCACAATGTTTAAATAAGAAAAAAAAAAACAAAAAACAGGCAAAAAAGTGTGTCAGCTTTGTCTTTTTTTATTGGGAGAGGAATGGTCTCCCGCAAGACCTTTGAGATTGTTGTGGACACAAAAATAAGTGACCATGGAAGCAGTTATACTTTTGCAAACAGCAAGCACTGCTAGGTATCTCCCAGTGAGATAAGAGAACTGATGTGCATAGTCATTATGAAACTCTTCTGAGACCCAAGTCTGGAAGCTGAAGAGTAACTAGGAACATATTACCCACAGTGAATTGTTATTTGGGGGGGGGAATGTCACGTGATAGGCAGCGCAGTTGAAAAGTCAACTCAGCAGGCTTTGGCTTAGTGATGTGCTTTGTTGTGAAACTGTGCCAGAGACAGCAGTGGGGAGACCAAGGGGGTGGCTGCTAAGAAAGCAAAGAGAGTATTCTGACAGAAAGAAGAATGAACTGTCAAGGAAAATAAATCGCAAGCAGAGCAGGACCAACAGATTACGTGCCACAAGACTTCCCAGTAGGACTGCGTGTGACTGACCCTGAAGTTGTCATATAGAGCCAGAGATCACTGAGCACCTTCATAAAGGGCAGTGCTCTGTCCTTCTTGATTATCCCCACCTCCATAGATAACTCCACTTTTGGCTTTTTATATATTAGATATGTTTAGTAATAAAACTTTTTAATAATGCAATAATGCACAAAGGGACTATGAAGGGCACTGTGCAATAAAAACAGGATGTTTTAATACACAGCAGTAAGGGCTTAGTTTTGAGTAATTATTGGTTCTTTTTAAAGAGAGATTTTAAACAAGACGCTGCATATTGATGGACTTCTTAATATATGTATGCACCTGTATGTACATGTAAAATATGCTGGTAAACTTGCCATGTGTCACCTCTCTTACTGTGTAGAGCATTAGATTAAACAATCTAATTCATTTGTGTGACTGAAAGGTGTATAAGTGTTTTGCTTTTGACAGATAACAGGCTTTCAACTCTCTCTATAGTGCAGATGCTAAAATATTTTTGAGGAGACATAAAACACTAGTAAACCAACAGAAAGACTGCAAATACTCCAGTAGCATTCTGTAGTTTACTGTAATTATTTCTAAGGGTTCTGCCAAGTCTCCTGATTTGAGATAAAATCAAAACCTAATTTCCAAAGTAATTTGTAAATTTTGTAAATTTTTTTTTTTTTTACTTCTGAGTTGCTCCTTAATGTTTAAGTACCAGCAGTAACCTGAACTATAATACATACCTATTCGATGCTTTCTTTCAGACATTTGTATTGCTAACTTCATCATCGGGTAAAGACACAGGTTATAATGATATGTCGTTATCTTTTTTGAAAGTGGAAGGTGAAGCTAGTGCACATACTGATCATGAGCTACCTCTAAGGTGGTTGCTTGTAACATCACAAGTAGCTCAGTAGTCACAGTGAGTCTCAGGAACATGGCTGCTTTTTATGAGTATATGAGTACTGCCCAGCACTCCATAAAAAGTAGAGACCAGGCTTGCAGCTGGACAGTTTCTGCCACTTACTTTGAGAGCTCGTTTTCTCAAACCATGGGCCAGATTATAATCTGAATTTGTTACATTTTCACATGTTTCAAAGTTTGTTTTTTTGTCAGATATTTTGCAAGTTAATGGGAAATTTAATATTGGACTCAGTTGTGGATTCTGCCACTGCTGTTTATCTTAAATCATTATAAAAATCTTAATGCTTTTGTAATAGCGCATTATTGTGTAGAGTATGAATATTGCCAAAGGAATTAGAAACTTTTTTTAAAAATTTATTTATATATAAAATTCTTATATTCAAATGATTATGTAGCATTTTTGTAAAAGCCTGTTTGACCTCCATATTTTTCACAGCTTAGGAAAATGGAGGCTTTGTGTGAAAAGAAGACAAAAGAACTGGAGATATTTGAAGAGAAAATGTGTGCTTTAAGTGAAGACCTCAAGGTATGGTTTCAGGAACTTAACATAAAATATGAAAGTTCTGCAAAAAAATGTATTTTTCTGTAATTATGGTACCTTTTTATCTTATCAGACTAAGTCTCTCTGTTGTATTCTGTTGAGCAGACGAGTTTACCTTGCAAGCTTGTGTGAAGACATGCTGCTTTATTCTGGTTACCACTTTAGACTACCTAACTGATCTTTTCTGATAATAACTGATTGCAGTTCTGAAATAATTCAAAATAGATTTATCAACTTGCAAACTATTGTTTTATATTGAAATCAGCATTGGTAATTTTTTCCTGTTAATTGTTTTTCTCTAGAAAAGGGGGCGAGAATTTAATTACCTCTGTTTGTATGAAAGCACGTTTTATTAAAGATGTCCTTTCCTTTGTTAATTTTTATTGTGTTTATCTGACAAGTTAATGCATGTATGAAGCATCAGGTCAGCCTTAACAGTGTGTAGCCCAAAATTTCCTCAAGTATAAAATCTACCTGAGTACTGATAAAAATACTTGAGAACTTTTTTCTTTAGTTTCTGAACAAGAATTTTTTTTGATCTCTGTTTTTGGCTGACACACCCGTTTAGTAATGTCCTGTCTGGTTACATCAATGGCCAAGGGAATGAGGAAGTCCTGAGGTCATGGTTAAACTTAATCTCCCAACTGGCAGTATATTATATTACTGCCAAAATAGAACATCTCTGTTCCCAGTGTTACTCAGATTCTTTTGCTGGGAATATGCTGCTTTATCACTTTAGTCACAGATGCTTCTGCAGCAGTCATTGAATCTTCATACTAATTGTTACTTGCATGTGATCTCCTGCTATCTGATTGAAACTCTCTTTACCAGTTTATGTTTGGAGAACTTAAGTCTTCTGCTTCTGTTGCAGCACCTTTTTAAGGCACCTAAAAATTTTCCAATCCATTGTAACAGATACCTGTATTCTTCATGCAAAAACTGAATTTGCTACACACAGGTGGTGGTGGTTTTATGCAGTTCACTAGTTTCTTTTTAAATTTTTGCTAATAAATCTGTATATATGAATGCAAACTAGATACACTCTTGACAGCATTTGTGTTACAAAATTGGCATTGCTTTAATCTTTTAGTGTTTTCATTACGAAGAATGAAAGTTGTCACTGTCTGATGAATTTGGAATTATCTTTCCTATTATATTTCCCATATAAGCAGCTATGCTTTTATGAAAAACAAACAGTGCTTTCAGTTTGACCTTTAGCAAAGTTAAGCAGTGCTGGAAGTGCAGTGATTGTAGGAGTGGAAAGCATGTGTATCTGTCCACTCCATCTCAGCAATCTTCTGGCTGAAATGGGGTAGTGTATTCAGTTCTTTGTTTACCTTGCAAGACTTGGTACTAGTAATGTAATGACTGTATTTATGGTAATTTCTGATTATTAGTTTCTTCCAAAGGTCCAGTCTCCAAAGAGAGTCGCATTTTTTTTACTGTGCAGACAAAGAATGCAGTGGGTAACAGCAGATGTCTGTGTTGTCTACCTACTCAGCTGTAGTGAATCGGAGATTTACTTAGGAACATAGTGTATCTTTTCACTAGCTCTGAGAGCTTTCTACTCTCTGTGGAGAATAACTTGCATCCATGCATTCTGTATCTCAGTTGCGGCGGTAAAGGGGATTCAGAAGGTCACTGCACCATGGTGCTTTTAACTCTGAAATGGATTTCTGATGCTGTCTAGTAACAAACTGTGGAGAAAGACTATTATTAGTTTTGAAATTCTGTTTTTGAAAGATACTTAGCTTAGCCTGCAGTCTTCTGAACACATGTGGCTATACGACTGTTTACTTCCTCAGATGCTGAGCACTGGATATCAGGAAACATTTTATAGAGTAAAATTCTCTTCTGTTCCATGATTTTGTTCTACAGGAAGCTCAGGATAACCTAGATGATGCCAATAAAGAGTTAAATCATCTGCACACTAAATGTACAGACAGAGAGACTTTAATAGGAGCTTTAAAAATTGAACTGCTGAATGTACAGCAATGCTGGGAGAAGGAGAAAGTACGTGTCACAGAATCTGAAAATGAAATCCAGAAGCTTACCAGGGCTTACCAGAAGGATATGGAGGTATTACCAAAGACAAGATGACTGTCAAAGAGCGTCTTTATTTAATCTTAACTTTATACATTTACATACATCAAATGGTTATTCTTAGTCTTAACAGATTTATCCCTGAAATATGATTTTAAGATACGTATTTTGAAATATGTATTTAATATCTACAGGATCTCAGGACATACTCGTTCTCCTTCCTTCTGTAGCAGAATTAATAACTTAACCCTTCCAGTGTTTGATTTTTTGATCAACTAAGTTTATTTAAAGAGCTATGCCTGATGAACAATTATTTCTTTCTTTCAAATTGAAAGTTAACAAAAATGTTTTACAATTGAAACATACAATAGTCATCATCATGTGTTACTAATTCACATGGCAATTGATAGATAGCAAATGTGGAGTTGAGGTAGTTTCGCCTGCATGACACAAACCCTAGAAATTCTTATTTGTTACCTGTTAGCTTGTTGTGGTATGCTGTATGTGGGAATTGCTGCACAAAGTCTTGTTTCAGAACTGTTATCTCTCTCCTTATATTTGTTTACAGATGTTAGTTTTATTGCTTTTTCTCCCCCAGTAAAGCAAAAAAGTACTAGCAATAGCAATGATATACTTTATCATGGTTGTGCATATTGAGCTCATTACTTCCCCAGATTTGGACATGGATGCCAACTGAGTAAAAAGAAAACATTCTTTCCACCTCTTTTACAGTCTGGTATTTAATTTGTGTCCACATGAAGCAGCTGGAATTGTTATACACATGAGATAATGATTAAAGTGAATGAAACTACAGGCTTGGCTATATTGTAAAGTCAGCATGTCTACAACACTGTGGTTGCATTCAACATGTGTGAATTGATTTTGGGTCTTGGGATCTCCTTTTCACGCCAAATGGATAATTACCATCCTTGATTTGTCACAGCTCAAGCAAAAATGTAATGGTGGTGACACACTGAATTTTCAGTAGGGAATGAGATCTGCTAGAAGTGAAGTTTAAACTAAACTGCAATTTTTTATTGCCTAAAAATACCATTGAGTAATTTTGAGAAAATGCACTGAAGTATAATGGAAAGGGCTCAGAAAAAGCATAGTTCCCCATCTCGGTAACACAACTTCTTAATGTAAAGCCTCATCCAGGGCCCCTGAAAAACAATGGGAACCTTTGCAATAGTTTACTGACTTGGAATAAAGGCTCTGTTTCTTGTGGCTTTTGAGGTACAGCTTTCTATTGTTGTCTTAATCGAAATTGCTAAGTTGCATATATGTACTAAAAGGATGAAGGCTGAAATTTCTGTTGCATGCTGTTGTTCCTGAAGTGTATTGGTAACTTGCATCAATTTATTATGTTTGCACTAAAATATTTGTATCTATTATACTTACATGAAAATTAGTGTAAATGAATGAGGCATGGCTTGAGGAATTTAACTGGTGAAGCTACAAGTCTATTACACATAATCAGCACAAAAATAATTTTTTAAGGACTTTAGAGTGGTAATTGTATAAGCAGTGTGCTATGCTGCTAAACTAATCAGACAACTTTCTATGTATTGGGCAGATATAGGAGGTGCGTACAATTTGATTGTACCTGAACATGTTAACATGAATGATCAGATTGCATCTACTAATAGCACGAAAATTTTTATTTGTATCAGATACTAGTTCTGACCACTGCAAGATTGGGCTGGCTTTATTTGTGTAATCAGACAAATTTTGAATAACCGTTTCCTTACTCTGGCTTTAATACGTATGGCTGCAAATATTAACAAGGGATTGAGGAATTTTGACAAGATTTGAGAATTGGCATTGTGGGGTTTTCAGCTGTGTGCAGCTCACATTATTACACATATGATGCATCTCTTTGGATTATAACACTGTTCAGATACAACAGTTAATTTTTCTTTTTGTTTCAGGAGAAGCTAACCTTCCTCCATAGCTTATACCAGCGTTTGGTAGCAGGCTGTGTGCTTATAAAACAACCAGAAGGCATCATAGATAGATTCTCTTGGTCTGAGCTTTGTGCAGTCTTGCAGGAGAATGTTGATGCCCTGATCTTAGACCTCACCGGGGCTAATGAGAAGGTAAGTGTCCTTAGGCACCAGCTACTTCTATTAAATTCAGTGACATTTGTCCACATCACAGTATCATTAAAAAGGACTGACATTCATCTTATTTCAAAAAGAATTTGGATGTTAATAATTCAGTACCATTAATTATGGCTTGTCTACAACTCGGTTTGATGCCATTGCTGTGGGCATGTAAATGTGACTGAAGTCTGTATGAAGTCTCTAAGCTCCACTTTCTGTGCAGGACATGCTAATAGTACTAGCCAATATTAGCCACAGGGACCTAATTAAAAGAAAATAAATTAATCTTACTGATGAAGCAATTCAAAGGACTTAGTCATTTACACTAATAAAGCAAGTCTTTATTTTAGCATAAAACAGAAACAAAATGCACTTCAGGATCTTCATCTTTAAATTTCATGTTTATGATTCAGAGGTACTATCTGAAAAAATGCTAGTGTGTTTATTTGGTTTAATTGTAACTTTTGGATTATGAAATTTGTGTTCAGAAATACAATAAAAAACATTTATTTTCATAAAGTTTGTTAATATTTAAGGGAGATGATGTACTTTTCTGAATGATTTTAATGTGAATAAGCTTACGTGGCTTTTCTCCCCGGAAATCCCTGTGTTTTCAGGAATGAAAAGACTTCTTTTTAAATAACTTAAACTGGCTCCAAGGGGTAACGTATGCCACTCTTCAGGATTTCAGTTCGTGTTCTGCCTGCACTGATCAGGCTGGTCATACAGTCTAATACAGTGGCTCCAGATCTTGTCTGCTCTGACATTTTGTTCTTCAGGCACAGGAGGGGAAAGCTCTTTCAGGAGTTTCTCATCCGCTGGAATTGTGGCCTCTGTTATGGCTGGATTAAGGGACAAGGCTGGTTACAGTGAACTGTGTTTTCACTCTGCCCATTATTTAGTAAACACCGCAGAAGTCAATGGAATTTACCAAAGAGGGATTGTGCAGATTGGATGTATGGTTCTATTTTCCTTTTGATGTCAAGGAGGGAAAGGAATGGAAGAGAAGGGCTTGAACATTGTTGGCAGTGTTTGGGGGGGTTGTGTATTATCGTTTCTTGCTTTTTAATTTAGTATGGTTATTGACATTGATTATGAGGTCTCTGGGGCTCTTTCCATGTTCCCACCAGCTTTTCAGTGATTTGGGGCAGTTACCTGTGTGTTACCTGCTTACTGAGAACAAATTTTTTTCTCCTGAAGTTCTGTGTGATCTCTTTGGAAGATATCTTGCTGATATTCTAGTATCTAGTAACTAATAATGAAGTATAGGCATATGTATTTAGAGGTCATTGTTAGCTTAACTCATTTCTCCATTTAGTTTGCATGAGACCTGCAAAACTAGACCACAGAGTGAATCCCTTCATGCTTGTTGAAAACACATCATAAACAAATGAGCTACTTGGAAGAAAAACATTCTGTGCACTGAAATTTCCTGAAATTATTTTAGTGTTGAATAATACGTGGAATGTTTCAACTTTCCAGTAAAACAAACAAACAAACCCCCCCAAAAAGGGCTATTTTTTTATTATTACTTGCTAATTTAGCAGCACAAAATTTACTGCACTTGTTTCAGAGTAATACAGTAAGTGTCCAGTTCATGTTTCCAACAAAGAAGGCAACAGGTATATGCAAGGTGTTATAAGGATGACAAAACTGAAACCAACGAAAATTCATTATCCCTAGATATGTCTCAGTTTTCTTGAAGGAGTCAAGTAAGCAATCTGTCATTAAAGGTTTTTACTTATTTTAAATAAATGTGTTGAAGAAATTACAATTTGATTTTATGATGAAATAGCCTGTGCTTAAATTAATATGTACAATTAAAGTAAAAAAGTGTTTTGGGAGGTAAAACAATTTTTTTAAATATATGTCACACAGATATCTCATCTAGAATGTATTTGTAAGAGCAAGTCTGATACTGTGAAGGAGCTTCAGCAGAGCCAGGAAGATGCTTTTAGTGAAATGGCTGAACAAATGAAAGCACAGGAAAGCTGTTGGCAGAAACAAAAAGTGTATCTGGAGCAGCAGTACTATGGTCTCCTTGGGGAAGTTCATGCAAGGGTACAGGTATGGTGCTGTGAACCTCTGATTTTTTTATTTTTTCTTGTAAATATTTAATGGATTATTTCAGTGCTTTTTTCAGCTACTAACCAATTTAAGGTTGTTTGGGAGTTTCATTGTATCGTTAAAATAATAATAAAAAAAAAATTAAAAACCCGGCACACTCTCCCCCTATTCTGCTAGCATTAACTTCACTTCTAGCAAGAAACAAATTACTTTGTTAAAACATTCCAAAAGTGATTTGTTTAATTTGGTGTAACAGTTGCTATTGATTTCTTTTTATTTTGAGAATGTTAAAGCTGTAAGACTGAAATGCCCTGTTTAAAGAATTGTACAGGGCAGCAGTTACTTCTTCAGTGTCCTGCTTTGTAAAGACTCTGTAGAGTAATGGTGATGTGGTGTCATCTGGTGATAAATTTAGTCATATACATTCTGACCAATTAACAGTTACATTTGTAGATTTCTGCAGTATCAAAGGACTCTATTGTACAACTACTACAATGAGCAGTGGTTCAGAAGTGTAAAATTGCTGTCACTGATTGTTAGAAAAGTTGTTTGCAATCTAAAATTTTCACTGTTGTTCTACAAACACAGTTCATTGTCTTTTCAGTTACATTCCTTTACACGTGTTTCAGTTAAGTGTTATGAAATAGAGTGTCCTGGGTTCAGCAGTAGCAGTCATGTTTCTCCTTTGTGGTAGCTGGTGCAGTGCTGTGTTTTGACTTCCATTCATTTCAGAGAAATGAATAGGCCTTGTTATTTGCTACTTCATCAGGAGAATATTTGACTCAGCTCTTGGGTTTGGAACTCTGTGCATTCTGACAGATGTATTTACAAAGTGTTCTTCAGACAGAGCAATTCACGGTAATTTCTTAGGAATGAGTTAAAATCTTGTATATATTTTTTGCTTGATATTTACATCTCACATTGGAGATTTACAATACTAAAAGTATCCCTGTAAGTAGAATAAGTGGCGTCCAGACTTACATTAACTTCTCCCAACATCCTGTAGTTTCGTCTAATGAAATCATTGCCAACAAACAGAATGATAACATGAGACAGCTTAATTTGAAAAATTACTTTTCCTTGTGTCCTGGGTTCAGCAGTAGCAGTCAATTTTTCTCCTTCTTAGTAGCTGGTGCAGTGCTGTGTTTTGACTTTCAGCCTGGGAACAGAGCTGATAACACTGATGTTTACTCTGACCAAGGACTTTGTGAGTCTCATGCTCTGCCAGGGAGGAGGGGAGGCCAGGAGGAAGCAGGGACAGGACACCTGACCCAAACTGACCAAAGAGGTATTCCATACCACAGCACGTCATACCCGGAGAGGTAACTGGGAGTTACCCAGAAGGGCACTCTCTTCTTGATCGGGCTCGTTTCAGCGAGTGGTATTGTATTCTCTTCCCTTGTTATTTCTCTTATCATTATTATCATTGGTGGCAGCAGCAGTGTTTTGTGTTATACCTTAGTTACTGGACTGTTCTTATCTCAGCCCGTGGGGGGGTTGGGGCCGACGACGACAAGGAAAGAAAGAAGTGGGGAGAGAGGAAACTGTGTGGCTGACTGTGTTTTAACCATGACGGTTTCTTTTTTTTGCAGTGCTGTGCTTGCAGCTGGGGTAGCCGCACTGTCTGTTGCAGTCGAAGTTTGCGTAGCTGCTCTACTTGTTGTTAGCTGCGCTGTTCATTGCAGCCAAAGTTTGGGTAGCTTGTCGCTGAGGGTGGTGTAGCTTGCTGTGCTTGGAGCTGAAGTAGCTGCGCAACTGTTGCTTTGCCCTCAGATCCGCCGACATTCTTTTCCTTTTGAAGGTGCTGGATAGTGTTGAACAAGGCCCTGTAAGCATAGGCCAAGCCCCAGCACGTTGCCATGATTTGTCCATCTCTGGTATGGCCAGAATGACCACACACCTTATTTAAGTGTTTTACTAATTTTTCTGGATTTTGCACTTGTTTGTTGGTGAAATTCCAAAGTACTGGAGGGGCCCACTGACCTAGACCCTTGCCCATACTAGCCCACAAACCCTGCCACTGATGGGTGTCCAGCCTCAGGGAAAATCTCTCGGTCCTCCTATATCATTGTTTAACCCCAGACAAGACCCAGACCTGACTCTGCTTAACTCTTGAAATCAGACGAAATGGTCGTGGGCAAAACACACTCTGTATGCATGCCAGCATGGTGATTCCCATCACAATCAGCAAACAAGTCTCAACAGCATTAAAATGCCATTCAAAGACTTCAAAACTCTCAAACGTAAACGGTCTGGAGTGGGGTACTGGGAGGGTAAAAGGATGTCTCCTTCACAGTTTGAGCATCCGAGAAGGAGAAAAAAAGATGTGTAATTGCTAAGCACTTCTGTTATATACCTCCCAAAGTATAAAGGTGGTGACCACACTGGGAACATAAACCAGATCAGTTTCATGATCAATGATTCTATTGTATTACAAGTCATTACCATAAAGTACAATGAGACAAGAACCTTAGCCCAAGCCCCACACTTGAAAAACATTAACACAGCAAATCGCCTCTAAGTAAGGTGCAATATACTGAAACTGAGATCAAGAGCAACAACTTTGAGAGCCAATAAATCAGCATTGTGACGAGTGACTATTAATCTGAAACAATGAATGCTTATCACAAATTCGATTAGACACACTCCGGTCAGATCTGTCATTATCTCAACCGCTTGTGCCCCATGGTGGGGGCCAAAAGAAACTGTCATTGTTTAAACCCAGTCAGCCACGCAGTTTCTACTCCCCCTGCTTCTTTCTTTCCTTCCCCCGCCCCCTGCTCCCAGAGTGATTCGGAGGAAAATCGAAAAAATGTAACTCCGATGGGTTGAGATAAGAACAGTCTAGTAACTAAGGTATAGCACAAACCACTGCTGCTACCACCAATAATAATAAGAGAAATAACGAGGGAAGAGAATATGATACTACTCGCTGAAACGAGCCCAACCAAGAAGAGAGTGCCCTTCTGGGTAACTCCCAGTTACCTCCCTGGGTATGACGTGCTGTGGTATGGAATACCTCTTTGGTCAGTTTGGGTCAGGTGTCCTGTCCCTGCTTCCTCCTGGCCTCCCCTCCTCCCTGGCAGAGCATGAGACTCACAAAGTCCTTGGTCAGGGTAAACATCAGTGTTGTCAGCTCTGTTCCCAGGCTGAAAGTCAAAACACAGCACTGCACCAGCTACCAAGGAGAAAAATTGACTGCTACTGCTGAACCCAGGACACCTTGCTAAAGAAAAAGGGGACACACAGTTTAGATTTCTACCTCCTACAGATGCTGAAAAAAAAAAAAATAAAGTCCTGAGTCATCTCTTGTGGAATTCTTAGCATATTGTGGAGAATTGGTGCTGTGCAGTACTGTACCATTCTTTGGGATGGTGCTGAACCAACTGGTCTGTTCAGCTGAAATATGTAAAGAGCTATCAGAGCATGTTCTGAAATAATGGCTCTCTTTGGAGAGTGCATTAGGCGTGTCTTCTAGAAAATAGTTTCATCTGTCAACTTGCAGTACAGGTCTGCTGGGTTTCGTAAAGGGAAATGCTTTCCCTTAGAAATAGATGGGCATGTTTTGTAGTTCATATTGCAAGTTGGAGTACAGTAGTTGGAGTACAGGCTGATAGTGTTGTAATCTAGGCAGTGTGTGTCTGTGTTCAACAAAACTTTGTTGCATCTTTTTACCATCCTGTATTCCAGTTGCCTGCCTTACCATTCAGTGTCAGTCTGGAAAGAGAAGCGTCTTAATTTCTTCTGTATTTCTTCTGTATTTCTGACTTTGGGCCTGCAAATACCAGATGAAACCTTTACCTTTCTGGAAACCATAGGGTCCCTGGATGTCTTCTGTTAGGGCTATCCTAATCCTGATTGCTTGTTTTTCATAAGACCTGACTGTCTTTTACCCTATTTGTCTGCAAGATCACTGCTCTTTTGGATCATAGGTGTGTGGACAGATTAACTTTGTCGCCTTATTTCCATAGGAAACAAGGAAAAATGTGCCTCAAGTTATGGAATGTCATCTAAGGGTCTTTTAGATATTACTGTATGCCAGTGTTTATGTAAACATACAGAATGCAATATTTAAATTTAATTAACAGGCTTTATTCATTAAACTTTATAGGAAACATATAATCAGTGCAAGTGGAATATGATTTGCCATTATTCTGTATTTCATTGTAGAACTGTGGGTCTCATCACTCTAGGACATTTATTCTAGCAGTACAAGGAAACTGTAATAATTTGCTGTATTTTCCATCCAAAAATCTGAGTGTTAATTACAAGCAGTTCAATAAACCAATCCCTTGTAGGCTCTGCTCCCTTTCCAGAAGTGGAAGAGTAGTGATTTTTACTGTCATGCACCAAGCTAATGGTGCATCATAGGATGCATGCTTTTGCAAGTTTGTCTTCAACCAGTGTTCTGTGCCTTTTTCTAGATACTTTCTCCTCAGAGATCCTGGGTTGAGACTTCTTTAGTTTTTGCAGTTGACAGTACATGTACAAAGGCAGACTGAGACTGAGTCAATTCAGACTCTCAGAAGTTTGCTGATTGCTCCAACTACACAGCAGTATGAGTAATGTATGTTGGAAATTACTGTTTTTCTTTCTTGGAGCTGTGGTAGAGTGAGGGCTCTTCAGAATGGTCTCCTTATGATTAAACTGTAATATTGCAGTACCTTCAGGCTTTAGTAGCGATGACACCTGCCACTGCTTCTGTCCCCAGCCATGCTGTTCAGGGTCCCTGATTGCAAGATAGAATCTACGGATGCTAATAGGTAACTGCTTCAAAGCTGTTACTGTAGGCCAGATGGACAATGTAATCAGAAAGCAGTTTCACTGTTTTTCTCTAGGACAAAAATTCCCAGAGTGGCCTTATCATAGATCAGCAGTAAACAGGCACTCTATAGATACTGCTTTTCTTTGTCAGTGGTCTCTGTTGGCAGAGTTAATGGAGCCTAAATTGCATATGCTTTTTACTTGCCTTCTGTAACAGAAGTGCAGTCCTCTTGATTTGATGGTGTGCCATTTTGAAAATGCTACTGTGCTTGTTCCTTAGCCTCTCAAAAATATTTATTTAGACTTTGCACACTCTCACAGAAAATGTCCTCTGAATTTTTACTGTCAGTTGCTGTTTATTATGTAGACATTTATTAATCTGTCCCCATTTTTTTTTTTTTGTGGCAACCACTTAAAATAGAAGGGGTTTGTTCTGATATGCAAAAACGTGTTGCAAGACAAAAATCATGTAGCTACTTAAAAAATGTTAATTTCAACAGAAAAATAAAAAGTTTTCTAAATGGGAAAGGGAAAAAGACCTCTAGGGAGGAAAAATATCTTATTTGCACTGTTTTTTTTTTGTTGTTGTTGTTTGGCAGCCTGGCTTTTATAGCAAGGCTGGTGAAATAGCTAAAGGCTGTGGTATCTTGCAGTTGTATCAAAAGTCAGTGCAATCAGTGCCAAAGCAGGATAAGTACATGCAACTATACTGTTCCTGACCCACTGGGTGTCTTTGATAGACATGTCTGCCGATGTACTTAAAGCACAGGAAAGAAGGGGAGGACAGTGGTGTTGATATTGTTAGATATATAGATATATATTTTTAGAAAAATACTGAAATACAGGAAAACCTTTTGAACTCATAGTGTCATTCTATTTCTAGTTTCCAGTTCAAGCCAGAAAAAAAGGTAAGGATATAGTAAGAAGTAGGATGAAATGGTATTGCTAGTTGCACCTGGTTTTTGGTAAGGATTCTTGGAATCCACCAAGCTCTGCAACCCAGTGAGGTGTTCCTTAAGCTGGCTTGCCAATGTTTAGGAAGAAATGGTGTCCCTTTCAAAAAGTGTGCTTTTAAGATTTGAAGAAAACACTCGAAACAGTGTGGGGTAAGACAGAAGCAATTATTAGCTGGTAAAATCAAGGGGTATTTACTTACAAAACTTTTGCATTTCTGTAGTCAGAGATTGTCTTGTTCAGTTTTCCGTATTACCATATAACCGTAGTCATAAAAAGACTAAATTCTTTTTAAAAAATAAGCTTTAATTAGGCAGAGCACTGAATATTAGTATTGCTGCCCAACAACCCTGTAGGGATCACACTTTGTTTACTTGGATACTGGCCTTTCATCTGTGACAGCTAGAAACTATAAGTTGTTTTCTAAATTCAGCTTACCTTTTCAGTTCCTTCCAGTCATACTATCACAGGGTTTTGATTTTGTTTTTTTTTTTCTGTAGAAATCAAACACTGTAAATAATGCAGTAACACTGAAAGTATTGTACATGTTCATACTTAATTTTAGAGTAGTAAGTAACATATGACACCTGTAAATTGCATTCTGTAATTAAATCTTTTAGTTACCTACTCTATTTTCATATTACTGAAAGTATTTTAATAATACTACAAATTCTTCCTTTTCTGAAACAAAAGAGACAGTCTGAACTGACTAGGGTACTGCTCTATAGAAGCGTGGAATCTTTTATTTCCATTCTATGGAGAGCTGTGCATCTTTTTTTAACTGTTGTGCTTGCAGTGTGGAGGAGGGTGAAGAAACCAGGGTGCCCCCCTTGCTGCTTGCTTGGGAGTTGTACAAAGTAGAACACATGGGAATGTGTTTAGATGATACCATTTTACTTCTCTTTTGGACACCGCTGGCAGAAATAACCTCACCCCACTTTCAGCAAAATTGCCTATAGCTCTAAGAGAGGTAGCTAAACCTTAGCATAAACCTCTCTTTTCTTTATCATACAGCCTTGTCATTCCATTCATGTTTGGGTTTTTGTGTTCATGTATTGTAACTGGAGCATAAGTATTTAACTTGAGTTTGTGGGTTCTTTGTGAACAGTGCCTAAAATTTATCTCTGGATCTTGTTTAAATGTAGCCTCAAGTGGTTATTGCAATCACAGAGGACTGTCATGCATCAAGAAACCAATCTAAGTCTCTGAGGTCCCAGCGTAGGGTCTTGATTTCTGTACAAGAACTGCATGTTATCAAAAGCAACCAGTCTGTGCATGGTCTAACCTTAGTCCTGGCATTCCCTGGCTTGTTAGTGTCTTCATTTTGCTGGACTGGTTTACTGTTTTAAATCTTCCTCTTTCCCCATATCAGGGCATACAGAGGAAAATAAAAATTGTTCTGCAAGTTGAAAAAAATCTGTAATGTCCCTAGTCAAAATAAAAATATCTGTATTACACTGTCCTTTTGAAAACATAATGCTGTATGAGACCTAATTAATCTGTGAATATATAAGTAGGGGGTTGATTACAAAGTAATTAAGAGATCACCTTTAGTTCCCCTTTCCCAGCTGCTGCCAATCTGTTTAGGTTTATCTTCCAGAGTCTTACTTGTTTTTTTACTCTCCCTTACACTAACTTTCATTTCTGCTTTGAAAGACAAAGTTCTTTCTTGAAATGGAGGATGCAATTACTTATTGTTAAACCAGCTCATAAAACTGTATGGTGGATGATCGGGTACTGTCAGACCTCCTGTGGGCAATTGCAGTACTAGTGGATTATCGTATTTCTAACTGAAGATTGTGCAGATTTTCCTTGTGCTATTGAATTCTTTTCATACATCTGATTCTCTAACTGCTTGTTAGGTGAGATCCTTTAACAGTCATTAGTAATATTTTTTTGTTCCTTTAATGGGTTATTTGAACCCAAAATAAAAAAAATTGTGTAGCTAAAAATGATTTTTTTATTTTTAAAAAATATTCTCTGAGTAATTTTTTTTCTGATTTTCTTTTTTCCCCTTATCCCAGGAATACCAAAAAACAGCAGAAAAAAACAAGGAAAAAATTTATGTCCTTGAAAGAAGACGGGATAAATTAGCCCTTGAAAATGTTTCTGTGAAAAATATGTTAACACAGGTTCAGAAGGAGCATTCATCTCTCCTGGTAGCCTGTGCTCTGTTGGCGGGTGCCCTGTATCCTCTCTACGGCCGATCATGTGCTATGTCTTCCCAGAGGGACCTTCTCCAGGATCAGGTCAACATTTATGAATTAGTGAACCAGGAGATTAGGACCCTAGTTCATGCACTCTCTGACATAGAGGAAGACAGTCAAGATGATGCAAAATGGAAGAAAAGAAAACTCAAAGGCTTGATTCATGTTTTTCGAAGAGATGTGATTGCAGTTTTGGCAGCTAACAGATTTAAAGTTTTAGCCCAGTCTTCTAGTTCCCTCTTCTCCTGGGTAGATGGCTTCAAAGAAGGCATTGGAATTCTAGTTTGTATAGGAGAATCCAAAGGCAAACATAATGTGTCAAGTAAGCAAATGGTTTTCTGCTTTGATAAGTGTTATGTCAAATTACGTGGTTAGTAAATAACAAACAGGAATGTTATTAATTGAGTGTAAAGACAAATTTAATGACCTTTTTGTAAATGTAGTTTCTGTATTTGTGATTTCTGGATTTCTTGACAAATTTAATTTTCTCTGAAAAGGAAACATTTAGTTTGTTAAGCATTGAAAGAAAAGTTACAGCTACTCATGTGAACTCATACTGTTTGATATTCTTGCCATTTGCATTACAGATTTCAGAACTAGTTGCTGCCACATTCTCTGTGGTAAATACATTGTAATGTACATTTTTGAAAAGGTGCTTCCTCTTCTATTAATAACTTCTAATATTTATTTCCTACTAAAAATGCAAAAAGTGGCTTTCTGATTCAAGTAAAATATTAATAAAGGATTTCTAGATTTTCTTTAGAGATTATGTAATCTTCCTGGCCCTTCCTGTTACTGGATCAGCTCATGCTTCCTGCTGTAAGGATAAATGGTATCAAAAATGTTTCCCAATCTAGGAGATCTGTCTACTTTTCTACTCCTTTTAGTAGCTTTGGAAGCATATTTAATACATTTAAATCATCCTGAAAGAAGAGCTAGTTTGGAGCTTGTACACCTAGTTTTGGTTAATTTCTGAAAGAGCAGGAGATAGTAGTGTCTTAGTGATCTAGTTTTATTGCTAGCTACAATTCTGTTTCACAGGTCATGAAGAGGAGCAAATTCACTGTGTTGAAGCATTCAGCTGGTTTACTAGTTCTAACCTCCTTGCTGCAATTGTAAGTTCTGTCACTGAATTACAGGATGTTGTTAACACAACAGGTAAATTTAAAAGTATATTCTTGTTGTATAAGATAAAAAATAATCAGGGTGTTTACATGATTTCAGTTTTTGGGATTTTATCTAAACTATTCTGGATCAAATCTCTGGAGAGCTGTATTGGAACAGATTAATTTTCTTTAATTAGTGATAGGATATTTTGTAATTTCACTGTATAGAGTCACAGAACTGGTAGGCTGTAAAGTGCTTCTAAAAAGTGTATAAACATCTTTTCCTCCATTGCTGTGAGACCGAAAAAGAACCATCTACACCATGCCAGTGGATATTTGGAGAACTTGTTTTCAAAAGCTTCCAAGGAAATAATATTTACAAGCTTTGAAGTTATTTTGTTACACTGTTCTAATATTCAAAAAGTATTTTACTGAAGCTCAAACTATTTTTTTTTTCCATAGAGAAAATACATGTAATTTGTGCCTATTTCATCTGTGTTTTTCTTACATGTAGGCCCTAAACCCCACACATATTTAACCTGGGATATTGCTGCTGCTGACTGAAAAGAAATAATTATCTTTTGTGTTTTATATGATATTAATCTAGATTTTCCAGATCTGGAAAACAATTGAATTTGATGGATACTGTTTTCAGTAAACTGGTACCCGAAATCAGCCATTGAATCAAAAGTGTTTTGATTCAGTTTCAGGTGCTCTTTCCTGTTTTCAGTAACTTCAATTTACACCCTTAAAAAACAAAGTTTGAATTATGTTTCATAATATTTGCAGGGTTTTGCTGCAAGTGTTCCTCTGTATGTAATGTTGAGAAAGAACAGCAAATTGAAAAGGATAAACTTTACAGCAGCATCGATGTGCTGAAGTGACTAATTAGAATACCCTAGACCTCATGATATATTGCTGGTATTCAAGTATATGAGAGTTCTGGTGGACTCCTCTTGATATCTCTACACTCAACACAGTTTTCATTTTGAGAATTAGGAAGTGCCATGCTGAGAATATTATGGCCACACTTTGGTTATTTTTCATAGCTTATCTCTATTTTAAATAATTTTCACAGAACCTCAAGATCTGACTTTTCATGTATTACTTGGAATTCTGTTGCTCTTGAGATCAAAAGTCTCCCAAGAATCTGTGGTTCAAAAAAAGTAGTAATAAATAATTTAAAGTTTGACGTGAAATTCCAGAAGTGTTGAAGTGTTAAGGCTCTGAAGGAACATATTTGAAAGAAAGCTTGCATACTTAGGAAATTATTTTATGTTCTCTAAGTCATATTTCAAGTAGGATTCGAACCTTCAAAATGACTTTAATGATTTAGGAATTTATTTTAGATATAAATAGGAAATCTGAGGGGCATCTGCTCTCTTCAGATCTTGAAATAATGGCAGTTCCAGATTGGATATCACAGGAGGTGCTGCCTGGAGGTACAATATGGCATGGTTTGGTGTCTTAAATTAAAATTACTGTTAAAGATGGCTAGGTTCTCAGGAACCATGTGAGGCAGTTGAAAGAAACCAAATCAAGATTGCTCAGGTATCACTGAAACTTTTGGGCTTACGTGCTCTGGTGATTTAAGACACCTTTCTGGAGCTTTTAGCTTTTAATAAATAGGGTTTGGTTTGACATTTACAATCATTTCACACTGTTCATTAGTTTGGTTCTCATTCCAGCATGTCTTGGGATAATCTCTTAGATTCAGTTTGAATACAAGTTCACTGAATTGTCAGGGTATTTTGTTTTTTGTTTGTTTTGTTTTTTTTAAATGTTAGTTTTGTAGGTTTATTTGAACAGAATCTGTACTGCAATAAACCAGAGAAAGTAAAGGTCAAGCATTTTGAATAAAAACATCATCAACTGTTACATGCACAAAGAATTTGAAGCTTAGAATGAAAATTTTAGTCTTGTGTAGTACTACTAGTACATTCATCCTGCTGATTGTTCCGTTTCTCTAAAACAGTGTAAGCAAGAATTTTCTTCATCTGTTAGTGAAGATTTTCACTTTTCATTGTCTTTTTTTCACCATTTCTTTAATTGTAAGAATTAACCGCTCTTTGTGTAATTGTGTTAATAATTTCTTATACACATTACAAGGTACCTAATACTTTTACTGTAATTTCTTGATCCTTTGTGGGCAGGTACTTAAAATGTGCACACTTAAACCATATATTCACTTCCCAGTAATTATAGATACAGTTTTTTGTGGAATTGCATTATATTCTCACTTCATTTTTCAAAGCAGTCAGTGCCTTGCTCAACATATTAATGTGTATTTAATCAAAAAATGCTCTCCATAACACACCCCCCTCCCCCCCCCAAAAAAACCCAAAACCCCCAAAACCCAGAGGTGATGATTTGCCTTGTTATTCCCCAGCCCAATAAAATACCTTAAGTTGTAGATGCTAAGAATAATTTGGTTATGAACTGGAACAATCATTTAAAATAGTACAAAACAATTGCCTGAACAATTATTTGTTATTTATTTTTACTACAGTTGTACTAAAGGTTGTAGACATAGGGAAAGAGGCTGCCATCCTAGGTACTGCACGTATGGAGAAATACTGCCTTTTCTGGCAGGCAAACAGTCTTGTGTAAAATGAGATACCAGCTGTGTAAAATGAAATACTAGGAAAAATGAGAGAACAGTAGGTCATTGACAGTATTCTTGTTTTGGTATTTACCAAAAATTGTGATAATGGAGAGGGTTTTTTAGATGGTTTTGTGAAAGCAGTGCAGATGTTCTGGTTTTAATTTTTGGTTTAATTTTGTTCTTCTTAACTAAACATTAAAACTAGTGAATGCATCTTCACTTGAGAAAAGAGATTGTCTTTGAAACTGAAAGATGGGTAGGAGAGGATGATCTGTTAAAATATTGAAGATAGATCATCTTTTAAGTGATTACTAATAGGGAGTCAACACAAGTAAAATGTAGGAGCCTTAGCCAAAGTAGACAGAGTGGTGCAATGCAGTTTCTTCTGAATAAGAATTTTTTTTTAATTATTATTTCAAATAGTGTTTTGATAGATAAAGATAACAATGCTGGATAAGATTTTTAGATGAATTGAAAGAGTGCTATATTAAACATGAAGCTAGATTTACTACTAGCTGGGGCTGTGGAGAGCATGTACTCAAAAATGGTATTCCAGCCAAGCACTGGAGTCACTGACATAGTGGTATTTTGAAACTAAGCAGAAGACTGGCTCTGACGGAGTTTGTCTTGTGCCTTTTTATTTGCTTGCTTACAAATAAATTTTATCACATATATGTGTAATTGATTATTTATGATAAGAATCGTAATCTAAAGATATCAGTAATTAAGTTTCATTTGCTTTGAACCTGTGGTGTTATCCTCACAATGTGTAAAAAGAAATTCTGTAACTTAAAAAAGCTACAGTATTTTTTTTCTGTTTATACTTTTAAGTAAATGTTTTTATTCACTGCAGCAACAGGAGATCTGCTGCACTACTGAATGTAAATAAGCTCTTCCATGCTTGTCATCTTACACTGATAGTATCATAAGACAAGTAATGACAGATTAAGACCTGCCTAGCAGAGGGAAAACTAAATTACAAGACTTTTATTAAGGCATAAATAAACCTATTAACTGTTATCTGGAATACCAATTAGTGGAAGGAGCACTGACAATTTTATTTATCAACATTAAACACAATTATTAATTACAGACCTGACGAATCTAGGAGTAAGCAGGACATGTTGGGTGTGCTGGGGCCTTAAGTCCATTATATGAGAAGGATGATTACCAAAATCCTGTGGGGAAATAAGTAATTGTAGCTGTAAAATTTTAATTGCCTTGGAATAAGGTAAATTATATTCTCTTGTCTCAGAATATAAATAGTATGGCATTAAGGTACCAAGCCTCACTAATTTTGAACAGCAAATGATTTAGACATCTATAGAGGGGAGGGAAGAAGAGCCAGGAAACCCTCAGAAATTTGCATTGTAAATATTGCAATAAAGTAATTTACCATGTGCTGTCACATCTAACATCTTGACCTGGCTTGCATTTACTTGCATCCATCTTACATGTTTTATGAATTACAAAATTAGGACATCAGAGAAAGACTTGAGAAAGCATAGCATTGGAGGAGAATGTAAAAACAGCTAGAAAATTATTCTTTGACAGACAAATCCTATTCTAAGAATCTTATCCTACTCTTCTATCCAAAGATTGATAGTAGAGTATTCATTGCTAAATACCAAATTTGTCTGAAAGCCTTTCTGAGATTATTTCCTGTGAGCTCAGTCTTCTACTTCTTAATGGAAATTTCCTACTGAATATTTTAAAGATGCTATTTATTGTTGTTGCTTTTTACCACTGAAGAAAGCCCCAAAACTAATAAACTGTGATGTTTCTTTGTTGTTGTTGTTTCTTAAAGATCCAAAGCCCTGGCTTTCTGAGCATGTACTTGTAAATGCAGCCAGGAACTCCTTTTCAAAACTTATGGACAAACTGAATGTAATAATGGAGGCTGTTCCATTAGACAGCAGAAGGAGCATTACTTACCTGGAGAAAAACTCCTTGGTACAGAGATTGGCTCATGGACTTCATAAAATAAATACCCAGGCCCTGGAAGCTGGATTATGTGACAGACTACCTGTTATGGTATGCTTATTTATAGTGCTATTTCATGTAACAGTACTTTCACAGCATAGGTTCAGCATAAGTGTTATGGTGAAGCTGTCTTGATAGTACCATTAATTTTGTTTCAGATTCTTTATGAGTCCGTTACGCTGAAGTCAGCTCCATAGAGAATCAGAAATAGATTTGCAACACCCAAAAGCAGTAGGGTGTTAATAGATCTTTTGTTGTCAAAGAATTTAAGAAGAGATTTGGTATATCCAAGAAAAAGATTTTTTTAATTTTCTGTCAAAATTGTATTTGCTTTATAAGAACAAACTTGTAAAGTTTGATAGCCTTCTTCACTTTAGCCGAAGTGAAACAATAAAGTCTTTCTTACGTAATCTTTTACTGTGGGCTTTACATGAAAACAGGTACTTCCTTGAAAATGGAATTTCCGGTAACCCTCTACAGTACACAAAACACATTCACATTCTTGCACTGACGTGTCTTTTAGAGATGGACAGCAAAATGACAGCTTTATCTAATTTGCTTGGGTGCTCAATGTGATTGTTTTTATTGCTAAAATAGCACATTTTATAGCATATTATTTTGTTTCTGTTTACTAACAGAAAAGTATAGCATCTTTGCAAAAGCTGATATTTGAATTTACACAAAGACTTCATACAGCGGAGGTGGAACGCCGGTCACTGCGCCTAAAACTTGCTGAATTTAAATGGAATTTCAGTGAGATGAAAAAAGAAGCTGAAAAAGCCCAGAGCCTCCAAAAGCAATTAAATATGTTTAAGCAATCTGTAAGTATATTTAATTTAGATGATTTAATGAGATCGTCCTTTTTTACACATTTTTTTGATTTGTGTTCTTTTGAAAAACAAGTATAAAATCAATCTTCTATTAACAGAATTTTCCACAAAACTTGCTTTGTAAATGTTACTAAACTGTAAATCAGATCTATTTAGAAAAATCTCCTTTCCACAGGAGTTTCTCTTTGATTCATAAAAAGAGCTATTCTGTCTAAACTGTATGTTTGGTGTTCAGTAACCCAGGTTAAGTGGAAAGTTTTGGTGTGAGATATATATATATATATATATATATATATATATATATATACACACACCATAACATATATATATTTCACATACCCAGCTGGTATGAGGGTATCCAGTAAGTGTGTTCATGGGAAGTTAATAAAGCACAAATGTATTTTAAACTCTACTTGGATATTGCTGAATATTATGATAGACATTGTACTGTATCTTTGAGTGTGGGTTGTATCCCGAGCTAGTGTTAGTGTACAAATCTTAGTATGGTTGTTTCTCTGAAGGAGTAAGTTTATGGCAAAGAAAAGGAAGACCTCTACTGCATTCTGAGTAGCACGTACACACCCTTTGCTGTCGCTGATTTACTTACAACACTATGGGTTTACTAACCCATAAATACCACTGCCTGGAAGGAATGAGACAACAAAAAGGTTCCCTAACTACTAGAAGCCACAGTGTTGCAAGTAATGGACACAGTATTTAAAGGATTCATGCCGTTTTGTGGGTTATCAGTTTGTTCCCTGTCATGCTCATAAAACTGTGCCTTCAGCCCTTACTGGAGGAGAAGAAACTTGTCTTGTTTTAGCATGCTGGATGTTCATTGGGCACCTTTCCTCCTATGTGTGTTTTCCATAGGTTGCACTGACGATTGAGTTTACATTTGAGCTAGCTGAGAAAGTGAATGGATAAGGATTCTTACGCATGCTTTACAGATGCACAGTATAACTGAAACAGTTGTGTCCCACAATGAGCAGCCTTTTCTGTAGTTTTGCCCAGTGCTGATCCTGAGGCCTAGTTGGTAGACCTGTCAGTGTGTCCCAGTCAAAACATTTCTAAGCAGGGAATATTTTTTGGGTGATTTCACATACATTCTGCTTCCTGGCCAATACAATGGTGTTTGTTTTTTTTTGTTTTTTTTTTTACTCAAATGGACAAGGTTAGATCTAATCTCCTCAGTTTTGTTCATAATGGGTTTTATTCCCTTACAGTTCTGGGACAGTTAGATGAGGTTGTCATATTTTAGATTGTTGTTGAAATGTAGATGATTTAAAAATTATTCCTTCTTTCTGGAACGTTTTGGGGAGGGGAGGAAGAGCCCAGGAAGATATTTTGTTTGCAAAAAACAATGTGGGGCATTGATCTACATATTTCCTTCTAAATACTGATTCTTTACAAGCTGGGGTGCTAATTTGAATAGAATAATGAAAATGTACTGTTTACAGTACTCTGAATGCTTTGTTTGAAAGAATACAGTCAATAAAGTTGTCTGCTGTTTTATTATTCAGTGATCTATCTTTATGTTAAAAAAAACTATTCATCTTTAGCACTGTTTTGGTTTAGAATTTGATATGTTTTCAAATGAAACTCTGAAGTCAAGCATGTAAACAAGTGAATACAATTACACAATAAAACACAATTTATTTGCCTTATCAGAAGTTGATCACCCATGAGAGGTTTGAAAGTGCATGTGAAGAATTAAATAATGCATTACATCGGGAGCATCAGGCACAAGTGCTTTTGAACGAACAGGCGCAACAGCTACAGGAGTTAAATAATAAACTAGAATTGCACTCCAGTGAAGAAGCAGACAAAAACCAAGTCTTAAGTGAAACTGTAAAGGTAAGATAATCCTTCTGAGATAGGCACCAGAAATGTACGTTTTGGTGAATAAGCCGAACTTGCAGTTCTTGTGCAAATTAAATGATAGGAGTAATCACACACCTGCTACTCAGTCCATTAGAATTCTAGGGTCCTCCAAAACCACTTTCAAAATGAAACTTCAAGGTATAATTTATCTTTTCTGCTTTTGGGACTGGGTGACGTACACCAACATCTGTAATCTGTGGAGTGTCCGTGTTTTACATGCCATCTCATGTTACATAGGAGACAGCAGTTCTAGCTGTCATGAGGTGTTTCTAGATTATAGGAAAAATGAAGGAAGAAATACAGGAACAGTTTTATTTTTATTAGTGGTCGTAAGAATGTTTTAAAACTGGATTAGCTGTTTCCTGAATATCAATTTAGGATACAAAATGCACTTGTCAGTTCAGAAGATGCTAGTTGAGAGTAAAGAAAGATCCTTTTTCATCAGGATCTAGAATTTTCTCCAGATGCAACAAGTAATGAGGGAAAAGATACTGTTATCAGAATCTGTGGTAGCAAATCAGGGAGCAAAGAGAGAATAAGGGGTTTGAAACCAGGTGTATATCTAATATGGGAAGAGAAGAAACCTCATGATGGCAGGCCAGTAATGTGTAGTTACCTGAGGTTTGCAGCTTTTATTTATTTTGTATTTAGAGCAAGCCTTGCTGCTACTATCTGCTCTTCAGATCCACTACTGTCTTTCCCAGTATTCTGTGAATTGTTACTTGAGCAAAAGAGACTGCTTCGCTGGTATTTTGAGAAACAGGATAATTTGCGAATGTGAGGAAGATGAAAGGAGGAAGTGGAAAGAAATGTCAAGAAGTGGGAAGAGAACCAAAAAGATGCAAGCTACAAAACTAGTAGAAATATCAGAAACCATTGTTGAAAATGTAACTCTGAAAATGGATGACAGGGAGTGTCACTTGCCACGTAACGTTTGAAGTGATGTACAGTAGAGGAGGCTAAAGGATGTTGTT
Organism: Pezoporus flaviventris; assembly: GCF_033815535.1. NCBI lineage: Eukaryota > Metazoa > Chordata > Aves > Psittaciformes > Psittacidae > Pezoporus > Pezoporus flaviventris. Next base: position 904,569 of record NW_026892760.1, read on the forward strand.
GTATTTATTAAGGATGATTTTCTTTAGCAGTATTACTTACTAAAACTGCTTTGCCTCAGTAAGGGTGAAAGACAATGACATTTCCAGTATACCTCTTGGGTTTGGTATTTTTTTTCTCCCTTCTGGGCCCCTGACTTTGGGTGTTTCATTTCAATATAAGAATAAACTTGTCTAGTGTTTAAGTTAGGTTGCTTGTTAATACTGTTGCTTTTTTGTTTTAGATACAACTGCAGTATATAAAAGCCATTAGGCTTGTGTCTGATTTCTTTGGGAAATACTTGATTCAAGATTTCTAAATGGTTATTAGGAGCCAAAAAAGAAGGAAGGAATAGAATACAGATGTTATTTGAAGTCTTCATTATGATCTACACTTTATACCTTAACATGTGGTATTTCAACGTGTTTTACTTTATATGTAAAACACGCTTTTACATTTTTTCAGAAATGAAGCAAAAAGTCAATTGTAGGTGTTTAAAATATTGGACGGAGTTTTAAACAAATCTATTTTATTGATTATTGGATTTGGATAATTGGAATTACATTTCGCAGCTTCTGTTTTTTTGTTAATTAAAGACAATTTTTTTTTTTTTGAGACAACAGTGATCCTAAAATGCATCCTAATTCCACAAAGTCTTAGCAGTTCTTTGCTACTGGAACAACTGGATTTAGTGTAGAATGCTTGATTATAGCTGATAGCTGTAATGTTACAATACGGTGTAATACTATAGTAGTTGTGAGAAGATGGAGACTAAGAAGGTTGACAAAGTAAGCTTTAGAGCTGAAATGTATTGCTTACAGTTCTACTGATTTGGTTTTCTAAATGTATGACTGTAATTGTCAGTTGTTTCCCTGGAAGAGTTTTGAACCAAATTTAAGTTCTAGACTTATTGCCATGTACTGTCCCTAAACTTCTCTTTAAATAGTAGAAGGTTTGTTGATGTCTCTTAATTCCTTCTTTTTGTTCACTACAAGAGTTAGAATGAACTTGCATATAAATAATATATTAGATACTTTTACTTTCTATCACTTGTTTTAAAACTTACACTTCAACAGTAAGGAAGTATTTTGGTATTCATATACTTTCATGAAGTAGGCTTATTAAAGGAGTAATACTTAATTTCTTAGCTTTATCAGTTCAGATTTTAATCCTGTATATTTTTATCTTCTTAATGACATGTACCATAGAGACATCCAAGGTAGCCAATTACATTCAAGGTCAGCTGGAACTAGGCAACTCTTTCACACCAGTTTTTTCTTAGATGAGGTAAATCAGTTGCTGCGATTCCCCTGTCTTTGAAGGGAAACTTCTACACAAATTAGAGACAGTCGTCTCTAACAGACATCATTTTTACTCCTTATACAAGCATGTCTTTAATTCCAGAAAAATACTTCTTTCTATTGGCAGGCGCCATGTGTATATTTCTTTCTTTTTAGGTATGTTAGTATCTATAATGAAAACTGTATTTTTAAGGAGCAAGTCACTGAAATTGTTCATGAATGGTTATTCCGACATTGCACTTGTTATCGTTTCAGGTGCAATGTATGTTGACTCATGTAACTTGCTTCTGATCTGCCTCAAAATAGACTTCGATACATGTTTTAGAAGTCAACACCCTAAATTTTGGCTTTATTTACTCTGCTGAGTTTAGTGAAGCTGCCACTGATTTACGAAAGCATAAAGGAAAAATTCTCATTCAGGTGCTTTGATAACAGTCATAGAAAAATGTTTTCTGATGGGAAAGTTTGGCATGTTTATTTTCACTAGCTATTTCACTTAAATCGTTATTGCATGTGCTGTGTTCAGCAAGTCTAGTGTCCTTTGCTGAACAGATGCAACCAGATTAGATTCTGATGGAGACTGGGATTGCTAGGTTTGTTTTGGAAGTGAATGTTTTACCTGAACAGGCTCTCTGTTCTTCTTGTGGATTTCAAGTGAGGGTGTTACACAATTGCTGCTTTATGTTGCTGTCCCTCTTTATCTTTTTATACCCACATATTTTCCCTGAAAAGTAATTTCAGTTAGTTATACAATTTCTTTTGTTAATACTATTGCACACACTTAGCAAGTCAGTTTCCTAGTTGGCTGTTTCTGCAAATAAAGCAGTATTGTAACTTACAGAAGGGTTAAAAGGCCTCACTTGTATGAGAAAGGCCAAGTGATTTTCATGGTTCTCAAATAGAACAGTAAAGATTACAGTCATTATAAATAGAAAAATAGGTTTAGGATTTGGTTTTGTTTGTGACTTTTTTTTGTATGTTGGTTTGTTTTTAACTTTATGACAGCTTCAGTTGTAAAGATTGTTAAGATTTGGCTGCACTAAACGATACTGTTGATTACCAAAAGCTTGTTTGTCATTTTGTCAAGAAATGGCATTTTTGTGTATTGCCTGGTTAAATTAAAGGCTGTTCTTTAAAGAAAGCAGTATAGCTGATTACCATTAGAGAATTTGTATTAATCAAGCTTAGCATGTTGAAGAGAGGCAGACTCCCCTCTGAGTAGGTTAGAATCTAAAATTCATAATTAATTAATTTACTGGTTTTTATTTTCCATACTGTATACGTTCTGAACACCTAAATAATGTACAAAGTAGGTAAGAAAGGATTAGCATTGCCATCTGCCCTATTCTTAGTCAAAACAGGTCATGTGTTTTTGTCTTACAGTAAAATAGGTGCATGGGTGGCTGCAGATCCAACCTCGCATGCGGGTGGACCAGCGCATGGGTAGCTCAAGATTGCTCAGGAGATGACAGTCCTGGTCAGACACTTCCTGATTGCCTAAGCACCCTTTTTTCCAACCAGATTTGCATATCCCACTTGCCCATGATCATCGTGCTTGTAGTAAGCGTGGTAAAAGCCCTTCCCAAATCTTGCGAAGCCAAGCCATCAAAATAGAAGTTAGAATCATACAATCATAGAATAGTTAGGGTTGGAAAGGACCTTAAGATCATCTAGTTCCAAGCCCCCTGCCATGGGCAGGGACTCCTCACACTAAACCATCTCGCCCAAGGCTTCGTCCAACCCTGCCTTGAACACTGCCAGGGATGGAGCATTCACAACCTCCCTGGGCAACCCATTCCAGTGCCTCACCACCCTAACAGGAAAGAATTTCCTCCTTATATCCAATCTAGACTTCCCCTGTTTAAGTTTGAACCCATTACCCCTTGTCCTGTCACTACAGTCCCTAACGAAGAGTCCCTCCCCAGCATTCCTATAGACCCCCTTCAGATACTGGAAGGCTGCTATGAGGTCTCCACGCAGCCTTCTCTTCTCCAGGCTGAACAGCCCCAACTTTCTCAGCCTGTCTTCATACGGGAGGTGCTCCAGTCCCCTGATCATCCTCGTGGCCCTCCTCTGGACTTGTTCCAACAGTTCCATGTCCTTTTTATGTTGAGGACACCAGAACTGCACACAATACTCCAGGTGAGGTCTCACAAGAGCAGAGTAGAGGGACAGGATCACCTCCTTCAACCTGCTGGTCACACTCCTTTTGATGCAGCCCAAGATACGGTTGGCTTTCTGGGCTGCAAGCGCACACTGAAGCCAGCTCACGTTCATTTTCTCATCGACCAGCACCCCCAAGTTCTTCTCCGCAGGGCTGCTCTGAATCTCTTCTCTGCCCAGCCTGTAGCTGTGCCTGGGATTCCTCCCACCCATGTGTAGGACCTTGCACTCGGCTTGGTTGAACTTCATGGGGTTGGCATCAGCCCACCTCACAAGCGTGCCAAGGTCCCTCTGGATGGCATTCCTTTCCTCCAGCATTATCAACCAAACCACACAGCTTGGTGTCATCGGCAAACTTGCTGAGGGCACACTCAATCCCACTGTCCATGTCACTGATGAAGATGTTGAACAAGGCCAGTGCCAACACTGGTCCTTGAGGGACGCCACTTGTTACAGATCTCCAGCTGGACATTGAGCCATTGACCACAACTCTTTGTGTGCAGCCATCCAGCCAGTTCTTTATCCACCAGCCAATTCTTTATCCACTGTTAAACAGTTAAACAGTTTTGTCATGTATTTCAGTTTGTGTTAACACTATTTCTGAAATAAGTAAGCCTGCTCATTCTCCTTTTCTGTTACATAACGTGCAATACTACTAACTTCTTAGGTAGATAGAAAGATAGCTAGCTAGTCCTCAAAGAGTTAGGTTAACTCAAAACTAGTCCTGAAGCCGGCCCTTTGTGCTTCTTTGTTTAAAGATTGCAGTGGACTATACCTGGAACTGAGGTATTTGGGAGGGGATAGTCTTCACAAAGTCTTCCTTCTAGCAGCTGCTATCTCTACAGAATAGGAAAGACACGTAGAGAGCATCCTGTTGTGGACTGCACCTGTGACATTCCCTTCACGGAAGGAAAGAAATTACTCTGGTGAAGTTTCAGTTCTGTTATTCCATGTGCACTTCAGATATCTAACTTAAACTTCACATTAAATTTCTCTCTTCTGTGGTTTGTCAATGAAGTTTGTATGTTTTATTGTCTTTCTACTCTATTATCTTTTTTTTTTATCACAAACTTGTGCATTAAATCTTCTCTTGGTGATAAATAATTGTGCTGATTCTGTTTAGCACTTTAAAAGCAGCTCTTCGTTATGCACAGCTCTCCTTGCTTTACTTCTGTGGTTAGCCTCTAAGACTCAGGGTCCAAGGGTTGCAGTGCTTTTTTTCTACTTTAGAGATCACTTAATTAGGAATATTGATCCTTGTGTTTCCTCGCTGAACTTGTTTCCAGTCAGGTTGGTAGGTCTGTGTATTTCCTTTGTTCTGTGCCTAGAACTTTCATCAGTATCAGCGTGAGTAGTGTGGGAGGGCTGAGGTCAGTACATGGCCTTTAGAAAAGTATTGCTCCATTGTCATCAGTGAAGCAACTAGCAACAAAGTTGTTGAAGGTCTGCCTTAACTTTTCTGAGTCAGGCTTTCTGGTAAATATATAAGTAATGAGGAGAATAGGATAAATAATAAGGTTAAAATTTGTAGAATTAAGTATGTGTTCGCATTATCGGGAAGTTCAAGACAACAGTTCAAAATTCTGCAGTATGAGTTAAACAAACATAAATTGATAAGAAGTTCTTATTTTGAAAGGATATGGTCATTACCATTGTGTTGATGTTTCATTCCTCTGCAGTTCCTCTTTTCTGCGGTTTTGCAAGTTGAATGTTGGTAATATTTCATTGTAACTTGAGCAATGTTAAGATTTTACATTGGAATTTGAACACTTACACCGGGTGAACGTTTTTTTGTTGTTTCTTAAATTATCCTACTGCGCAATATTTTATTGGTTAGTAGTAAGAATTCCATTCAGGCTGGTTTTGTCAGGCAGATTCTTTACTATCTTTGTATGGTAAGAAAATAGTAAAATAATGTCCAAAATTACTTCAACTTTACATGGAGAGAGGAGCGAAAGGAATTACCAGTTTATTACATTTATGTTCAGTTTAGGCACGTTTAAATGTTATTTATCTCATGAGAAATGACATGCCTATGTTAGAAAAATTTATATTTTATTTTTAATGTGTTAAATAATTTAAAGCAGCTGAGGATTTTGCTCTCACCATGTTAACAATTTGGCACTGCGAGAGAACACGGGAGTAAGTCATGATTACATGACATGCGTTTGGTTAATCTTTGGAAGGTAATTATGAGCAGGAGTTAATTCCCAAGTAAGAATAGGTTTTCCCCTACATAAAAATAATGAAATAAGTTTGATCATGCTAGTCTGATTCAGTAGTCTGAATTTAGCAGTGATTTTTATTAATCGTGTGCTAAAGCGCTCTTCTGGTACTTTGCAGATGAAGGCAAGTAACCAAGACAGGTAGAACTGTGCCTAGGAATAATGAAACTAATGTGGAAACAAGATTCAGTAATTTGGACTGCAAGTTACTTTTCAACAGATGGCTAAGGCCTTGGGGTCTTTTGTCTATTAATGACAGGCACACAATGAAACTAAGATGCTTTAGTTATACCTTTATAACATGTTGCCTGTTTTACAAAATACTTTTTTTCTTGAGTCTATCTGCTGCATTGTGCTATTAAAAAAAAACCCAGCCTGACATTCTGACAAAGGTTAAATAAAGAAAAAGAAAGACTTTAACAAAGTAACTGCACAAACCAGAGCAAGTTTTATAGTCTTCTGAAACTGTAGAAACTATTTGCCACCCTTGAGGGGAAGTAAGTATAAATGGAACAATACTGGTATCGAAAAGCTTAATGGTTTTATTGCTGCATTGTAATTATCCTAATAAACGCCTCTGAGGTGGAATTTATAGGCCAGTGAGAAAGATTTATTGACATGTAATTTGGAAGAAGAATGGGATTATTGTGTAATTACAGTATGCTGTTATTAAGCATATGTACTTACATACTGTTTGTCCCTGTTATTTCAGGGCCTTCAACTATGTTTCAGTTCACTCAAAAAACCAGAAAGGCTTCTTGGTAAATCCAGTGTCTGGGAGATCTTTGTTATGTTATTGGGTCAACTACAAAGTAACTTTGTTACCTTGACATATGTAGAGGGGATCAATAGATCTTTGAAAACAGTATGTGATATTTTTAAAGAAATGTTCTAAACCCTAATTTTCATAGTAGTTTAGATATCAATGTGTAGAACTTTCTGCTATACAGGTTCTTGACACACAAGTCCTTTATACATAGATTTGTTTCTTGATGTTGTTTTTCTAGGCTATCTTGAGGGCACCATCATTTTTTCACCTCAGGTTTTTCCATGATCTCCCTTTCTATTGGTGTGAACCTAACTCTGAAAAGATCTTTATATTTTCTTGTGAAACTGTATGTAATTAACTCTCAAATACTGGAGTATAATTAAGCTATTAGAATAAAGTATGTATCTTAACTGGCATAAGGTTAAAGCAACAGATGCATTCCTTTGCAATTTGATCCCTTTTTGGCTACATACAATACAGCACCTGTGCCTGTTTTTCATGCAGTTTGGTTATGAATTTAATTTGGCAGTCTATTTCAATTAGCTATTTGATGATGTCATCTTCTTTTAATCATTAAAAGCATGGAAGCTCTTCAAGATTGTACCAAGGTAACAAACTCAAATTATTTTCTTATGTTGCCTAAACTTTTGTTGACTTTTACAGTGTGCATTTGTGCAAAACCCACAGAAGTTCTTGTTGTTTGTATCTTTTTACTGTCTCAGTTAGAAGGACTTAAAATTGTTTTTAAACTTTCTAGCTAAAGTAAACTCACCTTAATTGTTGTTTGTGGATTTTTTTTTCCCCTTTTTTTGTTTGTGGACTATAAAGTAAGTAACTAAGTGATTCAAAAATTATGAATATAAGATTCTCAATTCTGAGTAACAGTCCCAAGATTTTATTTATAAATAGTACTTTGCTGATGTACAAGAAAGTTTCTCAGGTGTGAGAATGAAGAAATAAGTGCTTTTTCTTAAAAAAATCTAAGAATGATTTATGTATCACCCAGTAGGTTTCAGAAGACATATATTGCTGTTGCTTCTATGGGTGATTAAAGCAGATAATTTTTCAAGTACCATCATGGTGTCATTTTATCTTATACATAGAAAATATAGCAAAAGCAGAAAATATGAGTAATCATTTAGTTTAATAGTTGCAGTGATTTATTGCTGTCAGTGTTTACCATGTCTTCTTCAGAATGTGTGTGTGCCATGCTCAGAAAAATGTATTCCATGTTTAAGGTTTTTGCTCTCGATTGGCGCTTGGTATGACACAAAACATACAGAAGGAAGGGAGGCACCCAGTCAATATGCCTTTATAACACTTTGGTCTCCTCTCTGAATATTGAGATATAATATCTTTGAAGATTTTCAGCAGAATAATGTAGAAGTTGCCTTTTATATTACTTAGATTTTGTTTTACTGTGTAAGTTCTTCCTGCTAAGGAGATGACTTCCAGTTTTTAATGAAGGGAGGGATAGGGGTGACCTGTATAAAGAATAGGTCTTTTAGTATGAAATTACATATTATCAATTCATTCTTATTTTATTGAGGCTTAAATAGTAAAAGGGATAAAGAGAATAACGTATGCATGTTTTCCCCCTCCAGATACTTCATGCAGCAGGATGTGGCTGGCATATTATTAATATAAAATATGCATACACTAAACAGCATTTGGGATGTCTGTGGAAACACATATACCTGAATACAAATGTATGGTTTCGTCAAAACTCTTCTGAAGAAAAACAGATTACTTGAATGTAAAGTGTATAAAGTGACAAATCTGCCAAAGCCCACATCAGTGTTAGCACCATGTTAAAAAAAGGTTTGTCCAGTTCATAATTAACGAAAACTAAAATCACTTGCTGAAGCGAGATCAAAATTTTTGGTGGCATAAATTGACATACTTGGCATTGTCCATAACTGCTTAATGTGGTGGCTCACACTAGTGCGCTAGTGTCTGGTGGGGTTGTGTAGCAGACACACTATGAAGGTACTGCAGAATGACCTGCAACACTAAAACACCTTAGCTGGGATCATCAGTATATTGAGGTCATGGACAGGTGAATTTTCTTATTCAGAACTGAACATTAAGTTCTATTTAGAAAACTTCTTGAAACTATTCTAACGACTCCTAGGATTCCCATTTTTTTGAACCAATGTCTGAAGTGAAGACATATAGCCAGTGTACCATAACACTCGTTTCTCAGATCAGGTTCTGAAGCAGAATGCTGTGTGATTTAACCTGTCCCTGATGACTTTTTAGGCAGTGTCCATATCGCCATTGACTTCAAATGGTATGTCTTTTTAAATAAACAATGGGAATGAAGTTCTGGTTATTTTATTTGTGGATAACATTCCATTGTCATTGTTAATGATTTTATTGCTGCTGTTTCTCCTTCTTCCGAAATTACTGTTATGATTTAGAAATATTCCAAACAAATTGAGTGATGCAGGTCCAGTGAAGAATAGTTTTTGAAAGCTTAATATAGTTTCTTGCTGGATTTAGAAACGTCACTGGTAATGCGAGATCATTAAGACCAGCAGGACATGATCAGAGATGAATGGTTTAAACCCAGTTCACTGATGAACTGCAAGAAATGTGCAACATGTTGTGTTATCACGGATACCCAGCTGCTGCAGGGCTGGATCTTGTCTAGTCTGCAGTTACTTTGGGTTAGGTATTGTGGTGTGAGAGGAATTTAGTGTTCTAGGGAGAAAGAAGAAACACCAGTGCTGAGGTAGCATGTCAGAAGCAAATGAGGAGTGAATGTTCATGTACTCATGCCACCATACATGTGATCCCAAAAATTTATCCTCACTTGGCATCAACAGTTTTTCTAATATGTGGTGACAAAGCCTTAGTTTTTCTAAAATTGTCTCTGTTCCACTAAGGTGGTATAATCCTCTGCAGCTTTCCAGTAATACTAACATAATTCACTTAGCTCAGAAGATGGTAAAAATTTCTAGATTATCATGTGTATAAATTTTATTATTTACTTCTAATAAACATCATTTAAAAGTAGGGCTTAATGATTATCTCTGTGTTAGTGTATGCCTGGAAAGCTCAGTGCATCTTGGCATTTAAAAGGGGGGTCCCTGAATTTTTCAACTTCTGTTTCTCTGAAAATGCAGAGTACCTAGCTAACACATTTTAACACCAATAATTTTGGTTGCTAATATTAATGTTCCACGAGGATCTAGTTAATGTGTAGGTAGTTTATATTTCATGATTAATTAATGTAAAAGTTGTCACAGTTTTGTTTAGTTTTACTTATGTTGAAGCTGAGTGACGTGAACATAAGGTGTCATTTTTGGAATAAGTGAGGTGATGTGGAATTATTCAGGAATTAGCTGCTGTGTTTAAATTAATAAGGTCTTTTAATTCACAAAAAATCTCAGTGATTTCATAAAGCATTTTCAGTCATCCTTTAATAAACATTTTGAGCTAATGCAATTGAAAAACGCATTCTGTGTTGATCAGAATAGATTTCCTCTTGAGAAATAAGTCAGTCTGTGTTGTAGCATAGAGATACTAAACCTGGCTTTAATTCTTTGTGTCATTGTAATCCAGCCTGAACCACTCACTAGAGGTAAAATGCTTGTTGTACTTAAACTTGCTTGATGTCTGAGTGCTGTGCTGCAGTTAATAAATGAACTGTTGTTTAGACATACTTAGGTTATGCCATTCGCTTTCACAATGTGAATGCCTACAACTTCAAGAAACTTGTAAGCAAAATATCTTGCAAGATGAAGACGTATGCATTTTCCCAATCTAATCCATTGAGAGACTCTGGAATAATTTTTTATTGTATCACAGCTGCTTTTTAAGACACCTGCCCCATCTTTTAACTTATAATTGTCTTCAGATGATTGCTTGACTTTTTTATGATACTGTTTTGGCTAAAGCTTTCTGCTGCTAATAGAGTTTGTGCTCCAGTATTATCAAGGTTTCTTATATAAAACAATCACAAGCAATTGCATTTGACATTGTTTCAGAAATGTGAATATATGTCTGCAAGTATCCCTTCGTTCACTACTGTTTTGTTGGTTATTTATTAAAATCATTACTGTTTTGCTTAGTAGACCCACATGTGCTCTGTGACCTCATTACACAGGGCACTTTCAAAGACATGAAGAACCATTGAGTACCTTACATACACTGTGATCTGTATGCTGTGTTTCACTGCTTTCATGCTACTTCATGTACTTCAGAGAAGCGCCATCATATATCTCCTCTCTCCAAATGCCAGCATATGAAAAGATTGTCACTGTCAGAGTGAAGATCCAATAGCAAAGAAGTTAAAAAATAGCTGCTTTTTCTGCAAAGCAGATACAGCTCATTCAGGTGTCTTCTTAAGTGCTCATGTTTTCTTTTCCTAGAGAAGTTTAAACAGCATGTGAAAGCATTTGTTATTATGGGTGGTGAGCCTCAGGTTGGTTCTGCTTTGCAAGGATCAATGGAGTTAATTTCAAATTGTTTTAAGACACTACTGCAGCTGCTATGAAACACACAGTCAATCCAGATATGGTATGTTGATATTGCAGTTTTGTTGCCAGTTGAGAAGTTTATCTTATTTGTTGACGTGGTCTAAATGTATATCTTAGATGTTCCTTTTTTTTTTTGTTTTTTATGTATTGATGAGAAGTCTCAGGGTTTCTTTTTAATGGTGGGGTTTTGTTTGTTTGTTTGTTTGTTTGTTTTTTCCGCAGAAACTTTTTCCCTGATGTTTTTAATCTCATTTTTGGCTAGAAGTTTCGTTTTGAGTTGTTCTTGATAGTAAGAATTCTTTCTTATACAGGAAACAACCTGTGGAAATTCAGAGGTATAATTTGAGATATCGCAATTTAGTTTGCATTGCAGTCATGCACACTAAAAATGCAGTCACCATTAAAGAGCAATGTAACTTCTTATACGTTTTGGATTTGAACCTTTTGAAGGTGCAAGACTTCTCTAGGTTATCTATAGACTGTCTGCTGAAGGGCATTCAGGGACCATCCTGAAGGTTATATTTGCCAACAGGGATAATGGGAAATATTTTTCAATTGGTTCAGGAATGGATGCCAGTTAAACTTTGTATTCTGTTTTTCATTGTGGACTTTCATTAGTTATGTGTGTAGGAGAGTTTTCAGGATGTATTCAGTGTACAGATCTTTTAAAAAGTAGTATTTTGTATCTAAATAAAAAAACTTAATTCTGAAGACAAAATCTTTAATTTCATAAATTAGTTCATAATACACACACAGTATATTTTCATGTCTTGTAGTTATGTTGTATCTGTGTAATTTAAATCTAATTTATTAAGCAGTTTGATCTAGGTTTAGCTGATCTTGGAAAATATGCTCTCTGTAAAAATGCCACACATGCTTTGCTTGAATTTAAACTGTATGACTGTCATCATTTGCCTAGAATGATTGTCCATCTGTTACCTTCTGAATAGAGTGGGGTTTTGTGTGCAAAAAATGACAGTGTTAAACTGATTTATTTTTGTAACTGATTTTAAAGAAAGAGATTCCTCACTGTAAATCCTAAACTTGTTGAAATTATTTGTGAGAGGACACAGCAAACAGACATCCAGTGGGTTTTTTCTTCATTGCTATCGGTTACTTGCTGTTCTTTCCAACAAAAGGGTTTTCATGCTCAGTTTGGGGAAAAAAAAAAGCCTAAATCTAAAATATCTCTAAAGAGAACTCATTTTAAGGATTCTGATGGAAAATTAACTGATCTATGACATTTTGGGGGTCTGTAGAGGAAGAAGTGCAGTGATGTCTGAATTGGCACCTGAATCCTAGACATTGGAACTAAATAGATAACTGGCATTTTATGGAATGTCAGTAAACTGGAGTTTGGCTTCTAAATTGGTTCAGAATCACTTGTGCTTGAAAGTGAAAGCTCAGCATCTTCATAAAACTATGTGCAGACATAGTAGGCTTTTAAAACCTTCATTCTTCTTATCATATTTAGCCTCAACTTTCTAACAGTTGTAATTGTCCACAGAAAACATTTCAAGATAAATGCATTATCAGGTTTTGAAATTTTCTTATTTTTGTAAATACTAAGACCTGGGGGGCGAAATAAGGGCTATATTGTGGATTAAGTGAAATATCTCAAGCCTGCGGTTTTCTGATAACTGAACCTGAAGTGACCTTTCTCAGACACAATTACAGAGCTGTATGTTTTTCCTTTAATTTCATCAGGGGTTTAATTAGTATACAAATAAAACTTCCCTTATCTTCCTTTCTACCTAATTGGCTTGTCTTCCCTTATATATGAAGAATGTGAAAATGGGCTGTAATTAGGGTGACCGTGTTAACCTTTTTTTCTCAAATGTACTGTTGCCTAAAGGCCTCAAGGCCTAAAACCAGTGCTTTGGATTATTGCTTTGCAATCACTATGGCTCTCCCACAGGTTTTCTCATGAGCAGAAGGGCTTTGGGTGCTGCAGGTTCCCACTGCTTAACAGGATCTTCATTCTTCTCCCCACTAAATGTTTATTGATTATCTTACTGCTCCACACTCAGCCTCCAACAACTTAATATCAGGTGACAGTCAGGAGAGTTCTCCAAGTAATTAGAGTAGAGCATTGAGGGAACAATTAGGAGCAGAGTTATTAAACTTGATTTATCCTATTCTCTCCTGAACACTTTCTTAGATATCAGAACATCACACTTTCACAATCTACCCTGGCTGAGAAATTACTGGCTAACCTGCTGCTTATCATTGTTGCCTTGCTGCCTTGAGGCACACCCTCTTGGTTTCAGTCACTCAGCTGGAAATATTAGAGTCCATAAAGTTTATCAAGGGTTTTAATTAGATCAGTCTGAAGAAGGAAAAAAAAGAGAGGCTTACCAGCCATTACTTTAGAATACTCCACACTGTATTTTAGCGATTTCCAAGGCTTGACTTTAACCCAGAGTAGCAAGGAGCTTCAAGTGAATGCTAAACCTGCTTTTAGAGGGCTAGAATCCGTTTACATTTTGCTTAGATATTGCAATGTTACCGATAAGTAAAGTCTGAATCCTTTGTAGATTTCTGTAAATAAAGTTTTGAGTATAATAAAGCAGCTGTTCAGTCAGATATTTGATTTAATCATTTATATATTGCTCTGTCAACAGCTAGTGTGGCTTGCTGGCTATGCCTTTCAAAAAGCTAGGCCTGCATCCCTGTTATTGCTTCATTAATAGGCCTGCACTTGGAATTGATAAGCAAGATTAGTTAGCAGCTCCCAGATTTTGAAACCTTATGGGTTTCTCCTCCATTTTTGGAGAGTGATGAAAGCTTTATGCAGAAGCAGACAACTCTTCAGCTCCCGTAGAAGGATAGCTATCTAATAAAAATGTAATAAATATGCGCCTGTCTTTCTTCACTCATTTAGATCGCTGGAGTCTTGGAGCCAGACACTGTTCCAGCAGCCTCTACATCAAAAGTTACTTGCATCAAAATCATCTATTGTGCATTGTCCAGAGCTCAGTCCTGTGACTGCACTTTGAAAACAGACTTTTCAATCAGATGGGAAAGTGGGTGAACAAAGCATTGGCACAGAAAACATTCTCTATGCAGCACATCTTGTTTGTCAAAGGATGGAAATACGGAGGGAGGGGACTTAGTTTTCAGATCCGTTTCTCAGTGGTGACTTAGCATAAAACAGTAAACACAGTAAATGGAAGAAGATAATGTTCTTTATTCTTAAATTAAAGATCACTCCTTTGATCCTTGCTAATCCACATCTGGTTTCTTGGAAATAACTTTTCTGAAAATATGGCAGTTCACAAATCCAGTTGTTCAAACAGAGCTTTGATAGCTGTTGGTTTATTCTGAAAGCACTACTTCTGGTTTTGGATAACTTCATGCATATCACAGTATCACAGTATGTTAGAGATTGGAAGGGACCTCGAAAGATCATCTAGTCCAATCCCCCTGCCGGAGCAGGAACACCTAGATAATGTTACACAGGAATGCGTCCAGGTGGAAGAATAAGATCTGTGTGTTTATCTTTTTTTTAGATGAAAATCACATTATTCCTTGAAAATAATGACATAAGAGGCAGAATATTCAACCTTCAGTAATTTAGGCAAGACCAATATTAACATTTCTGGGGTTTAGAGTTTCTGAAATAAAACCCTGATTTTTTTTTTTTTTTTTTTCTTTCTTACAGTGGTGATTAATCACAGCCTGAATTTTGTAAATTGCTGAAAAGAGATTTCAGGTTGTGGTGCTGTACCTTCCAGTTATATGTTGAAATAACTAGTTGATTTTTTGTCTTCAGAAACGTTTGAATAAACCTTAGACCAATCCACAGATTTCTGTTTATTTTGCAGGATTATTCAGTTTCATGCTGTACTTTATTTTTTGTGGTAATTTTCTCTAGCATATTGTTTTTTGAAATGCCTTTGAGTCTCAGTTAGGTGTAAAGCTTTTTCAAAGGAATTGAGTTTTTTGTGCCCTCCAAATTTTTATCATCCTTTTCATATGCTGTTTTTAATACATACCTACAGTGTAATACTTCATCTCTGTCTTCCATAGTCCAGGTCAAGTACCCCTGAGCGCAAATTATGCCAAACATGCTCAGAATTTAAGCAGAAAACATACCCATAAATTTTGAAAACAAGGTGCAAGAGCTCAGTCTTGCAACAGTGCAGACTTTTCTGTCCTATGAGTTTAGAGTCTGAAAGGGGATTTGCATTTTGTAAAATAGTGTTTATAGCCACGTATTATAATTTCTTTTTGAAAATGCAGTTAACAGCTGTAAGCGTAACATTTAGCAAACTATGAAATCATATTGTTAATATTGCAGTCTATAAAAGTATTGATTATCCCAACAGAAAGGAGAAACAACTAGCCAGGTTCTGTATTAATTAGCTCTGTTTAGTGCTATTTGTCATCTGTTGGATTAATCTGAATTGGTTTAAAGCATGTTGTGTTAATTCTAAGATGAAGAATTAACATTAAAGTACATTAAAAGATTACATGTACTATTTTGCATATTGGAAAATTAATGTTAAAATATTGATAGCGCCATAAAATAGTCATTTATTCAAAATTTGCTGCAGAACTGTTCTTAATGCAGTAACAGAGAATTTTAGATTCTTATTCCTTGAATCCTCAAATTACAGAATAGGGCAGAATATTTACGTAAATGCTGCTTTGTTTATGCTCTTTTTTTCTCTGTCAATTATTTTCTTTAATGGTCATTTTAAATTAAGTTTTGAGACTGTACTGTTTTCTTTAATGCTGTATTCTTAATTCTTTCTGCTGTGTTTAGATTTAGTATTTCTTAATATAGTACCTGTAGCATAGTATATGTACCTGTTTGACCAGTAGATCGCTTTATTTTACAAAACATAGGCAATATACTAGCAACTGGGTGGTTCTGAGTTTGTAATGTTTTTGCTAGAGAATTCATAAAACCTGAGTATGTAATGGTCCAAAACTACTTCACAGTCTGTCTGTTTTCCACTTTGTTTAATAGCCTATGGCATAAATTGAAGTTAATTATTTGGGCTGACAAGTAACTCTGTTTTCTGTCTGCTTGCAGAGACTCTCCGAGGCAAAGATGGAGCTGAGAAGAAAAGATCAATCTCTGCGTCAGCTCAATAGACTTCTTACCCAGCTGGAGCAGGACAAGCGTCGACTGAAAGAGAGCATCCGTGATGCAGAGAGTGCCCTCTGCATGGCAGCGAAGTGAGCACTGGGACCTTGGGGAGATCACTTAAACAGACAAAAGATCAATTCTTACTTTCATGCACAGGGTTTTAGCCCTGGCTAATGTAATGCTAGAAAACAAAAGTACATCTGTCTCTCTTTGAAATTCAGTGATAGTCTTCTAAAAAGAAAACTGTTAGTTCAGGATACTACACGGTATGTTTTCTGTAGTTACCCCATAATAGTGTTCCAAATTCTTGGTCCTGAAATAGCATGTGAATTTTGGTTTGCTAATTATCTTACTGATTTAACAGCATCTCTTTGGCAGATACCCAACACTGTTTATTTAAGAAATTATTGCTTTTTTTCCCCCTCTATTTCCACATCTTTTTAGAGAGATACAACTTATTTATAATAAATACAGGAATGTCAGCTACATGACAGGTCTTAGCTGTCAGAGGGTCTGAAAATTGAGTTTGGACCTTGTCTTATCTGTGGAACAGGGTAGATCTTTCTACTAATCGCATAGAGTTTTGGATTTAGACATAAAACCTGTGCCTTTTTATACCATAATCATAATCTTGAAAAGATCGGTAGTCAAAACATGTTCATTGACTTGAATGAGATTATTACTAACCTCTTATGGTCGTATAGTCAGATAAAAAAGATAACTGTTATCTATTACTCTTACTGTAGTATGTACTTTGGATATTGTTGGTCTATGGCTAAGATTTTAAAAAAGTTTAAATTAGCATTTCTCATTGTACATGGGACACATTTGACATCAGAAAACAATAGTTTAGAAGCTTTAAGGTGTTCATGCACAATTGAAATAACGTCATTAATATAGTTACAAGTGAAATGTTTAAGAAGCTAATTAAAATGCTAAATGTTATGGGTGTAGTAATGCAGATGTGACCTGAAGAAGGATTTGCTTGGGAAAGCTTGCTCTTTTTCACCCTCCCCCAACCTATTTTATGTACTCTTGTAATGATCATTTCCTATGGCCCTTCTTATATTCAGAAAAGGGTATTTCAGTGAAGTTGTTTTAAATTGATTCTACTTCCATGTATTGTATCAGTTGAATATTGACAAAGAAAAATCCCATACCATTTCTTGTTCTACCAGCTTTTCATAACACGTCTTTTTTAACCCTTTGGAACATAGGAAGAAGGTGAAGGAGGCTTCACTTTTGTTCAGAAAATCTTACTTTAATACCTCTCCCACAAACTGGGTGATTGTAAGAAATGCCTGGGTGGCTTTCAGGTTCATTCCTAATATTTTGATTGGCTTTAAAGGATAGCAGATGGCAGGCTCACTCTGCGAATGGCTATCTTGATTATCTTGCAGTGGTGGCCCACAGTTCTGCTCTTCTTTCCTCCAGAGTAGGAGGCAGTTTTAATAAAAATATCTATTAATGTGGGTCCAAATTTCCGTCTGAAAATAATTTCCTTTTTATGATGAACACCTGAGAATATACGAGGAACAGGCTGACTTCTATGTCAGTAACTAACTTAAGAATTAATGATGTTGAACTGGCTTTCTAGAACTGACTTCACCCAGACAACTAGATAAATGAACCCAGCACAGGAGTGTGTCCTTGTCAGTCTAGTCCAGATAAAGGCAGGATCTTGAAAAGAAGAAAATCTATGTAACAGCTTTATTAGGAGTGTAAAAGCCAGTCCTACTTTTCTGACTGCCATCCTGTATTTGCTGTTGGGATAGTATAGATCAAGAAATGAGGAAGCAATAGGCATTCCAGGCAGAACAACACCATGTTTTCGACTGGAGGAAAGGAGGCGCAGAGGAGATCTTGCCCATCTGTGCAACTAGCTGAAAGGAAGTTGTAGTGAGGTGTTAGTCTCTTCTCCCCAGTAGCAAGTGATAGAACAAGAGGGAATGGCCTCCAGTTGTACCAGCGGAGATTGAGATTGGATATTAGGAAAAAATTCTTCATCAAAACATTTGTCAAGCATTTGAACAGGCTGTCCAGGGAAGTGGTTGAGTCACCATCCCTGGTGGTATTTGAAAGACATGTAAATACGGTGCTTAGGGACATGGATTTAAAAGACTTGTAGATGTTGCATTTAGGGACATGGTTTAGTGGTGGACTTGGCAGTTGTATTTGACCTTAAAGATCTTTCCCTTTTCCACACAAATATATAATTCTGTGACTTCTGTGTTAGGAACTGCAAGAGCTCAAACAAAATATTCACATAGCTAGCAAGGTAAAAGACAGTCCTAGAATATTAAGGTGTATCAGCTTTTCTGGCATAGATTCTGTTTGATTTTCTCTGTTGTTTTGTTGGTTATGCTGTTCTGTTCTCCTTAGTCAAATGGTATGGCACAACTTTAATTCCATTTCTGACAGTTCATCAGATGAGACCAAGGGTTTTTATGGCAGCATAACTGATAAAAGCTGTCTGTCTTACTTAAGCCCTAATCTACTGAAAGGTGTCAAAGTAGAATTGCATGGTCCAAATTTCTGTTTCATAAGGATAGGATCCTTCACTGGACTTCTTTTGGAAGAGGACGAGTGGAATGTTCAGGTTTAGAGAAGACAGGGAGACATTTATATAAGTACATAGTTGTTAGGCCCATAAAACTGGTGAAAACCACACAATTAGTGTTTTCTGGTACGAATATGTAGTATGTTCCTGCTAGAGCCTGGACTCCAGTCAACATGCCGTTTTTATCCAAGACTGCAGATTTCTCCTCCAAGAACATGATAGTTGTTTATCCACAACAGAAACATCTTTCATACAGAACTGTGCCGGGTAGTGGTCCATGGACTGTATTTTAGGATTTGCATTGGGGACACAAACATGAAAGATACAAACATAACAGTTTTGAGTCATAAACCATTATTTTTAAAGAGGTGATGGTTATAAAGTAGCAGAAAATTAATTTCTACATCAGTAGAGCTTCAGTTCAATTAACTGTGTTTTTTTTGTTGTTTTCTCTCTTGTAATAGAGACAAAGAATTGATAATTAGTCACATGAAATCTGTGGAAGCCACTCTTCATAAGGTAAGAATTTGAAGTGTTCCCTCTGCACTTGTATTTTCGAACACATTGGGGTTTTAGAACTGCTTAAATTCAGGGAAGTGGGGGCATAGAAGTTGTCAAAAAGCAACTTCCTTTCCTTAAAGTTTCCACCTTCAATTTCATTCAAGTTAAAAAAATATTCATATTTAGTGAAATAAAATACAATTTTGTAATACTCTGACATCTTAATATAAAGTTTATGACAAACCTCCTTACCTCAGTTGAACACTGTTTCTGGTTACTAAATGAGGACTACTGATCATTCAAACATTTGGTAATTGCTGCTAACTCACTCTGCTGAGTAAGGTGAAGGTCATCTGGTGAGGTCATGTATGTGGTGGCCGTAAGACATTTGGCTTTACCCATGCTACTTTAATCTTTGATACATGATAAATAGAATAGGGAAAATACAGTAAGTAATGAGCTGTAATCAGAAAGTTTCATGATACATTTTTAAAAGCCTTTTTTACATTGAGTAATAATCTGAAGCTGTCTCTTTGACTTGTCCTGTTTTGCCCTGGTATAGTATTATTTGAAGGTTTAACTAAGCTGTATGTATTAATTACAGGTGTTGTTTTCATCTGTAGCTCTGATTGTTTTGTAAGTGTTCTTAGTCCAGTGCAACACAGAACAAAAGTGGGTTTATTATCTTAGAGTGTTAATTTCCCTTATAAACACCCTGAATTCCCAGCAACATGGGAATCTACATCTTATCTTAGTTTCTGTGTCCACCCAAACTATCAACTCAAATTTCTCTTTTCTTTAATGTTCACAAAAAGTGACAATACCTAAACTGTGTGCTTTAAGTGTTGTAATCTGTGCTATTAGGTAATGTCTTCGTTTCTGTCCCATCTTTACACTCACTTCATTTAAGCTTGGAGAATGTATGTAATGCAGAAAGTGCTGTTTTGTTACAGTAACATGTACATGTAACATCCTTGGCCTTGAGAATTTCTTGCAAGTTTACTTTTTGATTTAGAAAGCTGTGCTGTATATGCACAAGGATTGAAATATTTGGAGAAAGGACAAGGGAAGTTTACATGCTTAGCACTGATTTTTCTGATGCAGGGAATGGATATAGGAACTGCCATCTTTCTTTGAGAATGTTAGTTACCACACCTGCTTCTTAGTTCTTGATGTACATAGTTGTTAGGCCTATATCGCTTGTTATTGAATAGTAGAGTAATTTACCCTTTCTGGTTTGTCAACCTAAAGAATGAAAAAAACATAAGAATTAGAAATGTCAGGATGCTTCTTTCAGCAGGAACCAAGAAGAATTGATTGTAAATCATTCATAATTTGACATATCACCTCTCCTGGAAAAATAAAGGGAAATTATTGATCTTTGTTTGGGAACTATCTGAAATGTAAACCCTACATGATAATGGTACCTAATTATCTAACATTAGTGAATTTGGCTTATGTGTAAACTATCAAGTTTACACTGTTGTTTTTAAAGATTTTCTTACACAGTGAAACATCAAAACATGATGAAGTAGATGAAGTACTAGTAAAGGAACCTCAAGCCTGAGGTTCCGCTGTAGAAATTCTGGAAACTGCTTTTGTTTTCAAAAGAGAAATCAAAAGAAAATGGATAAAGTTCAGAATCGTCTGGAGTTGAGTGAATATTACTATTAGCTGCAGGTACATATATGGGAGTTTGAAATTGAACATTGTGGTATTTCTGTGTTCATGTATTCATGAGCAAATATCCAAAATATTCCACTTGATCACTTGCAGGATCTGTGTTATCAATGCATAATGCTAATTTTTTGCTTATATTGCTCAGAGAGGTTTTACAGACATCCTTCATAATCTTGGTTAGAATAAGACAGTGTATACTGATATCCATTAAAGCGACCCTGCTCATTTATGTACATTCTCACTACAAGGATTCTGGAAGGTAGCAGTCTGCTTTGGATGTACTTCAGTGTAACGTTCAGCAAACAAAGCAAGAACAAGTGCATCTGAGGGAGACAATCTCTCTGCATACTTCTAGATCATTTACAGCACTTACTGCCCCCTGTGACTTAATGGAAAATCTAGCATCATATATTTGGCTTTGTCAACAAGTGCTTGGGCATGCTTGTGCCCAGAATTATTCTTTTAAGACCATTTCAGAGCCAGCTTTTAAAAACTATCATGAATATTTGTGAAGCATAAATGTTGAACTTTAGAATGTGCTATGCCAAGAGAGAAACTATTCTTAGCAGATAGTTCCATATCCTTTGTAACCTGCAAGATATTCTTTAGAGAGCTATTTTTTGTCTTATACTGGGTCTTGTCATGTTAGCTATCTTCATCTGACTCCTGGAGCTGGATTATTCGTACAAGAGTTCCTGATACCATTAAAATAAGAGCTCTTTCTTGGTTTTATACCATCTAAATATTGAGGACAAATATCAAAGTGCAAAATGAATGTTTTACCTGATAATAATAATAACAACCACCAAAACAACATTATCAAGGGCAACAAAGGACCACAAGAATTTTGTTAGTGGTGGGGGGTTTTTTTTGGTTTGGCTTGGTTTGTTTTTTGTTTGGTTGGTTTTTTTGTTTGTTTGTTTTCTTTGCTTTTCATTTGCATTCAGAAAACAGGTGCTTTTTTTTTTTCTCCTTCCCACTGTACTGAAGAGGATTTGTGTCTGTGACTTGACCAGTTCCTTTAAAAAAAGAAAAAAACTGAATGGAAGATGCAAAATGGTAACAAATAAATAAATCTTTACTGGAAGTCTTACTAAAAGAAAATCCATTTGTTTAAAGTGCAAATGTAGAGTTTCCTGAAAAGTCTTATCATCGAGAGAATAAGTATTTAAGTAAATATCTTATTTAAAGAGCCATCTGCAGTCCTTTTTTTGTGTATGAAGAATAAATGATTTTTTAAAACTTCCAAAAAAATATTTTTTTATAAATATATCTGTGTTATAGTTGTTAGCAAACTTGATTTCATTATTAATTTCTTGTGTATTTTTTAATACTGTTTGCATAAACAGAGTAAAAGACATTAAATCTGTTCGCTCTATACGACTGGATTCCTTCACATGTGCAGATAATGATTTATGAGTTACAGTAAACACACTAGTGGAAGAAATAATTTTACACTATCTCCGCTAAAATCTTCAGTCTTCCCCTTGTATTGCTTCTCAGTTGGAGAGTTTGTAGTGGCTTAGCCTTGGCCAGCAGCCAGTTGCCCACCTAACTGCTCTCTCACTCCTCCTCAATAGGGAAGGGGTACAAAATAGAATCAGAAGGCTTAGGGATTGAGATAATAGCTGCAATAGATTGCATACCAGTTACTGTCACAGGTAAGCAAACCAGAGCTGACTTGGGGAAAATTATTTTATTTATTAAAATAGATATGGATAATGAGAAACAAAGACAAAAAAAATAGCATCCACCTACCTATTAGGTGCAGCTTCACTCCTGACTCCTGTGCCTGTGCTCTGAGGAGTAATGTGGGGCATCGAAGGACAGGGGATTGGCTTTAGTCTGTAACAACTCTTCTGTGCTGCTCCTTCCTCCTCATATTGTTTCCATGCTCCAGTGTGGGCTCTCCATGGACTTCAGTTCTTTCAGGAACTATTCACCTGCTCCAGCATGGGGTCCTCCACTGTCTACATTGTGGATGTGTGCTTCTGTATAGCCCTCTGTGGGCTGCAGGGAAATAATCCACTATCCATTAATCCAGTGCCTCAGGTACTTCCCCCACCACTTCTTCTCTGCCTTTGGTGTTTACAGGGCTGTTCCTCACTCTTTTTTTTCCCTCCTCCTCTGCCTGTTTGGTAGTTTTTGCCCTTTCTTAAGCACATTTTCATAGAGGGGCCACCATCATGACTGAGGGGCTCAGCAGTGCCCTGTGGTGGGTCTCTTGAAGATGGCTGGAAACAGCTCTGTCCAGCATAGGGCAGCCCCTGGGCCGTGCCTGAGCACCTACACCTGATACAGTGCTGTAACTGCTTCTTCTTCAGCTTCCCAAAAGCCCTGTTCTCTAAACTCTGCCCGAGCAAAACACCACCATGGGAAGTCATCTAGTGAGTCAGCCTGTACAGAGACAGAAAATTGTTTCTATTTCCCACTGTACTCTTCACTAGTAAGGTCTTGACAAACTTTATGGGCTGGCAGAGTTTCAGTTTGTCCCAGCCCTGGCTGCTTAGGATTTGGCCATTTTAACGGGTTAATAGAGTACCTTATCTTCACAAGCTTAGACTGTTAGCCACTACCCTGTGAGGCTGATGAGCTGTGATAATAAGTCCATAAAAACACAAAAAATCCCTAAAAAATCTTTTTTCCCAGTACTGGTTAGCAACCCATTCTGATGTTTTGGGACAGTTCAGGGATCAAAGCACGTATCCACTGTTCTCATTTTGGTTTGGCACCTCGTCAGAAATATTATTCTTCATCCACTTCTGTAATGCACTTCATTTCTGCTGATTGAAAGGTTCATATGCCAGCTGGCAGAACAGCTTCCACACAGACCCATCAGCGGTCGCCTTGAAATCCTTCCACTATTGTGTTTTATTGCCTTGCTGCTGCTCCCTTTCCACCCCTGTTGTCTTCTCCGAAATGTTCCTAAACTAGCTATGCATGAGATTTGCAGCCCACAGTTCTATCAGTTGAAAAGAAATCTGAACACTGTATGATCCATCCTGTTACATACTTGTAAAATGGAAAGACAAAAGTATCTTTCTTTATCCAATTTAATGATGTTTTTAAACCAAGATAAAGAGACAGTTGGGGATGGGGGGAGACCATTGAAGACTTGAGAATTAGTAATGAGGTAGCATTAGATTGCTGTTTCTCACGTGGTCCGTAGCAATAAAATGCATTTCCTTATGCTGGCGGTTTTATGGCCTGTGAGAAATTAGTTTACAATAGGTATAAGTCCATATACAAGTGACTACATCAGTAAAAACACTCAGTGTATGTATCATTAGTTAGTTTCAGCAAGAAGACCACAAACTGATCAGGACTTGAGAAAACAGACATTTACAAGGCTTAAGTTAGCTGTCACAATCAGACTTCAGTAAGTGTGACCTGATACTTGTAGAGGTACTGATAATCCACAAATGGGGATTTTAGTCTATCATACTACTTAGTTAATAATGATTTAAAAGCTTTTGTTTTAGAGAGCTCAACTTGCAAATTTTTCCCAAGACTAATGTCACTCCCCAGGCTGGTTCTTCTGTGTGTTCAGACCCATTAACAGAGTGAAGCCTGCTTGGGTGTGTGCTCAGGGTCTGCTCATCACTGTGGTCCTTGGTTGTTTTAAGCTGTCGCTATCACAAGTCTGTGATACAGTGGGTATGTGCACGTGCAATAAAATCACAAAGAAAGCCCAGTTGGACTATTAAAATTCTAAATGACTGCTTAAGAAGTCTGTAGTAGGAAACAAGCTATTACTTCTCTGTGCTAAGAAAAAAATGCAGTAACAAGATTACTCTTTCTCCTTTTCCATCTCAAATTAGCATATCCTCATTTAAATGTTTCTAAATGACTTTTGTTTCCCCCCCCAGTAATCTGACTTTCTTGATCCTTGTTCCTAAAGATCAGTTGTGCAGGACATACAGGTGTTAGCACAGCTGGCTTGCTGATGACAACTCTGTCCATATAGCTGTCTAGTGTGTCATCACTCATATTGTTCAGTGTCATTCTGACCTAGCCAAGCTAAAAATGGTACTCCAGCTCAAGAGGGATTTAAAAACCTTGAAAAACTAAAGATAAGTCATTGCCGAATGTCATATCCATGTGCTTTAACTGTTCTTAGTTTATATATAATCTAAATAACTAATCTAATTTCAGGGTGCATTTGTCGTCTTCATATTTTTTTTTAAGCCTGAATACTTTGTGTAGTTTGCCTTCAGTAAGGAAAAATCCTTGTTTGGAACTGAACTGTGGAATTCCTGAGTACATTAACTGTTATTTTTTCCAGACATAGATTCATATTCAGCTCAAGGTCACTGAAATCCATTTGTAGGGGATGTATTGCAATGCACATCCTGCAATTATAGTGAAGCGTAGGTGCAGTGGTCAGTGTTTGCAAAAAACAACTCCGGATCAAATTAACATGTTATTCAACAGAGCCTATAGTGTGTGTGTGTAGTAATATGAGAAATCTTGAATTAATCAAAAAGGATAGTCACTAAATATGTATGTTGATACAGATATTTTTACTAGATTTTTAATTATGTGAAACGTTTGGTATACCTAATTACATTCACATATGGCTACCTACAGCAGGGTATGTGCAAATATGATTTAGAAACTCCACTCAGAATTCAGACCCTTGGGTTTGGAGATGCATTCCTTGCTATGATGAAACAGTATGCAACAATCTGCCTGCCTTTAATGGGCACTCAAACGTAACTGTGATGGCCATTTAATAAGTACCCATTCAGCTGTTCCTGTACCTCTTTTTCCCTTTCCCTTCCATGAAGCACTGTTTTGTCTAAGTAAGTTACATTGTGATTTGGTGTAGTTTGGTTTGGCCTTCTTGGGGATGGGGGGGGGGGGCGTGTTGCAGTTCAATTGACTGGTTTGGTTCCCAACGTGATTCCTCACCTGTTTCACTTTCTAATTATGGCTATAGTTTTCCATAGTTTAAGCAATGCAGTCTTGTCAAAGGCAGTTTCTCTATTTCTGGAGTGGTCCTTGATTGCTGAAACATCCTGATGGAAAATATGTCTGTGATTATATAGGCCCACATTCAGTAAGATGAGTATACATTTTTTTGAGTGATTTCCTTATTTTCGGAGCAGACTCAGACTCTCGTGTTTATGAGCAAATGATACTAACAGATTGTCTTTTGGATCCGGTGCATTTGTCTGTACTTTTTCAGATGTTGCGTGTGCCAGGTCCTTCAGCCAATCTTTTGGGTCTGTATTTCCTTAGAGAGCTAACAATTCAGGTATGATCACTGTTTTCTAGAGAGCCCAGACTCAGGAATGACAGTAGAAAGATCATCTGTGTTGGCAACTTACCTGAAGCACTACTGTTATCAACACTATTCAGTACTATTGTTGGTGCAATTTCATTCATGTATATTTACTTGTATTTTTTAGCATAGAGAACATCAACAAGCCATAACTAAACATTAAAAAATTAGGAAGCGTTCATGAAGAATTTAATTCTGTTATCCAGTGTACATGCTTCCTTATATTTCTCCTTAGTTCCATGATCATTTGTGCCACTGTAACAAAGACTTGCCCGTTTAAGTAAGTTGCTATATAACTTACCTCTATTGAAGTGCTTCTCATTGAAGCAGGTGAAGGACTACATTCAGTAGATGTGCATGTCCTTGGTTTGAGTGATACGAGCTCCGTTGTACATACTGCCCTGGAGGTACGAACATTCTGCAGCTAATCAGCCACGTATTTACATGACTGTTGTCAAGACTAAGATGAGATTTGCATTCAAACTGCCTCCTTCTATTTAAAAAAGTTCTAAAACCATTTTTATTAATTATATGTCACATACAGAGCACATAAGTGTGGTAGAAACCATTTTGCTTGCACTCTTTTAGAATGATCTGCATAACATATGTATGGCTTCTCTTGTCTCAGAAATATGGTCATCTCAAAGTCAGGCAAAGTCACTGTTTGCCATTCATGTATCACCAAATCATTGCCCAGTGGTTTCTGTTTCACTGTTTCAATTGACTATGATATGCTATGAAAAATAGTGGTAGGACTAATTTTGCTTTCTTTTCACCATAAGAAAGGATTGAATTAGGCCCAAATAAGGACCTAAAATCTCAGGTCTGCACTGGTTAGACAATAATCAGGCAAAGACATTAGGGAGGGCTAAGCACATCTTAATACCATTTATAACTTGCTATTGAAATAACTGGACATAGCAGCTGAAACTGCAGAGGAAAAACAAAGGAGTGAGCAAAGAAGACAAAATTATAGTTATCTCCTATCAGCGAATTTTTAAGATAATTTTTGAACATGTAGAATTAGACCATCAAATTCTATGCCTTGGTTCAGTCAATAATGTAACTTCAGTTTATTATTCAGTTTCAGCTTTGATCTGAGTTAATCAGTACTTTATTGATTTTCAGCTGAGTGGCTATAGTGTTGTCTTCTATTTTGCTCTCTTAATTAAAAAGTTAAACACTGTCATAAGTCACTATGTTCCTTTGATTTAAAATGTTTTGAGTCTTGTACTAGAGTTGTGTGTATCTGTGCTTTTGCCTGTTTTCAAACAGTATTTACGTAAGGCTAAACTGAAAAATCTAATGATACTTAGCAGCCCGCTGTCACAGTACTTAATTATGCTCCACATAGAATCACTTTTGAAACTTTTCACAGTCTCAGTTGAAATTATGTTTACTAAAATCAGAAATAGTCAAAATCTTGACTAACGTTGGATATAGATTCATTTATGTATTTTTTTCTCTCTATTAATTTTTGACTACAGGGAGGTGAAACCAGTTTTAGATGTTTTTGATTATTGCAGTAAGCCTGATTGGCTGATCAGGGTTTTTTAGATGATAGCATTAGGTCTCTAGCCTAAGGAGACGTCTCAAAAAAAGTAGTCTTGCCTTAGATCTCATATGGAGGGAAAAGAAAAAGTCACTGAAGACAAAAAAGCTGTGAAATGTGTATTGTAAAGCTTAACTACACTGAATATTTTTTCTTCCTCTCAAGCAGCCAAAAAAAGCCCTTTTTTAAAAAAACAAACAAACAAAAAACCCACAACAAAAAACCCACCAGTTTTACTTTTGCCTGATAGTTCCGTAATTTGTGTGAGTACTGTGCTGACTTCCTTGGAAAATAAGGAAATAATCGGAGTCTGCCAACTCCTGTCATTGTGTTTCTGCAGCTCAAAAAGCATATAGCCAGGAAGTGATGAAATTAGTTAACTAGGTTTTCATATAGGTATGGCCTATCCAGCTTGATTCTGCACAAGCATGGCTGTTAATAGCTTTCCGTTCCTCGAATAGGTAGTCAACTTGAAGACTGTTTTCACTGTTAGTGAAACAATGTAATGGTATTTGTACACCATCTGCCCAGTCTTTTTTGTTCTTGCACTTTTTCCTGAACCCTAGTGAGGGTTTTCAAAGGAAAGCTCTAGCTTCAGTTTCTGTTTCTCAGTATGCACGTAGATAATGGGATTCACTTTTTATGCTCTAAGTATTTACAAACACAGAAAGTTTGGGGATAGTTTTTTTTTTTTAGTTGTGAATTTTCATATCAAATACCGTTCTCTTTAAGGAGCTAATATGTGCTTTTCTGGTGCAGTAGTATTAATGTCGCGTGTTTACCACAATTCAGCCAAATAAGAAAATACTTTTGTATTTCATTGTTTAATGAGTATCAGGCCCCAGTACTGAAATGGAGGGTTTGAAATTAATAGGGTTAAAAGGACTTCCACTGTGTGTATTGTGTGTGTATTATACCTACATTGCTTATACATTGTTTTTTTCCCCCTAGTATTAGCAATCTGCTTTTGTGCTTTGACATAAGGATTTCCCTTGTGAATTTTGTCACAGAAAAAAGAGAATCATCAATATCGCAGTTAAACTTGACTTTCAAAGCTAATAGTATCTCATTTGGGGGCTGAAATTTAATAAATTTTCTTTGATTCTGTGTGAGTTTTTAAACATCAAACAATGAATTGGCCAGGGTGCAGTAAAATATTTAGATCTATTGACTATGGTTCAGAAGGGTAGAAGGCAAAACACTGGTGGTTTGATGTTGATAAATTCTCAGTACCTTAATCCACATTAATGTTTTCTTTTATCTGTGTGCATACTGGCAGCAAAGACACTGAAAAGCTGGGATATATAACCTATAAAAATGTAAATCAAGTGTGTGTATGTGCGTGTATATATATGTGTATTTAAAGTAATGCATTTTGTTATATTCAGCAAGGTTAACATCTGACCAGAATTACACATGCTGACAGAACACTCTAGAGACAATGTTTGTTCCACAGGACTGTATATGCTGAACCTAGTGCACTGTGAGTGCAAAAACGTGTAGAAGACCTTTCCTGTTATAAAAATTGCATCATAGTGCATATGTTTGGCAGCCACAGGTATTGACAGGAATTCTTTAGGTCAACCTGGGAAATGTAGGGCTCCCTATTCCCACAGAACAGAGCAACGAATAAAATAAAACCTCTTTTTCTTTGTATCAGTAGATTTACACATGCATACTTCTTTCAATCAGAGCTGATTTCAGAGGCTGCACTGTTATTTGAAGCATGTTCACTCATAATCAACATTTTACAAAAAAACTAATTTTGTAAGTGGTTACAGAAAAGTAGTCTGGGATTTAGAATGAATGGCCATATGTTTGAATTCATGTTTGGTAAGCTCTTTCGGGCGAGGGAGGCACTAAGAAGAACTGAAATTTATTTTACAGTATTTAGTAAATGTACCTATTGACTGATATGTATTTAGTATATATTCAGTATATGATTTAGTATCAGACTTTATTTTGTTGTTAAAGACAGTAAATTATTTTTGCACTATTGGCTACTGCTACTCAACAGATACGGTCCATGCCAAGTGAATGGATTTCCTCCATTCATTTGTACAAATACATACTTGTGTGGATTTGTGTCTGTCCATGTGTATTCGAATCTAATCTGACTGCTGGGATCTTCTGGAGATATGATAATTTTTGTGTTAAGTATAATGAAAAATGGGTGTGTGGCAGCATATGGCATATGAATGTAAGTTACGTGTCCATGAAAGTTACGTGCTAAGTATGTATAAATCCACATGCCTGCCGATAGACTAATCACGTGTTGTTATATGTGGAAGAACGTTGGGTTTTTATATAGCGACAGCGATATTCTTCTCGTGTGCAACACCGGGAAGCGTGATTGTGTTTAGGGACAGCAGCGTTAATCCCTTCCCGTTGCGAAGTTTCACCTCGGCGCCGCTGCCGCTCTGCAGGTGAGCGCAGGTCCCCTTTACCCGCGGTGCCGCGCGTGGCCGGGAGGTGGCACTGTGACACCAACGGGCTCGGCTGGGTCAGTGCGCCCGGCGCCGGCACTGTTCGGGGGGGGTCGCTCCCTCCTTCCCTTCCTTCAGGCTACCCGCAGAACTAGCGGAGTGACCGGGTTCTGTGCCCGTTCTGAACGGGCATGGGTAGAGCCTGTGTAAAAGTCCATTAGTAACAATTAGTGCATTATTTCTCACACTGAACCCACGATAAGCAATGTAGTAGCAGGTTGGGATTTTATAGGGTTTTTTGTTTGGGTTTTTTTTTTTGTGTTTTTTTTTTTTTTGTTGTTGTTTGGTTGTTTTCTTTTTCTTTAAATTTTGATTTGTTTTGTTTTTTCTCCTTCCCTTAATTGCAAAGCTACAGGTCGTTTTTTTTTGCTTTGTTTGAGGATTATTCATTTTAATCTGGAGTTTAACTGAATTGGTAATAAAATGAACCATATTGTAGAGGACTGATATGATCTCCGTACAGTAGACAGAACTCATGTGCCCGCTTTGTGTTCGTGTGATCATATGAACTTTTAAATTTTATAGCTGATGTTTGTTTGTGTTGGTAGTACCAATACTATTTCTTTTTTTTACAAGTTTTTTACAGGGGTCAGATCTGTGAAATGTATGTACCAGGTGTGCTTGTGAGCCCTTAGTATCTCTTCTTTCCTTCTCCTTTTAGAGCAGGGAAGATGCTTTTTCTTTTTAACATTCTCTCCCAGCACTCTGAATTAGAGATTTATTTGCAACGAAAAATCAATTAGTCCTAAATTTATTCATGGATTTCAGGTCCAGCGATCAATGCAAGTCCACTCAGTGGGCTCAAGGGGACCCAGTTCATCCCAGTTAATGTGTCTGAAGGGGAATTACCATTGATGCTGTTTTTTTCCCTTCAGGTCAGAGATCAGACCTTGCTGTCACGGACTGCGGCAACCAGGAATGACTTCACCCTGCAGCTACCCAAACTGCACCTAGAGACCTTTGCAGTGGAAGGGCTGAGGGGCAGGCCAGAGGTTGTGGCATTTCAGGTTAGAATCTAAAATAATCCTGTTTCTTTTCTTCGTTTTTTTGTATCTGAGTTAGAACAAGAAGCTGGGCTGCTCTGAATGTGTGGAGAACAAAAAACCTTCAAAACTATTGCTGTCAACAGTTGAAAGGGAAATAATTTCCATATATGTTCTTGAATATGGTATTTCAGAGATGATGCAAACTTTTAATTTTGCACATGTAATGTTAAATAACCGATGGGAATAGGGCCATGAAAAAACATGGATGTTATATTTGAAAATTATTATCACCATATCCCAACTCCCCCTTCCCTTCCCCCCCCCCCCCCCCCCCCCGAATTTAAACAGACAAATAAAATGGGGGAGGGAGGGAAAGAAAAAAAGGATTTTTATGCTGCTTTTTGGTCAGTATCAGATTTTTTCCATTTTCAGTTTTAGCAGTAATAGTGATTTTTGAGCATTCCTAATTTAAAAGAAATTGCTATTTGGAATACTTAAATGTGGAAGCTATTTATTTTGTTCATGTAGGTTTAAAGACTTGTCTGATTGAAAATACCAATTTCCTTAGGAGGAAACAATGAGAAATGAAAAAAAAAAGATAAAAGAACTGAAAATGTACATATTTTCAGCTCTGAAAATGGATTCTGTGCAGTGCCCCCTTATTGCATTTAAAGTCTGTTACGTCTTCTTACACACAAACTATCCCTTAATCTTTATAGCTGTGCAGAATTACTTTATTCTTGTGACACATTATTGCTAAAGCCAGAACATTTTGTTTTCTCAATGAGAGAATGAAGAGCAGAGTGAGTACATGCTTCTTTCATTGTGGTCTTCTGTGCAAATGAGAGAGGAAAGCTAGTATTGTAAAAGGCAAAGAAGTCAAACAATGCAAATATTGCATAATGTGCGTATATTGCTATAGTAATCCTTTTTAATTTATTGTAAAGTGTCATAGATACACTATATAATTGCAGGAACAGGGTCACAAAATTAAATGTTCAAGAAAGGCAGATTCTAAACTGGACGTTTGTCACTGAGCCTTAGTTAACCCAGCTGTATGTCTCTAGCAGACAGTAGAGTTGCAAATGTTACCTAGTACAGTACAGTGATGATCAGTTTTAAGGCTGTGCAAAAGGTTCCACAGGTGGCAGCTTTTCAAAGAAGCTGTCCTGGAAATCACAAGCCTTTAAATGCTGCTTTTCTAATTTGGTGGCCTATTCAGTGGTAGCTGCCTTTTTTCTTTTTTTGTCCTGATCCAACTCCCATTCTTTTTTGACTTCAAAATGATTGTAGGAGCATTTGGAAGACCGCCTATTCTTTCTTTCTAAGGAGATGAAGAGAAAGAGAAGTATAAAAACTTGTATTTCACATTGGTACATATTGCGTCTGGTATAACTAACACACAGTAATATATGCCCTGGGTAGGTTACTGGTGGTGCAGTATTGTAAACACACTTTTTGTTCACCTGACAGCTCCTATTACACATGGTTACCGTGTACACACATAAACAACATCAGTGGTTCACAGTCTTATCTCACTATGCAGTTCCTTTTCTCTCCCCTCTCCTCTTTTTGTCTCTAGTTACATGCTGCCTGTTTGATAACTTTCACTACATTATAGAAATTATATTATAAAATTTCCTTTTTATACCTGGGAGTCAGCTAATTGATTTTAATTTCACTGTATGTAAAACTGTATTAAGGGCAATCCTACAGTCCTGAATGTGGTAAGCATATAGCAATCACTTTATGGACACCTCGTATTAAAACCAGTGGAATTGTTTGCATGCACAGTCTCTTTAACCACTACTACTACATATATTTTATAGTCTGTGACAAGTGCATTTCAATTAAAGGCCTTATTAACTGCAAGTGTTAGACATAAGGAGTTTTTTTCCAAGTCTAGATTTGTTGATGTTTTGTGGTTTCTTTAAAAAAAAAGTAAAAATTAAGATACTAATTTAGACAGTATGATAGGGATGAAGCACTGGGTATCAGAACTCTTGAGTACTGAAGAGATTGCATTGTTTTATTTTTATTATTCATGAATCCAGTTCACAGTTAGGTGGCTGGAATCAGTAATTCGTAATAACTTGATAACTGTTGGTTCAGTGTGTATCACTTCATCATCATATGAGGGGAATAAGTATATTTCTATGTTCATGCACATTTTTTCTTCCAAATTTTTCAGAAAGCAAGTGGCTGTTAAAGGCCTTTTGAATGGAATTTACTTGACGGGCTATATTCCTTGTCACTGAGAAAACAGGAAAGTCTCAGGATTTTTAGATTGCTGTTACTTCTATATGAAAGTTTCCTGGGAGAAATATGCTTGCTTTATGGGAGACAAGTGCAAAGAAGATTGGCATGATGAACCTAGGGTGCTTGACTGTGAACTCGGTGAGAACATGATTTAAGGTGTGCTGCTATGGCCATGCCTGAATGTTCCCACTGAAGACAGAAAGTGGAACCATACATAAAGCCTCCAATAACTACAGGATATAGGGTGAAAAAGAGCAACTAAAATAACATGAGATTCCTAATACTAGTAGTCTTGCTTGGCAGATTAGTATTTAAATTAGCCAGTAAAGGTTATAAAGACTTTAGAAAATACAAAATCGAACTATGCTACAGCCTTAGGAAGAGGATAATGTTCTCTTAACTCTCTTCTGAAAGAATGTTATTGGCTCACAGAAAAAGTGGTTATTCAGAAGAATCAGTCTGAATTGTCTGAAGTACTTTCGCATCAAATACGTAATTAAGACTCATCGCAAGCAATCTGATCTAAAAAAACAATACATAAAGTTCCTAAATAAAGATAGTTTTAAACCCATGTATAAATAATTAAGCATTGGTATTCTCTCATGATAAATTTCTTGTATTTGGAGTTCTAGATGCAGAAGGGTAAGAACTTCTGTGAAAGAAACTTCTCGTCTGATACCTAAAATTGCTTCAAGTTTTGCAATAGCAGTAGGATGTATAATGTATACTTGATGTGTAAGTACTTGATTTCCAAACAGGGGGAGGCTAACAACATACAAATCAGTGTAAGGTTATGTTCTATATCTACTGTTACAGGGTGGTTTTACAGGAGATACCGGAGGTGTACTTTAAACCCAGGTATGGTTGCCTTAAACTGTGTTTATGAAGCATGTCCCAAATGTTCTCATACACAGAAGTAACAGATCAATTAAGTCATTGTTGGTGAAAACCAGTGGCAACAAGAAACTAGCCATGCTTGACAGAATCGTATCTGCTGCATGTATGAAAGACACACATATGACTGTGATCAGCCAGCGACTGGTGTTCACACGTGGTAGCTGCTTACAGATAAGCATTTAGGGAAAGAATAATCATTTTCTGTGTCATGGAAACTATTTTGACCTCTGTCTTCAAACTCTCCATTTGCTTATTTTATTAATTGGCCCTATTAGTTTGTGGTGCTTGCTTTGGTGACTGTTTAGCATGGTGGGCCTTGTCCTCCTCTAATCTCTGCTTGTTAAAGGATATGGTGTGACTTCTGGATGTTGGTTTGGAAGACAACCAATATTAACAGATGAATTTTTTTCCTGTGTTGCTTTTTCACAGGATTGATACTTGATAAATACCAGGTGAGAGTGTTTCAAAGCTATAGCAATCATGTCGTTTTACCCTTTGAGATACTGCACATTTTTCCAAATGGGCAAGTTTTGTAAGTGACTTTAATGAGGATGTGAATGTTTAATGCATTTATGCAGTGTATGAAAAAGTAAATGTAAAGATGAGACTACAAGCAGGGTTCTGGTTTAAAAGGACATATACACAAATCTATAGATGTTGGTATTCATAGGTCTTAGTAGAAAGCATTTGTTTGTGTGCTGCTTTTCACTTGGAATGTAAGATTGACCTTACTGTTGGGAATCCCTTGCATATTAGGAAAAATTTAGTTTATTCTAACCGAGGACTTGAGTAGGTAAATCTGTATTTTCCATTACTAAGCTCTCCCTTAATTTTGAAAGGTACTACAACTTGTGATGTGCTTTCTCTCTTCCAAGCGGGTTTGAGGTGGATAATTTTCACTTTGTCTCATCTGTCTCCCACTCTTTTTGTTTACCTTTCTCTGCCACATGCTCTTGTTCCCTCCTGCACATTGTCTCTCCCTGTGTCCTATGTGCACACTCTCCACTGCATGTGTGCAGCGCACTTGCTCACTGCTGCATGTGCGCTGCCACACACACTCTTACCTGCTGCTGTTGCTTTCGCTATCCCTGCCATGCCTGCTGTACACACGCTCATGCTTTCCTTTGGTCCATCTCTGCCTGCTGCTCTGCTTCATCTCTCTCCCAGTATCTGCCACTCTCGTGCTCCCAGTGGCTGCACTGCTCACTCTGCGTGTCACCCTCTCTGTCCACACTGTCCCTATGCCTCTGGCTCTCTTCCTTTCCCTCAGCTTCTCTCCCCCACTGTTTTTTGCTCCTTCTGTGTTGCTCTGCCCGTCTCCAGTGTGTGTCCGTCTGTTTGTGGAGGTTTAGAAAGTCCATGTGGGATTTATATGTACTTTGCATTGCTCAGGTGTTTTGAGGTAGTTTGAAATGAAAAATGAAAAGTAATAACGTAGAGGCTTATAGCAGTGGTAGTAATATAGTCAAGTACTGACATATCTTCAGTGTTAGCGTATAATCATAAATTTATGAAGGAGTAGGTTCCTACCATTTATTTTATGTAAATTATGTATTCATGTATGATTTAGTCATACATTATCTGATTGTGTTGTAGGTCCACTTTTTCTAATTAATTGGGAAATATAAATGTAGTTTAAAGTATTAGGAGCTTCTTAATTTGTATTTATTTTCACTTGTTCATTGCTTTCAGATTTATACTTGATGGATTAGAAGGTAAAAGATATGCATAATTCCGCTGATAATTTTTCTTAAAATAATAAATACTTTCTCATCCCCATGTTTACTTGTCAATAAAATATTCTTACCAAATTGAAGAAGCAAGTGATTTCAAAGGTAAGATTATATTTCTGTCATTAGATTTTATCTTCTGCATAGGGCAAGTCTTTCAAATATAAATCATTTTGGGTATGAGGACTTAATGGGGGGAATTAATTTTGGAGTAGCTGGTTGAAAACTGAATTATTGTACTTCTCTTTTGGAGCCTTTTTCTTTATTTTTTTAAAATGCATGGCTATTAAAAGAACAATTAATCATGGGTTTGGGTTTTTTTTTTTCTCTTAATGCTTCAGAAAGGAGAAACCTTTTTAAGGGAGTCTTGAAGATAGTGCTTTTATATATGTGTACACCTAACATGCAAACACTTGTAATGTTTTCCTTTTACTTCCACCATTTCACCCACGGAAGGACCTGTCCATTGCTTTACAGTGGCCAGAAAGCTGCCTCCTCTGAAATCAGACTCTGCTGCTGCTCTTGAATAAAACTAGGTCTTCAATGTCCAGGAATTCAAGAGCTGCTGCTATCAACAGCACCTGGGTTGCTCTACCCCTCTTTCTTCTCCTCTCCAAAAGGACTAATTTCCTACCTAGCGTCAATACATGCTGCTGCTTAACTGACCACAAACCTGCCTTCCCTGTTTAAAGAGAAAAGCAATTCTTTATTAATTTAATGATAATTTGCTTTTGCACCTAGAATTCAAACGCTCATAAATAAGTAAATGTTTTAATCTCATTAGAGTGGGGTGACCTCTTGCACCCCTGACCTCTTGCAAACTTCATTTTGTTCAAAATAAAGTTGGTGCAGGGCTAATGAAACAATAATTAACATCTGAGTAAAATCTGAATAACCAGATTGAAGAGACATAACATGAAGAACTCTAATCTTCTTGAATGCATTCAGCTGGTATCTGAGCCATTTTAGCATAATGTGGTTTAACTATGATTCCTTTAAAACCTATCATTAATGTTTGTTAGCAAAACACTATTTAAAATCTAAAGCGAGGCATTTTCAAAATGCTGGTGATGTTGGAAATTTTCCTTCAATAATTTGAATTTCACACCCCTTCTCATTTCTGTGGGTTAACCATGTTCTCAAGTTCCTCTCCTCTTCACAGCTTTTCTTTTAGCAGTCTTTTCCTCCCTGTCCCCTATGGGCTTTTCATTGCTCTCTCCTCATTTTCTCCCTTCTTATCATTAGCTTCTTTTCCTCACTTTCTCAGCAACCCTTTCACTTTTTTTTTTTTTTTTTTCCCTTTCTTCATTCCAATAAATGAATAAAGACTATATGAAGAACCTTCTCAGAAGGCTTCCGGTTAGCTGGAGCACTGCACACCAGCCCTGTTAAGTCTTTGGCACTATGGGACTGTAAATATTGAAGTCAGTATCTGTAATCACCAATTAATTGATTACTGATTAATTGATCTGTTTCTTTATGCCTGTGAAACTACTAACTCTTGTCCAGGCTCTTTCATATGCACTGTTAGTTTTGTAAAAACTTTTCAGTTAAGATCTGCTGCTGATTATCTTGAATGCCAATGTTAATATATAATAATTTAACCTTTCAGTAACCTTTCTTAATGGAAAGCTTTCTTTCTTGACCCTGTCAAGCAATCATGTAACCATCTGCATTTGTCCACTTTTTCATACATTTGTATCTGTTGCATGTGAGTAATCTTTAATGAAGGATCTGTGCTGATAATATAAGCAAGCTCTGCCAGAACTGTGTAAAACATGATCTTAATTCACCAAGTTTATTTATTCAGTTTTGGTTGTGTTTGTAATCCTGGCATGGTTGGTTTGTTTTTTTTTTTTTTTTCCCAGCTGGTTATGAGGTTGCTGCATCAGAAGAAAGCATCTTTCTTAACTTCTAGTCACTATTTTTTTATGAGAAAAATTGGTCTAGAGACATGGTGATCTTAATATGTACCCAAAGCTACCTCAGTGAACACGGGCAGACTCCTAAAAGCTCTAACTACAAAATAAAGCATCGTTCAGTAACAGAAAATAATAAATACAGTTTTCACAGCACCTTTTTTGTTAGGCAGTTTTTCTTACTTCAGAAATCCTTTCAGAATTGCATGGGATTATCTGTGCACAGAATCTTCAGAAAAAGAGTGATTTTACCAGATAACCACTGTGTAGCTTTGATGTGACTGTATTGTTTGATATTATGTGCAGTGTGTACTGTGTAACACAGATAAGCCCTTTCAGAAGTATAGCTGTTAAACTGTTGATAATCATGTGAGTTACAAAATGAATTCATGAAGTGAATACTGTGAAAGATTAGGAATTGTCTGGAGTCTTACTTTTTTGTACTGGTTCTTTTAATTTAAAGAACTAAGAAGAAATGCTGAGCAAGTGAGTCTTCAGCAATAGAAGTTAATAAGGCAATAGACTTTATTACACAAATACCTTGGTAGCAGAAACAGAAAAGAAACTATTTTCTTAATTACATTTAAACTAAAAAAACAAGATTCTTCAAATGCTGAATCTTTTCTTTAGCTTTTTTCACTTAACTGCTTAGTATTCCATCATTAGAAAACACAACTCTATCTGTTATTGATAGCTTACAGAGAAAGAAAAATTATTAGACAATGCACTATATTAGTGTGAGAATTTTGTAATGAAATCAAGGGAGACATTTCTGCCTAGATACTGCATTTGGTGGGCCTTGTAGTTAAAGACCTGGAAGAGGAAGGGTTATCTACAGCTTGAGCAAGATTATGGCTTAGGGATTTGCTGACTGATTTCATTTGCTGTCAGTTAAGGTTCTCTTAATGTCAGCGTTCTTTGCATAATGCCTTGAAATAAAGACTGATGAAGTTTTTCAGATTGATGCCGCTTACATAAACTGACCCTGATTTGCCCTTCTGCATGACACTATAAGTGACAGCAGTTAGACGAAAATATGGCAATGAATATGCAACTTAAGGATTAAGAAAAACACAGTAAACCTTTCAGAATATAAAACTAGGCCAAAAGAACCCGGGCTATTCTGCTGCTCCACAGTTGTCATATATTGAAGAAGTAGATTGGTATAGAATCCCAAGTGCCATACCACTAAAGTAAAATTCGAAGAGGACAAGTTTTGAAAGGATTAAAAGTTAACCTGTTTTTTTGTTTGTTTGTTTGTTTGTTTGTTTGTTTTTTACCAAATCATTTTGGAGTTTTGGGGAGAGGGAGGGAAAGGGTGTGTGTGTGGGTGTGTGTTAATTGTGACTCATAAATTCACATATATTGTTACCTTCAGATTTTCTTTTTTACATTGTTGTCTTGCAGGAATAAGAATGAATTACTTTGAAGCTCTTGTCTTGATTTTTCAGTTACTGAACTGATTCATGATCCAGTGATATGTGCCTCTAGAATCCAGAGGTCACAAGTTTCAACACTTATATTGGACTGTGAAAAGCATAAATTCTTAGGACTGATAAGGTCTATTGCTGTAGGTCTTCCAGGACAAAGTAGGGCTTGAAGTAGGGCACTCATTTTTAATGAGTACTTGTCCATTCCAGTACCCAATTTAATTACAGTCTTCTTTAACTTTCCCTTCATTATGGTCTCTTTCCTCATTATGGTCTCTCCCTGTCAGAAGCAAAAAGGTATTAAGAAATTAGGGGGTGGGAAGAAAATGGAGAGGGTGCTAAAGCAGTGGAAAGAGGATGAACGTGGAACTGTTTTGTAAACCTAAATAACAGGGATACATAGCCTGCATGTTGGCAAGTTTACCTGCAAAGGATTGAGTCTGTCATGGCTTTTAGAAAGATCATACCCATAGAAAGACTACTATTTGTTTATCCTCCTGAAACCTTGATAGAACTTATACTGAGATTCCTTTGGATTGCTTCCACATCATGATCTTTTTTTTGACAGAAGTGCACTTCTGATGTAAGGATCAGGAGGAAACAGTCACCCATTCCACTTGTGGGGCAAACTTGCAACACCTCTTTAATGCCTGAATACTATATTTTATAAACTACATTGTGCATTCTCTCTGTTCTGAGGCAGATCATGTCTTCTTTTCTAATACTAGCACCCATTTGTAGGTTGCCTTCTTCCTGATTCTATCATAATTAACAAATACAAAATGTAGAGATCAGAGAGCAAAAAAAAGCATCTTGCCATTGCTGTGGCGTATGGTGCCAGCCTTTTTCTCCATCCAGTTTCCCATTTGCACAAACTACAAGTTAAAGTTTAAATTCTGAAGTTTTTGCAAATGATAACAAAGACCACAGGACTAGGTTTTGAGCAGCAAGTCTCCTACATGTCAAAATGTGATGTTTGTCTTTACGCTGGCAAGGTCGCTATCCTAGATGCTCAATTTGTTCTGCATTTATTCCGTGTGAGACTTGCTACAAATTTTACTCCTTTGGGAAACAAGACTGTGGGACTGAAGAAATATTTTATGCCTAGAGGGCACATAGAATAGCAGTAAATCTGGTTGTCCCCTTGTAAAAACAGGTTGGATAGGGGAAAGTAAAACAAAGAGTGTAATAAACAGTGCTAAAATGTCTCTAGAATTTCTCTTAGCCTTCAACATTTTAATTCAAATTCTTCTGAAACCTCAGAATCACAAAATCATTAGGGTTGTAAAGGGCCTCTGGAAATCATCTAGTCCAATCCCCCTGCCAAGGCAGGGCCACCTAGATCAGGTTACAAAGGAGCAAGTCCAGGTGGGTTTGGATGTCTCCAGAGACAAACTCGTATTTTGTATTTAACAGCCATTTATTGTCCCATTGCTTTTTGAACCCGTGTAAAATTAAGCATTCACATGACTTGTGGAAAGAACCTTAGCAGGTTAAGTACATACTTCCTGAATAACTATTTTATATGTATGCTTTGAAAATGGTTTCTACTACTTCACATAATGTTAATATGTTAATGTTAATAAATATTCCCAGTTTACCTTCATGCTTTGGCATCATCTGTCATAATCACCTACCATTTGCCACTCCTTGTTTCTTTTCAGGTTACTTTTCTAATTTCTGAACTACAAGAAGGTGAAAACCAGTAGAAATCATCTATAGTTTATATTTAGACAGCTGCGGAAGTGATTTCTCTATGTTACCAACATCCATAGGCTCAATTTCTCATAAATTACCTAACTGCAAGTAGTGGCCCAGCTTTGAAAAATGGATAAGGAAGTAGTAACCAGTTAAAATTAGAGGTAGTTAGAAAATGCTCTCCTCTAGAGTGTTTATAAATTAGGATAGCCGGGGATCTTTGGATCAGAAGTTGCTTTTGTTGATCCACCATTAGGATCACCACTCAAGTGCACAGTGTTACAGTGCCTGCAATTTATCACCAAATCCAGTAAAAAAGAATAAAAAGGTTTTTCTCAATGTAGTGATGGTACCATATGATAGTATTTTACTTCTAATCCTATTGTTGAAGAATACTTGATGTCTCTAGGAAAACACATCTCACCAGTACCTATCCTTCTTAGTTTTCTCCTTTCAGTGTTGCTATAAACATCCAATTTTATAAGCAGAATTCAGAAAGTCATTTTATCTCTTGTGCTTCTAAGGAATTGGATCTAATTGTTGATTGTTGACAAGAGAGGGGAATAGACCATAACAGCCTGTTCCTTATTTGCCAATCTCCCAACCTAATAATTCAAATCCTATTCTGCAGTCAGATTATAAGTTTCTACTTAATGAAAAGACATATAGTGCTGACTACAAAATAGAAAATCAGTGTCTTCCAAAATACTATCTAAAAAAGCTCATGAGGTAATTACTTTTGTCTTTGAATTGTTGGTTTTAATGAGGACAACCAGAGCTCCGCCAGCAGAAAAGTTAGTGTCATCTTCTGTTTGTTTTTCAAGTTTTCTCACTTAGCTTGTTGACTTTTCACATGGAAGAAGCCCAGACTTCAGTATAATGGAGTCTCACTCACCCACCAGTTTTTAGTATGCATGATTGGGATTTATACATTTCTGAGTTGAGCTAATCTGTTAGGTATATGACATGCCAAAAAGATAGATAAACAATCTTTTTTTCCCAACAAGGGTTTTCTTCAGCCATACATCCATTGTCAGAAGAGCTAGATATTCAAAGATGATGGATCATTTTAGTAATTTTTCTTCGTCAGAGCATGATGGTGTTGTGGTTTAAACCCAGTCAGGTAACTCGTTCACTCACTGGTTAAAAGAAAACTTTGTGAGGAAAATATGTTCCTTTTTTCATACTAAGCTTAAGGATAGCAGATTGTCAAGTTCGGTGTCAGTACCACTTTTGGCTGTATTATTGAAAATATTCTCTAACTGCTGCTTTGGAAAGAGGGGTGCTAATGTGTATGGTCATTAAGGTCAGTAGTAGGTGTACTGTGCTCTTCAAATTTCCTGAAATTTCTAATGCAACATGTTCATGGCATAAATCAGGTTTTGAAAGCAAGTTTGATTGAAAGTCTAGCTTTTTTTTTTAATACAGATTCTGATGAAGTCCAAGAATTTATGAAGCAAAGTCGTCTCACCAGCATCAGAGTTCAGGCAGAGTAAAGGGAGAATACCTGTCCATCCTATATGTGGCAGTGGACATTAGATTAAGTGTGTGTCCATTTACCTGAGGAATGTAGTTTAGTAGGTCATTACAAGTAGAGACTGACTTGTGCTTTTCCCTGTGCTGGCATCATGGGTTTGTGTACATAACTGGTGGTTTGGTGAGAAGCCAAAATGAAAGTTTGCTATCCATCCTAACAGGTATACTTTAGAGTTTCTTTACAAAACTGTGAAATGTTGCTTTATGTAGGATGACATATTTATGTTGAATTAAAATGCAGTGCCACCATGAGCACTTTGTAAGAAAAGCAAAGGAGATGAAGTAGCTATATGTGTCACAAAACATCGTGCAGTTTTCTAGCCCCTGGGCTCCGTTAGACTTGAGCAATCACCTAAAATCTGATGTGAAGATTAAGACTCATTAAAGATTGTTTACGTATGAGGCACATAATCACAGTTGTCATGTTGACTAAACCTGCCAGAAGGTACGTTTGTCTCTCCTACTAAATGGCAACTGCAGAATAGTTTGTCTTCATCTTTTTTGCATGGAAAATGCAAAGTGGACACAGTTCCGCTTTCTGACCACATGTAAGATATTTTATCTATTTCAGTTTGAGAATGTTTTAGTCTAAAATTGAAAAGCTGCTTCTTGTGGGAGAAAGGAATAATCTGTATCTCTTCATAGCTATAGTCAAAATGTTTAGGAAATATCTACCCAGATTTTGTGGGGTAATAGTTTTTTTTCTGTTGGAGTCAGTGACAGGCTTATTCTACACCGGTTAAAAGTAAAGTGGTGGTTTTAAATGAGTTTCTAAGAAGGTTTGTCTCAGTGGCATCTGTGTGTCTGTAAAGCATATTTCTTTACTAAAATAATTGAAATTGGTCTTAGTTAATAGAGCACTCTTTAAAACCAATGGAAAAAAAAAGTATTTTAATTTTCAGTAAACACATTGTTACTACTACTTTGGCAAATAGTCAAGTTAGGTACTTATGTTGGATAGTTTTTGAACAGTATTTCAGAAGAACAGAATAGTTTTTCAGATTTTACATTTACCTTGAGGGGAAGTTGCTTCAGATTTTCCTATTTAGTAGCTTGGTAGATTAATGTCTGCTTCTCTCCCGTTCTTAAATTGTTCTCATACACATATAAGTAGTACATTACATTTCAGACAGTTAAGATTTAGTATTTGGGAAACATTTATTTATAAAAATATATTTTCTGATACAAGATTTCCTATCCATATATCAGAGTCCCTTAAAAATGAGAAAGAATATGCTTTTAAAAATGCATTTTACTTCTGTGAAAACAGAATTCTGTACCTCATTTTTTGTACATCTATTTTGCTTCCATGATGTCATTCGAGTAGACCAAAAGCTACATCATCCCAGGCACAGGCAGCTTGTACTTTCACTGGTATTTCACATGGATTGTGATGAGAAGTTCTACTTTGTTGTTTCTTCTTGTGATGAATCTTTGATGGGACATTGCCATTTTCTTAATGAAACTACATTCTGACTTTTCTGTTGTGACTTCTCTTGTTTAGTTCCTCTCATCAGTGGTAATATACTGTGCTTACTCCAAGCAGATTTTCATGCTTACAGGTGAGGCACTTAAATGTGGACTTTTTGCTATTTTTAGTGACTGCCTGTCCCTCATTCTTTCGTCCATGTCTAGAATGTACGCGGCAAGAGGAAGTTGAAGGAAGGGTACCAGCCTGAAACTTATTTCAGTTTTCATTTCTTTCTCACCAAAACCATTTACTTGAAAATTCTTTTTCTCCCTTACAGACTAAAATGTTCTTTTCGTATCAAGGCTATGGAAGAGGATGGGAAGAGGTAGAACGTATCAGTAGCGTTTTCCTCATGGCTGTGTCTTAAACTATAAGTTCTTTAGGAAAACAATTGTTTTTCCTTTGCAATTTGCATACATCTATGCTTTGTGCAACAGAAAGAATAGTTTTTGCATGTACATATTACTGGCCTATAAAAATATGCAATCCCTTAAGTAGTGTTTTGCTTACATGCTCCAGAGAGACTTCCTTTGCTATAAAATTCTCAGGATGCTTTCTGCCTGATCATACCAACAAACACATTGGTCTTAATTTATCGGTTTCTGCAAGATCAGTGTTATTTTTGAAACTCTTACAGTTCATAATAATTTTAATGGCAATTCTTGCTATGACCATCCGCGATGGTTTCCAATAGAAGCACTTTCCCTTCAGTCTCT
The DNA here is from genome assembly GCF_033815535.1 of Pezoporus flaviventris. Classification (NCBI taxonomy): domain Eukaryota; kingdom Metazoa; phylum Chordata; class Aves; order Psittaciformes; family Psittacidae; genus Pezoporus; species Pezoporus flaviventris. The sequence continues at coordinate 949,300 of NW_026892760.1, forward strand.
GTCAATTTCAATGCTCCCTTTTCAATTTTCTTGTAGGAAGTCATGTCATTACCTCTTGCAGAGAATCTAGCCTTTTATTTAGAGCTTCATTCCCTTGGGCTATCCTCTGAGACCTATGGGGTAAAGTAATTGTTATTGAAGCGAAGGGGATAGAGTTAGGCCCCGTGTGTGGCACTGAGTCAGCTATCGTTGGAAAGAAAAAAAAGTTGTAACAGAACTGACCTGCTTTTTGGCACATTTAAATTGCGCATGCCACGCTTGAATGGAAGCGAACAAAAAGTTTAGTGTTGAAATGAGATACAAGGAGAATAGATCATTAAAGAAGTGCCAAACAGCTGCAAAAGTGCAATCTTGCTGAATGCTGTTCCCCTTGAGAGTTTTGCTGATGCCTGAGAAGCTGCTGTATTTACATCCTCCACTGATGCCACTAGACATTTTGGTCTATGGGTCAAGGCAGACAGAATGGGTTTTCAAATGCTAAAATGTATGGGGGAAATGAATTTTAATCCTTTCTTCCCCAAATACAACTCTTAAATATATGATAAGTATCCTGAAATCTTGCTTCTGAAAACAAAAAGTAATTGATGTATGTTTTGTTTTAACTAGTCTTGTACATGTCCATTTGAAGCAAGGCAATAATGAGAGGCATTCTATAGGTTATCCATTAAGCATACAGAACTCCACTCTGTTGAGTTTTGTTTTCTCACCAGTTGCTTTTACCTGAACTGAACTTCAGCCAGATTCTGTATCATAAGTGAAATTCTCATCCTTTTCAGATTCTCATCTAAGCACTTTGTTACACTGGAGTTAATCATTCATTCTTCTTAGGTCCATCTTTTTCTACATACTGCTCATAGGTAAATTTACTACCTGCAAATATTCTTTTTTGGTTGAAGAATTTCCTGAAGGGAGAAAGTACGCTGTGTAAAGTAGATGGTCTTGTTATTCTTGCTGCTGTATCTGATGTCGCTAACTCCATGATCATTTTGTCAGGCTGCTCATTTCATATCTCTTTGATACCTTTTAATAAGCATCATTTCATATAAGTTCTCCTTGCTTTAGTTTTGTTCCTTCTAAACAGGAGATACGGTTCTATGATAACAGTAGGCCCAATAAGATACTGCGTTAATGGTATAACATGGATATAAAAATAAAAAACCTGACTCTTAATCACTTGGTATTTTATTTTTGTAACTTCAGAATAGTCCAAAACTTTAAATGGAAACTTTCATCCACACTTATTTATAATTCATAATCCAAATAAAGATTGTTTTGAACTGTATTTGTTCTCATTAGCCAGGCACTGAGGGTGAGGGCGACAACATGCACAGTGTTTTAATTGGAAATTAAAAATGCTGTTTTTATAATGCATAATAAATACATTAAAACTTTGATGAGAGGTCTTCTGCTGATTTGCATATGCTGATCTGTATATTACTTGTCATATATTTCTGCTATAACTGAATTGAGAACAGCTGAAGTTTAAGCAACCTTTGAATTTCATGAATTAATTTTAAAAAAAGGTTCATATTTTTATTTCATATTCCTTAAAGACTGTTGTGTAATTTGTCAGTATTAGCCATTTCCACATTGAATGAAATACTCTTGATGCTTGGAGTCTTCCGGCCTCATTTTATAGCCATATGCAAGAGCTGCTTTAAAGCATCGGTAGCACTGTGCACCTTAAAATTACTTGCACTAGAAATGGTGTAGAGAACAAGTAAATGATTGGTTCAAAAGTACATGGAATAGTAGAAGAAATTGGGTTTACATGTCCCCCTCTAATGTTAAGTGTTCTCATCCCTTTTAAAGATTGATCTGGAGAGGGAAGACCCAGCTTAAACTTTGCTATTTTGTATTGCAGTTCAGTGGTTTGTAGTTTATAAAAAGCATCAGATTAGTTTGTCCCACTTTTAATTCATGTTTCTCAGCTTCATCAATCTGAATCAATCAAGCTTAAGTCAGAATTTTTATGTGTACACTAGTGTTACAGACGGGATGTCTCTGACCAGATCATAAGGACCTTTTTTGTTATGGCTTCTTAGAAGTAAACCTTATCTGTTAAAATAACTTAAAACATGTATAATTTTTTATTAAATTTTATGTGTCTTCTCTTTTGTCTATTTACATGCTTATCTATGTATATTCAGGGTATTGGAGAATTGGTAGTTAGTTAAGCACAAACACGGTTTTGCAATGGTTCTGTATGTATTCTGGCCTGGTTTTACGATCTGGAGAAACAAGCATGCAAAACAGCCAGGTGTGTAGTGCTTAGAATCTTCTTAGTCCCAGTTGCTAAATAAACAATAATCTGAAATTTAAAATAATATTATGGGATAGCTTGAATTTGTTCCTGTCGTATGAATAGCACTAACCTGAATTTTTCAGTATTTTCTGATTTGCTTTGAATTAAATTGCTCATAGGAATTTTCTAGATGAAAATGCTGTTTTAAATGTACAAATAGCCATTTTAAAAGATCCTTAGAAGTATTTAAACTTGTCCATTGGAAGTTACACTTGAAAATGTAACTTGAGCACTAGTTTCCATGAAGCTGCCTGTGCCTTGACTAAGTGTTGGAGAATGGGTCTCCTCAGATTGAAGACACTTTTGAAACTGAAAACACTCCTGCATCTCCCATATCAGTAGCATGTGATGTAGAACTTCAAATAATAGTGAGCTCCTTCATAAAATAAGGCATTGGTGTGGAGTAAAGGAAAAGGAAAGAGGTCACTGAGAAAAAGCCATTCAGCTGTCTGATTAATTTGTCTTTTTATTTGATTAATGCAGAGTACTTAATTACAATTTCTGATCTTAAAATTGACAGTCCTATGTAAATTTCAGCTATTATTATCTTGCATCATGTTGCATCCTAACGAAGACTTTGAGGTTGGAAGTCACCTCTGGAAGTCATCTGGTCCATACCCCCTGCTCAGGCAGGGACACCTGGAGTCATTAATGTTTAGAAATTAGCGTTCTTCAGCCCCACTATTGTTGTGGACTCCTTCTACCCACTACTTTGCCTGTAATACTTACCTGTCTGGAAAGGCTTTAACTTTACAAGTGGTCTGAGTTGCAATAGTATTGGTTCCTGTAATGTTTCAGGGATCACAACGTGTGGCCTTTCTGAACAGAAGTAATTTTCTGATGTGTATTTTTGATACATTTTATACATTTATATTGTAATGGAAGACAAATTTTTGCTTTTTTCTGTTCCAAGTTTTCATGTCATGTTATTACCAACACATTCAAACCCAGAAGTGTTCCTATAAATGCAGATCCAGCAGATGTATATGAGTGACAAATTTTGTGCTAGAAAAATTAATCAGGAAGTTTTGCTTAAGTATACATAGCAATAAGACACCTTAAAATGTTATGTGAACTTATAAACAAAAAACCCCACTCCTTCTTAGCCGACTTGGTTGATCATGGAACAATTTCCAGAGCTGCAGCTGTTTCTGTAATGTGCAATTAGGGATATAAATTAAAGTGCTGAACTCCTTTACAGATGTGTTTAATCTTTATGTGATAGATCTTGTAACATGCAAATGACCAGGTTCTGTGCCCCATTCCCCATGTATTAAGCTTTCTAATAAGTGGAACTTCTCTATAGTGGAAGACAGATCTGTGACTTAATTTGAGATGGCCATGAGTTATGCAAAATCATATATAAATGAATGTCTTCCAGTGGTGCTTCAAAAACCCAGAGTATTTGCTTTCCTCATTATTATTATTACTATTATTATTTAGAATGAGCATTCTGCACACTCATTACTCAAGGATTGCACATTGGAAGACTGGCTCAAACATACTATTTTTCCTAACATTGGCCCTGTGTGAGAGAAGTCTAAACTGACTCTGGCTCTTTGCTAGGGAGTTGGGATATACTGGAAGAGTGTGTGTACTTATAGATGTATAAATGCTACCCTCCATGTTAGTAATGAATTGATTAACATTTAACAAGCTGACAAATTGCTTCCTTCTGGACTTGAAAAAAATCTAAGTGTCTTAGAAAAAATATTTGCTGTGTCTGAATATAAGCTTGAAAATTAATGCATTTTTCCTAAATTGAAAATTTTCAAACTCGTTAAACAAGATGAAATAGCTAAATTGAGCAGCAGGTTGGTAACTGCTGTTTCAGATAACTGAAGCATGGGCTTTAACTGGCTCTGGAGGTGTGGGATGAAGCTGTATAGATTGGAAGCTACACTAGCTTTGTGGTAGCAGAGGTAAAAGGAAGAAAGTAAGGAATCATTTCTAGTTCAGTGATACCTATAAATATCTTGTGGGAAGTAATCAAAGGAACACATAAGATTTTTTCTATGAGATTTGAGACACAGCTTGTTATGACGCATTGATATAATCCTTTTTTATGAGTCACAGGCTCAGTCTATAGACCTATTTCAACATCTGTCTAATTTTTAACATGTGGGCAATTGCCGTGTGAAGACTCTCAGGCAACTTTGTATGGGGTGTGAGATATATCCACATTCTTGCTTGGTATTTTTTGTGAAGAGCTTCAGGACTTTAGTCACATTGAATGTGGATGGAAAATTTAAAAGCAAGATAAGAGCTGACAATGGCAGATTTACGGAGCTATGTGAATACAGTTTTAGGACTAGTACCATAGTATGTAACACATTTTGGGTATTCTTTCTGATGAGAAAAGATACGATGGTGTTAATTTGCTAGTGCTGTTTTTTACGTTTGAAAATGAAATGAGTTGATTGATTTCAGCTGTGTTACCTTTTATTCTGAAAAGCAGTAGTGTGTTTGAGAACAAAGCAAAACAGTAAAAATCTTTGTGAATGCCTGTTTGAGGTACTAGTTTATTTCTACCTGTACCACAGGCTTACATTCAAAAGGCCAATTTTGTATTATCTGTAGTATGTTCTTACAGTAGAAACTTGCTACGGGTCATTTCAGAAGGGAAAACTATAATTTATAAAATGGGTTTAACCAGTTGTAAAGAAGACCAATAATCTCAACAGCGTAACACTGTTTAGTGTAGGTACAAAGTTACCAGTACTGCCAAATCATTTGTACTCTCTTGTGCTGCTAATGTTATTTTCAGTCTGATCAATATTACACAGTTGGGACATTCTTCCGCTATGTACATGAAAACAATTCTATTTTCCCAGCTATATTGTAATCAGATTATTTACTTTCAGAGGTCTGCAGGTTTACTGTGTTTCTTTTGTTTCTCACAAATTAATTTTTTTTTTTTTTTTGACTTGGAGTGGAAGGATTAGTGACTCGACTGACTTTGAAAGTATGAACATTTACCTGAAACTGAGTACTGATTCTTTGTAAAATTAGAACTTGCACTGCATTTTGTATTTAAATACAATGAAAATGCTATCAGCTGCTCAGTGCAGTACTGCGTATTTGAAAACAGCTTATCAAAACACCTTCTAATTAGTGTGTGCAGTAATTTGCTTTTCTTTAATGCTATTAAAATTCAAGATTTTTGAAGGAAACACATCCTTTGTTAGACTTTTTTAATGTTCAAGTCCTGATACGGAATTTTTGCCTGGCTTCTAACCTTTGCTTCATTTCTCTGATTAATAAATTTAGGTCTTCTGTAATGAATGTGGATGTATGCTCTTTGTCATTTAAGTATAGCCTGCCTGGCACTGATGATTTATTTTACTTTTTAAAGGCCATGGTTAAAAGTTTTATGGATGTCTACCAGCTTGCAAGTTCCAGAATTGACATGCTGCTGAGAGAAACAGCATCTCGTAAGCTTCCCACTTCAGCCCCAAAGTCCAAGAGCCAAACAGCTTGTCTTCATGAAAATGAGAACCTGCAATTGGTAAGTCTGCTTTTCAGTTAGTTTTTGTCATTTGGCTGTGGTTTCCTAGCCGGCATCTCCCTTCATGCTGCACAGTATCTGTAGGGAAATTCAGTAATATTTCATTATAAACATAATAGAGCAATAGCATTTGTGTCAACAGAAACCTTCCGAGACTTTAATAGAAGAGAAAGGGGGTGGTAAAAGTTAACGTGAAGATTAATTTTACTACTGTATCTTCTACAAGGACTTATTGATTGCTGCTGTCACTAGAAAATTATACGTTGTGATTTCTTGGGTTTTGACAGTAGAGTGAATGGTTAAACCAGAATATTATTAACTGTGCATGTAAACAAAATATTTGTTATGAGAAATGCTGGCATTTTTTAAAACAATAGTAGTTATGAATAATACTTCATGCTAAAGTTGCAGGGTTAAAATCCAATTTCAGAAATAATTTCTTGTTGCCTACAAAGATACTTGGAGTTGTTTAAGGCTAATAAGGTGATTCTTCAGATATGAGAGCTCTCTCTAGGGGGATTACTGAATGCAGATGTGTTTGTGTCCCACAGGCAGGAGGCCAGACACATAAACTGTCATAAATATGTAGCCAAGTATGTCTAGAATGAGACTGTGCAAGCTGTGCAAGTTGCATACACTTGATGTATTTCTTCTCCATCTTTCTTTATTTTGCCATACGGAATAAAAGAGAAAATTTGGAGGGTTGTTACTTTTTTGGTAATGTTTTGGTGTTCGGTGTTTTTCTTTTGTGTGTTCTCTCTTTTGTCCTTTCTCCTCTTTTATTCTTGTGAAGCAAAGGATCATAAAGAAAATGAGGATGTTTGCCTTTTTGAAATTGAAGATCGGTTAAGAAGAGATCCTTCACTAATTCAACTGACATAAACACAACAGCAAATGTATATTCAAAGACTGTGGCTGTGGCCTTGGTTGTTTCCAACAGAATTACATTAATTTTTTATCCTGCTTCTATATTGGATCAGTACAATGGGAAATTATTGCAAATAGAAAATATACTAATCAGTGCTGAATTTTAGTTTTCAGAGTTGAATGAAAGCTTTGTTTTATTTGTGACTGCACAACCTTTCTAGGAAACTAAATGAGATCACTTCACTAAAATTGTTCCTTTTCTCCGCCACCCAGGCTTTATGTTTTTTACTAAGTTTACATGTGTCCTGCTGAGCCTGTGCCCAGTGTAATTGGGTTGCTGCTTGTTATGATTGGTTTTGTTGTTTAAATCAAGATGACCACTTGTGTACTAATGATTGGGAAGTGTGCCAATCTTGTGCAGCAAGGTTTGCTTCATTTGGGTTGAGAGAGCTTTTAGCAAAGTTATGCTAGTCCTGCCTGTAAAGGGTTATGCAGTGACTTGATATGTTACAGTGAAAACAAATACCTTGCCCTCCCATCTCTCTGATACCTGTGGGTAAATACAGTGCCTTTAAAGTAATTTGTGTCTGCCTATGGTATCAATGTAAAGATGATACTTTCTGCATTGTCGTAGGATCTGTTGGCCTTCCTATAGAGCCCTCTAGGAAAAATAATAGTTCTTCCTTTAGATGCAGCTTAATTTGAGCCAAAGCATGAGCATTAATGGAAAGTGGGTTAGAATTCTAATGTAGAGGCAAAAAATTTAGAATTATACGTGTTCGAGTTTCAATTAAAAAAAAATGTGCTTATGGTATCTTGTACTAAGTTTTCTGTAAACTTGTCCCTAATATTTGGAAAAGTTGCATCAAGCATGACTTCAGCCATCACAGCTTTCAGGAGCAACCGACATTAGAGTTTCTACCAGTGCTGTTCTGTTCTGATTTTAAGGAAGAAGTTTGTACTAATTTTTTTCTGTATTAAAAGAGTAGAACACATATTTTTGCTTGATTATTTGAAATGAAAGGGAGTAATGACTTTTCTTGAATATCTGTTTGGTTTCAGAGTTGTACACACCTTGCTGGTTTCAGTCCACTGTGTTCAATCATATATCCAGTTCTGGTAATGTTGCAGGCAAAACTTTTTATGTAGGAGATAAATTAATACAGCTGGACTGTATTAATTGCAGGTCTTCATATGACAGATGCTTGTATTCCTAGAACAGCAACCTATTACTGAGTGCTAAAGTACATTTTTGAAAAGTCTTTTGGGTGTATACCATCTGTGGACTGTTACCTTATAAGATTAGGGTTTTTCTCAGTATGTTGTGGCTGTCTTTAGATGTCTGGGCGCTGGTTATATAAGGTTCTTGCCCTCCCAGCTGTCCACTGCATCTGAATTTGAGCCATTCATCAGTACTCATCTTTTCCATGTTCAGAAGGTAGTGCTTTTCTAATTGATCTTTTTTTGTACTGAAATTTGCTAACTATGTTGCCTTTCTATTCACACCGCTTTTTTTCTGTTCTGTGGCTTGGGTTTTGCTGATAATTGTGAAAAACAAAACTGATGCCATATGGCAATACCAGTGATTCTGACTTCTCATCTTTTATCTAAGACTCTGAAGTGATGTCTCCATCCTCCAGACTGCTTCTAGTCCAGCCACTTTCCTGCTAGTCAGTAGTGTTCAGATTCTGAGGTTATGTGTACTCATGCTAATGCCAACAGAGAAGAACAGGAAGGGGTATGATTATGATGGACAGAGATGAGATGAACGCTGGGAACACTGCTTACAGTGATGAGAATTATTATGTGGGCTGAAGGGAAGTCAGTAGCAGAATGTCTCTGTACTCTTCATTTGTGTCCAGCTGTCTGTTGTACTCATCTCTGATGATTCTTCCCCTGTGCAGAGAAAGGCCCTGTGCATTTTTCATTCTTGCAACTCCTAAAAATTTAGTATGCCTGAAATATAGACTATTGGTTTTCTACCTAAATATTTTTCTATTGTTCCCTATTCCTGTATTGCTTTTCCATTTTGCCTTTTTTTGTTTCTTTACCAAATGCTTCTGAAATTTCCCTTACGTTTCTAAAATGTCAGTTTCTTTTTTTTTGCAACCATAACAGTTTCATTTCTGTGCATTCCTTTTTTTTTTAATTACTTTCTCTGAAGTGCAAGTACCACAGTCACAATTCTGTCCTCCATTACTTGCTTCATTGCCACATACCACATATATGTCAGGTTATGCGTATAATTGGTAGACATGATGATGATCATAATAATAATAATAATTCAGCTAAGAAGGTATCATTGATATGGCTGTATGTAATCTTGGCTATAGGTATGTAGGTTGCAAGAGGAGGAACAGAGAAGCCAGCAGTCAGCCTCTAGCATGAAATAAGATAATTACTTCACTGAGCACTGAACTCATTCCTGGACTGGCACTGCTGTTTTCTCCATGAAATTTAAAGAACTGTATTGTTTCCTTTTACATGACTCTGCCTTTATGTCTTATTATTTTCCTTAGAAGGTGGATTTAGTGGAAGTACTTCACTGGTAGTAGCTAACTGTATACACCATCTGTATGTAAGCAAAGAAGGTATCAACTAAAATGTTCTTTCTTTTATTTCTGTTTTTCCTGCCTGTTTCTTGCTCAGCAACATCTAGTAATATAAACATCATAAGCTGTGCTGTGCTTAGGGTTTCCTGCTAAATGAATGCTTGCCAGTTACTTTAGCAGTACTGGACTCTGCTGCTTTGGTCCACTTTAATTCTTCAGATACATTAGTTTATTACTATACTTAGACTTTCATTCAGAGTTGCAGTAATAAGTGGGCTTTGAACTGAGAGCTTTAAAATGCTGCACTGTGCAGTAGTATAGTCAAAAGCGATTATTCTGTGGGTGCTGGGGGGTGACATGATATTGTATTAGTCACATGGACAGCACATGAAACAGCGGTGTCTCTGCTGCCAAAGATTTTGTAGCTGCAATCACAGTGTTCTTGAGAGTGGATGCAGTGACTGACACTGTATTTTCCAGTGTGACTTGATATATAGGAGGAACTGACAGAACATTATAAAATTTCCTCACAAAGTGTTTTGGTAGCTTTTGGCCCTGAGATACCAGTACTGATGTCAGGATTTTAAGAATTTAACATATTCTGGTATCAGTTTTGGCAGGCAAAAAAAGCACTGTTACATTGCAGGTGGTCAGGTGTTTTTCTGATCCTGAACATGCAGCTGATCCGGTGATATTACTTCCTTTCTCTGCTTTCACTTCAGAATCAAAGGAGTGCAGAAAACAAAGTGTGAAATAACAGTGATTTATAAAGATGACAGAAAGAGAAAAGCTTTGTGTGCACAGGATAAATGGGAATTTGGGGAGCTAAACTGAAAGGGGGAGAGGGTGCATTTCAGATGGGTGAGAGGTGAAGTTCTGTAGAACTGTAAGAAGAGCAGGGTTCTCTAACTGTGAAAACGTAGTTGTCTTTGGATGCTTCTAACTGAGTTTGAAGATTAAATCACTCATTGCTCTGTGTGGCTTTGCATCATCCTTACTTCTTCCCCTGCCCCTTGCAGTTGTGGTTGTCTCTGTCCTTTGTCTGAAAATGCCTAACGATATCACTGAAAGTACTGGAAAGACATAATTATATGTTTTGGTAAGATGAGATAAGCAAGGAGAATCATCTTACATGTGGAAAATCCTTATTTATTGTTGAGATGCTAGTAATTGACGTATGCTTGTATTTTTTTGATGAGGAACTACATTAAGCAAAAAGTACATTTTTCTTTCTACTCAGAGCAGTCAGCTCTCAGTTCTTATGATCTACTTGAATCCTGGTCATGGAGGGGTGTAGAGAGAAAAGAAATATTTAAAACTCAAAATTTAACTACACCAGTTTCTTAGCCTGGCTGTTCTGGGCAGTGGTTTTATTTATCTTTCTTCTCATATACCCTTTGTTCCCTTGTTACCAGTTCAGCCTGCATTTTAAGACTGAGACGCATCTAATAGGGACACAATGACTTACATTTGTAATTATGAGGACAGAGCTGGAGTGAAAATAAAACGCCCTGTTTGCCTTTTCACTTGCTGCATAGGAGAAAGGGATTTACTCCATCGGTGTCATGTTAAATGTTAGAGAGCATCTTTCATGGGCTGGAGCCATATCTCTTGTGTTAGGACATGGAATGACTGATGTAGCTGGGGGAATTCTTCCCAGATGTTGCAATAATCAGATAGGTCCTGGATGAAAACTCTGCTTGGCTTTTCCACTACTTCATGCTAGCCTGATGCATAGTTGAACTGAAAATATTTTTTGAAAGATTTGGAATTGAACTGTTTTTTTGAAAGATTTGGAGAGACCAGTTTTTAATTTGCCTTGCAAAAAATAATCAGATTTGTTATTATTACCCTCTGTCTTGCAGTGTTTTCTTCGAAACAGTCTAGGATAAAACTGAGTAGGATATGAACCTCAAATAATTGCAACTTTTGCTCAGGACAGTTGATTGCCAGTGTGTGGTTTATTTGCTGTGAAACACATGAATGTTCATAACTTGATAGAAAATAAAGAAAAATCTGACAGGCTCACAAGGAGAGTTTCCCAGTTGTTGGAGATGATAATAGGTGTGAAAGAGTGGAGGTATCAATATAGCCAAAAATAGAAAACTGTATTCGTAATATTTACTAAGTCTCTATCAGGCTAAATCCTTAAAGCAGTAATATCTTCCAGAAACTTTTTTTTATTTAAATATTTGCATTTCTTACCTGATATTAAGTAGTTGGGTGTAATTTGCCAACCTTACTGCATAGCCAGGGAATGCAGGTGTCATAGCGCAAATGCTCACCTTGTCATGTGGTATTGCTTACACAAGTAATAGTTGTAACCAAACAGTATAAATCCTACAGTTTAAATGATTTGCTTATTATGTAGTGCCAATAAAAAAAAATAATATGAAGCCAGTAATATGAATCACATTATGTAACTTGGGGCAAGGTGTTCAAAAGCAGTTACAGTAATTCAGCGACACATTTACTATTGTGTAAAGAGTACTTCCTTTTTTATGCAACATTTTTTTGATAATATTCTAGGTATGTGAACTTTTAACTTGTCAGACTATTGTAACATACTTGAAAATTATAGTAATTTGATTAAAATGTTGCCTATAAGGCAAAAGGTTCAGTTAATAGAATCCATATGTAATTAAAGTGCAGAACTAAATGTAATCAGACCTCAGTGACTGGTGCCTTCAATATTGATAGTTTTACAGTGGCCTCTGGGGTTGAAAGTTTATGTTAAAGTTAGTAATGTAGCTGCGCTCCAGAAAAAGACTGTTTAGCCATTTCAACATCCTGAAGTGATAGTCACGCAGCAAAAATAGTTGATAGTCTGAATTTTAGGGGTATCTTCCACTGGCAGGTGGTAGGAGAGCAAGACTATTGGAGTGTTCTAGTCAGAGAATTGCTTTCAGCAGCAACCCTACTACGTAAACATCCCCAAATGGAGGATCTTGCTGTGAGGAAGTAACAGTGCTTTTTTTTTTTTTTTTTTTTTTTTTAAGAATATAGTTACTTCATTTGTGTGAATTTATGTTTGAATCATCTGAAAGTTACAGACACAACACTATGTACCAAGCCACAAAAGAAGTTTAAAAAAATTTCCTGAACTTAAAAAAAATAAAAATTATTTTCTCTGGACAGTTTTAAGAGACGACGTCCTGTGTTAGAGTTCTCTAATCATCACCAGCACAATTTACAATCAGAACACACAGAGAGCCAGTTCAGACCAGCTCATCTGTTGACTTTGGCAGAAGCCCTTAATCTCACTGTGTGCAGCTGCCACTTGAGAGCTGGGGACTCGGCAGAGAGCCGAAGGAGGGTGGGATGCAGGGTTGGTCAAGGCATGAACACATAGGCCTGCTTCATTTCAACAGCCATACACTGCTTTTTTTTATAGTCTTTTCATTTTACAGCCTTTTTTTTTTTCTCCTAAAAAAAAACCAAAACAACAAACCCCAACCAAAACCCAACCCTGAAATTAAATGAGGACCTCTCATGAGCCACTGCGCTCCAGGCATAAGAAATTGTAATGTCTGGCTTCCAGAAACTGTCCCGTCAAAATGTGCTTCTGATTAGGTGGCTTAATTACAGCTGTGAAAACAATGTTGATTTAGGCCTCAAGATTCCAGTGCATGTCAGCCGTTATTAGCTAGCCTTGGACTGAAGCCACCATTTTAAAACTCTCTACCACTAAAGTCACACACTGCCTGACAACTTTTTATTTAGGCCGAAATGTTGCCAGAAGCAACAAATTTTATGCAAAATATTTTTCGTTCTGCAAATTTCAAATGTGACACTGTTGATGGACATAAAATGGATAGTTATGTGTGTACTTCACCAAGTCCGAAACGTAACTTCTGGAAAAAAAAAGAAACCAAACCCCAAGCCCACCACTAAACAAAAAAACAACAAAAACCCCTAAACCCAGCACTCCCTCTCCTTTTCAAATAGTTTTTGTAAAGTTTGACTGACATAATGCTTAATTTTAATTCCTTTAATTCAGTTTTATTCCAAATCCAGCATGTTGGTTTAACCACCCAATTTTATTGCATCTAAATTTTCCTGACAGTTTCATTTGCTGTTGGGAAATAAAATTGCCGGTTTTGCAACATGGGAAATAATGGCTAGTTTCAAAACCAATGTGTTTGAAACTTCCTTTGCCTGAAGCAGGTTAAGGCACACACTCAATTTACTTTAGGGGAAAAAAGCTCATTAAATAGTTTTAATATTTTAATATAATTTAAGTAACAGCTTTCACAGTGGGAAGGCTTATTAGGCCCATGTATTTACACCTGCAGAGAGGTAAATGTTTGGGTAATTAGGTGGTTTCCAGTACTTCACTTTTCAGTGTAGTTGCATTTAATGCTGTAAAGACTGTAGATGGACACAATGCATTCCTTGCATTTAAACATTACATTTCCACTTGTAGTATTTTGCTTTCAGGTGCTTAAGAAAGAGGTTTAAGTGGGGTTGGATTTGTGTTTTTGTTTTTTTCATTGTTTTTTTTTTCTTTTTTTTTTGTTTTGTCTGTTCTTAAAGTCTCCTTAATGACATGAATTGGCTAAGGAATGTGAGTGGATGTGTGTGGGTGTTAGCTCTCTGCAGAGGATGGTGCTTTGGGGAAGCAAGATCTACATTCTCACTTCACAGTTGCCATGAAATTCCAAATGTCCTTGCTGTGCAGTTTAATGGAAACCATGAAGTTCCTAAATGACCGCAGGTTTGTTCTGATGTTAAGCACAAACGAAATTTTTCAAGTCGTTGGCAGAGTCACAAAAAAAGGAGGGTCATGTTTTCAGGAAGGTAATCTCCTTTTCTTTTTTTCCTTCATGGTTTGCATTTCTATGGCATTAGAAATGTGTTTCTAGTGAGGTACTGGAACTCACAAACAAGTGTCCTCAGTTCCCAGGACTGAAAACAAGACACTTGGAATCTGAAGTTGTATTCATCTCTTATCCTAAATACTCAGGCAAGTGCAGCAACTGTACCTCCCAGAGCAACTAATTGGAAATTGATTTAGAGAAAATAATGATTTGGATAAGGAAACAAGTCTGAAGTATAGGTTCAAGTTTGCCCTGTAAAAAATCATCATCCATTCATTCTCTGCATGTAGCAGATTAACAGAGAAAAAGGAAGCGAATACCTACACTTCATTTTGTTCAGTTCTTGAAGGAAAAATACTGGAACAAGTTAGTCCTTCATTGTCTTTGCAAAGTGGTGCATGGGTTTTCCTGCAACTAAATGTTTCAGAAAGACCCCATTTGCTCTGGAAGGCAATTATGACTTGGGAGACAGCAACATGATGCATTTTTCTTTATTAGAGGTCTTTGCAATGGTATTTTGAAATGTGTTTTGTTGGTAATATGCAAAGAGTTTTATTCACTAGCCGTGTATGTTTCCTTCCTATTTTCTACACACTCCTGTTTCTTTTGCCTTTTTCCCACACCTCTCAAAGTGACATTTTAGCATGTCAAATTAAAAGATGATTTTGGATATTATTACGTATACCGCTAATGCTGCAGTAGAAATTACGTATACAGCTAATGCTGCAGTAGAAATAAACGTATTTGGATTGCTAGACAGGCTGTTATTTTGAGAACTGGATATTATAGACCGAGACATTTAACCCTGGGGAAAATTTTTACAAAAGAACACAGCTGAGGATACAATTTTACTGGCTTTACAGAAGAAAAGGAATATTCTCTACAAAGGCAGACAAATTCACTTCTTTCCAGGCTCAAGGACTTTTACTTAGGCCAGAAGGTGCTTCCTCGTCCCTTTTGAAGAAGTTATTTCAAGAAAGAGAGCTGGGAAGCTTCTATTATTCCCTGCTAAACTGTGGGTTAAACATAAAGGGAATGTCTGTTTGTTCTGAGACTGAATTCACTGAGAAATTTTTGGAGGGGATTAAAGCATGGCTGTGCTTGAATGAGTCTAGCTCGGATACTTAAATGGCAAATGAATCCTTGCAATCCAGATTGTCATCTTCCTGATATTTTCTTGACATTTTAAATTTAGATCCTATAAGATGCACTGTTGTCAATAGTTTTTTTCTTGTTCTGACACCTGTTTGGTTTTGTGTTTCAAGGTAAATATGGAAAGCATGTTTATAAGGAGAAAATTTAGTGCTAATCTTTAGGCATTAGCTTTGATGAATAGTGCAGAATGTGTAGATGCTACCTGTGAGTTGCAATTCAATTGATTGGGAATATAGGTACAAGTACTTTTGTTCTCTTTTGTGGTGTTTCTTGTTTACTTTGTAACACTATAGCTCACCAACCAGTTTACTGGGAAAAAATACAAGAGATCGAGACCTAGGACAGTGTTTCCAGGAGTCTGCCTCTTTCTAAGCTAGCCTCAGACATGCACACACGTGCAACACTCACTGCCCCACTTAGAATGTAGTATGGCTAATGCTACACACACACATTAAAAAACAAAACGCAAAAAAAATTGTGCTGACCTTTAACAGGATTTGGCCTGGAGAGTATATTTGAGCATAAACCTACATTTTAAATAGTGGGGAAATAAGTAGTACTGTAAGTCATACTGTAAGTATTTGTAAAGCAAAATCTCAGAGGTTTACGTTTCCCTCAGGATGGCATTCCCACCAGCAGAGAATTCAGTGCCAGCTAGTGGGCAAACTTTTATTCAGAGGAGATGACTGTCTCTGCTGCTTAATCTGCTTTACTTTGTGCTTTTCTGAAATTTATAAAATCATCAGATATTTTTCTGTTGGTTTGTTTAAGCAAAACTTTCCCATAATTGTGCATGTTTGTATTCTTTTAAACTGTGGAGAAAAAGAACAAACCTTTGCATTCCTTTCTGTGACATTTTTGCAGTAGAGCAGTGTGGTTTTGTAGAAATACATGTTTACCTACTTCCATTGCTGATTGATTGCATTTTGTACTTTTAACAGTTAATGCAAGAAATAGTAATAATAGTAAGAACAACAAAACAAAAACAACAACAAAAAAACCCAAAACAAAACAGAAAACCAAAGCACAATACATTAAAATATACTAGAGAGTATGATTTGTAGAGATGACAGGAAATTCAGAGTTAGGGCACGAAGCATAAGAGTGTTCTTAATTCATAATTTTATTGCTGTAATTTTATTCCTGTGACACTGGCATGTTTTAAGGGCATACAGTCAGCAACTTACATCTTAATGTTTATTTATATTGAGTTTTTCATATTTAAGTCACACTGCTTAATATTTACCCAACCTATATTTCTTTTTTTGTTGTTGTTGTTTTTAAGTTAGGTATAAAAATTTCTCATAGAAGCCTGTGAAACCCACATTATGTAGAGAAAGCACAACTTTTTCCAGTTTATTATAGGTAAGGACCTATCTTCTCCAGGGACTGGGCTCCCTGAAGCAGTTTGGCCTGTTGAATAAACCAGTACTTGAAGAAATTATAAAAATGTGAAATGAGTACACTCTGGGGTAAAGAGCTTTATTGTCAGCTAAAAGGATGTTACCAGGATAATAATAATAGTGATTTTTTAAAACATCTTGTGTTTTCTTCAGTTTGTGTAATGGTTCAGTTAAAGAAAGAGGTTTAGAAACAAATGTGCTTCTTAAGCTATAACTTTGCTTTTCCGTTTTACAAGAATTTGTGGGTTTTTGTTGACTTATTTTATAAATAGTACCTTTTCAAAAGAACCTTTTTGTTAAGCAATCAATTTTTTCTTTTTAGTGGAAGGTAGGATATCTTTAAATTACACGTAAGTAATAAAATTAACAAAAATAATACACACAGGAATAATGTGGTCAGTCGCCAGCAGTTTCCCTGCTATGTGTGATGATACTAGGAAAGCAAAGTGACATTATAATGATGTAATGATTTCATTTCATCCTTTTCAAATGGTGTAATTGCTTCAATTCATTTTAAATAGAGACCTGTGGAACCTGTAAAGCCACCTTGCTTTAAGACACCACACTTTTGGATCTGGCTCTCAACTGAAACTGGTCCATAAACCCGTAGTTCATTCAGTGAAATACACCATAAAGCTGACATTGCAATACGTGCCTGACTTAAATTTGTATGTTTATCAGTATTTTGAAGGCCTTTTGTCCTACCTAGGTAATGGTTGCAGGTACTTTGACAGTCTTTGGTGGCTACAGTAATGAAATATTTTGCTAATTTTTCAGCTTCTGTTGGGTACCAAGGGTCGTCTGTGATCAAAAAAGCATCAGCTCATATGGTGATTAAAAGCTTATGCTTAGGGAACTGTTATGTTTTTGGGCTCTGTGTGACACCAAGCTTTCTTGTTCAGGGTGTACTAAATGCACTGCGCTCTTTCGGGAGCCTGGACATGTATTGTAACTGAACCAGGACCTTGCAAGTTTTCCTGACACTAAAAGTCACACAGTTCTGTTTAAATTTGTGCATGTCAAAACATCCTATTGCTTCAGGAATGTCTAGTTTAATTTAATAACTTACTTAAGTTTACTACACTTTAAATAAGAGAGTTTTTATAAGAGCATCATTAATCAGGAGCTTAGAATAAAGGAATTAAAGGTATCATTCTGGAATGTTCAAAGCACACAAAATTACTGAAATATCACTGCGTAAAATTATTTTTTAAAGTTTTGTTAACACGTTTTTTGTTTCATAAACCAGAAAGCTGAAGAAATCTTTCCACAAGTCTCCTTTTATGTTCTTCATGACTTTTCTGATGAAAACATTTTACACGCTGGATGAAAGTTTGTAATGTTGTATGTGATAATGGTGGGTTCTGGTTTTGGGGTGGGTTTTTTTGTTTTGTTTTTGCTATTCTCTTGTGCTTTCAGAACACTCATTTGACATATATATGTATGTGAAAGGATGAAAATCCATTAGCATGTTTTTTATGTTGATTCACATAAAATATGATTGGTATGCTGAAAATACTACTTATATTTGCCTTCCGTTTTGCAAGTGGACTCACTCAAACAGGATGTTCAGCCTCACATAATAGCGATTATCTAGTACCTGAGCTAAGGGCAGCTCTTAGAGGCTGATTGTACTCAGGAATCTGGTAAGTATAAAAAGTTGAAGTAATTGTTAGATTTCTATTTCTTTAATTTCAGTCTGAAGTATAGTGTATATATAAATTTGGCCAAAACCAATAGAGACAGTAAACCTAGCTCACCCGCACTCAAGTTGTTTATAGCTGATAAGCTTGATTTCTTGCCCAGTTAGTGTAATTTGGATCTTGCATTTACAAAAGACCTACATGTTAGCCATCAACTGAAATTGAGCCTGAAATATTTTTTTAGGCCATTCAGATATCAACTGATATTTTATAAGCAGTAAGTTGGTTGGAAAGCCAACTGTTTTCCCTGACCATTACTGTTATAAAACTACCCTTTAGAACTCTATTGAATATACACTGCGTCAGATACTACATGCAGTTTACAACAGAAGGACTAATTCTCTCCTGAAGTTAGTTCAGCTAAGGGTTATTGGGGATGTATGAACATTAAAGTCCTTGGTATGGTTAAGCAAACAAAAGTTTGAAAACTATCCCAAAACTACAGGGAGCCAAAAGTACCTCTTCCTGGTGAATATATCTCTAGGCTAGTTTATGAGGAAGGGGGATGCAGCCCTTATCACGCTTTTGGCTGGGAGGTAGCAGGCTACACCTCTGCCTTGGACAATCCAGACAATGTACACTGCATTGGCCAGTGGTAAAAAGGTGTAACCCCTTGTCCTCCTAATACATTTATGATTTTAATCATAAACATTCATTTTGGAAAACTGAGTAGTTCAGTAGTAATAGTTCATTTCTAAACGTTTTTAGGTCTGTTATTAGAGGAACTTTAAAAGAAGCTACTCAGTTCAATACAGTTATTTAGATGAGCTGAGATTTAGGTTAACCGGAAGCCTAATACAAATGCAGGCATTCTTACTCAGCATGCGTTTGTCTGTATTTTGGATAACGATTGAAATCAGTCTGTTTTTCAGATAAGTGCAGATATGTTTCATAAACCATGCCTGTATCCAGTTTCTGGTCCAAATTCTGTTGTCTCCTAAGAACTACAATCATTCTGCTATTTGGGGGTGCCAAAAGCTGTCAATTCATGAGATCAGCATTTACCTTCTCATGTCAGGATTATGGACAACACCACCATTATTATATTCTCGCAACCAAGTGAAAACCAAATCGCTTTTTGTTCACCTAAAGGTTTTTGCAGACATCTGCAGTAAAATGCCATGTGTGCATATTAATTCTGAGTCGTGCCATTTTCCTACTTGAAATCTGAGTGAGATGTTTGCTACATTTCTTTTTCATTGCTGCAAAACTGTTCACTTTTGCATCAACAACTTCTGCCAGAGATGTGTGCATTCCAAGTCTTTAAGACTTCTTTTCATCACATTTCATAAAAATAAGTTGATTCTATGTCCTTGCTATAAATTCCTGTTGAGGAAGATGTCCACTTTACCTCTCCATCAATGTTATTTCCTTTTTGTTTTGTTTCCTTCATGCTATAGTGTCTCGTGAACTTCCACTTTCTATAAACTGGATGCATACTTCTTTTTATGAGAATTAGATTTCTCGTGTGAAAAAATGCCCTTTTAGTTGTTTTTAGAGAGAACTTCAAGGGTACTTGTCCTTGTAGAGATACCAAAAAGCAAATAGTTTACATAACCTGTCTGAACTTACTGTAATTTAGCAAACACCAGAATCTGACCAGGCTTTGTCTTTTGAGTCTTGCCTTACTTCAGGAAGCATTCACTGTGGCAGTTCTCCTTATTCCACTGTCCAGACACCAGTGCTCATCCAGACTGTTCCATCCATGGTAAACACTGTACCTCTTCAGCAAAGAGTGCTTAAGCATCATCAGTACTTACTGCATATTGGACTTTGAAGGGCCTTTTGTGACTTACTCTACATGTATATTACAAATATACTTGAGAAAAATAGTGAACAAATTGGACTATTCTCAATGCATCTGTCTGCAAAGTAAGAGTTAGTTCCACCTTTGTACTCATTTTTATATAAGCTGTTGATAGAATCCCAAAATCTTGATTTCCATTTTTTATAGTAGTTAATTTGTTTTCTTAGCTACATAGATTTATATTTCTGAACATCATTCCTCAAAAATATTGCATGTTTGGCATAAATGCATAGGAAAAATTAATCTTCTGAATGCCTAAAGATTTTTTAATGCAAGAAAGCTGAATCATAAAGGCACTTTCATTGTTCCTAGGCCTTTATCCTTTATGTTGTTAAACGTTACTATTAGAAATAATTACTTTTTCCCTCTTCCCCTCTTACATCCAAATTGCTGATACAGTATATCTTTATTAATTAAAAAGTGATTGAAGTATTTTACTGAATCAGTGTAATTTCTTTTTTACCAAAATGTTTATGATGATTAGCTGTAGGATTCTTCATTAAAATTAGTCTTCGGTCAAAGATGGATTAATGCACCACTGCCAAAGGTCTGCTGTCCTTGTCCTGTTTAGCAGCAGAATGCCTAAACTGTAGTTGCATCAATTTGGTGCAGACAAAAAGGAAGGTAGCTAAGCATTTTGCTGTGTGTGAGCAGTTAGAGGGCAAGCAGACACCATGCACCTTGACCACCTATTATGAAGCTTTTTGCTGCAGTGTCAAGTGAGAGAGAGTTAATTGGGTGAAGCTGTAGAGCATGTTAGGGGCATGGTAAAGGGTTGCTGTCTGACAGCTGAATGTCAGCAGAAGCTAGTGAAGTGTGGCTGAGAGACAGAGACCTGTCACAAAGTTCATGTGGACTGTAGCACAGTTAGGGAGATGAAATGTGGTTCTGTCTCACTTTCTCCCTCATTGCATTCAAGCACCTTAAGATTTCACACTGTATGTGTCAACCCTTGTTCTCTAAGCTGTTTTCTCCTAACACTTCTGCATTCAAATGATTGGACAGAAGATGCTAATGTTTGGCAAAATGAATGTAAATACACGTTTCTCCTTTTTCTGCTAGAGTGGCAGTATATATGCAACTGAGACAAAACTTTGAAAGCTTACATCAGACAGTCACGCTGTCTTGGAATTCAGCTGATGACTGAATACATTTCTCAAGAGAGTATGAAGTTTGACACTTTAACTAGTTGGATAGGGACTGTTTTCCCACTAGCACTGGAAGAAGAAAAGACTAAGTGGGGAGGACGATTTCATGAGCTGCTTGTGCCTCAGTATGGTGTTGTGAGTGTTTTAGTCTCTGGTTGTAGTCACCTTCTCCCCTTCTTGCTAGAAAGCAAAGAGATGAGGGAACCTTGAGAGAGAAAAATACTGATCTGAGCCAATGAAATGCTGTGGGAAAATTCACATAGCAGGAAAGGCTTTCCTGGGAGCAAGAGTAGCATCAGTTAAAGATGGTGCTAATTTTATACACTGCTGCAAAACATGGAGAGGTGTCACAACAGTTTGTAAGAGTACAGTGTGCTTTTCAGTGTTGTTTGCAACATGCAGCGCAAGATAAACAAATAGCCATTTTAGTTAGATTAAAAATAGATATATGGAAGTTGCTTCCATTCCTGAAAAAGTGGAAAGACAGTGGTAGATAGCATGGGCAAAAAGTACCAAAGAATTTGAAAACCTGAATTGAAATCAGTACAGAGTGAGCATTTCACCATGAAAATAGTGCATTACATACTTTGCCTAATGTTTTGGTATTATTAGTCTAGTGCAGAAAATTTGATCTGAAAATAGGAGGTTTCCATGTGTGTTGCAATGAAGCATCTGGAAGAGAAATTTACTATGTAGGCTATATGTTGGATTTTGGCCAAAATATTTAGGAATCATTAAAATCAGCAATGCAAAAACAAGTTATTTGTCAATAAGCCAACAAAATGTTGAAGAGAAGGTGTTCATCTGATGTGATAATACATGTGATAATACATTCTTCAAACATACCAGGTTTAAGTCTGTTTGAATAAAACAAGAATTTCTTTTAGAAAAATAAATATAATAATATTAAATCCTTCTCTTAACTGCCTTTAATAGAGCTTCTGGAGTGTGATTTCATTAGAAAAGCTGAAAAATAATCATTTCCAGATACTTCAGGCTCATGTGTTTGTTTAAAAACTCCTGAAACTGGAAGAGGGAATTCTTTGATCATGAGAAAAGTACTGTTGGCTAGCAGCACCCAAAGTGTGTTATGTGTCTACCTTTCTGCCTTAATACATAATGAGCTGGCAGCTCATTGCATTATTTTCTGATAGCAAGTTGTTTGCAGTATCCAGGCAGGAGTGCTGACAATTAAAATTTATACTGAATGTTGCCATTTTCCTACTTTGTGTCAAAGCACCAATTTAGTCCTACTGCCTTGGCATACAAAATTGCAAAATCATTGACATGGGAAGCAAACTTCCCAGTTTTGACTGGCATACATTCCTGCTTTCAAAAAGTTTGTTAAATACCACTGTATTGCACTGACACCCACTAGTAATACTTTACATTTTAAACACCACTTTCTAGCATTTTCACCAGTCTTATTTTTTTCACTTAGAGTGAGAAATAGCTCTTGGAGCTACTTTTAACAGCAAAAGAATGAGCAGAATACGGGAAGTCCATTGGCATTGTCTGAGAAACAGCAACTCAGTTTTGGAAACAGCAGTCTGAAAAGAGAGTTGTGAATGATCTGAAAATGTGCAGGTTTCTCTAGAGGGAAATAGGTTTCCTATGTAAGTGCTGCAAAATGTTTATCGAAGACAATGGTTGTTTCTGTAACTTAGGGGAATTGCTACTGCTACAGCGAAATGATGCAAGCTATGATGATAGCATAGGTGGTTGAAGATGAAGAGAACATTATTGGCCATTTGATTTGCTGTCTACTGGTTATTACTTCATATTCTAGAGCTGGGGTGAGTGAAATCAGTATCAGAAATCAATTGTGGAGAAATATATTGACTCTTTCCCACTTACCCCTCATTGCTGTCTGTGTCTGTGCTTACCTTACATTTCTTCGTATCCTTGAGGGGTTGTGCTAGAGCCTTTCCAGAGATTAGGGGTTGCCAGAATTCAGAAGAAACTACAGTTGGCTCATCCATCTATGCTTCTGTTTGCTGTCAGGCATCCTCACACACCTAAGTATCCTGTAACCTGGTGATTTCCAAATCACTCTTTGGCCTTGTAATAATTCAAAAATTGTCTTGAATTTACTTTGGCATATAGCACTAAACTTATTACTGCATCTGTATCATCACACAGGAAACCAGCATAACTGAGTCTTTATTGTGTTGTATCTTCTGCATTATTCTTTCTGCCCTTTTATTTCTTCCCTTACTTGGTCATTTTCTGTTCTGATTCTAAGCAGATTCAGTATGTTCCTACTTCAGTTGAAGCCATATATGCAGGCTTGTTATTCACTACCCAGAAGCCTGAAGTTGCAAAACCCGTATCATTTTTTATTATTCTGATTTTTTTCTAATATAGAATGTTACATGTCATGACAAACTGGAAGGGAAGTTTGAGCTACTGTATTTTGAAATTTAATATTTGAAGGCAGTTTAAAGTACCTAAATAGTGGTGGCAAATCCCAAAACTGGAAGCACCTATTGCTGTAACTTACAAATAGTAGAGAACAGTTGAAGAGTTGTTGTGTAGTATTATAATGAAAATTGTGGTCCAGTAAAATTATCCTTGTGTAGGCTTTGAAGGTTTGAAAGCATTCTGACTGGTTTGTGGCTTGAGCTCTGGGTATAGATTTTACACCTACAATTGAAGATAAACAGTACACTTCTTATGGTGAATTTCTCCATGTAGTTATCAGTTTGCATCACTGTCATAA
Organism: Pezoporus flaviventris; assembly: GCF_033815535.1. Classification (NCBI taxonomy): domain Eukaryota; kingdom Metazoa; phylum Chordata; class Aves; order Psittaciformes; family Psittacidae; genus Pezoporus; species Pezoporus flaviventris. Next base: position 973,290 of record NW_026892760.1, read on the forward strand.
CATGTGCACAATCTTCTACTTCCAAGTGTCTAGCTGTGTGTATTATTCCACAAGTATTGGTATATAACGCAAAATGGGGTGTCTTTGATCACAACATGATACTTTTGAGTAGGCTGACATTGCAATAAAAGTGTATGTGAGGCTATAATACATGATGGCATTATAATATTTCCTCCCAACATCATACATACTAAAGCAACCCACTATAGATCAGTTTTAAGTTTTATAAAACAGTTCATTTATTTAAGAGAACCTTTAATCTAGATCATAAATGTGTTCATAGATTAGTTACAGGAAAAAAAAAAACTACATTGAAAAAATTTTTCAGAAATCTTTTTCTATGTCTGTTATGAAAAAATTGCCTGAGCTAACTATAGTTTAGAAAGCAATTATTCCATAATATAGACTAACCTTTCATATTTTGGTCTTTGGGAAAACATGTTTTTTAAAGTTATACTATCAAACTTTGAAAAATGACCATAGGACATGACCAATTGTTATATTTGTCCTGGGTTCAGCAGTAGCAGTCGTGTTTCTCCTTCCTGGTAGCTGGTGCAGTGCAGTGTTTTGATTTTCGGCCTGGGAACAGAGCTGATAACAATGATGTTTTGGTTTGGTGAAGGACTTTGTGAGCCTCATGCTTTGCCAGGGAGGAGGGGAAGCCAGGAGGAGTAGAGACAGGACACCTGACCCAAACTGACCAAAGAGGTATTCCATACCACAGCATGTCATGCCCAGGATGTAACTGGGAGTTAGCCGGAAGGGCTGGGGCACTGCGGGGTTGGAGGAGGTATGGGTCGGTGCTTGGTTGGGCTGGGGGGCGAGTTATCGGTTGGCTGGTGCTGAGGTGTTGTATTCTCTTCCCTTGTTATTTCCTTTATCATTATTATCATTGGTGGTAGCAGTAGTGATTTGTGTTATACCTTAGTTACTAAACTGTTCTTATCTCAACCTGTGGGAGTTGCATGCTTTTTGATTCTCCTCTCCGTCCCTCCGGGAGCAGGGGGAGGGCAAGAAGGTGGGGGAGAGAGTGAACGAGTTGCCTGACTGGGTTTAAACCACAACAATATTGCATAAATATTTTGAAAGCATATTTTTGCTAGACATATTGTGTTCTAAATATCTATTTGCCTGAGGAAGTGTAACATTTTAAGTGGAATAATTTACAGCTTATCAGGTAAATAAAAGTGCTGTGCTAAAGATTTACTGAACAGACACTTATTGAAGATACATAATTCCTCTCTTAAAAATTACCTAAATGCATATTTATACAAGGGATTATAAGCACAGCTCTGGCATAGCCATTTGAGTTTGTCAATTTAATACATGTTTTAGAAAGGTGTTTAAATGCAATAATGTTGAAAGAGGTCTGTTGGGAAATTATAAATGCCTTTAAAATTCCTGCAGGTGAATTCCTGTATGTGTTCAAACAATGTGTTATCAAAGTTCTTCTAACCTATGGAATCCTATTTTATTATTCATCGTGAGTATATATAATGATACTGGATCAAAACAGTTCTTACGAGTAACAGCCAAGATTTTTTTACATCAATCACATTGCTATTAGATCTGATTTCCCTTCTATTCAATGAATAGTATTCTGTTCTTTGTAAGAAGTACAGCACAGGATCTGGATAAACAGAGCTTTTTTCCTCCAACAGTGAAGCTTTTACTGTAACATAGTCTATTGACTTGCTGCCAATCATTAAGTTTCATACATTTTTTTTGTAACTCTCAAAGGAAATCTGATTTTGTATCTCCTTACTGGGATTTCAATGCCATATTCTTCAAAAAAAAAAAGAAACCCACCAAAACTCAATACATCAGGAAAAAGTGTATGTAAGTGTATATAGTAAGTGTATATAATATAAGAGTGTATATAATAAGTGTATATAATATGAGTGTAATTGTAGCATGTGATTTTTACTTGTTATATGCTGATAAATTGAGATATTATAAGCAGTACAAACCAATATGTTTAAATTTGTCTTCAATATTTGTTACCTAGGCTGAAACCTTTTTATAGCTTATATCTTACTGATTTCATTTTCTTACACGCAGAAGTGTTTTTAGAACATAACAAGTTGTTTGCATATTTCAATACTGTAATTTTTTTTATGAATGACTTATTTTAGAGAGAATTTTGGCTATGTGATCAGCTGATTAAAGTGTACAAATAACACTATTAATCTAGGTAATTGGTGAATGCCCTCATTCAGATCTCATTTCAGATGTGCTGATACAAACGCAGTAAATATCATTTGTGCTTTGGCATTGTAGTGGTTCCTATTTTGCATAGTGTTGAGCCAGAAGGACTGAAAAGCAAATCTTCAGATCATACTTGCAAGTTCTGTTGGTTAGCTCATCCTCATCACCACCATGATTTGGAAAAGCTCAAGGCACTACTTTGTGTTAACTATCTACTTGAAATAGTCATCTAAATTTGCTGCTCTATGGGTTCTTAATGAAGGTCTAGCATAACCTACCTGTTTACAGTAGCTGTAATATGGCTTACAGTGAATGGGAAAAATCAAAAGAGTCCATATCAAAGGGAACTGTTGAAGTATGTGTTAGAGACCATTGATTTTTCTCTAGCAATAGTAACAGACAAAAGGGGAATATTTCATGAATGTGTATTTATACATACGATTGAGTCTGGATTTGTTGAAATACGAATATACACACACCCTTCTGCATCTTTCTTCATATCTGTGAATATGTATATTGGAATCTGTCCCTCTGCGTATATGCATTTCTGCCTCTGTGATTGTGTGGTCTTCCTAAAATGCTGAAGAGTATTTAAAACCTAAAATATACTGTCACAGTCTTTCAGTAATTTAACTTTTGTCTTTTTCATAATTATGCTTTGCATGTGAAGTTTTCATATGTTTCATGACTTGATGAAATAAGTGATTGCTACTTCCACAGCTGTATATTGCATTGGGTATAATACCTTGTTAAAGGACAGAAAAGCAATATGGCATTGTGTTTTCCTGTTTGTTTATTATTATGGATATTTAAGAGAATACAGAGTGTCTTTATTTAGCATTTTCAAAAAATTCTAATGCTATTATGCTGATAATATCAATAATCATTCAAAGTAGGATGCAAAATGTTTTGGTGCTGGAGTTTCTTTAATGTTGAATTTTAACTGGTCTAAATTTTAGAGGTGTTTGAGTGTCAAGACCTACTGCAATATGAATCATATTCTCCATCAAGATACATTTAGTGTATATTCTCTGGTCATCTTAGGCTGACATTTGAAAAGTATTAAGGGTTTGGTTTCAGTTGATGATAAAAGATACTTAAAAGCAAATTAATACCTTCCAAGGTTAGCATGGCACATGTTTCCTACTAACAGTGACAGGGAGACTGTAGAATAAGTTTCTTTACTTGATTAAAAAGCCTCAAGCCCTAGAAATTACAATGAAGAGGAGTAGAAGTTTTCTTTAAGTATTTGTAGCTCTTCAAATAAAGTAGGCTAGGGTTTCCTAACACTTACTAGTGCAGAGTACTCTAGCTAATGTCTATTGTTCCTGTTTATTAAGGCTGAATATATGCAGATATATTAAGTACTATGTATTAAGTGAAACAAGAAGCAGACACTTGCAAATACTTCATACCTTTATGAAAGGCATTTAACAGTAAATGTACATTCTTGTTGTTGTTTGAGGGTTTTTTATTATAATTGTTACTTCTTTTTCTCCAGGAATCAAGAGGGAGTTCAAACATCACCATGGCTTCAAGCTAGGAATTCAGCCTGACCAGAGCTGTATCCCAGATATTTTGGCATTGCAAGCTGAACCTGACACATGCTACAGTTTTATGCACAATAGAGCCAGTTTTCAGTCTTCAGTCTATTCCTTCAGCCTGAATGTCACATCCAGTCCCAAAAGAACAATGGAAAATGGATTTTCAGATTCTTTGTATCAAAAATCTTTTAGAAGGAAAAAATTGCATTAATGTAAAATGATGCAATTAAAGTGCAATTTTGTTGCTACCTTTGAATTGTAGTTCAGCTTATGTATTTTTTGACATTAATTTTACGTTTCTATGAAAATATGCTTTTGTATGTTCACATTTTTCTGCTTCTCATTCTTTGCATACCAAAACAGGTTTGGTTTTTTTTAACTTTTATTTATTGCAGTTCATTTTTTATGTAGTATATTTTTAAATGTTAAAGAATGACACATTTTGGGTAATTTTCCCCAGTCTTTAAAAAAAAATCAATAAGCCATTTTAGTCTCTATCTATCAAAGTTGTTTCATACTTGTCTATTTTAAAGCAGGACTGCAATACTTTAATAGGATTGAGAGAGCTATTTGAAATGTATGCCAATGATTCCTGTCATTTCATGGCAGCCCTGCCATGGTTCACTGAGCCCCCTCTTTTCTCTTGTCAGCTCAACTGAAGACAAGCATTTAGTTGCAAACTTTAAGCAGGTTGTGCAAAACAGAAATGATGTGACTGCTTCTCTTCCTGCACAATAATGTCACTGCTGGTCAATGTGAGAAGGTCAGGTTGCTTCTTGTAAAGCTACATGATACCACTTGCCTATTTGAACAAGTTGAGTTAGCTGCTGAATCTGGTCCCTGCAGGCGCTGAAAACTCCCCTTTTATCAAGTCTGCATTTCATCAGAAAGACGAACAATTGTGCAGGGAGGATTTCTGATGATATGTTTATGTACTTTATAAGGACAGTTCCCAAACCAGTGTTGCAGGTAATATATCTAGTTTAAGCTGAAAGACTTTAAAGTAATGGCTGTTTTGACCTTCAGATAGACTCCCTTTTTGTTGTTGTTGGTAGGACCCAAGAGTGACGCCCATCTTTGATGCTGACAGAATTTAAAGCAAGGCCATTGCCCTGCATTTTCTGCCTTGTAGCACACAAAAGTAAAATTGTATGTCAGGCTGAGATGTCGGGGAGCTGACAAGATGCCCCAGTGACATTTCAGCTGGAAAGAGCAAGTGTCTTGCAACCAAGTGGTCAAATATCAAATAATAGGTCAAGCAGGAAGGAGCTGAGTTCTAACCACAAAGAGGTTTCTGGTAACTTACTTGACAAGCTTTTGGGTGCTTTGTGGCTTGACAAAGTGATGTTCTGTTGGGTATCGCTAGACAGACTGTTCTTTATCGCCTTCAGAAGATCAGACATTGACATTGATTAAACTCTTTAACCCTTAAAGGTTAAATCCTAGCAGTTTCATCATTGTGAATTAAGAACAAAAGAAAATTTGTAATATACCATTTGTTTTCATATTAATCACTGAACTCCCTAGTGCTATTAACTTTTGATGTGCAATGTAGTTTTTGACAAAAAGATTGAATGCAAAATCCATAGAATAGATTGTTTCTCATTATGGCCCAGTGATACATTAGAAAAATAATATTATGCATTATGGAATTTGTAATTTCTTCTAATATGTCAAGTGTAGGATTTGATTTTAAAGCCTCCTGACTACTACTGAAATTCCATTCTGGATGAAAAACAATGCTTACATAGATAATACACCACTTAAAATGACCAAAGTCTTCCAAATACCAGGTACCATAAAAGCTAGAATAAATCTCAAACTTACAACATCTTTAATCTTTGATTAAAGTTAGCATCAAGTGTTCAGGTATTCCCCTATTGCACAAGTCGATTGCTTCACAGCCATGATGTGCATGTATGTATGTATACTACTACTGCTACTAATTATAATTCTGATAATTATAATGCTACTAATAATAATTAATACTAATAACAGAGCCGTGCAAAACCAAGTAACAAATCCTGCAGAGCTCTCACATCTAAGAGCTGGCTGATAGATGAAGAACACTCCTTTTCTCTATGATGATGTATTTAGTCTTGAATACTTAAGAAAGAAGTTTCATTTCACTCCAAAAGTCTTGGCTCTCCTCTTCCCTGACACGGACTGACTGTTCTGGTAAAGGCACTGCAAGACTGTATTCTGCTCTTTCAAATACAATGTCGAAGATCTGTTATATTTGTCTGAAGAATGAAAGAATATGTATTAACAAGCATTTTTGTCCTTATTATGTATAGAAGCATGTATGTGCTTCACTTATTAAAGTATATTCTCATGGTATTTTACATTTTGAGAAAGAAAATGCCTGTTCTTTGCTACATGACCTCAAAATATTGCAGAAATTTTGCAGCATATCTGTCCCTTTCTCATCATTGCCATACGTTTAGTATTGTACATGCAGAGATGGAAGAAGGATTTCTTTCTGAAGCATTTTCCTTTTTGAAATCAGTATCTTATAAAGACTAGGACTGATTGGCTCCAGTTACTCCAGTTACTGCTCCAAGCGTAGGTTCATGTGATTTCACAGGGGCCGTAGCAGTGGCAAACCGAATGTAGTTAGTGAGAATAATCTAGTGAGCTATTACTTCTTACAAGAACTAGCTTATATGTTGTCATTGAAAGGGGAACATCTAACTCATTTACTCTGTTTAAATATTGAGCAACTCTGAGTTACAGACTATTTTTTTAAACTCACCCACTTTGAAGGGACTTCGAAATACTTTTTGTTTGGATATCAGATGTCCCATTTGTTAAGGAAAACTCCTCTGTCATGTTATGAAGAAGTTGTTGAGTACTAAACCAGGTCATCATTAGTCAAATACTCCTGTGTTGCTTTTCTAGGCATCTGATAAATTGAAGTTTGTGATAAATTCCAAATGAATAGAAGAAATCCAGCTGGCAAAATCTTCTGTTGATAGTTTACAAATGAACCTACCAAAGCATTTCTTTCCCTTTTTTGGGGACACAGTAAAAATCATGCTTGTGTAGAATGTGGCAACACAGTAACACTAGCTGCCAAATGAGCATCCTGACTCTTTTATATGACCTTCTCTCTCTGGCTTGCTTCAAAAATCGTTGAGCTTGAGACCTTGATCCTTACTTTTGGAGCGTTTCATGTGTTGGGCCTTGGATTTCAAGATGACTGCTTCTACTTGGATAACATCAGCTCCATCAGCAGCATGGCTCCATGAGAACAACCCATTTCCTTAGAAGAAAGCCTATGATTGGTGGGACTAGAATATTGTTTATGGTTTATAAATGTGGTACAATAAATAATTGGTTACAGATCTGCCTTCTGGTCAGTATCAAAATTCACGTTAGATTGTCCCTGCCCATGGCAGGGGTGTTGAAACTAGATGATCTTAAGGTCCTTTCCAACCCTGACTATTCTATGATTTTCTCACCAAGCAAGTCATCTGTGAGAAAGAGACTCTGAAATACATGATTTATTCCCTGCAAGAGGAAGTTTTGCAGCTTAGTACAAATTGTGTATGTGCCTGTGTGCACATATGTGTGTATACTTCTCAGCAAAGACTTTGGTTATTTGGCTTACTGTATTATCACTTTACATATTGTAAGCAGGTCCTACAACACCAGTAGTAAGGAAGGGCTTTTTGGCTCCCCCTGCCTCCCACACATATTTGTAAATTCAGCCCAAGCTTTACTGTCAGTAAAGTTTGATATACAATTATGTATTATATACAGTTATATGGTATACAAGGAAAAGACCTTGTTTGCCTTCACCAAGTTAATCCAGGGCAGCTGAGATTGGAAGGCATCTGTGGAGATCATGTAGTGTAGTGCCCCTACTCAGAACACAGTAAGCTACAATGGGCTGCTGAGCCTCCTCTCCAGTTGGGTTTGAATATCCACAAGGATGGAGTTGCTTTTGACAACCTGTTCAAGTGTTCAGTCAACCTCAAAGTAAAGGTGTTTTTTTCTTATGTTTAAATGGAATTTCATGTGTTTCAGGTTTGTGCCCATTGCTTCTTGTCCTGTCACTGAGCATCACAGAGAATAGTGTGGCTCCCTCTTTACTTCTCAGGCATTTATACATGTATATAGGATCTCCCTGAGCCTTCTCTTTTACAGGCTAAAAAAATCACAACTCTCTCAGCATCTCCTTATATAAGAGGTGCTCCAGCCATTGTATCAGTAACCTCTGTGATCCTTCACAGGACTCACATCAGTATGTGCGTGTCTGTCATGTACTAGGGAGCTCAGGACTGGAGCCGTTACTCCACATATGGTGTCACCAGAGCTGACTAGGGGGAAGGATCACTTCCTTTGCCATGCTGGCAGTATTGGTCCCAGTATTGCCTCTGGAGTACACCACTAGTGGCTGACCTCCAGGTGTACATTGTGTGCCTGATCACAACCGTTTGAGCCCAGCAGTTCAGACAGTTTTGAAACCAGCTTACAGTGCATGTATCTAGTCCATATTTCCTTACTCCATCCACTGTATAAAGGGCTATCAAAATTGCCAAACACTGCTAAAGCCCTGGATTAGGTGAAATGCAATATTTTGTATTTTTTTTTGTCATTTAAGCTAGTTTGATCATTTACACAAGCATCTGATCACACTGCTGTCATCCTATACATGAAGGTTTTCCAAGGTGCTAAATTTTATATAAATCTGCATGTTCAGTGGTACAACTTAGCTCCTAAAAATTATAACTGCCTTTTGAAATACAAAGTTGCTTTAGTAGCATTTTTCTCCTGATGTCTTTTTTTTTGTTGTTTGATTATTCTCTAGTGAGCAAAACCCAAGAAGCCCTTGGCAGTATCACAGCTTAGAACAAATTTTAATATGAAGAGCATCTTCCATTGCTGGTGATGAACTCTCTCCATCCTTTTGTTGATTTGCCTTGAAATCCAGACTCACAAAATGAATCTTTTAGGACATTCTTTCCCATCTTTTCAACTTTCATCTTGCCCAGTGTGGAATAGATTTTGCCTAATTTGGATTTACTGTGGTCTTCATAATCTAATCCTTTTTGGATGATAATTTCACATAATGCATTCTGTATGGCCCCAGAATGCACCTCAGTATTTATTTGGAAGGTATTCAAGTGTCTTCTTTCCTCTTTGCTGAATATTCACTAAACCAGTGCAATGCACAGTGATTTTACTTATATTAAAACTAAATTATTTAACCCCATAGGTGCAGTGTTTTGGGATTAAAACTGGTATAATTACATTCTCTGATAGGTTCTTTATCTCTGCTGTGTCTTCGATTTTACAAATGTGGCCTTGGCTTTCAATTAGGTCTCTGCAAATTGTCCTTCAATATCAGTGGATGATGGAAGGTGACATGCTCTTTGTCATGCTAACGTGGATCTGATCACTGTCATGGGGGGCATCATGGAGTGATTTCATGCAGTTTATATAATTTTATGTTCAATGCTAATGTTAGAAAAAAAAGATTCTAACTTTATGAACCAGTCATTCAGCAATGCGCATGAAACTGAATCTTTGCCGTTTCTGGTGTCCAGTGACTGATGAATAAAATTGAACAAGGACAGAGCAAAATATGAGGAAGTGTCTGAAAACAAAATTGTTTCCAAGGAACGGTCAGGAGGAGGTAGGGAGATCCACTGAATAATTTTTCTTCGTTTTTTTTGTTTAACACTTCTACTTCACCATGCTTCCTGTCTCTTAATAACCTAATAGTACTAATAATCATTACTGATATTAGATTGCCTTCTCATGGCTCTGCTGTGCCTGATAAAAGCTAAAGAATTTGTTGGATTTTGTTTTGACTTATGCAATGGAAGTCACTTATTAAAAAATTAAAAACATTGGATTTACTTTAAGCACTAAGTATTGTGAGCATTACTGTGTGAATATGCTTTATTTTTCATTGTAAACATTTTTTAATCTTCCACTGCATAATGGTAAATAGGGATATTATTCAAAATGAAAGCAACAATGCTAATTATATTTAGTGCATAAATATATTTACATTCCTTTTTGCTTAATACACAGCTAAGCCTTGTAGCAGCCCCACGAACTGTTGTCTCGTAGATGTTTGAATGGTTTAATTCACAGGAGTGGTGTAGTCGTAAAAGTCATGGCAACAAGCATCATAGACTGTGTACTTGTGAACAGTAGTCTGTTAAGTGAAGTGTGCACATTTTACACTTTACATGGAAAATGCTGTTAGGTGTAAGAATCTGTCACATGTACCTAGCTGTACAAGGCTAAATGATGACAACTTTTTTCTGAATCAGGCAAGAGTTTCAGTAACTTTCAGTGTACGCTGTGTTGATTTGGCATCTCATCATGCCTTCATGCATAAAGGCTTTCTAACACATGGGATTCTACTGGCATACGTGGGGAGAGACCCAAAGCTATACTCCATCCTGTGACATTCGGACAGCAATTGAGATTTTTACTGCATAAAAAAATTTAATTTTCAAATCTTCAGGTAACAAGGTAATTAAAAAAAAAAAAAAAGCAAAAAAAAAGGAAAAAAAAAAAAAGCAAGGGAATGAGAAATCAAATATAAAATCCTTTTCTACCTCTATGCCATGTAAAGGTTAATAAAATTTGTTCCTGTAAACAATAGCATTGGAGAAATCTTAGTTGCAATATATTTGCAGTAGAAGATAAATCCTGCTTTCAGACTTCATTCTCAATTGGCTTACTGATACAAGTTTATGTCAGACACTTGGCATGGGAAGCTGTATATAGTAAAGCACTGACCTTAACAAGAATCTTGCAGCTAAAATCCTGCACAGTTCTTTTAAAATGTCAGGCATTAATGTTATTTAAATGCAGTATTTGGTGGTTTGATTGAGTCATGCTTCATTGTCTTTTACTGCACATTAATGCCAGTGAAACACTGATTGTTGACAGAAGGTTCTCTTCGGTAAAGTATACACTGACATATCATGCTGGTATAGAAAAATAGTGTGCAAGACGGAGTAGTCATACTCTGCTGGAGTAGGAATCCTAAACTGTCTAAATGGTGGCAACATTAATTATACACTGACAGGAAATGTGAACTACTTTTTCTTTTTTTTCTTGTATATGTTTTTCAGACTGCCTCTTGAGAGGACTGATAAGACCAACTTGTGGGGTCCTTAGATAAATAAATATCAGGATTTTTTTTTTTTGTGGGGTGTGTCACGCAAGTTGGCTATTAATGTACCTTGAAAAGTACAAAGCCAACTCTAGAAGGAAGATTTGTTATAGGAGCACCTCTCGTAGCTTATATAAGCTTGCCTTAGGACACACCAATGGCTTTTCATCTTGTCTAAGTTTGGAAAAAATGACTTTATGTTCTTTCTCTGAATACTTCTCAGTGTTACGTCTCTATCTCAGTCTAAAACCCTCAAGGGGAAATGAGGATGGCTTGACGAGATGTAGAAAATACTGTAAATTTTGAATTCAAACAAACAAAAGCTTTGAAGTTGAATGTGGGAAGCAATAAACACCGGTGAGCTTATAAGAGCTTGTCTGCCCAGTGGGTGGGGTGTATTTCATATTGTACTTTTTCAGTGTAGAGTAACTATTCCAAAATAACTGCCCTCATATGGACAGCTATTAAATACTTTCTTATTTTGGCTGAAGTAGTCTGTGTGTTGTTTGTCTAGTCCCGTAGGACTTTTTTATACTTTTGGGCTCTGTGCTGTCCAGGACTTTTCTCATGACTGGAGGATGCTTTCTGGAAGTCATTAGAATTCTGTGTCTTGGAAATGAATTTGCAAATGCTCATGAGTTACAACTTTTTTTTTCTTTTTTTTCTTTTTTTTTCAAGACAGTGTCATTTTTCAAGTTGATGTCAGCCAGCCTGGTTGAAGCCTGCAACAGCAAATGAACCTAGCTTATGTGAAACTTCTGATGCTTTGTGTGAACTTCGTCATTCTTATCCTTAGTACGTGGCACTGGGACATCACAATTGGGCTCCTAAGATATCATGAAAGTGTTTGGAAGGAGATTAACTACTTTGCAGTAGGAATTACTGGTGAAGTTTGCAGATGTCTTCTTCCAAGATATACATGGAGCCCTTGCATACTACAGAGAGCAGTGTAGTTCAGCAGGCAAGGCCTGTAGAGTTCTGACCTGTGGTAACTCAATTTTCATGTCTGCCACTGTGTCAAGTGCAAAACCCGAATCCCTCCTGCTTCTAGAAACTTACAACTGTTCTGCAAAGAGCACTGAGCAATACAAAAGGGTAAAACCGTAAGGAAACTTGCAGGAACCTGCTGTAGCTCAGTCTAATTGTCCGTGCAATGTGTTTGTATATGAGCATTTGAGTTGGATGTTGGTTTTTGCACATATTAATGCTATATTTTATTTAATGTATTCTTTAGCACTGTGGTGTGTGTGCTGTTACACATATTGTGCGCGTTGTGTTGTACTCCTCTTTTTACCCTGAAGCACTTACAACAATCAGGTAGAGCAAACTGTTGCTTGGTAAACTCTTGAGCTTCTGTTACAGCAGACGGTGTTAAATTATTAGCAAGAGAAGGCGGGAAACTTGATTATCAGTAAATTGAGGAAAATTTATTGTCTGGCATTATAAATAAATCCCCCTGTAAAGAGGTTTAATCACAATCTTAGGCTAACTGCAAAGCAGTACTAGTCACTTGGTCAACACTTCCAAGAATGCATGTAAAACTGATCAATTAGGAAAACTGTGCTAATATTTTCCTATTGGACATCCTAATTTAGGAAAATAATATATAGAAGGGGAGAACAGCTAGAAGCAACTTTAATTGTGAAGGATCTGAAAGAAAAGACCTGGGAATCTCTGCATAGCTTAAGAGGACGTCAGGTAACTTGTAGCCTTGTTCAGTAGCAAAATACTCCATTTATTTCTGTAGAAGGTATGTATGATTTTAGCAATAAATTAGGATTCGGACACCAAATGCTGGCTGTGGCTTCCTATAACAAAAAGAGCAAGAAAGCCTTTATCTGTCATGTCAGCTGCTACTGAAAAGACCCTCAAGAAAATACAAAGAATCAAACAAAAAGCTTACCCTTCAAGATGGAATTCTTTTGTGTAGGAGCATTATTATAATTTCTCCTAAGTATGAATGTTTACCCATTTTTCTCCAGTACTTTTCAAAACCTGTTCACTCTTAGATGAAAATGTTGTCTACCTGCAAAATCCATTAATTGTCATATCTACTGTATTAATGTCCTGCAGTCTGTGAATGACTTACTGAAAATGCAAATTTCATCCAGTGTGACACACTTACCTTTACAGCTGTAACTACATCAGAAGTCTTCTTTAAGTGTTTGTGGAATAGTTGTTTGTTTTACGGTTTTGTACCTATATGATTGGCTGATCACTGCACAGGGTCACGTGGGGAAGTCAATGGATGTGACTACTGGGATATTGGATTTGCTAGAATTTCAGACAAATTGCTTAAAACCTAACAGAGAACACCCTGACTGAACTGACTCTGGAGTAATAGTAAATTTAAAAGGAATTAATAAATAGGACCTTTTATGAATGGGTCAGACTCCTGTTCTTGTAAATTAAACTTAGAAGCTGCTGGCTTTCTATATAAATAAAATCAATATTTTGTTAATGGATCTACTGCCCATTTTCTCTTTGGGAGAAATTTGCTTACAGTGGTCCCCTGTGGTCACAGGTGCTGACTGGATTCATGAGCCATATAATGCCATTCTCTCCAAAAGAAAAGTATGCTCCTTCTCCTATCAGAAGCAGCTAGTTTTACAGTGGGCTGAGCAGAACTGTATGATTCTTCCTGTTTCAGCAAAAATGTTTCTGTTTCTCACGTACACACACAGCTTGACTTCCTGAAGGGTACGGATTAAACAGTTGGGGTTATTTGAAAAGTATCTGAAGTCCTCTTCCTAGCCATAAAGAATTGCACTATAAAGATTTGTAATTTGAAAGGGAGGAGTTTCCTCTTTTTTGGTGCTGCACAAAAAAGACTTGGATTCTTTTAATAACTGAAATGGTTTCTGCCTCTTTTCGACTCTACAAGAACCTCTTACAAAGTTCATAGAGTAGTTGCAGTTCACCATGTGAGCTAGGCAAATACAAACTTTTTTTCCTGAGCAACTGCTAGTCATCTCTTCCATTAAACCACTTGACTAATTCACATCCATTTTAGAGACTCTACTTTTAGAGACAAGTCTGAGTATCCCACAAAGATACAGGTCTTAAGGACATGAAGATGGAATTTGAAGGGCTGCTTGGGTTGGCTTTAGACTGGAATCTGGACTGTAGTCCTGAGGAAAGTGGTATGATAGAAATTTCTGCATGGGTTTGTTTTTTTTTCAATTTCCAGTCCTAAGTTTCCTGTACCTCTGCTTTGTTCCTTTTATTTTGTATGTGTATGTATGTTTATTTTCACAAACAAAATTCTACCTGTTCCAGAATAAAGGAGTTCTCTGTGAGAACAAAGGAAGGAAGAAAGTATGTCCAGGTAGCACAGTGTTTGTTTCTAAAATTGCCCCTGTATTATAGCAGAGCTTAAGCATTCTGTCAGAAATACAGGGTTACTTAATGGTGTTGTAACCCTGATATCCCAGTTTTCTTGTTCTGTCTACCAACATAAGTCAATCCTAAGTGGTATTTTAACATGTTTTCTTTGTCCCAGTTATTCATATTCTGAGGGGTTTGTCTAAAAGGATATGTCCTGTCCCTAGGGACAGCACTATTTTAGGATCAGCTGCTTTTCTTAAAACAAGCAAATAAATTATGCCATATACATGTTAACTAAAAGTTTCTAGATGGGAACTGTAGAAAAATGGAAGTCATTAAAATCAATTCATTCACTTGGCATGTGTATGAAAAATACAGTGTGCAGTGCACAGTAATGATGAGACTGAGCAACACGCAGACTGTGTGTCTCAATCTAATGAAAGGTTGAAGGGGGAACTTCATAATTCTGAGAACTGAAACCACAGCAAATGAGAGGATGAGCATATATCCTGAACTTCTATCATTCATTTTCTCTGTCTGTAACTTACAGTAACCAAGAGCGTTTGGTTTGTTGAGGAGCTGTGCCAGTTTTATGATGATTTCTTCATCTAGTCCAGCATACCACCACAAGTGATGCGATCATTGTCATGGGTCACAGAATGAAGTCATAAAATTCATAAATTCATAAATAAAATTCATATATAACAGCAAGAAAGCCACTAGCTTACAAATCATGGAATCAGAGAATGGCTGAGGTAGGAAGAGACCTCTGAACCCCCTGCTCAGATCAGGACCAGCTACAAGAGGTTTTCCAGGACTGTGTTCAGATGGGTTTTGAGTATCTCCAGGGATGGAGACCCCGTAAGTTTCCTGGGCAACCTTACTGATGCTCAGTCACCCTCACAGGAAAGAAGTGTTTCCTGATATACAGAAGGAACCTCCTATGTTTGAGTCTGTGCCCACTGCCTCTTGTCAGTAGGAACCACAGAGAAGAGTCTGACTTCCCTTTCCCTCCTGTCAGGTATTTACACACATGGGTAAGGTTCCCCCGAGCCTGCTTTTCTCCAGACTCAACAGGCCCAGCTCTCAGCCTCTCCCATGAAAGGTGCGCCGGTATCTTGACCATCTTTGGTGCCCTGTACAGGAGTTGGTTCCAGTATATCCATGTCTCTTTTGTACCCGGGAGCCCAGAACTGGACACAGTACTTCGGATGTGGCCTCGCCAGTGCTCCTTCCTCCACCTGCTAACCACTCTGCCTAATACAACTCATGACACTGTTGGCTGTTTATGCTGGGAGAATGCATTGCTCCCTCATGGTCAGCTTGTTGTCCATCAGAACCCCCACATCCTTTTCTGCAAAGCTGCTTTCCAGCTGAGTGACCAGCATGTTCCAGTGCCTGGGGTTATTCCATTTCTCCTGGTTGAAATTCTGGAGTTTGCTCTTTGTCCAGTTCTCTAGCTTGTTGAAATCCCTCTGAATGGCAGTAAAATGCTCTGGTGTATCAGTCACACTTCATGGTTTTGTATCACAGAATCATAGAATAGGGTTGGAAAGGATCTTAAGATCATCAAGTTCCAACCCCCTGTCATGAGCAGGGACACCTCACACTAAGCCATGCCACCCAAGGCTTTGTCCAACCTGGCCTTGAACACCGCCAGGGATGGAGCATTTATGACTCCTCTGGGCAACCCATTCCAGTGCCTCACCACCCTCACAGTAAAGAACTTCTTCCTTATATCATCTGTGAACCTGCTGAGGATGCACTTGATCCCATCCTCCATTAACAAAGATGTTGGACAGCACTGGGCTTGGTTGTTCACTTTTTAATCCACTGTCCCCTTACATAACCTGTACTTCATCAGCTTGTCTCTGATGATGATGTTACAGGAGACAGGGTCAAAGACTTCACCAAAGTCAGGGTAAACACCATTCACTGTTCTTCCTTCATCTGCCAAGCTGGGCACCCCATTGTAGTAAGGTTAGTCATGCATGATCTTCCCTTCATAAAACCATGCTGCTATTCCCAGTCACCTTCTTGTCACTCATGTGTCTGGAAATAGTTTCCAGGAGCAGGTGTCTTCACCTTGCTGGAGATTGAGGTGATGCTGAAGAGCCTGTAGTTCTCCAGATCTTCCTTACTGCCATTCTTGAAGGTTGGAGTGATGTTTACTCCATTTCACTCTTCAGGAACCTCTTCTTGTTGCCATGACCATTCAAAAAATATTTGTTAATCACAGTGACATCAGCAGCTCCCTTAGCACTTTAGAGATTATGTGCAACCACTTTGTTTATGTGCTCCCTAATCTGGTCCTTCCTCACTGAGGTTAAGAAAATCTTCCTTGCTCCAGATTTTTGCTCAGGGGCATGGAATTTCTGAGAGCAGTTTTTACCAGTAAAGACTGAGGCAAAGAAGGCATTGAGCACCTCATCCTTCCCTATGTCAGCTGTCACCAGCTTTCCAGCTTCAGTCAGCAGTGGGCTCACATTTTCCTTTTTATTGTTTGTATACTTGTAGAATACTTCCCTGTAGTCCTTCACATTCCTTGCCAGATTCAACTCCAAATGGGCCTTGGCTTTCCTAACCCCATCCCTGCATGACTGGACAGCAACACTACACTCCTCCTGGGTCACTTGACCCTGCTCCCACCTCTTGTCCACTTTCCTTTTATGCTTGAGTTCAACTGAGTGAATAAAATGGAAATGAGAGGTTAGTGAGAATTCTTCTTCCATGTCTACCTGTAACTGCTGATTTTGTTGATTGACAAGAGAGGGGGATAAATATAAAGTCATATTAACTGCTACTATGTCTTACGTGTGACCAAAGATCAGCAGAAATAAGGCTGCTTGATGGTAGGCTCTGACCTGCCAGACCTTCAAACACCTTAATTTTGATGGATTTGTCAGCAACAATGCCTTGGGTTTAGAAGTTAGATTATGTCTCAAAATAAATGGCTTAATTGTAGCAGAGAAAATGGCTGTATTTTCCTTATCCGTATTTTAGGTTTTGCAGATAAATATGGAAGTATTATCTGCAGCTGAAGTTTATTCTTATCTGCTTTTCCATGTCAAATGAGAAATTCTAAGAATAGTAAGGAAATTGTATAAAAATTATTTTGCATTACTGGTTAATAGAACCTCTCTGCAGTTCTAAAAAAGAACACTTCAGAAACAAGCAGTGAATAAGAATGGACAATATAACACATAGATGAAAGTGGAATTTATAGAAACTGCTGATGTTCAGAAAATGAAAGGGCTTGTAATAGCAATTAATGATTGTGAAGTCTGCTACTCTGTTCTGTGAGATGTTAAAGCCATGTCTGAAAAGGGGAGAAGATTAAAATACATATTGATTGGCTGATGGGCAGAAGGTAAGGTTTAAAAGCAAAGGACTGACTAATATGCGTAGTATTAATTAAACTCTTCTCATCATTGTGAATAAACAAGGTCTGATAACCCATACCTGTACATTCCTGTATTGATTCCAGATTGAGTGTACTTCAAAGGTCTAAGTCATGTAAACCAGAAATCACCTTTAGAAGGGTCTTTCCCTGCAGCTCAGGGGACCTGCAAGACATGATGTTTTCTGCTGCATGATTTTCATTCTGTTTTCCTGCTGATTTAATAGGCAACACATAGTGGGTGGATTGATAAGATGATAGGCCCTAAAGTGTAAAGCTTTGCCAGAAATATCTAGTGTGTCTTTCGTAAGGAAAAACAACACAGAAAAGGCAAGTGTGTCAATTTAGTCAGCTGTTGATAACCAGGTGTTATAAAATAAAATATTTGGATGAAACCTGCAAACATGGAGGCATCAGGGTCCTGTTGATAAAGGACAGTAAGGGTGGTGCTTTTGAAGCAGGACTAATAAACCATACAGAGACTATGGTGGGATGCCTCCTCTGTGAAATCCTCACCCTATGGAAGTGAATAGGAATTTTGGTCTTTCATTCACCAAGACCTATATTACACTCAAGGTGGATTACTAGCCTGCTAGGATGCCCAGTGCTCCAAGAAATGTTACTCAGGCAGCATATGCTTCTCAATGTTTCTCCTCTTTTTGGTAGGAAGAACAGTAACAATACTCAGCACTTCTTTTCTCTGAGATTTTGAAAGCCTTTATAAAGTGCCTTTAGCTCATTTTAAGACTGCTGCAACTGTGGCTCAAAGAAGTTTTAAAGGACTTGTGTAAGCTAAAACACTCCCTACTGTGCAGTAAATAGAGTGAAATATTCTGCCTCCTTACCATATATGGATCCCATTTTCCTTTTCTATGGTTGTCTCAGATTTTGTTCTCTTATATGAAATTTAAAAATCAGAAGGCTGAAACTTGGGTTAGAGGAGTTCAGTGAAGAGTGTCTGCCTTGTGACAGTATATATATATATATATATATATATAATCCAGCTGATGGATTTTATTTCCATCAGCTGAAAGTATGGAAGGATTTATGCAGTTTAGCAGATCCCTTAAGTAAAAAGATTTAATTGAAACTCAAACTGGGTAAGTAAGGTTGCCTCAGTTTTATATACTAGCTAGTTTGGGTACTTGTTTTTGAATTTAACAAAAATTAAGTGTTCCAGAATGTCAGGGACTGAACTGCAGCCTGGCCATCCCCACAGCACAGGTCCAGAGAGGGCAGAAGAGCTGCAGCCTCCCTCTGTTGCCTTTGTTGGTGCACCAACCCACCTTGCCCAGAGAGCTGCTACCCTGACCACTAAAGGCTTCTGTAGTGGCCACTGCAAGCATTGACTGACATTTGTGACAGCCGCCCTTTTTGCCCTTTCTCATTTAGTCATTTTTCCAGTCAAGCCCTGATGCATTTTTGCATTCAGAGATCATTGCATGTAGGAGCCTGTGGGTGTCTTGGCCATCCGGTCATCTTCTCTGAAGTGCTGGCTTTCCTGTGTGGGATTGTATTGCTCTAGTATTGGTGAGGCCAAAGTGGACTGACACCACTGTGAACTGCTAGTCATTTCGTGCATTCCTATCACATATTCAGACAGCAGTGCTATGTCATCTACAATCCTTTTCACCTGCTTTCTCTCAGTTGTATCTGATGCTCTTATTAGAATTTTCAATTGATTTCTGCTGCTGCATCACCCGGTCAACACTGCAGAGTGAAAGGTATAGGCAGGAAAAAAATGCTGCCCTAGTTACTCCCTGGGTTGTCTATAATCCACTCAGGATTCCCTGCTGTTTGTTTTCACATAAGTTTCAGTGCAGTTTCTGGCAAAGCAGATGCTCTCAATAGCAAAGCTGCAGTGGTAGCATCACTATGGAGATTTCTCTCTGTTTCTCTTGTCAAAGCTCCTTGAAAAAGTGTGGCTTATCTGTTTCAGTACTTAGCACTGGTCTGTATTATGTCAAGGTGTATCAGGCAGAGGAGCTTTGTACTGATGGTCTTCAGGCATGTATTTCCAAAGGCATCAATTAGCAAATTACCAACCCTTCCTCATGAGGCAATTGAACAGGTTTACTGGGTTTTGCTATCAAAACAACGTGCATTACGTGGTGTTTTTTATCTAGAAAGTCTACTAGTATGTTACAGACAGTGAAATAATAAAACCTGTCGTTTACAAAAGTAACCTGAAGAACAGAGTGATTGAGTGGCTGGCCTTAAATACTGGTCAAGAGTAAATTTTAACACAGATCTATGGTACCCAGGTTCTCAAGACACCTTTCAAGACACCAAATTGCACTATGGTTTTTGTGTTGCTATTTCACCTGATTTCTGCTCATTAAAAATAAAAGCAAGAAATTCAGTAGTAATCTGAGGTCTAAGAAAATTCAGTATTTTCTTCCTAGTTGGTTTCCATCAAAATGGAATGGTAACTGGCCTTGGAGATGAGTATTTCAACCAAGCAGCTAAATGAAAGGCAAAATTGAGCCCTGGCAACCTGTTAATGAAAACAATCTCATTTTTCTTTGGTGGTTCAGAGAACAGGGTTCTTGGCAAAGCCTTGTTATAATTTGTAAAACATCTTAATTCTCCATTCTTCTTTTTTAATGTATTTCTATAAAGGAGGGAACCAGGGTCATTCTTATTGTGTCATTCCTAGTGGATCAGTTCTGTTAGTTTCTTGTGAAGAGCATCAGGAGGTCTGGGTGGAAAAAGCATGTGTAATCTGACTTTTTATAATAAACTGCCTGAAAATAATGACTGAATAAATATTTTTGGAAGTGAGTAAAGTGAATTTACTTGCCCTTTAAGTCCACTTGCAAAATTGGCACCAGTTCTCCTTTTTGTTTGGTTTCATTATCCTGTCATGTTAAGAAGCATCCTGTGCTGCTGGTATCTGTCAAGCTACCCCCTGGTACTGGGAACACACTGCAGCTTGTCCCACTGGAGATGTTCAGGCATATTGTATTCTTAATTTTGCTGGAGATATATGCCTAAATTTCATCAGGCTAATGCAAGAAATAATTAGGAGTAGTTAGGATGAAATCTTTCAAATCACTAAAACTAGACAGGAATTATTGTTTAAAAAATACATAAATAAAATCAGTGTTCCCAATTGATTTATTTCTTTATGAGGAATCACACAGTTCAGAGGAAGAGACATGTAGAACTACATTATCTTGTCTGGGGGAAGAGTAGGGAAAAAATGAGAAGATGTAAGAGTTGCTCGTGGGTGCTGTGTTTCCTTGCAAAGATGCTATAGGTCTAGTAACTGTCTGCCTGAAGATGTGACTCAAGGAACCAGTCTATTTTTGCCTTTCAGTGCCAGGCCTCCAGTCATGTCCCCATCTTCTAAGGCTTGGAAGGTGCTTTTTCCTGTCTGTTGTGCTGACGCAGGAACAAGTCACACTAGTGAGCAGACCTGAAGGGCATTCAGAGTGTGTTGGTTTTGCAGCAGGATGACAGGACTGGCCACACGGACCACAGGCGGAAGAAGGCATACGGAGGGAAAACCTGTCACTAATCAGATAAGAATGTTGTCATTTAATGCAAAAATGAGGTGGTGCTGTGGCAAACAGTTTTTCAGTGCAAGGAAAAAGCAACAGCAGTGACTTTCTAAAATTGTGTTGAGCCAACTCAGAATGTCTCTTCGACTTGTGACAGTTGGCTTTCTGTGGCACTGAACACAGCCCAACTATCTGTTTGCATACATAAGATGCTGACATCCACAGTGCCTGGCACAATTTTGCTAATAGGGTTTTTACACCTGTTCCTCTTACAACAGAAAATACAGCAGAACTTTTCCTCTGTGCAACTTTCTTTTTCCCCTTCTGGTCACGCACATCTTGGTCTCTGCTGGTGTAAAAGCCTTTTCTGCCTCTCAACTATCGTGAGTGGTAGCCTGTTTAGCTGGGTTATTCATGCTTTCACCTTTATCGGGGCTCTTCAGAAATATTCTCATTTAGTATCTGCTCTTATCTGGGCAGAAGAAGGGTAGCTACAAGTGCTGTAAAAACCGTTGAGGATAATTGTCAGTTGAAAGAGAGGGTGAGAGATTGGAAAGTCATGAATCAGAAAATAATAAGAAGAAACAATGTTAGTATATGAAACTGGGTTTTCTTTGTCTATGTTACCCCCACAGTGTCTGCTTCTCCCTTAGGGGTACTCTGTCTAGGAGCCTTATTTCTAGTAATGTATGGTATTTTCAGATACCCCAGACTGCATCAGGAAGTGGAAGCCAGAGAATGAACCAAAATATTGAGCTTTCTCCCACAAGTTCCTTTATGTCTCCAGAAATGCTTGAAAATGGCCTTCAGCAATAGTTATCCTTTCCCATCCCAGGAGAGGTGGATATAACATCTCCAAGAAGCAGCGGAGCAGTTCCCAGCCTCCCCAGGAAGAGAGATCATTTTGCCATGACAGGGCTGTTTTGAGCACTGTCAATCCCAAGCCATGTTTGAGAAGCAGATCCCCAAAATGCTGTTGTCACAGTTCGAAGTGGAAATGTGCTGTGACTTAGAGTTATCAAGAAGTGTATGTATGTGAGCTATGACAGTTTAATATTTCTACCGCAGTTAATTTTAGGCAGGCTGACTCTGTCTTTCTTAGTAACACCTTAGCACCTAGCTGATAATGCTGGCATCAGGGTTCTTACTACGCTTCAGGAGCTCAAGGCTTTTTTGTCAAAATGTTGCAAAATCTGAGGTAATTAGCAACTAAAAGCTGTATAAAAGGCTATACACTGCAAATATAGCATGACACGGGCCTTTCAAAAAAAAACATTCCAAGTGAAAGGCCCAGCATCTCAGTTCCTGCGAGATGTATATGGCTTGAACACAGATTGAAGTATAAGATAAATGTGAATGCATCCCACATGCGATGAGGATGCCACAGTGCACTCACATAACCAAATGTAAAAACTTAGAGGCATTGCTGCAAATACGCATACTGATGGGTGTGAGTGGATCAGCTCAGAGCACCGAGCCAGGCCAGCTTAGAGACTTCCTCTGGGAAGAGGCTGCTGTGAGCACGTGGCCAGGCTGGCAGGCTATGATGTGTGGCCTAGGCAGGCAGAAGGGTTGTTTGGTCTGGGGAAGGAGCCGTGGGGCTCTGGCAGGTGGGTGCCTCATGCTGGGCTCTGCCTGAGGTCCTGAGGAAGCCCAGCATGGCAGGTCCCGTGGTCCTTCTTAAACAGATGTCCGTGGGATGATTCACAAATCTATAATTACACACAGTAGTGCAAATGTTTAATTAATCAGGTCTTATGTCATTATCCCCTCACTGGGTTTCACTAATAATGACCCAGAGGAAAATTCTGCTCCTGTCTGTGAATTATATTTTATTTACAAGGGTTTCATTTCATAGGCAATTTTTTTCTCTCATTCCTGGGTAGCACTACGAACAAGAAAATAAAATTCTGGTGTCCTTTACAAGTGAAACTTGTGACTGGCCTAAAATTCAAAATCAGGGAGGGCTTTGTGCTACTGCACATGCTTCCTTTCGCAGAATAAATTAGAATAATTTAGCACTTAATACGTCTCTAGCCTCACATTCACAGGATGCATAAATATTTGGCTGTAATCCTATCACTAAAGCTGAGAGGAAAAGAAAAGAGGTCTTGAAGGAAAAGCCTTTCTGGCTGTGGAAAGAAAGCAGCCCCTTCCAAGTCGGTTTGTAACCCTTATGAAGGGTTAAATAGCAGAAGGGAAGCCAAGAATGGACTTCCAGCTCCCTTCACCGACAATGCCTCTGCCACCCCCAAAAGCCAGCCACTGGAAAGAAATTTTTTAAAAGGACATTGTTTGCATTAAGGGCTGAATTTTCCACTGGGTAATCATCAGTGAAACCCAGCGAAGGGCAAATGAGGATGGCAGGCCTGATTAATTAATGTGCTGCGGTGCTGAGAACAAGATTTACGCCACTGGTTTTACAAGTCATTGATGTTAATAATGCCAGTAGAAATTTTGAACTGCGGTTTGCTGTTTCCATTTCTCACAGCAAAACTTCTGTTAGAAGTACAAACAGGAGTTGTGGAGTATTGCTGTAACATAGTTTCTCTTTCTAAATGCTCCTTCTCTACAGAAGAGACCTTTTAGTGTGGCTTCCGATTTGGTGTTCCACTATTTCGGCTATGATCTCCAGCTCTGGAGACTTTTAAACCTGATTAGAAAACATTACTTTGGGGTACAACCCTTTTTACAAAGATCTCCACCCAAGATATGTGTGTTTGCTTATCTCTATCCGAGGGGACTCTCATCTGTATGGAATCTTACGTGGAGCTTTCTGAAAAATGGGAAGAAAAATAACAGTGTAAGCATCTGTAAGTTATAGGAATGCAAACAGTTATCTACCAGTGATCTGGGAAGCTGTACACATGGTGATGTGTGGAACTGCATTCTTCTAAAGCCAAATGACATGGTCTGTTCAAGCCTAAAAGTGACAAGTCTCATTACAAAGGATGGAGTAGAACAAAGTAAGATTTTGGCGATAAAAAGGACTGTTGTAAATGGGCACTCTCTCCTTTAACCAAAAAAAAAGAGGCTTTTAAAAAGTGAAGTATTTTCATCACTTCCAGGTTGATATGCAGCACATTCAGAAGAATCTATTTCAAAATGTATTAGCAGAGTAGAAGCTGAGTGCCCTTGGAACACAAACACTGTTTCAGAAATGTATTTATAGGACATTCTGCTTTTGTTCATTAATATGCTACAGGAAATATAGAGTAAATCTGAAGTGTGGAGTGTGAATGCTTGTCTTGGGGTGGAAGCAGGGGCTGTCTGTTGCAAATAAGCTTTGCTCGCATCATGGAGAGTATGAATGGCAACCAACCAGGTCAGTGTCAGTTCAGCTTCTATTTTCTCGATAATGCACTCATGTGTTTATATTTCCCATTACACTAATGTGGAACGTTTTGTTGGAATGATGCCTCTTCCTCTGGGGTAATTTTTTTTCCTTTCTTGACAAGAAACTCTCAGTAGTCATGTATAACCCAGTAAAGACTGCAGACTTTGCAGTAACTTTGCAAGGTCTCAGGACTCAGGCAAGATTGCCAGGCTTTGTGTGGGGTCTTCTGGGCCTGCCTGGAACTTTGTTTTAGTTAATTTAGATGTAACGGTTCTTCCAACAATTGGGTGACTGTTGCCTTATTTGTTTTACTTTTGCTTATCTTCATGCAATCAAAGAATAACTGTATACTTTATAGTGTAAAAGTGTTTTATACATTAGCCATAATTTCATATTTTTTAGTACAGTCACTCTACACAGAATGCACAGTTTATAACCCTAGTATAATGATGTCATCATTATTATATGCAGGACTGGTATGACAGCAGAGGCCTTGGGAATGGGGACAGAGCATAGAAGTGTACAGCTGTGGGTGATATGGGGGAGGGAGCAGGCTGGCACTGAACACTCCAGGGGTATAAAAGACATACTGCTGTCATACAGAAACACAGACATGGGACCTGAGCAGAACTAGAGCAAAAAGAGCAGTAAGCAACAGCTATCTGTCTACCAAGTGTAGATAAACCATACAGGGTAAACTGGGATGGAACATAAGCACGAGGCCAATAAAGAGAGAGCACAGTGTGGAATTGTTTCACACAGGTGCTGTTGCTGACCTGAGGACACGCAGAGGCCATGAGAGAGTCAGTATGGAAGGTCAGTATAACACCAGAGAAAGAGAAAGATAGTGGGAGTTTTTCTATAATGGTTTTTAAACTGTATTACTAAGGAGTTCTATTCTGTGTTAATTAGATCATCTGGATGATGAGTGTTAGAATTATCTAGATGGGTTACTCGTTAGAACTACTTGTTGCTGAGTTAGTTACAGTCGTAGGATTTTAATTACACTAACAAAAAATTCTAGGCTTCCCTTAGAAGGTTGGCTGCCTCTTTTGCCCCATGGCAAGTTTTTGAGTGAAACATCAAAGAGCTTTTGGCAAATGAGGAATTGCTGTTTGCTTGTTTTGCTAAGCATTCCTGTCTCATGAGGGATTATGCAGGATGTATTATAGCATAGATAGCACCTACCTCAGAATGGAGAAACAAGTTAGGGTTTTCCTGTAGTGATGCTCTATATTTATCTTCCTAAGACAGATAGCAAGTGACAGCTTTGATGGGAAATTCATTGCAATGCACATTTTAAAATACTGAACAGGTTAAGCCAGTAACCTCAGAGAAGTGTCTCGCTTGGTTTAAACCAAGGGAGTTTGTGGAATCCTCAGCAAAGCTGGGATCTTCAAGCAAGTTCAGCAGCTTTAAGCACATGCCTGATGGTGGGGCATCACATTAAGTTTCTGAAGTTATGAGTACCCCACATCTCCATTGGTGAGACAGGAAGTTACTAAGTATTTAAAATTAAATTGACACTTTTCTGATGTGAAAGAGGGGGTTTGGGTGTATATGGCGTATAAATGTGAACAAAGAAACATACAATCTCAACCTGCAGTGTCATTTGCAACCCCGACTTGCTATTCATCCCTCAAGGAGCCAGTCCTGGCTTGTTGTCAGCTTTGTATATGTCACTGTGAGGAAGTAATGTAACCTCTTTGTATCTTGGTTTTCTTTATCTGAGTTTAAAAAATTAGTGTCTTACATACCTTTTATATGATTATATGATACCAACCCAAAAGTAGTATATATATATGCATTTTAGATCAGATGAACAGGTTTGTTCTGGTGAATATTGCTGATAGTAGAACTTTCCAGAATTTCAGTGTCTATTGTCCTGTTGAAAAACACTCCTTTGTGAAGTTTTTAATAAAATCTCATTCTTTGTCTAGTTACATTTTGTTATGACTTATTTTATTACGACTTGAAAACAGTTTTAGGTGAGATCATCTAGGAAAGAGAATCTTCTTATTTCTTATGAAGTATTTCAGTAGCTGCCCAACAAACTCATAGTCTAAAATGGTATTATGTTCTAGTTTCTGAAATTATGATTATTGTTGTTTTTTTCTGAAAAGTTAGTCATAGAGTTGAAAATAAACATACATCTTTTTTCCCCAAAGATATAAAAATTATTATAATAATGGAAAATAAGATCAGTGAATATGAGTTAAAAGGCAGGAAAAAAAAAAAAGAAAATTGATGAGGGAATCAAAAGTTTACAAAAGGATGTGAATGGAAAAATACACTAAGAAATAAAAGAAGTCTGCAATGACTCATTGCTGGTTGGTACAGTTACTCTATAGTGCAGAAGACGTAACAATTCAATAAATATCTTTGTTTAAGATGTGGTAAAAGCCTTTACTTCTGTTGTGTAATACTGAAGACTTCTTAGTTCCAGTGATAATTAAAGATGATCTTAAAGGACAACTTTGAAAATCAGATTGTTTGATCACCTGTTGAAAGAACTTATACTAGCAAATATTAAATAAAAATGGCTGAGAACTCCTCTGAGGCACTAACACTGTCTTTTTTCGCTAACATGTCCAAGAGAGTTCCAAGAGAGTAAAGCAAACATTGGGCCAGAATACAAAGGGGCTACTCAGCCTGCTGTTTCAGACATTAGTGCCACAAAAAACAATGGAAAATCAGCATACGACCTAAATAAAAGGATGATATTTTAAGTAACGGCAGTCGGAATGGGTTAAGAGGATAGGTCTGGGGACATAAATGGTGTATTTGTGACATTTTAAAGTACTGTTTTATAGGAGCAACATGTTGATCCAATAATCTAAGAAATCATTGGCATGTTTTATGTTGTATTAACATGCCATGTGGTTGAAAGCCTAGAACGGTGTCAAGCCAACACTGCACTCAGATAAGGAACAAGAGGCAGGTCTCAAGAAGGTAATTACAAACGCCTCCTGTCTTCAGGCCACAGATGTTTGACCCAGACTTACCCTGTTTAACATTTCCCTGAGTAATGACCGTAGCTGTTGCTGATAAATAGCCGCTTGTTCTGTAAGAATGGGGGGACAGCAAATAACAATATTGGGTTTTTTTCATATCAGTGGGATGAAAGGAAACAATATACATTTCTACGGCAGTTTCATTAAAGGTAGTCTTATAATTGAGGCAGTCCGTCATGGAAAAAAAACCACAGTGGCTTGTAATGGTCATGAGCAAAGAAGGTTGTGCTGTGTTCAGCACCTGTACACCTGACACTGAACATACTCCCACTGTCCAAGAGCTGAGCCATGGAGAGGGTTCAGGGAGAGGCCACAGGTGATGCCAGGCCCTGAGGGTTAGCTGCAGTTTGGGGTGGCATGCAGATTCCTTGGTACGGCCATTTTCTCTGTTAGCCAAACTCCTAACAAAATTAAGAGATGGGAATTCAAAGTTTGACAAATTTTGGCTAAAATGAAGGCAGCTCTTCAAAGGGATAGCTGAGTGGAATTATTTTGCTCAAGAATTCTTCTTTTTCTTTTTTTTTTTCCTTAAAAGTGCATGCTTGTTAAAGACCATACGTTGGCAGAAGCAGGCATTTCTTAGCAGACGTTTGTTGGTTTTTTGTTATGATGAGTCCATTCTGACAGTAAACCTTATCAATCTCTTCATAGGGGCTAGAGTCAATATTTAGGCATATCAATAACAGATCTTTATAATACTTTATAAAGACTTTATAAAAATTCTTCATTTGATTTCATTAACCTTAACTTCTCATTGTTATTTTACTTCTCATTGATTACTTGTAAATGTAAAGGAATGAGGATGCATTAGTGATTTTGACTACTAAAAAAGTATTATCTGTACCGTTATCATGAGGAAATAGAACTTCATACAGTCTTCATGGTTTTTTATATAACAGTATTGTATTTTTTCAATTTTCTAACAGAAGACAATGATACTGGCAGAGGATCTTTCTTTCCTCTGATGAGTTACACCGGTAAATTTAAAACCAGCTGTTTTGATTTACTACGTATTGTTTATTTTTTTAGTGGAAGTGATGGAATAATATGGATTGCAAAAAGTTTCATCTACTGCTATGTTAAATTGACTTATGTTATTGTTTTCATTTTAGTCACAAGTTCTTATAATCATCAGATCTCTGATACTAAGACCTATGTAAATCTCACTGTGCTTGAAGCTTTCTGTCTGCCACAGTCAACTTGAATTTTAAAAGTTGCTCATCTCCTGAAAACATTGAGATGAACTTCGGCCTCTCTTGCAGGAATGCTAGATGTTAAAACACCAATTAAAATTAAGTCTGTAAGTTTTAAAAATGTGCTTTCAGTTAAGGAAGAGAGACTGCTTGTATTTCTATCTCAACTACCACAATGTGATCTGTGGCTGTCGTACAATGCCAGGTATCCTCAGATGTTGCTAAAATTAGTAATCAGCCTACTCCAGGAGCAGATGTATGAATGGCAGTCCTGCAGTCCTGCAGAAGCCTGTGCCTGCAACTCTTCCTACTGAAGTCAATAGGACTATGCAAGTAATTAAGAATGTTCACATTCCTGTCTTGTAGGCACTTCTGTAAAGGGCAGACTTGGTGCTCACAGAGTGGAATTCTGATTTAATCCCATTATATTTTCTGAATGCTGTCATTAAATGACCCAGGTACTGCACTAATTTCACTGGAATAGGCAAACTGCTTCAATCTCTAGTTTGATTCCAGCACAGCAGTAATTTTTAATGTAAAATTGCAAAGTATGTCTCATTTAAAATACAATATATATAAAAGGGAAGCTTTATGTCATCTGTTTCAGCAGGGGATCTTTCCAAACAATGTACACTCTGTTGTTGTTTTTTAATTTGCTGCTCTGACATTTACAGTTCCTTTCTAATAGCATGACAGAAACGGTGAAAAAAACACAGAAAATTTAACTCCAGAATGATAGAATCATAGAATAGTTTGGGTTGAAAGGGACCTTCAGAGGTCATCTTGTCTAAGTCATCCCTGCAATGAGCAGGGACATCTTCGATTAGATCATGTTGCCCAGAACCACATCCAGCTTGACCTTGAATGGACCACCTCCAAGGATGGTGAATCCAACACCTCTCTAACAACCTGTTTCAGTATTGTACCACCCTCACTGTAAACATTTTCTTCCTCACATCCAGCCTGAATCTCCCGTCTTTAAGTTTAAAACCATCACCCCTTGTCCTATTGCAACAGTCTTCTCCAGGCTGAACAGCTCTAACTCTCTCAGCTTTCCTTGTAGGAGAGGTGTTCCATCCTTCTGATCATTTTTGTAACCTTCCTCTGGACCCTTTCCAACAGGTCCATGTCTTTCCTGTACTGAGGACTGCAGAGCTGGACACAGCACTCCAGGGGCAGTCTCACCAGAGCAGAGTAAAGAAGCAGAATCACCTCCCTTGACCTGCTGGCCACACTTCTTTATGTTCAGCCCAAGATACAACTGGCCTTCTTGCTGCAAGCACACACTGTCAGCTCATGTTCAGTCTTTCATCCATCAGTACCCCCAAGTCCTTCTCAGGGAATCCCCCAGAGTGTTTTGATTCTGGGGGTTGTCCTGACCCTGGTGCAAGACCCTGTACTTGGTCTTTTGGAACCTCGTGTGGTTCCCATAGGCCCTCTTCTTGAGCTTGTCCAGGCTCCTTTGGGTGGCATCCCTTCCCTCCAGTGTGTCAACAGCACCACTCATCTTCGTGTCATATGGAACTTTCTGATGGCACACTCAATCCCACTGTCTATGTTGTTGATGAAGGTATTAAACAGTACTGGTTTAATACCATAATGAAATAGAAAGAATGAATATGTGCTGATGTTTAATAGGATTTTTTTTTTTTCTTACACAAGCTACAGGAGAAACTCTGCAAGTGATATATACTGTGGTGATAGGTACATGTAATCCTCTGACAATCCAATTTATGATTTACTGAAAACCAATTTCAGAGACATTTAGTGATTTTGTCAACCATATTGTCCATTGTTACATTCTGAAAGTCTCCATGATGAACAGCATTCTTTACACTAGCAGGAAATAAGGCAAAATTTAGCCAGGCTGGCAAATAATTGCAATTTGGACTTTAGGAGCCTATACCAGCTATGTCATATTAGTTTGCATCTTGTATATTAGCTCTCCTTATCAAACATAAGAGCTTTGTCTTTTAAATTGACTTGGATCAGATGTCCATTAAGAAATTAGATTCTGGGAAGCACTTCAGTTTGGGCACATGCATAGTTAGGTACCTAGTAAAGTACTGTATTGCTTAGGGACAGATGTAACGAGCCTATTGCCAAAAACCTGTGAAAGTCTCCCTTTTAGTCACAGAATATTTCCCCATGGGTTGAAGATCTGCTTTCGCCAGTTCCTCAATGTTATTTTGTGACCTCTGATATTGCTGGTGATGCTTCACAGCCAGTGAGCTGGAATATCTGCTACAAAGCAAAACCAGAGTTTTCCTTCATGATGTGGATTATCTCCATGTTATATAATTTAAACCTTGAAAGATGTTGCTCTCAGTTAAGATCAGACACAAGAAGCCAATGGATGGTGTTGTCATCAGTGCAAAGCACTCGGGTTAGGAAGAAACACACAGGGTTTTCCCTTCAGCCAGTCAAGGTGGCCATATTGATTTCAACAAGCTTTTCATTACTGGAAAGGAATCCAGCTAGAAATAAAGATGCAATACGACAAATGTTACAAGGGTTACAACCAATTCTGCCACTCAGCATATCAAGGTTTGCCTTGATCTTAGAACTTGTCTTCGTGCGATTGAGGCCTTGGGGTAAATCTGAAACATTTGAAAGCAGCTGTGCTCCATCAAAGTTGGATTCAGGAAAATTTTAGTTTGCATAACTGGAGGAAATTGTCATCTGACATTAACCAACAATGACATAAATTGGTATAAGATGTATATAATATCATACATATATATTTATTTACATAAAGAGTCAAAGTAGCCTATGTGAAACTTAATTTCTTGATCTGAATATTAATGTTTGAAGATGACCTAAATGATGACCAGTAAAAAAAAAAATTCGTCACATGAAGACTGATACAACGACAATGAGCAATGAAACCTCAGAGCCATTTGGTGTTGTTTAGAAGTGGGTACGGGGAGAGGATGCTTACAAAACTAAACATAGTCTGAATTACTTGGGGAGGAAACAGGGAGCTAAAGCTTTTTCTGAATTGGAGCTTTGCCATAGCCCTCTGTTGACTGGAGGATGTGTTAAGTGAGGTTTCCCATTTGTTTTCCACAAATACTGCAAGTAGATAAAATGAGAGCAGTTTTGGCACAGTTGTTTGCTAAAGGTGGAGTGTTAAAGGCAGTGAATGGGATGTGCAGCCTCTGATGATGCTGTGCTTCATAAGAAAACTCAAGCTGAATCCGATTTTGTTTTTCAGAGAGACTGAAGGGAAGCCTTATAAACTGAGGAGGAATGGGCATTAGTTCCAAGTGACAAGTCTGTAGACAAGACCACACTCCTTTGTTTCAACAAGACTCTCTGAAGCTTTTACAGACAACTCACATGTGGTCAAGCTAAAAAAACACCAACCACAGCAACAACCATAACAACAAAAACCAAGCAAACAAGAAACCAACCCCAAGTCCCTAAAAGAAATCAATATCTATAAAGAAATACAATGAGAAACCACGAGGGAAATTCCACTAAAATAAGAGAAAATGAGCCAATGACCTTTTCTATGAAATCAAGTATTCAGATTTTCTATAAACACCATCTAACTCATGTACATATGTTGTGCAAAAAGCACGTGAGACAAAGAATAGGTAAATAAATACCATAAGGAGACCCAATTGGTCACTGTGCCAGAACTAACCTTTGACTCATCAAGCTGCAGTTCTAAATATGGGAAGGGTGGGGGGCAGGAAGAAGGAAAAAAAGACCTTTTGTTTTCTTTATTGGAGGGAGAAACCTTATTGCTCAAGGTAGTTTTAGGGACAGTTCACTGCTCCAGGCCAGTTTGTCATTGTGGTGGCATTGCTTGGTTCCTGTTCTTTGTCATGTTCCATTGCAGACTGGGACTTAACTTGACAGCAGCAAAGGTTTCTCTGAAATGGATTCAACTGGTTAGCATTGCATCCACCCACCCACATGCAAAAAGCCCCAAAGTGTCATCAGTCATGGATAATTTTCTGAAAAACTGAACTCCTTGACTCTCTAAGGAGCAATAACAGAAAAAAATGCAACTTTAGGACTGACTTAGTCAATGAAACTCTGCTTTTCCCATGGATATTTTATTCTTTTTATTCCTCCCTGTAAAAGGTCTGAAAACACAAAAATATTCAAATGCTTTCTTGTTTGAAGTGGAGTGGAAGTTAAATTGTTCCCACAGTTCCGTACAGTTGTGCCACATTTAGGCATTCCTGTCCTTTTGACAAGAAAGCTAGGTAACCAAATTTAAGCCAGCACACCCTATTAGGACATGCTGTTAAAAACTCTGCGTATGACAGAAAGATGGATGTGTCTTTTCTCTTGTCACAATAGGATTTTGACTGATCTGCTTAACACCATGGTTGAACCCTCTCATGCAGACCATTGCAACCATAAGAATTTCCAGTGGCATTAATATTAGTGGGCTTTATGAGAGCGTGTCAGTCTGTGCAAGTTTACCCAGTTACTGATCACATTATGGGTGTAATGGGAAACCTAGGTCCACACTTAATGTGATAAATGTAATGGGAAATTCTTGCCCATCTTTGTGGTCAGGGGTGGGGGAGAAGCTGCATTCTCTGCTTCCTGGCCAGAGCGAGCACCTAGAGGCAATAAAGAAAAATGGTTAAACCTCACCTCATGGTCCAGTGGAAGTCCTACGTTAGATATTTACAATCACTGAAGTGTGTAGGTCATATGCATATATATATATATGTATATGTGTTAGTAGAGGAAATTTATTCTATATACTCCTACTAAGTATGAATCTGTGAGAGAGTAAACTCACTGTTGTGACCGATATGTTTGTGTGGGCTAGAACCATCTGAGTAAAGTTATAAAAGGTGTGTGGAGAAGAGCGAGTGGGACTGAGAGAACCGGGGAGAGAGTGTCTGGGGACCTTCAGACAAGGCAATGATTTCAAGGGATATAACTCCACAGCATGTATTAAAATTAAACCAAGAGAATGAGTTGACTGATAGAGGGGGAAGCTTTAATGCTCATAAAATACAATGAACTCATTTAAGTGTCAAGGGATATGTGAGCAGATTGACTCCAAACCAAACAACAGTTTGTCTCCTTGTTTGGAAATTATTAACATTGAGTATTATTAACTTGCTAACTCTTAGGGTGATCAAGACATATATCTTCTTCCTTAGCTATGTTTATTTAAATTGGTTCTGGATGAGAAAGTTGCTGGGATCTATTATCATATTCTAATGGCCAGCTGAATACTTAATAATGAAGATGTGTTTAGACATAAAGTTAAGCAACTCTCTTAAAGGAGAGTTCCAAGGGGGCACCTAGATTCTCAAAGTTCTCATTCATTTTCTTTTGATCAAATGTTGAGCTTTCTGAGTTTAGTGGATGCTTTTCTACTGTTAATTCAAATTAATTTAAAACGTACTGAAGAAGAGGTTGTATTTCATGGAATTTGGGTTATGTGTTTGAAAAAAAAAATGTCTGTTGTTCAGCTTTGCAGGAAAGGACCTGGTGATCCCGTGAACAGCAAGCTAAACATAAAAAAACCCACGCCTTTACTGCAAAGGTGAATAATATTATCTTGGGCTGTGTTAGCAGGGAATGATGCCAGCAGGTCAAGGGAGGTGATACTTTCCCTCTTCTCTGCATTTGTGATGGCATGCCTGGAGTCCTGTGTACAGTTCTGGCCTCCCCAGTACAAATAAGACATAGACATACTGGAGAGAGTCTGGCAAAGGGCTATAATAGTGTTTAAGAGAGGATCTCCCCTACAAAGAAAGGCTGAGAGCTGGGACTAGAGAACAGGCATAGGAAGACCTTATCCTTTTGCATAAATACTTGAAGGAAGGCTGTGAAGAAGATGCAGCCAGGCTGTTTTCAGTGATGCCCAGTGACAGGACCAGAGGCAATGGACACAAACTGAAACACAGGAGGGTCTCTCTGAGCATCAAGAAACACTTTTTAACTGTAAGGGTTACTGAGCACTGGCACAGGTTGCCCAGAGAGGTTTCGGATTCTCCATCCTTGGAGACATTTAAAAGCTATCTGGACATGGTGCTGGGGTTTAGGTGGCAGGGGGATTGGACCAGATGACCTCCAAAATCCCCTTCCAACCCCAATCATTCTGTGATTCTGCCACACATGTGAGATTCCTGGATGGTTATTTATTTCTTGCACAATAGAAAAATCTAGTTCAATTGCCTTCAAATCATTTCCTGTCTTCATAAGAAATACCAGTTTCTTCGGGACTGATATTCTGTCTTTGTGGTGGACTTCTGATCACAAGGTATTCCTTTTGCATTCTACAACATGGTTTCATTCCTGGTTTATAAATGGTTAATAAAATCTTACTAGAGGTAAAAAAGAGGTATAAGCCTTGTAGTAACAAGTGATATGGAAAGTTATAAGCATGTCAAAGGGAGTTGTAATGCATGGATTTTAATAATGGTTAGCAACCTATTGACTGGATTTTTAAACTATTGATTACTTATTGTAACATCTATTAATCATTTATTGTTATTAATCATTTAGTATATTCCTATTCACTGTTTTTACAGAGAAACTTGATATAAAATTGTACCGCCAATGAGAATA
The DNA here is from genome assembly GCF_033815535.1 of Pezoporus flaviventris. Taxonomy (NCBI): domain Eukaryota; kingdom Metazoa; phylum Chordata; class Aves; order Psittaciformes; family Psittacidae; genus Pezoporus; species Pezoporus flaviventris. Next base: position 1,008,527 of record NW_026892760.1, read on the forward strand.
AAGAAACTAAACTAAACACAGATCATTAGAATCTGACATGTATGAAAAGGCTGAGTTTCAATTATTGTTTTTTGTGCCTCAATCTTTCTATATGAAGATGTGTAGGCCTGATTAATTTTGACTCATGCGAATATTTGTTATGTGTACAAATATATTTCAGTCCATTAATTTGTAAAAGAGATTATCATAGAATAATAGAATGATTTGGGTTGGAAGGAACCTTAAAGATTGCCTAATTCCAACCACTCTGGAAACTGTTCAAGAAGACAGCTTTTTAAGGGAATTCAAGACTTTTCTCCAGGAACAAAAACTTGAGTAAAAGCCTGGGGTTTGATCCTTTTGCTTTAGATTGCAAAAGGAATATTCCTTGCTTCTGAGCAAAAATGTAGTTATGTTTGATTAGTATTCCGGAAGGACGTGTTGATAAGCATATCATGAGAACCAGCTGAAGCTGGGCCTTTGTTAGTGGGAAGCTCCTGCACAGTCCTTCTGCTAACTTCATAAAAATATTTGTTAAGAAGGACATCTAGTGGGTCATCTGGTTCAGCAGCCACAGCACAGTTATTTGTATTGACTTCCTAGCAGGTTGAGGCGTAGAAAGGTGGAAGGACAAAAGGCATAGCGTGGAGGCTGAACTGCTGCCCAGCATACCTCTTTCCTCTCTCCCAGTTCTACCATTGCAGTTTGCCTGCAAACATATTTTCTGCAAACTCTTCTCTGTTGAGAGTGTTTTGGGTGACGTTGTTTCAGTCTCCTCACAATCAGTTTGCTTTACATTGGTGTTCCTTGGGTAGTAACAGTACAAAGAGAAAATCCTTTAACTCACACTCCTCCCACATAAAAATGAGCAGAATCGAAGAAAAATCTTCAGTTGACCAGAGAAAGTCTCTTTCTTGCCATTGTCAAAAGCTGCTCTCCCAAGACAGGCGTTCAGCTTAGTGAGATTGTCAGCCTGTGTATTGGCTACTCTGCTCTACCCTGGGATGCGCAAAAGGAGAAAAGGCCTAATTCTGCCTTGAATGTCTGCAGCTGGCTCCCCACCAGGACTTGATTTTCAGGGCATATAGAAAGGAAACAAAGAACAGGCTATGCCTGCTCCCTGGCTGACTCTCTGTTGTGCTGGGCTGGCCCTTTCCTGTAGGGATGGAGTGCACTATGGATTGGCTGTACTGGTAGCATATGTCAGGCGACTTCTCTCCACCCCTGAGCCACCCCCCCAGCTTCTACTGCTCGTAGCAGTGGTTTTATGTCGTCTTCTGCTAACAGGCTGCTAGCACCCTCACCAGAATTTGCAGGTATATGGGTTATTTCTTTCCTATGTCTTAGAACTCAGGTGAAAGACAAGTGTGCAGTCCACAACCTGTGACCTATTCTGCCACTGTGGGCTCCGACAAATGCCCCTATGTCATCTTTTCTTTGACAGTAAATGCTGTAGTATCTATGCATGTTGCTCAACAGTCATGGTGCAGCTCATAGAAATTCCTTAGTGTTTTAAAGCTTCCTGACATGTTCCCTATAAGCACCAAGGCAAACTTCATCCTGTTTTTCCACAACGCTGTCATGACTTTACAATTTTCTTGCTTCAATGGTTGATATGAAGCCTTCTTATAAGTCAAGGAAATTCCTGTATCAAATTGGAAGATCTTGTTGAGTTGGCTGTTGTTTGTAACAGCAGCAAAAGCAGCAACTGTGGCATTGATAGGCAGAAATCCCACCACAACTACTTCGTTGTAGTTTAACAAAGAGATCCTGGACTTGGAAACATGCCTGAAGTTTATCACTTTCCTTTCTGCTCTAAGTTCCAGTTTCATAAGACCCCAATTCCACCTTTTTGCAGTATCAAAAAAAGAAGACTAATATTGCCTGAGGTGCATTCTGAGATGCAGAATGCTCTTACTGCCCTTTTATGATTTGTGTCTGGTTGTGTTCTAAACTTTGGAGGGTATGTCCTGTAAACCATATGAAAATACAGCCTGCAGGCTCAGAGAGAGAAACAACTGAGAAACTTGATGAAAAATGGTAGCAAACAGAGGTGACTTTCTGAAAAGGATGAGTCTGACAATTTAACAGAAAAACTAAACCCTATTGCTTCCACCCTTTTGCTAAGGCCTTAGCAGCAGTCCACATGGAGCTCCCTCTCAGCTGCCACATCACATCTCATTCACTTTTGCATTGTGTCATTTGTTCTCACAGACAGAATAGGCAACTCAGAGAATTTCCTTTGCTGCTACCTGATACGCCATTATTCACCTCTTATCATTTTAGCACAGCAGTTACACAGCTGTCAAAGGTAATGGAGACCATGCCACTAAGAAAATTGGCTGTAATTTATTTATCAATTGTTTCTACATACCACAAAAGAGACTATCTACTTTACGGCTGGGTCTAAGGTATCTGAGAGCCTTGAAGTTCATGGTTTTCCGGTATTCTAAGTTCTGCTTATGGCTTTTCCTGTATATGACACACAACACCACCCCTGTGGTCTTCAAGGCCGATTTCTTCTTTGCTTTCTTTAGTCACAAATCATTCTGAGGCATCCCTTAAGTGCATTTGTATTGTTAAGTGCACCGGCCTGATTTGGTGTTAATTCAGTTTGAGTGCCCTTAATATCTTGCGGGAGTGAGGCAATGCATGCAAGCTGTACCTTGTAAAAACAGGTTCCAGGTCTGCCTGAGAGCAAAGCACCTTTCCCACAGCAATTTACCAAAGTTGCTGATAAAATTTTTATAAGGAAACCTTTTTAGTTTGACCCTATTGTGTTATTCTACCATTAAGAGTCGAGGACTTGAGACTGTATTCTGGTGACAGTTTATCACATTCTCCATTATTTTAGTGTATAGACACCTACTGATGGGTCACAGCCTACATCCCTTCCTCTTACAATCTGGAAATGGCTTTCAGAGCCAGAGCCTGGAAGCCCAAGAATGCCAGTTGCGGCATGTGTGTGTCAGTATAACAGAAGTGAACTCTAGATAAACCAGTCACCTCTAACCTTCAAATGATGGGAGATGGGATATTTTAGCGTATTTTGGGCCAAGCCAAGAGAGGGAAAAGCAGAAATAAACCATAGGAATAGTTGGCCCTAACGAATGCATGGAAGAAACAATATCACATTTTTTTTAAAGAAAATGTATTTGACTAACATTCAAGGACAAAAAGCCAGTTCTATAGTAACTGGGATAAGCAAATGCTATCTTTGTATACAAAGGCTAATTTTGCTCTAAAATGAGTGACCATAAGTCCTAAGCACCACCAATGCTAACTGAAAAAGTTTATCTTATAAAGCTGAACCAGTGTATAATACCAAGAAAAGTGCCCACGTGTCTGGCAGATTGCCTCTCTCTACGCTACTGTCACCTGCACACTTTGGAGAGCAGGGAGCTGCAGCAAGGGAGTTCAGGAGTGAAAGGCACAGATGCTACACATGTGAGGTTCATGATCTGTATGTTCTGTCATGCTATACGAACATGGTTTTGTCAGCTGTTACAGAAAGAGTAACCAAACAAGTCTGGATGCTATCTGAAGATGTGGACATGTCTTTTAAATTGCTATTTTGCATTTTGAAGGAAAACTTAGAAGAACAAGTTGGTGATGAAAGAAATGAGGAAAGAAAGAAAGGAGAAAGGGAGAAAGTGGAGTGTGGGGAGAAGAATGGCAGAGGAAGAGAGAAAAAGAAATGCAAAGAGAAGAAGTGAGGAAGAAGAAGGAAGAAAGAGAAACAGAGTTGAAGAGATAAAGAAAGAGAAAGAGAAAGAAAGTGAGAAAGAGAGAAAGAAAGTGAGAAAGAGAAAGAAAGGAAGAAAAAGAAAGAAAGAAAGAAAGAAAAGAAAAAGAAAGAAAAAGAAAAGAAAGAAAGAAAGAAAGAAAGAAAGAAAGAAAGAAAGAAAGAAAGAAAGAAAGAAAGAAAGAAAGAAAGAAAGAAAGAAAGAAAGAAAGAAAGAAAGAAAGAAAGAAAGAAAGAAAGAAAGAAAAAAGAAAGAAAGAAAGAAAAAAAAGAAAGAAAGAAAAAGGAAGGAAGGAAGGAAGGAAAAGAAGAGAAAGGAAAAGAAGAGAAAAGAAAAGAGAAGAGAAAGGAAAAGAAAAGAAGAGAAAAGAAAAGAGAAGAGAAAGGAAAAGAAGAGAAAGGAAAAGAAGAGAAAGGAAAAGATGGAAATTTCCTCAGAGTTTTACACACTGAATTTAACTGAGCCTGAAGCTGGGAGCTTAGCCAGTGTAGCATAACTGTTCAGCACAGGTACCTAAGTACTGAGGCTGGATAGTTTGATTATAAGGAGCATCTCCTGTAGCCTAGCACAGAATGGTAGATTTGTTGCGCTCTAAATTGCCTTTGGGAATCTTGCCCTCCCTACCAACATGAATTACTCTCAGTTGCTGGTGGGTGAACGCCTTGATCCTGCGTCCCATGGAAGTCAATGGGAGCACTGCCTTTGACATCAATGAGCTCTGGATCACACCCCAGGTGAAAAATGATAGATTTACTTCTAGTTGGACCAAATTGATGAATAAATCAGAGCCTTGTGTGTGTGGAGTCAGTTCTAGTTGTGAGTGTCTCTTGCAGAGGCATTTTACAGTCCAAGTATGTGTGACCAAGGCAATCTGATTAATTATTGGATAAGGCTTGAGGCAAGCACAGAGTTTCAGATACCAGCTAGAGAACTGCATTACAGAGGAATTTATGATACCTTTGACTATCAGCCTCTTGATCTTCAGGGGTATTTGAGGAAGATGGAGATAAGGCAATTCTTTCTGTGTGTTTTCAAATAAGGGAGGAAAAAGCGTCAGTAAACACTTATAGCTGTTTCTCTCTCTGGCTCTCAGTATGATGCCCTAGAGTTGTGCCCTACTTCCAATTACTTTTGAAGAAGTATGCAAGTTCTCAGGAAATAATCATAGCATCATAGAATGATTTGTGTTGGAAAAGACCTTAAGATCATCTAGTTCCAAACCCCCAGCCATAAGCAGCTTAGCAAAAAAAGAAAATGAAGTGCATTTAGTATTGTGTACACCCGCTCCACCAAATCACAAAGCTTGAACTGCACCACTGGGTTAGGCGTTTGCAAACTTCCATCTGCATATGAACAAAGCAGAAGCTGCGAAGGATCAGGTAAATGTCATCATGGGCCCTGGGTGTCTGTGGTCAGTCCTGCTTCATCTCCATGCACCACTGAGGTCAGTGTCAAGGCTTGTGCTGCAGTGTGCTGTGGAAATGCTGGGCCACCTGAGGATCACTTGCAACCTTGATTTGGTCTCAGCTGTTTTGTTTTACTCTGTGTCTGTGTTGGCCCTTTGAATGACCCAGTCTCTTTGCGAGTTCTGCATAATGCCATGTGACAAATTTTTGAGGGTGAAGGGAATATTGGCCGATGCAGCTTTCCTCTTCAAAACACTGGGAAAATGCTTTTTATTTATGGTTTTGGGTTTTGTTTTTTGGCATTTGTTTTGTTCTGTTTTGTTTTAACACTGAGGTAGGCACAGTCTTAGTGATTTCAGAAAGAGACACACACCGTGATGTTCTGGATAACCCCTGTCAGTTATGTCTCTTTGAACTCTAGTGATCTGAAGCAGCTAAGAAGGGAGGGATCATGAAGGTAAAGGAGCAGGTGATGTGCCACAGTGCAGTGGGGCCAAAACCATGTAGATCTTCAAGCTGCAAAGAGAAATCCCATGACACCATCTGCAGCAGCTTCCCCAGATATTGTAAGTGAGTAGGTTAGAAGGTCCTTTCTGATGGATCAGCAGTAGGGCAAAGAAAGGAATGAAGGAAAGGTCTTAGTTTCACTCTCTTGCTCTCACACTATAAGGCAATTTTAGGGACTCAGAAGGTTATAGGGATTGCAATAGGTTCTGGGGGTTTTAAGAATTAATGGGTGAAGGTTATTTGCTGTGAATTTCAGGGGAGGAGAGTCTATATTGACAGGATTTGAGCTACCCTTCAAACAGCAGAGAGGAAAGGCTACGTGAGACATGGGACATGGCACCATGCTCCAGAGTCTTCCAGCATTGCTTTGCTTCCATCTAAGGATAAATAGATGCCTCTGTGTATGGTGCTTTGGGAGAGAAAAATCCATCTCAATCAGAGAAATAGTCTTTGAGTTCCTAATCCAGTGAGAAATGGAAATGATCTCTCTGCCTTCCTCTTCATTAGTTTATGTACATTGTCTCTCATCATGTTTACCAGCGAAGAAGTGTTTTCAGTATGACTGCTATCTTTTTAGCCTTTTCTGTAAACACCTCAAGCCCTGTTGTATAACTTAGAAGGAAGCTAAATAAGCATTTAAATGAAACAAAAAACCTCAGGAGATCTTGCTGCCAGGACATAAGCTGTGCAGTCAGGAGAAAAATAGCCAAAGTAAGAAGCTATGGGCCATGCCTCACGCGAACAGAGACACAAGTGTTTCCCTTGACTATTTTGAAATGAGGCCTGATCCAAGCCCTCTCCACTTTGCTTCAAGTGGGAATACATCTTATTGTTCAAGATGCTAAAAAATTTGAGTGATTTACACACTTCTAAACCTACTCTGCACTTCCACTGTTAATCATACACAATCCACAACAATGTCACTCTCTTTGTGCACCATGATGAAAGTATCTGTGTATCATATATTCAAATTACATTGTGTACTTGAGGGAGCTCACGGTCCCTTGAAAACCTCTGTGGCATCACCGTTTGCGTGCTCCACACATTACCTATGAACTATCTATTGTGTATGTGACTGCAAGCTTGAATCCCTGCCTGGGATTATCTGAAAACTTTGGAACTTGCCAGCAGGAAAATTTACAGCTAAACAATTATATTGTTGAAACTCTGACAAATCCACCCCAGTTTATGACTTTGAAAATAGGGCTAGGTGTGAACAACTGAATATATTATACACCCTAGCATGGCCTCCTGGGGGCTGCAATATAGAATCTGTTTACTTTGACTGACACTTTTCATTTTTCTTTTCTTCCAGACATTATTGCTGCAAATGATATCTCTGCTCAGTATGGATTTGATCTTCAAAAAAACTGTTTAGATATTTGGACAAACATCGTCTGAACAAGTTCTTTTATTATTATGATGATGATTTTTGGAAACAATCCAGCAATAAGGTAAAAGACAGGCAACACAATGAGTAAAAAAAGCAGACCTGCATTATATTGTTATGTCAGATTGCATGGTGGTAGGATTTCCAGAACTTTTCTCCGATGCAAAGTAGTTCTAAAAGCTCCATATCTGGACACAAAAGAGAGTAGATTTTTTTCTGTAAACAGAAGTTTAAATTCCTCCAAATAGACTGGTGGCTTCTTGCCAAGGATGAAATATATCTCACTCATGCACAGAATGTCATTCATTCTACTTAGACCCCATAAACAGACAAAGACATTCTCAGCTATTCAGAAGAAGGAAGATTTGTTGTTAAAGCCAATGACAGTACTTCCAGATAGCATCAGCAGATGAACATGCAGAGTGGTAGCATTTTTATTCCTGCTATATCGGTACTAGAAATTGGAAATTCACGACGTTTTTCCAGTTCCTTCAGAAATCCCAGCATCTCTGATGCTGAATGCCAGAACAGGAGGCAATGACAGGTGACCACACTGTACACTGGTACATCAGCCTGAAGGTCATTTATAAAATTTTCTAGTTCTCTAGGAAAAAAAGTAGAAGAGTAAAATTTCTCTTCCAGAGCACTCCCTGATTGACAAATGAATCATCCTTCATCTCACTCAGGCAAGACCAAAGAGCACGTTTTAGATAAAGAGATGGCTGAGAGATGACAGTTTTATCAATGTGAGCTTGAGTTGTAAACCACAAAACATACCTTTTAAGTATAATTTTGTGAACAGATTTTTTTTTTTTTCTTAATTTTTTCCTTGTCTGTTGCATGAATCTTTTATCTACCTTATTCTTGCCATTTGTATTTTCTGCCATTTGGGAATATCCCAAATGGTCTCTGCTTCTCACTGTCGTTTTATAGCTCCTTTTGTACAACAGCCAACACTAACATTTCTTTCCAAGTGCAAAAGTTGCTTATGATTTTGATGTACCTTTAATGTACAGTACTTGCCACGCACTTAGGGTGGACACTGTGCTTTCCAAGACCCTTAAGAAGAAAATTCCACCTGGAGGAACTCATATTGAGGAAGCAAAAATTCTGTGTTGAGTTCTTGCAGGATATAAGAAATGTAGAAGAGCTGCTGAGGGAACTTCAAAGCTTGTATTTGGAAGGCCAGTGAACGCTCACAATAAACTTCGTATCTCTAGTGCCTTCGCGACTACCAGTAATGGCCGTTGCTGTGCAGCACATAGGGAAACAGGAATGCTGCACAGGGTACTGAGCTCTGTCTCGACACTGCAAAACCTGCTATGATTGTTTCAGAACATTCTAAGAGGATGTCAAAGAAGCCTCAGCTCCAACTGCTTAATATGCTGTGGTGTAGCTCTTGCTCTAGTAGAGAAAACAAGGGTAACACAGACTGATGTACTTTTTGCATGTCTTCCGGCTCTAGCTTCCATGTGCAGGCTCCCTCTGGCTGAGTACCAGCAGTGTACTCTGATCTGAGAGGATGTAACCATCAAGCTGAGGGCATTGCTCTGTACAAAGTACCTGAAAATCTATTTCTGGAATAAGGGATGTTACCAGTCCTGTGTTGATATCCTCCCATTAGGAAGGAATTCCAAGAAATTAAGTTAGGGCAGTACTGGTACAAATGCAGCAAATGCAAAAGCTCTAAGTTTTGTATTTCCCTGGATTTATGTTATTTATGGTTTGTGGTGTAAATCAAACTAGAGGTTTAGTCAATAGATTTGAACTTGTAAATAAAAATACATAAGCATGTTATGCACACATCACATTTTCACCTTTATTAGAGATCATAAAATCCTTGAAGGAGAGAACAAGTGGCAAGTCACTCAATTATCTTTTCATGCAGTGACTTCAATGTAATTATTGACACACATGAATTTTCAAGGCTGGTCATGCATTCAGAGCTGTCTTTACCAGTGATCAGTTTGGTTTAAATCTGGCTGATGCTTTGCTGAGGACTGAAAAGAAAAAGACACTAAGCAGTTCCTGTGGCAGAAGTGGCTTCCTATTTTTGGCTTAAAGCTTGAGTAAATTAAATCACAGTCTTTCTAGTAAAGGACTGTTTCACCTGAAAATATTCTACTGTCTCAGCAAGTACTTTGCACTCCGAGCAACATTGTAAGCACCACAAATAATTTACTGTAAAGAAAGGTAAAGTTGTAGGGAAACTGAGTAAACTTGCCTGCTCAAGAGAAATATACAGTTTGCTGGCTAACCCTGACAGTCATTTACTTTGGGTTTTCTCTGAAATTTTCAGATTGGGAAAAAAGCGAGGATACTTGGCTGAACAAAGAAACAAGTGCCCTCAGTTATTCCCAAATTGCAATCAACTCAGATTCCTGCCATTCTTTCTTTTCCCAACTTCAAGCAATAGAGGGAGAAAAGATGGAGTTAGTATATACGTATGCATGTATTCATGTCTGTAATTATCATTTATCCTTCCCGCATCTCCCACAGCACACAGAAACTCAGGCTTCATGAGTGAGCGGAATCAAAGAGGGCTCCAGTCGTCACTGTCCAGTGGTTTTGAATTTTGTATATGTTAATTTATGGCAAATGCTAGCAGCAGACATGGTGTGGTGATTTGCTGAAGATGTCTACCAAGTGTCTTGTTTTCAATGCAGTCCTGAGCAGGAGGCAATGGAGAATCTATCTAAGACCTAGAGAGTATTTAAAACCTGCAATCACCCCAGAAAGCCCCTCCTCTCTTTGACATCCCATGTCAGCTCCTTAAATCAAACCCCTCAGACTCAGGAATGAAGTAAATAAATTATAAGCTTTATTGATTGTGTCTGCTATGTGAATGTTCTTTAGCATTGACTAAGCCGTTCAAACCATTGTCCCAACACAGATCAGGCTCCCCGTAAAACCCGAAATGGCTACTCAGGAGGGAGCAGAATTGTTTTCTTTCATTGATCCAAGGTTCTGTCAGGGAGGGTTTTGATCTCTACAGCTTTACAACATCCATATGGTCAAGAATGAGTTAGCTGGCTCCTTTCAGTGGGATACAGGATCAGAGTTTCAGATTGGACAGAAGCCCACTGCAATAATCTCTCTTTTTTTGTTTGTTTTTTTTTTTTGATGATTATCAGTGAATTTCTCATGATTTTTCAAACCATAGACCCAGTTTGTCTCTCACTCCATCTGTTCTGTCTCTATGACTGTTGACTTCAACTAAATCATTGGTATAAATGCATTGCAGACTTCTTTTCCAACTAATGGAGATAGTGCTGGTGGCTGCTGTTTAGGAGTTATTTTGGGGGAAGGGCTTGTTTTTGCTTCTGCTTTAAAGCAAGGAGGTGTGGTAAATCACAGACATCTTTCTTGAGATGGAGACGATAAATCACTCTTTTCAGGTGAAATCTTTTATTTATGTCTTGAGATTCCATTTCATTGCAGAAAGGTATGTTCTTTTGGCTTCAGCTGGACTGCACTTTAGCGAGTGATTCAAATCAAGCTGACACTTATTAGTGAGCATGTTGAACACTTTGCTTTCAGGCATTTCACTGGGCTGCCACCATTCTCCATTCTTCACAGATGTTTGTTATCCTCGGGTTTCATCTGGAAGCAAAATCACTGCCTGCTCCTCATGTCAGTGGGAAGTCAACTGCAAAGGGCAGCTTGATTTTAAAGTCAATGGATCACTCCCACAAATAAAAAAAAATAAAAAATCCAAATATAAGGGAAGATGAAATAATGCACTTGCAAGTCAGCTATAATGCACTCCCAGATCAGCTTGAGCTTATTCTTCTGGTCTGAAAGGGACTGAGAAAACCTCTTATTATCATTTATTAGGTTTTGAGCCCTGTCACTGCTCTGTGTTGCACAGTACACACTGAACAGTTGTGGCTTCAAAGACAGTGTCAGCAATATCAGGCAGTAAATTATTTAATTGCAATGTACCATGGAAAATACTGCAAGGAGGAGTCTATCAACTAGAAAAGATAGTGCATGTTGTTATGATTACACTACTGAGAGGTCAGCTCCTCTAAATCTTGTCATTCATGATTTTGTTCATGCTTTACCATTAACAGCAATGGCTGTCTATATGATTGTGTTGATGGTAGTATCATTCAAGAAGGAAATTTTACTACCAAATATAAATATAACATGTGTTCATTTTTTTTAATTATATGTAACATTCAATAAAGTGATACATTATTAGGAGAGGTCATTGATTGTTCCCAGAATGTGGCAGTAAAATATATAGTATGTACCAAAATTAAAACCAGTTTTAGAGCAGTGTAGCATGGAATAATGCAAAACAAAACAAAAAAAAAAGGGTGTCAGGGTTAACAATAAATTATGAACAGAAAAAGCAAAAATTATGCCATTTTATCTGACAATAGTTGGACTGAATTTAGAATTGGAGATGCAAACAGCTTTTATGAGGTTGTTCTTGTTCTTATTCTTGGTAGGGTAAGAACACACAGGTAGCCTGCAAGACCTTTTTAAGACAAAAGAACCCTGAGATTATGGACCTACAAAATTTAGTGAGTGCCAGCTCCAACGAAAAATCATTGCTCCTAAGCTGATTGCATTGTACTAGAAATGCTATATTAACTCTTTGAGATGCTGCCCAAAAAAGTAGAAATAGATGTTTTTTATCTCCTCAGATCAATGCCATTTGTCTCTTCAAAAAGTCAGCTTGCAATATCTTGCCATCCTCCATGTCACATTAAGGTTCTTACCCTGCAGCCTGAGTTTCAACAGGAGGCTGAAAAACAGCAGCATGTGTGACCACTGTCATGAATTTGATGGCCTTAAGAATCTTCTACGGTGAGGCAGCAATCAAGGCATACATGATCTCGAAATATTTCATTAGTCTTCCTACTTAGATATCATGGGTCCAAAATACTTCAAAAGATATTCCAAATAATTTCACAGCAAATAAATCATGAAAAACCTTAAAAAGCGTTACCCAGATTAGTAAACATTTAATGAAAACAAAAATAAGCATTCTGTTAGGTTTCCTTTTCCATTTGTTCTTTTATTTCATACAATAGAATTGTAGAATCATAGAATCATAGAACAGTTAGGGTTGGAAAGGACCTTAAGATCATCTAGTTCCAACCCCCCTGCCATGGGCAGGGACACCTCACACCAAACCATGTCACCCAAGGCTTCATCCAACCTGGCCTTGAACACCGCCAGGGATGAGGCATTCCCAAAAGGCATATTTTATTTATTGGTTTCTTTTCTCTTCTTGAGCTGGTGAGATCCTTGCCACATCTACAGTATTTGCTTACATAGGCAATGAGTATTCAGAAATGTACCTTTTGCTGTTTAACATGATCAAGCAGCTGGAAGCAAGGAATTGAAGCAGTTCCATGTGATCAGCACCTTATCTGCAGAGTGTGCGGGTAACGCCTGCCAACTTGCACAATAACAAAAATTGCACTGTGAAGAGAAGCAGAAGGCAGTGGCAGAGGCTACAAAGTAAAACACAAGCAAAATCTTTAAAGTAAGAAACTGAGAAAGTAAATTGTCTGCTTCTATTTGAGCTTTTCCTTAAAAAAATCCCCTCCCCCCCCCAAAAAAAAAACCCTCTACCAAAACCAACAAAACCAAATAGATCTTTTAATGAAGCTGAAAAACAAAACAGTGATGAAATAAACTTTTAATGGTTGAAGTTCTGATGAGAGTACTGTATTGGTAACTTTTTAGTGATTGCTGTTTCATGTTTCTGGATAGGAAGACTTGACAAAATCCTCCCTAACTTCATGGGCAATGCTGTGGTCCTGGGAGTCTCAGAGGGACTTTCTGGTGAGGGGAGCCAGCTGATGCTTCCGCAGGCATCCACAGTCCTGGGGCTGGCTGGGTGCATGTTGAATGATGCCCAGGGCACCATGGGGCAGAGCCTGAGTGTGAGTTACCTTGGCATCTCATAGCAAGGATGGGGGATCTCTGGGCCATAATCCGTGTTCCCACTTCATGCCTTCATTGAGCTTCTTTACGGGCTCCTAGGGTTACTTTACTGAATTCTGGTCTCATACTGAAAAAAAGCCCTTTCCTTTCCCTGATCCTAATTGCCTGTATATAGCAGTGCTGCACACAGGTTTTGTTGTCAAGAGTCCAACCTCGGTTACCAAGAACCTTGGTTTTGACTGCACTGGATGCTAAGGCAAAACTTTTCCGGTACCCCTGAGTGGTCCTCCCTTTTGTCCTCCATAAAGTCCCTTGCTACCCAAGGGGACTGACATTGATTTTGCTGTATAGCCGCATACAAGAAACTATGGTCTTTCTGGGTAGGGAACACCCAAAGAAGGAGCAAATGATTCCAGACAAGGAGGGAAGTGATCCTCTCACAACAGGGAGAGATGCTGCTGCAACCTGTGGTCTGGGCTTTTGAAAGGGAGACCATCATGAGCCTGCATGAATACTGCGTGGCACTCTGCTAAGCAAGTAGCAGAGCTGCGGGCTTCTGAAAGTCATGGCTGTCCCACTGCCAGGTTCTCTGGCTCTCAACACCTTGCTGGCATCACTGACCTTTTCTTTCCACAGTTGTGGAGTGACTGGCAACCTGCAGAAGAGTATGCTTACCTTGTCAGCTTTGTATCAGCAGCAGACCCTAGTACGAGAAAGGGTATCACACCCACTTTTGAAAGGGCCATTTTCTCCATACAGAAGCTCTTGAACAGCATGAAGATGTTGTTCAGAGATGATTTTAAGCTTAATCTGCCTCCCTCCCCACTGAAAACCCTCCCCAGGACCAGTCTGGAAGTTGTAACTCTTTCACTTTTAAATTTACATCTGTATTCAAGACCATATCCCACCATATTCTTCCCTCCAGAATCTTGCTCAGAAGCACTTCCTCCTGAGATGGTCTTCCTCTTACAGCCTCAAATCAGAAACAGTCCCATCCCCCTGTGTAACACAGCACAGCGAAGTGCTGTTTGCACCTATGGGTCGAGGAAAATAAGAAGGCAACAGGGAGTACTGCACCTCATGGCATCTCCATGGAGCATTGGGTAGAGAGAGCAAACACATGTAAAACTAAGATGCAAACCCACTTATTAGTGTCCAGCACACATACCCTTTCTGTGTTCAAGTGCATAATACGCACAGCACTGGTGCTACAGCGTCTCCTGGTAAGGCTAAGCCCCAAAATGTGACACACTTAATGACACCCTAGGATTGCTTGCTTGTTTGGGAGATTTCAGAATGTAAAGAACAGCAGTCCAAAACAAGAGAGAACATGTACCTAGAGGTCAACCTTTCTTAATGGGATCAGGTGAGATGAGGTGTGATTCTTCTGTGATTCTCTCACAGGACACAATGCCTCCCTGCTTTTGATGGATGCAGTTGGAGTGCCTCAGATTCATGCAGACTAAATGCAGATAGGCTATGGCCTGATGCATATTATAGGGAATGTAAACTTATGCTGTTTTGACCCCTGCAGGCATCTAAAAAACAAAGTCTACACCTGTAACACCAGACTGTGCTCACAGAAATTGAACAAACAAAAAGAAGGGGCAATCCCAGGCCACAGATTCAGGCTCTGGACTGTTCCTTCATGATATTTTTTTTTTTTAAAACTATCTATGACCATCTCTATGGCCATCCTTACTATGTAAAGATGTAAACAAAGCACCCACAAAGGTGGTAATATGAGGAGGGAAAAATCCCACCTCCCAACCAGCATGGAGACTTCTGAGGACTCTTGATGCCTACCAGCCCTGTCTGCTCATCTCCATGGCTGTTGCCTGGGTGAGCTCAGCCCTCCAGGTGCTTGGGGCATTGGGCACCATGGGCAAGGATGGTCACAGACATCTGGTGAGCAAAGGGTGGTATTCCTCCTGCCTGATTTTCCCTGCCAGGAGCTCAGTGTAGCTAAGTTTATTATCTGAAATACTTTACTGCTCTTTCTGGAGATATCTTCAGAGTTGGAAGCTTCAGTGCTATTTTCCTCCTTTCTGTAAGATGTCAACCTTTTTGAGACATTCATGGGTGTTGGTGCCAGGAGCATGCATTCCTAAACCAGGATTGCATTCCCACCCAGAACAGTTGTTCCTATCCTTGGCAGGGATAAATGCATGAATAGGCTTTTTTATCTTAGCACCTTACTGGTCTCAAGCTCTGTGGTCCCCATGAGCTCACAGTCCGTAAGACTAGCTTGGACAACTTGTCAAGAATTTGTAAAACTACTGCTACCAGTTACGTGGGAAAGAGAGAACAGGAGTTTCCCTGCTCCTGTTGCCCCTCACAAACATTCCTTAGACAATATCTATCTTGAGCAAGTTTGATGATAATGCTTTTCTAGGAGGAACAATGTTTTGAAATTTAGATGTTGCAAGTGTTTCATGAATTTGTTTCTAGAGCCCCTGTAGCCAGGTCTGTATGCAGAGAGCACATATGCTGTGAAAGTAAAGCTGACGAATAATGAAAATTCACAGTCTGTTTCCTTGCAGCAACTGTAAACTCTACAGAAAGACAGATGAAAGAGAGCAAGACTTTGCTTAACGAACAGGACAGACAGGAGCCTTGGCTTTCATCAGTGACTTTGACTTGAACCCTCCACAGGTACTTTTGAAGAGAGAATGTCCTGCTGTTGAAATGGGCAAGGGACACTGGCTATAACTTTGAGGATTAGATGTTAGCCTAGTATTTCCAGTTCAGCAGAATAAGAACTATAACAGAATTTCAAGCACAGTTATCTTGTGACAATTTCATGTGGCTCTGTATGGAGAAAGAAGTTATCCTGTTATAGGAGGATAAGGACTATTGCATATTCCAACACTCACATATTTCCAGTGTTTACATACACCATGAGCTGAGAACAGGGTCCAGTTCTCTGGAGGATTTTCGTGCTTGATGACATCTTCATTGTTAGTATTACTCATTACAAACAGATTGCTGGGAGTGAGGTCATTCAATCACAAACCCATCATAGGTGTTTCCCAAAAAATGTGCCTCGAGAAGCCTTTTGGATGCAACCAGTTTTTGTGAACAAGAAAAAAATAGAAAAAGCTGGTGTTTGTGGTTTGCAAAACTTAAATCTTTATCCTTTCTCTATTTTCTGATGCATGTTTCACCCCTAAAATAATAAAATACATACATCCCAAACCTCTATGAATAACCTTTAAAATCAGCATTTATCCAGAAGTAGACCTTATCCTGAAAAAAAAAAACAAAAACAACCCTTGTTTGAAAATAAATCCTGAACTCTAGAACTTTGAAAACAGAAGAAAATTTTGAGGATGCATTATCCTTAAATGAACCAATGAACACTGAACACAAACAGCAGCATTTGCAGCTCTGTACCCAGAAGCTGTGGTTTCCAAACTAGCCCTTAACTAGCACCAGTGGTCTGTACAGGCAAAACGAGATTTGTGCCAAACCCACCCCCTGTTGATGTGGAATTATTTTTCTCGAGTTATGTTGGCTAAACTTGTTTCAAACTGAGTTTCCTTGTGATATTTGCGATCTATTTCTAACATCTTCTAACAGTCATTTCTGGTCATGAGGTTCAAAGTTGACGTGTCTTTGAATTTTTGCTCTATTTTCAGCACAGTTCAGTGACATGTATTTTCTATTAATAAAAGGGTTCAGATATTTTTTCTAGGACATCCATGAAAGTATAAATAAGAGACTTTTGCATCAAATGTTGCAATGTCCACTTGCATTCTACTGCATCTACTTCTGACTCTTGTCCAACATCAGCTAAGTTACACAAAGTCCAAATTTTCTGACTAAAATAATACTTTAATTTCACAAGTATAAAAAAAAAGAAAAAAAGCAGCAATATCATCAGCTGTTACTTGAATGTGGGGCAGACATCCATATCTGCTTTGACACTTTGGTTTTGAGTGTTTTTTCTGTTTTTTTATATAGTCTCATACTTTCCTTGGCCTTGTTAAGGTGTTTTGCCTTTTTTTTTCTCCCCTGTAAGAGGGGGAGAAGCACAGGAAAACCTCTACCAGCAGTAGCCCTTCCCCACAAACCAGCCAAAAAAATTAAACCAACAGATTGTATATATGCTCTGTCCAGTATGCAGTGATATTTAGTACAGGTTGTACCTATTCTTTCTAACCTATTTTTTTTCATTGGTGAAATAGTTAATAACAAAAACTTACACATTATCTGAAAACTTCAGACTTACTACTCACTGAAGAAAATCTCTCTTTTAAAGAATCATGTCTTCCCAGGGGTGTTGTTTTCGGCTGTCTGCTGGCTTGAAAAGAGAAAATGGCATTGTTTCACAATTGAGTCACAAGCTGAAAGTTAACTCTGATCTTCTAGGAACTCAAGAGCTAGGCCAGTTTTTACTAATATAAATACTTAACTCCAGGCTACTGTAGTTAGTTTATATCAATTTCTCAACAGCTGCATTTTAATTTTTGGATATAGTCAGCAGCACAATCTCTGATTACCTTGCATATGCCAGGATCTGCTTTGTCATTAATAGGTCACAGAATTTAGCCCTTATTTGAGAGCAAGACTACAAAACCTGAAGAACTGCTTGGAGAAACTATGAAACCTACTGCAGTTTTAATAAGGAAATGAGTCTTTTTAGAGAGAAATTATTTAATAGAAGTGTTGTCTAACTGAAAGACCAGTTTGCACCTTGTAAAATAAAGGAAAAGTAGAATTTCAACCTCAGAATGCTCATGGTAGAGGATTTTATAGGGTTACTTTTCTTGGCTATATTTTACCTTTAGCGTCTCTCTACAAACACATTTGCTGTCACTGTGAGGTTTTATTTGTCTTTTTGTTCTTGTTTTTGTCACCTCCTTGCAAACCCCGCAACCAGGCTCCACTCACCACTTTTTCTTTTGCATGTTCCAGAAAAATTCAGTTTCCATTATTATCTCCCTCATATCTGCATCCAAGATTTTTACAGACTCTCTTGGTCTTATTGTATGTTTACTTCCAGACAACTGGTGAAATGGCATGCTGGGGCAGACTTTTTTCCCCTTTGACAGCTCCTTTAACACTTCTATCTCTCACTGCAGACTGTACTGCCATCATTTATGTCTTGTGGATGAAACTATGTCTGAATATGTTTCCCTGTCTGTTTCAACTGCTTTTTACATGTAGCATAATACAATAGCAATAAGATAATAAAGGTACACTCTCTAATGAGCTGTTGGTCATGTTGGGAAACTGATTGCTCTACAGTAATTGGTAATATGATTGTTTTTTAACATGAATACTAAAAAGGTAACTTCTGAGTTTCTGGAAGCCAAACCATGCTTTGAAATGGTAACCTACATCTTGGACGATTTCAGACACTTGTATAGAAGCGTCTATACAGATTGGCTCTCCTGTAGACAGTGGAAGGATAGCTGAGCCTCTGTCAGGTCTCAGTGGCCCTTTGAAAATGCCCAGTTCTCTTCACCAGTTTATTTCCTGATTTTTCTGAATTCTCTGGAAGTCAAACAGTTGATACTGGGGTCCAGAGCTCTTGCTCTGGTTATCACTACTGTTCAAACACCAAGACACATGAAAAAGGAACTATGAAAAGAAAGAGAGTGGAGGAAAATATTTGGTACTGACATGCCATTTCCTTCCAGCCAATATCAAATGAGTATGCTGAAAGAAAACTGGCTTGTTATTGTCTCTTGCTGTCATGTGAGCCCTAAAAAAGAATTGTCATACAATCAAAATTGATTGAATTTTTTACATTTAAATAAGTTTCTTCTTCCATAAAACCTGCAGTTAACATAAAATACCTTGTGAGCAAGGTAAAGGTAAAATTCACTTGCATTGCTTCAAGAAAATATCACTTGAATTCTGCTTGGACAAATCCATGACAATGGACTCATCCAATGGGAAACGTAACAGGCATTTTCGCCAACAAGAGCATTCCTGGTGAAGGCATTAGAAAATTATTAGCAAGATGAAAAGAAAATAGAACAGACTACTTTTATGGGGGAAAAAGAAAAAAAAGCTCAGTCTACCTGTTGGATCGTCTTCTGAAAACTGTCCCCAGCCTTTTACTAAGTAATACATCTTTCATCAGAACCATTTTTACTTTGCTCTTTAGCATGGTGCACATTCTGTGTGATAAACTCAAGAAATATTTTATGCCCCAAAAATAAGAAATATAAATTCTAGAGAGTGAACGTATATAGGCAATCCTCAGCTACTCTCCATGTTTTAGTATTAACTAAATCAGTAAGGCCATGGTGTCTGACCTACCACTGTATTCAGTTGTACTCCATTTCAAATGGGTGCTTTCTAGAACAAGCAGGATAGTATCTAAGCCACTTGCTGCAGGAGGGTTGTTTTCTCGTAGCCTTGACTTTCCATTTTAAACCTCTCAGACAGCTTTGCTCTGTGCCATTAAGTAGCTGCTGAGTTATATCACAGGTGTGGCTGTATTTTAGTGGTGGATAAAATGATCCCTTTACACAAACATCTTAAAGACCAACCCAAGGGAGCAGGAAATACATCAGTTGCTTGGACAAGGTAGTCTTCAGTACAGGTTGAATCAATGGGGATGCTATAAATTGATGCCTATGGAGAAGATTGCCCACTGAAAGGCCTCAATATTGGTAAGTGCTTTGGTGAATAAGAAATGATGATTTTTTGCAAGTGTCTCTTGAACACCTGACATGTTCCAGGACTGCTCTGAATGCAAGTTTCTCTGTTAATCCTTTGTTAATATTTGAGTATAGGTTTCAGCTGTGTTAGTGCTAATGGGGTGTTAGTGTGTGTGTATGTGCCTGTGTGGGTATATGTGTGTAGTTTCCCAAGTTCAGTTCAGCAAAATGTTCCACCAGCAAAAACTCTCTTGGGCAGGGTAACTGCAGGAATGAGAAGTGTTTTCAACCTCTGTACTGCTGAGGTGCTCTGAAGATTCAGGGGAAGTCTTGCAAATCTGAAATACCTGGGAGTGCATATAACATTCTCTGGCTTGAAATGTTAAATCTTAACACCTATGAGATTCTAGAAATGAAACTTCTGTATGACCAAGAGACATGTGAAATGAATTCAACACAAGATTGTTATTATAATGTAACCAATTGACAAGTCATCTCCCAAGATTGATCAGGCATGAAATAATTTTTTGGTCAGAAAGGTAAAAGATGTCCAGTGAAAGTATCTTTTTTTTCTTTTCTGTCAAGAAAAAAGTGGAAAAGTATTTGATTTACCTTGGTAGACCTGCATGGGACAGATTTCAGTTGCACCGAAGAAAGTTCATGGTGTTTCTCCCCCACTTTTCTGCTGATCTGTCTCCTGCAGTCACACAATTTTGGATGGCTCACTTCACCTGAAACTGCCCCTCCTTGAAAATACTTAATCTGGAACTGCTGGAGTTTGGCATCCTCTAACTACTGCTGTTTTCAAATGTATTAAAAATCTCAAAGCAAATTCTAACTGAAGGATCTATTCTTGAATCTCAGATGTAGAAGTTGTTCTAAATTTGCTTAGAAATAGATCAAAACGCAGACTTTACAGATGAGTATAAATTCACTGTTGAGCCTAGAACAAACCAGACCCTCTTTTAAAATGTTATGGTCATTATATTTTTGCTCAATGTCCTAACAACCATGATATTATTGATTCATTTATCAGGCACAAGACCTTTTGCATACACTAGGACATTCAATCCTGTCACCAGCCTAAATGGCAAGTTGCCTTTTATCTGGTGCATTTCACAAACAACTTGTGACTTGAAAAGTCTTTATGGTAATGCTGACATAGTAACTACAGGTTGATGCATTTTTGTCTGAGGCGTTTCCAAGAGTATAGTTCAGTTGTTTACTAAAACTCTCCAAAAGAAGCAAAACCAGTGAAACTTCTACACTGAAAGTAGCGTACTGAAAGTACTCTGTGATAAACTTAGTAATGCCTATTAGAAGCCTGATGTTTACAGTTCAGGACTGAATGAGGGTTGATGACACCCAAGGCTTTTACAGTATTATATTACATGAAAACTTTTTTGTTGTGCATTGTAAATCACAAATTATCCCTCTGGCAGATCAGTTTCTTCTGTAACACAAGCTCTGTATATGACTCTTTGTTACACAGATTTCACCACATCTTATGATGCACGTGATCAATTAGGACTGAAGCTTCTGCTTCATGGAAAGCTAGAATCCAGCTCATTTTAAAGAAAGAAAAAGAAGGCTTGCTTTCTGTATCTAGACTATTCCAGGAATACCTGGAATGGCAAATTTGATACCTGTTGTTTAGCAAGCATGTGCTTGGAAAATTAGGTCCCTCTTTTGTTTTGTTTCCTTCCTTAACAGCTTCCAGCTCCTTGCATCAGAAGTCTGCATTTACTGTTGCTCCTATAACTCTGAATTCTGCACTGAACACTCCACTATGATTTTGGGTTGCCATACTGCATAAAGCACAAGGGGTGCCTCTGCTCCCTCCTGTAGCAGTAACATTAGGCAGAGATTACCTTTTTCTCCTGCTAGTGGTAGGGCATGTCAGTAATAGAACTGGGCTAAATTACATTCCTGGCATTTGGTCTCCATATTCCCTTACATTTCCTAGAAGAAAAATTACCCAAAAATATTTGAAACATGAGAAAGAAATTCTGTTTTATAAAACTTCATACATCAGTCAACACCTTTTTTTTATATTCCAGTTAATACATAATTTCATATGCTAAGTAAGCAATCTAAGCAAATATCTGTAGAGTCAAGACACATCTTTCCCTGTGCCCTCTCAGTTCTGATTGTGGTAGATGCTATGCAAATCCATAAAAGAAAGTATCCTATTCTGCAAGATTACATATTAAGTTACAAGAGAAAGGAAATGAAATATTGTTACTCCAACTACACATAGAGGGAACTGAGCAACAGTCATTGAGTGACTTGCCTGTGATAACTGTGACCTGCTACAATTCGTGTAACACAGCGCACAGTGGCTTTACCTTTTCTTAGACCAAGTCATTCATACTAATTTTGCATTAATGCCTACATACCACTGCTGTGCTTAGAAGAACTAATTGGAAACCATGTCCTGCTGGCTTTCAGAGAACAAATGCAGAACAGAAAAGGTCCCTGTCACAGTGAGTTTGCAATCAAGCCCCCTGCTAAGCCTGAGGAATAACAATATATTCTGGTGCTATCTAGAGTTCATTCTCATGCCACTCAGAGTTCGTTGAAAGCCTCAATTTTTATTCCAGTCAAAGATCCCTGGAAAGACAGCTTTATTCACTAAATTCACAGATCAATGCATCAAGATTTGCATATAGGCAAGTATATAAATCCTGCTCGCAGTGTATTTTCCTTCTCTTGCACTGTGAATTTTCAGAGTCTTGTGTCAGTAAGAGATGATAGTCTGACAGCACTGGAAAATGAACTCCTTTGTTTATCTGAAGAACAAGTATAGCCCATGCAGGACCAGTATCAGCTTTCTCTGACTGTGTCCACCCATCTGGAAGCAAGTATTTCAAGAAAAAAGACAACTCAGTCTGTATGTCTGCTTAGTCTTCAGCTACCTTTCTGGAAGCACAGAGCTGCCGAACCTGGGTCCAAACACCAAGATACAACCCTTCTGCTACAATTCTCCCACTCTTTTTTAAAAATAAAAACTGGAATATGCTTAAAATACTCTCCTGGTTTCCATGCTTTTGGTGTACATTTTAGCCATATTTTCAATCTTTTTGCAGCAGTGAAAATAAAAATGATTTTTTTTTAATACAGAAATTTAAAGTGCTGTCCTAATTGCAATCTTAAAAGAAACAGGGTTTTACGAATAGCTTCAAATGCACAAGAAAAATCTGTGTAGACGGTAATATTGTAGGCACCACTTCTGATTCAGCAATTTTTCTCCTAAACTTGACCTGAGAACAAATGTGTATTTTACACAATTCACTGAAAAAAACTGTAATAATATTTGGTCTCCACGACCAGGGTTTTAATTTGAAGTATGAGCCAGAAGGCCAGCACCCCACCATCCTACTGCCAGTTCTGTAATTGAGATATTTGGTGCTCTTTCCTCTGTTCCTGTAGGCATATTTACCTAAAGGACTTAAAGCATCCCCATTTTACTTTCCAGCAAAATCAGTTTTCTTGGTCAAAAATGCACACAGTGGCTTTCTCAGTGTAGCCTGGTCTGAAAAGGAGTCTGGTTAATTAACATTGATTACAATCCACCAGCTGCAAGTAAAAATTGATCCCCAAGGTTCCTAATTTGAATGCCTCTCTGTCCTGATTTCACTATTTCTATGACTGTCCGATGACAGAGACAGGGACAGAGAGTGAATCCACTTTTTAAAAGTCCCAGCTATTCACAGGCTACTCTGTGAAAGACATTGGTGATCATCCTGGTTCTGCTTTATCACCCTTGGGATGGTCATTTGTTAGCACAGCATCTAATTGCTGCAAATTGTCAGTGTGCACATTTGGACCCTGTTCAATGCTCCATTTTTTATTAAGAGAGGAGCAATGGTATTGATTTTGGATAGCCAGGGAGAATGCCAGAGATATTAGTAAGGAGCTCAGAGAACACAGCACATAAACTTTTATGACATGATGTCAAACTGGATTGCACAGGCATAAATGAAAAGGACAACATCTTCTGTAATTACTGCAAACATACACCATACATCTATTAGAAAAAGGGTATATTTCAATGAAAAAGAAACTTTGCAAAAAGTGGCACCTCAGAAAATTTGTCTGGCCAAAAGGGAAAAGATTTTTAAGGGTACCTCTGGAAATGACAATGCATGAGCCAGGAGCTGTATTCCTGCTGCTGTTTCACTGTAACTGAAACCTATGTTTGTAGACTCATGACCCACCTCTCAAACTCAGACTCCTTTGAGTTTGGACTTATGAATCCCATGCAAAGCATGGTCACCCTCCTATCAAAACTGATGGCAGGGCAGGATACAGCAGAGTGTTGCCCAGCTCTGCTGGGTGAGTTGTGTCCCAGTCCTCCACATGAAAGGCAACTTCACCCCCAAAATAGTGAAATTCCACATTGCCCAGGAAGGATCCAGTAGCCACCTGACCTACAGTAGTGTATGGAGTTACTGTCTTGCTGCAATTTAAACTAAATAGCAACTTAACCAGCTAAGCCAAATCTTTCAGAAACCTTTCAGCACTTAATTCGCAACCGCAGGTGAGTGAGCTTCTGTATGTTAGACTATGGCTTATGGTAGACCACTTATATCTGAGTCCTGTGTTCTCTGTAAAGTGGTTACACAACAGTTTGCTGTAAACAATTTGTGTAAATCAATGTTAGAGCCATTAATTCAGAAGTTTTGTCTCCTTGTGATTGCTGCCCTCCCTGACTTCTCACTATCTCTGCATGGTGCATTATGGCAGTCGCTGTGTTTTAACTTACTCAGAATTCCATCTATGCATTTTCAATAGCCCAAATATAAGAAAACCAAGTTGGTGCTATGAGCACAAACTGAAACACAGGAGGGCCTGTGTGAACATCAGGAAACACTTTTTCACTGGGAGGGTGACTGAGCACTGGCAAAGGTTGCTGAAGAAGGTTGTGGAGTCTCCACCACTGGAGATATTAAAAAGCCATGTGATCATGGTCTTGGGCAGCCAGCTCTAGGTGGTCTTGCTAGAGCAGATTGGTTGGACCAGACTACCTCCGGAGGCGCATTCTAACCTCAGTGACTCTGTGAGCATAAATATTTTTGCAGCTATCGTGTAACTCCTTTTCTACTTAGGAGATTATTTATTTATTTTTATTAGTTTATTAAAATTTTTTGAGTCCTGAATTCACTGAGTGAAAATTTTAAAGGTTTGCATGGAACTGGATGTCATTTTTTGTCAGTTGCTTCAGGAAATAGATGCAGGGGTTCCCAAAGGAATCCCCCCACTGATAGACCAGAACTTCTCCCATATTTGAAATACAGCTTTAAACTCAGAACAGCAGTAGATGAATGGTGAAGACTGAAATGATGTCAACAATTTGTGTGGAGGCCAAAGAAAACACAAAGGGGCCTCAATGGCTTCATCTCTGAATTTGTTGCAGTACAGCTGTGAGTAATAAGTTTGCTTTCTTTTCAGGCACAGTATTCTACATCTGAAATAGTTTCTGAACTTAGCACACAGTTTCCTGACTGTCTATTATTTTCCTTGGGGATCAGGAGCTTTTCAAGCGTTGCAGTGAAGAGTTTGATCTGAGCATATCATGCAGCACGGAGATGGGTGGTGGTCTGCTGGACAGATCTCACAGGTTGCAGAACTTGGGGAAAGTCACTGTTTAGACAATATTATTTTATTGCTGGCTCTATCATTTATTCTAACTCATCTGAACAGTGGCCAATTTTGTACTATTTTAAGCATGCGTGCAGAGAAGTTATGCAAATACTTAAGTTTTCTGTATGGGTGGGTTTGAAGAAAATTCAGCAGGAATAAGGAGGTAGATTAAACTTTTCCTTCTACAATCTGTAGAAAGTTTTGTATTCATAGCAGTGGCTGCCATTTTTACAAGGTGAACATGGCTAGCAGAAAGGTGACCATACAGACATAAAGGACTGTTTTCTAAAAAATATATATTTAAAGTTTATTTTATTTCATGACCATGAATTCCAAAAGACTTTCTAAGCAGCAGTATGTATTTAGCTTAATTTCTTAACATATCATGAAAATTACTAAGTAACTGAAACAACATCTCAATGTCATTTGCATGAAGTAAATCTATAAAATAAAACAAAAGTAAACCTCACTGTGAAGCTGAAATAAAACCAAAGGTACTATTGCTGGTTTTGATTCTGAGTTGTACTTCTGCTTCTAGTGGCATCACACTCTCACAGGAAAATGCATTGCTGTACTTGTCTGCTGCATCCCCTAAGAGGTTTAGAATCAAAGGTGATTTTTATTTCCCATATCAAACTGAGAGGTACGTCTTCCCCCCTCCACCATGGATCTCTGGAGAGGGCGAGTGTAGCCCACAGCCTAAAAACACCTGGGGTTTTTGTTCAGTTAATTGTCCGCTATCACCAAGGCTTTGACATGCCTCTGATTCCTGGGGAGCAATATGGCTTTTGGTCCATTTGGGAGCTTGTAAATTTGCTGCAATGTGTTGTGGTATTTTGCTGCTTGTATGTGGAGCGGATGTTTGAGGGCTTTTCAGGGTGAACCCTGCCTTGTTCGGATGCAGTGAGCCATGTTCAATGAGTCAGGAACTTCCTTGAAGATATGCAAGCCCATGTTTTCTTCACCTGTTTTTCAAATGCAAAGCCCTTTTTTCCCAGGAAAACCTCATGAGTCACCCTATATGAAGTTAATTGCAGGCCTTGGCATACATGTAGTCCTAAATGCCTGTGGTGTAGGGACTGCAGGTTGCAAAATCTTTGAGGCAGAGATTTGCCTTTTTCACTTGTGAGAAAACGTACAGCACAGGCAGGCAGGTGAATCATATTGGTAACAGTGATGCAGACAGATATGATTGATACTGCTTTGGAGATCAGAGAAAAATCCATTAATGTAAGTGAATAAGCACAGGTGAAAGCACAGGTATGTATATGAGACCTGAAACTGTCTCTTTCCAACAATGTAGTGCCCATTACTATATTCTGTGACAGCCTTTCCCACTTACCTCTTCTCTTCCTATTCCTCTGATAGTTCTCCCAACAGAGTGGCTCAAGCGAACCCAGAGGAGGTCATGAAGATGCTCAGAGGGCTGGAGCACCTTTCCTGTGAAGACAGGCTGAGAGAGTTTGGTTTGTTCAGCCTGGAGAAGAGAAGGCTCAGGGGAGACCTCAGAGCAGCCTTCCAGTACCTAAGGAGGGACAATAAGAAATTTGGAGAGGGACATTTTACAAGGCATGTAGTGATAGAACAGGGGGGTGAATGGCTTTAAACTGAAAGAAGGCAGATTTAGATTAGTGTCCTGAGTTCAGCAGTAGCAGTCATGTTTTTCCTTTGTGGTAGCTGGTGCAGTGCTGTGTTTTGACTTCCAGCCTGGGAACAGTGCTGGTGAAGCCGATGTTTTCAGTTGTTGCTAAGTGATGTTTACCCTGACCAAGGACTTTGTGAGGCTCATGCTCTGCCAGGGAGGAGGGGAAGCCGTGAGGAAGCAGAGACGGGGCGCCTGACCCGGGCTAGCCAGGGAGGTATTCCATACCACAGCACGTCATGGCCGGGGTGGGGGGTAACTGGGAGTTACCGGGAAGGACACGGGCTTCTGGGTGGGACTTGTTTCTTGGCCGGTGGTATCGTATTCTCTTCCCTTGTTATTTTCTCTTATCATTGTTGTTGTTGGCAGTAGCGGTGGTGATTTGTGTTGTACATTGGTTGCTGGACTGTTCTTGTCTCAACACGTAGGAGTTGCACTCTCTCGATCCTCCTCCCCGTTCCTCCGGGAGCGGGGAAGGGGAGAGCCCTGGGGGGAAGGGGGGGGGGGGAGGGGCGGGGCTCGATTGTTGTCAGCCGGGCACCACTCACTGGGAGTGAGTGAACAAGTTGCCTGACTGGGTTTAAACCACGACGATTAGACGTCAGGAAGAAGTTCTTCACTGTGAGAATGGTAAGACACTGGCACAGGTTGCCCAGAGAAGCTGTGGCTGCCCCATCCCTGGCAGTGTTCAAGGCCAGGTTGGATGGGGCTTTGAGCAACCTGGTCTAGTGTATGGTGTCCCTGCCCGTGGCAGGGGGTTGGAACTAGATGGTCTATGATGGTGCCTTCCAACCCAAACCATTCTATGGTTCTATGATGATATGATGATTATATGATAAAGCAAGAAGAAAGAGGAATGTTGTCAGCAATGGATGGTTTGATGGCTACATCAACACTGAACAAACATTGAGGACTTTTGCTCTGGGGAAGTTGAGAAGATGAAACGTTACCTGTCAGCTGCCAGCTTTCCACTGAAGGGAGAAAGTGGCTACAGCCACTTCACGATTTGTTCTTGCTGAGGAAGGGAACATGAAATGAATGAGATGTTAACGATCATGGGTTTTAATTAGCATTGTTACATGGAAGTGAATCTGCTACAACTGTTTTTTTGGTTATTTCAGTAACAGCCAGGTGGCAGAAGAAGGGATTTCTGACATATGATGGCTGTTAGTACAACTGTTAAATTAATCCGATGGCTGGGATGATTTAGTACTGATGAAGGATTGAAAGACTGTGAGGAGAAACAGTATTTTTAGGACAAAAATAAAAGGCGTGTTGGGAATTTTGGTTAGTGACAGAAACAAGGACTAAAACCACAGAGGCAAAAAGAAAACATCTGCAAAAGTAGAAGAAGACAAGATACATTGTCCGCTTCTGCCATTGTCAATGAGCTTGGAAAGGAACGAAGCAATTTTGGCTAGGAGGTTCAAATGGATCATTTTTCAGAGAGAAGGCATAATCCTGGCATCTCCTTGGAAAAGAACATGAAAACAAAGCAAAAAACAGACCCCCTGAGAAACAGTTGAAGGAAGAGCAGAAAGGCACAGTGAGTCAGGTGAAAGCCAAGCAAGATCAGGGATAAAAGCTGGAGATATGTGAAATTCTCAAGATTTGATTGGCAAGAATGTGGGCTATTGATATACCTGAGGTGATTTGAATTCAAGGTAGTTTGATCCTGAAATTCTAGAAGCAAAAATTGAAGTACTTTCTACTAGGAATTAAAGCATTCATGTCTACCCTGTAGGTCTCCAGTTTCTGAATGGCTTCTAGGGCCCAGTCACCCTTCCCCCTCACTTGCTGCTGAGCAGCGCAATCCAGACTCCAGCCTGTTCTAGCTGACTGGCTAGTCTGAATGTTTGCAGTAAAATGCCAGAGTGCTGTCTCTGAGAATAAATGTATACCTGGCACAGTATGCGCAGCACCAGTAGATTGACACCTTTACCCGCTGGATCTTGGGCTTGCATGAAATCTCTGTGTCCCAAAAATACCTCCTACACTTGGTTTTCACTGATTAGTTTCAAGCAATATTAAATTAAAATATCCCTAATAAATATTGGTACCTGCCCAGAAAACATGTTGGATAACACAAGTTGATTATTTTAAGAATCAGTTCTAGTGAGGATGCGTAATAGAAATTACTAGCTTGTGAAATTTGTTCTCTTGTAATACATAATGAGCCTTTCAATAGCTGTGATTATGAATTTTACAGGATTATAATTCTCTGTCATTCTTTAAATTACTGTATTCGCTGTGCACATAGAAAAAATGAAAGTAATGCTGCCATATGTGATAAGAATTTCCTTTAGATAAGTGCTGTTTAGATTCAGGAGTGATTCTGAAGTCTAGATAACTGAAATGTATAAGAATTTTTCTTCTGTATGTAAAAACCCCAACAGAACAAAGTCAATGTCCTAGAAATGAACAAGTCTTTTCCTAAAGCAACAGCAATTAAGAAATTTAAAGTTTACTACTGTAGTGGTTTAACCCCAGCCAGCAACTAAGTACCATGCAACTGCTCATCCACTTCCCCCACCCCTGCCAGCTCCTGGTGAGATGGGGAGGAGAATCATAAAAAAAGGTAAAAACTGTGGTTTGTGACAAGAATAGTTTAATAATTGAAATAAAGTAAATAATAATAAAATAATAGTAGTAGTAGTAATAATAATAGTAATAAAAATAATACTAGCAGTAGTAATTGTATTTAGAATTATAATCAAAACGAAAAAGAGGGAGGAATAAAACGAGTGATGCCCAATAAAATTGCTCACCACCTGCTGATCAATGATAACTGCAAGCCTGGATTTTGTCAGTTGTAAAGTCTATAGACCTTGAAATATCTTGAGGTGTGCAGCCATATCAGGTTTTATACATTCACTTTCAACATTAGTCTGACAACATAATTTTGTTAATGAAGGTAAAGAAATCTATATGTTGTTCTATCGCCGAAGTTCTGGGTCACTTGTACCTGAGTAGGTAGCTAGCTGGAGTTATATTCAAAAAAGTGTGCAGTTTAAATAAAAGTGGAACATAGTTTAACATAGCTTGAAGCAACCATTTCTTTTGCAATTTATTGACATCTTCACACCACAGAGAAAGACAGCATGAGTGAGCTGAATGCTAGGCACACCACATGTTCCTCTCATGAGACTCCCCAGCAGAAAATAACTCCAGCATAGGAGCAGCTGAAAGAAGATGGAAACTGATACAGCTCTCAGGTAACTCTCCTGTCAGGAAGATTTGCCAGATCATACCAAAAGTTTAATTCCTGACAGGGATCAACACAAGTTTTCTTTGAGTAAGGTGGAACCTGCCTCTTGCCTGCTGCTTTTCCTAAGGCACTGTTATGCAGTCACATGTCTATCATTATTCTCCAGAGACAGTAGATGTTGCTCCCAGGGGTGGGTTAGAAATGTACTTTTGACCTAATGAGCTAAATGACTCCTTTGTCGTGTTTGTAAAGGTTATGAACTGGTTGTCTGGAGTGGAAGAAGGAAAGGGAGAACAGACTGAGCGGAAAGCAGCATTTCAGAGCAACTCCAGATTTAGGGAAGCCAAAGAAGATTTGACCAAGTTCCTCCGTATTTCTGTTAATTACTGAGTGAGTAAAACCAGATTCCTTTGAAGGACTGAGTTTGAACACTATGGCTTTGTATGGACTGTGTCTAGAAGTGAGATGTGAATGAAACCTGCTTTAAGATCCATCTCTCTTCTGTAAGCTAAATACCACATCTCAGATTCCTCTCTCGTATCTACTGTCAGACCTCCTATCACTTTTCCTGGGCTTTCCCTTTTAACAGACATCATACCGTTTTCTATGTAGCAGCTCCTGTCCCTACTTGTTCTTTAAGGAATGCGCTTGCATTATATATACAGTCCTTAGGGATTCCTCTGAACCCCTTGTGTACTTCTAGGCAGAGTTTCAAGATGACTGTGTTCAAGAGGGAAATCTTAACAGGGGGAAACTGAGCACAGACTTAGGTAGGTCTGTACACCAGAGCCCTCTCCTGAGCTGCAGTTTCCCCTGGAGCAGGAAAGCATCAAAACAGAGATCAGTTAGTACCTCCAGGACCAACTATTTGCTCCTTCCCAGTGAATCACTTACCCACTTATTGGGATCCTGAGCTCAAACCTCAAATTAGTTAATTCATGTGACACCAAAGAAAGCAAAACTAAGTTCAGATTTGGATGTCTAAAATTTATAGATATATTTAACATGCCTATATACACAAGGATGGGATATAAAGAGTTTAGACAAGTATAAACGTTCTCTAGTTACAACAGATTTTTATGTATTTCCAGTAACTACAAAAGTAAGAATTACAATTTCATCTTCCTTCATAAAGTCAGTGCATTTAAGTAGACGTGCAAACCTCATGGCCAGTGTAAACCGCATAAAATTCAACCAAGCCAAGTCCTTCACCTGTGTCAGGGCAGTCCCAGGCACAGCTACAGGTTGCGCAGAGAAGTGATTCAGATCAACCCTGTAGAGAAGGACTTGGGGGTGCTGGCTGACAAGCAACTGAACATGAGCCAGATCAGTGTGTGCTCGCAACCCCGAAAGCCAACTGTATCCTGGGTTGCATCAAAAGGAGCGTGACCAGCAGGTTGAAGGAGGTGATCCTGTCCCTCTACTCTGCTCCTGTGAGACCCCTCTTGGAGTAGTGTGTTCAGCTCTGGACCCACAACACAAGAGAGACATGGAACTGCTCGAGTGAACACAAGGGAGATTTGCATTAGAATCAGGAGGAAAGAATTCTTCACTACAAGAGTGCTGAGGTGCTGGCACAGGTTGCCCACAGAAACTTTGGCTGCCACATTCCTTCAAATGTTCAAGGCCAGGTGGGATAGGACTTTGAGCAACCTGGTCTAGTGGAAGGTGTCCCTGCCCATGGCAGGGGTTGGAACTAGATGATCTCTAAGGGCCCTTCCAACCCAAACCATTCTATGATTCTATGTTCACCTGATGGAGTTAGTAGGGTAGATACCCCATGGAAGAAAGAGTATAGGATAAAATAAAGACCAGAGTAATTAGCGAACTTTGCACTGATACTTGTTGAGTCTGGAGTGTGTACCTGCAACTAGAATGTGCTTTTGATAGCTTTTGTAACCATTAGAAAATTGCAGGTATTGTTGTGGTTTAAGCCCAGCAGCCACTCACTCACTTCTCCTCTTCTTCCCCTGGCTTGACAAGTGTAAGTGCTACTGAGCAACAACTAAAACATTTGCGTGTTACCAACATTGTTCTCAGAGTGAAGCCAAAACACAGAACTGCACCAGCTATTAGAAAAGAAAAAAACAACTGTTAACAGCAGAACTCAGGGCAGTATGCAGAGTTAGGCATTTCATTGTTGTCTTGCCAAAACTGCCTCTTCATCTCACATTCTGTGAAAAGTTGGAGTGTGAGCTTAAAAAAAACAGGGCCTTGTTTTAAGGCAAAAAAGAAAGAAGACGGAAAAAAAAGTCATTGAAGTACTACAGGCTGTTGCTTCACTGTGAGTCAATCTGCTGAAATTTCTGGATGGTGTTTTTCCACTAGAGTATTCTGGAAGATGAAAGTAAGTCTTCATTGACTTCAGGTCCACTTTCCCCTATTTTAGCATCACTTTTCCTAGAAAAGACTGAGTAGAAGCCAAATAAAGACTCAAGGATTTTTCATGTGTTAATAATGGCAGATGAAATTACCCTGGCTACCTGTACCACCAGAAAGAGGCTGGCAGTAGTTCCCATCTAAAGCAGTCAGAAAAAAAAAAACAACCAATAATGAGCTTCAGTCAAGGCAATTATTTTAAACAAGCAAATTCATTCACCACACTGGACTGGCTTCCAGATTTTGGCTGATGATGGCGACAGAGTAGGGCGTGATATCTGCACCTGACTTTCTCTCTGCCTTTTCCCGCTCAGCTCCTGCTTTGATCTCTGTCTCTGAACGCAATTATGAAGCCTGAATCAGAACTAGGCTCTCATTTCTGCTGCCCCAACTTGCCCTCCTCTCTAGCTTTTAAGGAAGACACTGTGATTCTCAAATGCTTGCCTTTTATTTTTAGGCTAATAAAATGGACCACCTGCAAATTCAGGTTGCTTTTTTCTTTTTAATACTTGCTTTATATTATGTAGCAAACATACCACCAAAGTACCTAGTAAGTGCATATAAAACATAATTAATCTTCTGAAAGGAATGTAACTTTGCCTGAAACTGTTGTACCAGACCCTTAGGTGACATACGCTGGCAGAGCTCTACTGAAATCAGTCCAGGTATCTTCATTTATAGCACTCATATATTTGGCCCAATCCTTTTGCTCTCAGTGATAAGTGCATATTGAGTTGGATCTTCAAGAGTAAAGGAATTGGTTCTTGGTTGCCAGTGGGGGGCAATTAACATAGCTCTGTTAACTGAAATTAAACCATCCTGATTTATAGCAGCTGAGCATTTCAAGAGTTCCTTCCCCCCGCCCCATCCCCAGTAGATATTTTTTCACTGTTCGACATTTTAAAATCTATAGAAAAATATGTATTTACATGGCAAAGAGATTTTTCTAAGGCTTGGCACTGGCCCCAGTGAAATTGGCTACAGTGAAATGTTCTGGATAATAATGGGTGAAACTCTAAGCTGTCTGCCAACAAACATGTCTGGATCAAACTTGACAATTTTTTTTTTACAAAACCAAAAATTTAAAATTAGAGGTATGGCAACCCAGGAGGTTAGGACTTCGAGGTCCTATGTCCTACATCCTCAGCTCTATGTAAGTGGTGTAGTATTCACTATTTGGTTGCTCTGGTGCATTTATGATAACTAGTTCCTGTTTGCTGAAAAGAGAGTAAACCTGAAGAATTACCACCCAAACCCCAAAGGTGCTGTTTCTTTTGCATGCAGTTCTTGACAAAGATGTGACATTGTCCATTACTGTAAAATTTTGTTCAATCGGGACCAAGAACAACAAGGAATCTTATACTAATCAGAACATGTACATCTATGCATATGTACACATACATATATAAATGTACGTAAATACCAGCTCTCAGACTGATCCTCCTTCTTTAAAGTTTTTCACTTACCTAAGTGCAGCATAAAAGTAAGGACAGATTCATCTACCATACCTCTAATTTTAGATCTTTGGGTTTGTAAAAAGAATTGTCAAGTTTCCTCCAGACATGTTTGTTGACAAAGAGCTTAGTGTTTCACCCATTATTAGCCAGAGCATTTCACTGTAGCTGATTTCATGTCACCATCACAAACAGCACACATCAACTGCTTGTGCCTAGAAACTGTTATAAATTCTTCTGGGAGAGTTAAGGTTATAAAACAAGAACATTAAGTGCATGCATAAAAAGCACAAGCTTACTGTTTACAGCTCCTATATAAATGTCCTCCTTATGTTTCCTTTATTATTTATTAGAAAGTGACGAGGCAAAGGTCAAATACCCAGCAAATGCCCGCCATTGCTGACTGTTGAACCAAAGCTAACTAACTTTAGCTAATTCTCAATCCTTTCTATTGTACAGAAGGGCAAGGGCATGAAGGAACAAATCAAACACCTATTATTCTTCTCTATTATTAGGAAAATTCTTCAGATGCTGGAAGCTCAGGTTTAAATCTAGTTTCAAGCAGTCCCACATAATCATGGTCTTCAGTGAGGTTGCTCAAACTTCACAATGACACAAGTGATGAAAAGCTTGAGACTGTCTTATTTATTGACAGATTGGATTATATTTGTAATATCATCAGAATAAGCTTACTTATAAAATAT
Source organism: Pezoporus flaviventris (assembly GCF_033815535.1). Taxonomy (NCBI): domain Eukaryota; kingdom Metazoa; phylum Chordata; class Aves; order Psittaciformes; family Psittacidae; genus Pezoporus; species Pezoporus flaviventris. Next base: position 1,043,118 of record NW_026892760.1, read on the forward strand.
TCTTAAATATTTAAAGTACTGACTCTATCCTGTTATACTCACTTTCTGCTGCTGTAGCTTCACTGACCTTTTAAAAGACAGTACTCTTCATTAAACCCTTAAGCACAGAGTTAAAGGGAAACCATTTCCATCTCTTTTCTCTGAAGTGGATGACTTTGAAGATTTGTAGTGCAAAAGATACAGTTCAGACTGGAGTCAAATACTCACCACAGGAACTACTATTCTTACAATAGCAGAGGGCATGTTACAATGGAGATTTGCTGAATATACAGACTTTTTGAACACAGTCAATACACAGTGTTCTGTTAACAAGTTGATCTCTTCCTGGAGTCATCCTTTAGATCCTTTATTACAGTAACTAGCGCAAAAGACTTTCACTGGAACAGGATAATTCCTTTGACAGATCTGATAACAATATTTTCCTCTTTGATACGTGGTTTTTGGTTTCACTTCACATATCTGTATTAAGGGAGTTTTTGATGGACATTTCATCCAACTACTAGATCTTACATTGGAATAATTTTGTAATCGGTAGCGTTTCAAACTGACAGAAACTGCTGAGAAATAATAAGCCAGGTTTCTGTAGGCATTTCGCAGAAGTTTCTTTAAGTACTTAGTAGCTTTTAGAACAGTATGTAAAGCACACTGAAAGGCTCCTAATTTTCACGCTCCAAACTGTCTCTACAGAGCTGTTAAATTTTCCCAATGTGGACCGATACAGAGATGTTCTGGCTATGTTTCCACAGATATTTCCTTAAGGAAATGTTTCTGTTCACTGAATCCATAGGGAGTATTTTAATAAGACAGACTCCCCTCCAGCATGGCCCATTAGTAAATGACAGTGTGACGTTAGTGTTGTTTCTCACAACAAAGACATTTTGGATTTTCTGTAGAAAAGCAAATTCACATTCCTAACTTTCCTCTAATCCTCCTGTCCCTCCTCAAAAAGCCTATGTCCACTTTTTAGCTCATACGTCCACTCTGCAGCCTATCTGTGGATGTTTCTCTTGTTGTTAAAAATCTTTGGAAAAAAAGACCCTCTGTTTCTTCATACAGTTTTAGTAGTTCTTAACAGTTATAGTGAACATTAACTGTAGTGTATATAATATGTGTCATTTCACTATTAGTTTCTTTCTATTGGTAAGGCAATGAGTCTGAAATTTAGCAAACCAAGTTTTATACGCACACACACACTCACACACACTAATGTCTCCATGGAGATGTATATATATTCAATATATCCTGCTTCCATTCACAGTCTCCTATTGAAACTTAGAATATTTGAAGAGTCGAGACAGGACAGAATTATTCAGTCATGGGTAAGCCAAGATGTTAAACAGCTCCATAGCTGGCCCTAGCTCATTCAAGGAAAAGCCAAGCTCTTTTGGGCTGATCATCTGCATCTCTTTAATTTTTTTTTAATGAAAGGTACACACCTTCCTCTGATTTTATTCTACTAAGAGAGTCAGTTTCTTTTAGGAAAGCAGTGACAACAGGCACCAAACAAAAAGGCAAACTATAGCTATTGAACAGAAATTTTATCAGTGACAACCACTCCTTAAGAAAACAGTCACCACCCATTAGTACAATGAAGAAAAATTAGCTGTAGCAATGTAACACCATGAATTTGCTGCTGCAACAATAACCCAAAATGGAGAGAACACACACTTTGTTATGATAGCATCAGGATTCAAAATAATTGGAACAAACGTGTTTGAGAGATAACACTCATAACGTAGAGAGATTTTACCATGGAATATTAAACTGCTCTACTACCTGCCTTGTCCTACCACTAGTCATATTCTTTAATAAAAAAAAGTATTTCCTTTTTCTCTTCCCCCCTTTTTTAATTTTTTTTTTCTTTTATTAAGAAACCACTCCTGCCTCAGCTGTTACAGACTGTGACTGCTGCTGGGCTAAGTAACTCTGCCATCTGCCAGGTGTCCTCCTAACTTAAGAGAAAACCAGTCACATGTGTCCATCCAGTAATAAATTATACTCTAGCTGCAGAAATACACAGGATGGTTCAGAAAAATGCACCATAGGATACTACTATGAATTAATTATAGATCTATAAGATTTTAAAAGAACACCTATCTACGACTTAGACATTTATAGTACCCTGCAAGTTCTGAGATTATCTTCATTTTTGTGAAGAATGATATTTAGACCTCACAACAGTGGCTCTAAAAGTGTGAGACCCAGTTGTATATCTTTTTCTTGCCTCAAATGCCTATTGAGGGGAAACTGTAACAGAAATCTTTTTTTTCTGATGACGATGGTGAAAACAATTTGGCTTTCTTCCTTTTTTTTTTTATTTTTATGTAATTATGGAAGTTTTCTGTAGGCAGCTAAAGAAAACAGCAGTTATCTGTTCCTTCTCTTCTGCACTACTCAGTTCCTTAAAAAAACTTTATAGAGAATTCAATTCTTGCTTTTTCCTGTGACATATACTTTCTTATACAAGAGTTCCCACCTTAAACTGTACCACTAAATTTCTCCTCACTCTTCATAAGTGCTTTCTTCTTATGCATCCATTTTGTTTTGTACCTGTAGAAGAAGTGACACTGACGTGCCAGAGCGCATCAAGCTGTTTTGACAGAATCCAAACACTATATTAATTTTATTTTTTTGTCTTCAAGACATATTCCCCTGTATGTTAATTGTGCATGTACACATATACATGGTTAAGGATATTTACTGTTTTGTTACAGTACAATTTTGTATTATAATGAAGAAAACCCCCTAACTCAACAGACAAGCATGTGCTGGTAACATTTTTATATAGATAGACACAGGCATGATATTTCTCCTTTGTTAATGTAAGAGAACAAAATACAAACTAGAAATGTCCTTCAGCTGATGGTGACTGCCAAAGATACTATTATTATCTTATCCTAGGTCATCATTTTGAAATGGATAGATTAGAAAAAAATCTCAGGACAATGTCAGTCTAAATGCTGATGTTCTGATGCACAATTGCTCTGCAAAATGAGATCAAGAGATTCTGTGCTCTGGCTTGTAGACCCTTAATTTCTGATTAGATGACTGGAAGAAACTGTTATGTTCAGAGCAGATGACTGGAAGAAACTGTCTGAGTGTTGATGATTTCCAGGGACTGTGGCTCCAAAATGCATGTTAATTCTATTTGGTTTTGTGAGAAAACAAATGGGTTGTGTGGATATTCCTCTGAGGAATTCAGGTATTAGTATGAAGTTGCTTCTCGGAGAACACTTACAACTGGGAACATTGCAGTAACTGATGTTCCTTTCGCAGGGACAGAACACTTAAACCAGAAGCTGAGAATGGGAAGCCATGCTCTACAGCATTTCACTAGACAGTTGAAGCAGACAATCACAGAGAAAGGAGTCCACTGCTTCTCCCCAGGATCCATGCTTGCACAAAAATCCCACTGCCATACAGTGCCCTGGAACAGGTTATTGGCTGCAGACATGATGCCTCTTGAAGCACTCTCTGGCTATCAGCTGCACTGTAACCATAGTAAGCCACTGAGTGCTATCTGACCCTTATGCATTAGTGTGCAACAATATATAAGGACTTGACTCACTGGATTACACATTTTGTTCCATTATTCCAGTACAGTAACCCCTCCCAATCCCCCCCATATATACTTATTTGCTTCCTATACACTTCCAATAATCACAGCTGCTGCACCAATGGTGCTCTCCCTTGCAAATACCTTGCCATCACAAAATCTAAGAAAATAACAAAGGGTTTTGTTCTCCACTGGAGACTGTATGATACTTGGGGTGTTTCTCATTAAAGAAAAGGTACATGTTTTAAAGCATGTCAGCAGCTGGAAAGATCTGGGCCTTTGAAAAGTTGTTTTCAGAAGGTGATGGATTTGCTTGTAAAAGAATCACTTAGAGAGTGGCTCAGTGTAGCTTTGAGATAAACCAGAGGATGAATTAGCTTTGTAACAACAGGACTTATAAGAGGGTTTAGTATTAAATATTAAACGTTTCTCCATTACAATCTTGAATGGGAATCTGGGTTTAATGGATTGATTTAACGAAATAACTATTCATGTGACCATGTGCAAGATCTCCATTTTTATTTCAGTCTCGAAAGACACCTTGTTGCTGATGTTAACTCCTGGAGTCTAACAAAGGAGTACTGAACACAGAGCATCAGTCCTTTGCTCAAAGTTACATGTATAGCCCTTGGAGAGCCTGGGGAGGGGAGCCCCTTCCTGACCATTGACTTTACTTTTTTGGTGGAAGCTTAGAACAGCTTTTTTGGGAGCTGGAGACGCCAGAGAGTGCCAACACCTTTACTTTCCAGAAACAAATCATAACAAATTAGGCAAGCAAAACCCTATATAATAGTTTATAAGACAGTTACCTCATTTGTCATAGCATTCTAAGGTTATTAACAATAACTTCCAAAAAATCAACTTGGATTTCTCTTAAAGAGATGCTAAAGTGGGCAGAAAGATCTCTAAAAGAAGTTAGTAACTACTAGATCCCACAGAGAACTTCAGAGGCTGAAAGGGAATGGAGTCCTCTTAAGGAAACTGGCCTTCAGATACCAAATCTAGCAGCAGCTTAATGGGAAGTTGGCACCTGGGTCTCACATTTTGCTTCAGAAAAGCCTAGTTTCTGGTCATTCAGTTCCTGCAAACTATTCTGAGTCTCTTCCCTAAATCCTACTAATTTTTGAGCATTCAGGGTTTATTCCATGTAAATCAGTTTTGAGCTGATCAGCATTTCTCTACTAATAGTTTCCAGACCCACGCTGTGAAAGTATGAAAAATCAGAGCAACTTAAGGCAGAAAATTTGTAATGAATTTTGCCTTGTGAGAGATTGGCACAAGGATTAAACTATTTAAACAGCAGAAAAATTGGTCTTAACAGACCAACAGACATTTAGAGACTTCTGTCTCTAGAAGGTTTTTAGTTAGTGTAAATTGGAATGTTGTGTTGGTTCACTTGAATTTACACTTACCAAAACTATCTAAGGATCGGGTCCTCTGTTACCAAGAGGTTTGGTTCTGCCTGTTTTTTATCTGTTTATTCTAGCACAATTAGCTGACTTCAGCTGATGCAGGTCAAGTTGCTGGTGTTCTGAAATCCACAGTTATATGCCTCTCTTTCTCAGTTACACCCACCAGAAAAAAAAAACAAAATAAAACAAAACAAAAAACAAACCCCAAATGAAGCTTATGATGGTTCCCAACAATTTAGATAACTGGTGTTTCCCCTTTTATTTTCCAAAGCACCACATACAATACAGCTGAGTTTCATCTCTTGTGATGGTCAAGCAGCAATGGAAATAGTACTGAATCACTGTGGTTAATAAAGGGATAACTGACTGAAATCATCATTGCTGTGTTGTCTGGCTGATACGTGATGGATGAAATATTTTCTTGGGTCAGCATTTATTTCACAGTTTTTTCCAAAAGATATATTTATTAATGTTATGACTTAGGGAATCCTTAAGGTCCTTCAGGCTTCATCACAAAATTCTCATGTAACATAACAGCTCAAATGAGGTCTTCATAATTCACTACCTCTCCTGCACATCTTCCAAGCTCACAGCCGGTACCAGCTCCCACTAGGGAGGGGAGGGTGACGGAGCTGACATATGGTACACAGCTCAAGTGTGATGCTGACAGGGAAAAAGGTAGAAGGGAATGATAAAACTGCCCTACCCTTCTTCAACAGAAAAATGATAGATTGGCTTATCCCATCTGAAACTGTGCCCTCTAAGTTCAGTTATTTCTCCCCCATTGTTTTATTTGGAGCAGTGTCATGAACCAGATGGGAGAAATTTCCCCAAACTAGCTGTGTACCCACATGGGTATGAATCATAGAATACCAGGTTGGAAGGGACCTCTAGGATCATCTGCTCCAAGTTTTTTTTGGCAAAAACATGGTCTAGACAAGATGGCCCAGCACCCTGTCCAGCCAAATCTTAAAAGTGTCCAATGCTGGGGAATCCACCACTTCCCTGGGGATATTACTTCAATGGCTGATTGTTCTCATTGTGAAAACTTTTCTTCTTGTGTCCAACTGGAATCTCCCCAAGAATAACTTGTACCCATTACTCCCCATCTTTTCCATGTGAGTCCTTGTAAAAAGGGAATCTCTGTCTTCTTTGTAGTCAGCCTTTAAACACTGGAACATGGTGATAAGTTCTCCCTTGAGCCTTCTTTTCTCAAGGCTGAACAAACCCAGGTCTCTCAGCCTTTCCTCATGTGGCAGGCTTCCCAGACCTGTGATCATCTTTGTGGCTGTCCTCTGGACCCTCTCCAGCCTGTCCACATCTTTTTGTATAGTGGGGACCAAAACTGAGCATGGTATTCCAGGTGTGGCCTGACAAGTGCTGACTAGAGTGGGATAGTGTCATCTACATCTCTGATGGTGATGCCTTTGCTGATGTAACCCAGCATCCTGTTGGCTTGCTTTGCAACAGCAGCACAGGGATCACGCATGTAGAGCTTCTTCTCCATCCCAGGTCCCTTTTCATAGAGCTGCTCTCCAGCCTGTGGTGTACTCCTGGATTATGTTTTCCCAGGTGCAAGACCTGACATTTGTCCTTGTTGACCTTTAGAAGGTTCTTGTTAGCCCACTCTTCCAGCCTATCCAGGCCATCCTGCAGGGTAGTTCTCCCTTGCAAAGTGCCCACCTCCCCACTCAGTTTGGTATCGTTGGCAAACTTCATCAGGGTATGCTTGATCCCATCATCCATATCACTTATGAAGATATTAAATATTAAATTATGAAGATATTAAATAGTGTTGGCCCTGGGGGACCCCACAGATGACAGGCTGCCAGTTTGAAAGGGAGCTATTTACCACCTCCTTCTGGGTGCAGCGTGTGAGCAAGTTCCCCACCACACAGACCACTTAGACTGTAACACATCAGTTTTTCTATGAGAATTCTCTGTGGAAGACTATAAAGAGACTTGGAGAAATCCAGGTAAACAATATCCACCACTTGTCTCACATCAATGAAGTGGATTACTTCATCATAGAAGGCGATCAAGTTTGTCAGATTATGAACAGCAGCTTCACAACCACATCAGACAGCTCTCTTAACAGCCTTAGGTGGAATACTGTTAGGCACTATTAATTTGTAGGGGTCAATCTACTACAATAGTTCACAATCCTTCATTGATGGGGGCTCTGTGTTAGCATCAACCTGGATTTTTGATCCCAAGGCCTGGGACAAAACAGTGCTGGTAAAGACAGAGATGAAGAAAATATTGAGAACCTCTGCCTTTTCCAGCATTGCTTAACAGTGGTCCAATGTATTCCTTCTGTCTATACTTGTTGGTTATGTACCTGAAGAACCCTTTCTTATAGTTCTTGATACCTCTAGCCAATTTCAATTTGAGCTGAGGTTTTCATTTTCCAACTGCATCTCTGCACACCTTGGCAATGCCCTTGTAGTTCTCAGTGGGTATTCATCCATTTTTTCCGTCTCTGATACACTTCTCTTTTGGTTTTGAGCAGACTCAGAAACTCATAGTTAAGCCAAGGGTGTCTCTTGCTCTCCCTGCTTCCCTTAACTTTAGAGGAGGTGCAACCTACTGTCACATACATGATATGGGAGAAAATATCAGAATTGCTGCCATTTGAACAGACAACTCTAGGGACATGGACTTATCTTACACTGAGGTGTGAATTTTATTAGCAAATCTTCATAATTCAGTTAACAGTGCCCAGAAACACTTAAAGGTGGTGAAATAGTGTTTCACTATTTCAGTGTGGTCAGTGGTTCATGGCAACAATTGCTCTCTCAAGTGGTTACCAGGGAGGCCTCAGGAGCTAGCACAAGCTGACCTGCTCTGTTTTAGAGGTCAGGAGATCCTAGCAATATGGATGTTGGTTGCCCTCAGAGACAACTTAACATTGCTAAAATTATTCATATATTATAGTCGATATCACAGTATCACAGTATACTAGAGATTGGAAGGGACCTCAAAAGATCATCTAGTCCAATCCGCCTGCCGGAGCAGGAACACCTAGATAATGTTACACAGGAATGTGTCCAGGCAGGTTTTGAATGTCTCCAGGGAAGGAGACTCCACAACCTCCCTGGGCAGCCTGTTCCAGTGTTCCGTCACCCTCAGTGAGAAGAAGTTTCTTCTCAAGTTTAAGTGGAACCTCTTGTGTTCCAGTTTGTACCCATTACCCCTTGTCCTATCATTGTTTGCCACTGAGTAGAGCCTGGCTCCATCCTCGTGACACTCCCCCTTTATATATTTATAGACACTAATAAGGTCACCCCTCAGTCTCCTCTTCTCTAAACCATAGAGACCCAGCTCCCTCAGTCTTTCCTCATAAGGGAGATGCTCCACTCCCTTAATCATCTTAGTTGTCCTGCGTTGGACCCACTCCAGCAGGTCCCTGTCCTTCTTGAACTGAGGGGCCCAGAACTTGACACAATATTCCAGATGTGGTCTCACCAGGGCAGAGTAGAGGGGAAGGAGGACCTCTCTCGACCTACTAACCACCCCCCTTCTAATACACCCCAGGATGCCATTGGCCTTCTTAGCCACAAGGGCACAGTGTTGGCTCATGGTCATCCTGTCGTCCACTAGGACCCCCCAGGTCCCTCTGCCCTACACTGCTCTCTAACAGGTCGTTTCCCAACCTATCCTGGAACCTGGGGTTGTTCCTGCCCAGATGCAGGACTCTACACTTTCCCTTGTTATATTTCATCAAGTTACTCCCTGCCCAACTCTCCAGCCTGTCCAGGTCTCGCTGGATGGCAGCACAGCCTTCTGGCGTGTCAGCCACTCCTCCCAGCTTAGTGTCATCAGCAAACTTGCTGATAGTACACTCAATTCCCTCATCTAAATCGTTGATGAATATATTAAATAATACCGGTCCCAGTACTGACCCTTGAGGCACTCCACTAGTTACAGGCCTCCAACTAGACTCCGCCCCATAGACTACAACTCTCTGGCTTCTCTCCTTCAGCCAGTTCACAGTCCACCTCACTACCTGATCATCCAGTCCACACTTCCTCAATTTAGCCATGAGGATGCTGTGGGAGACTGTGTCAAATGCTTTGCTGAAGTCAAGGTAGACCACATCCACCGCTCTGCCATCATCCATCCACCGTGTTATTTCCTCATAAAAGGCTATGAGATTGGTCAAGCATGATTTCCCCTTGGTGAAGCCATGTTGACTGCCCCTGATAACCCTCTTATCTGGACAATGACAAGTGGGAAAGGTTTATCTCACAGAGGCAAAAGGATGCTTAATCTAAATAAATTTCACCAGATGCTCTGTCTCAGGATTTCTTGCTATTGCTTTTGATGCTACTACTACTGGACATCCTTACAGTGATGCTTAACACACATCTCTATCAGCTTTCTCTTCGAAGTCACAGATTTGTCTGTTTGCCTTGGTCTCATTCTTTGACTTGAGCACTGAGCAGTTAACCCAAAACACCCTGGTCTGGGAGCACCGTCTGACTTCTTCTTGGGTGTGCACTTTCATCTCCTGCAGGAGCTGACGGTCCACATAGCCTTCCCACTCCCACTCCTGCTTTTTTCATCCAGTGGAGCTGTCAAAATGGAAGAGCTGGAAATTTTCAGCCCTTTACCTCCAACCTACTCATATGCTACTTGTTTTCCTCTGTTAGTGAAAGAAAAAAGAGAGGTGTTAAGAAAGAGAAAGCAACTGCCCTAGGAAGACATCTGTGTTGACAACTAAGAAAAAAAAGCTCTTTAGTGTTTAATTGCTAGTTCTGGTTGAAGTACGTGCCAGGTGAAGTATATTTGCCTAACACAAAGTCAGTTACACCAGTATTTTGACAAAGATAAAGAAGTGGCTGCTGGGTAAAGGTTCTGTGGTCTGAATTTCTAAATACACAGAAACAATTATCTTCAAAATTGTATTAACAGAAAAGTAAGTTTTTTAAGTAGACAAAAAGATATCTATAAGGCAATTTCTTACTTGTTTCTTCTGTTACATATATTGCAAGAAATGTCAAAGAACCTTATGGGGATTTTATTTGGGTTTGTTTTCATTTGTCCATTCAGTTCAAGTTCCCTCTTAATTACTATATCATGGTCTTAAACATCTGAAGAATGAGGATTAGATACACTGGAAATACTGATACAATGTTAACTAGCATAACAAAGGCTATGCTATGAAAATAACACAAAATGGAATAGTTTCAATAGTATGAGTCTGCTTTTAAGTCAGGATGTTGAAGAAATCTTTCACAAGTATAATTAATTTGTAAATGCTTGATTTGTACAAACTTGATCTGTCCAGTCATCAGAAACAGACTATTGCTCTTGTACACTTTGTTTTCATGACAATATTTATACAGAAAACAATTTTATTATCAATCTACACATCTACCCTCCGATCAGATTGCGGCTGCAATGCCAAACAAAGACAAATGGAAACCCATATTCTACATTTCTAGCAGAGGGAAAGGGCTTAAGTGAATTATTCTTTGACATTAATAAGATAACACGTGGGCTTTGTAACAAACAGCAACTTTGAGAGTGATACTGTGGATGGAAGGTTAGGGGAGATGGATTTTAATATCATCAGAGCTCCCTGCTTGCAGATAAATGTTCCTGAAGGCAGAATTATATCAGGAAAGAACTTGACTTTGTCCATCATTTGCTAAACAAAAAGTTATAAGGAATCAAAACCAAAAGCCCTTAGACTTTAAGGCTAGAAAGCTCTGAACTTCATAAGACCCAGCACTGACTCATGAGTTTCCATGGCAAAATTTTCACCTACATCTGTAGGACACTATTGAGCCTTTAGAGGCTATCTGTCCTTTACCTCCTTGTATTTCAGTGAATTATTCTGCACCTAAAAGAAAGAAAAAAACCCAACCCAAAACCACAACGTAAAACCAAATCCAAAACCAAACCAACCAACCAAAACAAAAACCAACCAAACAAACCAACCTCAAGCCCACTTAGCTGAGCTCTCCAGGCTTTCTAGACCAAAATACAAAACACTTTTTTCTCAAAAATGTGACCCTGTGTATAACATTACATCGTAGTGATCCACTGGGACAGGCTGCCCAGAGAAGCTGTGGCTGCCCCATCCCTAGCAGTGTTCAAGGCCAGGTTGGATGGGGCTTCGAGCAGTCTGGTCTAGTGAAAGGTGTCTCTGCCCGCGGCAGGGAGATGGAACCATATGAGCTTTAAGGACCCTTCCAACCCAAACCCAAATGTTCTATGATCTGTAATAGGAAACTATGGTATTCAAATCACATAGGGGGAATATGTGTAAATGTTAAACATGTAAACATTTTTTAGAATAGGCTTTAAATTCTAGCAACAGAAAAAGAGCAACAACAGAAAATCCTCAAATTTACCCTTCATATTTGTTAAATATCACACTTCAGTATCTCTTACTCCAGCAGTGGTTGCCAGGCACTACACAGCACCTGGGTAACTGAGAACCTCTGCTTTCTGATCCAGCAAGGATTTTATTCCCTGAGTATATCCCACCTTCTTCTATCAACAAAAGATTGTCTCAATGTATGGGCTTTTCAGGAACTACTAGTGCCCTGAAATACTGATTCCCCAACAAAAACATCAAAGCACCATGAACTGTCAAATATAAAAGGAATCCAAGAATGTCAGTGGATTTTAAAGCAGTTGGAAGAAACGTGTTTTATTTGAAGAAACTTGTCCTTCCAGGGCTGAATTTCTTGGATGACTGGGAACACCATCAGGGAGCATGTCAGAGAAGCAAGAACTGCTTTATCCATGTTGGAGCATATTCTCCTGCCCTATAGCAAGGCTGAGAGCCTGTGACATGCATGGAGTGCAGCTGCTCTCTCATGTTGGTCTCATGCTGGCCCTGTGCGCATAGTACATGCCTCCTGTGTGGCTCTTTTCATGAACAAGTGACAAGGTATCCCCAGGTATCACTTCACAAAGGGACAAAGGCCACCATTTTACATTAAGGAAACACTAGTGAATGGATCTAGACTAAGAGTAAATCTTTGCCTTCCAGGACTCTTTCTAATCCTGGGTCAGCTCAGTGACACGCTATAGAATATGATCCACAAACCACCAGGAGTGGTAAAAATTGCAGGAAAAGCGACCAGTGATGGGGAGCAGCAGGAATGTGTTAAATGGACATTTATGTCAAAACAGTACTATGAAACTGTGGTCTTAGAGGGTTTCCCAAGAGTTGCCTGTGTGGGAAAAGGTTCCCTGATTCAGAGGAGGCAGGGGACAGGAGAAAACGTCAGTTATCTGCCAGCTGCACAAATCAATGTTTCACTTTCTTTCCACCCTGCACATACCTCTGCATCAGCAGTTGCTCTATTCCCTAAACCTTAGCATTCATCTTTTGCCACCCTTCCTTTTGTCATTCCTCACAGTGATCCTGTTACTCCTACTCCCATTAATCAACACTTTTCTTCAACCTCTGCTCCTCCCTCTCCCCTCCTCCCTTTTCATCCATGCATAGCCGTTCTTTCTCTTGTGAAATCTTCAAAGTCTTTTCTTCACCCCCTTTCCTCTCCACTAACAGAGTGAGTACATGTCATTTATTTTCTTCGAGGAAACAATCTGAGTCCCTTCATAAGTCTAAATTGCATTCAGGTTAGACTTTTCCCCACAATAATTAAGAAATTCCCCTTTTGACAGCAAGAATTTGTAACAACAGTTTTTTTTTCTGCATCTTCAAAGACCTGATTATTGCCAGCTGCAAAATGACCTATAGCAGTGCCATTTTGGGTTCACCAGCTGAGCCACCAGACTTGAAACCTTTCAGCTGCTTGGATGGTGAATGTGATGGTGCAACCCATTTGGTTTGTGACTCCATCTTGCTTTTTTTCCTGAAACATCAACTTTTTTGAGAATACTAATTTTCTCATAATTTCTCAAAACATAGGGGCTCAGAAGGGGCACAAAACTGCGTATTAGGTGGGGAAAACCTCAACTGTATGAGGCCAGTTTTAGGCACCCGTGGGGCTTGAACCCTCAGATCTACAGTCAAACATAGTAGAAGAATTTGTGAGCCACAAGACAGCCTCTGTACCTAAGGTGGTAGGGGCAGACTGTCAGAGCAGACCCTTCTTCAAGGATCAACAAAACCATCCCACCACAAATCTGAAGCAGGTCAAATACTGAGACTCTCTTAATTGAGAATTTTGCATTAAAAATAATTTTAGTAAAAGAAATTGAAAAATAAAGATTATTAATAAGAGATGGATGCAGCATATATGGATTTCTGCTGTAATACTTACTGGTCGGTGTATTTCACAAGTCAGTCTAATGTTCATCACAAAATTTACCTTTTGCTGCAAAATTGTGCACTTGCTATGTAACATTTTATTTCAAAGTCATTAGCTGTTGAACTGAAATTTCTGAAACAAGAGCAAAGTCATGTAGGAAAGTCAGCCTTCTTAAAGAAAAATGACTAAAAAATGATAATTCTTTAATATCAATACAGATATCATTTTGATTGTTAATAATTTTACGGGAAGCATAAACCTAACATGTTTATTCTACAATTTCAAACTTTCTTCTGGTCTTTTCTGGAGCCGTAAGTCTATTCTATCCCCTCCTTGTATGCTAAAGTCACTGAAAATGATACAGAGTACTTCTCCGTTCCCAGTCCAAAACACTGGGGTGCACTGAAAGCCAAGAACTTAAGACAAACAGGTTAAAACTTAATGCAAAATTATGTAACACTAGGGTTATAGTTTGAGTCATACTCTTTATTTTCACATTAAATACAACAACAGTTATCCTTGCAACTTTGTTTGAAGATATCATAGGGACAATAACTTGCTGTGTATGAATGTAACAGTAATCAACAGACTAAAAAAAATTAACAGGTTGTCATGAAGTTAGGTGCCACTTTATGCCTAGTACTTAGGTACAACTGCTGGGCATGTATGCTGTAGATCTACACAAACACATGCACATGCACATTTGCAAGCACCTTGCCTGTATCCTTAAGAAACCCAAAGACTGTCTTGTTTTATTTGGCTACTACTTAATGTGAAAATATATGTAGAATATGAAGAAAAGCACAGAAATATTTAAGTCACACCCAAGCCTCTCAAACTTGTAATGCTGTAACTCATCATTATTCATTGAGGTGGATCTGATAGCTGGATGAAGGAATATTTTCTTTTCTTTTCTCAGCCACTTCAATTCCAAGTATGGGGACAGAATGAAAGACACCATTATTCTTTCAGGAAGTCAAAGCCAGAAGCTGTGAAAACCAATATATTCACATCAAATAGCTTATAATTTGTGCTTTCATATCCTAACTTGGGACAATGACACATACAATGTCTGTGCTGTTGTGAATAAAGTTGGGCCTTTTTTGGGTTGAAAACTGCTGGTTTAGGTTGTTTTCATCTTTTTTTTTTTTCTGTATGTGCATGAAGAATTCTCTCTTTTAAAAAAATTATTCAAGTACATGCTGAAATTGAATCATGCTATTCTTACATAATTTTTCATTGGATTGTTGCAACCTATAAAGAAATCCAATTAAATTTCCCTTGCAGGCACAGAGCTTCATTCAGCACACCTTTATAAAGCTGGTTTGCTGTATTTTATGGCATGTCTATGAATTGAGAAGCACAGAGGCCCTGTTCCATTCCTTGTTCTGTGCGACATGTTGTAGAGAGAGACAATCCTATCTTTCAAAGAGCTGTATTATCAGAAAACATAAAGACTTTGCCATCATTTCTGCTGCCATGGTTTAGAATACGCATGTGCCAGTGCATTTGTAGAACAGTTCCGAACACTGTACAGTTCACATATTACTGTCTGCATCTGTGATTTTCACCTTCCTTATACGAAGGACATATGATTTAATGTTTTATTCTATGCTAAAGATTAGGTACAGATTATCTGTTGAAGATAAGGTTAGCAGGAGCCCTTTTTAGAATGGTATTCTGGTTTCCCAGGCTGCAGAAGCAGAGTATACTCTTTTCCTATCTTAGGGAAGCAGACTGCAAAATTTACAGAGTTAGATTACATAGCAGTGGGATTGCTGTACTATTTGTCTGTGTGTCTTGCTGTTGATTTAAATATCTCATGATGATCCAAGTGATCAGCAGACTCACTTTACAACGGCAATGCTTACCTTCATCCATGGGCACAGCAAGGAAACACACAGAGCCACCTTCATTCAGCATTGGACTTTGCCAACAGTGGATGTAAGCACTGTATATCCTGCATGTGAGGAATAGTCCAGGTTGTACAATAAGACTGCTCCAGCTTGGTCAACCTGCTTGTTTTTATTGCTGAGAAAGATGTGGTAAACTATGTTCTGCATGCTCTGGGCACTTTCAGTATAGGAAATTATTGATTGTGGTAAGGACCAGGGGTATTTATCTACCTGCTAGCATATATCTGGCCCACATGGCTAATGAAGTTAATTACAAATGCCTCCTTTCACCTCCTTAGACCTCCATATCCTGGAGTTGGAAATAACCTGTAAGATCCAAATTATAAACACTATGTGGAATGTAGAGATGATAAAGATCAACCACTATATCTTCCTGTTAATGTGGAATTGATTTCTGTGCTATATTTCCTGACGTTTCTCCAATCTAATTTAAATGTTCCCAAGTGTTCTTTTCCCTTGAGAAATTACTCCACTGTCTAATGTTATGGTGATGGGCAAAGTGTAGTCCAGATCTAGTTCAAGAACTGAAACAAATATGTATGTAAACTTAAGAAAAAAAGCAGTATCAATCACATGTTTAAAATCACACATATGTTCCAGTGCTACGAATAGTCTCACTGCCTGGGATTTTCTTCCTATAGTCAATCTAAATTTTTCTTCTTTTAATTTATTCTCATTACTGCTCTAGTTATACCCCTGTAACTAAACTGAATAATTAATTGACATTTTCATTTACTTCAATTGGAGCCATTCACACATATCAGAGGACAAATTTTATCCCTTAATAAAGAAATGAACTATTGTCTCACCAAGCAGATACTGGAAATGCCAGCCTACACCCGCTTACACAAGAGAATTGAGAGCTAACTGCAATGATCCTTTGTCCCAAGGGTCATCTCTAAGGGTGGTATTCTACTGATTCTTTACAAACGCTGTCTAACCCTATAGTTTAAGACAAGTCAGGGCACTCACCCTAAAGCCATTTTCACAGAATGTTTTTACATTGCTTTAACATAACCTGAGTTTAATCTCATTTGTATCGTGGTTAGCATGGACGTGTTTTTTCATTTTCCGGAAGTATGCTAACCAGATGTGCTCTTGACCATCTGTTACCTTATTTTCCATCACAGAAGTCCACCCCTCCTAACTAAGTCAGGACTGGACTAGTAAAAGCCACTTGGAGCAAGTGTTTCACAGAAAATTGATCTTAAAAAGATATTCATTTGGATCCTTTTTTCTATAGTCTTTACCAATTAATCCAATGTAATTTCACAAATTCAGGGGATCAGTGACAAAACAAGAGAAATAGGTAAGAGAACAGAGTAATATATGTTGAATGGTAACAAGAAAAAAGGGAGATTTTTTTCACTTATTTAGTGGAAAATTTCAGGCAGTTATGTAACCAGAAATTATTTCAGACTCAAATAGTTTCTTTCAGTTACTATTCTATCAGAAAAAGCAAATAGGAACAGTCTGAATTCAGTGCATAACATCAGAAAGTGTCCTTGAAGATGGTATAGTCATTAAACTGGTCAAATGTCACTGAGAAAGCTGTGTTTATATTTAGCGTACATTTCCATGGGCAGAGGAAAACTTCCTTGGAAGGAATATCGCCAAGGACAAACATGACTCATAGCAGACTTTAATAATGTCGGAGATGGAGGGCTTGCCTTTTTTTTTTTATTCTCAGAGGATGAATTTAGTATGGGCCTGGGCTGCTTTCTGACTTGCAGGGCAGCATTTGGTGGGGAGGACAATTATGGACAGTGGGGAAAGCAGTGCATCTCTACCAGCTGAATGCAGGTCTGGGGGCTTGATCGTCCTCAGACCACGCACACACTGTCACTAACTGTTTCACCTTAGACTGTTTTCAAATAAGAGTTCAAATCAGGGGCTTAGAACCAAACCAGAAGAGAGAACTCTAATCCTTATCCAGAGGTGTCCTGGGGCAGACTCTCTGTAAGCCTGCAAAGGATATGGCTTGTCTCTGCTCTCCTTGCCTCAATGGATTTGAACACCTGCCCCTGCGGACTTCCCTTCTGAAGCCAGCACCTGAGAACATCAAAACATTTCTCTGGGGCCATGGAGCCATGTAACATGTAGGTGTGATGAGCCATGCAGGCAGGAAGAGTAAAGAAAACATCTTAGGTGGGAGCACATGTGATACAGAACCTGCTGCTTTACATTTTCACTTCAGATCTTTTAGCTGGGTAAAATGACACCAAGCTAAAGTGAAAGATGAATAAGTGTTGCAGTTCAACCTGCCTGCAGCATATGACAGAGTAGCTCCTGAACTTCGAGATTTGAATCTCCAACTTTTCCCACTGTCTAACACCATGGCTACACATGCTTTCAGAGTTCGTAAATTTTCCTTTTTAACTTTCCAGGTCTGAATGGCAAACCATCTCTTGCTTTGATAACCACCAGAGGTCAGCAAACCACACTCCAGGAACTGTTGGAGAGGTGCAATAACTTAGTGGGGTAGGGGTCATGTGTTTTGCTTTGTTTATTCCAAGTGCTGTGGTCAGTCCTGGTTTTGGAGTTTGAGCAGGTGATTGCATTGCCAGTGGCAAAGAACTAGCTGTGTGTCACTCAACCCTACTGCAAGGGTAGAACCACTGTGCTTTATTGTGCTCGCCACAGGTCCCTATAGGCAACATCCTTGGCAATAGCTTGAATTGTATAAAAGCAGCCCAAACTAGGAATATTCAAAAATAGCAATACCACCCCATTTTGATTGACTTCTAGATGAAAGGAGTTTCCAGGCTCTCTAAACTGCCTCTCATCCTGGGCCATGGTGAAATGGTGTCCCAGTGGAGCTTGGGTACCCACTGTGTTGAGTAGGCTAGAAAGGAATGGGAAAGATGAATTATTTCTTCCGCCTCCCCCATTCCCAGAGTGAGATTCTTAGGAGAAAGAATTACATAGGGTTAGATGACAAAACTGTCTCATTGCTGGTTCCTGGCTCAGATCTTGCTTTATATTTTTCCTATGCCAATTGGCCCTATGGGGAATTCTGATTAAGGGCACATCTATGTTCAGGGCATATAAATATTCCTTTCCATTGCTAGAAAGTGGACTGAGAATCAGCTGAAAGTGTAGCTTAAAAACATACAGGAGTGAATTGAACTGAATAAACATGTAGCTAAATGGAAGTCTTTTTGACTCTGTAGAAAGATTTAGAGATAGTATGTAGCAGTTGGAACCCTGTTAAAAGATATAGGAGGCTGCAGGAGAAGAAAGGGGGAGGGGGCAGCAGGGCTGAGAAGATTTCTCTGAAATGTGTTCTGCATGCTCTGAAAGAAAAATGTGTGCAATTTGGACCCCAAATGCAGGCCAGAGCGACAGTATCTAATAGGAGAAACATGATTTAGAGGTCGGTTTATAAACTAAACAAATTTACTGAGTTCCATAAATGAATCTCATGGCAAGATCCAATTTTTTTTCAAAGGTGGATAAAAAATATTGTATGTTAAGGGGGGAAATCGAGACGGTTTTTAAGCTGATGTCCTTAGAAATATATGTATATAGTCTTTTTTATAGCCCTTGGCATATAAAATAAGTCATTATTCTAAATAGAAAAATATTGATGATGTCATAGGAGCCATTGCCGGACACATCAAGCTGATCTGATGAACTGGGAAATCAATAGATATTTTCCAAACGAGATGGCATTTCTTTAATTGGTTGTGTGAACACGATATACTGCAGAGGGCAAACATTTAAAGTTAATTTTCATTTGGTTTGGATTTCTCCATGTGTTTTTCTATTATTTCTTTATGTAGAATTTAATTTTTTGTGATGTATTAAGGATTGCTTCTTCTGTTTTCTTGCATATAAATTCCTCATCAGAACAGATAAAGTAGCACCTATGGATTGTAGATATTCAAAGTATATCTACAGTATAGCTTTGAGAGCTATTTGAATATCTACCAAGATTGGAAAGTATTGAAGATTTCACTCAATAATCACCATGCTCCTTTAGACCGCTTGAAATCTGTTGAGCCGAGCAAGTCTTTTAATGTAATTCCTATCACAGATAAAAAAAAAGTTGTCCTTACGTCCCATAGCAAGCGAACATCAGAATTTGGAACAGAAATCTTGGCTGCTTTTGCTTTAAACTAATCACCAGGCTATGCAAATGACATTAATTTTTTTAATATGTAAATAATACACCTAAATATTTGTAGAATGCTCTTGACTGTAGCACCTAAGTGCTGAGTGTCTGCCACTTATTAGGAATACTGATGGGAAGTCAATTTTTCAGCTTCTGTGGAGGAGAGACAAAAGGCAAGATACACGTTTTCATCTTTTAATTAAGGAAATTTAGGAGAGCCATAGTGCAACTTTCATGGAGACCAGACTTCTTTCCCAGTTCTGTCTGGAAAAAAGAATGCCTTTTTGCTGCTGTAAGGACATTAAAAAGCCAGTGGTTACAGCCACAGGCCAAATGATCAAAACTAAGCTAAAATTTTGCACCTTTAAAATTATAAAAATGCACATTAGTGTTCACAAAATGTGGCCATCTTAATTTATAGTGCAAATAATTTCTGAGCTGACTGCTAACATTTCACGTGCAAACACCTTGGAGAGCAGATGTGATCCTTGCTCTTACACAATTCATAGAAATAATTTTCCTGGCTATAACTTGAAAAGCTGGATTCATATTTTGTAACAAAAAAGGGTTGTTGGCTTGAGCTTGGCAAATACTTGGTGACCTTGATGAGTTCAGCCATCTCCACATCCTTGGGTGCAGTGTCTGACAGATAAATGTTAAGTTTCTTGCCCTCAGTAAATTGCAAAGCTTTTATTTCTTCCCAGACTATGAAGGTAGGAGTCCTTTCTTCTGAACTTCTTAAGTAAAATTCCCTAAAAGAATAACAGCTGAATTCCTCTCTTATCTCTTGTTTATTTTTAATGCACCTTGGCTGCATTTTGCTGGGCATGTTGTTCTGTATGTGGAACAGAGATTTAATATCATTTCTTGAATGTTTAACACCACTCCTTTGGAAAGAAACCCATTCTCTTAACTGTTCTGAAAAAAGCAGCAGGAGCTGTAATTCTTGAGTGGCTCTCAGTAAAACTACAGATTCTTTTTCCACCAGGGAACAGAGGAGGAAGGTTATGTGGTACGCGGAAAAGGCCAATATTTGTCGTAGTCAATAATCACATGGATGAACACGTACAGTAACTTCATAAATAGCATTACAGGTGGATGTCAACAAAAGTTTTTCAGCTTACTTCAAAATCACAGGCTTAGAAAGATGACTCAGACTTATATAAATCTGTTTCTCCATTGATTCTATGGATTTTGCATTTCTCGTGCGATTTCTGAGGTATGGGAACAATAAGTGAACAATGAGGTGTGGGGCACTATGAAGACCTTGCTGCAATTCAAGGAATGAGGTAGGAGATGGACTGATAGTTTATGAATCACAGATCTGTTACGTGCTTCAAAGAGAAGTATTTTTAACCACGTCATCCACAGGTATGTCTCTTACTTCATTGTGCCATCCAAGAGAGGTAAAATTATAGCTCACCTCTCTTCATACTTCTGCTCAAGGCATGTTCAGTGTAACTGCTAAAGGTGTGCACAAGACACAAGGGTTAGTTGTTGCTTCCCTTTAACTCTTCTTAGATATGCTTGGGTGCCTAATCAGTCAAATGATTGACTTCGTAAAATGTGCTATATGTGGTGACTTGTCATCATTGTTCCTGCTCTCTATGTAGATGATAAAAATCTCAGTGGGAAAACAATCTAAAGAAAACAATGAATAAATCTCTCAAATTCCAGAGGCAATGATCATGCATCCAAGAGTTAGGGATGTCTCAGCTCTGTCAACAAATTATCCATCAAAATACTTGCAAATTATGGGAAATAGAACTTTACAATTAACTGTGGAGTGCCTGTGTCACTTGCTCTTGTAAGATAATTTGTTATATCTTTTGAGCACAGTAACTTAGGCTGACCTTTATAGCTGAAATAACCAATGTAGGATTCCCATTCAAAGCTGAATCTCAGCAGTTTCCAATACACCATCATCAGCAGGATCCTCCAACCTCCTCTTCCTCGGGATTTTTCACTTCCTCAAGTGAAAAGTGCTCTTAAATTCATGCAGTCCTGCTGCCTGAAGCCCTGGACCCCAGCTGTGCTGGGAATCAAGCAGCAATCTTTCATGTGCAACAGGCTGTACATGTGAGGACTTTCATATAATATTGATGAGATTAAAGGGTCTTCTTGACTGATTTGAAAACTTAAAATAGAGAAATAGGATTAAAAATTCTTGCTACTGTTTCGAAAGGGAAGTATTTCACCCTTCCTTCCTTCCTTCCTTCCTTCCTTCCTTCCTTCCTTCCTTCCTTCCTTCCTTCCTTCCTTCCTTCCTTCCTTCCTTCCTTCCTTCCTTCCTTCCTTCCTTCCTTCCTTCCTTCCTTCCTTCCTTCCTTCCTTCCTTCCTTCCTTCCTTCCTTCCTTCCTTCCTTCCTTCCTTCCTTCCTTCCTTCCTTCCTTCCTTCCTTCCTTCCTTCCTTCCTTCCTTCCTTCCTTCCTTCCTTCCTTCCCTCCCTCCCTCCCTCCCTCCCTCCCTCCCTCCCTCCCTCCCTCCCTCCCCCCCTTCTTTCCCCCTCCCTTCTCTTTCTCTTTCTTGCTTTTCTCTCCCTCCTTCCTTCTTTCCTTCTTGCTTACTCTTTTTCTCTTTCTACTCACATGTTTACTATGTATTCAAGACTGCCCTATCAAAGGAATTATTAATTAGACAATCATTTAGATATTGGATTTAATTTCATTTTTTTCTCAAATATTTATGAGACATGCATATTTATGGAAATGTTCATTTTGTAATCTGTAAACCTACTTTATGAGTTTGCAGTAAGAATTTGGTCTTGCCAGGTTTTTGCAAAATCCTATGGCTAAATCTGACCTAAATCTGTTAAATATTGACTCCAGACCCGTCAGGCAGAAATATTATTCTGGTAATAAAACAACTCTACTAAAGATCATTGATATTATAAGTGAGATAACTTCACAATGTGTGCATCAGTGTTTATTTTAATGAAAGAGATTTCTTGGCACATTGTCATCTAAATGTTTTACAATGGAAAAAAAATTAGACATGTTAAAATCAGTCTGTAATAGGACTTGTGATTTTATTTTTGAGACTTCATTAACTAAAAGTGTATAAATGGAACTGCATACAGTAAAGCACAATAATTTATTCTAGAAATTAGCAAGCCCACGTTCCACCTATAAAATCATTCTCTGTGATGTGCGACTAGCCTTCATTTCAATGGCCTTGATTTATAGTTAGAGTTTGTTTTATTTTCAAGGGATAGCGATTGGGAAGCAGCCGGACAGAGCTATTAAAGCTGTTGTGCACAGCAATTTTCAGAGGTTTATTAATTCTTGCAGAGAATAAGCCATTGAACTGTATATTTTTCAATGCAAAAACACCTTTGTAAAAGGAGGGTTTCTTGATGAATAGATGTAGACAGCACAAAATAAAACATATGGTTGGTTGTTGTACGAACTTAACCATTTGTGTTTAGCCATGTTATCAGTTGAAAAGACTGATCAAAATGCAGATTCACATTTAGCAGTCATGTAATTCTACTGACATTGGTGGGTTTGGCCACAAGTTTTCCTTGACGCTCTCACTGATGCTTTTTTTTTTTTTTTTGTATAGAAAAAAAGCCCCAGATTATTACAGAGAAGAAAGACAGTAAGAATAACTTAATTCCAGTGAACAGAAGGCATAAATGTTCTCTAAAACAGAAATGCTGATATTTTTAGATAAATTAAGTTGGAACCTGGTTTTGTGGCTTATATATGGAAGTGAATTCTAATTAAAACCATTCTAATTAAAGAGTATTTCACTTGGTAAATCCATTAAAAACAAAATTGTGTGTCAGCTACTCAAAAACTGCAGAATTTGCTTAAAAAGCATTTGTTTATTTTATTCTCTCTCACACAAGGTTTTCTTATATGCCTTGTTTTTGAACATGTCAGCTGCTCTTGGGTCAAAAATTTTGAGGACTTCAGAGAGAATGGATCTTGGGAGCACAGATGTGTTCAGGTCACATGCCATCCACCATATATGAGCCAGCCTTCTTGGTCACAAATGAGGTGTCAGGTTCACCTA
Source organism: Pezoporus flaviventris (assembly GCF_033815535.1). Taxonomy (NCBI): domain Eukaryota; kingdom Metazoa; phylum Chordata; class Aves; order Psittaciformes; family Psittacidae; genus Pezoporus; species Pezoporus flaviventris. Next base: position 1,066,383 of record NW_026892760.1, read on the forward strand.
CTTTGAATGCTGAGAACACTGAAGTGACAGACATTTACTGATGTTTTGGACAGACTTGCAGTGCTGTGGGCCATGCTATAAGCTCTCTCAGATTACAAAGATCATGCAAAAGGCTGAGTCTTCTCTAAAGTTACCATTAAAACCACTGAAGACCACAGGTGTGCCAGGAGAAGACTCCTAATTTACGTGGTTCAACTACATATCTATGTTCAGAGTTCAGAGTAAAACCACCATAACCTAAGGCATTTAATATTTGCTTAAAAGCTTCCTATGTTAATGCATAAATTATGGGTGAATCACTTACTTTTCTAATAATTGAAGCCCCCTTTTCATGAGATTTGCTCTCATCTTTTTGCTAAAAGAGATCCAGAGACCATGCACCATGTCCAACCCTAGGAGACATGTAGTGGGCTCAACTCCTACTAATGAAGACAGTATTTTGTGGCTTCCTTGTGATTGAAGGCACTCAGGAATCTCAATAGAGAGTTTGTGGGTCAGGGTTAAAGGGAGAACAGCGATGGGAGACATTATTGTGGGGATTTATTACAGACCACCTGATCAAGAAGACTCTGTGGATGATGCACTCTATAGACAGATAAGAACAGCCTCATGCTCGCAGGCCCTTGTTCTCATGAGGGACTTCAATGACCCTGATATCTGTGGGAGGGACGGGACTGCCCGGCACAAGCAATCCAGGAGGTTCCTCGATTGTGTGGAAGACAACTTCCTTCTGCAAGTAATAGAGGAGCTGACGAGGAGAGGTGCCATGCTTGACCTCATGCTCACCAACAGGGAAGGGCTCGTTGGAAATGTGATGCTCCAGGGCAGCCTTCATTGTAGTGATCATGAGATGGTCGTGTTCAAGATACTCAGGACAGTGAGAAGAGCGTGCAGCAAGCTCACTGCCCTGAACTTCAAGAGAGCAGACTTTGGCCTCTTCAGGAACCTCCTTAGTAAGGTTCCATGGGATATAGCCCTAGAGGGCAGGGGGGCCCAAAACTGTTGGTTGATATTCAAGGATCACCTACTACAAGCTCATGAGTGTTGCATCCCGACTAGAAAGAAGTGCAGCAGGAGGGCCAGGAGACCTCCTTGGATGGATAAGGAGCTCCTGAGGAAACTTTGAAGGAAAAAGGAGGCTTATAAAAGGTGGAAGCAAGGACAGGCGGCCTGGGAAGAGTACAGGGATGTTGTCCGGGAAGCTAGGGACCAGGTTAGGAAAGCTAAGGCCCAGTTAGAATTAAACTTAGCTAGGGATGTGAAAGATAACAGCAAGGGATTCTATTGGTACAATGCAAATAAAAGACAGACTAGGGACAACGTGGGCCCTCTCCAGAAGCTATGGGGAGAACTGGCTACCCTGGATTTGGAGAAGGCTGAGGTTCTGAATGACTTCTTTGCCTCAGTCTTCACTGGCAAGTGCTCTGACCAAACCACCCAACTCTTGGAAAGTAGATGCAGAGACTGTGAGAATGAAGACCTTGGGCCCACTGTAGGAGAGGAACTGGTTCGTGACCATCTTAAGAACCTGACCATGCACAAGTCAATGGGACCTGATGAAATCCATCCGCGGCTCCTGAAGGAGCTGGCAAATGAAGTTGCTAAGCTGCTGGCCATCATATTTGAAAAATCATGGCAGTCAGGTGAAGTTCCCGATGACTGGAAAAAGGGAAATATAACCCCCATTTTCAAGAAAGGGAAAAATGGATGACCCAGGGAATTACAGAGCAGTCAGTCTCACCTCTCTGCCTGGCAAAATCTTGGAGCAGATTCTCCTGGAAAGCATGCTAAGGCACATGAAAAACAACAAGGTACTTGGTGACAGCCAGCATGGCTTCACTAAGGGGAAATCCTGCCTGACCAATTTGGTGGCCTTCTATGATGGGGCTACAGAACTGACGGACAGGGGTAGAGCAGTTGATGTCATCTACCTGGGCTTGTGCAAAGCGTTCGACACTGTCCCACACGACATCCTTGTCTCTAAATTGGAGAGACATCAATCTGATGGATGGACCACTTGGTGGATAAAAAACTGGCTGGATGGCTGCACACAAAGAGTTGTGGTCAATGGTTCAATGTCCGGCTGCAGACCAGTAACGAGTGGTGTCCCTGAGGGATCGGTGTTGGGACTGGTCTTGTTCAACATCTTTGTTGGTAATGTGGACAGTGGGATTGAGTGTGCCCTCAGCAAGTTTGCCGATGACACCAAGCTTTGTGGTTTGGTTGATAGGCTGGAGGGAAGGAATGCCATCCAGAGGGACCTCGACACACTTGTGAGGTGGGCTGATGCCTACCTCATGAAGTTTAACCATGACGGGTGCAAGGTCCTACACCTGGGTGGTAGCAATCCCAGGCACAGCTACAGGTTGGGCAGAGAAGAGATTCAGAGCAGCCCTGCAGAGAAGGACTTCAGGTTGTTGGTCAATGAGAAACATGAGCCAGCTTCAGTGTGTGCTTGCAGGACAGAAAGCCAACAGTATCTTGGGCTGCATCAAAAGGAGCATGACCAGCAGGTCGAAGGAGGTGATCCTGTGCCTCTACTCTGCTCTCACCTGGAGTATTGTGCGCAGTTCTGGTGTCCTCAACATAAAAAGGACATGGAACTGTTGGACAAGTCCAGAGGAGGGCCACGAGGATGATCAGGGGACTGGAGCACCTCCCATATGAAGACAGGCTGAGAAAATTGGGGCTGTTCAGCCTGGAGAAGAGAAGGCTGTGTGGAGACCTCATAGCAGCCTTCCAGTATCTGAAGGGGGCCTATAGGGATGCTGGAGAGGGACTCTTCATTAGGGACTGTAGTGACAGGACAAGGGATAATGGGTTAAAACTTAAACAGGGGAAGTTTAGATTGGGTAAGGAGGAAGTTCTTTACTGTGAGAGTGGTGAGGCACTGGAATGGGTTGCCCAGGGAAGTTGTGAATTCTCCATCCCTGGCAGTGTGGAAGGCCAGGTTGGACAGAGCCTTGGGTGAGGTGTCCCTGCCCATGGCAGGGGGCTTGGAACTAGATGATCACAAGGTCCTTTCCAACCCTAACTATTCGATGATTCTATGATCCTATGATCCTACGATCCTATGATCATCTTACAGTGAGAGACAGACATAGCTGTGAGGAGCACTAATCTGTCCTACTCGAACAAGTTAATCAGGCAGGCAGGTTGCTACCTTGCACTTACTATTCTATATGGTTCCACATCTGCCATTGTAAGTGCTGCAGAAGCAGCTGAAGAAAAATGAAAGCACTGGAGTTATTCCTGTGTTGATAATGAAAAATCACTGCAAACGGTAAGGTGAATAAATTATTTATGTGAACAGCTTTTCTTCTTAAGCACTGGTTATGCAAAGTGCTCAGCAGGCTTGCTTTTATAAGCCTCTAAATGTTGTGCTTTAGCCTATATGAAGCTATGTGGCACTTTCTGAAGAGTTCAAGGTTTATGCCAGCCAGGATTGCAGCCAATAGAACAGCTTTGAGAAAGAAGAAAACCTGAATTGGACAGAGAGAGAAACAAAAAAGGATAATCCCTGCTGGGTGCTGCAACAAGGTTAAAGGCCTTTAAATTAGGAAAATTTCTAATTAGGTAAAATGACCCCCCCCCAAAATTGTCACATTTAGACATTTAGACTTTTCTGTCATTGTTTCAAATCGTGTGTGTATAAATCCTTCAGAGTTATCAGCAAAATTTCCAGGTGTCTTAAAGTTTCCTTGAGGAGTTTCCACATTGATTTGAAGAGAAGACAGGTGCAACCACTGAAATGACCCTTTCCCTTCCCTCACCTGCACGAGGTTTCCTCTCTGAAGCACTTTAGCAAGTAGCATAGCTGTGTCATGTCTGTCTAGTATCACCTTAAGTACCATGGTAACACAAGTCTCATGTTGTTGATTCAAACCAGAGATGTTAAAGTTCATTGGCAACTTCCTTTGATTTTGGCAAAAGAAGACTGAAATTGCTAAGAAAGAAAAATCCAGAGGTGAATGAAGCAGACTTACACACATTTTTTCTCTATCATGAAGGCATGTACAAAGAGGATAGGTTTCTGAAACACAGATTGTATTTTTCCATTGCCATATACAGAAAAAAAAAGAAGTTAATGAATTTGCCTATCCCCATTTCAGTCTGCCCATATATTAGACACATGGCTAATAAAAATGGATAAAACTCTGTAGTCTTAGGTCTCTGTAGCCTTTTAGTTTAAACTTTTTCCCCTATCCCCTTTCAACTCCACCTTCAAGCCAGCCATGGCATCAGAATGCTGGGGTGCCTGCAAGGAGCTGCTCCAGAGAAAACCACACATTAGAGTGTTTTGTTGTGACAAGCTGGAAACATGTCTGTTTGTGCAGGTCCGTGTGCCTGTGTTTATGTGATTTCATGCCTTTGTTGTGGTATAAAGCCAGGAAGGGAGTGAGAGACAGTTGCTGGCAGTGGGAGCACCAGGCATCCACATCCCCACTGGATGGGCAACCAAGGGCCCAGGAGTGCGTGCTGCAACCCAGGTCCAGTGTACTCCACGCCCCAGGTGACAGACTTCTGTTCCATGGAGAGGCAAGCAATTCAGAGGCTCTCAGGCTTGTAAGTCCACGTTCTCATCAGCCTTGAAACATGCACTCCAGAGGGAAACTGAAGTCTCGTAACTGAGTGTTAATTATGTCTGAGTGGATTCTAGAGAAAAGGAAAACCATATACTGTATCAGCAGAGAAATGGTTTTGCTGTGAGGAAACTAATGATGCTTTTATCAGGAACAATATAAAGATTGCTTTTTTACTAGTGTGTGTCCCACAGGGTTTGGACTATGAGATATTTCTGTATCTGGCTTTAGGTTCCTCTGAGCTTTTACATAATCAAATCAATATAGCTATGATTCACCCTCTGGCAACAACTGCTCCTTGCAAGTTGCTGCTGCTTCTTTAGTGACTAAAGAGGAAATAAATAAATAAATAGAAAGAAACTTATTACAAATCTGTAAACATTGATTTGTTTGGTCTTAGATTTTACTTTCTTTAATTGCCAGGGAAAAAAAAAAAAAAGGAAGAAAAAGGAGGAGGAGGCGGGAGAATATATGAGTTTGTGGTCAATGGGGCAGACATGTGATTGCTAGTCTGATATTTCAGGAAAAAAAAAAGAAAAAGAGAAAGTGGATTGATAGGATTTTATGAACTGACGTGAAGTATTGTCCAGACACAGACAGAAGGGTGACTGAAGGGCAGATTGCGCAAGGAAGAGGCAGAGGCTGCAAAAGCCAAGGCAGGCACAGAGTCCAGAAACAGGAAAATTTTATTTTGGGCTAGCAGCACTGTATTGTTTGGATCTGCATCTCGACTTATGCATTGTTTAGTGGCAAGTTCCAAACCTGAGTTGCCCATCTCCAGTTTCCAGGTAAGAAAAGAAAGACATTCTCCCTCCCCAGATTAAACTTTACTAACAAAATAAACAAAATCCAGCCCAGCAAAGTGCCTTGCCCAGCTGGGTTCCTTTCTGTGCATCCAACTCACCATTCATGCTTCAACCCCCTGACCTCTAGCGAATTCCCTTCATTCCAGAAATTCTCTCTCCCCTTCTCTCTCTCCTGGTGTCATATTGTTATTGTCACAAATATTTTCCCCTTACAGTTGCTGGTGCAGCACAGCACTCTGGCACAGTCATCACACTGGTGGAAGTGGCATCTTTCAGGATCATCTTGTTTTCCCTTGGTTGACATCTCTGTTCCTCTGAAATAAAAGGAAAAACTGAACAAAAAGATCACTGCCTTTTACACAAAAGAAACTCCATCTTTTAAACAGACTCCATTTCATCCCTTCTTAAGGGTGCGTGCTGTCAGGCAGAACTTCGGAGGAGGGTGTCCAAGCAGATAACACTTAGTACAAGAGGATCCTCAAGGTCCTACCAGATCCTCTCAGTGAGGCAACCTTGGTCGTCAATGTGCCAACTAACCTCCCAGCACACTGTTAATCCTGAGCTAGCTCCTGGCTAGTGAGGCTCCCTTCTGTGACAGGCAGGTCTGCTGACGTTTGTAAAGTGCCTTGGAATCTTTGGGCAGATGGTGTCACTGGCATTAGCTTTTGAGGTTTCAAGAGGGTTTTGATGAAAAAAGGAAAAGCACACCTTTCCCTATACCCTCCTCACCTCTGTCCCCATTCTGCTTGAATTTTCCTGTTTTATTTTTTTATTAAAAAAAAAAAAAAAAAGAAAGAATGTCTCCCGTACTAAGAGCTGGGAGAAGAATTTGATATTTTCTAACTACAGAACATGGCAGAGGGAATATCGGGGGCTGTTCACATTACATGCCCTTTCATTCCCATGTAAACTTTGTTTTCTGTTGCAGATCTAGCAGCAAGCTTAATACAGCTCCACATGCTCCCAGATGTGGGTATTCCTTTGCCCTAGGAAGGCACTGTTTTAAAAGCCTGAAGCCCACATGCAATTAAACTGGACAAGAAACTTCTGAATTTATTTGCAAATCATTTCTTGGGACTCACTGCAAAAATACTCAGTGAATATATATTCCATACATAGGCTTTGGCTGAATTATGAAAATGGCATATTATTCATTGAATAATTTAAGTAAAAAGCAGCTTGTCAGCTTGTCCTAAGTGAATGGATAACCTCTAGCTATAGATACTATATTAGAAGCTGTATGAATTTTAAACCCTATTTTTTCTAGGTGTCTGATGATCAGTTACTGCTCATGGTTAACCTCCACCTTCCCTTTGTTGTGAAACAAAAAAAGGAACAGTTTTTTTGCTCCCTTTTGCTGAGCTCCAGAGATCACAAGACTGAATTCCTGGAAAAATAAAAACAACTTTACTATTAAAACTTGGGGAGCCTTATATTCTCAGTTCATGTAGAGATACTGGTAATACTCCTGGGTAAAGCCCTATATTTTTAGGCCAAACCTGGAATACTGTGTTCACTTTTGGTCCCCACTGTACAGAAAAGACATGAGGCGGCTGAAGAGGTTCCAAAGGAGGGCCACAAAGATGATCACAGGACTGGGAAGCCTGTCACATGAGGAAAGGCTGAGAGACCTGGATTTGTTTAGCCTTGAGAAAGGAAGGCTTAGGGAGACCTTGTCACCATGTTCCAGTATTTAAAGGGTGGTTTTTTAAAACGAGTCTCATGGAAAAGACAAGGAGTAAATGGGTACAAGCTACTCCTGGGGAGATTCTGATTCAACACAAGAGGGAAAGTTTTCACAATGAGAACAGTCAGCCATTGGAATAACTTCCCCAGGGAAGTGGTGGATTCCCCAGCATTGGACACTTTAAAGATTTGCTGGACAGGGTGCTGGGCCATCTTGTCTAGACCATGTTTTTGCCAAAAAAGGTTGGAGCAGATGATCCTTGAGGTCCCTTCCAACATTCTATGATTCTACCATCTCCCTTGTGCCCTGACCAGACTTTTTCAGCAAAAATGTGTCATTTTTGTGAAGTTATTAAGGCTTTTCTCTGGATCAGCGATAACACAGAACAAAGGGGTAACAAAACTGATGAATTTTATTAGTTCTGTTTTTGTCTCTTATAGCTTCTACGTTTATTTTAGCAATGTGGGCTTTCTTTTCCCAGTCCAGAGAAATCTATTCCATGTACACATCAAAAGATTTGACCAAATACAAAAGTTATGTGCAACATTAGCTTGGTGTCTGCACATCCAGGAATGAATGAGACACTATGGAGGCATGCTCCCAGCTGGTGCAAATTGCCATCCCTGCACAGAAGCTGGTGGACCAATGATGATATAAGCCAGTCTGCTCCTTAGTTCATGAGGGTTTGACTTCCTCCAACACAGACACACATTCACACAATCAGAAAATATACCTTAAAAATGTAATAATACTTACTAGAGGCTTTTAAACTCCTGAGGGGTAGATAGATACAAGGCAGTAAACCAGCAGAGTGAAAGAAAAAACAGTTAAAAAACCCTAATAAAAAATCCTATAGGAAGAAAATAACACCCCTCCTTCCCTCTCATGCTCTGTCCCCTTTCCCCCCTTTTAAGGGGAAAAATTCAAAAGGGAGCTAATTGTTGTGCTTGCTGTGGTGGCTTGCCTGGAAATGAACCTATGAGCTGAAGGCATATGGTGCTTATGTTGGAATTGTTTACTAAACAGACTTTTTGCCTGTATGTCTTTTTCACCTCTTTCAAACATCTTGTGCCAAAAGCAGTAAAAACACTGCTGCATTAAACATAAATCAGGGCCCTATGCCTGCAAAGGACCTCTGTTGTTGGAGGGGGGTTATTGGACTAGGGATGAAAGGAGACCTACCACCGCATTGATCTGAGTTGATTGTGTGGAGTATATTCAGTTAGGATGCTTCTAGCTAGTTATGAACATTCAAGCAATTAATGAACGCATGCTTCAAGTAGAAAGGCTGAACAAGGGATTTAACTGGATGTGCATGTTTCTTTGACTAAATAAATTCTAAAAGAATACACTTTCATGTATTTGTTTTAATGGAGTATTTTACCTATCCAGAGTAACAAAGGGCCCATATTAACAGGCAAAAGTATATATTGGCTATTTGTAGAACAGAGTGAAACCATGTGTTAAATAATTTCTTGTAAAAGGAGCTACTCCACCAGTTACCACAAATTCACTATAAATTGAGTGTGGGGACAAGCTGCACTATGTCACGCCTGTAAACAGTTTTCAGAAGCCAAATTTTGAGAATTTTCCCGTGTTGCTAATTTGCAACTCATTTGGTAAGATTTTAGCCTTTCCATACTGACGGCATGGTTCTTACGCCTCTGTTCTCTTTAGATCCTCAAATCACAAAGTGGACCTATCTGTTTCTTACTTGCAACAGAAACTGTCAGTATAAATGAAGACTCTGCAGGAAATTATGCTAGCAGTTTATACACTTGCATATGTAGTGTATGGCAAATTATATATACTAATGGGTATGTATGACCTTTACACAGAGAAAGCAATGTACAAATGTCAGGGACTGTTATGTGAACTGTGGTTGGAAGTTAGCTTAAAGTGAGTGTTTGCCCTTATATTCTCCAGATATTTTATTCAATTTTTTAGTGAGTAGTGATATTAACCTGGGTATGCTAACTAAACTTCCCTGCATAGATAGCCTGCTAAATTCCACCTGCGATACCAATGAGGGACAATGCTCCCCTATCAAATCACCCTGTCAGTGAGTGGCTGAATTTCTGCAGAGTGTCATACAGGCTGAACACTGTTTATAAAGTGCTTGGGAATTATTTCTGCTTTTGGAGAGGAAGAGAAACTCATCCATATGTTACACCTCAGGGAAGGAGACTGGGGAAGGTACTGACTCTGCAGTGGCATCCTCACTGTCACTCAGTTCTGTGGACGACTGCTTTGCTGAGATTATGCTCAGTCATCTGTTGAGGAATATTTCCTGCTTTGGGGACAGTCTCTCACATGCAGTACTGTCATTCCTAGCACTGCCAATGTCACCTTGTGAAGGGGGAATAATCTCATCCTCTGCACAGTCATGGGTGGCAAATGCATACCACGTGCGTGTGTAGGTGTGCATACTCCCTCAGGTGAACAGGAGAACAGTGCAGGAGAGGTAGCTTTCACGTGCCACAGTATACAGAAAAGGCAACATGGCTGCTCAGAATGCGGCATTATGGCAGGGCCAGTAAAAAAGTGGGCTCTGGCATTCTGTCTTCAGCAGATCCTAGAACACCCATTACTCTTGGAAGCTCATAACCCCTCTCCTTCCACAAGGAACAAAGCCCAGGTGGAAACTCTGAGCTGAAATGTATAAAGTTTCCTTTCTTCAAAGTGCTTTTATTCTCTTGGCATAGCAACAAATTGTGCCTTGAGGGCCAGATCTGCAAGTGGAACCATATGGAGAAATCTTTATGTGTTGGGAACATCATTCAAGTCAACAGGACGCTGTGAGGGCACAGAAGCTTGCCAGGTCTCAGCTACAATTTGAAAAGTGTTTTGTGTTCCTTCAAGGTAAAAGGCATACTATAAACCTAAGTAATAATTCTTTTAATAAGAAAACTATTGTGCTTGTTCTTTTAACAGCAAAATGCAAGGGAAGACCAAAGCCTACGTAGCTTTTATACAACAGAATTCTATTTTTTTTTTCCAACAGGTGATAGGAATTTTATCTTGTACTTTGAGCTACAGGGAAAAAATAATCAAATGGATAGCTTATCCGTACCACAAGTATCAGAAAGTGTATAAGTCATAAGAGGTCTAATCTAATTGTATAGTAAAACTGAAGGCATTCCAGGCCGCGCAAGCCATGCATGTCTGTTCAGGGGACAAGATGACAAATTCTTTTCACAAAAAGAAAACTACCAAAGCCTATAAATTGTTACTGAGTGAACCTGAAAGTACAATTAGGGAGATCTGGTTATGGCATTTGAGAGCAATGTGGGACCATAAAGATAGCATTGTGTATATTACCTTTGTGTTTCATATGTGCTGTTGTTGGCTGCAACCTGACCTGATGAAATGAATATAAATCTGGAAATCAGAAACTTCTGTGATTTTACTCCCTATTCTATTTTTTTCTATATCACCTTGGGTAAGTGACTAAACTTATTTGACAGAGGTCTTATTTGTAGTTACCTGTTTGATAAGTGTAAAGGGTTTACAGGTCAGCTGCACAAAGCTTGAAGGTGGAGGATGAAGGATGAAGGCAGTCCTCATCTTCATAGAGCTAGCACTGAGACTACTAGCAGTCTCCATTCCTGGGGCCAAAGCAAATTTCCTGGGCTTGAGACAGAGACAGCACAATCAGCATGCAAATTATATACCCCTTCTCTTTCCTACCCAATATTGTAAGATGACTCTAGACTTTACATCAACTAATTCGGGTCCCAATGCCAATATAGGAGAGGGATTCTTAGCTTCCCTGTTCAATGAGGCATCACAGGGACCTTCTATTCAGTGAGAAGATAAGAAGGTTACTATTAATCCAATCAAGGTTAAGCGTCATTTTGTTAGATTTCTATCTCCAACAGAAGTCCAGCCTTTCCTTTGTAAGCCTGCATTTCCCTGTGAAATGCCTACTCCCATTACATGTACTGCAAAACACATGCTGGTTGTTGACTTCAGAAAAAGCAGGACTGGGCCTAAAAGAGTTGCTTGACTTTGCTATTTATTATATGATCATTTCTCACTGGAACAGAAAGGCACCAGATGGGTGGTAGTGGTTTGAAGGGAATGTGTACCCCGCAATCAGGTTTTTTTTTCCTGTTGCCTGCTCTTGACCTTTCAAGAAGTATGTTAAAATGACTACGATCCAAGACGGCATATAAAATGAATGACAGCTCCTAGCGCCACCAATAAAATCAAAACCTTTGTTTATTTAAGATTTTTAAAAATACATCTGGGAGTAGAAGTCACAGAGTTATAAATGAGCTCCCCGGCCACCACCAAAAGAAATAATTATAAAAAAAATAATGGTACCATATTCCCTGATAAACCTGTGCCAGAAAGGCTCTTGGGGATCAAGTTTTTGTCAGACCCCATCTTTTACCAATTTAAATTCTTGGCAGCATATTAAAACAAAATGAAGAGGGTATTTGAGACTGCAATCCCTCAGGTACTAAATCTAGTGTTTCCTGGCACTAGATGAATGTTACTGGAGTTAAAACCTAGCACCCCAGCACCAGATCTGCATAGCTGTTCATATTTATACTTAACAGACAAATATGTCATGCTTTCAATACCCCTTTACACTGCCAATTTTTTTCCACAATTTTTTCTCTGGTAAAAACAAAGGTGAGAAAGTTCCATGCAGTGGCTGACATCAGCTTATTTTGTTTGCTTTTCAAATTTTTAGGATGCGCCTTTTCCACCCTTAAACTGATATTTTACGCCGCTTTTTAATTACCTCCTTGGTAGCAAAAATAGAGGAAGTGCACATTAACTGCCAGGTATACTCATGTCCTCAACACACCAAGGCAAGTTTTCTGCTTTGCATAGGTGGTAACAGAAGGTTTCTCAGACTCTTGCCCCGAATCTTCAGGCCAGGCCACACTGGCTTCTGTCACGGTACTAAGGCAGTGCTGCAGCTGAGTTAGTCAGCTATGCTCTAGCTAATGCAATCTGTTCTCTGGCCACACCTTTGCCATTTTCTGCTTCTCCTATGCCATTCTTTGTCACCCAAAACTGGGGACTTTAAGTCCAAGTTCAGGGAGACTCCTGGTGCTAAATCCTCCCTATGCAGGAGAGACCAAGCCTTTCTCTTCCCTCTGCTCTGCAGGGTTTTCACTGAGAGTACAGTCACACCTGAAGATGACTTTGAAGATTAAGCAGATAGTCAGATCTTGCACCATGGAAGTAGACCCTGGTATTACAGGTGGCTTCAGGGCAAGTCCATAGGTCCATAGTACCTCCTTTAAACTGTCTTTGTTCTTTTTTTCCAAACTTAGGTCCATACCTTAGTGTACTAAGCAATTGTTTTGTACTGCCTGATTAGCTTACACTATTAATTCTTTTCACAATTCTTTTAAAATTTTTTCACAATTCTTAATTGCTATTTTTTCCATACGTTTCTGAGTCTTCAAGGACTTACAGCTAGGATTGCTTCCAGTATAAATCCCTTCTCCTAAGCAAGCGAAGGATTCAGTTTCCAATATTCAGTCACTGCTTTCACCTTCTGATCTTTCCTTTTAAAATGGAATCACCACAACTAGCCAAAAAATGGATGTAAAACACCTGGCTATTCGTGAAACCAGCTATTCCATGTATTTGTACTGTGCCTGAAAAAGCACTGATTCAGCTCCACTGACTTTGCTACCAAAAATAATCAAATCAACAAGCATAGGGAGCAGATAATATATTTGAGGTCACTTTAGACACTACATTAAAGGTATTAAGTCACCAAATACTGTATGGTTTCCCATTCATGCTTCCTCATCTCTTTTTCAAACCCATGGAACTACCCAGAATATAAATCTAGACAGTGAGTGACCCAGGTAACATCTTACCTCCCTTCTGTAAAAAAAAAACAAAAAACAACAACAAACAGCTCTCTACTACTTGCATTCCCAGAGCTCAGTGAGTGCCTTGATCTGCTGAATCCCTCAGAAGGGAGGAAAACAGAAACACAGATTTTGAAGAACTAAACTTTTTCTCCTGAAAGGATATTTATCTCCAGAAATGTACTTTTGGAGCCATGCAGGTGTAGTCTCCCTGGCTCCAAAGACAGAGTTTGGCCCTTGCCATCTGTTCTGTTCCTGTCATTCTTGCAGCTGGCCTTGAGATCTATCCTTGCAGTATGTAATAGAGAAGAGGATCCTTGCAGTATGAAATAGAGAAGAGGTATGTGTGAATCTGTCTCAGGAGAGGATAAGAAGGGGAGAAAGGCTGGGTAAGAGTGGATGGTTATGTATTTTCTGTGTGATGTTCAGCTTTGTATTGATTTCACCCATTTGGTGGACTAAACATGAGCCTAATAATCAGATCCTCCTTAAGCCTCGTGCTTCCTCAGTAATTGACTCTCGCATATTGATTAAGATGTTGATGTGTCCCAGTATTTCTCAGTGGTAATGCAGCTGAGAATGGGTCTTCTCTCCCTGCATTCTCAGCACTCTCTGTACTGCTGTCACCACACTCTCTTTAATGGATAAAGCTGTCATCCTAAAGCTAGAATATCTTGCAGGCACAAAGACGAAATTAACTGTTCAATAATTTATGGGACATGGAAAAAAACTTTACCCAACAACTTCAATTGATTGTTGTAAGTGTTTTGACTGTACTTGCCTACTTTGCATAAAGTCAGCTACTTTTGAGAGCCTGATTTCCATTTACAGTAGTTTCTTGGCCCTCTCCACAATACAAGATTTTTAAGAATTTTCACTTGTTTCAAGTGATTTTTTTGTATTGTGCACACCTGATATTTTTTCACTTGCCTACTGTTTCCTGAGAAAATCAAGATCTTCAGTGAAACAGAATCACAGAATCATAGAATGGTTAGGGTTGGAAAGGACCTTAAAATCATTTAGTTCCACCCCCCCTGTCATGGGCAGAGATGCCTCATCCTAGACCATGTTGCCCAAGGCTCTGTTCAGCAACGTGACTGGTAAACTTAATAAGCAGAGATTAAAATCAAGTAGTTTAGTTTATTTTGAGGCTATCCAGTTTTATCACAAAAACAGGCAATAAGTGGGCTATACCATCTGTAGGCTTGATCATAGGCTGGGAAACCTCTTACCATTTCAGATCAGTTCAGGCTAATTACTGAAAGAGCTTGACATTTCAGAAACCCTGAAGTGAGATGGTGGACACAGTGTAGCTCCTGGAGATGTGAGTTCATATCACAAAAGCAGACCACACCGCATTTAGCAAGTGGGTCTATGCAGCAAATCACATCTTTTCTCAGAACAGCAGATGTTGTCATTCTGTTGGGGAAGCTGACATGTATTCATCAGTGGCAACAAGAGCTTTGTTCTCCAGGGATTCTAGTCAGGCACCTTTCATTATTGCAGAGTCTTTAAAAATGCTCTTCCCCATCTGGCTGCCTGTTTGTAAAATGATTGTAAAATGACCTTTTTGGTTTTGGAGTTTTGTTTTTTTGTAGTTGACATCTCTTATTACACTTCAGTTTTCTTAGTGAATTTGGTGCTCATGAAACATGACACATGTAATGGTTGGTTAAAGCTAGGCACAATAGAAAAAAAAATATGGTGAACATACTTCAGAGATAATTTTTCTAACATATTTCCATTCTGCCCTACCATTTTTTTTCTATATTCAGTGACATATGATGGTGCACTGTAATGTACATTGCAATGTAATGATGTGTTGTAATTACACCATTAGGAAAACATGTTTTTATTTTGGATAGAAAAGTTTAAGGAAAGCTTTGTGAAACATAACAATCAATATGAAGGATTCCAGTCCATTAGAGCCCTGAGAACAAAAGCTGAGTCTTCCATCCTCTAAAGGTGTCAGAGACTATGTAGTGTCAGACAATGATGAACAAATACCTACTCACATCAGCTCATAACACAGTCAAATTTTCCTGTTTCAAGCCCAGGTGATTCATATAGTCACAATTAACCAAGGTGTAATGACAATGATCTCTCTATTTATCCAAACTGCAGTGTTCAAGTGGAAATTTAAGATCAGCTAAGTTGTGCTGAACATACAATAATGAATGTACAAAAAATTGTTTCTGTAGCATTAATTTTTGCTCTTAAGACCAGATATTACCATACCAAAGCTTGACACTTCTAATGGGTATTGCCCTAAAGCAGTAGAAAAATGACCAACATGTTACAAGTTCTTGACTTGCTGCTCTCACAAAGGAGCAACTGGGCCCAACCTGCAGTAGACATTTCAGAAGATCTAAGAAGACTTAGGCTTGCTATAAGAAAAAAAAGTCAATTTTGAGATTTTTTTTTTATTGGTCAGCATCCAAAGAGTTAACATACGGTTATCTAGGGCCACATCTAGAAGAAAAAGTGTACACAGTACATGCAATGTGTGGAGGAAATCAAAACAGAATGAAGCAAATAATAAAACTGTATCCAGTCATGTTTATTTGCTTTTCTCGTTTCAAGGTGTTAATCTGGTGTTACTGAAAAGAATATTTCCCAGATGGAGACACAAATGCATCAGTATTTCCTGCCTCTGCACACTATATTTCCATTTGTTCTCCTTTGAGAAGCTCTTTTTGAACAGTCTTTCCAAGTGCCAGGATGTGGTGGTTTTCAGTTTATTGTAGTGCTTAGTAGTTCAGCACCAGCCATCAGAATTTTCAGTAGTCTCTTCTGTTTGTTGAGGACCCTGTTCAAAGTCCAGGCCTCTTTCCCTTCCCTTCCCTTCCCTTCCCTTCCCTTCCCTTCCCTTCCCTTCCCTTCCCTTCCCTTCCCTTCCCTTCCCTTCCCTTCCCTTCCCTTCCCTTCCCTTCCCCTCCCCTCCCTTCCTTTTCCCTTTCCTTTTTCCTTTCCTTTTTCCTTTCCTTTTTCTTTTCCTTTTTCCTTCCCTTTCCCCTTTCCTTTCCTTTTTCCTTTCCCCTTTCCTTTCCTTTCCTTTCCTTTCCTTTCCTTTCCTTTCCTTCCCTTCCCTTCCCTTCCCTTCCCTTCCCTTCCCTTCCCTTCCCTCCCCTTCCCTCCCCTTCCCTTCCCTTCCCTCCCCTCCCTACATTCCCTCCCTTCCCTCCCTACATTCCCTCCCTACATTCCCTCCCTTCCCTCCCCCTTCCCAGCCTTCCCTCCCCTTCCCTCCTTTCCCTTCTTTCCCTTCCTTCCCTTGAATTGCCCACTACTGCATACACAGACACCCATTCCTACTGGGGGAAGAAAATTCCAGTACCTGCCAGCACTAAAATTCTAACTGGGACATCAACAACACAGCAGTAACAATATGTTGTTGGAATAATTCCTTGGGTCCTGTACCTCTCAGCTGAGCTGAAAGCAGACAAGAGCTTGCTCAGCCACTCTTTTGTAATGACTCCTCTGTGAAAGGCTACAGGATGAGGCTGAGCTAACAAGGATGACTTAGAAGTCTAAAGTGGCTGTGCTTGATAAATAACTTGCTTATATCTTCCTGCAATATCCTGTTTACAGCCACTCAGATACCTGCTGGCTTTTTTTGCTAAAAGGCTACAGGTTAAGAAGAAACACTACACTTGCATTCCTATCAGACCTCACTCTGATTCTTTCCTTCAGGAACCAGAGTTCTGAATTAGCCAATGTCGTGGTTTAAACCCAGCTAGCAATTCAGCCATGCAGGTGCTCGCTCACTCCCTCCCCTTCCTCCCCCCCCCCCCCGCCCACTTCACCCCCCCACCCCTGCTCCCGGAGGGATGGGAAGGAGAATCAAAAGAATGTAACTCCCATGGTTTGAGATAAGAACAGTCCAGTAACTAAGGTATAACACAAACCACTGCTGCTGCCACCAATAACAATAATGATAAGGGAAATGACAAGGGAAGAGTATACAACCGCTCACCACCTGCCGACCGATACCCAGCCTGACCCAGCAGTGATCTTGCCCTTCGCGTAACTGCCCCCAGTCTATATAGTGGGTATGACATGCTCTGGTATGGAATATCCCTTTGGCTAGTTTGAGCCAGGTGTCCTCCCGGCTTCCCCTCCTCCCTGGCAGAGCATGAGACTCAGAAAGTCCTTAGAGTAAACATGACTTAGCAGCAACTAAAACCATTGGTGTTATCAGTTTCCCAGACCGAAAGTCAAAACCACAGCACTGCACCAGCTACTAAGAAGGAGAAAAATGACTGCTACTGCTGAACTCAGGACAGCCAGCTATTTTACAGGGGTGTGGCTAAAGAATAAAATATCTGTTACTCCAGTAAGATCCACATGGCAATAGCAGTTCAGCAGAACTAGTGAGCTTTGCTGCTTTTCTTTAGAAGAAATCCCTGAAGTTTGTGGAGAGCGGCCGTCCTTTACCCCAGAAGCTCCTAAATTGGCAGAATTCCTAGATGTAGACCAGCTCCATAAGAGGTCTTTTCTTTCCTTGAATGACTTTTGTTTGTTTTGAATGTACCTCCCACTAACTTCAGTTGCTACTCCCTGGTTCTTATGGTGAAGAGAACAATTGATCACTATCCACCTCCTCTGTGTCAC
Source organism: Pezoporus flaviventris (assembly GCF_033815535.1). Taxonomy (NCBI): domain Eukaryota; kingdom Metazoa; phylum Chordata; class Aves; order Psittaciformes; family Psittacidae; genus Pezoporus; species Pezoporus flaviventris. Next base: position 1,083,922 of record NW_026892760.1, read on the forward strand.
TGTGATTTTGTAGATAAGAGAAGGGATTCACCCCTGTCTGGGAGTATTTGCTGGCCATGTGTGGGATTCAGACTAGACAAGAAGATATATCTGTCCTGCAGCTATGTTTAGAAATGCTTAGCACAGCATCCAATCTTAGAAACCTGTGTCCTCTTTGTCCAGCCCATGGAGGCTTTGCCTTTCCCCTGAGCAGACCTGGTCTACTGCTGGGTGCACATAAGCAAGAGGGAGCTGCCACATTAGTGGGGGTCTGCTGGGCTTTCTGGCTGCCAGCAAGAGGGACTTGTGGATTTCACCAAGGGCAGTGAACAATAACGAAGAGAGGAGGAAGTGCCACCAGAAGCGTATGCCAAGGAGCAGCAGTAAGCCCCAGTTGAACGCCCTTCAACAGGAGTGTCATTCACACGGGTGCAGTGGTGTCTCAAACCTGAGTCCTTGGCAGGGCAGGCCAGACAGCAGGAGCGTTCCCCCTGCTCCCTCCTGTGACCATCCACCACTGCCAGCCATCCCTGCACTTCCTCCAGGCACTTTTACAAATGACACCTGGAGAACACAAGCAAAGGAGAACATCCACACGGCACAGCCATGAATGTGGTCTGATCTCACCTAGGATACCCCAACACCACTGGCAGGAGAACCCCAACATGCTCTCAGGGTTGATCTACCAGCAGAAGTTGAGAAGTGCAACATAAGGGGTGGGCCTGTGGTCTGGTAAGAAACATGAGGTTTTCTGCCAGCCTTGTATCTTCTGGGGAGGTTTTTCAATTACTAGTTTAATTTTTTAAGTAAGGCAGGATGTGCTGTGTCTCTCCTCTTCCAGACCATGCTCTCTAACCAGCACATGGGCAGAGACCCAGCACCCAGGGTGACAGCCCAAACCTGTGTGGCCGGGAGGGTTCACAGCAGTCCTCATTTTTGTTTACACTGCCTCTGAAGAGAGAGGAGGACGCTGCTGCGGGGAACATGTTTCTTGAGTGCCCCTGAGGGCCAGACCAGAACAAAGCCAGTGTTTGCGTTCCCTGTCTTTCCCCAGGCAATCTGCAGCAGGCCGACGCCCCAGCAGCCCCTTGGGCGCTGGATCTGGGTGGATTTGGAGGGTTTCCATCTGGCCCACGCAGACCGGGGTGGTCTGCCCTCCACGTCCCTCTGCGTCAGGCCTGCCCCCATAAATGAGAGCCAGGGGCTGGGAAGCTGTATGTCTGCTCCTCATGGGCTGAATTGAGAATGGCCCAATAAACAAAAGGCGGGGGCTTTCCTTGTGAGCTGCAACTGCACTTTGGCTTACTTGAGCCAGCTCCCAGTGAGAAGGGATGAGCAGCTTTCCAAGTTATTTTTCTTGCTTTTTTGGTCTCCCAGTAGGGCAGGCAGTCTCTGGAGAGCTATTAAGTGTGGGCCGGCTTTCAGGGCTTTCTCATAGCTAGCAGCCTCCCTCTGTGAAGCCAATACAGCTTGGTTGCACTTGACAACGTGATGAGGTTTCTTCACATGACAATAATAAAGTATTTTTGCACTTTATAGCATGTCTCCTCTCTGGACTCCAAACCCTTGGGGAAGGGCTTTATTCCTATTTATTCTCTCCCTTCTCCTCCCCACCTTTCCACACAGCAGTTGTGGGGGGCCAATGCTTGGTGCAAGTCCTACACCTTGAGTAAGTTTTTAGTTTCTATAGGAAGAGACAGCAGTTTAAGAATGCAAGTCTAGTAAGACTGTTGCAAGAAGATTTTATATTGGTATACAAGAAGCAAGGCAGGAAGACACAAAGATGTTAAAGAGGGGAGGTAGGAAATAATGGCTATTTGGTGCACCCATGTTCATCTTGCGTTTGGTTGTACAGGGAGCGGTTGTCCATTTTGCCTGGAGGAGCATTTGTGAAGCACTGTTCTGAGGAATAATCCAGTCTCCCACTCCACCATAGCTGAATGGTAAAAAATACGTAAAGTTTTGGGGGGATTTTTTTTTTTTTTGGTTGGTTGTTTGTTTTGTTTTGTTCTTTTCTTTCGTATGGGGGTTAAAGGTACTTTTGCTGCAGCAGAGGGAAATCTGGTCCAGAGAAGCCTGCAGGCAACAATAAGAGGTACAGATCTCATGAATGACCTGTAATCACTGCTTCCTTAGGATTGCTGCTGAGATCCCTGGGCCAGGGGTGCAGTGTCAGTTTCACAGGAGTCTTGCTTAGCAGGATGATGCTGGTGTGACCACTGTGAACAAGGCCAGTGTGGCTTTCTGTGTGTGCCTGCAATTAGATTGGTGGATCCCTACATTGCAGAGATCAGAATAATTTCTGCAGCCCTCCAGAGCAGGTGGGGTAAAAACATGGGTTTTGTATACATCCACAGCAGAACTCAGCACTCTTGATGAATCCAGAGATGAGTGAACACAGCCGCATGCCTTCTCTGACTTTTCTGTACATTTACACAGACTTCTTCATTGCTCCTTCTTGCCCAGACTTACTATTTCATTTTCTTCAAGGTTGTCTCTCACTTCTTTAGGAAGGTAGACCTCAACTCAGGAAAGGCCTTGGGAAGGGGAGTAAGGCAATCCTTTCTTATATTCCTCAGCTTCTTGTCTTTACAACACTGCAACAGTGCATGTTCTCCCAGCTTTCTCAGGTTTCCCAGCTTTTGGGGGAAGTAGTGGAAATACTGTTCCTAAGCCATAGGTTCACTGCAGAGGGATTTATCTTTTGTTGTAAGAAAGGATGCATGCTAATTCTGTGAATATAGTGTCTCTCTGAATAACTTGTTCTGAGATGCAGAAAACAAATGAAAGAGTTGGTTTTTGTTGTTTTTTTTTAAAGAAAAGGTCTGCATAAGATAGTAGGTCATGGGAGTTCCCTAGGCAACCCACTGGAGATCTCAGGACAGTGGTACATTGAAGAGAAAGGATAATCCTGGCAAATGCAGTGGTATAACCAGGAACTGGAGCCTTTTCTTTTACTCACAGCTGGCTACTCTCCAGTAGCTATAGCCTCTCTTACTTCATAGGCAACCTCTGACATGGTAGACAGGAGGTGCTTGAGCTATCATCCCTTACCAGGTCTGCCTAAAATGAGTTTACCTGAAGGATTTGGATGGAAGTGTTTGGCAGTTCATTGTTGGTCTGGTTGCTAGTAACTTTCTGGGAAAACTAGAGGAGCATTGGAGATAAAAGGGGCCATAACTGCTCACAGGAAGCAAGAACTGTGTACTAGAGCTCAATGTACATGACTAACTTTTGCAGTTGTCCTACATCAGATGATTGTGTCTGCTACTGCTGATGTAGAGAATCTGAAAACATATGTAACCTGAGGTTCAGCAAACTGATAGCCTTGGAAGATACATGCTCATTCTCACCTGCAAATCTTAATTCACCTCTCAAGTATGATTGTAGTGGTACAGCACAGGACACATTCTAATCTCATGTACACCCTTGCTATGCAGAGTAACTCCAATGATGCCAAATTTTGGGTCTAAAAGGTTTAAAAATATATTTTGTCCATCTGTGGCATGGAGTTTCATTGATGTTGAGCATGAGAAAGAGTTGCATCCAAACTGTGCATAATCAACCAGAATAACTGAACAATTGTGAACCAAAGCACTGCCACAATATTTCCTTCCCTTCCCTCCCTTCCCCTTCCCCTTCCCTTCCCTTCCCCTTCCCCCTTCCCCCTTCTGTTTCCCCTTTCCCTTTCCCTTCCCCCTTCCCTTTCCCCTTTCCTCTTTCCCTTCCCCTTCCCTTCCCCTTCCCTTTCCCCTTCCCCTTTTCCCTTCCCTTCCCTTCCCTTCCCTTCCCTTCCCTTTACTTTCCCCTTCCCCTTTTCCCTTCCCTTTCCCCTTCCCCTTTTCCCTTCCCTTTCCCCTTCCCTTCCCTTCCCTTCCCTTCCCTTCCCTTCCCTTCCCTTCCCTTCCCTTCCCTTCCCTTCCCTTCCCTTCCCCTTCCCCTTCCCTTCCCTTCCCCTTTCCCCCTTCTGTTTCCCCTTTCCCTTCCCCCTTCCCCCTTCCCTTTCCCCTTTCCTCTTTCCCTTCCCTTCCCTTCCCCTTCCCTTCCCCTTCCCTTCCCCTTCCCCTTCCCTTTCCCCTTCCCCTTCCCCTTCCTTTTCCCCTTCCCCTTTTCCCTTCCGTTCCCCTTCCCCTTCCCTTGCCCTTTCCCTTTCCCCTTCTCCTTCCCTCTCCCCTTTCCTCTTTCCCTTCCCTTGTCCTCTCCCATTTCCTCTTTCTCTTCCCCTTCCCTTTCCCCTTCCCCTTCCCCTTCCCCTTTTCCCTTCCCCTTCCCTTCCCTTCCCTTCCCTTCCCTTCCCTTCCCTTCCCCTTCCCCCTTCCCCCTTCCCCCTTCTGTTTCCCCTTTCCCTTCCCCTTCCCCTTCCCCCTTCCCCCTTCCCTTTCCCCTTTCCTCCTTCCCTTCCCTTCCCCTTCCCCCTTCCCCCTTCTGTTTCCCCTTTCCCTTCCCCTTCCCCTTCCCCCTTCCCCTTCCCTTTCCCCTTTCCTCTTTCCCTTCCCTTCCCTTCCCTTCCCTTCCCCTTCCCTTCCCCTTCCCTTTCCCCTTCCCCTTCCCCTTCCTTTTCCCCTTCCCCTTTTCCCTTCCATTCCCCTTCCCCTTCCCTTTCCCTTTCCCCTTCTCCTTCCCTCTCCCCTTTCCTCTTTCCCTTCCCTTGTCCTCTCCCATTTCCTCTTTCTCTTCCCCTTCCCTTTCCCCTTCCCCTTCCCCTTTTCCCTTCCCCTTCCCTTCCCTTCCCTTCCCTTCCCTTCCCTTCCCCTTCCCCTTCTCCTTCCCTTCCCCTTCCCCTTCCCTTCCCCTTCCCTTCCGTTCCCCTTCCCCTTCCCCTTCCCTTTCCCTTCCCCTTCCCTTTCCCTTCCCTTTCCCTTTCCCTTTCCCCTTCCCTTCCCTTCCCTTCCCTTCCCTTCCCTTCCCTTCCCTTCCCTTCCCTTCCCTTCCCTTCCCTTCCCTTCCCTTCCCTTCCCCTTCCCCCTTCCCTTCCCCATCCCCTTCCCTTCCATTCCCTTCCCTTCCTTTCCCCCTTCCCTTCCCCCTTCCGCTTCCCCTTCCCCCTTTCCTTTTCCCCTGTCTGCCACAATGTCTATAGTTATGTTTTGCCAGTTCTGATAGGGATGGTCTTTTCAATATTTACTTGTGAGTCCTCTGATCCATAGATGTAGAATACACAGGGACATCATCAGAGGTGCTAAGTCAGACAGTATCCTAGCCTCCCTCTTCCAATGTAAGGGAAATTTTCTCTTGATGCAGCATGCACAAAGATGCCTAATACCTGTATTAGGCCTTGTTGTGGGTCCCTATGGTTTTAACTGTTCCTGCTTAGACTCAATTATACCTTATCAGAGTGGGCTAAGGTGGCCTAAGATACTGATATATTGCACGTCTGTTGATACCTTATACAATCTTCTGATATGGCCCCTTCAGTCTGATCTGAGATTGAAGATCTACACAAGAGGTTTTTTGTGTGTAGAGATAGAAGATGCAACACTGAGTTAAATTGAAGAAATGACTGGAAAAGAGCAAATGGGAAGTGAGAGGAATGGGATAAAGATGGAGGAAAATTAAAAAGCAAGGTGAAAAGCAGGAATAAGAGTCCACAGGGTCAGACAGAATCTGATAAACTTTGACAAAAACCTCAACGTAATTGGAGGTATTTTCTAAACCTTCTAACCTTGCAACATTTTCCCATCAATAGTCCAGAGGTGAAGTGATTTATGAATATGCAAGCTTACTCAGTTCTCTGTGAACATCTTGATAAAGTAAATATATCACCCAGCAGGAGGCTACACTGCATACTAGTCTTCTTCCTCAGAGAGAAATTCGGTCTTGTGGGCCCCAGCTATCCCTTTCTGGCATACGCAGGGCATGCAGTTTAGTTCTTCATTAAAAAATGTCCCATTGAGATGTTTAAACACAGATCTCCCTGTAAGGGTGAATACATTGAATTGCCCTCCATGCAATTCTTCTCCATTTAATTGGTATAAAGCAGTTTCCCCTTGGCTACTTCCTCCCTTGAAATTACATAAGTAGCCTCACTGGAAAAGCATAGGTAAATATTTTACACTGTGCACCATGGATTAGGAGCACAGCTCCCATTAAACAGAGCTGGTATCATGTGTCTTATTTTCCTCTCACACTGTGCTAGAAACATACCCTACTGGACACAGAGACTAGGCTCCCAAGTGCCACCTTATGAAGAAGGTGTGGAACACTTTCATTTAATACCGCATGTGTTTCCATTATCAGTCAATTGCTCTCTGTCCTCGGTTTTAAGACTCCCTGTTTCTTTCTATTACAGCTCTGTTTCCAAACGCCTGCCAATCCTCCCTAGTCCTTCCATCTCAGCCTGCAAAGTTTTGATGATATAGCAGCGCAGCATCTTGGCTTTCATTTGGTTTAAACTTTGTAATTACAGATGTGCTGAACACTGAGCACTTCTATTTCTCATCAGCTTACTGCTGCTTAGGAAAACTTATGTGCCCAGTGTATTGTCAGTGTGGGGTGGCAAATTAGGGGTGCCAGTAGAGGAGAGGCCTGAGTATCCTGAAACCTGCAAAGCACATGGGGGAAAAAACATGCGGTTGCTACTTTGAGTCAAAGCACCACAGCAACTGTCCACACTGGCATGGCTCCTACAGAGTGGAAAATTTATGTATCTGAGTAAATAGTAAGCAGAAACCAGAATATGTTCATCACATATGTAAAAATAGAGCTGTGGTTAATATACTGTATGCTGTGGTCTGTTCTGCTCTGGGAATTGGTGTCTCTGCTAATTGCATGGGTATGATGTATCACTTGCCAGATACTGGCTTTTTTAATTTACAAGTGTGTTGCTTGATGCCACCACACTTTGGTTTTGCCATACAGCTAACTCTTCCTGCCTAGGGAATGAAAACAGCCTGTTCCAAGTAGACTGTGCAGGCTGGGTTATGTTGTGGCAGCTAGTAACAAACTTGAATTCCCACTTATGGAAAAATCTGAAAGTTTTTAAAAGTTCTGATGCAAATCTTTAACTTCCAAAAAAGTAAAATTTCATTTTTTATGTAGCATTTTAAAAACAAAAAATATGCATAGCAGTGTTGTACTCCAAACATAAAATTCCAAAATTACTTAAATAAGCTAACTGATTTGCTTTAAATTTCAGCTTAGTTAGAAGTAGTAGATTATTCATACTATTTGTATGAATATATGAAGTGAAACAAAATTTATCAAAATAACAGAAAACATCAAAAAATATTTTTACTTGACCAGCATAATGTATGCCAACTTATCAAACAGGAACAGTAAGTAAAATGGTTACTTTTGCCATTTTTTTTCTTAAAATTTCAGTGAATTAAACCTGTTCTTTGATTTTTAATTTAACCACATTCCTTAAAATAAGTTTCTATTATTTTCAGCAGCTTGATCCAGAACACAGCTGCTATGAAATTCTATATATGACCCACCTTCGACATGAAAATCTTTGCTGCCTCCTTGATGATCCTGTCTTTTGTTTTGAGTTCTGTGCTAATAAGTAATGAAAATGTTACAGCCTTACAGCTTGTTTTGTGGTTGCAATTATGTAATCATTATTAATGAAGCAACAATGTCAAAACTGTGTGAAACCAAACTCACATTTAAGCACTTACAATAAACAGATATAAAACAACAGATGTCTCAGTTTTTGTTCTCCAATGATTTCATCCCTTGTTAAAAATAAACGTCTGGTTTAAAAAAGAAAAGGGCTTTTCTCAACTCACACAAATTAATTGAATCCAGAGCCTGGTGATATAACTAAGGAGTTTTCTTCTTTCCAAAATTAGTTTGTGGGGATACTTTTATTCTGGAAGCATGAAATTCACTTCAAAGCAATTCAGAAATTCTAGGAAGTCAATAGTGTAATGGTCATCTGCCCCAGCTGAAGTGTTGGCCCCTGACAGCAATCAGAGATGTAGCCAAAAGTGCCTGGCTTTCCTCCAGACTTGAACACCCTGAAAAGATTTTAGGACAAGGGTAATTTCTGTCCACAGTTTTGGTTCAGATAACTGATACTGGTCATTTACAAATGTTGGTTCAGATTTGGGTCAGAATTTGTCAATAGGTGCAGGGAGGTCTCTAGATCTGGGGAGCCTCAGAAAGCCAGCATTCAGTTTTATGCAAACATCAAAAGTCCAGATGCCTATTTAAACTATCCACATCTGTTGAGTCTGCAAAACTGGGCTGGAAATTTAGCTGGAATAGGTTTTCCTGCAACATTTCATAGACTTCATAGTTGAACTTGTAGCCTGAAATACCAGAGCTTCTTTTAGTATTTGAGCACTTTTTATTCCGGTGCTAAGTAGGAATGTGTAGCTTACATTTAATGAATGGGTGGGATATGCAAAAATTTTAACACCTTGAAAACGTTCAGATCTAATGAACCATCAATGTGAAGAACAAAATCCTTAATAAGAAATGGAAGCTTTATTAGCAATTTGTGAACATAAGCAAAAATGTATTAGAAGCTGGGTAGTTTTTTATTTCTCTGAAGGATAAAATTAAATCTATAGTTTAGTACAAGAAAATCTTTGGGGTTTTTTTTGTCATTTTTTTTAAATAAAAGCAAAGAAGAAAACTCTCTATTTAAGATTTTTTATTCAGATTCTTAGTGAAAGTCGGTGTCCAAATTTAGGATTTGGATAATACATTTCTTTTCCCCAGTCCCTCTGGTACTGAAACAAGTGCAAAACAACTGTCTGTGCACTTTATTGCAAATCTTGCACAATTTTAAACTTACAAACCAAGGCTCTTGCAAATTGCATTTTGAGAATATAGCATATTTATGCTTACAGCACTGTAAGCAATGACAAGATGTTTTGAACAATCTGTTTTCTCAAATTAGATTAACATCATAGAGCAGCACAATCTGCTCATTGACACCAAGGGGACAAAAAAAAAATCAGTGTTTTGTGTCCTTCTTCAGGACATTGCTTTGGCAATGGACACTCACTCTCTGTGTCATCAAGAAGGATGTGGCGCACTTTTAGAGCTGCTATTCTTTAGAAGAGACACCAGGCCCCACACAGCTCTGCTCGTAATCAAGCAGTAAAAATATAGGTGGCGACTGAGCGCCCTTGTCAGCATTGTGCTCCCTGGTCATACCGTGTTACATGCAATACACTTTTAAAGGTGATGGGTGGACAAAATTGCCTACTATGTTTGTCTGTGGTTCAGTAACAGTACATGACACTTTTCTTTCAATCATTACCTTAAAAAAAAATCACAGAAATCTTCACCAGTACAAAGCATTAACAAATAGCTAATGTAGTCTCAATCTGCATATTACCCTTGGACTTTTGCTGTAGAAACACACTTTCCAACCATAGCTGAAAGTAACAATAACCTTCCCCTTTTGTGCAGGCATGATTACAATCATACCAAGTTTGTGCATTGTGTAAATATTCTCATATTCAACACTTGTACTGTTAATCCTGGGAACTACCACATAAATTTCCTTCTATATTTCTTTATTACATACTTTTCTCTTCAATGCATTATTTCTATTACCTGACAGAGCAAAACCAAACTCCAGGAAACTGAAACTGAGAGTGACCTATGGTTTTAACCTTCAATCAACATTAAAATAGGTGACTGCTTTGTTTTTCTGGGTTTTGCACATTATAGTTGTAGTTACAAAGAAATTCCTTGAAAGCGCGTGTTGCATCGAGTGGCTGCATGTAAACAGCTTTGGAACTAAGTAACTTTGATCTTTGACTTACAGACTGCAGGGCAAAGGTTAAAATCATGAGCTTTGTTGTCCTGTTGGCAGTAGTTCCTTCTGAAGCTTCCACTTCAAGTGAAGGTGGTATACAGCAATATACACAAATCTCAGTGTCTTTGATTGTGTTTGTAAAGGAAAAAAGTATCAATCCTGTAACTTCTGGTATTTGATGAACATTTTATAGATAATATTAGCAAGAATCTGTCTGTTCCTGCATATATATGAACACAGAAATGAAAATGAAGCTATTCTCAAAAGACATATTTGCATGCATAGGTAATGTGCAAACAGAGAAGCTAGCTGGCTATTTGCAGATTTACATAAGGAAATTTGGGTGTCATGAAGATTGCTACTTTTTTGTGCAAGATGGAAGTTTGCAAGATCCAAGCTAGAAAAAAATAGTCTTAAGAAACTTTATTAAATACGTAGATATTGCCATTCTAATGGCTTGTAGACTTTTATAACAACTGTATTGAAAAAGGAAAAAAAAAAAAAAGGCTTTTCTAACTGTAATTGGAAACCTGTGCATGAAGGCTTTGAACTGCTGTGAACAAACTATACTTCTATTGGCTTTCATGTGTGTGTATATATAAATATATATATATTTATAAAAGAAGGAAAATTAAGAGCGCTGAAAGAATTTACTCAAATCTTGTAATACCAGGAATTTTGACTGCCTTGGCAAAGTAGAAACTTCACAGCTACTCAGACATTAACGTTGGGACATTTGCTTACCCCCAAGCAAAGCCATTAACAACATCTAGTCCTTAAGCTGGTGTCTGAGGCAGACTTTGCAGGCCAAGACACACAGCAACAGCTGGTGGAGTGAGGTTCTGTGCTATTAATCAGCAGAATTCTCGTTTATATGTAGCTAAAGAATTACAGCTGTTTCATACAATGGGCAATAAATGAACAAGACAAAACAAATGAGCAAAGCAGTCCTGTCCTGCTCCATCCCACCCCCTGGTCCTAATTATCCTGTCTCTTGCAGCATGTCAGTTCCATTAACTTCATCTGGGTTTTCTTTTGTGTTGATGTGCATGTCTTGGGACAGTTTCATCCCAGAGCAAATACACTGGTGACATAATAGCAGCCGAACGAATAGCGTGTAATTTTCTGAGAAGTTGTAAGTAGTCAAAGCCTCATAACATTCTTTAATTTGCTCTATCTTCTCTTTCAATATGACTTCCTCTCACTCATGTAGGCTGTTCCACACCTTTCTTTCCCTGCAGCACAGAATATTACAAACACTAACAGCCAAAATATGGCATGAAACGTACTCCTTTACAGACATTTTCGAGAAAGCTTTGGCCACTATTTATTTCACTGCTAAATATGACCTAGAGGCATCCACAGCAAATACAGCCATATTCACTGGTTCTGGCTTTACTGTGTATTTTCCAACATGTATTTTCTCATTGTGGCTTGGTGTTTCTCACAGGAAGCCCAGGTAGTAGAAAGCCCTTGCTTACACAAAGCTCAAATGGAAAAAATCCAAGCTGCCTTCTAAACACTTTAAAATAACACTTTCTAATGCTTCCTATGGGTGATGTTGACACATTTACAATGTTGATTTAAAGCTTAGGGGGAACATAGTTCTTCCTGACACCACAAATGTAAAGTTACTGGTGCACCCTATCTCTGGAGCCATGCTGAAATGGCTGCCAGCACCTATCGAGTGCCAGGAGCTTTTAACTCAGAAAACAGGCAGATGGTGGCCTCCATGGCTGTGAAGAAAAGCTTTCAAGGCTCCCCCACTTTTTGCCCTTCCGGACTGGAGTCACAGTTAATACCAAGCACTGATACTGCAGCTCCTGAGGTATTTGGCCCGAGAATTCCTTTCCGTGAACCATTTAAACTTAGGTTGCTGTATCAAAGTTCAAGCCAAAGATTTCCTTTATTTCTTTACCCCATCCTTTATTCATAGTTATTTGCTGGAACTAATCTGACTGTAAAGGTTTGTCAGTCTTCAGATGTTCTAATTTCTCAATCACCTAGTCTGACATGATCCTAATTTCTTCAATATTTCATCTTCTACCCTTGGGAAATTTATGTCTGTTCCTGGCATTTGTCTCCCATGTTCCGCTGTGAACACAGAGGGAAAAAATACATTTAATTTCTTTCTCTCTCTCTTTCAATTTTTTTTTTTTTTCTGCATGAAGTCTTCTTCTGTCAATAAATTACTCCTGCCAGATCCTGGAGGCCAATTGTCTCTTCCTTTGAACCCTATGTTTCCTACAGCCTAAAAGTCACTCTTATTAATCTTTATCTAGGTAGCAAGCTATTTTCCATTCCTCAGCTTTCTTTCTCTTATTTTTGTTTCTGGCTTGTATTCAGTCCTTTCCAAAGTCCACTCTCGATTTGATCTTTTAAATTTTTCACATGTCCTTTCTTTACCTTTGATTAGTTTTTCATTTCCTTGTTCTTTATTAGGTGTAGGCAACACAGTACTGTAGGTGGCATTTTTCTCTTCCCTTCCCTCATCCCTAGCCTGCTGAACCACAGCCCAGAATGATGTCAGGAGAGCATTTAGACACCTTTCCGGTTTGTGATACTGACCATTCTTCATTAAAGGTCTTACAATGAATTTTGCAAAAACGAGTGATTTAACCCCTGCATCCTCCACCAGTTCCAAATGGAGTGATTACTTTCTGTCTGTCTGGACTCCCCTTGCAGTTGTGATGGGATAGATTAATCTCTATTTGACATGTAGCATAGCATTGCTATCAGCATGTACCACCTTCCTCACCAAAAGTGACTGGATGGAGGCTAATTTTCTGCTACAGAAGGCTCTTTTCTAATTTCACATTGAAAACATTTTTGGAAGGAATGTACTGATTGCATCTATTGTTTCATGTTTCCCTCCTGTGATTTATAGCCAGGATTCTTGCACAGCCGGTGTTCTACTTGCAGGCAGTTCTTCCTTCTTCCTTTTTTACTCTGTCCCCATCTGAAACATACTGCTCAACAAAGTGACATGCGCCATCCCCATTTTCTGCTCTACATACTCTTATGACCATTTCAGATGATGCTTAGGTCAGACTCTTCATCTAAAAAGCAGTTTCAGACAGCACTTCTTGTGGTGATCTCCAGTTACATGTCTTAAAAAGGAGCTGCAGTCTTCATAGAGGGCTTTCAACTCAAAAGATTCCTCCCAGGGCTTCATGTATAGAAGTGCTAGGGGAGGACAGAGCAGAGTAGGAGAGGAAAGCTTGTGTTGTCAGTGCATATAGTATAAATGAAAGCAGCAAGCTGTTTCCTTGGAATAGGTGTTGGACAAAGACTGCATGAGTGACAAGGACCAGAGAGAAAACATTTCTAGGAGTGCTGAAAGCATCCCTTAAGGTAGAGAGTGAACTAATAAGGCAGTAGTTTATTTTAGTTCAACTCCCATGACTGGTTTCTGACCTTTATGCTCTTCTTCATTGTTCTAAAATAAATGGACAAAATTGTTCCTCTTTGAATTCCTACTGTTACTAAGAGCTACATGTTGTCCACATGGCTTTCAACATGAAATGGCTGGAGGGCAACACTTGAGTCACCCCAGATGAAGAAGTCTTCTATTACAAGTTTCTTGAATGCTATTCACTTTCTTCCATAATGTAGCCTGTTGAGCTGTTGAAAAAAAAGAAAAAGCTGTTCTTTTCATACTATTTCTACAATTTTTTTGCAAACCTTGCTGAACTCATGACCTGCTTTGTTTGCCCTCCCCAGCATTATCAAAAGCAACCAAGATCATGCAAGGCCTTTACCTGACCACTGTCCATGAACTTTCATTTTTTCACCTGTTCTTTTTCCCCTTTCATATGGCCTTTTATTATCTGTTTCACTATTCTGCTCATGTGTATTACTACTTTGTTACCTTCTGCTGATGTGCACGTAAGACCACTTTCATAGACATATCTTTGGACTCTTCTTTATGCTAGCCCTGTAGTTGTTTCTATGATTCTGTTCCTCACTGAATGTAACTTTCAGACAGTCCTTTTAGCTTTTTACCTATACTGATTTTGTATTTTTCCCATATACCTAAACTGTGTTTGATCCCTTTGTGAATGATTTTGGAAGGATTGCTAGATGAAAAATAAAAAGGGAAAAAACAAAACCAAGGACCAAAAAAACACTTGCATGCTTGACCACAGGGAGTTTCAAACCCTAGTATTTCTCTTCATAAGAAGGCTCAATTAAAGAAATTTGATTCAGGAACAGACTCTGTGGTCCTTCAGTTGTCTAGCTGGAGTCCATTTGACCATTTTCATGTTTTGGATATTCTCAGATCTCCCTGACAGAGTGGTTAAATGCTGATTATCATACACAGATCAGTAGCTTTGATGAAGGCTTTTTAACAAATTCCAGACTCAAGCAGTCAGGTTCGTTCATTTCTTTCCCCTCACTATCTCCCTTCCTCCCTTCCGCCCTTCTGCCCTTCCTCCCTTCCTTCCTTCCTCCCTCCCTCCCTCCCTCTCTCCCTCCCTCTCTCCCTCCTTCCAAAAGTGTCAGCAAAATAAAAGTTTGGAGAAGATTTGTATGAGGATTGAAGATTTATTTTACAGTACCTTAATTTCTGTTTGGAGGCATTGTTTACATAGTGCATGGTGTGATCAGATGTTTCTTTAATGCAGCCACAATAGCTCGGCTTATATTACATAGTGAAGGATGATGCTATGCTATGTCTCATCATGTTGTTAGTGAACATGACATAATACTGGGAATAAAAAGTGACAGTTAAATGGCAAAAGATAAATAATTATTTCAAAATCAAGAGCACATTATCAACTTAATTAACACCTCTCAGCACTTTTCAGGTTTTAATTACAAAAATGCTGGGCCAAATTCCTTGCTCAGTTGTAATCACGCAAACATCTATTGTGTATGTCTGAGAGCTAATTTTCTGCTGTGTTCGCAATACATTTTTGTAGCCAATGTCTGCTATATGCCTTTCCAAAGTGCAATGGCAGAAGATGAAATGTGGTTAAGATGGGGACTGAGGGGGATGTATATTGAAGACATCAGTGTGAGGTATGTGACTGGAAGCAATGAAAGCAGAAAATGTGGTTGAAAACAAGGCTGAAAGACTCAACCCAGTCTCACGAGTCAAGGGATTTATGAATGAAAAAGTAATATGTCTTCAGGGACTAGTATGAAGAAAGGGTCTGCTCCCTGACAGTCTTTCTCACATATCCAGTGTTTATGCAGTGGCTGCTGCTGCAGTGGCTAACCTTGGCTGTGCACTCTTGGTCATTTTGAAGAAGAATTAACTCTTTGTCTATGACACCAGGCTCTGAAGTCCTTTTTATCAAAGAAGCATACACTGTTAGAGGATAAATTTCACTGGAAGGCAATGGGACTTAGACTGTGGTGCTGTTGGGGTGTGTCTGGAAAAGTTAACCTGAAAATCCAGGCCATCACCTGGCCTCGGTGAGGTTGCATATGTGTGTGTGGTAGGGAGCATTGCTATTTATTTTCATCTATCAGCAGCTGTGAGTCTTGTCATGTCTTGTAGATTCCTCTCCTGAAACTTCTCATCACCCTGCCTTTGGACACACCAAAGTCTTGGAGACAGGCTGTTATCTTTTGTCAAGTACACAATCCTGTGGGAAAAGGATGCAGTAAAACTTGAGGATAGAGTGTAGACGCCTGCTTTTGTATCTTGATTTCTATTTATTTAAAGCACCTTAAAAACAAAGGAAAAAGGTATGAGAACTTCTTATTCTCCATAAAAATATACACAGTACTCTCCTACCCCATTTAAAAAAAAAACAAACAAAACACATGAAAAATGCAGCCTTCCTGGCTCACCTTTCAGAAGGGCTGTCAAAACAGGTGACATTTTAAACATGTGCTTACTGTAGTATATAAATCGTCAATAAGGAATTTTGGCTTAAGTGTTTTCCTTCAGAGGAACTATTAAAAGAGTCAGAGGGAAGGGTTCTGATGTATGTGAAATTGCTACTTACTCTACATTTTAAAGGCTTCTAAGAAAACATTAAAACACAGCCCTGCATGAGGAAGAGCAGTTAAACTGTAAGGCATGTATAAATGATTGCAGAAAGGTTTGATCTCAGCCACTATTTTAGTTCATTAATGAAATGAAGTAATTATTTTATAAAAGGAAACATGCTTAAGCACATTACTAGTTCAAGTACACATAGTATGTGTACTTGTAATTGTTTTTCAAGAAGGCAGGTAGGATTTAACTAGATCTTGTTTCCTTTTAAAACACTTCATGTCTGGTTTTATGATAGGTTTGAAATTCTCAGCTGGCTATCCTGTTGTGTGACAGGAGTTTATGGCATTAGTTTCACCAGACAAGGACTGGTGGAGTAAAATTAGTCGTGTATGTAAATTATAATCATGCTGAATAGTTGTATGTGCTCATTTAGGCATTTTAACAGTGTGTGATGTTATTCTCTCTGCAGGACTAATAAGCATTAGCCATAATGAGGTCAGTCAGTCAGTCAGGCATTATCATGGGATTTAATTGGGACACTGGTCTCTGCTGAAGTGAAAATTAATAACTTTTGTCAATGTTCTGGTGAAATGTTCTGTCTTATTAAACTATGAGGGTCAATTAGAAAGCATTATGTAATAAAGTCCCCACAGCAGAACTCAAATTGAGTTATACCACAGTCATTATTCCAGGACGATTGCATTTGAAAATGGAAAACCAGAGTGCCATATGGAGAGCGCAGGTTATATTTACAAGCATTGCATGTTAAAGCTTCGTCAAGAAGGAAACAATTAAATGTAATACTGAAATAAATCAAAGCACTGAAAGTGCTATGTTGTGTCAGGTACTTAATATAGCCAGCATACCCCTAGATGCGACTAGGCAAAATGGCACCTGTTTATAAGCCTTGTTTGGGTCTGTCAGACAGTGATCTCCCTCTGGATCGCTCCAATGATTCAAAATCTGGGGCACACCTGGAAGGCTCAGCTAGGCATGCTGACTCATATAAATAATAGTTTATTGTATGGCTATTAAGACCAGAGATTGCTTTTATTAAAGTGCAGTTATCATGATACAACAAATTAAAGAACTTTTAAAGCATGTTAAATGGCCTCTGATATTCCCTGTTCGGTCATGTTTTACAGTACTTCAAATCAGAGAGATACAAAGCCTCTGCCAACGCTGGTGTCTAAATGCAATGCCAGCACCTGGCCGGGAGGTCAAGAGGGACACAGCTGCACTTTTACGGCAACAGTGACAAGGTCTGAAACCCGTTTTCCTCATCTCTCAGAGGAAGGTACAAGCAGTCAGTTTTTGTCGCTATGTTCCTAAGGCTTTGCCCTTACCAAAAAAGTTAACAGCATCTCACTCAAAGGGCCTTTTTCTCCACCATTTACATCTGAAATACAGCTGGAAATTAATATCCACAGGCTGAAATGGAGGTGGGCCACTCATCCTCTGCTGCCATTCAAACAGCCTGTGTGAGTCCATTCCAGAGCTGTGCTCTTAGATGGGGTGATAGTGGATCTGTGTGCTGCAGCTTCCTTCTGCAGGTGGAGGCCAGTGTACCCCTGCTGGAGAGCACACCTTCAGACACAGCGTCCCTCAGCAGCTCCCTCCCAGGCTGTGCTACTGGCACCAAATACTCTGAGTGGCACAGCCCTAAGACTCAGCAGAGCCCCACAGATCCATTTAGCACCAGTCCTGCAAACCCACGGCTTCCTCTCCTCCTGCTAGACCAAAACAAACTGGGACCTCCAGCTTCCTCTTGGTTTGCAGGAAACTTCAAATCTCCCCACAGACAGCTATTATGCCAGAGAGCCATCCCTAATCTTCTAATTATTATTCACACATGTGAGGATGATTTTTTAAAGCACTCATTGTTTGGCCTAATGCAGCTCCCATGGACAACCACAATAAATCTTGCCCTATTTTTTTTTTACAGAGCAGTGGAAGAATTGTGCAAGGACAGTGCATTTCTCGGAGCCCTGGTCTGGAGGGCAAGTTCTGATCCCAGCTTGTGCCATTGTCAGTAAGGGTAGTATCATCCTTACTGGGAGGATGGTTTTTATTCATCTGCAACTTTACAGTCCCATAGAACTTCACCTAATGATTGCTAGCAGTGTGGGGTAGGTTAATTTCTACTTGGGGGCTTGAGAAGCTGAACTGAACTTCTGTTTCATTTAAAATTGTTTAATTAGGGCCAAGCATGTGATTTCCAGCTTAGCTGTAAGCTGACAAACAGAATAAGGCACGATTTTCCCAATGCTCATTCCGGTTTGACGACAGTATGGCATATGTTGACTGTTTTGGTGTTGCTTGTGAGTTATACCAGTGTGAGAAGAGATTCAGGCTTGTTAGCAACCTGTCTCTCACGGAGTGAGAACATTTTGCAGCTTTGCTCAGAGCAGCTAAGAATGTCATATATTTGATAAACATTTATGAACAAAGCCTTAGTGCTAGCCCCAGGAGATCCTCTACTGTGGATAAAGGTCATCAGTTAGACTGTTAAGAAGCATCCACTAACTTTGGACACTTTGTTTTTTTCATTGCCCAACTTCATATCCTACAGTTTGGAAACAGTCAGGCACCCCTTCACCTCTCCTGATGATAATCAAGGCTGCTGAAAACCCCTCTGTCAGGGCCCGGGAATGCCTTTGACAGGCAGGGTACCTCCAGCCAGGAACTTGCTCTGGCAGGACTGGTCCCAGCACCCAGAGCCAGCCATATGCAGTGCTGTGTCTGAACCACAAGACTGTGCTTTCTCCCTTTTAAATACTGCAGGAGAGCCTGTCAGCTTTTCTCTCTTCAGACCTATGTAAGCCTCCTTATCTCTTATTTTCTTTCCTGGACAGGAATAACATATGCAGAAGGTCTTTGTTTCTGGCAGACATGGCTGTGTGTTGTATGTTAGACTCACATCTACACATACATCAGCACACATAGGTATACATATATATATATATATATATACGCACACATAGAGATATGCCTTCATGCACACAAGTGGAACACCACCCAGATGCTGTGGTTCCAATTTACCATTTGAAAGCAATTAGTGTTTATTATTGTAAGCATTTTCAACATAGGGAATACTTTCAAGACAACAGCACTGCTAATTACTTTCAAATGGTGAATGTCAACATTCTTAAGGTGCTGCTGCATAAGCTAGCCTTCCTGGACACAGATGCCTTCAGCCTCAACATAGGTAAGTGCGTATTCAGGCATATTCATCTGGCCTCTCCTCCCCGCTGATGAACCCACAGACATTTCCTGAGCAGGCTCCTTTATCCTTTTCAAGTGCCCAGGACACCAGAACTTTTAGCTTCACTCTGTGTTTTCCCCTAACTAATGTCAGAGGTTTTTGTTGCTGTTGGAACAAGTAAGTGGTTGAAAAGTGCTGATTCTCCCTAGTCTTTTACACCTACAGCATTTAGGAGACCTTAACACAAAACAGTGTCAGGTCTCAGTGCTGGGCTGCCTTCTTCAGTCTTTGGCAAAATTATAGTATTTTGGCAGAAGTACTCTATGTTAACAAAGAAAAGTTTGATTAATCAGCAGGAGGGAAGACTTTGGAGGGAAGGGAATGGGAAAGAGAGAGAGTGACAGACAGACATAAGATGAAGTCTATTCTAAAAAGTCTAATCAGTTTTAAAACAGCTTTAAAAAGGAATAAAAATTTGTAAATCTCTTTGATGATATTCAAAGAGCCTTTTTTAATATATGAGAAGGCACATTCTAAATTCTTAACACTGCTAGTGTCACCAGTCCTTTTTCCTACTAAACCATTTTAATTCCATAATTTAGAAGGCCTTGAAAAGTAGCAGGATCAAACTTCAGCATAATTGGATACACTGTGCACTTCCAGGGTGATTTTGGGTCCCTGGTAGGCAAAAGAGATTTCTCTCTTTCTTCTAAGATCACATAGAGTGTACTCATTTGAAAGGAGAAATGCAGCAGCAAGTAAGCTTTTCACAAGGTGGAAGAGCTAAGTGCGCTGCAGAAAAACACTGGTGATTTGTTTAGCACTGGTGGTTCCTTTTGGATTGGAGGGAATGCTATTGACAGAAAAATCAATGTGGGTTTACTAAAGAATGCTAAGTGAACATGGAGCAGGGAAGCAGTCAGAAACAAGGGGAAGCATACTGCACTTCCTTCAGAAACAAATGGGTCCAGCTATGTTAGATCCTTCTGCTCTTCCCCCAAGCCCACAACCAATATAGAGTGTCTATGCTCAATTATTAGCTCTGCTGATCTCGGCACTACAATAACTAATAGAAAGCTGGAACTTAGGATGTAGACTGCTTCTGAAAAACTAGGGACAGTTTCTGGAGTCCTACAGGGCTTTTATAAACAGAAGGTGAGAAAGAAGGAGAGGGAGAGAAGAGAAACAACTGAACATCTGCTGGAAAATCCTAACTGGCTTGTTCAGCTGAGTTCAGCAAGAGCAACAGCAGAGGAGTTGGCAGGTGTCGCCACACTTTAGTTGGAAATCACTCCAGATGATCTCAAGATATAAATCAGAATAATCTGGACAGTCACAATGCCTCTTCCTCTCCTCTAGACTGTTCCTCCTTCCCAGGAGGCAACAACTGTATTGTGTGCTGATAAGCTGGGAGGAGGTATTAAAATAGCCAGGATCATGGCTGTGCATGCAAGCAAATAGCTGTATGTATCAAAGATGTCCTACTGTATATACTGCTTTCTAAAGAAAGTGGCTCTGGGGGTAGAAAAATAGCAGAAACTACCCGTCTTTTCTTCAGGAGTGAAAATAATAACCTGTGAAATAGACTTGTTTAGGTAAGAGGAAGGAGAGGAGCTAATAATATTGCACCTTTTTTCTCCAGAATTTGAACAATGTGAAAATACTGGCTTTGTCTCCAATAAGTGTTCTCTCTCTTTTCCCTTCTTCCCCTCTCCCCCTCTCTCCTTTTCTCCTTCTCATAATGTACATATGTACGCATCTATGTCTCAGGCCCCTGTCACTACAATAATACAGGATTTCACACATATATACCAAAGTTTGAAGAGGCTCTCTTAATTTCTTCACTCACTGCATTCTCCCTGAACTTACACTATTCCTGGCAGAAACTTTCAAAGGTAATCAGCCAGCTGCCCCAGTCAGGGCATTTCACCATTTGCTCAGCAGTTTAAAGTTATGTTGGCTTTGTAGACTTTCCCACTGTATTGTCTCTGTTCCACAGCCTAGCTGACAGGCTCTGGACAGCAGGACAGCTAGATCCAATAAATCTGAGACCTGTCTAGGTGCTTCATTTATCAAGAGGCCTAATTTACCCAGGCCCTTTAGACTAATTGCAGATTTGCAAAAAATGCTGATAATGTAGAACAGTGCATTGTGAATGTCCCTTGCCATATTTCTGCTAATGTGTTTCATCTGGAGTACATAAAGAGACAGGGATGCTGATTTTAGACACAGCACTTTGGGGCTAATCCAGTTAAATGATTATCCCTAAAAATCTGCAATGATGTCATTTTCCCTATAGAACTCTGCCAGTTGCCTTGTTTGCTTCATTGTGAGAAATACGTGATCCTGGGCTTTAGAAGTTCACCCTAAAGATTCTTGTTCTACTGCACTGTAACACTTTAATCCCACTGTCCCAGCTACCAATTCCTTCTTGTTTATAATAGCTATGTTGATAGCAAACCCTGGCTTGGACTCTTGGCTTTTGTGAATACACTGATAAGGAAGAGGTATGCTCCTTTGGTTGATATATACAAATATACCCAGGTATCCAGTTTATCTCTATGTGCAATTCCTTCTTTCCACTCCCCTTGTTTCCCCTTTTCCTCCAGAGACTATTGTTCCACTGCTTTTTTGTCACATTTACTACCATTACTATGCTTATCTTTGGCCCCCTTTTCTGTATTTTGCTCCAAGAATCATCACAATGATTCTTTATAAGCTTCTCACCTTCTTGTCTATCATCTCAACACAAGAGGGATGTGGACCTGCTTGAGCACGTCCAGAGGAGAGCCATGAAGATGATCAGAGGGTTGGAGCACCTCTCCCAGGAAGACAGGCTGAGAGAGTTTGGCCTGTTCAGCCTAGAGAAGAGAAGACTCAGGGGAAGACCTTAGATCAGCCTTCCTCTGCTTAAAGGGTGTCTATAAGAAATCTGGAGAGGGACTGTTTACAGGGGCAGGGTGTCACAGGACAAGGGGAAATGGCTCTAAACTGGAAAAGGGTAGGTTTAGATTAGGCAGTAGGAAGTTCTTTATTATGAGGGTGGTGAGGCACTGGCACAGGTTGCCAGCGAAGCTGTGGCTGCCCCATCCCTGGCAGTGTTCAAGGCCAGGTTGGATGAAGTTTTGAGCAGTCTGATCTAGTGGAAGGTGTCCCCACCTGTGGCAGGGGTTGGAACTGGATGATCTTTAAGGTCCCTTCCAACTCTAACCATTCTGTGATTCTGTGACCTGTAATGCCAAAATCTTGTTCCATGGCTTTGCAGAAACTTCATCTTCTGTGTATGTTCTTCCTCAGATATCTTCTCACCTTCCTTTGCTCTTGTGATTCCTTTGTGGAACTATGTGGGGCACGCACTGAACCTGACTGTAGGTCATGACAGGAATCCAAATTTTGTTTCTAAATATCTGTAACTGACATGCACACTGAGGTAGGGGTCAGCTGACCTGTTACGTAAAACAGGAACAAATACTACTGTAATAATCATTACTGTTGTTACTAGTAAAGAATGCTTTTAAAATAGCTACAAAGTTCTCACTGATTTCTAGGGGCAGCTGTGAGGCAGCCCCAAGTGTGTTTCACTACTCTACTGACATGTTAATGCTGAGTTCTGCAATGTGGATCTGGAATAGATAAAACATGAGGAGACCCTTATTTTTCAGTAAGTGACTGCACAGGTCTGTGATAAGACAGCCTCAGGAGTATGGTACTGTAAACATTAAAAAGCTTTGACAGACAGCCTTATGTTTATTTGTTTATTTAGCACCAGCTCCTTTGTGAATAATCAACAGAGCCTTCCATGCAAAGGTAGAAGAGAACAGTAGCGATGTCTTGTCTTCTCAGGTACCCGTGCAAGGCTTCATGTGACTTATCAGTGTTCAGCAAGCAGATTGCAACCAAATCCCACTGCTATGGTATTAACAAGAAGCCTGCTTTAAAAGTTTCCTCTTGTTCTTTCAGAAGCCCCTTTAGCATAATCTCAGAGTTCAGAGAAATTAGTATATGATGAGATAAATCCTGTCCAAACAAGGTAGGTGGATTTACAGAGGGAAAAACACAGAAGGACCTTATAGGCCAAATACTGTAAGAGACTGCTTGCTCTCAGGAGGGAAAACTCATCTCTCAGAGAAGTCCCTAACATTTGAAGACTGTCAGCTAAGGACACCCAGGGCTGTCTGTAAAGATCCTGGGTACTGCTTGGATTTGCCTGTTACTTTGTCTCATCTACTGCTTTAAGATATCCTTAAACATCTTTATGCTACCACGCTGCATAATGCAATAAACCATCAGGATTCTTAAGCAGGAGCAGTGAAAGAAGCAAAGTTAGAGGCATTATTTACAGTTATTAAAAACCCCAAAGTATCCCTTTTCTTCCTACCCAAAGGTTCAGGTTTTTCCAAGCTCTGCAATCATTAGGTTGATGCCACAAGATGCATCCTGTGTAGCATGGCCCTGAGATGGGTGTCAGAGCATACAAGCACACAGTGAGAGCCTCATATTTCCCAGTGTTACAGGGATGAAGGAGAGCTATCTGATTAATTTCTTTGGCCCCTCTTCAAAAACTATGTCCTTGTAGCTGTATAATCTGGATAATCTCCACTTCTAGACTTGCAGACAACTTCTGGACTGTAGAAGAACATTCAAGGGGAAGGTGGAAAGTAATGAAAGTCTAGCTGACATATTGATCACACTCATGCATATATCAAGATTATCCCATAGGCATATGTCACAGGGAGAGAGTAGTTTTTCCCTATTAAAAATGGCATTAACCTTCTATCCTATCTCACTCCTTTTGCTATTCCCAAACTCTTTAAATATGTCAGATGTCTTCTGCCCCACTCCCCCAGCACCAGGCTCTGTTAAAAATGGCAAGATGATGAAAAACCCAAATTTGATCCAGATCTTTCTTTGTCTCTAAGGTAATTAAGTCTAATTCCTTTTTTGCACTTAGAGTCAAAGGTAGTTGATTGTTAAACATTCACCTTAAACTGCTCTTCTGACTCCCAAAGATGCATTAGCACTCATATAATCCTCATACAGGTCCCTCAGAGGAACCTGGGACCAGCCAGTGTTTGCTCCCTACTATGTTTCATGCTGCTTTGCCATTCACAAATGCATTGTGGCCAAAAATAAAAAAATAAGACTATCTCTTCCGGGGAAAGGTTGGGACTTTAGGGAAAAATCAGGTTTTCTGTAAGTCTGGAACGATGGGATGGTGTTAATCCACTCTTCTATGTGGTAAATGTTCAGTATGGTTCATTGTCACCCATTTGCCCACCCCACATCAGTGCAAATGCTGCTTTGAATATAAATGGTACTTATATGAGGGTTGTAGTTCTGTACCAAAGTATCTGATCAGGAGATGAGAGAAATCATTGAGCAACTCACTGAGAATTTAGTAATAAGTGGTATAGTAGCAGTTATGAAAAGTCAATGGGAATTCCACTGTAGCTTTCAACAGCAGCGCCTGTTCCATATATTCCTAAGTCCTTATCTGTCAAATACTTTTGTCTTTAACCTAACAAGAGGATGAAATTCACCCTTACCAGAGATTTTGACACATTATGCTGCCTTATCTAAACTTTCCTAATCAGGACCCAGGTCCTGGACCAGTGTCATATAGGGATAAATCAAGCAGCTTTAAGACAAGTTTTAATCCATCCTCTCTGAGTCATCACTTACTACAAGAGAGCAACGGCTCTCTTCAGACAGGCATGAGAATATTTTTGTGCCCACAAAAACATCAGTAAATCAAGCAGACAAAAAAAATGACTTAGAATGATGCTGCTTAAAAGTAAAATGAATCCATACAGTGAGAAACTAGGTTACTGAAAAGAAAAATTATGATTTGAAGCTTCAGAGGTAGTCTTCCTATGAGCCTTTTTAGGCTGCATACAAATAGAGAAAATCATAGCAGCAAGAGGCATTTTTTAGCCTGGTATTGATTTTTATTACATTTCTGGTGACTTACTGAGAAGATAGCCAGAAGCAATATATAAGTACAGTAACACCAGCAGATTCCAGAACACCTGTACTGAAGTACCACAGGTTGTGCAGGTTGAAGTGCAATTGTTCAACCTTACCAAATATGGGTGAAATCTGGTATTAGGCCTTTAATTTCAATAAGTTACGGTGTTTTACACTGCCTGAAGATCTGGCCTAAAGTACTTTCAGCAGTAGACTTCTTATTTTACCCAGTATTCAAGTCAAGAAATCAAATAATGAAATGAATGCTATTATTTTACACCATATAAATAAGATTATGCTGAGTTGAGACAGGCATTTTTTCTTCTACCTGTTTGTACTTTCCAGGACCTTAAAATTCCATCCACCCTTCAGAAACAGTCAACGCATGCAGGAGTTTAGAAATTTTGTGGAAGAGAGTCCAGCAAAAGCGATGAATCAAGTTCTGTTCTTACCTGAACTTGTGGAATTCTTAAGTAATTTCAGAGATGGAATTGATTTAAGTTATAATACTTTATGGAGATTTTATATCAATGTAAGATTATTGCCTTGCATGTATTATTGATTATTGTAGGCCAAAGTAATAAAATACCTTTACTCAAGCGTTTGTTAATATCATTAATTTATTTGTCCTAGCAAGACAGCATGTGAAGCAACAGAAAAAGATTTCGAAACATGTTTTTTCTTCCAGAACTCAGAAAATTCATTTGCACATGAAGACATTAAGGTTGTTAAGGTTGAATGTCCTTAATTGTAAGCATAAATAATACATGGATAGATCGGTCTTCAGACAAAAGAAGAGATGGACAGGAAAGTTCCAGAGGTTGAAGCTCAGGAGAGCCAGAATATCTCCCTGCACCTCTTGGCAAGCAGGCTACAGAAACAACTTCATCTGAGGATGCGCCCTTCATAACTTCTGGTTAGTTGAACTGTCCAGAGAAGAAAATGAAAGGGCCTTTTCTTTTAGAGAGCTGCAGTGTGTATTTTGGCAACTATTGCTTCTGCTCTTACTGAAAAGACTCCCCACTCCCCCTTCCCCGAGGACTGTAGTTAATCTGTGTCAACTCAGTGTGGTCATTCCCACCCAGATACTGGTCCAACCTGAGATCAGCTCAAGTGGGAGAGCCTCAAAACAGATTTCTGTCACTGCTGAGATACAGGGACCAGGTGAGCTGCAGGATTTTGCCAGCCTGAATTCAGACTGCAAGAGGGAGGGTGCTTTTGGGGTCTGGAGGCAGAGAGCATGAGCCACTGCCAAAAGTTCTGTGGAAGAGTCTTTTACTTGTCATTCATACAACTACACTGTTGCTGTATTGGGGTTTTGGTGCCTCCTCAGAAACTAAAATTTTCCTTGTTCTGTGCATAGTTCTGGGATTTGCAATGGAGAAATACTGCCTATTAGTGTAGCCAACAAAAGTTTTTACCAATTCAAAAAGTTTCTGGAGAAGGGCTCAAGATAGCTTGTGTTTGTGGCTGTAACAGAGATGCAAGTATGTTTAAATAAGCTTTGTGACTACTCATAGTATCTGGCTGAAGGATTACAGCTAAATATACTCACAGGTGAAGAAAATACTTTTGTCCTGAATCAGTGACTTACTTGCTTTTCAACCTTATTTAAAAGACTGAAACAGGTGTTCTGAAACAGTCACATTTAATTCTATTCTTATTCTTTCAGTTTTCAGCTGGATTTACCCTCAGTATGGTCTGTTGAGAGCTGCAAAAAGGAATGCTGCATTTTGAACTCCACCACACCATTTGTATTCAATGAAGTTAGCTGACGGCATTTTACCTGTTAAGCTAGTCAATTTCAGGTAGCTGAATGTCCACTATCATTTTTTATCCCCTGTAGGAAGCTGCATGGAAAGCTAGAAATTTTCTTAAGGACAGATACAGATTCAACTCACAGTTCCTTGAAGATTTTATCTCCCACAACCCTCCTGTTTCAACAGCTCTTCTGAGGACCTCACTCCTCAAAGATACATAGAAACGTAGCAAAGTATCTCTGGCTTCAGATGGAGGAATCTCAAAAGCCACAACCAACAGTCCAATAATGCCTGAGGCTTTGGACTCAGACTTTAGGTCTTTGTTCATGTGTGTCATCCTGATCAAGTTCTATGGGACAACTCACATAATTAAGTGTCTGAACAGTTGCTTTCCTTTTGTTGCTTGTTAGTGCTTGTGTGCTTTAATATTCAATGTGTCTAAATCACCACATAGCATTTTTATTTTTATTTTCATAAAATACTTGAATTACACTCATATGAAATACGCCTCTGGCCCCATACAGATGTTTCCAAAAAGCCTAATAACAAACAGATCACAGGGCAGAAGAGCACATATTCTTACAGTCACTTCCAAGCTTAACTGCTCTTCAGAGTTCTGATTACAAGAAAAGCCTGCTGCCGATGTTGCTTTAACTGTGATGTTGAAATGAAAACTCATTGTTGCATCTCAAGGGGATTCAGGAACACTGACTTCGCTGCCATCTGAAATGGGATAATGTTCTCTATTCCTATCATGTGGGTATCAGTTCCAACTTGGAAGCCAGCCTCCTCTCATAATTCAAGCTGGGGCTATACTGATGCAAACCTTCTCAGATATTATAAGCCAGTATGAGCTCAAAAAAAGAATTCACTGCTCAAGGCCAAATAGCTTCAAAGCTAACAATCCTCCAGAGTCAGTCTGAAAGTGTTGAAACTGTCAATGTCAACTTCCACCATGCATAGTGAGTGTAAAACTTCAATAATGACATCATGGAGAAAAGGACAAAGGGCAGGCACTACACAGAGAAGTGCCAGTGCTCTTCAAATCTTTGAAACCTTCAAGGATTTATCTGGACTAACACTTCTACACATAGTCATTGGGGTCTTAGGCTGTACTGATTAAGGATTTAGCTTATTCAAAGGCTCTCACTGATAGCAAGGATGACAAGGTTTCAGCAGTTATATTGGATTCCATTAGCTTTCACTTAAAAAAAAAAACATACCCCAAAACCCTCGGGATCCTGGTCTTTTTTTTCCTGCCTCTCATTTTCTTTCTTTGTGTCAACCTTTATTTTTTTCTTTAACACGCACACACGCACATTAATATATATTAATGTCTGGGTTTGATTCACAAACAGGTTTTGCAGCACTTATGCTTTCAGTTCTCAGAATGCAGATCCCAGAAGAATTGAATCAATTCTTCAGGAATTCCCTGAAGCACCACATAACGTGTTCACTCATTTCCGCTGCACTTGGGGCAACAGAAACACTTTTAAGGGGGAAAACATTAGAGGAAAAGGGAAGGGTGTTCTAGTTTAAGAAAAAAAAAAGATCAGCTAATCAAGAAAGAAATTAAAAAGTGAGACATGGTGTGATTTTGGTGTCTGGGATAAGGACCTATTCTAATGCTTTGAGTGGAAACTGCACAAGTATGTTAAAGGACAGCCAGGCTTCCTTTGTGCCACACTTTTCAGCAAGTCAGCCTCAGAAGAAGAGCAAAAAGATGGAAGAAGTAAAGAAATGCAGAAGGAACTCTCTTCTCCCTCCCCCTTTACATGTGAGAAAAGAAAAAGGAAAAGAAGAATCCGTTTGTACTGTGCATTGTGCAGAAATAGCAGTTTAAGCCACACACTGAACAGCTTCCTTGAAAAGAGACAGTTATCATTTCTTGTTTAACAGGTGGCAAAAGCAAGATGAAGAAATATTATTTATGAATTATTTAATAATTTAATTTTTCTCCCATTACTTGAGCTTTTGTGACAGGGTACTGGAATGCAGGCCACCTGACTCTTAACCCACCACCTGAACACTGAGCTTGTTCCCCTGTTATTTGCAGTTACCTTCATTGTTTCTACTTTCCCCTGACTCTGTTGCAGGTACTACCAGTTTCGTGCCACCTCAACTGCCCCAGCACCCTTGGCATAGTTCAGTTGCTTAACACGACTGTTTTACAAGGGTTATCACAACTAGTCTTTCTGTGGTGCCATGTAAGCTGTGCTGGTATACTCATGACCCCCACAGTGAGCTGGTGGATCTGACACAGGACTTATGGGAGATGTGTGACTTCCTAAAGCAGCAGGTGCAAGCCAGACTGTGATACATAAGAATATCTGAAATGGTACTAGACATCTATGTTTGGGCAACAGAATTGTACCACACTATTTCAATCTTGCTTTCCCAAGGAGCTGTGGGAACCATTGCACAATACTGACACAACAAGCCCAAAAGGTACTGATCCTACCCTCAGTAGTGAGGGCTGGATGACTGCTTCTGCAATATTGTAGCTCAGGGACACCAGCCTGCACTCTTACAGGATTTACCTAGGATATTCCCTAGGATTATTCTCATTACCATGGAAAGAGATTCTGCTTATTCTAGAAAACAGTCTGTGTTATTGCAATGATACAGTCAACAATGTAGCACAAAAAAAAATTTTAATCCATCTGTGGATTTAAAGGCATCTATGTGTACCTCATTTTTATAGTCCAAGTAGCTTCCTACATATCAATACCACTCCTGCAAGACAAAGAAGGCCTTCTAGAAAACCAGAACCAGCTGAGAGCTGTCCCTTTGTCACACAGAGAAATATGAGGTCTAGTGATACAGTGGGACACAGCACAGGAGCTGCAAGTTATTGCAGTCTTACTTGGCTCTGGCATACAAAATAGTAAAGCTACTCACATCAAGCTAATAAGCTATTCTGAGAGGTAGAATATGTTCTTCTAATACAGGTATCCTGCTTCAAAGACCTCAGGCAACAATGGTCTGTGAGATAGAGCTGCAGATCCACACTAGCACAGAGGGGCTCTGTATGATACCCTAAGCAGCAGCAGCCTGGAGGTATTCCATGTAGTTCACAGGCTCACCTGGGAATGAGACCAATTCACAACCACAGTGACCAGCTTTTCTGGGTTTCTAGGGAGAGGTTCAGATGGGATAACTTCTGCAGTTTTTTGCCCAAAGGCTCCCTCACTCCTGTCCCACCAGCATTCACATTTTGGCCCCTTGCAGAGCTCACAAATATGCCACTATACCATAGAGTCTCCTACTCCAGGTGCACCAGAAGGCCACTGTCCCAGGACTCATGACCTCTGGGCTTTTAACAATGTTCCAAAGGTTTATTTTCCCACAATCTGATTTTGTTGTTGACTTAAAACAATTGCTTGTTTTTCTTGCAGCACTCGGTCTCCTTAAAACAGAAATTAGCACAAAAGGAATGAAGAGGTGAAGTGTTATCACAACCAGTGGACAAGAGCAAGGGAGAGGTGGGAATACTTTTCCTCTTCTACAAGATGTTCTGTTCTGTGCTAATGCACTTCTTTTTGCTGAAGGGACTGCACCAAAATGCTGACTATTTAAACATTTATAAGGAAGGCTTCACTATATTCTATGAAGTGATTGTCTCATACATGTTTCCTTTTGGGGCCTCTATAATAATTGTGTACACAGGCACCTACATAGCCGAGTTGGCTGCTGCTGGACTGTTACTTCACTCACACTGACTTTACATCCATGTTAAGTCACTGACTTCCTTCAGTCTACCCCAGATTTGTATAGTGAGATCAGAATGTGTCTGTGCTGGAGGGGGCTGCTTTTTTCTTCTTCCATATTCTTGACAGAGTTCTTACCGTGTGGTCTTTGTGAGTCCACTTTAGTGCACCCTCTCTTACCAGAGTCTGTCATACATATGGTTGTGCTGTGAAATCCCCTAATATAGCTCTGCCAAGAGCAAAATTCTCCTCAGGGCAGAAAGCAAGCACAATGTGGGGATGCATTTGAATGCCACTGGAGGGAATAAATACTTCATAGTGACTTGCAAATCTGTGCCCATTCTCCCATAAAAGGTATCTTTGTTTTTTGCCTAGGTAGCATTCCCTAATTCCACCCAGCTGGAAGAAAAGGAGACCAGACAAAAAGTCAAACTGAGGGCTTCTGCTTCACTGATAATACCTGACTATTAATCCACTAAGACAGCTCAGGCACATAGGGATTTTAAGATCCTCCTGCCCTGGCTAATGCTTTGTTCTGATGCAAAGTTTTAAAATGAATACTGCTCAGTACTAACCTGCAACCTGGATGTCCTCAGGTTGTCTGCAGTTGTCCCCAGTTTTGAAGGGAATCTTTTCACTTGCTGTGCCAGCCATAATTGTAACAGTGCAAGTGGGACTGCAAGAAGTATACTTCACAAGTGGTGGGGCAGGATGGCTTGTCATCTAACCTCTGAAGAGTGGCATGGAAGTCAGGAAGCAGCTTGAGGAATTAATTTATAAGATAGTAAGGGCAGATAACACACAATGACTGCTTCTTGCTTCTCAGCAAATGAGGTAACCCATGCCATAGTGAGCAACTGAGAGAGGGCTGTCACATATTTCCTTCAGTCCTTCATGCAGTGCTTGTTATTTTTTTTTCCATTACTCTAATTCCTATCCCTGCCTCATCCACCTGGCTGCATCTCCTGTTCCTTATCTGAGGAATACAGTATCTTTCATATATCTCACAGCCACGCTCCTCTGGAAGCATTACCCCAGCTAGGGATGTCTGGGTGATGAAAGGCCTCATTATCATTTCAGAAAGGGTGTTGTAGGCCACTAGAAGCATTTAGAGGGAGCATCACAGACCAGACACATATGGTCTATTATTTAGGTCACTCCATTGTCAGTGAAATGACACTGAACTACAAAACCTGAGACCTTTCCCGATGGCCCTAATGTGCTTCCTTCAAAGAAGGCCTCCTAGTCTTCACAATAGCACCGCAATCTGATTATTTGTTCCCATCCAGTGGACAAAATGGGGCCAACTAGATAGTGTCTATCAAAAATGGGCATGGAAGAGACTAAGACTGGTGGATAATGCCAGAAAGGACAGTAAAGAGCTGAGAGCAGCTGTACACCATTCCACAACCACTTGAGATTTCAAATCTTTGCAGTAGTTTTGCAAAGCAAAGCACTCTCCCCTTAGAATGCAGTAGGATGCAGGAGTATATTCACAAGACCAGTCTTATGACTCTAAGTAATCACAGTCTTGCCCGTTGCGTAATGTCATCGTTGAAAAGGCTGGTTGTACTAATAGGAAGTGATGGCTGATCCCATTTAGAGTAGCATCACTAAGAAGCAACAAGCAGTATAATGTCAAGAGGACTTTTTTAGATTTCCGCATCTCTTCTCCTGGGTACGCCTGCACATAAAGGAGAAGTAGGGAAAGAAAGTAAATGTTTACTTTCTTTTTTTGGTAATCACTAAGTACAGTGCTACAAACGCAGTGGCATTTGTCCTATAAATCACATAATCACTCAATAAAAACAAGAAAGGTGTGTAGCAACAAAGGAGGATGAGAGAGTGGAAAATCCTGTAAGGCAGTTATAGAAGCATAGTGTTTCTGTTTTAATTTGCAGGCCTTTCATAGTGTGTACATGGTGATAATCTTTACTTAACTCTCCTGGGATAAACTCAGAGCAGCTCAGCTAAGGGAAAGGTTTCTCCAAATTTTTCCCCATGTAAATCTGGACTAAGTACACAGTTCTCATTGGTAAAAGGCGATTAGCATGCAGATCTTACCACATCATTTACAGATGTTTTGCTGGAGGCCAAGTCCTGCTTGATTTGCATCACTGTATTCACCGTTGCTAGCTCTGGATTCTCCCTGACACTGAATTATGTTAGAAAGTCTTTGGTCCATGAAATAACATAAAGCCCCAGTCTATGATATCCCATAGAGAGAAAAGAGTAAAACAAGCAAACAAACAAACAAACAAAAAAAAACCACAAAAAAACAAACCCAAAACTGAGTTGCTCACAGCCACAAGAAGGATTATCATCTGAGAAGAGTTGCCAGATCCTAAAAATCATGTTTATACTATTCTTTTCTTCATCTCCCATTTCAAAGTCTAGCCCAGATGTTCACTGGTAGAAAAATCCTGGGGGTTCTACTTTCCTGAACATCCACCACAATCCACCCTGTTGCTGCTGTGAGAACATGTCTATACTAGCTGTACTTAGCTATCTTCTGCATGCAAATCATCATCAGCATATGATCCACCCAGACACAGCCCCAGCATGCATATGTTCTTATAAACAGGAATTAGTCCTACTGATCAATTTTATTCAAGTCTCTGTGTTCACACTGGGTTTCACAGACAGAAGTATCTTTGGATACAATTGAGTTCTGTGGGTTTTGAGCTGAAAGACAAGCCCATTCTTGCCTGGATGAAATTGACTCAACACTGATGGTACAGCCATCATCTTTCTAAAGTTCTCTTCAGTGCAGTGTCTACATCAAGTGATATCAGACCTTGATAACAAAAACACTGTCTTTCCCCAAGCCTGGGCTAATCTTCCATGTCCTTTCAGTGTCCTGCCTACTAGTTTGCATTTCCTAACAGAGCTTCTATAAGGAACAGTCATAAAGGATGCTTTGCCTATTAACTATTCAAATTGAATGTGGTCCATCTGTATTCCAAGCCCCACACCCCAAAAGGCATACACACATATATGTCCATGCACTTAAGTAAATGCATTGCACAAGGAATTGCAGTGAATACACAGTATTTCATACTTGCCTTCTAAATGAGACACATCATCTATTGACTCCAGTGTTGTTAGTCACCCTTTGAAATAGATGGTTAGCCTTGTGAATTAGACAAGGAGATCATCTACTAAATCATCTCCATATTGAATCCAATACAGCATACTGCAAAGCAAACATCTCTGTGAAACAATTATTCATAGCAGCGGTACTACAGTATCTCCCATGGGTTATAGCTTCAAGGGCTGGGAACAGACAATACCCGGGCAGGTTGCTGGTGGCCTGCTTGTGTAGACAATGAGAAGCTAATCAAGTGTTATGATAATCACTCTGACAGATACCATCTCAGAAACCTACTCGCTGTGGTTTAAAAGCTAATCACCCCCTCCAGCTGCAGGGATGTGTGCACATACCTCAGGTGCTCCAGTCCATGTCTGGTGTATTAATTTAAACCGCCAAGCTGTGAACTGGAGCAGCTGAGGCATTGGCACACCCCCTGTTTTGTCCATGTTGCTGGCTCCACAGTGAGACTAGCCCCAGTGGCAAGGATAGCACAGACAGCCAGGGTGGTACCACGGTAAGCTGCTAGAACTTGATTTGCCAAGGAATGCCTGTCAGGGATTCTTGTCAGGGTACAAAGAGCAAAAATTTAGTCAGGGAAGACATTTGCATAACATACATCAAAAGGAATATGAGATTCGCTTTCCCTCCATCCAGTGGAAACAATGCATAGAGACTCACCCCTCTCTTGTGCAGGACACTTTCAGAGGCATGTGCTGCTATAGTCTCATTCTCTATTTCTCTTGGAAACCCTTGTCGCACAAATGAGGGTTTTTTTTTTTCATTCCTCACTCATGCCCTTCATGAAAGACAGCAATAGTCTCTGTGTGCTGTAATTGGACTGACTGGCTGACTGATTCCCGTTCTCCCCTTCTGCAGCCCTGGGAACCTGGGAGAAAAAAGGTGGAACAACCAGCCACTCAAAAAAACCCCAGACTATTTCAAAGGTTAAGGAGTAGACCATGCTGCTTCTGTCTGTTACAGACCACTGGGCACTGCAATTCGTATGTCTTGTTCCTGATACCTCCTTACTATTATTGTTTGAAAGTTGACAAAGGATTGGAAAGGCAAGCCATTCTCATTAAAGACTTGTAAGGAGGATTTTTGTGAGGAGAGTATTGTACTTTCCTTTTTCTTAATTATGACAATGCTTGGGAAAGCAGGATGCAGTAAGCCTAGTTTAAATTGTCTGAAGGATGGTAAATGTTTTGTACATTCAGAAAACACACTTTGCTCACCTACATGCACCTAACTCAAGCAGTCTTTCTACCGTTACCCTGGGTGTTGCTTACTTTGGGAAGGGAATGCTCACACTGCCTCCCTGTCAGTAAGCCTGCAGTGATGGTGATGCTTTTGTTGGGTAAAAATGACCACTGCAGACAACATGAAGTTAGTCTTGCAGATCAACTTCTCTCCAGCTCAGCACATATTTTTTTGATTTGTATTTTCTTCACCCTCTCCCAAAGAATGGACAAACAAGCTGCTGATCTTGGTCACCATAACCAAAGGATTTTAATATTCTAGTAACGACATCTATTTAAATCCTTAGTGAAGTGTCCTCCTGTCTCTTCCCTCTCCTTTTTACTAACCCAGCCTGCACCAAGTCTTTATCTAGCCCCAGTCCTAATTTCAGTCTTCTGTGCTTCTCCTGCATGGGCTTCTCAGCCAAAAGGAAACAGCAAGAAGCTCCTCTAAATTAGGAGGACAGCTTAGCATAGACTCAGCTTTCATTCATTTGGAGCAATGCTGGTGCAGTGCTCATGAATGTATCTGTCATCTGTGCTTCAGTATTTTATATATGACTGGAAATGCATCTTAATCATGTTCTTGCAAGGGCTACCCAGAGTTCCAGTGTTTCACATAACTTGGGGCAGATAAAGAAGTATGGTCCTCTGCCAGAATGTGTCAGTCAGTGGCATAATCAACAATTCCTCCATCTAACTCTGATGCATTCATTGTATGACTGTGCAACATAAAGGAGGGTGGAAAGGGAAAAAAAAAAAAAAAAGGGGGAAAGCAAGGATTTGCAAGAACGTTCCCTTTTTTATTTTGCCAACCTGGAAAATTGGATTATCCAGGCTCCTATCAGAGGAAGCCAATATTTTGATGTCTTCCCCTGCTTGGAATTCCAGAGAAGAAGCAATAAAAAAATATGTGAAATTATAAGGTCCATTTTTTAGAAGTTGCAAGACATTTGCAAACATTATAATTATTAAAAGATTGTATCTTTTGAGGTCTGAATTTGACTCAACTCCCAAGTATCAAAGCACAATTAATTTTATGTTGTCCGTTTTCACCTGGTGCTACTCTTTGAATCGTTGCTTTCCCTTGGGATACAGTTTTTGTGAATGAATGAATAAATAAACAAATAAATAACCCCCTGCATTTAGTGGTTACTTTTTCAATCCTTAGGGTGCTGGCAAGGCTGAAAATCTAATGACAGATGGAAGGTAGTCACTGCTTTAAACAGTGGTCCCAGTCCTTTCTAAGCCACGTGGCACAGCAATGAAAGTTGTTGTGGAACAATTATGGTACCTTAAGCCTTGATATGTCAGCATCTCATGGTTGCTGTAAACTACACTGGCAATATTGCAGAATTGCACTTGTTTTTCTTCTCATTCATTCTGGTTTGCTTACTCATTTATAGGTTTAACATATTAGAAAAAGTCAGAACTTCTTTATGGAGTTTTTGCTGGCTCTGAAAAGTTGATCTACCAGGACTGGTGACTGATATATTGAATTTGGCCCTTATGGTAATTGTTTAAATGTTATAGCAGCTTTAACATGTCATCTGTTAAACTTATTGGTGATGCAGCTGTTCAACGTGCAGTGTGGGTAATATTTATATGATTTACTGGGTGACGTACAGTTTTTGATTCAATCGTAATGTATTTGATTCAATAGGTGATGCATCTAATTCAACTGGGAGTCCATCTAATTCAAAGGTGATGCATTTGATTCACTAGCTGATGTACCTGATTTAGAAGGTGATGGATCTAGCTCACTGAGAATGATTCCAATTCCCCCATGCAAGGTATTTACTTCAGTGTGTGATGAATGAGCTTTAATAATAATACATGTTTCTCTGATAGTGGATGTATTGGCTTCAATTTATACCCCAAGCTTCCTGAATCTGG
Source organism: Pezoporus flaviventris (assembly GCF_033815535.1). NCBI lineage: Eukaryota > Metazoa > Chordata > Aves > Psittaciformes > Psittacidae > Pezoporus > Pezoporus flaviventris. The sequence goes on from NW_026892760.1 coordinate 1,120,448, forward strand.
AGTGGAGTGACACCTTGCAGCCAAGTTTCAGGTGAGGATCACAAGCACTGTGAAATGTTAGCCACTGAAATAATGGGACCAAATTATGTGATAAAAGCCATGCTTTCCAGATGAAATATTTTCACCAGATGTGATGTGGGGATACAAATGCCCTGTCACTGCTGTTATTGCTACCACAGTACATGACAAAAATCCCCAAATCCATTTACCTTTAGTGTCATTGCTGGGATTACATACTCAGTACTTATTTCCCCAGAGCGATGTGAGCTCTCAAATAGCAGCATCTGAACTAACAGCTCCACTCACCTCATTTTTGTGTGTACTTTTATTTTCTTAGAGGTTGGCAAATATTTAGCCTTGGTGAAAATGGGGAAAAGGGTGCTGGTAAAGAGCACTATCACATGGAGTTAGGTGTGTGAGGACTCAGGCCTGTGTGACATACTGCAAACCACTTTTTCTGCACAGGGATCATATGCTGATGCAAACCTCTGAAAAATTTAGCTTTACAAGTGTCAGTCCATTGTGTTTTTGCTGGCTACCTTAGAACCATTTCTGAACAGGTCAGACTCATTGCCCTCCCCACCTCTGGCTCCAGCTTCAAAGTTAGTGGCAGGATCCTCTCTTCTCTGGATGATTTTTGTCATGCAGGTCACATTTTCAGCCAGAAATATGGTAGGAACCTTTTCTTGCACACCTACCAAAAAAAGGGAGTTCTTAATGGACTGCGTCTGTTACCCGTGCACTGTTCAGCTCCAGAGCTGTGGATATTATTTGTCACTTGTCCTATAATAATGCATTGGAAGAGGGGTTCATTTCAGAATGTCTAAGTTCAGTAATGGAAGAAGAGAGCCTATGAGCTTGGGTGCATGTTTGACTGATGCGTACCCATGCACAGCTACAAACCTGAAACAGTTTTGCAGTGGCATCTCAGAGCCCCACAAAGACACTTTACTGCCCAAAGCAGCCCTCTTCCGTTTTAAAGATCACTAATCAAATAAATGACAGGGAATGTATATAGTGTTGCTGTTCAAGCCAGTGTCTCCAAGTGCTAAAAACAATGTGCTAAATACTAAAATAGGTATCTAATCTTAAAATGAAGAAATAAATAAAAATTCTTTCACATTTTTTTTTGCTTCAGACTGTGTCTAGAGATGCGCTGAAATTGTTGCAGGAGACTCAAGTACTCAGCTTTTTGCTATCCACTGAGTTTTCAGGGTTGAGGTTCATGCACCTCCATTTGGTATCGTATGTTAAGACAGAATACATTAACACATTAGTGTCTTATCTGGGGAGGTAGGGCTGCTCTACCACCTTTCATTCCTCTCTATCTATTCCTTTTCCTTACTTTCCTCCCTTCTCTCTAATCATGGCAGAGACTGAAGTCTGTCTTTTTAGTTATGAGATAAGCAGTGGCATCCATCTGCTTCTCCTTAATACCTAATCAGTAAAATATGTATCCTGTGCTCAGAGAATAAGTGTATTAACTGTCCTTTGCTGTTTTAATGAAGAAAATGAGGAGAAATAAGTCTGCAAAATTAAATGGCTTATAGTGATGGTGTCAGTTCTTACACAGAGTTCAAAATTTGGATACTACTTTCAAGGACTACAGATATGCAATGACAAACACTGCTTCAATGCTAGGTAAGAGCTTTAATAGCCTTCATCTCTTATATGATTCCACTTGACACAACATACATAGCCAGCCCTTGTTGAATGTAACACCTGATAAGTTGAGCAGGCTTCACTTCTTGCTGATGAGAAAGCAAGAAAAATTCAGTCTCAACTGCCTGGTACTTTCTTAATGACCTGGATCTTCTGGAGAATCTGGAAGACCAAGAAGGCAAGTACTGCTTCAGTTAGAGTATCTGCATGTTACAGTCACAAGTGTGTCTGTACAGTCAGAACAAAACCGACCATTCACTTTTCATGCCATCAGACACCTGTTCTCAGCCCTGCCAGTGTCCTTTCCTGATGCGAAGGACATAAACCTGTATTTCAGATTTGGATGTCTTGGATGACAGACATGAATGAAAATGAAAGAAAAACAAGCAACAGTTCTCATCTTGAAGTTTTCTCCAAGTTTTTTTTTTTGTTTTGGGGTTTTTTTTTTGTTTTGTTTTTGTTTTAGTTTTAGGCTGGGTTTTTTTTGGTTTTTTGTTGATGATGGGGGGAGGTGTGTTTTGGTTCTGTGTGTTTTTTTGTTTTGTTTTGTGTTTGGTTTTTGTATTTGGGGTTTTTTTACTTATTTTTATTTCTAAGCACATCTCTCCTGTCCACTTCTACACAGACTTTACATGTTTGGGTGGGCTCCAAGGCCTGGGCTTCTGCAGTTAATACCATTTTATTTACAGGTGAATTCCATTGCCAAACACTCCTCTGCTTTTTTGGTAATAATTGAAAACTGTTGAAGAAAGGGTGGAAAAGGCATATTGCCTGAGGGCTAGGAGTGACTAATAATTTTGGCCACTCTTTGAAAACTTTTCCCAGGGGCTGAAAAGCTGATCCCACCAGTGGGCAAATAAGCAAATGAAATTGTCACAGGTTTGATCTGTGCATCCCAGACCTTCAAGAGTCTTTGCATGTTATAGGGCTTGGAAACTATAGATGATTCATTCTCTTCAGGCGCAGACGTGCCATAGGCACTGTCAGTTGAACACTGCAGTTTTTACAGTTACAAACCCTGCCATGTTGCACAGAGGAATTGCAGCTGCTGCTTCTTAGGGTACCAAGTAAAGCATACTCCAGTGATGGCCCTCAGAGACCCATGCACATCAGAGCTTATTGGAACAGATGGGGTGAGGGAGGGATGCTTCATCGACAAAGCACATTTGTCTAAATACAAGAAGAATGAAAACACAGCACTTATCACTGGTGTTTAATCTTAAATCCAGTGAAGTTTGTAATGGGGGAGATGAATGCTATGCTTGCCATGGTGTAATACACAAACACATCAAACCCCTTCTTCATTCCTCCTTTATTTTTGGATAAATTCACCACTTAAACCCATAGAGAGGGGCCAGGCTGCCTTAAGAGCAAGCTGAGAGATCAAGCAGAGCGTTTAAATCACTGTGAGCTCATTCTAGCTATACCCTTTGCCACCATGTAGTGGAAGCACAATGAAGAACCCTCACAACATATAGATGTTGCCCTTAGACTTCTTAGTTTTGAAACCTGGAACAGATGACTGTTATCTTGGGTGTTTCTGGGTGTTTCACTTAAGCCTATCACAACATTCACAAGCATTAGAGGATTAGGTCTGTGAGCTGTGGAGATAATTGTCATCTCTCTTTATATATGTGGGGAAACGGAGGACAAATTGCATGGTGGTTGCAATAGGAGCCAGAGGTAGAACCTGGAATTAACTTTTGCTCTCCCACCCTTATTTGAGTCCTCATATCTGTTATTCTTACAGGAAGTGAGAGCAACTCCATAAAGTATTTGTTGAGATCAATGAGAAGCAACAGGTAACCCTTTCCTTTCTCATGCGGTACATTCTGGTTTAGGAACAAAGAATTTTTTGCCTCATGGAAACTCTCCTTCTCATAATTCTTCCTCTAAGGCAAGGGAAATTTTCAACATTTCTGACACGAGATGCTTTATGGACAGCATTATTCTGGGGCAGGTGTTTATCAAAACTTCTTTTTCTCAGGGTTTGGCTAAAGGTCATTGCTCTGTTACTGCTGTTAGGGCCTGGTTGTATTAGATGCTGGACTAGAGCATGTGGGGAGATGGAGTCTAAATCAATATGAAACAATGTGTTAGAGCATTATCCTAAATGAAAGAGTAAGAAAAGTGTTATTTTCCTAGATTGCCTTCTTACTTTCTCAGGTCCCACACCTGGCAACATAAACTTCCACACCTGTTGTGAAATTTATCATTACTGAGGCTTTGTGGAAATTCTGTGCTTTCAGTGTTTGAGTGAGAGGATTAGAATTTCTTGGGGCACAGACTCAGTCTGGTCGTAGTAGCCAGGACTTTGAGCAGATAGAACAATACTAGACATCTTTCAGCTAAGATGGATGGCTTCATCCACGAGAACTGTAGGATTTAGCGGCAAGTATCTTTCCTTGCAGCTATCCTTACTTTTCTGGTGAGTGTCAGTAAGGATATTGATACTTAAATGGACTTGTTAGCCTGTTAAATGTAAGACATATCCCTATCATAGGATTATAGAATAGTTAGGGTTGGAAAGAACTGCAAGATCATCCAGTTCTATCAGAGCTACAACAATTGCACAGCAATAGACCAAATGATATTTATCTCTGGCATACAAATATCCACTTCCCAGTTGATAGTCATACCTGAACTAAATACAGCTTCACTGTTCTGCTTATAATGTATCTGTATGAGCTGCCATCTTTAAACTTGCTGAGCAATCTGAATAGCAAAATAGCATATTTACAATAGGGAAATTATCAGCAATGGTCTGGGTCTCTGTCTGGCAAAGGGACCATAAAACTAGCTCAACAAGCCAGCTGAGAATTTCCCTGGAGAATTTTCCCAGCTCTTGGCATAGGGGACATCTCAGGGATATGGCCAGGAGGTGGGGAGGAGAGGGGTGTGCACTGTGGCATAATCCTTGGGGGCTATTGTTTGTTAAAGCAGCCCCAAGGTTGCTCTTAATTGTGTTGTGGGCTGAACTGGCTCCTAACCAGCTGCTGGGGTGTGAGAACTACAAATATGGCAGAGGCAATTTTCTTTCCTCCACCTCCCAGCTGCAGAAAACTCGGTTTAGGCTGGGTGCAAAAGTGAGCCTCCTGGCTTACTGGAGCTAAGATTCTGTGCTGTGACATGTCACTGGGCCCTAACTCACCCCAGGGACAGCTATCAATCAAGCAAGCTGGGTATCTTGCTTCTTTCTATAACTCACACCTCTCAAAAAGTGAGGGTGTACACACACACACACACACAAATCTAATGTGGGTGTTTGCAGATGAGCAAAATAGAAATGGGCAGTAGGAGAAATAAGACAGCAAGAGATTCTGTAGCTGAGGATCCTGCTCATTGATCATTAAGAAGAAACAAGTTATCTTACCACACACAAAGAAAGAAATTATATCAGACCCAGTGTTTTCCCTGCTCTTCTTCCTGCCAGTGTTTTATGCCTTCTCCTTTTCCTACTTTTTTGGAGAGGAACTCACGATGTCAATTTTTAGAAATTAACTTTTCACAGGTTTTACATTCTGCAAGGTTCTTGTTAAGAAAATGACCAACACCAGACTTTTGGACACTTTTGTGAGATATTTAAAAAACCTCATCTCCCCAGTAGCAAGTCCACTCTGCATCCTTTTATCTTTATGGATATGTACTTTAAAAACAATTCCACCTAGCAGAAAGCCTCTCAGTGTGTTTTGCAGCTTAGACAGATACTTGTTGGCCTTCAACCATGGCCTTATGAATGTCACAGACAGAAAATGCATTTATTACTGCATAATCATCCACAAAACTCATCAGTCAGAGAAGAATGATTGCTCAGTTTTGTAAGTTCCTCTATGTCCTGTAGCAGTTGCCAGCTTGCCATGGAATATCATCTGTATCAAGCAGTCACGTCTTAGCTCAACCAAGAGTTGGAGAGAACAAAGTTGACCTTGACAGAAGCAAGCTTTAGGTACCAGATACTATATGCAAACAGCACTAAGCACACTAGTCTGAAAATGACAGTGCTGTGGGCAATTATATCACAGAACCATGTTAGAGAGCCACCACTCAAAATTGCCTGACAACACAGATTAGTGCAGAATGCTAATACTTTGAGTGTTTTTTCTGAAGAAGACTTCCTTATGAGGAAAATAATAAAAAATACACAGGAACTGTTTTCATCTACTAAATTGTTCTGAGCACTTCAGGCAGCCCTGCTTGAGGTTTCTCTTACAGCAAGTGCCCCATAAACTCCCACCTACCTCTGCTTCATACCCTGCACTCAGCAGATGCCCTGCTGCTCATGCTACATCAGAGCACAGAGCTGGAGAAAGATTATGAAACAGGGAAACTATCCAGCAACAAAATTGCTTTTCTTTTTTTTTCCATCTTAAAGAGGTAAATTAAAAGTCAAGCCCATCTGACAATGGGAAATGGAATTCAAAGCAAAAATAGAACCCCACATTTTGTCAGATATCCAAGGTGTTTTTTTCTGGTGAGAGGTTTTTTCATAGGAGCTATAACCCCTTTTGGTGGAGTTACATCACCATTTGATCTAAACCCCCACAGTAAGACTACATCTGCTACTAAGCTGTGTTGTAAATGTCTTTAATTTTTATATTTCATCTGAAGGGAGTTGTTAAAGTGGGTTTACAGGGTGATGGTTCTTTGAATAAAAGACATCAGGACTGAAGCAAAGCTCTGCATGACACTTAATTTTCACTCTAATAAGACCTCCTAAAACATTACAAGATTTTGTTTTTCCCTGAACTTGCTTTCCCTTCCTTGCATGATTATTCTTTTTTATTTTTCCTCCCTGCTTTTTTTTTTTAAGGACACATTTGAGGAGCATGGTTTTATTTTTGCCCAGATGACACCACTTCTCTTTTCACCCTAAGCCAGATGTGCTCCTCTCTCAGAGAAAAAGAAATCTCTCTGAAGTCTTTTTTCAAAGCCATTGCTTTTCGTTGGTAATTTCTTTTTTTTTTTTTTTTATTGCTCTTCTCAACTCTCTTGGGCCTTTAGTTTGACTTTTGTCTGTGAGGGTGGGAAAGGATCCTACTATATGTTTGTGCTCAAGTTTTAAGGTCCCTTTGGATATGTTTTCCAATACATGAAAAAGTTCTGTGCTGGCTGAGTATAACTAAGTGTGGGATATTTCTTGATCACCTGGTGGGGTCATTATAGAGCAAACATGAAGTATTATCTTTCCTAGTCCCAAGTGCTTTTATAGACTCATTTTGCCCTGAATAGCAGACAAGAAAGAAAATGTGGAGTCCAGGCTTTTGGCATGGCAACTTAGATCTGAGAATATTTCCACACAGCCATCAAACCTGGCTGGTTTGTTTTACATTTGAGGGTCTTGTTTTTGTTTAGGGTTAAAACCCTAAATGATTATGGATTTTGGACCTCAGTCATCCAGCAGAAAAATGCAAGAAAAGAAAAAATTGCCTCATTAGAGAAAATAAAAGGAAGGAATAATATCAATACTTAAAATCTAATAATCAGAACATAGAAAACCAAGAAGTTCATCAGCAGTGCGATATTGCTCTGGAGAGCAATGTTGTCAAAATGCAGGGAGATTCTGCAGCAGTTAGAATGAAGGGAGTTACGTGTTTGCATCTCTTTGGAAATGTGGGTTTGAAAAGATTTCAAGTATGCAAGAACAGCATGGGTCATGTTCACCAGGCAGGCCTGAACCCGGGGTTCGGTGTTGTAATTCAACCTGGGGCTTCTGGATTATGGGACACACAGAATTTACCAGCTGGATGAGATGAGAAATATTTTTCTTTATTTTAAACCAAGAAACAGTAATGAGGTTCCTGAAGGATTAATATTATTATTCCAACAGTAAGGTATTGAAACCAAGCACTCAAAAGTCAGTAAATTCCATAAACAGATTTTCTCCCCAAGATTAATAGAACCATATTGTGTATTTATTTTTTATTTGCAATTTCGTTGTGAAATGTACATTTTAATGGATTATATTTGTCATTAGTGCATACCATAAACACAATAGTAATCATCAGATTCATAGCTAGCACTCATGCAGAGCTGTACATAATCACAGTTCTCTACAAACATACTTGCCTCATAATCAGAGTTCAAGTGGTAATTCCTAAATAAAGAACAGTGGAGATCAGACAAGTGTAACACTCAGAACCATCTGTTCTCCTGCGTGAAGAGAGACAAATGCCTGACTCTCAACTCCAAAGTACTTCTTGTCTGGACTATTTTCCTATTTGCCAGTATATTCATACTTTCATTAAAATCAGCAAGAGTACCTGAAGCCCAGTGTATGCACTGGTTCCATAAAAATGCCGGGGCTTGATGCCCATTTCTCAGCAAATGGAGTCTGTAAAGATACAATATTAATTTGATTTCTAGCATAGATATAATCTAATTTGAGCTATTCTCTTTCATGCTCTCCTGTTAATATGTTTGGATATACACCATTCCCTGCTTCAGAAAACTTCTGAAAACCCACCTTTCTGTGAGGCATGCCAGGTGCTGGACTACTCCCTGCTCTGTGGGTGTTCTTCCTCAAATTATTTTGTTTGTATTAAGTTGTGCCTTCAGGGCCTTATCTTGCATTCCTTGCACACCCAACATTTGCTGAAGTTGATGGAGATACAAAAGACAGGCCTTAGGCTTGCATTGCTATCTGCTGAGCTTTCTCCTAATTCTGCCCCTGGTGTGGGCTCTGCTGTCCTAAATCCTGAGGACTGGGGACTTAGCACAATCTTTTCAGTGTGAGGTGCAGCCTCTCTTCCTGGGGATTTAGCAGAATCTTTTCAGTGTCAGATGTAGCCTCTCTTCCTGAGTTCAGCATCCTTTCTCCCCAGCTCAAGGGGTTGTAGGGAGCATCTGTTTAAGTATGATGTTGCATGTGCTGCAGTCATGAACACCTCTGCTTCCTGAATTCAGCAGGCATTAATGCTTTGTCTCTCAAACTCTTACTTAGACATTGCTATCCAAGACACTGAAAAACTATCATTCCTTCCACTTACCACCCTCTGAAAAAAATCACTGCTTCAATGTTTGCGGTATGTGTATTATATTATAGTCTTAGTGATTCTTTCATATCTATCTTATTAAAAACAGACTTAGCAAAGTTAATTAGGGGTAATTTGCATTCAAGCTATTCATTATTTACTTAGCTTTGAATTGCAAACTGTAGGAATGCCATTTGTTCATTAAAATTCCCAATCTTTGCCCACTTTCCCTTTGATAGCATAGTGGTTAAAGAAAGTTGTGCTTAGCTGCTGACTAACCATTCTTTGCACACTGCAGAAATGGCTGCAGGCCAATATTTCAGCATTAGAAAGTAGTTAATATTGAATGCCATGAAGTTAAATTTGTGTTCATTTACTTATTATGTTGGAAATCAGTTGTTCATTCTGAGCAGATTTCCCAGCACTACTCTCAGCCAAGCTCTGCAGACTCAAAAAACATGCGGTAACAATATTGAGAAGGTGAGGAGGTTTGAAACAGGGTGAAAAAGAAAAATTAAACAGATCTCTGAAAAAGGCACTGCTGCAGTTCCCTGCCGTGGATAAGGCTTCTTTAATTATGATAGTTACCACCCTTGTTAGTTCCTTTAAATAGCACAAGGGAAAAAAAATAATCTGCTTTTTATTATTAACCATAATCTCTGAACAATTACACATCTGTTAATTCCTTAGAAGCTCTCGCTATGTGCTGTTTACAGATATTTAAATTTGAAAAGAGATGCAATGGCAATTGTTCTGCTGACAGGGAAGAAGAAGGATGTATTTCTTAGTTAATCAGTGGGGACTGTCTCTCACGTACCTCTTTGGTAACTTGGCTATGGTCTGTCTAAGGTGCAAGAATGTTATCTCCACAGCAAGAATCTGTATAGGCAAGACAAGAAATAACTGGCTAGAAAAGTAACCTCAACAGAGGGCTGCATCGCTGGCCATATCCTGGTCTGCTGTGGGACTAGGGCAAATCATCTAGAACAAGTTTGGACAGTTATTGCCTACTCAGGGGTTATTATTTGACAATGCCTCTGATTTTCCTCTTCCAATGCAACCTAAAAACGATGACATTTTCTAACACTCCCACCCCCTTCCCTCCATTTCTTGAACTAATGAGCAAATAAAGAAAGAAAATTAAAGAATAAAAAATGTAAGCAGTGATAGGGTGAAATCAATAAACTGTGGATTGCTAGTACTGAGTGCGCCTGAATGATCTTCTGCATATTGCATGTTGAGTTAACTTGCAAGAGAAATATGTTCCCTCTTATTGTCCTGTGTCTCATTGTGAAAAGAAAGCAGGGATTGCAAATTAAAATACCCTTGATTTAGGTTCTGAAGTGAGTGCCCAGGAGTTCTTCCTCTAATGCCACATGCTCGAAATTGAACTGTCTGCAACATTGCAACATAATGAGAATATTTTATTGTTTTCAGTCTGTAACTCTTTTTGTCCTGTTCCCCCACTCCCACAAAAACTCCACTAAAGAAGCTCTCATGAGCAGCATCAACAAAAGATGCTACTTTATATTAGCACAGGACTCTGTTGTTTCAGACTCACTGCTACAGGGCAGAAGGTGAAAAGTACATGAATAGTAATCTATGTGACAACACACAGTCTTCTGTAAGAACGCTGAATATTTCCGGAGCTGAAATGCGCTATACTGAGGATTATTTAATGGGGCAAAGAGGAACTCAGCCAGAATTGCACAATTAATGACAGTGAACTATATTTATTGATACATTTTCATTACATGAGCTTTTCACAAATGATAAGAAGTCTCTGCATCACCAGTCCATGGAATATACTGCTCTTAAGAATGGTTCTTTTTGTTCCATCATCAAAGATTTTGCTTGGGCTGAGGCTAGTGAGTAGCGACTTTCCCAAACCATGGAACAAGAGAGGAGGAGTGAAGGTCTCATCAGTTCGAAAGGAACCTATAAGAAAAGTTAGAGCAAAAAAGAAAAATAAAAACTCCTTGACAGGTCATTAATTTTACATGCAGGCAGTCAATTCAGGTGGAGTGTGACTGCTGTGGTGACAGTGGAGCTAAGTTTGGGATACAGTAGTCCCAAAAATGAAAGATAATAAGGAATTTTAAGCAACAGAAAAAAACTCACAGTAACAGAATATTTAGTATTTATATACGGTTGTAGTTCTTACTCTAGCAAATACCAGTCAGCTTCTACAGAGGCAGAAATGTTGTCCTCTTCTTCTGAAGTCTGGGTACAACAGAGCAGAAAGGAATATCCCAGACTTTGGTGTAATTACTCAGATGGGAACCCATGTTTACACCTCCCATGTTAGGATCTGCCAAACAAAATTAGTAAATTGGGTTTTACCACTTACAGCTGATGGAATTGTATGTTGCAGATTGCATATATGATGCCGTTTTTGTCATCAGCATGCTTGTAGTAAGCGTGGGTGAAGCCCTTCCCAAATCTTTGTTCATGAAGTCAAGCCATCACAACACGTCATATGATGCTGATAGTGAGTTGTGAAATAAGCAGTATTTTTTTCCTGCTTTGTCAGAGAAACTTCTGCTTAAAGAAAGGAAGCTCATTCACACTCTGCATGTGAGACTGTTTTCTCAGCGAATAGTGTCTACTTTACTTGTAAGCTCTCTCATGTCAAAAATCACCAGTTTGTCACAAAGGGGAACTGCAAAGAGCAGCTGAAGAAATTAAAGTATCCGTGTGCTGGGTTTACTTACTTTTGCATAATAATAGGCTACTTTTTAATCTCTTGAGCTTCTAAAGGAAGTACCCTGGAGAGTCAGAAGAGAATAATTTAATTACCTCAGAGATTCACAAGAAATTAGGCTCCAGTGATGCCTAGAATTGGTTAAATTAATAAGGAATATGCTTCAGTCAGAATGTTTGACAGTTATACAGTGAAAATCCGGTGCTAGTGCATTTCTATTGGTTTCAGTAATGTCAAGATTTAGCTCATGGTAGCTGTAAACACAAGGTGATTACTGAGTGGGTTGATTCAGGCAACTGTTAGTCTCCTAGTAAGGGACAGAAAGAGGACATCTTTCTGAATGCTGCAGACTTGAATTTTCTGAGATCAATTCCATCTACCAATGTATATGTGGCTACAACCTTAAAACAGTCAAATGGAAACAATATAAAATACTGAATATAGTAGCATTTGAGTAAGGTGGGGATTTTTTGTTTGTTCGGTTGGTTAGTTGGTTGGGTAATTTTTGTTAGTTTTAAGGTTTAAAAATTATTTTTTATGTCTTGGGAAATCTCATGTTCAAAAGGAAGGCTATGGCAATACACAAAAGGCCATGTGAGAGCATGAAGAAGAGCCAAATTCTCATCTCAAAGCACAGAACAAACCCACTGCTATGAAATGAGTTTTGTCTGGATTTACACCAACATAATGTGGTCCAGAATGTAACCAATTTATCATAGGCCTAAAACCAGTTCACTTTGTTTTGACACCTTGTTTTGGCTGCAATTTTACATGCATGCACTCACACACATGCACAAACGCTCTCTTCAATAGCCTTTCAGTCATGCCACAGAGCTGTATGGTCTCTCCTGGATAAGCTGTGTTAAATTAAAATTAAACATCACCAAGCTTTGTGCTCAGCCTCCCAGTGTGAATGTTCTGCTGTGGGTGTGCAGGGGGTTAATATCACAAATGTTCCACAGGAGGTTAGTGGGATTCAGTTTCAGCTAACATTTATTTTGCCAGCTCCTGTTCACTTTCATCTCTGCTTATGAACACTATTATCTTGCTTGTAATAATATATATAGATCACTGCAGCTGCGCTCTGCAAAATTCATCCATTTTTTGAACTTTGCAGAAAAAAAATTCTGCAAGTCTTTTATCACGTTACTGAGCCCTGTGAATTCACCCACCTTCCCACCCTGGTCTCTTGTACAAATTGTAAGCAGGCATGGGTTTGCAAACCTTTCATTGAGAATGGACTATCATGTTTCTAACGTAACCTCACACCCAGTGTGGTTTTGTCCTTTCATTCAAGACTAATTGTGAGCTGTTGTTTTTTAAAAAGGGCTAAATTACTTCATCATCTTTGCTTTTTTTGTCCACTACTATTATTAATTTTCTACCACAGGTATTACCTTTGGCACATGTATGACGTGCAGCAGATCAGTATGCTGTGCCTGAACTCTTCTGTAACCTGCTTAGCAGATTGTCAGTAATAATATTAATATCTAACTATTATATAGCACTTTTTCTATCTCACAGGTATACAGCTTCCTGTCCTGGCATCACTGGGTGCTAATTATTGGTGGACACTGAGAGGGCTATTAGCTTTTCCATAGACATGATGTAAATAAAGTAATATTTGTATGTTAAAATCCAGTCAGCCTAAAGGAGGAGAGAGGTCTTTTTTAAAAACCTATGCAGTATAGATACCTTGAAAAGTGGATGGAAGACTGTAAAGAGACAGGACTAGACTTGAACTTACTTACACTAATATTTCCAGCAGAAAATCCTCTTGCTGTATGTTTTCTATGGTCTGATCCTACGGCTTTACCCTAGAAATGCACACAAAGCAAATGCTTGGCTGTAAATTCTTAATGTTTACCTATCTTGCTATTACTATAGTACAGCTTACAATGGATCTATTATTACAGAAATTGAATGGTGTGATACAATAATTGACTTCCTTACTAGTTTCCCAGTCTTCTTCCTCTTAAAGAATCAGAAGTCATTGAATGACTAGGTCATAGCTCTATTCTTCTTTTCTCATTTTGAGACAGAAAAAGACAGACTAACTTTCAAAGCCTCTACCCTAGGCTTTCAAGAAGGTAGAGCATAAAAGAAAGAATAGAAAAGGAAACAAAAAGGAAATAAAAAGGAGATTTAAGTAGTTTAGGCCTTGTACTCAGCAGTCCACAAGATCAAACTTACTCCTCTCCGTGCAGCAGCTGGTATCAATGCTCTTGCATTGTTCAAACAAGTTCCAGCATTTAGTGAGCTGGGATGCTGCCTTCTGCCATGCTTCTGTACAGGTCGCCTCTCTGGTTACAACTGAAGTGTGCCTCCCAGAGCAGCTTTGCATTACTTTGACAAATCCAGACAGCACCTGTTCTTGAGGCTTAACAAAAAGTAGTAAAGGGAAGGAGAGAGTAACCTCCCTCATGCCTCTGCTGCTATCACTCTCCCTTTATATTTCATTTAGAGCAAAACATGAACAAAGAAAGAGTGTTAGACATGCACATTGTAATGAAAATCCATGACTCGACCACGCATTCATAATTATTTTATAAATAAATGGCTTCTGGAGAGCCACATCTGTCTCTTCCCACAGAGTGTATGTCTTTCATTAATGTATTACAGGCCGAATGAAGCAGCCTGAGTGCTTCGCTTGCATCTTCCTCTTCCTCTCCATCATTGTCCATGGATAGGTTTTTGTGGTTCAGAGAGAGCTGCAAGCCCCACATGTCTCTGCAGAACTGATGGCTCGTCAATAACATTAGCCAGCATTACGGGCCTCATCAGTGTAGAACAGAATCAATATGGCCAAGTAAAAAGTCTAATCAGTTGACATGACCATCTTCAGCAGGGCTTACGTTACAAGAAATGAGTTTTTTTAAAGGATCAGCATCAGAGCTGCTTATTCACCCCACACCAAGAAGCCTTGAAGAAGATTTATTGCTTCTTGTTTTCTTAGCAGTTCAGGATAAGCTGGTAAAAGCAAAACGATCATTCAAGTTAAAAGAATAATAAAGACTGGACTCTACAAACAATGCCCACATTTTCCTAAGAAGCTGAAAAGAGCTTCGCAGTGTGGAAGGGAAGCTGTCTGTGCTAAGAAATAGGACTTGTTTAAGCACTTGAATAGGGGAATTCATGCCCTTTTTCTTATCAGGTTGCATTCTGTTTTTTTGCTCTCTCTTTTTTTTACTGAAGGGACAGATTCAGGTCTCACTTCTACTTGTACAAATTGAAGTTACTTGTCTGAAAATAGTGCTGTTCCAGATTTCTATCAGCATAAATGAAAGCAGACTTTGGCAGTCGTGCCCATGGCAATGTACATATCTTAAAACAAGTTTCTCACTGATGCATAGCTTTATCTATGTGGTAATTAAGGAGCTGTTTTACGGTCATCTCCCTTTCTCTTTCTCCTCACCCCTCTACATACAGTTTCACCCACAACACAAGAGCAACAGGGGTGCAGCTATCAGATATTTCACTTTTATGAACTCTGCTGATCATCTGTTCTCATTTGTCCAGTCATCTGAGGGAAACCCTGTTCAATCATGTGAGAGTAAAGCATTAGTGAAATCATTAGTGCAGCATGGGCAGGCTAATAGGCCCATGCCTCAGCCATTTTTTTGCAGGCAACATACCACCTACATCAGAGATACTTCAGCAGTGTTACTTCCTAGGCAGGTAAAAGAAAATGATTGCATCTTGGTGGCAAGCAGCTTGTTTGTAAATGGGAAAATGGAAATGTGAACTATTCTCATCCTACTTTGTTAGAATGAAATAGCTGGGAAGTGCTCATTAAAAAAAATAATCTTGAAACAGGTTAAGTGCTTATCCAAATTAACAACAGAATCAGAGGACATTAAAGTACCTAATCCCACAAGGGCCTTTGCATACTAGACACGAGAAGAGGAACAGGAATTTTGACTCAGGCTTTTCTCCCATTGCCAGGAAAGACTTGATTCTGACAGACTAGTCTGCGGCACTTATACATGAGCTATGACAAATTGGTGATCTCCTCCTGAGCAGTGGTAGACCTTCACTCTAAGTATAGGATTACCAGGTCTCTCAATACTGTCACAGGCAGTGGGCAGTCACCCTGACAAATTTCATCTCATTTTCTCTCCCTTGGGCACATACAGGGATGCACATGCTTCCTGCAGATTTCATTAAGGGGAGGAATTGTTCTGGCTTTTCAATATTAGAATAATAACTCTGGGCTTCAGTCAAAATGGAGTCCTACAGCAGTGTGCACAGTCAAGTTCTTCATCACTGAGAATCAGTGTTATGTGCACATCAGTACTGGACTTGTTCCTTAGTGGCACAGTTCACCTCCAAGTTTCCGGTAACACTGGCTGCAAAAAATGAGGCCCAACAAAAAAAAAAAAAAAAAGGAGAGGGGGAGGGGTGGGGGGGGTGTGATTCTCCAGCATCTGTGTGCTTCGTGATTGTCTTTTTTTTTGGCTGCATGAAGAAAAGCAATGGCTTTTTTGTTGTTTTTTTTTTTTTTTAAATACATCTAGATTCTGAACAGAAAGTTGGTTTGGTTTTTTTCTATGGGAATCCTGCTGCTTAATATTTATAGTGTGTAACATTAATTTCTATGCTTTATTAAAGCAAAAAGAAGAGTCCATTTCTATTAAGATTCAGCATTTATAGTGATACAATGGAATACCCTACTCTCAGAGTTCCAGTATCTTGTTATATAACATGCTCATTTGTGTTAACGAAAACTTTACCCCTTTGAATTCATGAGAACTAAAAAGTTTCACGAGAACTGAAAAGTTTCACCAGGCACACAGGCTCTGTATAAATAAGCAGCACACAGCAAACATCTTCTAAAAGGATTATCGCTTTGACAGCTATTCAGTTGGGGTGACTTTTTTTGTCCCCTGGATTTCCCAGCTTGCCCTCTTAACTACACAGAAGGTAAATCTGTACAATACTTCACATCTGCCTTTATGGGGACCTCACACTGAGCTTACTGGATGTGCTTTCCTGGTACAAAGCACCTTGTCAAGTTTCCTGCTCTGGATCCAGTGAACACAGCTGATGAGCTGAGTTATTAAAAGGTATGAGTAAAGGTTGTTCACTCCATTACTTTCTGAACTACTGGATATGCACGGTGAAGCTGCCGAACCAGTCAGTCCCTCAGAGCTCCCTCCCGTGCATTATTGCTGCATGTTAATGTTTTATAATGCATTGTTCTGATGGTAGTCACCATCAATTTTTTTTTTTTATTTATTGTTTTTTAATTGATGGCATCCTTTGCTCAATCTGTGTTGCCATGGTGTTTCCCCATCACTGCAGACCAAACTTGAGCTTTGCTGGCACTGAGCACACCAGAAAGCTCCCAAGAGTTTAAAGCTGAGCATGTGCTCAAGGTGATGGGAATAGTGTCACAACCAAGACCTGCCTGCACCCTGCCTACTTCAAAACGAAAATGCAGCATCATGCTTCCTGAGGGGCCCACTGAGCCCTGAGAGCTGGACAGAGGCTGAAACTCAAGGGGCTGAGTACAGAAGAGCTAGTGTGGCATAAGATTGTGAAGGAGATCAGAGGCAGGTGGACTGCAAGTGGACCTGAGGTGTCAAACTGGCATCCCTCCATACTGCACACCCCTGCCTGAGGTCCTGCTAAACAGGGGCAAAGCTGTGACCACAAACAGCTGAGAGAGGGACATCTGGGCCAGAGGCAGGGCCGAAGGAGGGTTAAGCTGCTGTAGCAGAGCTGGGTTAGGAAAAGCAACCTTCTTTTTAAAGTAGAGGATGCAACTGTTGCAGTCATGGCTCAGCAGGGCCAGCCTCAGCAATGTCATATATAGAGCATGTACCCATTACCTTCCCATCATTAAAAGAATAAGCTATTTTCTCAAGTAGTTCAGGTAAAAGCTGCATGCATTTCTTTTTCTCACTACCTCTCTGAATCAAAAGATATTTTGCAAGCAGCCTGTTTTAGAAAACTGCTGGTGTTTGGACTAGAAGAATACAATTAAAAGATGCAGTAAAAATTGACAAATCTCAGTATGGGGAGCTGAAAATACATTACAATCCCAATCAAAATATAAACAAAACCCCCAAATTAAATAAATCTTGCACGATTATGGATTAAAATACATTTGGCTTTAATGACTTAGTGTACAGGCCTTGACTCCTGAAAGGGCTGCTGAGACCACATGGCTGGCACAGAGATGTGTGTAATAATAAGCAAATTGCTGCTGCTGCAATACCATATAGGGATGATGAGAGAATAGGGACCAGCATTTTGCTGGGTTTCTGGTTACTAGTTAGCCCTCCTTCATGGGCCCTACTCTCTCTGCAAATCTTTTGAGGTAGAGCTTCAGTAACAGCAAGCAATGTCAATAATGGACTCAATAATGAGTGGAAAATAAACCCAACGTAATGACAACGAAACCTCTGGGGGAACATTAGCAGCAGTTGCTATCATCCAGTGTTGGGAAACTGCTGGTCTTTCCTGATGGCAGCCTATCATACAGTGCCTGCAACAGGACGCTGGGCTTGGGGAGCTGTAAGGTGGAAAACCCTGAAAGGGTCAGGCTTGCTGGCCAGCAATGTGCTCCTCCACCACAGCTCAGCAGAACAGGTTTTTGGTAGCATGCACTCAGATGTCATAACACGCATTTCCTTAAGAAAATAGACTAGAAAGAAAACAACAGTCTACTTTTTCAGGCTTTCCTGTTCTCTGCTTCTCTTACTTACTTTGAAAGTTGCAGTATCTTAAAATAATCTCTACACTAAATCTAGGAATTTATGTGTTATGCTTTCTTTGAAAAATATTTGGTTTTGGTTTTGTTGGGGATTTTTTTTTTTTTCCCCCTAAAAAAAAGCCTCCTGATTTAAAATACAGCGTATGAGCACTTGTTTTTTTGTTCTTTTGGTTGTTTTTTTTTCCCTTCAGCAACTGTTTTCTAGAAGATCTGAAGCTGATTATATTGGGATTATGATTACTTAATGGCTTGACTAAAACTATTTCACAAGTCAGCTCTGTTTTATGTGTTACTTTGAATTAAGAAGAGAAGTTTTCTCATCTTCTGTTTTACAGAAAAGCCCATTCCAAAAAGCAAATGTTCGATGTGTCCAGAAATTCTTCCTTGAAAACTTGCCTTAGCATGACATATGACTGTATCTCGCAAGCTGTTTAGTTACTCATTATTTTTGTTTTATTAGACGTAGTTGACCCTTTGATCTTGGTTAATTAACACTTCTACCGATCCAGAGGCTGTGAGTCTAACCCTCATGTTTGTTGACATTGTTTTCTTATGCCCTGGCATTTGTAATCATGCAAATTCTTGCTATAGCTTATTCGTTTCTAAAACATTCTCAGAATTTATTCCCTGACAAATGCTTTGTGACTTAACAGCTTTCTCTGGCTTTTCTGTATGGCTTATCTCTTGGAGCTTGCCGTAGAGTAACACAAGGTTCACACGGATTTTGGCAATTTACTATCTTTTAGAGATGTCTACTTTACGATCTTAGACATTGCAGGAGGGTGAGGGGGGAAGTATCTGTAAAGCTTTTAATGGGCTGTGGCCAGCTTAAGGAAAACACAAAGTTTCCAGGATAGATCTTGCTGAATTTGTAGAGAAACTTGAAACATGGCATATCTCTTGACCTGAATTCTTGTAAGTCAATATGCAGTGTATATATACCAAAATGAAATTCTCCAGTTGCAGTTTACATTTCATTCATGTAGCATATAACACTGGAATCAGTGGACACTGACTGCTGTAGTATGTCAAGGGTTTGACCTTTGCTTTTCTGACCTTAATTACAAGGCCAGGTCTAGGATATAGACTCCAGTTTCCAACCAGCTTCCAGGCATGTCAAACTCTGATTAGAGCCTTCTTTCACCAGGCTGGGTTGAACATAACCCAGTCAAAATGGAGCTCTGTGAGTGAATAGATGTCAGAGGCCATGGGAACAGGACAGAAAATTTTACAGAGCAACTGTAATGTTTTACAACTTGTAAAATAACCCAAGAACTAGGAAATAGTTTTCTAAAATCCAAATTTCAAATTTTGTCTTTTCTCAAGGCTTAGAAGGTGTTCCAGACAACCAGTGTATTTGATTCCTCCCATCACCTTTCCCAAATCATTGAGAAAGGTATATTATTATCCATTCCCATTAAGAAGGAGTATGAGAATATTGGTCTGAAGTATATTCCAGTTCACAATATCTCCTGTGAAGCACTTAGGGCAAAACTTCCAGAGGAGTACAGTCTTTGCGTAAGTCCTTTGCCTTAGGTATTTTAATTCTAAAATTTTACATAATTTTGTTGCTGCAAAATTCTTTATTTGAAAATGAACACAGACACAAAAAGAAAAGGAAAATTAGAATTGTAGGGCACAAAAATGTAAGGTTGTGATGGTGCTTTGAATTGTTAATGTCACTTACACACAAAAGACTTGACAGACTGAAGCTCTCTAAAAATCTGTAGGTAGCATAACAATTTCAAATCACTTCATGCTACACATGCTCAGAGCTCTCATAGCCTCCACACTCAACTGCTTATAAATTTTTTTCTTCAGACATTCCAATAATGTGAAGCCACTTTCAGCGAGTACAGTGTGTGTCATAATTATTGTAGCACTTCAGATTTCTCTGTGAGTCCTGCCATACGGGAAAGAATTCAAACTCCGTTACAGAGGATCAGAATACATTGGAACAATCAAATGCTTTAACCAAGAAAACTTAAAGTGATCTCAAAATGTGTGATTAAAAACGACAAACGTAAGAGAGGCAGCTGCATAGAAGTATCATATTGAAGAGAAAGTATTTCATATAACAAGGATAGTTTTGCTGGCCCAATAAACGCCTGGTAAGAAGCACAAATTACCATCAGATATGGTAAAAGAATAGATGATTTTTAAAAACATGAGAGAATGAGTTGGCGAGATGAACATATTTACTGTGGTACAGGTGGGAATACCAACAGGGCTTGAATTTATCCTTGTAACAGTCTGCTTACTTAGTTAAACACCACTGGGCATAGATGAAATAAGATGGTAAGGAAGTCCAACCCTTGCTTTTGCATCTACCTAGTTCTCATTTTGACCTCTTCTACTGATATTGGAGGGCTGATACAGAATGTCTCTGCTCCAGCATTTGAACGTGCTTCTCCTTTCTAGCATAAGATTATATATAGATATTTGTTCTTTTTAGCATACACAGCTCTTCTTTTTCTCTGCTGTTTACACTTTGCTCCATTGTCATATATTTATGCAGCACAATCATGCCACAGCTCTCAGTTACTTGGCTACGGAAATCAAGCTCTCTTAAGCTACCATCATAAAAGTGCCTATTTTCTTCTTTGCAAGCATGGGCAGCCTTTATTTGAACTTGTCTGTCTCGTCCATGGGCAATTGAAACTAAATGCAGCTCTTTAAATGAAGGCTGCACTGGATTTGAGAAAATAGCACTGGTGCTGTCCAGACTCTTATGGAAATAAATAATCTGATACATATCGGAATCACATTTGATCTTGAAAGCCTTTTAACTTCATCAGAAAGCATCTTAATGTTGTTGCTTGGTCCTACTTTATTTACCAAGTGAAAGAGAATTGTAGTTTTTCATTAATTTTGTGAAGTCTGAGTCAGCTTGACTACTGGCAAATCTTGCACTGTTCCTAAGACTTCTAAGACATGCATTTTGGGGTGGCAAATTTTGCCCTTCTTTATAAATAACTTCTAGGCTTTTTTTTTTTTTTCTTACTGATAGCATCCCCTTTGACATGAGCTTCCATACTGGTAAGTGATTATTTTCCCTAGGTACTGCTACAGTGATTAGGAGTGGAGCTAAAAACGGTGATCTACATCCCACATCAGCAGCACACTGCTCTGAAGAACTTGTCATGAGAAAGCAATCCTAAGCAGTACAGAAAAATCTGAAAGGGTGATTTGATGACTGCTATGTGGCAAAATGCTCAGAAAGACTGAAGCTTCTCAGCAAGTGAGCATCTGGGATTAGTGCAGCACTGGGATGAATTTCCAGTTCAATGGCATTACTTTCACAGTATATTTTTCTAATCTCTGTGTTGGTCACTGTAGGAAACACTTCACCTTGGGAGGAGCTATCACAGGTTCAGCAGCATATTGCTGCAAGAGTTGGATCTA
This sequence comes from Pezoporus flaviventris, assembly GCF_033815535.1. Classification (NCBI taxonomy): domain Eukaryota; kingdom Metazoa; phylum Chordata; class Aves; order Psittaciformes; family Psittacidae; genus Pezoporus; species Pezoporus flaviventris. The sequence goes on from NW_026892760.1 coordinate 1,141,911, forward strand.
GCTGAAACACCAGACCAGCAGAGAGGCTATAATTGGATTTTATTCTTTTTTTTTTTTGGCTAATGGCTGGAAGTTGTCACCTGAAAGCAGGTCTGTGCTGGGCACTGGGGTCCTATGCAAACCACAGCATACATGAAGCACCTCTACTGTGGCTCTGCCATGACAGATATGACTGTAAGCAGCAATGCTTATTTGGTCTGATTGTCATTCTGTGTTCTTTACAGAGAGGCTTAAGCTAAAGGTCAAGAGAGAGCCACTGTGTATTTTTTCTTCAAACAAAATCAATTGAAGGACCTAGAACACAATAAGTTATGTTGCAGAGCTGCATTTGCGTGTATTCCCATTGGAGACCTATCAATGTGAACTAGCACTGTTGGGAAATTTCTCCAGCTACCCCAGCTAATCAATATCTGTTCATTATACTGTCTCTGATGAATACGGGTAAGCAGGAGTCAGGTGACTTAAAAATAACTGCACCTCATGTAAGATCAATAGAGGGTGTGTTTTTTCCGCAGTATTACTTCAGGCAAACTAATGTACTTTTTATCCCCCCTCTCTTCTTACCACCACTTGCTCATTGCTGGTATATCAACATCACTGTAGGAGTGGCTTTATTAAATTAGTAGCACTTAATCTACTGTCATACTGTCAAATTGCAGGGGGTGAATAAGCAGACAACAAGTTTTCAAGTGGCCCAGTGTGCTTCAACTGGCTCTCACCCAGGCAGTTAGCTCAGACCTATGCCAAAACCAGTCTTTCTGGGTGCTTGCTAGTATCCCTGAACTGAATATGAAAACCCTCTGCTAAAAAAAAAATGTTTTAGGGGAATTCATGCCAATTACAGATGTGTTATGACAGATGAAAAGATTATAATTATGCTTGGCTTCCATGCAGAACTACATTAACACATCTATGACATTTAATAACACGGGAGGATAGCTACATGCCTCAACAGAGGTTGGCTTTCCCAAAAGTTGGTTGACTTTTTCTTTTCCTTCCCTCTTTTTCCCACCCACCAAAATTAAGAAGTTCATGTGCTTGCAGCATGTTGGAAGAAACAAGGAAAAGTACAAGAAAAAAAGTAAAAAAAAAAGCAAAGGGAAGAAAAGAAGACAAAAAAGATACAGAAAGGAAAGGGAAAGAATATGTAAGGTGAGAAAGAGTGAGGAAGGCAAGGGAAAGGAAGGGAAGGGAAAGAATATGTAAGGTGAGAAAGAGTGAGGAAGGCAAGGGAAAGGAAGGGAAGGGAAGGGAGAGGAGAGGGAGAGGAGAGGAGAGGAGAGGAGAGGAGAGGAGAGGAGAGGAGAGGAGAGGAGAGGAGAGGAGAGGAGAGGAGAGGAGAGGAGAGGAGAGGAGAGGAGAGGAGAGGAGAGGAAGAGGAGAGGAGGGGAGGGGAGGGGAGGGGAGGGGAAAGGAAAGGAAAGGAAAGGAAAGGGGAAAGAGGAAAGGAAAGAGGAAAGGAAAGGAAAGGAAAGGAAAGGAAAGGAAAGGAAAGGAAAGGAAAGGAAAGGAAAGAGGAAAGGAAAGGAAAGGGAAGGAAAGAGGAAAGAAAAGAGGAAAGGAAAGAGGAAAGGAAAGAGGAAAGGAAAGAGGAAAGGAAAGGAAAGGAAAGGAAAGGAAAGGAAAGGAAAGGGAAAGGGGAAAAGGAAAGGGGAAAGGAAAGGGGAAAGGAAAGGGGAAAGGAAAGGGGAAAGGAAAGGGGAAAGGAAAGGCATATAAATAAATGACATGAAGCTAACAACTGCAAGTCAGTAACAGATTAAAGGAATTTGGCTTCTCATTGGGCTGTTTATGTCAGACTGATAGAAACCAGGCAAACTGAATAAACACTCTCTCAAGCCTTTAGTCAGTAGACCTGTGGCAGACATCCTGTATCTATATGCTTATGGCTGTCAGCATATAGACTGAATTAAAGTGGGGAAGAAGCTGGATTAGAAGATGAAGTCCTGTTTTTAGAGCTAATGTCTTGTACAAAAACTGGCTTGCGGTCATGCTGGGAGGGCTGCAAAAGAATAGACCTGGTGACAACTTAGCAAAGTACTAAATCCATTAGAGTATGTATTATCTGCCAACCAGCCAACCACTTTCCTCAGGCTTACAATTCACAGTGCTTAGCAAATGCTAGTTAATTGTCCTTCACATTCATTTCTTTCCCTAACCCCATGGCCACATTCAGCTGGTGAGCCCATTTGCCTCAGATCTGCTGATAAGAAAATGTGAGGCAACAAAAAGCTTATTGACTCTTGCCAAACACTGAATAGGCTGTTTCTAATCCAGCTAACCTGTTAGAGAAGGGCTCATTTGCAAGCAGATATCCATTCCCATTGGGTTAAACAGGACCGTACACGTGCTTAAAGTTCAGCACGTACCCTCATATTTTGAGTCATCATAGCCCCGGTGCTCAGCACCTTGCAGCACTTAACAAGCTGAGTTGTCTTTTGCACTTCTATTGTAAAATGAATTAATATGAATCATATTCCAACACATTGACTCAGTTACGCTTGTACTGTTGCCTTTCTGTCCCCATGAGCACGGTGCCATGCACAAAAATATCCCATTACGAGACAATCCTTGATCCATTTGTTTTCTTTATTGGTAAGAAGTGCAGTATGTAGCAACTAACTAGCCCAGTAAGAGATCAGACTGAACCGAAATCATTTACCCCAGAAGAATCTTGCTTACATTTTGCCAGCTTCTACAGCTGTCCCTTCAAATTAAAAAAGATTTCTTAAAAAAAAGGAAGCGTTCTGCCCTGCAAATGGGACTTCACAACATCTCCCCACACCATACCCTCTTCTTGTCAGTATGCAGCACAAAGCAAACCACAAGAATTCAAAGGTGAATCCTCTGGTAGTTAGATGTTTATGTTACCAAGCAAACATTGGTGGGGAGACACATTGGCCAGTTTCAAAGCACAAGAAAATTCTTATTCAGACACTGAGATGAATGAGCTGTGTGCCCCTGCTTTGGAAAGCAAAAGTGGGATTGACCTGTGCTGGGACACCAAGTTAGAGTTTGGCATCCTTGAGCCTTTCACTTCGGTTTCTTCATCTGTCAGACATACCCAAGTGTGAGCAATGTCCACCTGAAAAGGTTTTTGCAGACAGTTAGGTGACTAACTTAGTGAGACTATAGGACTCTAGAGATGCCAAAATAATGATGACAGTTCTGAGGAAATGTGTACAAGTCAGGGAAAGAAATTATACCTCCCCCAAAAAGCTCTTATCTCTTCAATTTCTGGCAAATACGCAAATCTTTCAAACGCAGTATGCAGCTCTCAAACTACAAGAGGCCTTGTGCAGGCTTTGCAGGTGAAGCATCTTTCCATGACCATAAACCTTTCCATGAAAAGCTTTTCTTGAATCTGTAAAAAATGAAGAAATGAAAGACAAAGAGACAGAAATGTCAGTGACTGATAAATCTTTAATATAAAAAAATTGTACAAGAATTTTGATACAAATTACAAGAGGTATTTGGACAAAGTATGAGTAAAACTCCATTTATATCCCCAAAACCTTATGCATTTTATGCAAAAGACATACTGTAGGACAGTTACAGTACAGAAAAGACAAGAAGTGTCAAATTAAAAACAGGACTTTTAATTCCCTCAGGCTACTAATGGAAATAACTTGTTTAGCGTACATACAGTATTTATGAAGCTACCAATGTCACGATTATTAGATCAACATGATGCAGTTTTTCATATCCCCTTGTACAGCTATATTCCATAGTGCATGCTTTGGTTCTGCAGGCAGGACAGCAGAACATTCACGTTTTTCTCACATTGAGAAAAAAAAGTGAAAATAAAAAGCCTCACCTATTCCAAACAGAGAAGGACCTTTGTAAAACTGTCAGGCCCCGACTCCACGCTTTCCCATGCCTGGGAGCAGGTACCCCAGGACACATCTTGACAAAGTCCACTGGAACAAGCTTGGCTTTGTGAGCCAGCATTGAGCTCGCCGTTCTCCGCGCAGCAGCCCTCTCACTGCAGCTGGTGCATCGCTGAGCATCACGGGAAGAAGTTGCATCCAGGCTGTGAGGGCCCTCTCATGCCCACAGAGAAAAGGATTTCCAGGCTTTTAGCCTCTGTGACTGAACCCACTGTCATGCCCCTCAGACTCCCAAAACCATGAAGGTTCAAATCCAGTTTATCTCGGCTTACATATCTGCATGAGCCCCCAGCAGGTTCCCATCTTTCCAGTTCAGGAGAACTTAAACCAGCAGATGGCTACATAGGAAATCACCATGTTTTACCTTTTCCATCAAAACTGTGCAGGTGAGCAAGAGCCTTCAGGAAAACAAAAGATCTCTAAATCCCTTTGGCCACAGGTGTAAGCCCACTACAGTGAGATATTCATAGGTACAAACAGGCGGCAGTAAGCTGCTTGCAGTAAGGAAAAGTATGTGGACCTTCACCCAGGGTAAATTTTGAATGTGTTCAGGGCCCAGATCAGCTTATTTGCACACCTGTTGCACATACACTGCACTGGAACACTTTTTATTTTAGACTGGAGGACAGGCAGGAGGCATGAACTGAGAACACAAATGCTGCTCATCGAAAACCAGCCACATTATGGGAAAGGAGCCCCACATGATAAAGGAACCAAAGTTTGCACAAGAAAAAGCAGCATGCTGAATTTCATATTTATAAATAGCTAAATGAGACACATACACAACAGTGGCCATTTTATTCATCTTGTCACTTTACAAATGGTGACCATTGTCACAGATGGAATGCATAAAACTTTCTGAAATGGCAAACATCAGGAGGATGTGTTACTTTTCTGAGTGAATTTTAATGAGAGACTTTCTCAGAATGAGAGGAGAAGGGGTGGGGATAGGTGAAGAAAATGGGAAAATTGAGATAATGACTTCAGATTGTACAAGGGTTTGTTAAGAAAAAAGTCTATACATAGAAGTATGGTAGAAAAATAACAAAGAAATCAGCCTGAATTTGTACAGCTTAATTGGTTCTTTTTACACTGTAGGTCATTGGGTAGACTAAGAAGAACATCCCTAGAATCACAATTTGAGTGGCTACTGTACTGTTTCACAGTGGTGATGGAGTGAACACCTTCTGTCCCTCCAATGCAGGAGGTGAGGAAGGATGGCGATGTGAACTGTACGTCAAAGTCTTGAGCTGGATGTGTAACATTACCTCACTCAGGCACAGATGTGCAGGCATGAGTGCCACTGGTGTCCCAGAACCGCTGTTCACAGCCTCTTGCATTTTGTGACAGAAGCGGACAGGTTGTGATTAACTATTGATGCCATCCTAACTATGCATTATCCTGTGATCATTCTCAACCTTTTGTTTGACAATGGATGCCTATGAAATCTTTATGTATCACTTAGCTAGTCTTGATCTTGAAATATAATTGCCCTGGATGTTTTTTTTTCTGTTTTCCTAAAGTATTTTTCTCCAAAGGTTTGAAAGGAGCAGTGAATGAAATCTGTAGAACATCTGAATAAACCTCTGTACACATCAGACATCATGCTTCTCATGCTCTTAAGCACATAAGAGGAAGTACATATATATATGTATATATATATATATATATATATATATAGGTAAGTTGATGGAAATCTTTTGCACATTTGTAACCTTTAAGTCTCTTTGTTCTAACATTGTGTCTGTTTTTCCCTCTCAGTCTGCCTCACACACACACTCTGACACTCACACACATACACACACACACACACACCACCCAAATAGTTTATTTGATCAGAAAGTCCTCGATTTCCACAGCCTCAGAGATGGTACAGAAAGGCTTTTAGACCTGCCCAAGCTCATCATTGCAGGTCAGCTAATCCAACTGCTCCCACCTCTGTCAGTGCCATGTGCACATGGAGTTGACAGGGGAGCAGAATTTGGGCTCAGCCTTTATGCTTCTGACACAAACAGGCTTCAGGAAATTGCTGATTTCACCCTCATAGCTTCTGATGCACTTGTAAGGAAAAGGAGGGAAAAGATCAGCGACCTTTGCCTGGTAAAAAGCCTCAGCATATTTATAATGGGTACCATCACTTCTATTGTAGCAAACATCAAATTACCACACAGCACTGGAGATACTATTAACATCTGGAACCTACAATGACGAGCTGCAGCCCACTAATGCCATGAATTGATCCAAGGATATGGAAAACAATGAACACCAGAATGGCTGTGTTTAGGTCTCCCAGTCTTTGCCTTTTTTTGCTGCTGCAGTGGCTGCCAACACTGTGCAGCCCATAGTGCCCAGTTCTCACAGGCTCATATCGGATCTGGTGTATCATCTCAGCACAGGAATGCTGCTGACCCTGCCAGGAAAAGCATGCTTCAGCTGCTCCTCTGCCTACTCGGATTCTCAACTGCTATTCAGCAGTCAGCGTAAAATAAAAAGGAAGGAGAGTGCCTGAAGCCAGGTGGCCACACTGGCCTGTGTGCACTTACGATTTCTTAAAACACGGTATTTGCTTCCAAGTGACTTCACTGTCGAACTCTCTCTTACCTGATGGCCTCATCTGAGAAGTGCTTCTGGAGCTTGTACTTTTGGCAGCGTTCTTGTAAATGAAGGGATAAATCAGAAAAAAAATTCCTTCTTGTATGGGGGCAGCAGATTGTGTCTCAGATATGTTTCCCTAACACTTTACTGAGGTTTGCACTGACCTTAGGAGGAGATGTTCCTGTCACTGCAGAAAGGATATCTAGAATTGGCATCCATCACAGAAATCCAAAAGGATGGTATTGCCCTAAAATTTGTGAAGGGATGGGCTAAACCAGAAAAAGACTGCATATCCTGTTTGCCATGGAGCCTACACAGCAAGCCCTGAAGCAAATTCACACAACTATTTCTAGCAGGCACAGTATGGCTTATGCCAATACAAAGCAATTAGTTGCTACATAAGCAGACACAAGTGCCATCACAGACAGTATTTCTCAGCTAATCTTTTGTTAAGAAGCCGTCTTGTTACTGTCTGTGTGATAGCTCGATAGAGCAGCCAGTGGCAGCCTTGGGCTTCCCAAAGACAAATCGAAGTGCTCCAGGTGGGACTTCCCTTCACTCACTGCAGGTGTGTGTGTGCATGCGTGTGTGTGTGTCAAGGTATGGGGAGGGAAAGCCTGGTTCTTATACTCAATTTCCCCTTCACAGGGGATAAATAGGCAATTACGCATCCTTTTATATTTGATGGCCAAGTGCTGAACTTGAAAGCACACTATTAGTTTGTGTCCCTTCAGGGCCAGTGCAATAAGTAGCCAGGAGAGCTGGAGCTAAGGAAGAGAGGGTGTTGTCTGCTGTTAGTGTGACAGTCTTGTCAGCAGCATTCACATTACTGGAAGGTAATAAAGTGACAAGTAAGTTATTAGAAAGATATGAGGTGAAATTGAACTGAAGCTTCTTTCTGCTCAGCTCAGGGTTTTTTTTTTCCTGCTTTGTAATGGGCCACTATTTGTTACAAACCAAGCCTTGTCTTGAGATCTTATATAAAAAAAGAAATATTTATTCTTTGCAGGAAAGGTCACATGAATTTACAACATCACACTTTAAAGGAGAGGAATGGGAAAATAGTTTTATGACAACTACAACTGCTATTCAAAAAAAAATACAGTGTCATCATAATGAACAATAATACTGGCAAAAGTCAAGAGGACTTGTCAAAAACATGTCCATTTTTTAACCCTTTGGTGGTCCAGAACTGTTTTCCTTTCAGTGCCAGTGCCAAACAACAGCAACAGTATCGGCATATACATGATCAATATTTTGATCCAAAAATCAAAGCTGTCATTCAACATCATGAAAACCAGAGAAAACAAGCTACATAAGACTGGTTAACTACAGATTCAAGATAATACTACTTATGTAAAAAAGTTACTGCTTCACTCTGTTACAGGCCATTTTAAAGGCAGTGATAATGCTGCTTGGCAAGAAGAGACAGAAACCATGGGACTGGAACAGACATGTACTTGGGCAAACACGTGGGTGAAAGGTTCAGTCCATCATATGATGTTACACTGTTCATAAAGTAGAAATGAGTATGGAAAAAAAGTTCCTTTTATGTCCCTACAAGAGGGGGAAAAAAGCCCAACTCATCATGTGTTGACAGCAGGATACACTGATGGTTATCTAGCAAAGTAGCACTACAGTCACTGTTTTGTTGAGTTACTACAGCAGCAAAGTAGCAAACTAAAAATAAGAAGAAGAAACTGACATATACCAGCTGCTGTCATGTGTCTGTCACTCACCTTTTCCCCACAGAGAACTCCTGCTGCCTTCCTGCCCTTAGTACAGACACCTTTGCGTCTCTTTTGAAAGAGTAATTTTGTTACCACAGCCAAAAGAGGAAATTGACAAAAAACATTCTGGGGACAGAAGAAGGAGTAATAGGTCTGTTCACATGACTGGCACAAAAAATTCAGCGCAGCATGTGCGCGCTCCTAGATCGCTTTCTCTCCCTTATTCCTTCACCTGACACTAATGATGCCATGAAATTCCTGCAGAATTTGAGTATAAATACATTTCTGAAAAGATGTCATGTTTTCTGATGACAGCTGACATTCCTAACAACTGCGTGGAAAAAGGGTCCAAAACAAGCACTTTGATTTAAAATATTGTACATATTGAAGGAGAAATTTTTGAACTAAATCTCTGGTTCCTATCTTTGGAATAGATCAGACCTTGAATCATTATGTTTCTGACCTTTCCCCATACCCACACAGCTCTTGATCTTGTTGTTTAGGCACATTCTTACCCCATATACTTAGCCATGCTAGATCCTTAACTGTGTTAACTGAAGACTAAAACTCAGGGAAAACTCAAGTGGATTGCAGTAGTCCAGCTTCCTATTAGCTGCACTGCACCAGATCAAAAGAGGTGCTGGTCACCCCTGACAGCAAGTTTACTGTGTAGAACCTGACTCTACTTTTTTCCCTAAACTGTCCCTTTTTTGGGGGATGGAGTAGGAAACACGTACGTAAGTGATGGAAAACTTCTGAAAGGCAGACAAAGCAGACTTTCATTTACAGGAAGGAAGGAAGGAAGGGGGGGGGAAAAAAGTAAGTAAATACACTCACAGCAAACATGGTGCACAAGGAAGGAAGGAAGGATGGAAGGATGGAAGAGAGGAAGGGAGGAAGGAAAGGAGGGAGGGAGAAAAGTAAGTAAATACACTCACAGCAAACATGGTGCACAATATTTTCTCCGTAAAGCATCTACAGATCCCTAGGAAACATACAAATTCTGTGAGCTCAGCCATAAAAAGCCTTTGAGATATTTTTAAGCATAGTATTGATATGCTAATAGGCTTTTTAATCTGTATCTTCCACATTTTGTTAAATTGAGCTGTGACTCAGTGACAGAGCGCTTATATGTTGTGTGGATGACTACAGTGTCACCATGGAGCCAGCTGCAGTTTAAGAGGCAAAGTTAAAATCTCAGCCATAATGAAATGTACCTGGTTGAGTTATAGGTCAGAAAAATTGACTAAATATGGTAAAGTGTGCAAAAATAGTTATGATTCAAATTAGCTCTTTACTAACACCAGCTAGCTAGTCCTCACAGGAGCACACTTATGGGGAAGATCATGTTAGTATTAGCCGTATTTTAGCAGATGGGTAAGTGATGTGATCAGTCCATGACTAAACAGTGAGAAGGGGCCACTGATGGTGTTAAAACTCCTGGTTCCCTTTTTTGTGCTTTGACTGTGCTGTTTTCCTTCAAAATTGCCTCATACAGCTTTTCAAAAAATACCTAGTGATTCACCAGTATCACATCCTTTCCTGACCCATCCCCTGTCCCCTCCGAAACCCAGAAAAATGCTTAACAACCTCCAGACAAGTAGTTCCGATCCCAAAGGGGGATAGTACAAAGAGTTATTTCCTAAATGCAGATAAAGACTTCTTGATATTTACAGAAAAATACAACTACATTGAATAAACAAAACAGTGAAACAAGGTGAAAAGACTGACCATAAAAGTATAAGAAACAAACAAGAAGGAACAAAATCCACGTAAAATGAAAAATCTCTTCCTCAAAATTGGTCTAATTCTTGTAAAAAGACTGACAAGATTTGGAAACTGAAGAGATACCTACAGGTTTGTGATGGCATAAGCAACTGCACAACATGTATCTTGTCATCACACAACTACAGCCATGCCATGTGCTGGACACATGAGATATTTGGTCATTATGCTTATTGCAGTCTGGGTCGCTACTAAAATCACCCAGAAATGCTACTTTCTGCTGGTAAAGCCAAACTTCTACAACACAGCCCTTTTAAGGATTTTTCAGGTAACTTTAGATGATACAAACTCCACCACAGGAACAATTCTGATATATACAGATTTTCATAGACGTTCATGGTAAGTAGGAAGGAGGGAAATGCCATTCAATTCAATGTAAGTGTAAGTGCCCTTCTAACACAAAGACAATTCTGTCATTAGTATCACTAACACTGCAGAAACTGCTTGATTCACCTAGAAATAACGAGTAACATTGTCCACAAAACAGAGATGGTATCTCCTACATAGCTCAAGCAAAATTTGAATGAAGTTTAGGATGTCATAAAAGCAGGATTGCAAAGCTTATAATGCTTTTTTGAGGTTTGTGTCGGCTTCTTTACATTTCAGAATGGTCTGTTTCATTCTGTGTAATAAACAGATTATTTTTTTTCCTATGTAATTCATCTGCTGAATTTATCTACTGATGATGTTTAAATTTCCAAACAAGTTTACCAAAACCGTTTGACCTCTTACAGAAACAGAGTGAAATGAGAATGCAGAACAGTGATTGATTCAGTGAGGAATTATTTATATACTTCAAATGTGTTTTTCATTAAAAATGATATTTATTTATACCGTACACACTACGAAACAGTGGGATTTTCTTTCTGTAGACACCATTCAATTTTTGTTGAGGATTTTTTTTTAGATTTTCCATCTTCCTTGTCTTAATAGCCTGCGAGGAGGGACGGGAGTTCAGTACAGATAACACTACAAAGGTCCATGTGTTTAAGAAGAATGCACCCTTACTAATTTCCCTTTCTCACAAACACACTGAGCTTGCACAACATAAACCAAAGCAAAGCAGATCTCTCCACTCAATTTAACAAGGCAAAGTAGCTGAGAGTTTGAGGAAAAATAAAAAAGATGAAAGAAAAAAGTCTGTGAAACTACTACAGCTTTTCACTATAAAGTTTCTTTTTTTTTGTTAAATTTTCCTTACAGTTTCTGTGGGATCCACAAATGTTTCCTGGGCTTCATCAGTGTACAGCATCCAAAAAATTATCAGAGGTTTGTAATCCATAAGAACATAGTGAGAATTCATTTAGAAAGATTTTTCTTTTATTTTCTACAACTGCAAACACTGATTTATTAGCTATTGATTCCTACTTTTGGAAACAAGAATACTGAAATGCATAAAGAGTACTAAAAATGAGGAAATCCATATTAAGAGTTTCCTCTAGAAAACATGAGTTAAGTACTCAAGTGGACATAAAGGTAAGAATAATCAAAATGCACAGCAAATCAAAACAGTGACAAGCTGAAACAATGGAGCATTTCTGACTCTTGGCTAAGAAGAATAATGTTCTGGGTCAGCAATACAGAAAAGGAACACATTCTCACTGAAGGCATATTTTATTGTACACTGAAATATCCCTTGTGGTTTTGTCTGTTTGCTTGTTTGTTTTTGCTTCGTTATTGTTATTGGTTTTGTAAAGAAAAGAGTCTACAACACACACCCAAATGGTTTTGGCTGTAGACTGAATGTAAGTAAATACCATCACTCAGTCAGTATGTTGTGGTAACTCAGGCTGCCAGTGTGGTTTACCAGCTCAAGCAACGTGTAAACACCAGAAACAAAAGATTCAGAGGACAGCCGCGTTTTCTCTCTGCCTTTCTCAGCTGCTTGCTCTTTCTCCCTGTCCATTCTTACTCTCTTTCTTGCTATCCTTCTTGGACTTTTATTATTTTCTGAAAAACCATGTTGGTGAAACACAAAATCTTAACACAATAAGAGATCCTTTTTTTCTGGACCCTAATTTTATCCAAAGGGAAAGTTACCCAATAAAAAGTCCAGCATATGTTTTCAGAGCTTCTAAGTGCTTCTGCCATTAATTTCTTCTGATTGCTTCTATAAAACATGCCTTAATCACACTACAGCAATCTCCATTGCAAAAAAAGACAACTTTACAGAACAACATAGTTAACATTATTTCCCTGTTCTTTTTGTACCTTTTTTTTAAACACCACAAAAAATCCAGGCCATAGTAAGAAGCACACAAAATTATATTCATCTTTGTTCTGTGACAAGTAGTATCAGCATTTATATCCCCAAATATTATGCATGTTTGACAAAAGAAAAATCTTTCCACTGATTCACATGAAACAATTCTTTTTTTTTTTCTTCTATGTAATGTACTCTATAAGGAATGAGGATGCACTATTGTTTCTAGTAATAATTGGCACTTGACAAAAGCACCAAGAATTCTGTGTTTCACTTTATCCTTTTTCCCTCCCAAGTATTTTTTCCTGTAGTCCAAAACTACAACTGTGGTAATGGTGAATAACTACATTTTCTTTTTTTCAAAATGTGTGCAAAGTTGGCACTTTTGTATTAACACTAAACACTAACACTCTTTGTTTGGCATTCATGCCCTCATACTGACCAGACCACTTTTATCTAAGTGTATTTTTTTAAAGACACTTACTGAAAATATGGCAATAGTTTAAGGAAAAAAAAAAAAAAGCATGGATATTATTACACATCCCCTTGTAGTGTACGAAAAAGTGCATGACTGGATTTATGTAATAGTACAAGACAAAAAAACTGTATTAGATCAGGTACTGTAAAGCATGCCAGCACCTCTGTATTACTTATATCTAGCAGGTAGTTAAAACAAGACCGTGGTTCTTTTAAAAATGTGCATTAAAGCTAACATAAATGAGTAGGACTAGCCAGCAAACTATTTTTCCTGTTTATCTAACAGCTGAATGTAACTGTAAAAAGTAAGCAAAGAAATCAGAGTTAAACCACCATCAATACAATTGTTTTACATCATAGGCCTGTCAAGGCTCAATATATATATACAAGTGTAACAGCCATGCTTAGTAGAACGTTATCCCCAATGCATAGAAGACACAAAGACAACTAAGTAGATTTTTTTTTCTTTTTGTTTGTTTGCTTTTTTTTTTTTTGTTGTTGTTGTTTTTCATTCTTTTTTCAGGCAAAAGTCATGAGTAAAACAAACTGTCCTTTTGGAGATGACCAAGAACATTCTAATAGAACTAGGGACAACTGCAAGTTTTCTGTGGGTATATTTCTTGGTTTTGTTGGCTTTTTTTGTGAAGGGTCTGTTCCCCCAAATTAAAGATCCCACCTTTTTGTTTCTATCCCAAATAAAATGTAAAAAATAAAACAACAAAACAACCCAACAACCAACAAAGGGGAAAAAAGCACCTGGTGTTTCTTTTGTTAGAAAAGAAAATGATTATATATATATGTATATTTTTATATATATATATATATATATAAAGGGAGACGACTGTATATGGCAGTTCAAATGTGGTGGGCCCTCTCTGAGAGCTGGCATTATGCTGTGTCCATCTTTGAACTAATCTACTGAAGCAAAAGGAATGTTTTTATGCAGATTGGGGTTCTGACTGTGCCGGTTTCGGCTACGGACAGAGGAGAACATCATGTTGCACCCAGGGACTTTGCATTTGTGCATTTCTCGCAAGTGCACTGTTTTATAGTGCACTCTGAGGGTCCCCTTGTTGCTGTACATTTTGTGGCAAATGTTACACATTATCCCACCGTTGCTCACCGAAACACTGTTGAACATGAGGGATCCTGGGACATCAGTGCCCATACCTACAGCTAAGGCAGGGGCATCTGCTTTGTGGGCAGATTCCCCACTGTCACTTGCCCCATCGACGTCATCCAGGAGAATGCCCTCATCACTTCCTGCATCTGATTCTCTTGAGGAATGAATACTGCTGCTGGACTGGATGCTGGAGGTGGTGCTCAGGTCTAGGACCATATAGTCTTCTGATATGCCCCTGCCATACCCATTCATATGGGAATCCTCAGTACCAGCAGGTGAGGAGGTGTCTTCCCTTATGTCAAGCCCCATCTGGTGCTGAGCGCCATATATCTTCACCAAAAATTCATCACGGAGGTCCTTACTAAGAGAAGGCTGTGAGGTGTCCAGGCCCATGTCATCCAGTTCTTTGGTCAACAGTTTACGGTGCAGGTTTATGTTAGCACTGTGTCTGAGAAAGGAAGAAGGAAGGGAGAACAGGAAAAACGTATGTTATTTTTGATTAAATGTACAGTCATCAAGCACCAAATCCAAAGTCTGATTTATCAAAAATCTATCATAAAAAATATCCCCAATCCATGTTTCTTGGAAAATTCAATCTTGTTATAGGTGAACGAATTTCAACGTAAAACCAATCCAAAACAAGCCCCGCACCCCCATATTATTTTTCTTTTCAGCTACTGCTCCTCAACATTAGTCCCAGCAGCAGCTACAACCCTTTTATTTGATATTTACAAAATAATAAATTGCACTAGCAGCAAATGCAAAATGCTCTTCTTGGTTTCTGAATCCCTGCTGGCCTTCCTAAAAGCCTTGCTTCAAGAGAAAATATTATTGATATATGCAGTATCTGTGTGTGTTTGTATCTATGTCTGTCTCTATATCCATATCCTTATATATTTTACATACATATAAATATATCTTTTATCTATATATATTTATATATATATATATATATGTAGGTACTCACATGACTGTGTAAGTGGAATATATGAAGAGAAAAAAAATAAAGGTAACTGAATGATACATAGTCGGAGGTCCTGATTCTGATAATTTAATTCTGGTATAAAGGGATTCAGAATTGGGCCAAAACAAGAAGGAAAGGACTTGAAGGGTTCAGAAGAACAAGTCTCTGAAATCTACATGTAAGTTTCCTAAAATCTTAGCCAAAGTCACTGGTTCCGTCCTTCTGGGAGGACACGGCCACTCCTCCCTATACTTTTCCAGTTGGGTGTCCAATGCAGTGCCCAGTGACCCAAGCAGTGTAATTTCCAGCAAAAAGACCATACTAATGGCAATGAGAATTTTGCCTCAAATCAGTTAAAACTCTTGAGCATGACCTTTGGTTTAGGTATATGCTGAAGTCAGCATGGGTGTTCAAGAGACACTGGAAAAGCTGTCACTGACGTCAGTGGTTTGGAGCAGATTCCAAGAGCTGCAAGTTGAAATATTCTCAAGTGTTTTACAGAATCTAGGCCCTTGCTCTCAAGAAATAAAGTTCTACACTTGCAAACAAAATGTAAGCTTTTGGATTAGTAACTGTGTAAAGCAGCCTATTATTTTAAATGTTGCATTCTACTCTCCACTTTTGACATCGTCTTTATTCACCCATTGCAGTAGAACCTCACTGATTTGCAGTAGTATCAGGAAATCCTCTTTGAAAAACAGCATTTTCTGAATTAGCAATGCAACGAACAAACAACATGACAGACATCAAAGACCTCTGACCACAGAACATGCTCGTTTTGTCAAAGTGCTTAATAATAAGAAATCAGTATAAAGTTTTCAGTGTTAGAAAACTTTAGGGTTCAGTATTCAGAATGTGCACCATTGCTGAGGAAACAACAAATATTTACTCAGTTTCTTTGGAAGGTGACTGGATTTTGAAGTCAGTAAGAAAACAATTAGCGAAGTTCTACTGCATAACATTCTTTGCAAGCTAAGGACCCAAACCCGCAATTTACAACATGCAGACTCACCAGTCTGTCTGCCCATTATAAATTGCAGATCAGAGCCCAAATGTAGGAGGAAAAGAAGGGGGGTAAGGGGGGTGTAAGGGGAAGGAAAAGAGAGAGAGAGAGAAAGAGAGTTTTAACATAGGAATACTTTAATTTGCAAAAAAGCACTAGGTATAAAATTGGCAAGGGAAGGTACAACAAGGATCAAATATTTTACAGACATTCAGATCCTACAGTAAAAACAAACAAAACTCAACCAACAACAACAAAAAAAAAAAAACACCCCCCCTACCCCCCAAAAAAAACCTGCAACAGGAGGGGAAAGGGGTACAATAGCTATTAGCAAAATTTCCTTGAAAGCTTTTGTTTTACAAAACCCTTTGAAACATATCTCTCAACCAACTGAAGTCTCAAATAGGGTACAGCAGTACAATGCAGATGAGTGAGGAAAATGCAAATATAGGAAGATTAAATTGATGTGGAGTTAATTTCTGTAATTTTCTATCACTTTGTTTGTGATTCATCTGTCTTTTGCACATAACATTTGGGAATAAATACAGAACATAGCAATAGAAGTGATCTGTCCCACTCACCTGCAAATGCAGGTAACTGTTCTCTGACATAAAACTGATACTGAACTGGAGTCTAATTGAATCATGTCTGCATGTCTGCTTGGGATGCAATTATTCCAGTAAGGGAGGGTCTAGAATGGAAAATTTCTCTCCTAATGAGAAACAGTTGAGAGGTATGGGCAAGGGTAGAAAAAGTGGAGAGTATTCCTTGTTTTTCTCTCACATGGGAAACACTTCTTTCACACAAGCAAGTATAGCACCATTGCTTTTTTAGGGAGCAGAAGTGTAATTATGCATATCCCCACACTGCACTTAGGAAGGCTGAGCTTACCTTGTGATAAGATCAGCTTTCTAATCTTTTGCTAAATTGAGATCACAAAAGAGAGAGAAAGAAAAGAGCAAAAAAGAGAAGGGGGGGGGGGGGAAGGGAGGAGAGAGAGAGAACAAATTCACATTCCAGTCCAGACATATGTGTTTAAAAAAAAAAAAAAGAAAGGAAAAAGAAAATAATATCTGAAACCAATAAAATACAGACTTTCTAAAAAAGTCTTGACTGCGAAACTGTATTTTTATCAGTTGTAATCTCACTTATACTGTTGTCCTGATGGAAACTGACTCCAACACACAATATGAAAAACATAAAGCAAATTAATCAAAGCAAATTCACAGCATCCCCGTTATCATCCACAAATGAGTTTTGAGCAGATGCATGCAGTGCACACATACATGAATGATAAACAGTAGCCCTGGCAGTCCCCTGCCTTGCTGATGTCAGATGGCACACTGTTCCACGCAAAGTTGCTAAGTGCAGTACAGGAAATGCTTACTGTGAAGGCATGTCCACACTGACCAGTGTTACTACAAGATCATAAAAGCACATTTGTGCTTATCATCATAATGCTAACTGCAAACTACTCATAAAGTGCTCATGTGTTTATTTCTTCTGATTTCTCTCCTTCACTCCCCTGGTACAGGAATTTGCTGCAGTGTAGAAACTAGTCAGGATAACTGTAACTGTTTCCATGCATCTGTGCTCCTATTTCCTTGGTTTGCTGCTGAGAAAAACAGCAGCCAGCAGGCATGCAATGAAAATAAGTCCAGCATTCACTGAATGAAGAGATAAGAATAAATTACCACATTAAAGAGGGCCACTGAGCCCCAGATGGACAGAGGCCATTCTGAGAAAGACCAGTGTAAGGATGCAAACCCTGCTGATGCTCTGATAAGAAGAGAAGCTTCTCTTATTCAATTCTCACTTACAGCAGTGGCAATCAGTAATCTAGTTAAAGTATGTACCAGCCCATAATATCTGTCAGGCAAACGATGTGCAGAAATGTGCGGACCAGTTCTGGCACTCTGCTCAGTAGTGTCCCTTTTCCGCTGTCAGCAGTACTGTTGGATTCTCCTAATATAATTACATCGACTTTTATTCAATTAAGTGCCATTCCTAGCCTTAAAAAGAAGCTACTTTATCAATTGATTCAGGTGTAATGCAATAATAAAGATGAACTCATGGCAGTGCATTAGCTCTGCTGTTCGTAACTTCTGAACATAGGTTCATTCATAGCAGTCGATTTCCATTATGCAACCACAGTTCAAAAGAATTGATTCTTTTACATTCATTTCTTAATCTATTTCACTTGTGTTTAATACTCTTCCTAAATATCATATGCAAAAACATCCTGGTAGGGATGGGAGGAAGAAATTGTGAGAAAATGTTCATTTATTTCAACATCAAGTTTTGAAATCTTATAACAAAACCAAAGTCACAGAGGCTAAAACCTCAGAATTAAAAATACTGTGCGCTGAAGATACGAGCAACTCACATGTCCAGTAGCTGAATGATTGTTGGGATAGAAAGGAAGGAAAAGTGTATTTTCATAGATGCACCAGTCTAGACTGCTCAGAGACTGACCCTACACCCCTTTTCCATCTGCTAAACAACTAAATGTAGCATTGCACCATGAGGCGCAGACTGAGTATACTGTGCAAGGTGCTACTTCTACGGTGCCCTGCATAAAGATGGTATGTTCAGGATTGAAAGCAGCATTCCCAAGGTTTCTTTGTGAAAAGTTATGTGTAGGAGGAACATGCCCATGCATGTAAGGACAGCTACAAAAAATGGATCCATAATCAAAAAAATGGAACTAAGGAAGAAGAGTATGGATAAAAGCAGGCTAGAAAGAGGAGTAATACAGACACGGAAGTTTATAAAGAGACACTTTCTGGGAAAACACAAGCACTGGCAATTGCCAGATAGAATAGGGTTTAGCTTAGGGGCAGAAATGAAGTATGACTTGCGATGAAGCTATGAAGGCTATTATTCAGATATAAAGGCAGAAGAGTATTGCCAATGTGTAATCTGACCAAGTAGCTCCAAACAGCAGAAAGAAAGACATGAGAAGAAAAATCCAGCATCACAAATATTGGCCCAGTCCAAATTATGTTTTCTCTTTATAAATATGACTATTTTTAACTTCTCTCATCCAGGGCTGATCTTCCTTGCTTTTTTTTTGAAAATGTACTTATTCAACCATGTTAAATTGTTCCAGTAGTTCCCAGATCCCCTTCTCCAAACCAAATTGAAATATTCTATCCTAATCCAACTACTTCTCCCCTGCTTTTTCACTCTCAAATCCTAACAAGTCCACTACCAGCTATCAGCCAATGCTAGACACCTTGTCTTATGTTCATCTGCTCCTCCCCACAGCACCTATAGTTTCTTGCTATACCTGTTCTGTTCCCCGATGTGATTTACAATGCTACCATTTCCTTCTCTGAATACTGCTCCCAGGTACGTTACCAATGTTCCATGAGTAAGCTGAGGCACAGCTCAGACAGAGTGATTTGCGCCAGTGCACAAGCACTGCCATTAAACAGTTGGAAAATCATGAAGCAAGGTATGTCAAAACCAGCTGAGCTTCAGCTTGCTGTGGCTCCATTATTCCTTATACCTGAGGTAGCTAATTTAAGACCATATCTGGAGTCCTTTACACTGCACTTGCTGCTGTATTTGCAGGGAAAGAACCTTGAAGAACCCCACTGGATGGCAGAGGTATGTATATGTAGAGAAAACATAAAATACTTGACCTAATAAGATCCTTATTGATCCATCCATATGATGATACATACGAAATCTGTGGTTTGGGCCAAGAGGCAAGGGTATCTCGCCTCCCAATTCACCACTGCCCTTTCAGACAAGAGTTTCAGTGGCAGCACAATGCAGAGCACTACAGTGACTACAGCAGATCTCTGACTGTGGGTATGATCTCACTGGTGGTAGGTAACATTTGCCTTCTCTTGTGAAGTTCACAGAAGTATCCTTCCATAATTAGAATTCATTGTCGGTTCACCCCACCTACTACTAGCAAGCTCCTGTAGTGAGAGATGCACTAGGCATCAACAGAAGACCTAGGAAATATGGTCAATTAAATGTACATGCCATTTACACAGCTCATAAATCCAGACTGGGCAGTTTCTTTCTGCACTGGCAATGAATCTGATTTTGTTAATTTACTATCCATTTGTTGCAAAGAAAAATGAAATGGCTGCTTTATTTTAGTTTATTTTTACTTAGTCAGTCTTCTTATTTCTGTCTGAAGTGAGTGAGGAGAGATGTATCAGAGAGTAGAATTTGTCCTGGCAAAGGAACTGGCATGAATTCTATGCATGACTCCAGGCCAACTTCAGATGCACCTGTGCCTGCACGCCTATCTGCACAAGGGCAAGCCTCATCTCTGATGTGCACAGCAGAGTTGGGGAATTTGGATGATAAAGAGTACCCCGTTAATTTAAATTCAAGTATTATACGGAGCACAAACCTAACTGCATGAAAAATTGGGTGGAATGTGTTGCTCACAGTTTGGGACAGGGCAGGCTGTTGAAAATGAAACATTAAGCATTATTTTCTCAACTTTTTAGAAACAGAAAATATGATTACACTTATATATTAAGGGGATAAGAGAAAAAGAGAGGAGAATGAAGCAGCAGTGTAATTGTTAGGGCAATCGGTTAGGGCCTCAGGAAACCCATTTTCCAGTCCCTGATGCTGTCAGACAGAAAGGCCAAGCCAACCAATGTCTCAGTTAAATGTCCTAGCTATTGGCCTCTTGCTCCTTGTTGGCTGGGTGTGACAAAGTTCCCTGATGAAAATCTCACTCAAACATCAAAGCACATTGTATTGTTCATTAAAATTCCAAAGTGAATAATTTCCCACATTTCTAGTTCTATCCCACCACACCTTTTCTTCCTATGTTTCCAAATAAATCAGTATCCCAATCTGTTTTACTTAAATGTTCTAAAAAGGTATTTTCTGGCAAATACACTATTTGCCAAAGTAATACCACCCAACCCTATCATTCTAACACTGCAAAAAAATCGCAGACAGGAGGTCACAGCAGGGGGCCATCAGTCTTTGACAGCTTTTCTTTAAGATAAAATAAGTGATCTCAGCATTAAGTAATGCATTAAAATTATATTGGAGACTTACTGCATTAAAAATCAATATTAAACTATTTTGTGTTAAATTCTGTTCTTTCAGGTAATAGTAGATTTCTTTGGGTTTGGTTTAGTGTTTTTTTTTTTTTTTTTTAGGAAGACAGAAGCTCTATTGGTTTACAAAACATGAAACCACACAATCTTCAGCAGTTTTAAGAATGTTCTACTACAAAATCAAAGGCAGGATACATTTGTCTGATGGTTAATGTACAGATCGGTAAACCTTTTCTTAAAGTTGGATACTGAAGTAACTGCTCAGGTTGTACAGGCTCCCTACAAGGTATCCTTCTGCTATATTTAGTCTAAAACTAAGCACTGTCAATCTGGTTTAAAATATCATAAACAAGGAATCTTTAGTTATTCCTCCCATGAGACTTTTTCCACCCCTATCTTCAGCTTAGTATTCAGCCTATGTTTTTACTATAATTAAATGTTAAAGCAAAGTTCTCTTTGTTTCTTTTCACCTCAAAGGCTGTCAATTAAGATTTATGGGTTTGTTTAAAAATTTCAGCAAAGTATTGTGGTCTTACCTCCATTTCATGTTCCTTTCGTGCTTATTTAAGCCTGAAGCTCATAGAAAGGCTCAGGATATGTGAACAGAACAGAAAGTAAACCCAGAATTTTATGCTTTTCAGAATCTCTGCAGACTGAAAGTGCTGGGTTTCATGCAGCTAAAATCAAAGAACCAGAAAGTAAGACTCTGGCTAAATATAACAATATACATAATTCTGATATTTTTTCAAGAAGGAAGCAGCAATAATTTCCCACATTTACTTAAGAGAATCAACAATAAAACAGTTCCTGGAATTTAATTAGTAATGGAAACTGTTAAAGAAATTATTTTCTCAGTTAATTTTTGTTCTAATTTTGCCACTCTACCAGCAGGCTTTGACATAGTTTTGCTTGCTTGTTTGTTTTTAGTTAAAAATGAAAAAAAAATCCATAAATCTAAGCAAAAATAATAAAGGTTTGAAATCCTCATCTGACCAAAATTATAGAATTCCCATTTATCTGAACAGAGCCAAGGTTTCAGCCTTTGAAGTAGCACTTCCATATATTTGATCATGTTTAGTTTGCCTCTAAACATAAGGGGAAAAGTAGGGATAGGGGTTACATGTTAGAACAATAAATGAAGACAAAATACTATACTACCCAATGAAAACACGGCATTTCTACATGAACAGTTTGGGTAATAACATCAGTTCTTCAGGCTTTAAATTGCATAGAATCTGAAAAATATTAACCTTTCATAGGAAGAAAATCCAAAAGGTAAAATACAGTTCAGCACCTATTAAAAAAGTGAAAAAAAAAACAGTGCTTATTAAATACAGGAAATAAAGGACAAGCAAGTTCTTGCAAATTAAAGATGTGGAGCCCAGTCATTTCAATCCCTTTCAATATGAAACAAATCACTCACACTGGTCACGAAGACAGCTCCCTCTACACTCAAATTATTCACTTGAAGATAAGCTCCCATCAAACTCTTTAGGGGTTTAACTAATTTACTGCACAGATACGGCACGTCTGTTGTAATAACAGGTAGGATATATTGGGGTCGACCATTTATCAGAATTAGACTTCTTTTTTCAATTCGCAGTGAATTATGCTGCCTACACGGCTCCTCTTTCTCAGAGCTTCCCATCCCCTTATGGCCCCTAATGTGGCAGGCAAACAAAATTGACAGTCTCATCTTGTCAACAAGGGGTGATTCTCCTGAGAAGCCATTTAACTTTGCAGAGGAAGCAATGTATTAATGTGCCTGTCCCAGGAATGTTAATCATCTTCAAGCTCCCTCTAACTTTGACATGAACGAAATCACCAAATTTGTTTACTAAATGAATCGTAATATGCTAATAAGAGAGCATGACATATATGGTAAAGCCAAACAGATGGTTTGTTTACTCCACTTTGCAACTTTATAAATGTTGTAACTCTGAAGATGTTAGTGAGAATTATTGGTTTGTTGGCAGTGGCAAACATGCCTTTTGCATACTTAATCCACAGTTACAGTCTGAAAACAATTTGTCATCGCTGTGGAATGCATAAAAAATGTCAATGCAGAGATGGCATTTGGGAAGGCAGGATAGCTGACTGTGAGCAAATACTCAGGTTAAATGTGGAACTAATACCTGATGGCAATGTTTGCTACCAAACAATTTGAAATGTAAAATCAAGGATTCTTGAAAGGCCCAATAATTCAGTACATACCTGTTGAGGTGTTTAGTGAGACGGTCCTTACGGTGTGAACAGAATTACACTTTCATAACAGCTGTGTGTGCTCAGAAGCATCAAGGTCATGTCGCTCTCTTAATATATTACTATTGTTGTCCATTAAAGATCAAAAGATATTACAAACAGAAAGCACAACCACTGGCGTACTTGCCAAGTTACTCAGAAATGATCAAAATTGTGTTGCAACACTTCAACCTCTCACTTTACTAGCTGCCTGGAAGCAAAACAGACTCGTTACAAAATAGCCAGCACTCTTGTCTAACATCCGGACTGGTTGAGAAAGTTTAGAATAAAAAGATTTATCTGACAGAATATTTCCTAAGTGAACTAATTGAGTGTAGCAATGTTACATGCATGAGAAGGTCATCCGATTTACCACAAAATCCTTCAATGGAAATTACAGGTACTCAGCACCATTGACAATCAGTCCAACTGCCATAAACTACACATCTACACATACTCTATGGAAAAGCTTATCCCTGTGCACTGCATAGCAGACATGCATTAGGACCTCATCTCCTGTGTGTTGAAGTATTTTGCTCATCCTTCACACAAGGTGTATTTCCTCTTAAGAAGTACTGAGACAATTTCCACACAGAATCTGTGCCAAACTGCATGAATTAACATTTCTTTTCAACCCCAAATAATCTAAATATTACATGTTGGAAAAAAATCAGACATTTTCACCCTTTATTTCACTGTTACAACAGCCATGTAAAATGTGATAATTTTGCAAGATTTTATGCAAACAGGCCCTTCAGTTCAGCATCCCACTCATGAATTTTACTAAGTTTCAAGTTTCAGTAAACGCAAAAAAGATAAAACACAGCCAGAACACATAGCTTCCCATAATTCTGTTTTGAAACCAATTTTTCTCTCCTAGATATTAATAACAGCAGTATATTATTCATTACTTGCTTGGAAGGTTCATAGACTATTTACCAATTGCATTACAAGTTCAAATTCATAATAAATCTGCAGATCCAGGGACAGTTTTGTAAGATTTCAGGTTCCGTGGCAAATAAATAAACCATTTCATTTGGTCACAATGCAAAGGTAATTCTCATTCCCACTTCTTTGTTTGTCTAAAAAGTCTGGGTTTATCTGTATAATACAGAGGAACTACAAATGCAAATACTATGTGGCACTTCTACAGGGTTCCTCTATTAGTAATTTTACATTACTAAATAAGTACCCCTTTCAGGTCAACTGATAGCTGATTATCCTATAACTTCCCTTCACTGACGTCCCAACTCCTCAGTAATTTAAATCCTAAGAGATTCTTCCATACATACTATTGTCAGAGGTTATTAAATTTTCAACTTTTTACCCATCCACAAGAGACTGTGCAAAGACATCTAAGGGAAGTATGAGTTCAGCTTGATGTCCAAGGATTATTTTGGAAGAAACATTAGCGGCCGTCCCAGCCTGGCGCTTATATCTCATTTGAAACATCCACTCATTCCTGACCAACAAAGAAAATTTCAATAAAGTACTTTTACTGGTTTAACAGCAGTGAGCTCCGGGGATTGTCAAAGTGCTCAGTCTTTTCCAAGGAGAGAAGGAATCAGCAGCTCAAATATAATTAACCTTCCATTCTCAATGCAAACTGCCACACACAGGAGCTCTGCAGTCTATTAGTGAAGTTATAACGGCCAACAGGCAGAGGCAAAATTGGTCAAAAAGTTGGCTGCTGCTGTCATATTTTTAGAATTATGATTAATGACACTAATAATGTGGATGATTACTGATATGTGTATCTCCTGCAGTTTATCATATTGCACTGGCTGCCTACGTCCACAATAAACATGATGCTATCATTTACCTCTTTATTGAAGGCAATCCTTCTCTTGAAGGAGCACATTCTAATTACTTTGTAATGTTTTATGTCTTAAACATTTTGCAGCTCTGGACTTTGCCAACAGCTTCATGTCTACCATTGATTAATTACAGAATGTTTAATCAAAATTTAGAACCTAATGCAGTCATTTATGAGTTTGCTGCAAGTGCCAAGATAGTTAGGCTGCCATCCCAAGCTTGCAGAATTCTGCCTTCAAAATTAAATCCCAGAAATGTGGAAGATGCCAAAGATCTTACCTTGAGTGATTTGAGTTTAAAATCTTATTTCAATTGAATGACAGGCACCCACCCAAAATGAGAGGTCTTTATTGTGCATGTATGTGTACTTGCATGTTCCTATTACATTTTTCCTCCTCTATAAATGTCTTATTTTTTTTCCTTCATGCCACTGTTGCTGCAGTCGCTCCTCACCTCCTTTACAAGCCTTCCCTGCTGCTACAGCTCTTGCAAACACCAGTCAAGACGGTGTAGTTTTGAAGTGGTTAAACAAGTGAAAAATAATTTGCAGGGACAAATACATAAGTTTTTTTTTTTTTTTAATGTGGATTTTTATGGTACTGTCATACAACCATTCACCGTTGAAGTTAAGTGTTTTTTTAATACCATTACTGAACTGCTGAAATGGATGCTAATATAGCTTGGAGTGCTAATGTCAAATCTTGGTAATAAAAAAGACAGACTGCTGAATGAAATAATTTCAAGTAAAAAATAGAACAAAAGTGCTCTTCACTCTCGCTCTCCACTTTTATTGAATTGGGACTGACTGAGCCAATTGCTTTAGAAGTCTGTAAAACACAATTACTAGTGAGCTGACTGACCCAGCAGTGCCACTTCTGTGACGGAACAGACTAAAAAGACTGCAGAATTAGTGCTGCTCCCCTATCTGGCTATTAAACCTGAGAGACATCCAGCACAGGATCTGTTATCCTTCCTGCCAGGCATGCCTCCTCCCATCATGAAATCCTGCACAATGTATCATCTGTGCGCATCTTCTTCATGAAACAAGGGTTTATTTACCTTTTCTAAGTGGGAATTTGAATTCTCCTTCTACCCAGTGTAATTTTAGATCCTTATCTACCAACACAGCTGTGTATAGGTTTTCTTTCAGTACACGCATCCACAGACACACACATATATACATGTTTAGGCTACCTTTATTTACGCATTTTGTGCATTAAACACAAAACTACAATGTAAGATTTACGGACAACAAAATTAACTCTGTCCTGTTTGCATTTTCAGTTGTAAATGGCTGAAGTGTACTTGCTTTTTTATTTTGGCATAACAAAGAAAAGGAGAGAGAGAGAGGAAGAGGGAGAGAAAGAAAAAAACATATTGAACTGGAAGCGGGCAACACTTTTCCCTAGTTAATAAAATAAGCAATAAAGTTTGTAAAGCACTAGAATCAAAATCAGTAACACTGGAAATAACAACTTATAAAACATATAATTTACAGCTTATGCTTCATACTCATATAGTTTGACACAGACATACAGGTTAGGTTTGGGGTTTTTTTTTCCTTTTAAAAAAAAAAAAAAAGGCAAAAGCAAAGTGACAGTAAAAAATATCTTATTGCAATCCCATCCTTTTTTTCTCTCCTCCTTTTTCCCCCATACAAAACTATGCATATTACATCTATTCACAATGCCAACAAAGTCCTACAATCATTTCTTTTTTATAACAGTGTACATATTTGGCAAATCTAAAACTCTTTCATTTCACTTCCAGGTCCATTTATACAAAGCTTGCAGGTGCCTTATGGCAAAAATCTTAAATTATTTCTTAGATCTTTTTACGTAATGTTTTTCAGGTCAAGCTTAAACGCAAAATGAGCTCTTAATTAAAAAAAAAAATGGAGAGAGATAAACTTGCTTAGCACAAGGCAAACTGCTCATTTAAAAGGTGTTGCTGGGAAGTAGAAAGCACTACTAAAAGCCTTGGATTTTCTTCAGAATTGGTCGGCTTAAAACTTCTGTCAGGAAATATCCAGTGCTTGCCATTAATATTCAGCATCTGATGAGCCGTAAGTGGTTATCAGACCTGAGAGATTTCTGTGTTACCTCAGGTCCCGACCTACCATATGAGGTACCTCTAATACCACTGGGAATGTTTTACTTGTACCTGCTGGATGCAAATGGGTGGTTTCTACTGTAGTATCTACAGCATAATACCATGAAACATGAAACAGTGGTTTCAACTGTAGTACCTAAGGCATAATATCAAAATACTGATGGCACAGCTGGCCATCTTTTCTGAAGAGAGGTGCTGGTGGTGAGTACTGCAGGTTAGGATTAAGGAGTAGTGAAAAGCTGTGCACAGTGTCTTGCAGTGCACTTGCAGTGCCTATACAGTATATAGTCTGGTTATTCTTTCCCTTAACTGTTTCTAACCGCACAGTATACTCCTGCAATTATAGGATCTATTTTACCAATTTGCTATTATACCCTGTCGCATTTGCTAACCACTAGCAACTTGTATAGCCATGAAAAGGTGTACCAGATTTAGACAGATTGTGTTTTGAGTTTTCTTATCTCCAAGGCTAACAAATTGACAAATCTTTTTGAGTAAAATCTTTTTAATAAGACATATTCAAGTGCAAAACACTCCCTTCTCATGCATCTGTTGCAAATTTGCCTTCAGTCCAGTGCCTTAGACATCACTAGCTACAGCAAAATGATCCCTGCAATTCTTAATCAATCTACCTGGGCCTACTAGCCAAGAGCTATCTTGTCAAAAAACAGTGAACATGAACACAAATGAGCTTTGTTTTAATACACTGATCACCCACTTCATAATTCTACTTCAAGTAATACCCCCTGACCTCACAAACCCTAGGAATGACTGCATCTTTGGTATGAGGTCAACTGTGAACTATGTCCACCTCTGTCTAGATATACCACAGGACTGGCACACTATGCTTCAAAACACTGTTGTAGCTATTTGGAGTCATATACACCTGTTGATTTTTTTCCCTTGTGGGTTATTGCTCTTCTAGGACTTGCCTCACCAGTTTTCTTACTTTCAGGTAAACTTAACTTTAATTCATATTTTCCCCAGCACGGTCACTCAGTTCACAATAATGAATAAAATGGCCCACATCTAGGGTGGGGAGCATCATCAGTATCATCATTAAGGGTAGAAGAAAATGGCCTCACCTACAAGTAATCTTTGGTTAGGCCATAAGAGCGGATGTAAAGTTTTCCGCTTCAGGTGACATTTTCTCTTTTTAGACAGAAAAGCACATGTATCATATATGTATATATGACAGAGTTTATCTGCGTACTTAGTGTCTCTCTCCTTGATCAAGAGCTGTAAATCCAAAGGCCAGTAAACACACAGCCATTCCAGCCACAAATGTGTCTCCCTCCCCCTTTCATTATTTCTCTCCAGACTCCTCCAGCTGAGAGTACTACGTCTCTCAGGTTGCAGTGTCTTGTTCCATTTCCATGCATCCAGGCTTTTGGGAATAGTGCCCTGGTGCTATCTTGTAGCTGTAAAGTACAACTTCCTCCATAGTAGCAGAAACATTACAGTCTTCTGCTGTGAAGTTTAAAAGAACATTAGGAGTCTTTCTCCGCAGGAATTAAGGTAGGTAGATGTTTTTATCCCACCTCAAAAAGACACTCAGAAAGACAGGACATCTCCACATATGGGAACAGCTTTACATTTACTCAGAGAAGTAGAAAATACTTAACTTTCTTCCACTTTCTGTGGAAGATTTTTGGTTCTTACAGTTATTTCCTATAAACCTAGGGACAGGCAGGATATTATGAATAAGCATTCACGTTCCCAGTCCTGTCTTCCCAAAAAATCCCTTTCATTAAACATAAAACAAATTAAACATTTACCCTATTTGTCACAACACATACCAGGGGTAAATATTGTTCCATGCATGTTTTGCTTTTGGCTAGTATTCACCACGCATCTTAATCCTGGTGTAGCAGTTTATTTAAATAAACTTTTGAGGTCACTGAAAAGTCCTTGACTTATTCTGCACATTCACACAAAAATGAGACTCTTTCACTGCACAAGAAACTGAACTTTTGCTCTCAAAGTGTTACCATTTTGTGTACCAAAAATTAACAATATACTGAAGTCAGAAGATCATTTTAAAAAACAACTACAACTTCCAACTGAAACCCAAAATAAATGGATATGTGTAGCTGGAAAAGACCTCCCTCCATACCAGAGCTGATTCTGCAATGTTTACTCACATAAACATGTTTACTCACATGAGTAGCCTTTCTAGGGCTTGTTTTATTTCTTCTCTAAAAAAAGAATAAAAAATAAAAAATGTATTAAGTAATTAGTTCTATGCATTCTTGTCTTAATTCTGATTCTCTTGTTCACACTGACGAGTATCCATTATGACAGGCAGTATGCTTTCAATACGAATACTCACGGAAGAAGTTAGCTTTGTGTTAGAGGTGCACAAAATGTTACTTTATGATCCAGGTTTTCTTCATAAGGAAGAATTATGTGAATGTTTGCAATGACACACAACTTAGTGACACTGCAAGAAAAAACCCAATGGTTCATACAATTGTATTGGATAATGTAGCTAGTCTCTTCATGTACTGCGTTCATGTCCAGAAACAGTAGTATAGGAATAAATACATTCATATCTTAAGAAAAAGGTAAAAAAGCCCTTTTGACTCTTGCCAAGGGGTCCATCAAGCACCTAGTATCTTAAAACCTAATTTCCTTCTTATTATTGTAGGAAATTCAAGCTGTATATGACAGCTAATTATACTGTATAGGGGGAATACAGTAATAATTACAGACTGATGTGAAATATCTTATTTCTTGGAGCTATCTATCCCTAGAATTGAGTGCATTTATAGAAAATAATTCTCTTAAAAGTTATCTGTAGAAGATCTCAAGCATAGTAGGATGATGAAAAAATGGGTGCTGCTGTGTCAAGGAGGTGATAACAGGAGGCAGGTAGCAGCTTTCTTACATCTTCACCTCCCTTGGTAATGTATGCAGTTGGCTCATCATAGGTAACTGATGTTAATTTATTCAAGCACACCTGTACAAGGCAGGTAACCAGACAAAAAGTATGTCTCTGCTTTTTCAACACAGCTACCCAGAGGCCTCTATCCACACAAATTTAGGTCTGGAGACATCAGCAGGTTTTAATAAACCACCTACAGATGTCTTGCTCCATACAAATCAAGGAGTTTACATGTTTAAATCTGGACTGATTTAACTAGCAATCAAGTGGCATGATCACACTTGGCACCAATAGTTGCCTCATATTTATTTATAAGTCACCCTGAGCAGATATTATTTTGTTTTTAAATTTATTCATGGGGCTCAGTCACCCTTCCCGTCCTGTGGCACACACACACACGCTCACTTTGTGAGAAAATTTAAAGACCTGAGCAATTAATAGTCCTGCTTTAGTAGCAGGAAGACAAAGTGAAAAGTTCTTGCTTTGTTCCTCTGAACAGGTACAGAAAGTTAATTTATTTTGCATGCATTGAGAGAAAGGAAATCATGGTAACATATTGTTACTAATGCTCTGTCCTATCTTAAAACCCAGAGATTTTAATAGTGCCGATATGGAGGTAAAATGGGAATATGGCATGGGGATATGGAAAAAAGTGGTTTTCACAAGTGTAGTGCTTCAAGGACAAGAAAGATACAGGTTTTTATAAGATTGTTTTGATAAGTGATGTTACTTGTAGCTCAGAAGAATGATGAAAAAAGGCTCTTTAAAAAAATTTAGGCTCACTATTGCTTTTGAATAGCTCAAATACTCAAAAGCAATACTGTGTAATTTTGAGAAGGGAAAACAGAATTACTGGGTCACTGACAGGAAGGGCCAGGACTGTGCTTTGTGTTCTTCTGTCCTGTGTTGAAAATACATGTGTAAGTTGGGACTATTGAATCTTCTAGTTACCTTGACCTGAATTTACACAGAATATCAGTGTTTAGTCAAAGATCAGAGAAGATATTCCAACCTTTCTGGCAGAAGGATATTTGTACAGGAGTTGACTTTGGCACAAATAATGCAGCAATAGTGAAGATTTAGTCAACTCTGAACACAAATTACTAAAGGATGCATTCTGCAATGGAGGGTTGCAGCTGTGACATAGATAAAGAGATACCTTTAGTCAAAGGAGCACTGCATTTGCTCCTGAAGTGATCTGCTGCCTCTGGTGATTAGCAGTTTGTATCACAACCCCACCCTTGCAAAGACCATTTTACAAGAGCTACACTATCAACAATTTGGAATTTTGCGTATAATTAGGACAAGGGGAATACAGTCAAATCTTTAATTAACTAGAATTGCACTGGAAATGTCTTAAGCCACATCAGATGCCTCTAAAGGGAAAAAAAAAGGATCATCCAATGTTATTTATCTCCATATAAACTTGTATTTTCTTTTAATACATAATTAGAGCAATGAGTTTTAGACCTCTAACTGGTAGTAATAGATTAATAATATTACAATACAATACTAGTAATATGATTAATAAAATTATGAAAAGTTAAATCTCTGCTACTCTGTATGTTATGGGACAGCTAGAATTCTGATTTGTTAAGATAGTACTGAAAAAATATTTAATTTTAATTGTCAAAGAAATTCTAAGCTTGTCTAGCTACTCAAAGATTATGTGACTCACATCGCAAGCAAACCACACAGGCTTTTTATAACGTGTCCAAAATGGAACACCCATACACAACAAATATTATCCAGGAATTATTATTGTGTACTTTAGATTGCTATTTCTTATTTCTTGTACAGCAGTAAATAGCAAGATGCTTCTGAGCTTTTAAGTGAAAAAAGCTGACTTAAGTTTTTTTTTTTAGGGAAGTATTAGAAAATAATGTTTAAGATGTTTAGGTTCTTTTATATGCTGTACATATGTTTTCATTTTTGCATGCTCCTAGACATGGTACTTCTGGATAAGAATGGATAATCCAAGAAGTTTTGAAGATGTTTCTTTCTCAAGCGTAGGAAAGAATTATCAGGAACCATGAACCACAAGAGTATTACTTCGTTCTTTCAAGGCATTTCCAGATGACTGTTGCAAACCAGGAGTGCTAATGAACTTACAAAAACATCAAGCCTGAACAGGCATATAAAGTCTACCGCACCTTGAATTTTTTAATGTGTATAACCACTCTTACATCTTTGCAACTAAAGGATGTAACATGTCCACGGATATCTCCTGTCCCAAGTGCAACACATAACTGAAACATATTCTGAATGTCACTAGTGGAATGATACAAAAAGATGGCCTTGTGCCTTAGAGAACTTAATCATATTTAAATAATAATTTTATCTTTAAATATGCAGCCTGCAGTTTAAGTTCCTGAATCAGATTTTTATTTTATGGCTTGCTTTCCATAAGCTTAATAGAAGTCTCCTACATATTTGACAAAACATTTTCAAAATGTGCCCTTTTTTAATGTTTTTGTCTCAGCAATATTTTATGTATGTCACCAGAGCCATCTTTTTCTTAGAACATCTTTACTGTGCTAACTTTACTATAAGCATGCTCTATCAATGGATTCCTGTGGACATTTAATACATTGCATAAAATTCAAAATCCTAAAGATAACCACTTCTTACTTCACATGCTGAATGCAAAGCTGCTCTGCTTAGTACATGACTGACTTTTCCTAATCCACTTGAGGAAGTAGGCCTATCAAGCCAAATTCTGAACTAACAAAATGTGCAACTTTAGGAACTGAAAGGGGTTGCACACATCTACTCTCAGAATAGATTATGCCACTGCGTGCTTCCCTTGTCAAACTCCAGTCTCATAAAAGTTACCAGGATACCCCAAGAAGGGAGTTTTAATTTAGTTTTACCTGTCATGTCCAGTGGTTTGCTTAATCCTACTGAAATGGAAACTTTTTACATTATCCTCATCATCCATTTTGAACTTTCATTCTTATGACTGTGCCTGGTTTTCTATTTAGTGGATTTCATAAATGGTAACAGAAGACATGAGATATCTGGGGACTGGGCTCTCCATCAAAACAGTGAATTTTTGCTCCTCAGTAGTCTCAAAACTAACTTGCTTTCATTTTATATGACATAATATATTCACTTTCAAATCAAACCAATTTTCATGGGGGAGAAAAAAAATATAGGAGCTGTGTGTGAAATGTTTAGCTAGGTTTAATCTTATTTCTGTGTCTGCTGAATTTTTACAACATAATGAAAAATACGGAACACAAGTAAAGGAAAAGACACAACACAATCTCACGATAACTCCATAAACAAGACAGATTTTGTTATATGATAGTATGATCATCATTGCATGCGAGAGCTTTCATCCACAAGTACGAAATAACTGTGCTATCCTACCACCTTGATAAACTCCATTTAGATTACATTTTCCTCAGAAATAAAAAAGAATAATTATTAAAAAAAACCCCAAACCTAAGCAATTATGGACCAGCTGCTTCTGTTTAAGCCCAACTTTTTCAGTATTGATGCAGCATAACTAGGGCATGATGTCACCTGAAGGGCCAGCAGAATATACTCTGTCTGATCTTAAAAATATATAGGGGTCTAGCCTCTCCTCTCTGAGTGTGCATGATTCCCATCAGTGGGGAAGGGAGTTGCTCACGTGCAGAAAAGAAGATAAAGTAGATTTAATGACCATAGTGGATAGAGAGGTATACAAGTTATACTAAAGAAAGAGATAACTATTTTCCTAATATTCACTTGTTCTTGCAACAACATAGTAGCTAGTTTTAAAATTGAAGAGAAGAAAGGACAGTCTTCTAATGTGCCTGTTTGCTTTTGTATGATCCCGTGGGGATGTAAATAACTTTTATCACAGCTCTTCCATTCTATTTCTCCATCTATTCATCCAACTGCCCATCCACCCCTTCCCTCAGTCCTAGTTCTATGGTTTGATATACATGCATGGAGATATTTGTATATATATATTCATATTGTTTATAATTTACTATACATCTAATAGAAGCTTTTCTTGTTCTAAAAGTTGCAGGGAAAAGAAAATAAATATAATAAAATTTGCAGCTTATAAACAGAAGGAGAATGCACATGGTCTTAGGCAAACAGAAAGAATAATGACATTTATTATCCAGCCAGTCACTTAAGAGGATGCCAAGAAATACACTATTCTGAAACCCAAACAACAATGAAAATCTTAGTGATAATACTCTCTCAATGTCATGGGAACACAACTGTCACTTGTCATTACTCTGCATCTCTCTATTTCTTCATATATCCTAAACTGCCTATTCTTACATAATTCAACACATTTAATAATGTAGAAAATCAATTAATATTTACTGACCTGTCTCTGCTTCTCCGTGATGGGAACGCAGCATTACAGCCAGCCACTGTGCACACATGCATCTCTTTTAAATGAACATTTCTGTAGTGAAGCTTCACACTGTAGGAACTCTTGAAACTTTTCTTGCACACATAGCAGATCTTGGGGTCTGGGCTAGAGCACATTTCACCTTCCGAGGAAAACTTCTGAGGGCTGCTGTAGTTGAATGTAGAAGCGAAACTTTCATGAAGGGCAGCCATACTGGCACTGCCACCATTGTAAAGTCCATATTGGCTCATGTAGAACATATCATATGTAGGGTCTGTATACTCTTCCTTCACCTTAATGACATCCTGGTTGGAAGAATCAATGTGGTTTTCATCTGGTCTGTCACTGTGCATCATAGATTTTTCACCAGGTTCATGGAGACGATCATCACCTTCCATGGATTCTTCACACAATTTGGGCTCTGATGACTCTGACTCATTTTCATAGTCTCTCTCATGCTCCTGGTCTTCTGATGTCATGCTGTCTGCTCTTCTTATGTCTGGTCTAGAAATGCATCTGCTTCTGTCAGTTTTGGAAAAGTCTTTCACAGACAGGCCTGGGCTCATTTCCTCCTGAGAATGGCAGTGATTGTCATGGCCAATGTTATTCACCATTGTGCTGCTGTCATTCACCTCTTCATCTTCATCATCAAACTCATCAGCAGTATCAATAACTTCCTTTTCAATTTTAACTGGCATGCTTGACTTCCTTGGCTTCTTCTTGGGTGCAAGGTCAGCATTTGGCTCTGGGGTAGGCATCAGCACTGAAGGCACTGATGACTCTGAAGGAGGTGGGGGATGCTGCTCCATACCACTCACTGCTGGTATTATTGGACTGGTAGGGAGTGAGGTTGGAGGACTCACCATCTCCCCAGGAGTAAGCAAATTTCTGTAAAAAGGAGGAACAGGTTGGACAGTCTTTAAAGCCGGGAACACCAGCTGACTGGGAAGAGGGTTCTGTAATACAGGATCTAGAGGGGGAGTGGTAAACCCCATCGGTGGACGCCCAGGACTTGTTAAAGTTAGACTGGATTTTGTACTTGCTATGACTGGAGTCGCAGCACCTGATGTAGCACGAATTAGATCTTTGTCACGGTTATTCCTTAGCATAGGCATGTGGAGGCGAGGATTTGGGTTAGCACTGTGGCGATTGCGGCTTCTGAGAGAGCTGAAGACCATGTTGCAGCCCTCAATAGTACACCGGTGCTTGATTTTCAGATGAACCGCATTGTAGTGGATTTTAAGAGTACCTTTGTCATAGAAAGTTTTGCCACATGCATTGCAAAACACTCTTCCTTTCCTGGATGCTGACCCCATTCTCCTCATTCTATGAATACGGAATGAGCTTTTAGTGTGTTCTGGTTTTGATAAATCATTGACAGGTGTAGGTGTCTGAACAGGAGAGACGCATGCGGGCTCAGTTTTGGGCTCAACATTTGTGATGCTGGTCAAAGCATTTCTGCTGGATGTTTGCTCGTTCTTGAAAGGTGTAGGGGAAACTTCAGATTCACTGCTCTCATTATATTCGTTTTGGGCTGTAAGGCTCGGTTCACGAAGCCTCATTGCTGGTTGTTCCAGCAGGAGGCCGTTTGGAGGCAGCCCTAGCAGTGGAGCAGAGACTGGATTTATGTATTGGAATGGAAGCAGGAATGCAAGGCTATTCGGTATGTTTTCAAAATGATGAATGCTGGAAGGGTTACTGTTCTCCAGGTGAGCAAGGAGACTTGGGCTCCTGGTGCGATTATTGCTTTCAATAAAAGTCCTTATATCTGAATCTGTCTTTGAAGACGGCACAGCCACAGCCTGCCCTTCTTTTTCTTGAATCGCCATCAGCTCCACGATGGATTTTGTTTCTCCAAATCTCAGGAACTGCTGAAGGGTAATGATCTCTTCTTCCCTGGACATAATGGCCCAGCGGTCCAGCACCTTGCCTGCAGCATCCTAGAGGCCATATCAAAGAAACAACAAAGACAAACACAAAGAAAAAACTTATTGATTCTGCATAATTATGGAATTCAATAGAAGGTGCTCTGCTGCCTGAACATGAAACACTAAGCTTAAAATAAAACATGCAAACAGTGTTAATAGAACTCAACCAAAAAAATGCAAACACTCCAGCCATGCAAATACAGTAATTAGAGTCACAGTCAGAGAAACGGACTGAATTTAATAATATCAGAGCAAAGAAAATATAGACCACAGGGTTCTGTGATCTAAAATGTTTTCAATACCTTTATTTTAACAATAGCGATTTATGTATGATGCTACTGTTTAGCATACATTAGTGTAAAATATGAACTGTTGCTATACACTTCATTGTAAAATATAGAAAATATTATCTTAATAGCTATTAAATGGTAATGCTGTAAGGAAATGCACTTGATAGATTTGCTTCTCAAATATAAGCAGACATATGACTGAAGTCACTCATAGGCCATCTCACAAGAAACTTGGATGCAATGCAAAAAATCTTAAAAATAGTACATAATATTTGTACCTTACTAAATTTTTTTTCCCCATGACAGCAATACTGAAAAACATATTAATTATAAACTTTCATCAAAAGGTAGAAATTGGGGCACTGTTTTTAACATAACTGGACCATAACTTGTAATTGATTATAAGCTTGCAATCTTGGTAGGGTTTAGACTTAAGACATGCCTTTTTTGCAGCCTTTTTTAAAAGACAGTTAAAAATATGTAAAAGTAAGCATCTGATGGATGTAGATAGCATAAATGTGTAAAAATGTTGTCTCTTAACATTGCCTTCTGATAGCAAGGGAAAAATCCAGAGAGAATACACATCAGTAATCACTAGACTATCTGTTGTTAAATATACATTAAAAAGCATTTCACACTTTCATTTTTTCTAGTAAGCATGAGATTTGCCTGAAGGTAGGACTTAAAAATTCTGCAGTGTAATGTCAGGCAATCCATTCCTGCATGTATTGATAAAAACATATTAAAATACTTATATAATGAATACATCATTTTATCGGCATCTTTCCTTTTGGGCAAACGCTGGACATAACATCAGCACAGTAACTATAATCAACAACCACTGTTGTAGGCCATCAAACCAGAATTATTCCAGTGTTTCCTCATGCATTAAACAGTTTGAAAGCCTTGCAAGATACTCCACCATACTGTCTCTGATCTTTTTAAATCTTGAATCTCAGATTCAGAACCTTATCTAAACACTTAGGACTACACACTAATGCAAAAACTATTAGTTCTTGTTTGATTACGAAGCTTGCAAATACCTTCCCCCCACCTAGTCTTAGTCATTTATTTATTTTATCACCTTCAGTATTCAAAGGATAGCTTCTTCTTTCCTCTCACATTTCCTAGAGTACTGGAAAATACAGTTTCCCCCAAATAGTAAGGTATATATTTATTTGACTACAGCTGGTTTTATTATTTCAGTTTTGATCCGCATCACCTCTCTGGATGCAAAGTTAATTATGAAGAATCATCACAGAATCATAGAATGATTTGGGTTGGAAGTGACCTTAAAGATCATCTAGTTCTACCCCCCTGCCATGGGCAGGGACACCTTCCACTAAACCAATACTATGCATGTTTCAGTACCTCAGATGTAATTAAAACCTTTAGAAAAGCTCCACATATGACCATTAACAATCAAACCATACAAGACTATAAAATACTCAATGGTAATTAGTTATGGGAAATCTTATCCAGCTGACCCAAATGGAAAGTCCCACAACCCATCTCTATGAAGAAAAATATTTAACACGTATGATGAAGGAAAACCCATGATGCTAATGTTGGTCCTCATCTGCAGCATTAGTCAAGAAATGTCCCCACCTTTGAACAACTTTAAGTACTGTGGACATCTTTAATTTCTATGCCCTCACAGTTTTACCTGTCTAATGGAGCAGTATTATGCAGACAGTGTTATCATGTAGAAATCATCCAGGTCAAAAAACGCCATCCAACAACAAAACAAAGAAACCAAAACTAA
This sequence comes from Pezoporus flaviventris, assembly GCF_033815535.1. Taxonomy (NCBI): domain Eukaryota; kingdom Metazoa; phylum Chordata; class Aves; order Psittaciformes; family Psittacidae; genus Pezoporus; species Pezoporus flaviventris. The sequence continues at coordinate 1,180,136 of NW_026892760.1, forward strand.
ATGGGGCAAGGGGAAGGAGAAAAAACCCACCACCACCACAAACAATTGAAGGCCAGGTTCATAATTTAAAGCTCTAAGATTATATTTTCTTCCCATCCAACTAACTTTGGCTACTCTCCCCATGAGTGTGACCTAAATCTTCTTACATCCACTTCTTCCACAACTTCCAAACAACCATGCTGGTTCTACATTTGAGTAATTCCTACCTCAAACTATAAAATCAGACCCAGTTCTGATTTTAGTCTCAGGGCCTTTGCCATCACCTTTGACCCAATCTATATGCATGCGTTTCTAATCCCAAACCAAAAGTATTAATTCCTTTTAACTGTAACTTGTATTGTTCGAAGATGGAAATAACATTGTCTAATTTCCACTGCCTATATGTATTAGGATTCCTGTCTGCAACCAGCTGCAGGATGCTTTGTAATGTACTACTGGTAGTAATGTGTTTTGTTTTTGCTTTAATTTATAAATCACTCACAGGCTTATGTAATGGATGCTTCATAAAAATGGATATTTAAGTAAATAAAAATTAAACACAGCTAGCATGACAATAACTCATGAGAATAGGAGGCATATATCCTGCAACAGACTCCCTGACATAAGTGGAAGGTGCTACACACAATCCTGCATGCAGCAGCAGAGCACCAAACTCTGCATGCAGAGAACAGGTAGACATTCTAAATGCAGGGGCCCTCAATATGCTATTGGAGAGTTATTCCACAGCACAACTCAGAGAAGCTGGCAATTGGCTACAGGAGCTACCTCTCAATGAGGCACCACCACCCCTTGTTTCATTTAGTTTAAGGATTTGCAATGAGGGCCAGACCCTTAGCAGCTGCTAGGTCCCACTGATCAGAGAAACTGGCAGTGTTAAGGGTGTGATTGCCATGGGGTTACCCTTGCTGCCATAGAAACAGCAGGGAATCAGAAAGCTGTTCTACTAGTTACATCAAGCTGTATCTTGTTAATTTTCTGCAAGAAGCTGTTTGGTTTTTCCCCCAGCAAAAGTAAAGAAACATTGCACAGATGCCTATATTTCATAAAATATCACGCTACTAATGGATACTATGCAGCGTATGCTTCAATATTTACATAGTGATGGCTTTCCATAAATCATTGTAACTACGTATTATGCAAAACTAGATAAAGCACAAATAGGAATGTTAGGTTTTGATAAAACTTAAAATTAACAAAAAATCTAACAATTATCCCCTCTGAATTGAGCTATAACTAGCTAGGGATCTCTCTGTATATGGTAATACTTGATTAGAGGTTCAAGTCCTTTCTTACATGTAATCGATTTCTTGTTTCTGACAATCTCTCATGCTAAATTTTCTCCCCAAAGCCATTAAATCATATCCATATTTAAATATTTCATGACAAAAGGTTCCAATTTATATTACTTTTTTCAGCACACAACTGATTAAGCAAAGCCTCCTGTGACAACATGTACAAGGAAGTCAGTGAGTACAGAGATACAACTGCACGCTTACAGTTCTAAAGCCATGTGGCAGACAAGTAAACCCAGCCCACACAGCATACAGTGATGCTCTTTCTTCTCTGCCTTTACACCCTTGTTTTGGTTTTATTATTTTATTTTATTATTTCATTTTTTAATTTTTATTTTAATGTGTGTGTAGCTCTCTCACAATTTTAGATGGAGAAAATCTTAATGTCTAAATCATACTAAATTAACATCCAGGGATACAAAACATAACCTTGAATATTTTTCTAACTCTAAACACACACTTGACTATTATTTGTACAGATACAGCTTCACATACACACATACTACGTTAGATCTACAAAGTAATGTCATGGTTAATCACCCTGAATCTGCCTCCTCATTTTTGGTGACTGTATGTTAGGAGGAGATGTGTCAGGATATGTTAGGGTACATCTTGTCTCAAACTTCTGGGTCAGATAGAACAAGTGATGGGTGTCAGGATGATTATCTTGGATAATACAAACAGGCTACAACAGAAGATGGACAGAAAGGTCACTCCAATTTTTAGGAGCTTAATTGGGGAGGATTGTGAATACGAGCCTTCATTTCCTGAGGGCTTTACAAATTTCAAGTTTTCAATGCAGCTTTAAAACCTCCCAATCAAAAAACCAAGTATTTAGAAAATAAGGACAGTCTACACAAACATAATCTATGGACATACATTGTAAACTTTAAACTTCATGTTATGAAATCAGTTGAATTAAATACTCACTTTGTGTGAGGAGCTCCACTGACTCTGTGCCTGCATTATCTACAGGTGATTTTATATGTCTACACGTGTATGCACATACACGTATACACCACAGACTTTGCAGCTCTATTTTTAGCTTACTAATTAACTTCTTGGCATAGGTAAAATGTATATATACACCTGGCTGAATACATAGAGATGATTATATGAGAACTGGTATTAATAAAAAGGTTATAAAAAGAAAAGTTAAAACTACTTCTTAAACAAGACTTACGTTCTGGGAAACATTACAGGATTATCTGGGGTGCTATTGTGATAACTTCTGAGAACCACTCATGGTTACATAGAAAAACTCATTGCTAGCCTTCATATTTTAGCGGGTTTGCATATTCCCCATAAACTGCCATTTTTTTACACATGTAAGTATCCATGTTACAAAATTTTACATAGATACATGTTTGATTAAATACACAAGCCTAGTGTTTACCAAAAATCTTTCTTCTCCCTCCTGAGTTATGTATTTTCTAGCTGATCTCAGAGAAACATTTTGAGTGCAGCTGTAACACTTGAAAAGCAGACGGAAAGATATTCATTTGGTCATACTATAATTGCAGAGGATGGTTTTAATTAGGGTGCAGACAGAAAAAAAAAAATCAACATTTGTTTCTAATAAAGAAAAGCCTACGTAATTTCCACGATTTAGGGTTTGTTGTTTTTGTTTGGCTGAATTTCCCAGGAGCATCTTTTTTCTTCCCAATTAAATTTCAAGCTGTTACACTATGGGTAGTCCTACTACTCCTGAGGTAAAAGTTACCAAAAGTGTGCAGTAGCACACCAACTCATAGTACAGATGGGGCAACGTGCAACACCTCTTGCTCGTTTTGGCTAACTGACCTCAATAGGATAGTAAGCCCTCTAACTATGGAAAGTAAGCCCTCCTTCCATGGAAAGGTACACTCCCGCATACAATTACATACTTGTTTTCCTGGTAGGTGTTTTTACCATGCTGAACCTGACTCACCTTTGCTCCTGTAAACATGAAGAAAAGGTCATGATTATACATGCGCTCACCATGACTATACATGTGCAACTGATACAAGATTTAACACACCCAGCCTGCAAAGAGCCATGGTTAAATTTTTTTACTCTCATCTGTGTCTTCTCATCCACCTCCCACCAGACCCCCTTCATCAACTGACACCAGATGAACAAACTCATGTTTAAGTGTCAGCAGTCTTTTCCTTGAGTTATACCATTACAGAAGGAACAAATACAGTGCATCACTACCAAGTTCTCAGTCAATAATGGGAATCTTTATCTTTTGGACTCACTGCAGCCTCCACTCTGCTAGAAAAATCAAAAGCGACAGATCTTCCTCCCTTCTGACACACCCTTTCTCTTACCTGTTGGACTTGTTTTCTTTGCCCAGAGATACATGGTATGTATGAAGATACCAGCATATTACAGCAGGGGAAGAGAAGGCTGCCTTTCCTCAAAGTATCACTGAGAATGACACGGGCAGTATGTGTTCTAACAGAGAGTAACATGAAGGAGATTTTATTTACTTATGTGTTTGCATATGTTTACTTTTGCTGCCAGGTTTGTAAAAGTACTTACTCTGGTTGCTTGTTAGACTCTGGGTCTCCTTATGCATTCATCAGCTAAAAGCTTTGCATTTTGACTGAATGCATCCTCAAAGACCTTTGCAAACTTAACTAACTGATACTGTAGATCCTAGACCAAATCTGGCAGCACTTTAGATCCAGAGTAATTGCATTTTAAATCCAGAGTCATTCCAGTGACCATGTTGGAAAATAATTTTGACATAACTTAGCCCTGAAACATGATGTGGAGCCAAATTTGTTTGAATATGTATCGGGGCATACCACCATGGTGGAGCATAGTGGCTGTGTAACGATGCACAGGAGCACTACTCAACGATTTCAGAGTGAAAGTGAGGAACAGCATGTACTGCTGAAACTGCAGATGGAACATAAGGAGGTGGAATGCAATAACCACAGCTGAAACTTAGCCAAGACACTGCCGTTAACCACCCACACTCTTGCTAAATGGCCTACGGGGTCTTTACTGACCAAAAGTATGCAGGTCCTCTGTTTTATATCTCAGCCCAAAGACATATGACAGCAGCACAGACCCCTGCACAAGCAACCTGCTACAGTGCCGATTCTGCACTAATTTGCAGGGAGTCGTATGAAAATACTGGCTTCCCAACACATGACTCTTCTGGGGAACTGAGCACCCCAAATGCAGAATGCATTTTTATTCTTCAGGTTCACCAACCCTAAAATACATTTGAAACTCTGAAAGATGATGACACTGTCAAATGCCAACTATAAAGCATTCACGCGAACTGAGGGTAGGCGAAAGAGTCTCATACTGTTTTCAGAAAAGAAACATTAATATGAACTCTCACTCCTCACAAACGTGTATTCAGCACTGTAATTCCAGTAAACCTATTAGGATGTAAGGCCAATAGCTTTCAATGCTTTTTCTGATTTTTAAAACATATTGTTTGATTTCTGATAAAATATTCACTTTGTTATGGAATGCTCTTGATTACGGACCAGGTAAGAATGTATCATTCACAAGACACTGACATTCGATTCCCACCCAAAAAAACAAACCGCCTTCAATGACTGCATGTAGCATTTTTATTTTTAAAACTATGATATGATATATCACTCTGGGATTAATGTATTTAATGACAGCAGCTTAAGCTTCATTTAATCATAGCAACTACATCAATCCTTTTTAAAACAGAGTGCCTGAAAAGCTTTTTTCACAGTAACTCTCTGTTCATATTTAGAGGAAAAGAATCTAAGCACAGCCAGGGCCCAATAATCTTCCTGCATTTACTAGCTTTACAGCGTTATGACACCTATGATGTCAACAAAATTTGCTTTGATTTACAACTGTCAGGTTTGTGACAACTATTAAATGGCAAAATCTGTCGCTGACTGATAATGACTAGAACTCCTGTTAGCATGGATACACATTCATTTGGTAGCTTTAAGAAGATGCAAAGTCATGTTTCAGCAGTTGTTATTACCTTGTTAGTCAACATTTATTTTGAGATACCAGTGCCGATTCCCAAGTATTTTGCCTCTCCCTCCCACGAGAAGATGCACATATTTTCAAATGCAACATTTACTCCCCTCACCATCAGTTCTGGTTGAGGCTTCCAGATATTTAAAGACTTTCCTAATTGAGTAGTTATTGTGAGGTGACAAGATGTGTTACGGTATCTGCTCAGAAAAACATTTTTACTGCACACTAAACGTGGGTAATTTTTTTCTCCCATTCATCAAATGGTAGAATATCAAGATGTTATAGAAATTGGGTAATCAAATTCCTTAAACAACTTTGAAATCAATAACCTTGAATCCCAAGTGTAGAGTAGTACTTTGATACTGCTTCTCTACAACCTGTGAGAGTGGAAAATTCATTCAAGTGTCTCTGAAGAAGCTTTGCCACTAACTTGTGGCACATAACAGTGCTTGCCCTTAGGCAGACATGGCTCCTAGTGGCAATCAAACCACCAAGCAGACGGTGTATGAAGGCAAAAATTTTAGACTGCATGAGGTGCCATGGGGACTTTTCAAGATAGTATGTAAACAGAGACACAAACATAGCAAACCATTACAACACAGTTTTGCATGGAAGTGGGTAGGAAACACCTGGCATGCATACCCATAGAAGTGACTGATTTTCATACTGATTTCCACAGTTTCCTGCATATATAGTTGCCTAGTTTTATATACCATTAAGAAATTTACCTTGATACGATCAGTCCCTGAAATCACCTTGGCTTTACTGTTTGGTGTCAATGTTGTGTAACTTATTGAGAAGCAAAGTTGTGTTTTCTATGCTCTGGCATTCTTTCAGTAAATTTAGTAAGCTACTTAAGCCTGTCTTTCTGAGCCTCAGTTTCACCAACACTGACAGAAAGACACGATTTTTTATGAGAAAAAGGAAACATCCACAAAGAGCCCCAATTGAGGTATTGTATGTGCAATACATGAAGCCACAAGAGACACTCAGGCTTTCTTCAACCAACATCTTCCCCAATGCACAATGTGATAATACAAATAAATTATGTCTGACATCCTTTCTCCATCATGGACTGCTCCTAACACAGACTCTTAACATGCATCAAATGCAGGGCAATGCATCTGACAGTCAAGTCAAATCAGAGTATCAGATGGTCCTTTTCTCACTTTAAATCTAAACTGACTAAAGCCATAACCTGAGCTGAAAAATACAAGCAACAAAATCTGAGTCTTCCTACACTTGTAGGTAAAACTTCTAAAGATGTTAGTAAGACATTTGCCTAACTGGGGGCACTGTAAAGAACTGACAAGTTTCCCAAGGAGAGAAATACCGGAGTAAAAGTGCCAGTAAGTCATACTCATAAACTGGATTTCAACACTTGCTTGGTTTTCTGACTGAACCCAGACTGTGCCTCAGTAAGGGGAATCAGGTGTACTATATACTGGGTATATTAATGGCAACAGAATCGGAAGATTGATTTCCATCTTTATTATCCATTAGAGGACTATGCATTATTACTTGCAATAGATACAACACAATCTTAATGAAACCTTTCTTCCTTTGATTGTTTACCTAAAAATTTGCACCAAAAGACTCAGGTGTGTCCTAGGTAGCAGTGTTATTCAAAGGGATGCAGCAGGGTGCAGAAGCAACACGAAAAAGGCAAAGGTCACTGGAATATAAGAATGCTATGGTACATAAAGTGAGCTATCTGTTTGCATGTATTAGAGGCACTGAAATGCAAAAGAAAGTGGGGGAAATTATATTACAGTGTACAAAGTAATAATAACTATGCCTGCATGTCTTAATACCCTCTTGTCCCAGCAGTCCTGACTTTCTAGGCAGCCCACTTCTCCACATTAACAGTAGTCATTTGGAGAGCAGCAAACGTGCCATTAGAAGCACTTTTACAAGTGTATATTCATCCACCAATTAGCTTAATGTGGCCGCTTTCTGCATATTTTCTATCCAGGCTTGCACAAATCTTATTAATATTTCCCCCTAGCGCTTTGACAGATTACCTTGTCATTATGCATCCTGAAGCCTTTTAAACAATATGGGTAAACTACTGTTTGCGAGGTTAATGACAATTATCCCCTAATTACTGCATAAGTCACTCAGTCCACTTTATCTCATAGGCAGGGCTCTGCTCTGTGTATCTGCCATTGTGTCACTGTAAATGAATCTTGTATAGTTATGTTTATCTGTCATTGCTTTGTAAATTATCCTAACAGAAGAATGAAGAAATTAGTGTGTGTCATCACTTAAATACAGCTTCTGATAAAAAAAGTCCCACAAGCACAGCACTTGAATTTTAGCCTGATCACAATTATTAAACACGTATTGAATGTTTTAGAAGATATAGTTAGAAGTGGATGGGACACAGTGTGGTGGAAGGCTCTGAAGTGGTAAGCCTAAGGGTACAATAACAGAAGAAATACAGAAAGCTACACTAGTAGTAGTTCCATGATCACCTCTTAAGAACTGTTCTGCTGATTTAACAGTTGATAGATGAGCCAGCGATATTTTCCAAACAATCCCATATTCAGAGCTGTGTCAAATTCCACAATCTCTACTGTTTCTGACCACAGCCATATAGGATTTTTTTTCTTTTTATTTTTTTTTTTTAAGCTGGGAAATCCAAACACAATTTGGAACAAAAGTAACATCCATAAAAACACAGGCAACGCCAATTTAACGGATGCATTTTAGAAGAGTATCAAAGAAGATTAATAATTTGGATCGTTTCTGCCCTGACCAGTCATAGTGACTCCAGCAGGACTCCTCAGTGCACAAATCAGAGCAGAATCTAGCAGGCAGCACCTAAGTCAATGTATTGATTAAAAAAAAAAAAAAAAAAAAGAAGAACTAGCACATTGCCTACTTTTTTCCACAGTGCCTGCACTCTGAGTTACCTCCTTGCTATAATTAGAGTCCACTCCTTGGTATAATTAGAGTCCAACAGAAGGGGAGAAAATAATTCTGAGTTCAATTCACTCTCATGGGTTGAGGTAGCTCCACCTCAGGAGAGGAAAGCAGAATTGGAATATACCAACTTCCTGGTATATTCAATTTCCTGAAGCAATTTCAAGTCACCATTAAGAGTACTCTACTGGTAGTACATTACTGACACCACCTATGTCCTGCTTTGAGAAAGTGTAACAGAGACAGTGTATTTACACTCTGTTCCTAGGAAGGTCCCTTCTTGAGTCAGAGAAGACTTTTTAGTACTGGTTCTGTATTGCTGGCAGTCACATTAATTGCAAAGACTTAGTAATGAAACTCAGGCTACAAACTTCATTTCCTCAAGCTCAGTGTAGTCATGGCATGTGAACTTCCTCTCACCAGAGGGCTGAGCAGAGACTGAATCCTCTCAGTCTCACTTTAGACCTGAAATTTAACTCTGAGAATGAGGGTGCTTCCCTGCTTGCCTGGCAAATGGATGATTAGTGGAATGAGATGTTCTTCTAGCTACTTAGATGAATCTGCCTGCTGCACAGCCTGCAGGATAACCAATGCATAACAATGGGCATGTCAACTGCGCACCCTGCAATGATGTTACACAGTAATGCATTTTATCAGCTCTTGGGAAACACTTTACACACATATATATGATACATTCACATATATGATACATGCATTGATATGATGATGACACGTATATGCATATTTGAAATTAATTTGATTTTGCCTTGTATTTTACACATTCCATTCAGCAAACCTTCCCTTTTTATATACATCCTAAAACATGCTTAGCACCAGATTCTGAGCAGTGAAGTACAAAAAAATGAAGTCACTAGGACAACATGCAAATTGGAGTGGAACTATTATGCTTGAAGGGTAGCAATAGAACACTGCTCAAGTTGCTGTACAAGAAAAAGGAAATGCCAGAATTATCCAAAACCTAGTGATCAGTGCAATTCAGCAGGTAATACCAACATTTAAAATCTTTTTATCATAGTAAAGTGTACATTTATTTTGTTGGATTATGATAGGGTCACATCCAGAAAGAATGGACAGACTGAGATGTAACAAAATTACTGGTATTACTGAAAATAACAGTGGTTTGAATGGAACATGGATCAGGACAGCACCTCTGAACATGTTTTCAGTATAGGTTAGAAGAAAAAGCTGTGGTGAAATGCTAAGAAAATGTAACAGCCATCACTGCCACGGATAACTGAAAAGACTGATCAATTTTGAGTAAGGACTACCTCAAGGGTTTTGGTCCCACTAGGATTGATCTTTGTCCTGTATTCAGTCAATGCAACTTTCAGCAGGATATTCACTGCAGAAATAAATGGAAGTGCTGCACTAACCCTCCACCCTCCCTCTAAGTATGTTATTTTCTCTGTATGCTGAAGGAAAAGTAAAACCATTGCGGCTGACGGTAAAGTGCTAGGAAACAGGTGGTTTAAAACATTTAAGGACACAGAGCACTGATACTGTCATGCACAGTATTATTTTGAAAAAAAATATGTGCCTTTCTACATTATCAATATTTCTCTTTGAATTTGGAGGTTCTTTGGATTCTGACCTTTGTTACTAGCAAACAAACTCCGCAAGAAAGAGACAATAGGTAATTTAACAGTCCCACCAAATGAAGATAAGGATTAATACCTGTTTTTTATGCAGGCAAGCATGGGCCCTAAATGCAACATTAACTTTTAAGGGCCAGGAAACAATGCTGGCTGCTTCTAAGGGGAAACTGGGACTGGTTTAACTGAACAATTTTTAAGAGAAGTCCTGGCTAACAGAATGAAAATAAGTGAAAGCTAAAAAAACAGATAGGAGAAACACAGTTATTCATGTTGGTTAGGATCTTTTAAGAAATTCCATATACTGTGCAATTTTTCCTTTTGCACATTTTTGGTTTCATCAGCTTTCTTTGAACAATCTCTAGAGATACTGAGTTACTTGCAGAGAACTCTATTCATTAAGAAATATTATTTACATAGGTATTATTCAGCTTTGCCTCAGATCTTTTACATTTAAATGGAAGTATGTACCTTTGATCTAACATGATTCAAAAAGCTAAATGATACTTTACATGGACATAGATCAGTAGGTGGTAAAGGTTGAAGTAAGCAAGAAAACACTATAAAATTCAAAATGTACATGGTGTTAACAAGACAGCTCAGTCACAACATTAGTTATGAAAAGAAATTCTGAGGAGGAACATGAAAATTGAGAATTATACTAAACCCGTTATTTTTGTGTATCAATAATTCATCATTTCCAGAGAATTTCACACATTGTGGAGTTCTAGCTACCATTTTCAACTCTCAACAACAGTACAGGAAGAACACATTTTTCATGAGCAATTCATGTTGAGGAGGACACTGGAACATACTATAAATATATACACTCAGAATAGACTGGAAAGAAGAATAAGCAGGAAAATACTATATCTTAGAGATAAACAAGCACCATTTGATGACCTAACCCTCTATTTGGGGAAAACTCCTTTTTTCCAAACATAATGGAAGTTCTGCTTGAGTAAAATCTTCAAAGTCAAGTCATGCTGAGGCCTGTGCCACCCCTCTCATACTTCCAGCCAAATGGCCTGGTGTGGTATAATGGACATGAGCATACAAGAGGCCTTGGTTCATGTGCAAAAACTATTATTTTTTAGCAGTTTGCAGCTCCAGTTACTGTTTGAACTACAACTGCAAATAACCTAAATACTTGGAAATTCTAACTGAATTCTAACTGAATTGAACTATACCTATACTTAGAGTTTAAAGAAGGACTTAAATATTAAACAGAAATCTCATAAACTACAGACATCTGTCACCTGAAAAGAAAACCAATCTTTTGCATTTTTAACACCTTTTCATATTGTAATCTCAGAGAAAGAGGTGGAGGTGGGCAATCACGGAGAAACTGAAGCTTAAATCTAGACCCACCAGCCACTTCTTGCACATTCTGGACAAATCATAGTCCTTCCATGTCCCACATCCTTGTCTTTAAAATGGACATACACAATGTTTTCTCTTATTTTATGATCATATTGTAATGAAAAACATGCCACAGACTTGGAAAGGCTGAAGTCAGTAGAGCCCTATATACCTGTAACCTTGAATAAACAGCTTATTGCGAACTTGACCTGCCTTTATATACATTTAAACAACTCTGACCTGCAGGAAGGTTTTAAATTAACTGAGTTACAGAAGAACTGAAAAAAAAAAAAGACAGAAAGAGCCTACCTAGAGAGTTGCAGTAACATTCACACTCCATTCTTCAGTGGACAACAGTAGAACGTAGCTGGAAGGATTCACTTCTATAGTATTTGGACACGTAAACCATGATCAGTCAATGAACACGTTTTCTAGTTCATCCTTTCAGAGAACAACCTTTATTACACTATGTTGTGATTGTTTTATTCATGCTTATTATGTTCAGAGCTTCCCAAGTGAAATAATTCTCAAATAAAAATACCAATCCCACCTCCCCAAATGAACACTAATAAACTGTCATTAGATTACTTGTAGCACAGCAAACTGAAGGAAATAACAAAGCTCATACTTACAAGTTTCTTTTGATAACTTTACAAGCTGCCCTCTTACCTCAAGGGACAGACAGATTCTTTCTCAATACAGAAGAGACTCCCCTGAATACACATATTTGTTGCAAAGCAAATAAAAGGAATTATTTTCATGAAAAGAAAGCAGTAAGAATAGCTTGGCAAAATGCAAGCATAAAGCAACTTTTAATGTCTTTGGCATATCTCCAGCTCTTAGAAATGGCATCCAAAATTGGTCCAAGTGTGGCTGATAAACCAGGCTTAGAGCTGCCTTTCAACTCTCAACTTATTAATAATTAAAAAACCAATATATGGAGGATTACTAGCCTCTTGGTTTAGATTTTGTATATCAAAACCAAAAGATGACAAGGTTATGTCAGCATATGAAACTCCTCAGGCCACAGTCACAATGATGCAAATATTTTATACTGTATTTATTTATTGCACTCTACTGAGATGCTGAAATAAATTATTAAAATAAAATGGTATTTTAATCTATCTGTCTATCTATCTATCTATCTATCTATCTATCTATCTATCTATCTATCTATCTTACATGAAAATGCCATCCTGAAAATGCATTCTAAAACCCAGAAAATAAACAGGTTACATTTCAGACCCTAAATTAATCAGAAATATCTATTTTAAAATAAAACAAGGAATAGTCTGGATAGCAATATGCACATAAACATAAATGCTCATATGGGGCCAAATGCACTGTGATATGCACTATGGAATGAAGGGAAAGTACTGTGTACAGAAGAAAGAACCAAGCAAATCTCCTAGCTATCACAGACTCTCTCAGATGTTCCTCAATGACGGCAATGTCTAAAATAAAAACTGTTTAACCAGTTTTGTGAAGGAAGCAAGGCTCTCATTTTCATTGTTCACACACACCAGCTTGGATCAATTGTGATAACACAAAAAATCTTGTATAGACAGACAGCCATATTCCCACAGTCTTGAAAAAGCAAATGGGAACTGAAGACCGAATGCCAAAGTCAATTTTGCCCACACAGGACAGTAAGGTCAGATCTCTAGAGGGATTTGTAAAACTCACAGTGAATGGAGTTATCACTTATAAGTTATTTAAAACATACCTGTATGCCTTGCAGTCCTCTTAGCAAGAAATGATTGTTGCCAAGTCGTTAGAAAAGCAACATGAATGTTGTTATGTGATCAGCTCCTGGAATTGTTTTCTACATTTTTCTCTTAAGTAAACTACAGAGTAATTAATTCAATTTGGTGGAGCCAAACAGGCAAGGTTACCTGTAACACGATGGTCTCAATCCACATGAGTTTGAAGGAGGGGACCACAACTTCTAAAATCCATTAATCAAATCAAATTACTACACAGGATTCACCATAGGAACATCACAGCAGTGTGAGCATATTTAAACAATTATATTGTGGTACACAAATAGAAGCAAGGGCATAGCAAACAGCAGCAGTAGGTCAGAACATGAAGTAATGCAGTGGCTTATACTTGCCCTTTTACTCGTCTGAGGGAGTGAAAAATACTGAATTTACATTCACCCAAACAAGGCACTATAGGTACCACATGACTTATGAACAATCTTTGACATAAGATGTGATAAAATTAGGTTAAAGTCAGGCTGTGTTCTTCCTTAAGTATAGTTTTAGAAGAAAAAATGACACTGGGGGATGAAGAATGAAGCTCAGTTTTCACAGCAGCAGGACAGGTGAGGTTTGGAAAGAAGCAGGAAAAACTATATGTGAGAATTAGGAGAGAGGATAAAGCAATAGCCTAGCCTCTCTGCAACCATTCACCTACCTCTTTTTCCTATTTTTCAACCAGAGTGGTGAGAGCTGTGGCTGCAGAACACCCACCTATAGTATAACTATCCGTAAGTGAACACTGGCTGGGCCAATGCCAGAACAGTAAAAGCAGCAATCACTTAGTATTTTTTAAGCACTTTGTATTGTACAGAGCTGTCTAAGGAAGATTGATTTCCATAAAGCCCCATTTCTATCTCAAGGTACTGCTGATGTCATAAACCACAAGAGTTTCTCCACTCATACTCTACAGTGGAATTTCAGACTCTCCACAAGAAGCCCACGTATTAGCCCAGGGTTCAAGGAATACAGACAGTCATGTTCTGTAAGTCATAGCATTAGGTCAGCCTCGGGATCGAAGACCAATAAATTAAGACGACAGCATCTAGCTTTGAAATAATTATGTACACCTTTACAGACATACATTTCATGCATTTTGTCTACATTTCCTAAAGATCTGTACTTATTATTTAAATTCCTTTAATCAGCAACCTACTACCACCCAGGTAAAAGCTGTCTAGAAAAAGATGGCAAGGCAGAATTCCCTGAAAGTTTCTTGGACTTTACTATATCTGAATGTTTTGTTGCATTTATTTATTTATGTATTTATTTATTTTTATTTGTGGGATTAACAATGGCTTCTTATGATGGTCTTCTGTCAATTCATTTATCTGGCTTGGATTCTGTGTGGTGTGTGACTTGACTGCTATTATACTTGAACTGGAGTAAGAAAAACAGTCCTCTCCTGTGCCATACAGGACTTACAAACAAAACTAACTGACAAAAGAAGGAAGAAAGAAAGGGGGATGGGATATGTCATATTCAAGATAAACTACAGTGAAAATATAAGAGAGTCACAATCCATGTCATGTATTTTACACTTACTGTCTGTATGATGTTATAATCAGGAGAACCAATCTCATTTGGAGTCTGAGCACACCACTTACAAACTTAAAGAGGCAACCCAGCTAAAGAATTTGCATTCTAATGACTCCTTCCACTACCCAAATCAATATAGGTAAGTCTTTGTTTTAGTTTTGAAAATATACTTTTCAAAGCCTGTGATGCTGTGACGTGGGGCTCAGCAGAACTTTGTAAATGTCCCCTGAACCTCAGGTGTAGCTGCTTGTCAGGAATGCAGATGCTGGTGACATCTGCCTCACTGGGGACTGAGCGCTCCACTGATTCAATAAGGCTACACAAGTGCAACAGGCCTTGATGTCAGATACATGGTTTTACATACCTACCATGTCAGTGGTTCTCAGCCTCCCTGGGAATTTATTCAGATATAAGTGTATTCACCCTGTAACAATGTCTTCTACCTGCCAGAGAGCTAGAAATATTCCCACCTTTTATGAATCTACAGTGCATGACTGCTGGTGTTTTACATGTTCAGAGGGAGGAACGGGAGGGGGAAGGGGAAGGGAAAGAAAAAGAGAGAGGAAAGGAGGGGGGTAAGAGAAAGGGAGCAAATAACAGTGAAAAGGAGAGAAGGAGAAGAAGAGGACTTTCTGGAATTTCTGTTTCATCCTCATTTTATAAATTTCTCTAAGAATAAATCTATCTATATACTTACAGCACTGGTCCAAAAACTGTTTAGAAACCAATGGAAGTACAGAACAATGACTTTGAATCACAATGCTTAACACATCCACTTCCTTTTTTCTGTTATTTAAAAGAGCTAGTGTTCACAATTTTAAATTTCAGTCTTGCATATTTTCAATTATTTTAACTTGGCATAGACAAGCAGCCAATGAAACCACTTGCTGATTTAAAATGGCTCATGTGGATTATGTTTATGCAACTGCAGTCAAAATCAGTTAATTTCTAAATGCAGGCATAAAATTCAGATAACAGGAAAAGTCATGAGTGCTGGAAACATAAAGATTAGATTTCTGTATACTTCAGACACTGAGGCTGGATATCAGTAGATAAAAATGCTAACAACATCAGTGACCTCTTATACCCTATTATTCTCCAATAAAATACTGCAGAGTTTTTACTGTGTTGCAGCCCCTTCTTTTTCTGTGTGTTTCTTTAATTTTGATGATACTGTCAGTATCAAAGAAGCGAAGTATGTTAGTAAGGACTCAAGTTTTTCTAATATCTATGATGCAAGTTAATTTGCAATAAGCTTATCTACCTGAAATCTTTTCCCATTAACACTCTATCCAGATGTCCAAACATTATCACATACTGATAAAATGAGGCATCCAAACATATTGTTTCCACCATTATTATTCAAAATGGATTAAAAAAAAGTGCTGATTTCAAGCAATAGCTGTAAAACATTGTCCTCACACAGTCACCTCAAATCATGCAATAATTAAGAAACAGTGCAACTTTTTGCAAACATTTTACAAAAAAGGCTCACAAAATCATGCAGTACTTCCAGTATCTATACAGAGACTTTGGTAGTTGAGCAGGAGCCTGGACTGCTTTGCAATACAATAGGAATGAAATCTCTTGGTACTGGGTGTCATCCATACACAATAAGACCTAACTTGGAAATAAAGTGGCAACCATAAATGGCACCTGAATTCCTTAACATTAGATAGGTTATGTGCCAAACAGTAGTTAAAACCTTAGCATTTCAAAAAGAGAAGGGAAGCTCTCCTTTCTATGAACTGTAAATGAAAAAGTTTGGTAGGTGTGAAAGTGACTCAAAGATGTACTCATGTCAGAAATCTGAAAGTTGGACATGTGTTTTTGAAAACGCATCTAAAGTTTGAACTCACAGGAATACATTTTGTCTGTTGTGGGCAGAATATAATTTTACTCTTACTGTTCCTTTTAAATACTCCAAAACTGGTCAATAAACAAACTGCAGAATTATGAAGCATGCAGTACTTTGAAGAATTTTCTAACCTCTTGTATCAGGTTCTATTATTATATAAGATGTTTTTTCTAACATTTTCAATTTTTTATTAAATAGTAAATACTTAGAAAAACTCAAATTATTGTGATCTAGCTAAACTGGACAAAATTTCCTCCCCTAGCATTTATTTATGTATTAAATTAATAACTTTTCTGGTTTAAATAAGGTTAAGTAAGATAAGTTTTCTCCACAAATAAATACAAGAAGAAAAGTAAAACTTCAAGTAATATGCTAAGCATATTTAACTTTATTGATTTTGTCTTTTGTTCTGCACCTCAATTAATAGACAAATGTATGCAGACAACTGACAGAAAAGTTTCAGATAATCAAAACTCTCTACAACTACCTGCAAGGAGGATGGAGCAAGGAGGTTGCTGGTCTCTTTTCCCAAGTAACAAGTGATAGGACAAGAGGTAATGGCCTCAAGCTGCACCAGGGGAGGTTTAGATTGGATATTTGGAAAAATTTCTTCACTGAACGGATGATCAGGTACTGGGACAGGCTTTCCAGGGAAGTGGTGGAATCACTGTCCCTGGAAGTGTTCAAAAAACTTGTGGTCAAGACCCTCAGTAACATGGTTTAGTGGTGGATTTGGCAGTGCTGGGGTAAAGGTTGGACTTGACGATCTTAAAGGTCTTTTCCAGCCTAGTTGATTCTATGATTCTGCGCTTCTATGCATGTGTCTTAAACCATAGCTGAACCCTGCTCTGTCTTTATGAATGATATTTCTAAGGTAAACTTGTTCAGTTGAGGCACACATTTGCATAAATTCACACTGGATCAGACCTTCCCAGTTCCTTTCTCTTGACTCTTTCTCCTTCTGCATGTCTGTCTGAACCTGAATTTCACCAAACATGCTAAACAAACCTATTTCCTTCCTGTGGATAAAGCAAGTTAGTGAGAATCCTTAAACTTGATATCAGGAGATCAGTCTCCCTATAGCAATTGGTCCCTTGCTGTATCTAGGATTAATTTCAAATGTATATACATCTTTTTTCCCCTGGTAATTTACTATTTGTGATATAACAGAAATAAAACATGCTACAAAACCCGTAACTAAAACAAAAATTGTTATCAAATGTAATCAGTCATTTATGCTATGAATGATTTATAGATGTGTTAGCGGGATACCCAGGATATAGTTCTCTGTGCAGACATAAAATACAGCTTTGTTTAGGACAGCATCTTTCAAACATGCTGTAACCTAAAATGCTGCACAGACTTTTATCCTAGTCTTACACTGATACTGTAAGTAACAGCAGAGGGAGAAATTAAGAGATACAGATAAAAGGAGTGTTTTCAGCTGAGATCTGAAAAGAAATAGAGACACCAACAAAGCACAGACTGCAAGACCACAATCTAGACAGAAAAAAGAGTTTGTATGAGCCACGACAAGCAGCCTGTGGTGGGAGACAAAGGAAGTCAGCTGCTGATCAGCGGAGCCAGCAGAGGAAGGGGTAGGGATACAGTGGTCAAATTTTGCCACAAATTTTTGCCACACATAAAAATCTACAGTCTCTCCTGAAGTAGGTAAGAAGTATGTGCGAGCATTCAAGGACAGATTCGGCGCTCTCTCCTGATTCATGCTGGTATAAATTTTGAACTATTCTGTCATCCTCAAAGGAGTTCAAACAATATTTTTTTCAGTGTACACAGACTTAAAACCTGACTTTTGTGGATCAACCCAACCAAACACAAGCACGTTTTGTTATTGTTTTGTTTTTACTTGGTTTACAAACAACTACCTATTTAGTGTATGGCAAATTCTGAAGGGAATGTTAAATGGACAAGGGAAGGCTGGTCGATATGATTGCAGTTTTTCTATGCACATATCATAATATAAAAGTAATGCTGCATGCTGGAAGACATTGGTAGAAAAATCATTTAATAAATATGATTGAGAAGGTCCCTGGCCTTAAGTTCAAATCCTGTAAAAGCTAATTTTTCTGGTACAGTCTGTGTAAGAGACACTCTGCCTCACAAAACTGCCATGGAATCTCACTAAAATTACCTAAAACAGGTGACAAGTAGAAACTCAAGCTCTTAAATGAAATAGAAGCTAAAGAGGCTTAATTAAGAAGATACAGACAAGGCTTTCCTAGGTTAAGGATTTTTTTAATTATGATATTTAATACCACACCCTCCTTAGCTCGTAGACAACAATGCTTTTGAAAGAAATTTCAAGTTATCTCAAGGCTCAGAATATGTTGCTATGGTGCATGCTGCCGAGGAGAATAAGCTAATGGGCTCTCTCTTTAATGTGATTAGAGCTATTATTGACATAATGCCAGAAGACGCAAAACCATTAGCATTACGCTACAGCTCACTTCAGTCACTACTCAGATATAGCATTTGATCCACAATTTTAATTTTCCTCTGCTCTATTCAAGGCTGCATTACACAAAATGCATAATTAAAAGCTGCTGTGATTCTCTCTACTTCTCAAATTAAAAACATAGCAAACATTTGTAGTTCTAATCCACTAGAAATTAATAAATCAAACATTGTCTTTTATCCTCATTCCTCAGTGCAATTCAGGATGCATGTTGGGAATATTTTACCATGCAACAGAGAAAACTACACTGTGAGACACTGCTCAAAAGGAAAGAACAGTCTCTAAACCCTGTACTGTACTGAAGCGAGAACCTGTAGGACACCAGAATACTCATAAATTTGCAATTCCTAAAGTTATACTGGGAGCTGTTTCTCAATGCCACCACCCTATAAATCCTTTAATTTTTAACTTTATCAGCTTTTTATTGGTCACTAGAGAAAAGTTATGGGTGGTTTTGATTTCTCAAAATGTATATCTTTTGAGTTTAGATTTTGCAAACAAAACACAGGAGTAGTGGTGATCCTAAGGAAATGTACTAATTGGTTCACAATGCAGATCAGCCCAATGATCATAGCCCATCATTTATCCTTAACATCCAGAAAGTCCTTTTGATAAGACTTCAGGCATACTGCACCTACCTTCTAAAGTCTGCCAGTGCTTACCATTCTCAATGTAAATGTGTTTCATTATGAATGATGCCAGCCTAACTAACCAGCTTATTAGAACTGTATGCCAAGTGAAACAGCAAGATTTTTCTTGCTCTAATTTCCTCCATGAACACTGGACATGAGTGCAGCTTTTTGTAAGACGTTTTTCATTTTTACTGTAAAGTTAAATGTTGATAATACAAGCGTCAGCAGGAAAAGTTCTAAAAAATTAATTCCACCTGTGAAAAAAATATATAAACCAGAAAATACTAACTGAACTTAAATATTTACTTTTTTTTTTTTAAGTATCACTTCACCAGTGTAAAAAGGCTTCAGAAAAAAACATGGTACAAGCACAACAATGTGTTTTAAATGTCCTGATAATAATTTTTAGCTTTGGCTCAAAAAGTTCACTTGTGTACTTGTATGAAACAGCAGAAACCTAAAGAGGCTGAATCCTAAAGTTTTGGATTTGAATTACAAGTTGCAAACACGCACATATATAAAGACAAATACCAAAAGTACAAGCATACACTAGCACAGAGATTTTATATAAACACCAAAATCTAATTCTATAACAACTAATTAGGAATTCAAAATTAAAGCCAAGACTATACATTTAAACTACTATTCAGTGCTAAGAATTGTCTTAATACTTATGACTGCTCAGTTACCTAAGCAATCCAATTGCTGATGGTAAAACTGTCATTCTGAGGACAGCTTAAAACCTATATATTAGACTACTGGAACGTTTTGCAACAAAATAAAATCTGGAGACTGAAGATCTTATAATTTGAAATCTCTTAAGCATTATTTGCTTCAGCGGCAGTTTATCTCATTTTTCACTGATGGGAGCCTGGGTAGACACTGAGCTATTTCTATTAAAATTATACAGAATCTTGATCATCTTGTTACCACATAGGTCAGAAATACAGTTCATCCTGCCTCACACATCACACACATCACAACTTGTAGAGTCTGCTATTTTTCAAAAATAACAATTTAGTTTAAACTTGGTAGGCTTTTTTTCTTTTTTTTTTTCATTGTAGTTAAACTCTTATGACCTGAAGTTTCTTTACTGAAATATTTATCTTTAGTACAGAAATATACTTTGAGCTATTGTTTAAGCCTGATAGGATCCAAGTTGGTTTAGGATTATTTGCTAGTTCAGTTGTTTGTTATGTTCTGGAGTTTTGGTTTTGCTGGGGTTTTGTTTTGGTGACAATGCTTTTTGTTTTGTTTTGCTTTTCAAAAAGTGTCAAATCACAGTTTTCCATGTCTTCATCATTCCTTCCAAAATTCTGTAGTAGCCTCTTCATGCCATCATTCCTTCCAGAGCTCCACTAAATCAAATAACTTTTGTGTGTGTGTGTGCGTGTGTGTTAAAATACTACTCAAAATACTGCTAAATAAATATGTAAAGATAAGATTATAACAGGAAGAATAGTTTTAATGAAAAATATGTATAATTAATTAAAATATGTGTTAGGAAGCTATGGGAGGCAGTCATTTAAGATACAGCTTATCAGTAATTACATACAGTTCCTTCTTAACTCTCTAGGAAGAGTTCTTAAGCCATACTATATGCTTTCCTAAAGATTTTACTGATATACTGATATAATGACATGCTAAAAACATCAGGGTCAAACACAGTCCTAGTGAAACTAGTGGAAACAAGTGCATACCCTTGGAGTTGCCTTGGATTAGCACTGAAGATCAAGCTTGAATCCAAGCGCTTCTTGAGTCCAGGCCTAAATACACACTTTTCAACTGTGTGCATAAACCATTTATACCGTTTTCTCCTCCATGAGATTGTGTTTGTTTGGTCTCATTCAACTGCTAGAGAGCATATATGGCAATATTGCACGAGGCGAAGTAGGAAGAAAAAGTCCTTCTGGGCCCCTGTCAAGAAGGGCTCAACATCAAATGCACTCAGGCCTGGCAGCAACCATTGTGCTTTCACCTGCCGTTGGGTCACCAAACAAACGAGAAATGGCTTCATAGCTTTTTTTTTCTTAATGCTGTGCAAAACTGTTGGAAGACATTCCCTACTACCTTATGTTTTATATAAATGTTTCTATGTAAAATGTCTCCATATACTACTTTATTTTCACTGGATTAAAAAAAACAATAGAATTTTCAGTACTTTAATCAACAAAAATCATATCTGATTAGATTCAAACCTCTTGTTATTCAAAAACACTCAAATTTCTTCAGATTTTCAGCTCATATACATTCTGGAAAAACATTAGTATTTTCAAACTATCACAATTTATTTTTTCAGACTTAAAAGGGACTGAGAGGTTTCATACTGCAATTTTGATTGCAATATTCCCTATGAAGAGACTTCTGGGCTTCATAAATATAAAAATCTTCTGATGTTTGAAGTCCTTATTGAAAATTCAAAAGGATTTAATTTCCTCTATGAGGACACATGGTGACGTGTCCTCCTATGCTCCTTGTCCAAGTTGTACTGATATTTGTGTGCAAATAATGAAGTACAAGGATGTATGCCAAATGTATTTACCCTTTCTCTGATAACAATCTTTACCATCATTACAGTCCATTTCCTTACCAGTATTGAATTAATGTGTTTGGATAAATCTTCTGCCAAATGTATCATACAAAATCAATTAGGAATTCTTAAAGGATCAAAAGCATCTTCTGGTCCCAGTGAGTCTGTACCCACTGGCTGGCAATATGGCTAATAAACATTTAAAAAGTAACGCAATGAAAAGTAAAGCAATGCAAGTAAAAATGAGTATGATCTCTGGAATGAAATACTGCTGTCAGTAAGACAAATGAGATTTATTTCAATCTCGTGTTCAATCTGAGATTCTAGTCTTCTTGCTTACCCTCTCTCAGTGAACCAGATTAGCTTAGATCAGGTCCAGTCCAGTCCAGTCCTGTAACATTACGACTGTGTGCAGGGAGCTCCACACAGTACCTGAACTATGGGCACAACTGCATCTATTGCTATAGGAAAGGCAAAGAAAAGTCAGTCAGCACATCCCTGACTGAGAGAAAAATAGTATTAAAATATCATGAGATGTCATGCAGCCAAAAATTAACTACCATACTGGCAAAGTGAATGGCAATGCAGAAAAAGAATAAATTAACAAGATATAAGAATAACGCAGTAGTGCAATAACCATCACAGGCTACACTTCAGTATCTCTGACCCGCAGTGGACTAATTGCAGGTTTCACTGAATCCCAGAAGTGAATCATAAGATAAAAGTATAAATATAATAACACTATTGTAATTTATATACTTTTCTTTCCTCATTCTTCTCCTTATTTTTGCTCCTGTGTTGTACTTTTCTTTCTTCACGCTTCTGGCCACCTAATGCCTTCTACCAAGCAAAAAAACTGACCACATTTTTCTACACAAAATGCACTAGGCCTGAGACAGTCTTACCAAAGTTGCCAGGAGAGCCACAGAAATGTGGCAAATCAATAAAAATCATGTACTTATTCATAAAATGGAGGGTCACCACACCTGACTGCACTATGGGGTGCTTCCATCCAACCTCTGTTAACATGGATTTCCTTACAGAGACCTGTGACCCGCAAGCTGTTTAAAACACTGAAATTCTGCAAGCCATGGGAACTACTGAGTCTGAGGTGCACATCACTTGCAGACATATGAGTTCTTATTGATTTATATCAGCATAGGGGAGAAACTAATCAGAATGGAAATACGTGGTAGACAAATAAGAAAATGCCCAAATTCAGAATACTCAGGCAGAAGGAGTTTTCCCTTCATTGCTGCCTTTTTCCTGGAGAGTCTATTACTTTATCTTTGATTTTATCCTTCAGTGAACACAGAATGTTCTGCCTAAAAACATTTTTTAATGCAAATTACAAGATGAAAGGACTGTTAGATGTAGTAAGTGTAGATCACCTCCTGAACAGGTCCTTTTAGCTGAGGAAGCACAAGACCTGAATTAGCCACGTGGATGCTGGTGGACTGTACCAGACCACATTATGAGAATGCAAGCATGGCTTTGTACCACCAAAATCATCTTACTATGCATTACAATAAATTCACTTTCACAATAAGAAAAAAAAAAAGAGCCTGGCACTTAAGTGTGAGGGAGAAGAAATGCCATTCCTGGACTATTGACAGCTACAGGCTGAGCTATGCAGGACAAAGCTGAGGTTTGTTGGTTTCATCCCCCTATAAGGAAAATACAAGCATGATACCCTACTATTAGTAATACCTCTGTGTGTGTGCTTGTATGTGTGTGTATGTTTATGCATGCTCACACACTAGAAGAACTTACCTTACTGTAATGCATGAGGTGTGAGAGATTTTCAACTCTCCTGCCAGCTCCTCTGTAAAACTAAAGCTATATAATGAATCGCTTTTCTGTTTTGAATAAAAAATAAAGGGGAAAGTACTCATGTATTCAGTGGTGACAAAAGGGAATAAAAAATACCCCTAATGGGCTAAAAGCATTTTTCCATGCTTAAAACTCCAGACTCCAGTAACAATTAGTACATGAATGTTTGGTGCCAGTGAAAGTTAGCAGTAAGAGAAAGTTCTAACCAACTAGAGGTAACACTGATGGGAATCAGACCCTGGGTAAGACTGTATCATTTGTACTCAGCTCGACAGAAACCAGTGAAATTGCAATGCAGAAAGCAGTAACCTGAAGTACAAGAATGAGATCCAAAGCATTGGCAGGTATCAAGCATGGCACACAGCTGTACTGAAAATTGTCTGTGATGACCTGCAGTGTCTGCTGCTTCTGTACCTCATCTCTGAGGTTCTCCTTTTAAAAGATGTTGTCAGTCATACTTAATTATGCCAAATTGCTGCATTATGTTTATGATGAACACACAAAAAAGACCCCTAGCTTTAAAGGTGATCTTCACAGGTGTACCACTAGTTCTCTACTACAGCAGTAGAAGAAAAAGAACAGCTTTGTGATAGGGCAATCAAAACCCACAGTCAACATGCAAAGATAAGAAAGCTTTTATTAGCATATATTTGTTCAAGGCTACATTATTTTAAGCTTGCAGCACACTGTCCAGTCTACACAAAACAGGAAGTCTGTATTCAGTTTTCCTCACTCTTCCAGACAAAACTGTCCTCTTGAGATAGTCTCCAATAGATTGAATGAGATTTTACATGAACTAATGATTAACTGTTATGATACAATGTGAAAAAAAAAGGGGAAAATAAATTCCATAATAGCCAATGCAGATTCCAATAGCTGTTTAATCACAATCTTACTTTCTTGTACATATACATATTTATAAAATCACATAAGAATATAAACCTACCAAACTACTTACATTTGATACATCCAGATAGTGCTGTATATTTGCATCACTGTTAGCACATGCATGCCCAGATCTGAGCTTGGGCATAAAGCTACCACAATTAAATAATAAATACTAAAAACACAGATAGCTATGAAAAAGTGTACATCAAGTTTTAAAATTAATAGCTCTTGTGAATTAGCTGGGTGGCACGCAAAAAAAAACAACTAAAAACCAAAACAGAACAAAAAAAAAAAACCCCCGAGAAAAAACCCCAACCAACCAACCAACAAACAATGAAAAAAAACCTGCAGAAAAAAAGATTCCAACAGTGTTTTTTTTTTTAAACCACAAAACCCAGTTAATGTAAATAATAAATAAAGTAAATAATAAGCAGGAAAAAGTGGATTTATTGTATTGGAAGCAAATGATCAGTCAATTGTAAGCAAATGACAGTAGTTCTAGTCTCAGATGGGTTTTCAGCAGGTTTGCAGTGTATCACACACAGGTCAAAGTAACATGTTTGTCTACTTCATCTCACCCTAGAAATACTGAAAATGACAGAAATACTAACCTGAAAAAGTGAGAATGTTTACTACCATAACGTAACAAAATTACTGCAGTAACAATGCCATTACCAAAGCACAGAGAATCAGTTTTAATATTTTCCTTTTGTATAAGTTACTGGTGATGTGTCAGTGTACATACAGGTACCTACATCTTTTGTAGTCTCTACATCTTCACTGCTCCGCTCAATCAAATAGCTGATGAGACATGAAATTTTAGTGGCTGTGAAACTATGGGCTGTGGTCAGACTATAGGATTTGCTACTTCTCTTACAGTTTGGACACTTAAAAAAGAAAAAAAAAAAAAAAGCAGACAAAAACATGCTGAGAAGAACAAAGTAAAATATTTACTGCTGGCTGTTAAACTACATCCTTCAAGTTAAGGCTAATGTGCTTTCCAATATGAGAACATTACCAAGGGGTCAGCATTACAGCATTAAAATTTTAGAAACCAGGACTCTCAGGAGCAGTCCACTGTCTTACAAGCAAAGGAACACAAATAGAGTGATGGAGCCACTGAACCACAAACAGTAGCTTTTAAGTGAAAAGTCATGCAAAGGTGCAAGGGCCTGAGGTCTCTGGTGTAACAGGTACATCTGTGTCTGCCTATCAGCTCACTCAAGTGCTATTAAAGGCCAGCCAATCCATCTGAGTGGGCCCATTTGCTCCTTGCAGGTACAAATGGCTATTTGCTGTACATATGCGATTACACACTCACTTCATTTGCCCTATGCTAACAGCATGTAAAACAAAAAAGTGCCATTTTATGTACACAAAGGCACTTATCTGGGGCCCTTGGGCTCTGAATACAAAGCACTCTGAATAGATTGATGGTACTGCGGTGGGGACAAACAGGAAATGGACAACTTTGTATTTCCCAGGTTAATAGTGTAATGATTCTTTATTACTAAAGAACTCGTGCACTTCACCACCTTTTGCTACTGATTCTTCCACAGTAGGAAGATATGCTATAATGGAAAGCAGCCAGCTTCTATTCAGGCAAAGGATACTGAGAAAGTCGAAAGTGTTGGGGGGAAGGGGTTAGGTAGGGAAAATTCTGGACTTTTCTCCCAGCTGATATTATCTTGTTTCTCTGTAGTTTCTGTTATTGCTGACTTAAATCTACCAATGGTCAATGTTTGGTTGAGAGGTTTTTTTGTTTGATTTGTATTTTTTTTTTTCACTAGTTTAGGGTACAATACAAAAAACCTTCCTAGCAAAGGCTGGATTCTATCCAGAGTTTCCAGTTCTTTATGAAATACACTTAAATATAATTAGCAAAAGCTTAGGTGACACATACACTGGATGGAGTATTTCATCCATGAACCTCCAGAGACTTGCGCCTGAACTGCATGCACCATAGCAGGTGCAGTGTGTTTTACTGCTTCTATCAGCAAAGATCCCTGGTGAAAACTACAGCAAAGCAATTAATTGAAAAAACAAACAAACAGACAAACCCTCACACACAGTAATACCTATGTTTTGCTCCCTTCTTATCTCCTACAAACACATAGTATTTTTCTCTCTTGAAAATTAATCTACACAGAAGAGCATCAGGCCAATTAAGTGTCAATCCACATAAAGAGTATGGCTTGTGCGAAGACTCAGGCTGTACTTTTTAAAGGATGAGACATGCATAGACCTTGCTGCGCAGACACCCTTTAAATGTATTTGCTGGCTAAATGAAATATATCAGTGTGAAATGTACTCTTAGAAATATCTGCTTATCCTTGCCATAAACACCAACACCATCCCCCTACCACACAGTATTAATAAGACTTGAGCAATGTAAGCTCATAATTTATGCTTTTTATTGTCCCTTGGTGACTCAGACTCCAAACACTCAGGTAGTTCTCAGAATTCTGGAATTTGGCTTCATGTTAAATTTTGAACAATATCTGCCATTTTACACCTCAGAGCTCAGAGAAGGCAGCACAGTAGTTGGTGTACAGATGTGACAGAATGTTTTCATTCCAGAAAAAAGCTCCCTGTTTTTGACACACTGGAAAATGTAGAGCCAGAGAATGCTTGAGGCAAAGATGCCACACCAGCCTTACATCTGTCTGCTTTCATTTGTCTACAACTGTGCTTATAGATAAAACATGCCTTCCAGATGTCATCACAAGCAGTGTTCATATGCTGACTTCACTGAGATGCTATTGTTTGCTGCCAGCATAACAGAGTTGTAAAACTAAAATATTTAAACTCTGTGCTACTCAACACAACTTTGAATGTCACACAGGATCTTATTTCAGGATTAATTAATGTACACCCCAATAAAATAATCATGTGTAAAAAAACAGAGCTTGCTGGCATATACAGTATCCTGCCCTTTTTTCTTTCTTTTTAAAAAAAAATGCTGTTCATGTTCCAGGAAATGCAGTGGAGCTAAAGAAGTTGCTCATAAGGGAACAAAACATATACTCCACATATGTTTGAGGAGAATAGGTGACTGTATCTATACAGTATGTGGCATCATTTTGTATATTGCACCTATTTTAAACCATCCTGATTTTGTGGAAGAAGTGCTGTTACTGAAAATTAGCAGATACAATTTAGAGGAATATCTTCGTCTACAGTGTTGTCATTAAATCTTTACTATACGTACTGGCAAATAATCAACATTATCACCAGAATCCATGGGTTTTCCTACATCATGTCTTGTAAGAACTACATTATCATTAATTACTTTCAATCACAAAACTGCAAAAGATTTCTGTCAGTGACCATTCTCCTACAGAACTTGTGGTTAACTATGCTTAGTTAAGCTAAAACAGCAGTATTGAAAAAATTGTGGGTTTAAATTCCTCTAGCTGTTTGTGTAGAAAGCAAATAGACATTTTCCTTTGCACATATTTCTCACCTCTCTACTGTTTCTGTTGAGTAAGTTGAAGACACCTAGAGCAGGCAAACTTTTAACACTGAAATTGTCAGTTTTTCTTTCAGACATTTCTTGCTCTCAATGAAATGATAATTTAGGAATTTTAATATGTTTCATTTCTGACTTTTGTGAAAATTATTCTACTCCATCATCATATACAGTATTCTCATCATCCGATATTATGTTCAGTTATCTCTACAATGACAGATTTAATATCTGAAAGTTTTGAGTTATTAACTCTCAGGGAAGTATAGTAGGTTTGTAGACACACAAAGTTTATAAGCTCTCCAAAACAAACTGCTTTGCAAGACATTTCATTTCTAAAGAGCAGGCTGCAACAGGACTAGAACTGTAAAGCTTGTTTGTCTGTACATCTTGAACACAGTCAGCCCTTCCCCAGATTGGAAGAGGCTGCATCTGCAACTTGGTAAAATCTGCAGAGGATATTTTCAGCTCCCCCAACTTTTATCAGACAAATAATTTTTACTGTAGGAATTTATATACTCTTCCAATGCACTTCCAACCTGTATGCTGTAAGGTTCACATACCATAATTTGAAATCAAGGAATATGCATGCTCAATTAATAAACTACTGAGGTTTTAATGCTGAGGGAAACAACAGGGTGTCATTTACCTAGTAAAATTGCATTGTACATTCTCACTTGATCTACTAAAGGATGAACACAGACAAGTGGCTTATCACTTGTAACTATAAAAATTTTATTTCCTTGTCTTTTTTTTTTCCCCTTCTTTTTAAATTTCTTTCAAGAGAGCCAAATCCTAAACTATTAATTTGGTCAAACAGAAAAAAAAAAAGCGATTGAGAAGTTAACGGTTTCTATCAACAAAAATCTAAAGAAAGATAAAGATAAAATTTGTTACAACAAAATCAAGGGGTGAAACATCATTTATTTACATCAGTACTGTTAAAAGATTGTGGTCATAATGTTAAAATCATATGCAAGTCAAGACTTCTGAATGAATCTAAGTACAAATATTTGAGGATGAAGACACTAAGACTCACTGCTAGCATTCAGAACTCCATGTGTATTGCAGTACTTTGCGCTCCAGTTCACTCATCCACTAACAGTGAGAAACATCTTGCTATTTGTCATCCATGTGTACTTCAAAAGAACACTGAGCCTGTAACTCTCATTTCATCATGAGCCATAGAGCTGATTCAGTTACTGTCTGGAATATCTTATGACTATTCATTTTAATTGATGCACAAAATTCATACAATGGGCCAAACAGAAAGCCATCAAATAGCTTCCAGAAATTTTCATAATTTCCAACTCCAAAGCTTCCTGAGTCAGTAATTGTAATTTTATAGAAAGAAAACATAAATTTTCTCATGTATATAAATATACACATGCATGCGCACACACACACACACACACACACACACACACACACTTTTACAAGCAGGAGTTCAAGGAAAGGCTATTTGTAAACAATGCCTTTACCTTTTCTTTTAATAGAGTGGTCTTGTTTGAAGATACTATATAGTGCTTCCTCTACAATTCAGGGTAAAATCTTTACAGTTATCAAGTCATGTACACTACTTATCAAGTCATGTACACTACATATTGTGCTTGATCAATATTTGATCCAACAGATCAGAACCAGACACACTGGTCTCAGGTCATCTCTCACTATTTTGCTTCAAACGAGGAGCTCCACACTGTAATTTTATGCAGCAGTAAATATACATTTCTGATTATGTAGTAAACAGAAGGACTTCAGGAGCTTTCCGAGGGATTTACCTACATTAGGTCTTGTAACACCTGCAAGCTCTTCTCCCCAGTTAACAATTTTCAAATTTTACTTCTAGGGAGTAATAACAACCTCCAGAGCTACACAGAAGTAAATAGGAGCTCAGTAACTGACCTTCTTTAAAAGTGAATTACAACATCATTCTTCAAAAGTATAGAGCGTCGTTGTCAAAGCCTTACTGTAGAGGCAGTATTTTTTCTAGAGAACATACTCTGCTCCACTTGCAAGGACAAATCAACAGTCAGTTGACTTGGGAATCATCACAAGGCAAACAATAAGAATCAGAGGAAATGAAGTTACCTCTGTCCTAAACAGCTGCTTCTGACAGCATGAACTAAGGAATTAGGGGACATGCCTATCAAGAACTAGAGTGTCTATCTCTAGCTTGTTACAAAAGACAGGGGAGGAAACTGCTAAAAGGCCTGGAAATGCCTTAACTTTAGGGACTTAAATGTCACTAATAATGAATAGGATTTAAAATCTTGAGTGTCTAAATCACTTTTGAGAATGAAATTCCCACTTACATGTTTTTGAAAATACTATTAAATAACTCATTTACGTAGCCATTCACAAATACTCTCATCTAGAGCTTGCAGACTGTACCTGTGAAGTAAAAATCTAAGGGCAATTTTTTTTTTTTTAATAGTTTTTAGTCTAAACTGACCTGTTTCAAAAGGAAAAGAGTGGCAGAGTCCATCTGAAAACTGTGGAAATTCACACTTCATACTGACACACAGAGAAGAAATGCTTATGTTCGCATGGTGTTGACTGTTAGCCACACATGTGCTTTTTGTCATTGGCTCTTCATCTGTGCAATGTTAATGTCTTCAGGTATCAGTCCTAATTAAGAACCAAGTCCAGTCAGTTTCCCCCATTATTTCATCAGAGGTAGTTCTGCTGAAACAACCTTGCAGGTGGCAGCCCTGACACAATACCACTCCTACCCATGTCTACAAGCATTCACTCCAGTTTGCAAAACTGAATCTGCTGTTCCTGTAAAATTTCTGACCTAAAAGTACAAGAATCCCTGTGGTTACACTTATTAATCCTGGTTCATCTAGCCAGTGGCCTAATGTATTCACAGACCACCTTGATATACAGTTTTTAATGATGTATCTTATGGCTTCTAACAAAATCTGTCACAACCTGTGCTCTTCTGTAAATGGGTGCCTGCAGGAATACCAAGTTGTGTTCTGTGGTGGTAGTGAAACAATCTGTAGGAGACAAAGTCCATGCTGGAGCCACAATGTCTTTCCCTGCACCTTGCCTGAAACATTTCTATCTTTTCTGGAGCTAATTTTGCTTAAGCCCTTTGAAAATAAATCATTCCCAAAAGCACTCAAGATTTCCCCAAAGACTTTGTAAGGCTTCCTGCTTCATAGGTTTCTACTCCTTTGCTGTAAGGCTAATGCATTTTAGGGATGTTTGTTCTGATGCACAGCTAACTTAGGAATAAAAATAAATTACCAGCATTTACAATGCTGTTCGAAGGCAAAGAATGCCAAGTGCTAAACTTAAATTTACCAGAGTTGGTAGTCATTTCTTAATAACTTTCTCTTTAGATAATTTTTGCTGTCTCAGGGGAAAAGACATTTAGTAGGAGTGTAATGATGAACATTCAATCACTCAGAAAAAAAACCACAAAAAACCCCAAATTTGCAATATATGAAGAAAAAAAAAGACCAAAGACAGCTCGGAACCCTAACAGAGACCTATCCTGAAAAAAGCCACCACAAATATTACTTTAAGATATCTTAAAAATAACACTTCCTCTTTCTTGACAGGTAGGCTACTACATTCTATTTATTTCTCATTCTCTAGACAAACTCCTACTTCTTGCCTTGTCTCAAGGCCACACAGGTATAAAATGCATTGTGTAAATTTATATCTTTTATTTTTAACAGACTAGGTTTTTATTTGGGGCCCCATAATGAGGACACAACTTCACAAAAAATTCTCTGCAAGTGCTTGTGTATGTCTCAGCAGTAAGTTAAATGGTTGGGGTGTAGTACTATGAGGAAGGGAAATAATCTGAGTAAATTATAGCCAACATATAGCAAAAATTAATTCCAGTTCTCTGTACTCCTTGCCACAGCATCGTACAATCCTTCTAGTTGTGGGAAGGTGGGGAGAATGAAGCTTCAAAACTGCCTAGGCATTGTCTCCTTTCAATGGGATCAGAACTGAGACTTGCTTATATAACTCTACTCTCTCAGTAACTGGCAAAATAGGAATTCTACGTATTCCAGAACATGTGCATTTCAACTGACTTAAGAGAATTGGAAGTATTGCACCATCTACATGGTCCTGTAAACCAAAATGACAAACAAAGAACATACAGGCATGTGCTCTCCACTGCCAGTAGTGTCTCGTTACCCACCCTAGTCCTCCAGCTATTACCCCAGACAAACTTGATACCTCTTCTTAAGCTCTTCTGGAAATTGTGGAGACAGAAAGAGTATTAAAAAAGAGGGAAATAAGAGCTTGGGCTAAGTTAACTTCTGCAGAATGCAGATCTCTTTCTAAACCATGTGAGAAAGCCACAGCATCTGCTATGAATCAGTTTTCCTTTCTTACACATTGAAATAAATGCCTGATGCTGTGCAAGATTGTTTTTCCTGTCATCTTTTTCTGCTTATTCATTTACTGTTCTTATTTACTGACTGGTGCATAAGGTACACTTCACTGTTTTGTATAACACCTTACAGGCTATAAACTTCACTCACAAATCTTACTACTTTTAAGTCTCACTGGCTCTGTTGTCTAGTGCTCTTGGTACAGCTCAGCTGCAATCTAATTCCTCTAACTGCGTATTTTTTTTCTACAGAACCACCTGCAGATCTCCCTTTTTGCATGCAATCAGAAATCAGCCAAACTACCCCTCATGTGTTTTAAGCATGTTCTTAGAGTTCAAAGAGTTTCATTCTGGCCAAGATTTGGAAAAGAAAAAAAAAAAAAATTTCTTCTCAAAAGTCACAAATATTGATCAAAAGCAGGTATACGAAAGAAATACAAGATTCACATTTGCTTATTTGCTGAAAAATTATAATCTTAAGAGTTGAGAGAGTAGACCTAAAAGGCATTTCTCAGTCATCCCTGGTTTGAAATAGTATCATTGTCTGAAGAGTTAACATCACTGTGTAGGTTTACTCCACAATAGCTTTGAAATTTTCCAGGAGAAACGTGGCAAATCTTTGTTCAAGTGAACTTTCATTCAATTAATTTGGGCAGACACTAGGTAATTATTGCTAAGCAGCAACAACACTGAAAATAATCTTGAGTTATTTAAATAACCCAAAGAAATCCACTGTACTATTAAGCATGACAACTTTATTCTGTTGGATGGGTCTTTTTGCTGCTGTTGCTGTTCTTTTAATCTCTAAAATAGCTACAAAATCATGAAACAATTAATTAAATGCTTTCTGACTTTTTTTCCTCAGAAAAACATTGACAATTAAAAAAATAAATAAAAATCCCCAACAATATGGTAGCCTGTCCAGTCCAAGACTTGTGGGAGTGAAAAATTAGGTGGGAGAAACTTGGAGAGAGTTACGGTTTCAAATCTTCTTCCCATTTCTCAGAAATAAAAAACTAAAAATAAAAAAAAAATAAAGAAAGCAGTTAGAAATCCCCCCTAGTCTCTAGGCACATTGCCTAGGGATATGGGTAACTGGGGCTCTGGAAGGAATTTATTAGACCACAAAAGAAAAAACAATTATCATTAACCGAAACAGTCTTTGAGAAATCAGACTATTACTTTACTGGAGACACCTACCTTATGTGATCTAAACTGCCTATCCCTGGTTTAGGCAGCCAAAGTTCCAAATGCAGGCATCTGAGTTAGGCATCTAAAGTAAACCATGTGAATACCCTATGACCCTGCACCACTGCTATTGAAATTGAATTGAATTTGGTTGCTTAATTCCTTTAAAATCCTTCAAACATCCAACTTTAAGTACTCTAATCAGCCAGAGACCCATGATAATTCTCCAGATTATATTAGAACACTGTTAGGTACATTCTGGCAGTCCTTTCAGAAGACAGATTCTTGATAGCTCTTCCTAAATTGAAGCACAACTTTGGGGAGCAGAAGGCCTTGCATATAGTATTGGTATTCAGGCAGGCCACTCACAGCTAATATAGTAGGAAATTCTTGTTCTGTAATGCTTTCAGATGTTATTTGTCTCCGTAAGTACAAAACCTAAACAGAAAAAAACTCAAACACCATAATTTTGCTATTTTGTATCAATCAAGAGGATGAGATAGTCATTAAGGCACCAGCATGGGAGAAGTAGCTGGGTAGGAAGAGGTGACAGAAACATCACCCTAGGAGTATGTTAGTCTCTAAAATTGTTTGCATTTTTCCTTAGTTCCACACTTACAGTTTTCCTAAAAGAAGACATCTTCAAATAGAAAAAGGCATCTTCACCTGTGCAAACTATATTGTTTCTCAAAAGAAAAAAGTTAAGTGTGAAATTATCCAATTGCCTGTATAACCACTTTCCCTCTGTGGACTGAATGTGGTAAACCAAAAACAATAGATTGTTTACAGATACAGTCCAAATATGATATTTTAACTGTTTGTTTTTTTTTCTCTTAATGATCCTTTTTTTTTATACCACTCTATTTGTAACTTCTGCCAACTTTATCATTTTCTCTTCTATTCACAGACAACCATGGTATCTCCCTAACCACTTTGTTACTCTCCTATTATAACAATCATCACACATTTCTGGGGAACAGACCATGATTGCTAGAAATGGTCCTCCACATATAGGTAATGGAAATGTAAATCCTGCATGATGCTTAAAAGGCTGCTGTCTCCAATTGCAAAGGTTATGGTTCTGAAGCTGAGATAGAGATTCAAAAATTGAGGCATTCTGAGCCCAGGATTCACGGTAGTTTCTTAATCAGGCAGCCTGCGATAACACAACCCATTTTTCTCACAGTTTGCCCAGAAGAAGATGTCTTCTCCAATCTTTAAGCAAACTGCACAGATTACTACAAAATGGCAGCAACACAATGAGAAATTTAGTAGGAAAATAATGCTGTTTACATTGTTTCAGACAGACGGATGCAGTGTCTGTTTTAGCTTCATGTTGCCATACCGTCAAAAAATAACACAAAAACTGGTCAGTGGACGAGTTAATGAAATACATATTCCTCGTAAAATACCCTGGGATCCCAGAGAATTTTTAAACCAGAACAGCACACATTATTTCAATGACATGAAAATGCAGACTCACATTCTTGATGTTTGCATCATCCCAAGCCCTGTTGATATGAGAATCTTTTCACAACACAGCAAAATCCCTTTAGTAGCCAATAAATTATATATGCACAAGTTTATAACATTTGTATAGGTAATATAGTATATAAAATTTGTATAAAATGAAAGAATATATAATTTATATTATCAATGGAATTTGAAAATGGGTGATTTATCAATGCATTTTGCCATAGCCATGGTGTGTCTATATATACACCTACTCAATACTGACTTTATAAATATCTTAAGTGCCATTATTAATCAATTAAGATGTCTGATCTATCTGCCAATGTGGAATATAGTTTTTAATATGTCAATAAGACTGTGAAATACATTTAGAGAAGCTTATTAATTTCCAGAGGCTTTATCTAGAAAGGGAGTTCAACAGTTTCAAGTTTAGCTATCTAGAAAGAGACATTACAGAAGATTCAATTATGAAGCAAAAAGGAACTTTTCCAATAGTGTATGAATAGAAAAGCTCTATTTGGTTTTTCTTTACACTTCTTTCATTAAAGGCAAAGGTAGTTTACAAGCTCAATCGCTTTTCTAATGAGCAGATCTATGTCCAGTTATATGTGTTTAGAAAAGGCATCTCTGTAAAGCAAAAACTTTTCAGAGTTTGATGAATAAAATCTTCAAACATAATACTGAAAAATAGTCTCATTCTTCTAAGAAAAAATGTAAAAAACTAAAGGGGAATTTACACTTTTTTGCTGCTTATGTCACATTTCAAAGTGAAAAACCTCACTATTGAATTTCAGGTCAAGAAAATTGCCAGAAATCAGCTGCAGACAAATAGAGGTGAAGATTCATGTGTCTTTGACCTACATTGCAAGTAGGCATCTCTAGAGATAAAATGTTATGCCACATATGGTTATGAATGCAAAACTGGAAATGCTTTTATTAATCCGGGATGTGTGAGTTCAGCAATAGTAGAATTAAGTGATACTGTAACATACATCAATGTAGTTTCAAGACTGAAAATTATCTGACTCTCCAGTTTCAGTTTTTCTGAACATTTGCTGATTTCCAAATAGAAAAGGAGACACTAAAACACCATGAAGAAAAAAAAAAAGGTTAATTACCTTTTACCTTAATTACCTACAATCTATTATGAATTCATCTGAAATAAAATTGCCCTAGAAATCTCAGACGATATTCAGCATAAAGAATCTCGGTCAAATCACAGCTAATTCATCAAATAAAAATTCCGAGTTTTGTGTAATTTACTTCTTATATATATAACATTCACAGTGTTTCACATTTGAAAACTGTGCAATTAAAAAAAAAAAAAAATAAGAAAGGTTTTCCTGATATAAAAGCCCTTCTTGCCAGGTGTGAAATATGTTGGCACTAAGAAACAAATGTCCTATAATTTATAAATGCCAATTATATATATAAATGCCAACTACGTTTTTGAAAAACAAGCAACCTTACACAACACGTAATTTTCCAGCGTTTGACAGTGCATGGGCCCCGTACTTGAAATATTTTTCTCTAATCTTTGTTTATAGTAAAAGTAAACAATCCAAACAAAGAGCATTCCACTATGCAAGGCTGATGGCTTTGCGATAAGTCAGAGCCTGGCACCAATGACAGAACCAGCAGTCTATTGAGGTAAAAACCAGCACCCTGATAAGTAAAACTGTCTTCTGATTTATAGACCCTAAGTGGGTTTTCAACCCTTGGATCATGAAAATCTGCACCATACAAAGGCCTGGGAAGAGAGGCATGTAAGAGAAAAAAGAAAAACCTTGTGAGAATTTCTTTTTTTTTTTTTTTAAATTATAGTGGTTAAATTACATTGATCCCCAGGAAATAACTTTAGAGCTGAATTTTAGATACACTACATTTAAGAACTTTTAACAGGAATGAATTTTTGTATTAGACACAGAACTTCTAAAAGAACATTTGAAAAACAAAACTATTTAAGATCTATTCTTTCTTTGTTTATGACCCACAAAAAAAAGGCTGAAAAATAATGAATATTTATCATCTGAAATTTACAGATTATATCAAATACAACACAATATATGCCCTTTGTTGTCAGTCATATCTTCAGTATACAAGCCCTGAGAGACTGTGGTCCTCAGGCAGATTGGAAAGACTTTCAGTTCTTCTATATAGTACATTCAATAGTTAATTCAATAGTTACTATTTAATAGCAAACAGCCCTGAGAACTGCTGCAATCCTTTTCCAAAGAGTTCCTAAATACAGAAGGCAGTTATATATTTGCATATATGAATAATCACTTAATAAACAATGTTATTTGATTTTCAACTCTCCCCCCCAGCATTCAGTTTATGGATATGCAGGCTCTTGCTCGCAGAATTCAGGTGACTTTTTGACCAATGGACCTGTATAATTAAATACATTTTTCACACTGCTGTTACAGTTACAGACTCTGAAACAGACCTTTGCCAATTCTTCTGCCAGTCTAACTAATCACCTGATTAGGTGACAGAGAAACACCTGTAGATTGTAACAAGGGAGAGGTCGTTTATACAGCCATTAATTGGGAATTGTGAGCCATGTTTAAAAGAAAAAAAAAAAAGACACAGAATAATAGTAAGTAAATAGTGCCATAGAATCAAAGTTACAGTCCAGAAATGTAACTGTGAACCTGTAGGCCATGAAACTTTAGCAAGACAATCCCACACACAACTTATGTACTTGAATTACAGCATGCTGGTTCCCAAATACAAATATATTCACACACATACTAAGTTCTATCTCAATTAAATTCACCTTTAGGTGTGCAAAAATTTCAAGGCATCTCAGAAAACTTTCCATGCTATTCAATCTGTGCAAATCAACCATCTTTCCAGTAAGATCAGACACCAAGATCAGAAATGGTCTCAGAAAGTTATAATTTCCACAGGAGATATTGCACAGCTCAGCATCATATTGCACATATGCCTAACAGCTGCTTCTGTAATGGCTGTGGCACATTAGAAAGTGTCTTGGGCACAGAGAGGTGATTGGCACCTCTTTCTAAAGACTTCACAGGATGGTCAAGAATGTAACAGGCTCCACTCTAGTCATCTTTGCTTCCCAGATATGACTTCACAGCAGAGGTGGTGAAAAGAAATCCTGAGATATGCTTCCTTCTTATTTCCCACAAGCCTGTGGTAGGCTGTCAAGTCCTTTCTATGTTAAGCCATGTCAGCCCAAGAATGGGAAGCTAGTGTGCTGCCCTCACAGGCACTGTATTTTTTAGTGTTGTCTACAGTTCACTAATAGGTCCAGGAGCTTTTCATTCACAGAATTTTAAATAGAAATCTTTCACATTTTAGAACACTATTTTAATGATCATTAATATTTAAACTACTAAAAACTCCTTACCAACATCTTGATCAACTCAAATTATTTGATCTAGAGAATGTCCAGATTTTCTCTTATAAAACTTAACAATCTGAAAATGCCACCACCCTTTTAAAGACTATTTCTGTCATCTGAGTATCTGCATAGAGAAGCCCTTCACTGAAATTTAAAATATTAATCCTACTTATAAATCCTACTTATAAAATTCATTTTTGAGGGGAGGGAAGATTTCTTTCAGTTTTGTACAGTTTCATTGAAAGAATGAGAACCAAATACATTCTTTGTAAAGAATGTCCTCTTCAACATATGAAACTTTGATTAGGTACTGCTAGACAGGGAGCAAGGCAAAGTTAGGCAAGATGATTCCTCAGTTCTTCATAATCCAATATGGCCTTTAGTAAGGCAATATAGGCAAAGCCTATGAATTCCTTTCAGTCCATGAACCTAGATGTTATAGTAAGGTTTTTGTTAAATAATTTTAATTTTACATCCCCATAAGACAGTTTTTTTAACTGGCACAGGATGATTAAGAAGTATGACAGCAAACTTAAAACACTGCAACACAAGCTAATGTATCACTAAAAAGTTATCTTCTGTACAATTATAATTCCAACTATTAAGTACGGAACCTACCCCCAAAGCCTCTAGGACACTTAAGTTTTGATCTGTGAAAAAAAACATAAACCAGAATTTCTTGACCCAGTTGATATGCTGCTACCAAAAAAAAAAACAAAAAAACACACCACATTTTTTAAAGGGAAACCTTTCTTGGCTTCCAGGCTCTGGTACCTCAAAACTGCCATGTTGCTATGTTCAATTACTATTAAACCAAAAAAAAACAAAATGCTGTTAGATAGCTGAGGACCACAGACAATTTCAGGTGTACCAGTGACAGCACAAGGGAACAAAAATATTTCAGCATCTGATAAATTTGCTACTACTTGAAATAATTATTTTAATAACATCTCATTTTGCTTTCAGATACCAAAATAAAAGTATTAGAGTATGATATAATAGCACAGACTTCCACTGGAACAGAAATAATGCTGCTTACTTCTGCACTGAAAACGTAACCTTCTTCTGCCTTCAAGTAAAAAGTTAATGGAGTTTGGAAATGATCTTGAAAACTTCCTGTTATAAATATCTGTTTCATTTTGCCTTGAACGTGCTTGCATTGAACTTCTTGCCCATGCCAAGTATCAGTTTCAGGCTGATACGTAATAATAGTAGTTAAAGCAGTAGTAAAAGGTTCAGTATCAGTAGTTAACTTCTTTCTGACTATTGTGTGAAGATCTTACATGACTTTTGCCAGGATGTTCCTTGTGGTACCTGTGGAAACCAGCTCAAGTATCAACAAGCCAGGACATAAACCTGTTTACATGCTCTTTGCAGCAACGTGTTAGAGCTCCAGAGCTACATTCCCTTAAGCTTCAATTTGAATTGAAGATGCACTGGCCTAATATGGCTGGGATTGAAGAGGCTGTTCTCTGCAAATGCTCCTTCTAATATTGTGGAGGAGTAGCTGATGGCTGCATGAGAAAAAAGAGGTTCCTGGCAAATACAAAAGCCAGGAGCCAAACTGACGTCTTTGTCAGGTAGAAAGTAAGACTAGAAAAAGCAACTAGTGATGGGGATGGTGAATTCAGCTGGAGAGGAAGTGTTAAGTTTGCACAAGGAACAAGAGAGAGGAGAAAATGCCAGAGATGGGACAGGGACAAAGCTCAAATGGAACCAAATTTCACTGTGGCTTTGAAGTTTCTTGACACACAAATGGATCATGAGGATAAGAATTTCCTGTGGCTTACTTTAAAAATGGCAATTTATTGTCATTTAATGTTAATTAAATTAGCAGCCCACAAATTTTGTGACCAAGAAGCTTCTAAGTATTGCCTGTAGTTCCTTCTCTGGTGTTATTTATGGCATCTCAAATCAGGCTGTATACTACTGAAGCAAAAGAACTCAATTAGTTTATGAAATATTAACACAAGGGGATACTCATATGGCATGTTTGTAATACTTATATCACTATTAAACATGCTTTTTTTTCAGAAGTCAACATGTGTAGTTTTCCAAATTCTTTGCCTATTCCCTTTGTCATCTTCTACATTCAATTACTTCTGAAAGTAAGATAATTACAACACTTAAAAGCTAGGGATTTAATCAGATTTCCAAATATAAAATTCCTCATCAGTCTTTTACAAACACTGATGTGTCAACAAAAACACCCGTCTTTTCCCTGCCACCAAGATTCCTTGATATCTTCAAAATTCTACATTATTTCATTTCCCTCTGCTTTTTCCTTCTAAGACAAACTCCTCATCTTTTAGTTTGTTGAATATGGTCACCTTAAATTAAATTATTATGAAATACATTTATCTGAAACTATTTTCAGGAACCTTAAAAAATATTTTCAAACTCCTGCTTTCTTAGGCCACTTATATTTTCACAGATGTTCCTACTCTACCAAACCTAGCCACAAGGATAAGTGAGGATAAATGTTATTTGTTAAGCGGGACACTCTATGAAATGAAATAAAATGTTCTAAATTTGTAGTCACCATTGCTGAGTAACAATTAGTTGTAGTGTGAAACACTTAAGAGCTCAGGTTTTTATCAAATGTAGTTCCAAGCATCCAAACCAACACTCCCCACTGGTGGAAACAGCTAACAGGACCCCAAGATTGCTGTTTCTAGATTGTTGGACTAGTAAATTAGAGAAGATAAAAGATACGATATCAAGTAAAAGAACTGTACCCTGTTCACTTACTCTCTTCTGTTTCAGGGAGGAAGGCAGACCAAGAAAAACAAAGCTCTCTTCTCCAATATCCTTCTTCCCAGTGTAGTTTCATAAAAAAGTAAGATGTTGGTAAAGCAGGAAAAATGGACAATAAGGGATGGACACTGAAAAGAGCTGAGTTAATGACAAGACAAGAGATAGAGAGAGCAAGAAAAAAGGCAGACAAGTGACCTGGTAAGTGGTGGTGGGAAATCAGCTGGGAGATAGTGTCATGGCCCTCAGCGATGAACAAATCTCAAAATCTCAGGATCTGAAGATCTTTCAGAGAACTGGTTGACTCATTAGGTCTAGACTTGGCTAGATTGTGCAAGTCAATGTGAAGGCATTTTTTAAATAGAACTTAAAAATTTTGAATCCCGAAAACAAACTCAATTTTATAATCAAGACAAACAGTATTAATCAAAGCTTAGTTTTCCCAAGTCAAGTTTTCAGTGTTCATTTCTGGAGGGGAAAGGATTAAAAAAAAACAAACACTCCCCCCCCCCCCCCCCCCCCCTCCATCACCACCAACAAAAAAAAACCAACACCCTCGATTCCAGACATTGCAGGAAACTTTTTTCCAAATCAAAGCATCCAACTTTTTTGAGGGTCACTTACTGGGAGAGACTGAAACACAAAGAATTACTTAGAGCCAATCTTCCCCACCATGTGGCCAAATCAGCCTTACTCTCATTTTGCACTGATTCTCATTTTGCACTGATTTTACATTAATGGGACTTGATTTATTTCAGGAACTCCTCTCTTTTCCAGTTGAACAACTACTATTGTTTATTCTGACTCAAAAACAAAACCAAGAAATCCTTACACTGAGATGCCTGACTTAAGTAGTATTTACACTATATGCCACAAAGTAATCCAGTTCCTCCATACTGATCTAGATCTCCAGTGCTTCAGCACAAGCTCAGGAATGTCAGAAGAAAATGAAACGTAAAATCAGCATATGGCTGGAAACAAGATCTTCACTCACTGGAATTTTTTAAAGCCCTTTTTAAGTGCACCTCCTAAGATTTGCTGCAATGGCACTCAAAAAGATCCAGCAATTTCAGCACAATGCACTGTCTTGATTTTCTTTGTGATGTTTGACTAATTTATGTTCTTCTTTTGGGTTTTGCTCTAACTGGCACCTTTATTATGTGACCTTTATTCTAGATGGCCTCTAAGGCGCCATATACAATAGTTGCTTCCACACCATTACCTCAGATACAAGACAGCTGTGCTGTTGGATTTTAAACTTCCTCCCTTCTACAGAGTCCCAGTTAACAGCAAAAAAAAATCTGTAACTCTGCAGCTGCTCTGGATCTAATCTGGTTTCCAAGTTTTATCCTGAGGAAGATGCTGAAGCCTGTTTTCTGCTCAGGAAAACAATTTAGAGCTGACACAGTTAAAATATTCTCCAAAACTGGGCAGCAAGAAAGGCAGAAAAACCAAGAATGCATGAAATAAGAGAGCTGCTATCAGAAGCGCTAGCTAGCTATTTGCAGAATTCTCATGTCAACAGGACCAGTAAACAAGTGTTAATATTTCTAGTAGAAGGAGTATCTGTGGGGAATTCAATGTAGCTAGCTGCACAGAGCAGAGAATCAGATCGGAGAGGGAACTGTGTCAGCTCTGGCCAGTCGGCAGTATGTGGCTGTCAGGAGTGTGAAATCGAGCTGCTTCAAAGCTGAGTAGTCTGTGACCTGAGTGCTGCACATCCATGCACTCAGTGTGAGAGGATCAATGACAGCATTTGCTGGGCTCTAGTTATCCCCTCTGCTAATGAAAGCCGGTCTGAAAGGCATAATGCAGGGCCTCTAGGCAGCCTAAAGCCTAGCATTAGCAGAGTTTGTTATAAGCTTGGCTGGTGAGTGTACTGAGTACCAGCGACCTCCTCCTCTGTTGCTTTACCCCACCAACTCCCCCCTGGCTGTCTGTTTAGTGTCACTCAGCTGGGATGGATCCTGTTAAAGATCTGACGCTTAGCAAGGACTCAGAGGTGTCTGGAACGCCTGCCTCTAATCATAAACACCACAGCTGGCAATGATGTGGTCGAGAAAAAAAATCACCTTGATCCAGCAGCACACATTCCCTTTGATGTTTCTGCAGTGAGTTCACTGCCCAGAGAAAAAGGTACTGCTTTAAAAAAAAATCAGGCTTGACATTCTCAAATCATAACCATATGACTCTCAATTCCAAGCTTAAAAAAACCCTACAGCCCATTCCTGGGAAAACACAACATTTTGTTCTGAGAAACTCAGGGAAGAAGCATCTGACAATGATAACATGAAACAGGTTTGGAAGATAATGGCAGTTTGAGAAGAAAACACTTCCAAAAAATTCAGACTGCCACTACCAAAAATGGAAGAAGCTTTCTGCCAAAGATTGCAAACTGTGGTGACCTCAAGCAAGAGACTGTAGCTGATTCAAGGGAAAAATGAAAACTTTTCAAAGACAACATTGCTTGTGCTCTGCCACTGTTTATAAGTGCCTTATGCCCTCTTGCCTTTCGGGGTGGCCTGGTAAACACAAGAGCTCTTCTGTATTTTCCAGTCCTCTGCCACAAAATTCTGTTAAATATTCAACTCTCTGAGCATGATTTTTTATTTTTTTAACCCAGTGAGGTTTCAAAAAGAATTGTGAATCCAGGGCAAAAAGCATATTATTCATTGTGTTGTTTTTTTTTTTTTTTTTGTGTGTCTGCCCCTATGTTGCATATATGATCATCAAATGTCCAAATGTCCTATTTATTTTCAACCTGCTTGGATTACTTCATATAAAAAAACACCATTTTTGTTGCATTTACTTCTTTCTAGATATGGAGTGCTACATATACCATTTGCTAAAAATCTGAGGAGACTGTTCCTTGTGATCTGACACTTCCATGCTTTTGCTTCTTTATGCTATGCCATCATAAGCTAACACAGACACAGAGCCTGATTTGAACAATCTTACCAAGATGTATAGTCTTGAATTTTGTTTTCATTATCCACAGCAAAGAAGCGTGACAATTAATGCTGGAGATCTTCCCAAGGCTATATGAAGAAAAAGACATACTAGACACACTGACGCAGAGGCTTATTTTGCTGGGGACCGAAAGAAAAATTTGGAGCTAACTTTGAAAACTGTCTCTAAAAATGTATCTTCAGAATTTGGCCCTATTTGCACATTTAAATACCTAGCATTTTTACGTTTAAAATGGACAGCTGGTGCAGAAGCAACTGTGAAGAGTCATTTTGGGGTACTCAAGCATATTT
The DNA here is from genome assembly GCF_033815535.1 of Pezoporus flaviventris. Lineage (NCBI taxonomy): Eukaryota > Metazoa > Chordata > Aves > Psittaciformes > Psittacidae > Pezoporus > Pezoporus flaviventris. The sequence goes on from NW_026892760.1 coordinate 1,224,711, forward strand.
TTGCCTTTCTGGATGTTCTTCTAAAATGGCCTTTTTCATGACTTCATGTTACCCACAGGTTTGTTTTCTTCCCCAGATAAAAAGACCAGGTTGCACCCCTCAGAATCAGAGACGATACTAGCAGCCATTTCCTAATGAGAAAACTAAAGATGACTGCATAGTTTTCATTACCTTTGGTATGAAAATTCACTATTTGTTACTGTGGCTTAAAACTGGTCAGAGCCATCCGGACACAGCTAAAACAGAGACATGACATACTGTATACAAAACACAGAGCTTAAGAGTGAATGTAAATTGAACTACCAAATCATGGCTGGAAAATCTGGGAGCTGTATTCCAAACCTATGTGATATTTCACAGGCTGTTTGTGCTGACAACCTTCCCTGCAATTCCCCCAAATGTTGCAGATTCAGATAAGATTCAGATTTATGGAGGTTATGTGCTGTTCTACAGTGGTGTGCACGCACGTGCGCATGCATGTGCGTGTATGTGAAGGAGAGAAAATGCTAGCTCAGCTGGGTTGTGAAACATCAGCAATATACATACCCCTATATGGCAATATTTCTCTTATACTGTATGTAAGCAAAATATAATTAAATAATAGTCAAGATCGGCAGCCCTAGTGACACTTAAAATGATGTGAGGAAGTGACACAATTCTCTTTGTTTCCACATGGATGAAAAAATAATAACAACAACAACAACAAAAAAAAGATCAGTACCAGAAAACTCAGAAAACTGTTACTAACATCCTGTCACAAACACAGGCTAACTGATTTTACTCCAGAAAAGAATAAAATAAAAAACATATAAAGAAAACTTATTTCCACAAGTCATGTAGAGAACTAGAGACTTACTGCAATCGCACATTCAAAGCTCATTTGTTTACCTCTGTGTACGCAAGAGTTCAGGAGGTGGGAGTCAAGATACGCATCCCATTCTTCAAGGGAAAATCAGAGCCACCCATCCATTTGCAGCTTCTTTATGAATAATTCTAAACTTACTGGCAAAGTCCATGACCTATGATAATTCTTCCTTTTTCCCTATTCTTACACTACTCTGAAACATCACAATATGAAACCAGTAAGTCTAATCATGAATACCGTTTTAACCCAAGGAATTTTTTTCTTCCCATATTTTAATGTGACAAAACCAGCGTGGGAATGTTAGTTATCAGAAATGAGAAGCAGAACAGAATTCTGTAATAGATTTTGTCCAGCTTCATTTTACAGATCAGATTTAAAAGGGTTTTATTGATTACATGTTCTCTCATAATGACTAGAGAAGAGGGGAAAAAAAGAAAAAAAGAAAAAAAAAAAGAGAAAAAAAGAAAAACCAAACACTTTCCTGATCACAAATGGATGTACTTCGAGGAAGTCTACAAAATTAGTCCATTATGGTTTCAGTTCAACCAAGTAAACAGCACTGCCAGGTAAGAGAAGAAAAAGAAAAAAGAGTTTGGTTCTAGAAGGTGCTATTTATGCTACATGGGAATGAAATATAACTGAGCTGATGACATACAAGATATCATAAGACTGCATGTGTTCTCCACCTGATGCACTGGCCTGCACTGTAGTTCAGTTCATCTCATTAGCACCTAACACGCACACATTGCTTTACTGCTATGTTATTAAATATGGCACATGGCCTTATAAAAGAAGTTACTCTAATTCATATTCACCAAAAATATACATCATGGTGACTTGTTACCACACTGATTGGCTAAATGTCTTGGATATCATGTAACTGGCAATGCCAGTATGTAAAACACAGGACCTCTGCAAAACTGAAGGATGGGTTAGCAGTTCTATCAGAAGCAAATGCTTCATAGCACTTTTGAGGCTGCAGTTCAAGGATTCATTCAGCCCTCCATTCCTAAACCAGCTCAAAGCTGCCTTCAGACAGCTGACTCACAACATGACAGAGAAGGTAACACCTCACACCAACTCTCTTGTGACCCCTCCAGATGAATCAAGGGAGAAATTGACAAGCTACAAAGGCATTCTCAGATGAAGGGAGACTAGCTGGCTGGAGAGTTTAGGATGAGACATGCAGGTCAAACAGAAGTCTTCAGGGATCAAAAAACCCAAGTTTCCTGCACAACTCCCCCTTTAAAGAGTGCAAGAAATTCAGAAAAATTAAAATGTTAAAATTTTTTATTTTAATTTTATATAAAGTAAGTCTAAGCTTGATTGTAAAATAATTGATCAAGTGATTATAAACCATTTAACTTGGGCACAACCATAAATTCCTGATACTACAGTTTGATTTGTACAGCTCCTTACCCACAAGAAGCTCTCTGTTTTCTCATCATACTGCTGTTCATGGGGAGGAGGAGCAGTTTCGGAGCTAGAACAGAAACCACACTACCGTGGCACTCCCTCCTTTTTTTTTCCTTCTACTTTTGAAATGAACTGACTCTAATTGCTTTGTTTCTTTGCTGGTTTTGGCAACCTCATTTGGAACTTACATTTTGCGCATAGGTAGCCTTGATATCACTTTCCAAAACTTTCCTGCCCACATTCATCCTATGGTTTCTGCAGTACACAATCTCTGTTTGCAGAATGGCCTCACCAAGTGGGTACTGTAGTAGTTTATGCCCAAGATTTGGCCCCTGCCCCCTTATTTTTTTTAATCCTCTTTTTTCCCCCTCTCCTACCCCCAAAGTGGTTGAAAACAGAAGGAAAAAAATCCTGGTTTGCCCTTATTTCTTTCCTCCCGCCCCATAATACTCTTATTCTGAGACCACGTATGACAATACCTCTTGGAAAATTGCTCCTGTCCAATAATATGCTCAAAGCCCTCCTTTGCCAGAGGCATTCACTCATTATATAAATCAAACAAGCATACAAAACTAGACAAAAAGTGACTGGTAATGCCCAGTGAAATTTCCCTGCTCAGCTAAGATGATTTGGTGCATTGCATGCAGATGTCAGGTATTTTATAAAGAGCTCCATTGTGCAGGGCCCCACTACTCTTCCATCGCTCCCAGCACTCCCTTAAAAGGGGGGCAGTGGGCAGACAACCATTCCAGCTGGGTTTGGAACCTCGTCTGAGTCAGGAAAACCACAGCTCATAAGCAAAGAGGAAGCATAATGTTCTACAAGGACAAAACATTAGCAAAAATGTCACTCAGCCCCAGCTCCACATGTTGGCTGCCACGGCCTCTTCCTCCTAGCATGCCCGATTGATATAAATTCCATCTGCTCAGCAGCCAAGTGACAGAAAAGAAATACCAGCATCTGGTCTCTATTGCTGTCGGGTTTTTGTTCCATGTTAGACCTTAGCTAGAAACATATGAAGAGATGAAGGTGCTGGCAAGCGACTAAAAGGCTGCACTGGCACAAATGAGACTTTCTGATGCTTTTCACACTTCACTCTGGATTTTTACAGGGAAAAAGGCGGAGGAGACTTGATAAACTGAGTCTGGAGAGCCAACAGGCCTGGAGGTCATTTGGTGCTTCTAACTTTTTTTGAGTGTTTAAAACTGTAAAGCAAAACAATTTTTTTAACACGACAGAAGGTAATGAAGTCACACAAGAATGTTGCTCTTCAGCTAGCTTTTTTTTTTCTCTCATTCTCTTAAACATCCACTGGTTTGGACCTGATCCACAGGCACTTTATATTCTCCTGAGAAGCAGCTGGAAAGTGCCAAACCACTAACTCTTTTTTTAACCCCACTGTGTCCAGCAGAAAGCAAGTTCTTTAAACCAAAAAGAGAGCAATAAAGCAAACCAGCAACATGCATTACTATCTGAGAAGTGATGCCTGAGTGCTTTCCGAGAGCAACTGCTGAAGAGGTAGGGGAGAATGTGAGTCAATGTGCATGTGTGTGTGTATATTAAAAAATTTCTTTGAGGAATGCCTACTCACACTAACAGAGGTGCTAGAAAAAACAGTGGTGTGGCAGAGAGGAAAGCAAAACACAAAATACATTGGTAGTAAACTTGGGGACAGGCAATTTTCTCTCTGCTGAAAACGACTGGAGCCAAAAACTCAGGAAAGCATTCTATATCTAAAGAGATCCACAAAACACACAGGATAGCTACTCTACAGTAAGGTAAAATTTTCTAAAATCTAAAGTGGAACCTAAATATTCCAAATCAATAAAGAACTTGTTTTTATTAAGATTAAAAATAGTCTCTATTAATTTACAGTGGTTCCAGTCTTTGCTGGTCTCTAATCCCCTCTGTGTAACAATGTCCTTTTGTTTGGGTGACAGGACCACAGACTGACAGAGAGAAATGAAGCGAGTGAACAGCTATCAGAATGACACAGTATCACCAATAAGAGAGAGAGAGAGCATGTAAGAGAAGAGCTCTCAAGAACATATAAATATATAATAGAGCCCTGGAACCCTTAATAATTAATTGTGAGAAAGAAGCTTTTATTTCAACAAAAAGAAGAGCTTCTAACCACCAACCACATGAGAGTGGAACAGTCCCGTATACTGATGCCCAAAAGGAAGATCCATGCCAGTGCCTTCACAAGATGAAGTCCACCTGCCATACAAAAGCCAGCACCACCTCAACACACTGCCTGCATTGCATCTTCAAATAAAGTCTAAAGTGACACCTACCTCTTGTGCTGATTCCCTGCATGCAGTGGAATTGCTCACAGTGACTTCAATGGAGGTTGCACCTAACCCAGTAAGGTCAGCATTCTAGCTAGTTAGCTGGATAATGAATATTACATCATCCCAGAATAAGGGGTAAAAATTCCACCGCTGGCTCACCCCACTGAAGTGTTACTTTGGAAAAGTCACTTCTGCTAACTTAGGGTTCCTCACTGGAGATTACTACTCAATTTGTAGCCCAGGTGAAAAGCCTCAAGCACACATGGTAGAATATTCTTGTAAGGAATCAGTAGTGCTCAACCATTAACAATGTGCCTCCATACAATCAGTGGTTTAGAGATTTACAAAGGGTTTGGAAGGACTCTTTTGCTTTTGGGTGTTTTTGCATGGGATGTCGGCCTCTTGGAGTTGCCACTTACCATCCAACAAAGTCAGCACAGACACTCTCTCCCAGTAGTGCCTTCTTGCAGTGCTATTCCTGCAGTGCCATACCTGCAGAAAAGTTCTGATTTTCACAGATTTTTTAGAAGTACATCCAGAAGACTTTTACATTAGCAATTAGTTCAAACCAAAGATTACTCTCTCTACTAACATAAACACAGTTATTAAATGGTGCAAGTTACTTCACCTCAGTTTCTACTCAAGAAATAAGCAGAAACTGTCTTAATCCAGCAGCTATGAAACTAATATAGCAGTTACCTATGTATTACTTCACTTTAGAGTGCCTCTCCAAAGCTCTACTTTTGCTCATGAGACCTCTTTATTGCCTTGACCTTGAATGATATCCTGTCCACAGACTGAACCACGCTTACAGTAAGTTTCTACTAAGTGAGAGATCAGATAACAATAAATACCTCAGCCAGTGCTCCTTAGGAAAGGAATCATATCACTCTCAAAGTGAAGGGACAACTTTTCTGTTATGCAGAGTAATGGAGTAAAAAATTAATCTTTTTATGGTAAGGTGGCAACAAAGTCACTTCCATTTTCTCTCCCCTTCCCATGCCCAAAGAGGTAATCAATACAGAGTCTCAGCTGTCTTTTTGTTCAGATTTCTAGAGCATGTATGTCAGTGAGGCTACTACCACAGTAAAAATAAACAGTAAGAGAAACTTTTTAGTCTTAAAGAGAAGTGTGCATATAACTGCTACATATACTGGTCCAAATAAACTCCAGGGTTACACATCCAGTGAAATCAATGTGGCTGGATGAGGACTTACTTAAAACAATCTGTAACATATCTCACTTTCTGGAGCAGACAACATTATACTTCCCAGTGGCAAAGCTTGGCGTGCAGTCAGTGATAAGAAGGGACAATTGAGGAATCTAATGGTAGTACCCATCATTGCGATTTCCCGCAAGTCAGGGACATGAAACAGCACAGCTGCTGGGATGAGTGAATAGCTGAAGGAGCTTATATGAGCTTCAATAGCAGGCCAGAGCAGCACTCCACTGTGAATGACAAGTGATGGGCCAAATCACTGGGGAGCTACCAATGAGTTATTAATGGTGACAGGTACACTACCTGGGAGACAGGTTGAGAGGGGAAAAAGATTATTTATAAGTGAATAGTTAACAGCTGTACCCACTGCTAAGCATTACATGGATGCCACAAACTGTAGAATTCAAATCTTGGGTTATTCAAGCACGAACAACTGCCTGTCACCAAACTGCAACGCATCGGTACAAATTGAAGTGGGAGAGATGAGGCTGGAACGATGCCTTACTCAAGAAGGCAATGTCATCACAGTGCAGATAAGAGCTAGAGAAGGGCTGAGATAACTATGAGGTAAATTATGGTTCTTAACAATAATGATGAATTTGCAAGAACAGCTTTTTAATTTTTCCTGAGGGCTTTTGCAAGAGAACAGATGCTGAATGTGTCCTGTACTGACAAGAATAAATGGGGGGAAAAATATAATAAGCAAATGAAATGTTTTTGAAGAAGTTTTCTTTGATATCAGAAATTACATATTTCTTTTGTGGAGATAATTTTTTCTATCTTCAGCCCCCTCCAAAGTTTGAAAGCCACATTGTTAAGCTTATAATGTTCTTACAATACCTACAATAATATAGTTACCCAATTTTTCCCAAAGGAATGAAGCACTGTACTATTGAGTATATTAAAAGTGGCATGGACAAAAATCTTTTAAATCTATTTCTCTTTTTTGTATGTACTACAAGAAGCAGGAAAAAAAAAGCCCCCCCAAAATCAACCCAAACCGAAACAAAACCACACAGAAATCCCACCAAAAAAAAAAAAAAAAAAAGCCCACAAAACAAACACACAAAATAAGAAAACCCCAATACATCAGGATTTAGGAAATGTTTTCATAATGTGAACATCACAAGCAGTTAAATACCAGCAAGACAAGCCAGGTGCCAAGACAATAAGCAATGCTTCACTGACTTCAAGGCTTTCAGAGAGCACTGGGAATCCGTGCACTAGATGTCTTACCAGAAAGAGACATTTTTGACCTCGAACAAAAGTGTCAAACACATAATCTTATGGAGGGGAAGGGGGGGGGAGAAGAAAAAAAAAGAAGAAAAGGTGAGGCATTAAGCACTTACTATCAACTACATGCTTAAGTTTAAAATTCAGTTTTTATTGAAATGCAGATTCAAACAGATTGCAAAATGGTAGCAAAAAAAAAAAGGTGGCTAGTCAGCAACAGCTAGGTTCCTCTCAGGTAGAGAGAACAAACTGTTTATGGTTACTGCCACTTACTGCCACTTCTCATTCCTTTGCCATAGGGGCATTGTGCTCTTGCATGCTCTGGAGGACGTATGTGAGCCAGAAAAAGTTCACACTTCAAAAAGCTTCTGAGGATTTAAAATACAAGGACAGAAGCTGACTCAGCACCATAACTGTTTGTAGGTTTTGGTCCAAATCTTTCAGTTGAAGTATTCCAAAGTGAACATCACTAAAAGGCAAACAGCCCTGCATGAATGTATGCGCGTGTGCGTGCATGCATGTGTTGAGGGTAGATGTGATATTAGCAAAGCTTACGCATAATTTGCTTTCTGCTTTTTGTAAGATTTATTTTTCCTCATCTGTTTCATTCCAGTTCTCATGGTCAACTGGTAGGATTCCTCAGAGTTTGAACTTCTAACACTGTGAATCAATATTTAAATATATAGCCAAAGCTAAGTGAGACTGTAACATTTCATCTTAATTGCCCATTATTTTTATTAACTACAATGTGTTGTGGAAACTGATTTTCACAGAACTTTACTTTTGAGCATAAAACAGTCAAGCAGTCACAACATCATTTTTAAAGGTACAGGGAGAGACTCACAAACTGAATATAGGTTGGATTTGGCATTAGTAGCCTTCTGAAAATTCTCTATCTGCACATATTATTGATCACATTCTTGTTTCCCTTGTTTTCCTCCTATTTTAAAATTTATTTTTTGCTTAAACTGACACATGCGAGAGGAGCTGAGGTAGAGGCAGAGGAAACATAACTCAAATTTCACGAACAGTGAAATTTGAAAAGTTAATTCACTATGATTAACTGTAAAAAAACATGGAATTTAGAGTGGACAGCATGAGCTTAGTTTTGATATCTCCATTTCAACTAAACAGTGCCTTACTGCACAAGTGGTTTCACTGCTTGTAAAGTAAGGCACTACTAAATAAATATGAGAGTCTGCCTCTAAATGACAATTTTCTTTCTCATATTTATCAGTGGAGATTGTAATGTCAATTTCTTTGCTGTTGCTTCAGGGATAGGTCTGTGAATTTGGAAGCATAGATTTTAATAGTGAAGCTTGCATGGAGATATCAGTGCCTTCTGCTATCATGCCCCAAATGCATAACAGTAACTTACTTCTAAAAAAATTGTGAATGTAAAAATAATAACTTCAAAGATCTGTCAGCTACTTTTCAACAACATCAAGCAAAGCTACAGAAATTATTATAAAACATATGGTGCAAACCAGGAGTGTGTTTATTTTATATCAGCCAACTTTATTTACCATGTAACCAGGTCAGAATTAACACTGCAATGACTATGCAAGATGCTAACCCATTGTATTCTTTACAATTCCACACACCAAGTGAATCCATCCACTAAAGCAGAAGTCTCCCATTTTCCTCCAAACAAAATGCAGTACAATTTGTTTTTTAAAGATTCATTCTGAATTCTTGAGTGACACAAAGGACAAACTGCCAAGAGCAATAAAAGACCAGGATACTAGGAAGGAAGACTGGCTTCTAAACATGCCAAAGTTTGTTGGAAATACAACTTTGAAGGACTCTTCCTCTATTTGATTTCTAGCTGTAGTGTGTTCTTCCCACTACTTCAGTCAGTCATGTATTAAAAAGTACTTTAACTATTTTTGAAAACCTCCTCCTCTTTTTCACAGAGGGTATTTGGTAAATTATGTCCACACATTTCAAGAGGAACAGAAACTCATCTCTCAATTTGTATGTACTATGTAATCAACTCAGCAGCTGGTCTTGGCTCCCAGCATAGCTGAAGTCAAAGAACTGTCTCTAGGGTGGTCTGCAGGCACCAAGCTAGAACAGAAAGAAATTGGGGATGCAGCAGCTATCCACACCTGACTCACAGACACTGGGGTAGGAGATGGTCAAGCTGGGCAAGGACCCTGTGCTCACTAATAATTTCTTCTACCTCCCCCCAGAACCTCCTGCTTGGATCAGGAAATTAAAAAAGCAGAGCAGACTGGACTAAAGAAGTTAAGACCTTCTTTTAGCGAGGTCCTAGTCATCATGAACATGGTGAAACTGACTTGGAGACCTCATAATGAGAATCTGCTTCATTAGTGAGTCTCCACGTGCAAAACATACCGCAAATGATCCATGCCTTGTGGCCTGGATTTGAGAGATGTAATAAATGTCAGTGCAGAGAGGGATGGAGCCTACAGCAGTGAAAACAATTAACAATAAAGAGTCTTTAGAAACTTACAATTTTTAATTGAAACATACTTTCTCATACAGTTACCATAACCTTCTATTCATTCCTTTTCAACTAAAGGACAATGCATATAGGAAGCGACCTGTATGTGTGACCTCAGCTGACCAAGCTGACATATATACATTCATCGAGGCCAAAATTCAGAAAAATATACAAGCATATGCTTAACATTAAACATGTGAGCAGATCCCTGTTGAAGTCAAGGGCTTTAATTGTTTAAAGCTGGGTAGATGCACAGGCACCTTGCTGAAATCAGGACTCACTTTCTGACAGTGACTGAACAGTTATCCAGGTATCAAATTATGTTTGGCTCCCTATGCCTTTATGTCCCTAGTGTCCAATAAGCTGTGACCTCTTCTGGTTTGCATTTTTACAAACCCTTACCCCCCTTCTCTCTAGTACACTTTCTTCATGCCTCAAAAGGGATGGGTCTTTGTCTTCAGAGTAGGAACTACCAGTGTACGAACAACCAGTTCTTACCAGTTCAGTAGGAACTACCTAGCCACAGATAAAAACCGTACAGAGACTTCATAGATTTGCAGCCCCTTCCTTCCCACCTCTTGAACTAAGCTGAAAGAAGTTATGTAAAACATTGTCATACAAGTCCTGTTCCTTTGAATAGCTAGATAAAAAAAAACCAACAAAATAAAAAAAAAAAAAACCAACAAAAAACCCAGGACTTCTGTACAGAGCAATAGCTGCTGATTCCAGACAATTATCTTGTATGAACTGAGGGTAAATACTCTGATGAAATGAAAACAAGTACCTTAAAGAGGGACTTACAGAGTACCACAACATAAAGCAGACTGGTGAAGGGCAAATGCGTTACAGACGCACATCTGAAGTCTGGTGTGACTAGTACCGGAAATTCATACTATGTTACTGAAGCTATTATTCAGACATAGCAGTATGTATACTTTAATTTCAAATTTTCAGTTTGCAGCACATCTGAAGCACCTCAGACTGGTTTGACATTTAAATTCTCACAAGTGCTTCAAAGCCTATAAAACTTCCTATTGCACTGACATTTTTATCCTGCTCCAAACATCTTAACATTGATATACCAAGCAGTTCCATGCTAATGTACTATATTTTCATCGATCAATTTGACCCTTCATGTTAATATTCACCAAACCCAAACAAATTAAAACTTTGATTGGCCAGGATTGGCCAAATTAATAAATGGTTAGAAGGGTGGTGCCATAGTCAGGAGTTCGGGTGTCTTGAACACAGGACCCAAGTTAGTAGGCCAGGTCTACTGGGGGGGCGGGTGGTGGTGTCTAGTGGAGCTGGTCTAAGAAGGGGAAGAGCAGTTTTGGTAGGAGGCTTGCCAGACTGGTCAAGGAGGCTTTAAACTAGATGTGTTGGGGGAGAGCTTCATTCCATCCCAACACACCCAGTCAGTTGCTAGCACCTATGATAAATGCTTGGAGCAATGTAGAGATATTCCAGCCATTCCAGCCAATGAACCAGCTTCATTTGCAGCTCGGCTCAGATGCCTCTATACAAATGCCTGTAGCATGGGGAACAAACAAGAGGAATTAGAGATGTGTGCGCATCTGTGGGGGCATAATAGACATCACAGAAACATGGTGGGATGGCTCCTGTGACTGGAGTGTTGGAATGGAAGGTTACAGGCTCTTTAGAAAGGACTGGCCCAGCAGATGGGGAGAGGGAGTTGCTATTTGTGTTACGGATAGGCTGGAGAGTATGGAACTCTGTCTGGGAACAGGTGATCAGTTGACAGAGAGTTTGGGGGTCAGGATTAAAGGGAGAACAGCTATGGGAGACATTACTGTGGGGATCTGTTACAGACCACCTGATCAAGAGGACTCTGTGGATGAAGCACTCTATAGACAGATAGGAACAGCCTCATGCTCACAGGCCCTTGTTCTCATGGGTGACTTCAACCACCCTGACATCTGTTGGAAGGACGGTACGGCCCGGCACAAGCAATCCAGGAGGTTCCTCAATTGTGTAGAAGACAACTTCCTTCTGCAAGTAATAGAGGAGCTGACAAGGAGAGGTGCCATGCTTGACCTCATGCTCACCAACAGGGAAGGGCTCATTGGAAATGTGATGCTCCAGGGCAGCCTTGGATGCAGCGATCATGAGATGGCCAAGTTCGAGATCCTCAGGAGAGTGAGAAGAGCGTGCAGCAAGCTCACTGCCCTGAACTTCAAAAGAGCAGACTTCGGCCTCTTCAGGAACCTGCTTCGTAAGGTTCCATGGGATATAGCCCTAGAGGATGGGGGGGGCAAGACTCTTGGTTGATATTCAAGGATCACCTGCTACAAGCTCAGGAGTGTTGCATCCCAACCAGAAGGAAGTGCATCAGGAGGGCCAGGAGACCTCCTTGGATGGATAAGGAGCTGCGGAGAAAACTTCAAAGCAAAAAGGAGGCTTATAAAAGGTGGAAGCAAGGACAGGCGGCCTGGGAAGAGTACAGGGATGTTGTCCGGGAAGCTAGGGACCAGGTTAGGAAAGCTAAGGCCCAGTTAGAATTAAACTTGGCTAGGGATGTGAAAGATAACAGGAAGGGATTCTATGGGCATATTGCAAATAAAAGAGAGACTAAGGACAACATGGGCCCTCTCCGGAAGCTCAGAACTGGCTACCCTGGATTTGGAGAAGGCTGAGGTTCTGAATGACTTCTTTGCCTCAGTCTTCACTGCCAAATGCTCTGACCACACCACTCAGGTCTTGGAAGGCAGATGCAGGGACTGTGAGGCCCTAGGCCATAGGCCCACTGTAGGAGAGGATCTGGGTAAGAACCTGACCATGCACAAGTCAATGGGACCTGATGAAATCCATCCACGGGTCCTAAAGGAGCTGGCAAATGAAGTTGCTAAGCCACTGTCCATCATATTTGAAAAATCGTGGCAGTCAGGTGAAGTTCCCGACGACTGGAAAAAGGGAAATATAACCCCCATTTTCAAGAAGGGGAAAATGGATAATCCAGGGAATTACAGACCAGTCAGTCTCATCTCTGTGCCTGGCAAACTCTTGGAGCAGATCCTCCTGGAAGGCATGCTAAGGCACATGAAAAACAACAAGGTGGCTGGTGACAGCCAGCATGGCTTCACTAAGGGGAAATCCTGCCTGACCAATTTGGTGGCCTTCTATGATGAGACTACAGAACTGATGGACCGGGGTAGAGCAGTTGACATCATCTACCTGGACTTGTGCAAGTGTTCGACACTGTCCCACACGACATCCTTGTCTCTAAATTGGAAACACATCAATTTGATAGGTGGACCACTCAGTGGATAAAGAACTGGCTGGACGGCTGCACACAAGGAGTTGGGGTCAATGGCTCAATGTTCAGCTGGAGATCAGTAACGAGTGGTGTCCCTGAGGGATCGGTGTTGGGACCGGTCTTGTTCAACATCTTTGTTGGTGACATGGACAGTGGGATTGAGTGCGCCCTCAGCAAGTTTGATGATGACACCAAGCTGTGCGGTTCAGGGACACATGGAGGGAAGGAATGCTATCCAGAGGGACCTTGACACCCTTGAGAGGAGGGCTAATGCCAACCTCATGAAGTTTAACCATGACGGGTGCAAGGTCCTACACCTGGGTGGGAGGAATCCCAGGCACAGCTACAGGCTGGGCAGAGAAGAGATTCAGAGCAGCCCTGCAGAGAAGGACTTCGGGGTGTTGGCTGATGAGAAAATGAACATGGGCTGGCTGAAGTGTGTGCTTGCAGGACAGAAAGCGAACCGTATCCTGGGCTGCATCAAAAGGAGCATGACCAGCAGGTAGGTGATCCTGCCCCACTACTATGCTCTCGTGAGACCTCACTTGAAGTATTATGTGCAGTTCTGGAGTCCTCAACATGAAAAGGACATGGAACTGTTGGAACAAGTCCAGAGAGGGGCCATGAGGATGATCAGGGAACTAGAGCACCTCTTGTATGAAGACAGGCTGAGGAAGTTGGAGCTGCTCAGCCTGGAGAAGAGAAGGCTGCGTGGAGACCTCATAGGGCCTACAAGGATGCTGGGAGGGACTCTTCATTAGGGACTGTAATGATAGGACAAGGGGTAATGGGTTAAAACCTAAAGTTTAGATTGGATATAAGGAGTAAATTTTTTACTGTAAGGGTGGTGAGGGACAGGAATGGGTTACCCAGGGAAGCTGTGAATTCTCCATCCCTGGCAGTGTTCAAGGCCAGGTTGGACAAAGCTTTGGGTGGCATGGTTTAGTGGGAGGTGTCCCTGCTCATGGCAGGGGGGATGGAACCAGGTGATTTTTAAGGTCCTTTTTAACCCTAACCATTCTATGATTCTATTCTATGAAAAAAAAAAAATATTATTATTTCTGTGACTCCAGGAAAAGTGTAAAGCTCAGTTTATTTATGTCACGACGTTTCCATGCCTAAGAAAGATGGTTGTACTAACCCAGTGAGAGAGCTAACTCTTCATTCCAGCTGAACTGGTACTCTTCCAACTACCAGAATAAACAACCTTATATTTAATAATTGTTATAGGACAGTTTTAGTACAATTAGTACTATATGCACTACCATACCATAACAAAATTAGCAACCTAAAATACGCACAGGACTATAGGGCTGTTCAGTTCATGACACGTCAAGTACCAGGCTCCAAGAACATATACAAGCAGGCATTAGTAAAACATACTCTTTCAAGATGCACCTTAAGCTCACTATGTAAAATCAACTTGCTAGCTGTATGTGGTTGAGTCAACACAGGCACCTCAAGCCACAGCCTCCAAGTGAGGGCTGTAAGTGATCAGGTCAGAGATGGTTTGCACAACATAAGCTGCTGCCATTTTTTCTCTGCACGACACCACTTCTGCTGGATAGTTGTCCCAGAACAGCTTCTTACATTCTGTAACACCTTCTGCAGCCTCACAACAAGCATAATTGGATGAAAAATCTGCCACAGACATTATTAATTCCTCACCCTTTTTCTCTCAAGAAACTATCTCTGCCTTCAGCTATGGCAGAAAGTGAATGTCATGGGTCTTATATCCATTATCTCGTAAGTCTGAGCATACAAAAGGGAAAGAAGAGCTCTGGTTTGCAGCATGTGGTACCGCTTGAAATGTTCCTATCAATAGGAAATCAGTTCACACATGGAAAATAATTGAACTAGTAACAGTTAAATTCTTTAAAACTAGATTTTATTTTACCTAATGAAATATTTCTAAAAGATATGGGTTGGAAAAAAGCATTTTTGGGAATTGTAACATAACATAGTTAGCATGTTTTATTTAATACTTAGGAATACTACTGCAGAATAGCTAACTCTTGCACTTTTATAAAAATTTTTTTGATATTACAAGTTGCTTTGGGTTTTTTTTTAATATTTTTTTTTTTACTGTACCTGCTTACTAGAATTCTTGCGTTAATTTTCTTTTTCACCTAAAGAAGTTTTCATTTTTCATTTTTTTTTTTTTTTATAGTAGGTTTCAAATCAGGAAGAAAAAACTTGAAAATACAAACCTAACTTTCTCCATTATAAAAAGGAAAGCAAAAATACATTGCACTAAATTTAATCTTTAAAACGAATTCGCCAATATCCAGAATCTGAATTATGACCTTCGAATGTTAGAGGCTAGTAATACTGAACTGCTTTATATTAACATGCTGACCTTCTAGGATGACTATCCTTTTCTGAAGACATTCACCAAGCACTCCTTTGGCTATATATTGAGCTAGCTGCACAGGCATTGCCCTTGTTACTTCCAAATAATCTGAGAGCCACTCATTGTTTTCATGCAAAGCCTGGTGCAACATGAGCTAACTTGTAAGCAACCAGATGAGCAAGCTCATTTCCTTTATTCCTATTTGTCAGCACCATATGACAACTTGGACACAAGCTAAAGACATCCAATATCCAGGCTGCGTGGATAAAAATATAATGCTGTTAAGTCCATTACCATCTCCACATCAATATGCAAACTATACAGATACACAAAACCCAGTATGCTGATCTATACAGGGCCAGAAGTCTTAAAAATCTACTGTCCTACAACTGACTTCCTTTTCTGCAGGACAACTGTCAGTTAGTAACACAGGTTTCCATGGTTTCCACATCCTTTCCAGAAGGAGGAATGTAAGACTTTGCGGTAAAATTCTGGCAAAATTTGTCATGAAGAATCCAGCAAGCCTAGATATAAACAGACATATTTTCCCCTAGTATAAAACTCAAACAAAATCCTTCCCTTCTATTTGCTAAAAGGATTCTTATAAAAATATTTGCTGAAAAAACTGTTCCAGTGGTGGTGATTTTCAGAATTTGACTTAAAAAAAATAAATCATAATTACACATTCTATTTCATTAGAGAATCTCAAAGCACTTCATAAACATTAATTGAAAACATCCAAGTATTAATTGGGATTATTAGAACATTTTCTAAAAGCCATGGGGGAGGAGAGAAACCAAGCTGAAGCACAAAGGACTCATGCAGCAAGTTAATATATTAGAGCCAGTAGAATAATACGTTTCCTGACTTCAAGTGAAGTATTCAGAATTCTAGGACATGGTGCAAAATGACAACCAAATCATAGAAGATATTTTAGCACAAGAAATAAAAATAAATTTCTTTATTAAAATACAAGAGTTCATCTTCATTAGATTTAAAATGTACCTTGATAAGTAAAAGAGGGCTGTCTATCTACATTTAATGCTGTGTTCTTACTGCCTAGAAGGCAACAGTGAGTGCTAATGACATTTACCCTTCTTAATAAGAATCACTCACACTTCACTGTTATTCCTTGTTATTGCTCAGGACAAGCACTAGCACCTCATTGAAAGATCAGGCTGGAAGGGAAAAAAGTCCCCTTGAGATCCTTTGGACTTCAAGAAAAGCAGTAAATCAACAGATGCTGGACAGATGACAAGTTTGATTCTCTATGGCTCTTTCTGATTCCTAAGTGTCCGTGGGCCTAAATTTCGTAAGTGCCTGAAGCCAGTGCTGACACATAGACAATCAAAACCACCTCTAAACTCAAGAGCAAGAGCTGTCTAAAGTGGGAAGTCTTAAATCCATTAAAGTGTCATGGTCTGGACTCTGTACTCTCTGAGTTAATTGCTACTTATGAACCTTATCAGTTCCAGGACCACGATCTGAATTCAGCATGAGGTCCTCTGTGAAGAGTGTAGTCTAAAAAGCAGAAGTTCTAAACTCTGAGCTGTATTTTTTAGAATAATTCCTTGGCCTCCATATGAACACACATTTCCCTTTGATCAATAACTTTATGCCTTTTCGTTTTCTCTATTTTTATAACAGGTCACTGCATTTATTACAAGAAAATTGAGATGGACAGTAACCCCAAGATCATGTACTCAACTCAGTGGTCATATTTCTTTGGCATAGTGCAGGATATGCTCTGGTAGAGGCTTCAACATAGTATTGTCAGCAAGAAAGTGCCCAGACAAGACTAGGAGGAAAGCCATCCTCTCCTTTCCTCTCATCCACAGAGAAACAGTCTCAAAACCAGACTTTTGTCACAGGCACGCACACTTTAAATCTATTACAAATAAAACATATAGATTATTTAATTATGTGCATGTATACACACACGTATACATATTCAATGGAAAAAACTACATATTTAATGGGAAAACTTCTGTGATCATAAATGGTTATAATAGAAATTCAAACACATTCTGAAGCAAGAAAGCTGGAAATAGTTTCCTCCTTGGCTTACCTGCCAAAACTCAAGTTCAGGGCTCTCTTTCTCCTGCAGTGCTTGATGGTATCACTCACACCTACAACAGCAGAGGGAGTGAACTATTGCTCCCAACTCCTTCATCCCCCACTCTGCTTTAGGTGTTTGTGATTTCATCAGCTATCACAAGAGAGACACAGGACCATGAACTCAAGCCCTGGCAGGTGAAGAAATTTTCAGCTCCATTTTAAAAAGTAAGCACACATGGTCCTGGCATATGCCTGGCAGATCTTCAGTAACAGCCATTCCCATGGCTCTGTAACCCAGTAGCTGGGCCTAGTTCTGTAAAATTACGTCAGTCAGTGAGATCTTCTCACTGCCAGTACTGTAAACAGTACACATTCCAGGCATAAAAAACACAGCTACACAGAAGTCTCTCTCTCTTTTCTTTTGGTGTTCAGCAGTCAAAAATGTTTGCCTTTAAAAAAGCCATCTTTGCATTTCTGAGCCATGTGAAACACTGTGGTTATAAAGGCTGACTATTTCATAGTAGTCATTAAGAACCAGCAGCATGTATACTGCTGTTGATCACCAGGGCTTATACAGCCCTCTGCTTCATCACCCTTGCAAGATGCAAGACACAGAGCAGCAATAGCACGGCTCTCCAGCTGCACATATTCCGGAAATCCAAATGATGTTTTCATGTCACTGAGACATCTGCTGTCATGAAACTTGTGCTGGTGGCATTCAGAAGTGCCATCAAACTCTTTGGACATTATTTTTTATTCTTTCTCAGTTCAAGTGCTAATGGTTATGATAAATAGAGTCATGTAGCATTAGTGTGATTTGAAGTATTACTATTAGAGGTACAGCACCAAAAGCAGCAGGGAAATGTTAGGCAAGCTAGTGTAGATACAGAGAAAATCTGAAAGCACTTCACACTGTAGAACAAGTGGCACTACTTTGCTCAAACACACAATGCTTTCCTCTGGCCCAGCAGCTGGGCTTTGATTCCTATCATCTCCCTCTTCAGTCCTTAAAAGTTTATCTGAGCTTTTTCCACTTTCTGTTTACAGATAGGATAGTTACTCCTAGCTTAGTACGGCTAAGGTGAATACAAAAGAGCAAGGGGCATAGCAGAGAATCTCTGTTCCAGAGGAGTGCAGGGGAATCATGTTAAACTGACTCATATGGGAAAAGGGAAACTCTCATACGTGATCACAGCTGCAAATATCAGCATGCAGTGATGCTGTGGTAGGAATGGAAAACTCGGGAGATGCACACATCGTGTAACAGATACTTTTCATCTGTGCTAAAGAGGCAAAATCAGAGGAGAGGCAGTGAAACTGAGGTGAGGCTGAAGAAGATAAGCAATAAAAGAAGAGGGCGGGGGGGGGGGGAAGAATGGGAGGCAATGACAACAGGATGAGTAAGTTGGAGTGGAAAGAGAGGGAGGAGGGGACAGGCACAGAAAACAAGAAATAGGCCGGGCATATACTAGAGAGGCCCAGATTTAAATCCCATCTGTACTAGGAGAGTAGAAGTCTGGATAGATGTTTCCCAGCTTTGAGCCTTTGATTGCTCTGAGGATCACTGTTGAAAAATACTACTGGAACAAAAGAACACATGATAGTGTTAACAGTAATTACAGGGGTAAAAAAAACCACAAGACAGACATGTATCTACAAAGCTGAAAAAAGTAAATCAAGCGTGTAAAAGGGTGACTCTCTCCTCATTATCAAGTAATTAGATGTGGGCGGCAGTTATTATGGGAAATATAAGCTTGCATGTGAAACACTTCGGTTGTATTTTGGCTTTGTTAAGAGTTTTTACCAGATAAACTTCTTAACCTTTAATCTGCATCAGTTTTACCATACATTAAAATGCAGTAATACTCATAAAGCATATATGTAAAGATTGAGTGCCCGCTTCTTAAAATGCATGGAAATCCTCCAGTGTTCAGAGCTAAAGTGGGAAGTATTAATTAAGAGATTGACAAACAGACCAATGAGGAATGAGGAGTAGTATCAATTAAATAAAAGCATAACCTTCATACAAAAGCCATTTTTAGTGTATTAATTGTGCATAGCTGTCATCAAACTTTTGCTGGGTTGCAAGGCTAACCTTTTTTTCCCCATCCATATAATAATTTGATTGACTGTTTCTCTCAGTTTTCTTTATCATGTAGCATACCCCCACTTTACAGGTCTTATTTTATGAAAGGAAAAAAACAGTAAATCAACTGGTGGTACTTGGGGAAAAGACTGACAGAAACTTCACGTCTTGTGGTTATAGATGGGAGACCGAAAGTTTGCTATGATCACTACCATGACCTGACACTATTTGTCTACCTTGGAAAAGCTGATATCCTCAGAGCTGATGTTTGTTTTTTTTCTTTCTGATGTTGCATACATTTAAGCAATGGAGATTGTTTAACAAGCTTAAATAGCCCTTGCACTTGGGCTCTGTAGTAAAAGTTTAAAGATCTTAAAAAGAGGCAAATGAATACAGATGGGAAAGGTAAGACTCTAAAGTCTCTAAAAGAGGTCAGATAGCAACAGAACCCATGCTTTTCTGAAATACTCCACAGACAGGCCAATGTTGGGCAATATTTAAGAACAATAAAGTAATTTCTATCTGTGCATATGGCTAATATTTCACCTGCTTAGAGAGGATGAGGGGATTACTCAGAGAAAGAACAGAAAAGAACAGAAAGAACAGAAAGAACAGAAAAGAAATTAAGAATGGTATCATTAAAGACGCTCAAATTTATCTCTTTGGTCTCTCCCCAAATCTCTTGACCCAATCCGCTTCTACACTAAGGCAATACAACTATTTGATCACAGAACAGCTGAAAAAGTGTAAAGCTGTTACTCAAAACATTGAATTATTATTTGCAAAGAGTCAGTTTATGGCCTCTAAGTTGTGGTCACTTATGTCTTCTGCAGCTGGACCAGTGTAAAAGCTGAATGCTTCAGCTGTTGACTGCTCATGGTATCATTGCTTTCTAACCCTTTCCTCTCAGATTAATCAGTTTAGCATGTTTAACAGGAGGATTTTTCTAACCTGGCTTGTTTAGAGACAGCTTGGCTAGGGAGAAATTACTCATGTAGTTGAACTTGCAAATGGGTGTGGTATTCTTCAGCGGCAGAGCAAATGAGAACAGCTGGCAAAGTTACCTCTTCACTCTGCTTACCTGGAATCTAACCAGCACTGGAGACTTACTTACAGTTGAGCTGTTCTTTACAGCAGAAGTAACTTCACACAAATCAATAGAGCCACTAATACATCTCTTTGAGTAGCAGGTGCAGAATCTAACCCACACCAGCTACTGTTGTTGACAGCAAAGACAGCTGTTACATTGGCTGTTCCCATAAAGAAAACCTACAGGCTCAACAACAGCTCCACAGAAAAACATTAACTTAGTTCCTTGAGATAGGTACCAGATAAACCAGATAAACTGAAGTGCTATGGACGTCCATAAGGGAAACAATGTCCAGGAAGTTTCTCTATGCAGTAAAGCTATTCTGAGGATCTCTTCTACAGATGAGAGGACAATTCCTCCTCTAAAACATTAATCCTGTGAGCAACTTGATAAGGCTGATGACCAAATTGTCACTCACTCACATTTCAGAAATAAGTACTTATTCACCAGAAATTAGATTTATTGCAAAGGCGCTAGTTAAAGCTTGCCAGGTCTTAATGCCTTTCAGCCATTACTGGCAATGTTGTGACTGTGCCCAAATACGAAAGGCATTTTGTGACTTTACCTCCACTGATTTCAGGTTCCTTTGCTTCATATGCTCCATGAAATGTATTCACTGAATAAAGCAACAAATACTGCACTTTTTCTCTGCCCACTGCTATTTAATCTGCTGTGTAGAAACATTATTAATCAAAAGGAGGGTGTTACAAACAAGCCCATCCACATTGAAGCACTAATACACACTAGACAGAGCCACTGGTTTTCTCTTGTTTCTCGAGTGGCGCAGAGGTTTTTCTCAAAAATTACTGAGATAAAGTTATTTTGTGGGAAAAAGGGTTTCATTATGCATCTTGAAGAGAAAAGAAAATTCCAGCCAATACGAAAATAATCAATATTGAGTGGATGTATCTACCCTAAAATTCCCCCCACACACACTCTGCTCTCATAAATATCTGCAGTTCTATCAGCTCTGGAGCCTCAACACAAGAGGAATGTGGACCTGCTCAAGCAAGTCCAAAGAAGGGCTATGAAGACGATCAGGGGATGGGAGCATCTCTCCTATGAAGAGAGATTGAGAGAGTTAGCATTGTTCAGCCTGGAGAAGAGAAGGCTCAGGGGAGACCTTATAGCAGCTTCCAGTACCTAAGGGGAGTACTGCCACAACCCTGGAGGTCTTCAATGCCAGGGGCTTTGAGCAACCTGGTTTAGTGGAAGGTGTCCCTGCCCATTGCAGGGGCGTTAGAACTAGATCTTTGTCCTTTCCAACCATAAGCGTTCTATTATTCCATGGTTCTGTGATCAAGTTACAAGTTTAAAACATTAATTTTATTAGAGACAAACAAGCTAGTTTATTGTTTACATTTCTCAGTTTACATGCTGCAGCATTATAGCAAATTTAAACATTTTCCTAGATATATATATGTGTGTATATTATATACTGTATCTTATATACTATATGTATTAATGCATGGTAAACTCTCTAGCATTGACTGGACTAGGTTATAACTTAGACAGGTTTGCACAGATCAGTTAAAAAGAACTGTACTTCCAGACTGAGAGTCTGATCTTCCTGAATTCACTGTGTGACTGCCTACCAATGATCCCAGAGCTCTGCAATATTCTGGGCAATTTCTTTTAGTTCTTGATACTTTTGTTTCTTATATAAAACACTCATGACATTTAACTGGAAACTTTTTGTATGGAAAAGCTGAGTTTGAAAACATCAAGTAAGTCTGTGAAGAGTTCCAATTCTATGATGAGCTTCATCAAACAACAACTTTTGCTCAAAGGAGACACTACCCATAGTTCTCATCTGTATGCACTTTTATTATGCTAATGCTACCACAAATTTCTTTTCAAATTTCCCTTTATGCCCCTTTTCTCCTTTTTATCAGATAGTTGCAATAGAGTTACTTTTTAAAAAAGACTTTTTTGTTATCATAGATTTGATTAATTTTCCTAAGATTTCATGTATATTTTACTAAGCAGTTTCCCTTTCTGAGCTTCCTAGCTTTAATGGAAACAAAATGCATCTTTTGCCCAGAGAGTTTCTGGAATCTCCATCCTTGGAGCTATTCAAAAGCTGACTGAACATGGTCTGGGCAATTAGGTCTAGGTGTCCCTGCCTGAGCAGGGGAGTTGAATAGGATGACCTCCCTTCCAAACTTGACCAGTCTGTGATTCTTTAAAATTGGAGAGCTAAACTAACAGCCGGTTCAACTACACATATCATAAGTCTTCATCCACCTACTAACACAATCCACAGCCAAGTGCTAACCAAGTCAATATGTGGCAAGGCTGTAAAGCCTGCCCTTATATTGATAATTGTTCTCCTTTAACTGACATAATATTCAATATACTGTTGTTGAATGTAGCAATGGTAAAATTAATGCCTTGAGGGCTACAATGTGATTGAGTTTTAGATAAACTGAACTCTGACCTACTAGTGTATTATAGGCCTTTACACCACTCAGACGCATAGGTCACAATCTCACTCTATATAAACCTCTATGTAATTATATTACAAGCTATTCTTGTATATATTAAGATCATTCCAATAGATAATTAAAAAAAAATATCAATATGAACCTGATTCTATGACTTTTAAAACAAGAAAACTACTGATTTCAGTCAGTCTTGTCTGTAAGGAACATTGAATTATATTCTAAACCGCTGTATCTATATTCTAAACTTGCAATATATTACGACTAACTATAAATTGTATTTAGTAAATCTCAAGTTTCTAATGTTATGTCTTGGAAAGGATGCTTTTTTTTTTTTTTACGTGTATTCCTTTGCAAATCATATTTCTTCAGCCTTCCTGATCAGTAGCATTCAAAATCCAGAATCTAAAATATGACGCAACATGCACAAATTTCCATTACAGTAAGTATCTCTACAGATATCTATCATGTATCTATCTAAAGTATATATAATATCTAATATCTGTAAATACAGATCCACACATAGGTATTGTACAAACATCTATAGATATCTATTTTATAAATATCATAGAAATACTTAACTGTAAGTTTTAGACTGCTAATGCAAAATGAATTCTATTGTATTTGAACTTATGAAACATTTAGCTTTAACAAAATAAATGCTTGACAATGCTGAAACAATTAAAGAGATCCATTCTTTAGATATCCCTATAACAGGTTCTCATTATTAAAGTAATAGCCTTTTTATTACTCTTTCCCTAGGACTCTTCTACAATTCAGTATACTTTTCTGTGAAAACCTATGTACAGAGCATTTAAGAAAATATAAGAACACAGCATGTGAAGGTTTCCATAGAATTACATAAGGATAATTTACTTTCACACAAAGGACAGATAATCGAAGAGGAATTTAAAAATACAGTCAGGATTCCACAGAGCAGGGATAAGGATTCCCATATGCCAAGAATGCTATCATCCCTAAGAAAGTAAAGAAATAAATCAGAAACTAGAATTTTCAAAGCTTTTCAGGTGTATCTACTTCAATAACTGTATGACTTCTATATAATGCAGAGCTCCTGAAAAGTCAGCAGCAATTAGAAAAATTCATAAGCATGTAGTATTAGATTCTGAATCAGAAATAGTCTTATACAATGTAATAATTCACTTTAGAACCCAACAGATTATTAAATACTTCAGATAAGCAACCATAGATATTCATGAGCACACTCATAAAGCAAGCCTGTCCATTTTTTACTTACTTTATGTTTTTTTTGCTTGCCTTATCTTAACCAATCTGCATGTAACACTTTATTTAAAGCTACCTTTTTAAAATGGCTTTATAAACGTGATTTTCCCATTTATACATTACAATGTAAGGATACTTCTCAATACAACCATGATCACAACCCCCATTTCATTTACATCTTATTAGACATCTTGCTAAAAAAAGGAAAGAGAAGATGAAGGAGCTGCTGGCTTGGATCTTAGTTTCTTAAGTCAAACAGTAGCTCTTGAAAACTTGCTAGTTGCTTTTGATGACCAAAGCAGTCTTGCAGCTAGCTAAGCTTATTATTTTCAGTATTTAAGCTATTTCCTACAAGAACCACAAGCAAATACAAATAAATACTACGGTGTTTTATTTTTGTTTAGCTTAGGAAAAATTTAATATTTTATGTTGTCAACACCATCATTAGTTGTCACATGCCACACTAAATTTATTTCATATCCTTCTACCTCTTTGGGTGCATGGTCAGTATGTCTACACAAAATAAATTTGCATTAACTGGGTTTGGAAACATGCTTTGCTTTTTTTCCTACCTGAAGGATGTAGCCTCGAACATAGTCTCGAAGTGTCCAGCCTAAGCCATGTAGAATATGCAAAACCTCCTCTTGCTTCAGTACACTGAAGAGTCGGTCAAGTAGTATCTTCAGTCTTACAGGCACAGCCTGAGTACCGTAGAGCATCAGGCTGCTGATGTCAAACACAACGTTGGACTGCACAATCTCCACTTGGGTTGGGTGGTAGAGGTGCTGAGTACTAAGCTTGTCCAAGGCTGAAAGAAAAGAGGTTAAATGTAAGAGCAGAGCTAAAGGAAAGACAAGAAACTAATTCCAAAGAATTATCTAAACACATCAAATTTGCAGATGCATTTATTTTCCAGAGAAATATCACCTGTAGGATTCATATAAGGAACCACAGAATGGTTTCACTTGGAAGGGACTTTTAAAAGTCATCTAGTCAACTCCCCCTGCAATGAACAGGGGTATTTTCAACTAGATGAGGTTGCTCAGAGCCCCATTCAACTTGACCTTGAATATTTCCAGTGACAGATCATCTACAACATCTCTAGGCAGCCTGTTCCAGTGTTTCACCATCTACCTTCTTTTAATTTAAAACCATTACCCCTTTTCCTACCGCAACAGGCCCTACTGAAGTCTGTTCCCATCTTTCTTATAGGCCCCCTCTAAGTATTCAAAGGCTGCAGTAAGGCCTTCATGGAGCTTCTCATCTCCAAGCTGAATAACCTTAACTTTCTCAGCCTTTCCTTATTGGAGAGGTGTTCCATCCCTCTGATCATTTTTGTAGCTCTCCTCAGGATCTGCTCCAACAGGTCCATGTCTTTCCTGTGCTGAGGAAAGGATAACTGGATTCAGTATTCCAGGTGGGATCTCACCAGGGCAGAGTAGAGGGGCAGAATTACCTCCCTTGACCTGCTGGCCACACTTCCTTTGGTCCAGCCCAAGATATGTTTTGCTTTCTGGCCTGCAAATGCACTCTGCCAGCTCATGTTCAGCTTTTCAGGCACCAGTCCCTCCAAGTCCTTCACCACAGGGCCGCTCTCAATCCCTTCATCCCCCAACCTGCACTGATAACAAGGGTTGCCCCAACTCAGGTGCAGGATATTGCACTTGGCCTTTTTGAACCTCATGAACTTCACATGGGCCCACTTCTTGGTCTCTCTGAATGGCATCCCATCTCTCAGGCATGTCAACCACACCACTCAACTTGGTGTTATATGCACATTTGCTGAGGCTGCACTTGATGTCTACGTCATTGATAAAGATATTAAACAGTACTGGTCCCAGTATGGACCCCTGAGAGACACCACATATCACTGCATGATTCTTTTTCACAGACGCAGTCTGAAACAGTTCTAGTTTCCAAAGGTCACAATTAACTCTAATTTCTAGAGTAAAAAGGTGTTCAGGTGAACCCAAGAGACGACAATACTCATAAGATCATCAGAAATGACAACAATTTATGATTAACTGATGAACAATACTGAAGCTATGTAGAATTATTTGGACCGGTAAAGGTTTAAGACTTAATGTCTAAGGAAAAAAAGAAAAGAGATACACCCTAAACTCCAGACTTTTAAGCATGTTAAAAATTAGTCCCCTGGTTTACCATAAATTCTGTCATGAATTTACTGCTACTTGAGCTGGCTATTTTGTTTTACCCTTCTGTGTAAATTTCATGTTATTCATTGTGACATGAATAATTTAGAGATGAGAGGAGGGGTGGTTTGCAGGGTGAAGGTAATTCTTATCCCCTTGTGATGTTAAATATGATGGAATTGCATATGGCATATGGCATCACACACTTTACTGAGTATCAGTGTTTGAATTTAATTTTCTTTTCATTTTATGGACTATGTTGCAGCACCTAAGCTTCTCACTGCTATTTTAAACAAAAGTTTCTGAGCATTTGAAATGATTTTATAGGGACTTCTCCTCCTGTACTTTGGTTTATTCTTGGCTTATGGTCACTGGAGAGTTCATGTACTCTTGATAAATTGCTTTCTTATATCCAGAGCGCAAAGGCCCTTATCATTTACTTGCTGGCTTCATTCAACACATTTACTCCAAGGAATACTTTTTCAAAGAGTTCTAGTTTCCTCATACTTCATTTCTTTCAACTGATTGTCTGATCTTTCCTAATCTAGTGGTTAAGTCAACTTTGAATAAATAACTTTAAATATTAATTTAACATTCGGAAAAGATAAGGAATTGGCAAACCTATGGTCTGCAATCCTTTGTCTCTCCACAGGACATTCATACTGCAGGATGTGAAGGGTGGGATTTTTCTTCCAAAAGCTATTCTTCCAAAGTACTTTGACTACATAGGCTTCATGATGTTGGATGATTTATTTACACAGTCTAATGAATGGGGTTTGATTGCAGCTTAAACAGGTCAAACACTTTCCTACTTTTTTTTTTTACCCCCTTTAAGTGTGATTTTTTTTCTGACATGTTTATTTTGCTGCTACCGCAATAGATGTGTCATCAAAATACTCATCTAGAAAAGCCTAGAAAATTGATTTTGTCACTGCGCAGCTGTGCTGTGCTGTATGTGTGCTGACATGCTGACATGTATACATGTACCTGGGAAGGCAGAGCAACAATTTGGAAGGTGTAAAATAAAGTAAAATATTAGTATTTTTTTTTTAAATACTATTGCTCACAGTAAGAATTCTGCAAATAATATTGCTTTTAATAGATAGAACAGATCTTCTACTACACTATCAAAATAACTAAGCAGTTCTGGATCACCTTGAGCTTTCCACCTTCAGTCCTACAGAATGAGAAAAGTGTCTGAAGATGTTAACCGACTTCTCTAAGTTTACACAAATTCAGACCAGACTCAACACCTGAATTAATATTTTCTGAATATTCAATGCTTTTTAATCAGTGCATCATACTGTATTTCTAATATAATATATATCTTAATACTTGGTTTTGTTTCTCTTTACTTAAACTCTATGCCTGCAATTTCTTCCAGCTAAAGAAGACCTGGCTTGCTGAGGATTTTTAAGGTTACGATTCTACTTTGGCCCAAGTCATAATGACTGTAAGACATCTTTATCTAAAGAGTATTGGGTGGATTATAAAACTAATATCTAGAATGAGATTACAAAACTCTGTGGACATTTACCCACTTCATGTAATGTGACAGCTCTGAGGATAATAGCTTTGGAAAAGCCAAGATAGAACAGAAGTGAAAAAAAGAAATTAAAAAGGTCCTTTTAAATTACTAAGCACACTTTTTGACCAGCAGACAGAAATTTTCACAACATACCCTGTACTATTCCATTTATCTGCAACATTTGTTTTCAAGCAATATTACAGACATCCACTTCTCAAGACGTACACACAAATAAAAGATAGCCTGGTGTTGGCTTAACTTTCCAAGTGACAGTGAAATTACCTCCAATTTTGAGATACCCCTTCTTTTGCAAATTATTTAATAAACAAATAAGCAGTGGATTTTATCCTTTTGAAGTACAAGTCAGGATATGCACTAAAATCTGTAATTTATTATGCAAAGAAGCATATATTTCTGCATGGGTGTGTGAGAACATTTGCAAACTAAAGAGAGACCTCGTGCTTTGGACAGAAAAGAAAAAAGGCAAAAAGTTGTACATGAAGAAAAAGGAAATGCACTTGTACCCATAGGAGAAATAATAGTATGGTAAGCTTCTCAAATTCTTTCAGACCACTGACTGTTGAAACTCCTTGCACTTGGCTGGAGAATGAAACTTTTCACTGTGATTTGTAATTTATAAAAATTGTTTTGTATCTTTAGATTGCTAAGAAAATAGTTGACAGACAACAGTTACTTTTGGTAGAACTTCTGACTTCTCTTCTGGTATCATTACTGAACTAAAGCTCGGGCTGTAAATGGATTCAAGATTCCATATATATTGTTAGACACGTACCTTTTCAAATAAGGGACAAGAGAAGAATCTAAATCTTGGTTGTTTTTTTTTTCTCTAAGGATAAGAGTTTTAACTTTAGCCTTGCTAAATCTCACAGTAGACAGTTGTATTCTGCTGTCCTGAATTGCCCATCTAATTTCATTTGAATAATGCATTCCTCACCACTTTCTCTTTTAAACTATTGGTTCAGTTTCTGTAGGATAATGAACAATGCTGTGCTTCAGAGGTGAATACATTCAATGGTATCTGCAACAGTGTATGATTCTGTAAGTGTTTAGGAAGAATTCAGGATGTAACATGCTATATAGTAGAATGAGCTTTATCATACCTGAAAAATGACATAAATAGATGTGTCCTTATTAAGAAGATACCATAACTAAACATCCTAAACCACACATTAAAAGTCCCTTCCTGGTGGAGTATTAGGTATTAATTCACACTTCTTACACTTTCAGTAGCCTCAAAAGTTCAATCAGAAAAGTCTTAGCATGTTTGTGACTTTTTGGTTTTAACCTGCACAATCTTCTCCAAAAATGACGGAAATGGTCTCAGACGATTGCGCTAAGAAGGCTGCCTTTAACAGCACCGCCCCAATAGTCTGATATTTTTTACCTCATGTGAGTGGAAAGCTATTCACTGATAGAAGAAGAGATCTAAAGGTTCTTAAAATCACATACTTTCTGAAGTAGTGAAAATTTTTGTGCAACAGCCTAAAAAGGCCCTTGTGGTTTACTATAAAAACCTAAAACTGGGTAGTATTTCTGTAGTGAATTCTAAATTTCAATTTTTTTCTCTTTTTTTTTTTTTTTTTTACCCTCCGGAAATTTTAATTACTAACGGGGAGGGAGGGAGGGAAATGATGATAAAAAATTAGATGTTACAAAACATTGCCTTCAACACCCCAAGATTTCTAATTGGATAATTAGAACAGGAATCAGAAACTTTTCAGCAGTGTTTGTCTTACCTAATTCTGAAGTATCAAGTATGCACCATAATAATACAGATAATTTAGATTATTTCAATTGAAGGGGACCTACAACTATCATCTAGTTCAACTGCCTGACCACTTCAGGGCTAGATCAACAATTAAAGCCTGTTATTAAGGGCACTGTCCTAATACCTCTTGAACACTGACAGGCTTGAACACCTCTCTAGGAAGCCCTTTCCAGTGTTTGATTACCATCTCGGTAAAGAAATGCTTCATAATATCAAGCGTGAACCTCCGATGTTGCCTTATCCTCTTTTTACCTTCCTGAACATAAACAAAAACTTCTAGATTTTACAGAGACTCTGCTTAGGATAATCTGAATTACAAAGAGAATTTTGAAATTGCTACAATATCAATCTTCATACTACAGCCTGAAGTATTCCTACCATGCAAAATTCCGGCAAAAAACTTGACATATTTATGAGAAATCGATGACCAAACTTTTATATCCTATTTGTGGTTTGTTGGGTTTTGAGGGGGGTGGTGGTGGCGGGGTTTAATATAATAAAATGGGGACGGGAAATCTACTTCACCATTTATAATTTACTGGAGTTTTGGGAAACTGTGTAATTCGAAGAAAATTAAGTGCAAAAGATAGATAGTTTAAAATAAGGCTCAAATACTTGTTCAATTTATCAAAAGGCAGAAAACAAAGACAAAATCTTTCATTTCATCTATATCTCTGCGGTCAGTTCATAGGCTCAGCTATGCAAACTTACTCACCAACCTTAGACTCCTTCCTTCCCAACATGCAGTGGACAAGGTCAACCAAATTAAAAGTCATGCTTCTGAGTGGATTCATTTTTTGATAAGCAAATGAAATATAAGTATGCAGTGATTAATTTTGTACTTTTGAGGTCTCATATTGTTTTTTGGATAGCTACAATAAAAGCATGACATTTTGCCTATACAGAATATAAAATATTTTGAAATATCCTAGTTTTAATGCAATTGGAATTGTAAATACACATACCTTTTGCTAATGGCCTGATTCTAGATTAATATTTAGGTATCCTAGAGAGGGATGAAAAAGTCTAGTGGAACCCTTTTTCTCAGATGAACTGCCTGGCTGTATTTCTCAGACCACCATAAAGAAGAGTCAGTAAATCTCATTTCATTTCAATTTTAAATTTGGGCTCTGAAATAGTCCCAATCTAGATTTTCTGACATCCTCTTTAGCCAGTTCTCTAACTTACCAGGAAGGCATACAGTTGGAATGCATACACAAACACATGACAACACCGAATTTTATAAACATTATCATCTTTCCAGATTACTAGATTTGTTCAAGGGTCAATAGGAAAATGAAAAAAAAAAAATTTATGTAGTGTTTAGACAATAACAGAGAGCTTCCCAGACATTTTTTTAATCTAAGTGGGTTACTTCTGATAGCAAGAGAAACTGAAATTAGCAGACAGATTAAATATACGACATCATCATAAAAAGACTCCAAAATACTGTGGCAACAACAGCATGTTGAGTATGGTAAACCAGATACAGTATTAATAATGGCAATATGGAGCTTCACATTTCAGAGTTCAAGATTTTTTTCTTTCACCAAGTTTGCTGATGACATCAAGCTGTGTGATTGGTCAATATGCTGGAGAGAAGGAATGCCATCCAGAAGGACCTGGACAGTGTCAAGAGGTGGGCCTGCATAAACAGCATAAAGTTCAACAAGGCCAAGTGCAAGGTCCTGCACCTAGGTCAGGGCAATTCCAAGCACAGAGAGAGGCTGAGCAGAGAATGGATTGAGAGTAGCCCTGAGGAGAAGGACTTGGGGCTGTTGGTGGATGAGAAACTGTGCATGTGCCAGCCTCAGTGTATGCTTGCAGCTCAGAAAGCCAACCGTATCCTGGGCTGCATCAAAAGGAGCGTGACCAGCAGGTTGAATGAGGTGATCCTGCCTCTCTACTCTGCTCTTGTGAGACCCCACCTGCAGTACTGTATTCAGCTGTGGTGCCTCCAAACAAGAGGGACATGGACCTGTTTGAGCAAGTCCAGAAGAGGGCCATGAAGATGTTCAGAGGGCTGGAGAACCTCCCCTGTGAAGAGTGGCTGAAAGATTTTGGCTTGTTCAGTCTGTAGAAGGCTCTGGGGAGACCTTAGAGCAGCTTTCAGTGCCTAAAGGGGGACTATATGAAATATGGAAATAGACTTTTCACAAGGTCATGTAGTGCTGTCACTACATGGGAGAATGGTTTTAAGCTGACAGAAGGGAGATTTAGACTGGACATTAGGAAGAAATTCTCTGTAAGGGTGGTGAGACACTGGCACAGGTTGCCTGCCCAGAAGCTGTGCCTTCCCCATCCCTGGAGGTGTTCAAGGGCTTTGAGCAACCTGATTTAGTGGACGGTGTCCCTGCCCATTGCAGGGGGATTCAAACTATGTAACTATATGATCTTTAAGGTCCCTTTCAACCCCAACTGTTCTATGGTTCTTTTCATCAAGAACAGAAGGTAGCTCACGAATTACTAAAATGCTGGAAGGACAGGTAAACTACTGCAGACATAAGAGGTGGCCCAAGCTAACCTTCCTCAGGTTGCACAGTTAATACCACGTGTAACATGGTGCAATGTGATGCATTTTGTATGTGGAAAAAATTGTTTCTCAAATATATAATGCTTAGAAGGTGACTAAGGACAAGAAAACTTGCCAGTGCCTATTGAATGTCTCACACATTTTCAGTGTACAAACTTACTCCATTCACCCTGGCATAAGTGCACAAAGCATGGGATATTTACATTTATATGGGTGGGTGAACATCCTGAATCAGTCTGGATATAAATTCCAGCTATGGCATCCTTTAGTGATTTCCGTTTCACTTCCATCTTCGTCCCTTCCACAACTTAAGCCAGATAGAAGAGAAATACTCACTAAGACACTGTGGGTTTCAAAAGATCATGAAAGGAAAGTAAGTCAGGCATATTCTAATTTACAGGAAAACTCAACTTTTCCTTCTGCCTTTTACTGTATTTAAGAACTAATAATGGAAACCATTTGCCAAATGCACTTAGTCTCTGACAGAGGGACACATGTGATGTTCTAATTTACAGCTTGCATGTACAGATGTTCACACTTAGTAAAAGGATTCTTAACAGCATTTTAAAATTAAACATGTGTTGATAATAGGTGTTTCAAACCCAAACACCACAGCAACTAAACTGATAAATGTCTTCATGCCTCACCATGCCTCCTGCTCTAACATTTTCATAACAGATCAAAAAAAACAAAAAACAACAAACAACCCAACACTTCAGTTGCATGTACACAAAATAAACGTTATTAAAAAAAAGTCTGAATTAAAACTTTCATTAAATCTTCTATGATCTGATTCCAAGTTGAAACATTTAGATTGCTACTAAGTTTATGTAGCCGAAAGCAGAACCACAGTTTGTTCACAGACGTTGCTTGCTGTCTGCAATTTTTTTTTCATCCCTCTACAAAACTTTGAACCCCATCCAGCTTTGACACACTGCCTCTTCAGTTAATAACTATCAAGTTTCCCCTTGTCTCCTGTCTACTTTTCTTTGAGGCAATTGCGCACTCAGCACCCCGAGATAATAACAGACATCTATAAGATAAAAGCAATGGCATTAATGTAATTGTCTGCCTTTCTCTCTTTAGCCTAATCTTTTTTTTTTCCTTCAGTTTTGACTGCCTCTGTGACACCTGTTTTTGTCTCCTCTGATCCTACGACAGGTTTTCCGCTGACAAGGTTTTTGCCTGACAGAGATTCTGCCAGACAAGAACATAATAAAATATGAAGAGCTGCTTGTCAGAATTTCTGCCAATGCTCACATGAAATAAGGGGGAAAAAAAAAATATCCTGACTTTTCTTTTAAAGGGGCCCTGCACTGGTCGCTTCTGGCCTGTCAAGAAAACAGCCTTCCTGGCCAATTCCTGCAAGCCAAACAGGTGTTTTCTTTTATGTTGTCTTTCTATACAAAAATCTTTTTCTTCAATAGTGGAAAACATGATTACAGATTAAAAGAGGGGGAAAAAAAAAACAACACCCAAACCAAAAAAACAGAGAACAAAAAAAGTGCCCCAAAATGCTTTCTCCTAAAAATGAAGGTCAGACCTAACTTTGCATACTGGTACCTTGTTAGCACGTTTTTAATTGAAATTTACTCCTTAAATACAGTGGTAGGCTTTTTCTCCCTCCTCCTTATTGATAGCTAATGTGTTCAAAGGAACAAGCTGCAAAGGATTTTCCTTCCAAGTTCCTAGGAAAACAACTAGGCTACTAGACACTTCCTGCGTGGGCATATCACGTGAGTGAAGACACCTGACTGCAGAGACCATGTTACGGAAAATGAGACAGAGCGTCTTCTCTTCTGTGGCCTGTGGACCTCGACATCCTCTCCATCTGTGCATTTGTGCCTATGTGAAAATGGATTTTAGCACTGATGACCACCCTGATGGAGAAACACGTTTAGATTAATAAGGTGAGCATCCCAACACACAGCTGCTTTTCTGTGTGTTGTTTGTGACAGCAACTCTTGATCAGGCCATGGTTTCACTGCTCTGAGTGCACTAACTGGCTTTCATTGTGCTAACCAGCCTCCCTGGAAACCTCTGCCCTTCATTCTCAGCCCATGGGTCCAGAAGCCCCACTAAAGCTCAGGCCTAGACTTTCATTCCCTTCCTAAGGTACCTCACAGATGTAACTGTCTATAGCCCTGTCTTCTAGATGATCCTCAGATGGATGTTGCAGCCTGGTCTTGAGCTGTGTCTCTGGCCTCACTTTCTTTTGTTCCTGGCTGGAACTCCTGAGTAGACCCTTGACCTGACTCATTCCCTTGCAATACCTAACGTAGTCAAAAGACTCAGTTTATCAGCACTTGATTCTGTCTACTATGAACAGACCTCAAGGAACTATGCCCATGGTGCAGGCTTGGCCAGTGTTGGACTTGCCCTTGACTACTGGCTCAGACCTCTCTGTTGGGCAGCTCTGCTTTTGCTGTTCCTTGACACATGGATTGACAGTGTCGTTGCTGAAACCTGCAATTTATAACAGAAGCCACTAAATTAATGTATCTCTTTCTATTAACTTTACTAGTCATCGATCTTCTAGCTTTCCTACCTCTTGTCTCCAAAGCCAAATGCCTCCTTTCTATTAGCCATTA
Source organism: Pezoporus flaviventris (assembly GCF_033815535.1). Taxonomy (NCBI): domain Eukaryota; kingdom Metazoa; phylum Chordata; class Aves; order Psittaciformes; family Psittacidae; genus Pezoporus; species Pezoporus flaviventris. The sequence continues at coordinate 1,259,355 of NW_026892760.1, forward strand.
ACACCATATTAAAAATATTCTCTACCTTAATATGGGTGAGATAGGAGTTACTATGTCTTTTAATAGTCCTGAATACCATCTGGTTAACATACTATACACAGTGAGATAGAAGCACATTTGGGAGTCATGGACTGTGGTCTGGATTTGGAGGATTTCCATCTTAATCCAAATACACCTCAAATTCCATTAACTGTGTTTCACAGAAGTCTAGGTTGGAAAGAGTTTCTGCAGATTGTCTGGGGCAGCCTCCTACTGAAAGCAGAGCCTCAGATTAGGTTATCTCTGGTCCTGTCAAGCTGAGCCTTGATATTTACAATAGGGGAAATTCCACTCCTTCTCCAGGCAACCTATTCCATCTTTTATGAAGCCTTGAAAACTGTAATGAAAATACAGCAGGCACTGCCCACCTGTTAATATCATTCTGTTAGGATGGAGTACTGTGTTGTAGAGGCATTTCACAAAAGCAAGCCAAGACTGTGGTGGTGTTTCAATCTAGGGTGTAACTCTGCTTCAAGCCTGTGAAACACTCTCCCACTTATGCTGAACCACATCTGCTTTTCCAGAAAACCTACTGTACTAAGGTTGCTGAAAGCAGTTCAGACGCTGGGAAGACTGGTTCATACAGCTAGTTCCACCACTCATAAACATCAGTCTTCCCCCCTCCCAGTTCACGTACTGTGACCATTTCACAAAGCTCCCGTTAAACATACTTCAGAAAAATTGACTGTAATCAATTATAGTATAATTAGAGAAGTCTCTGAGACTCGTTATACATTTCTTGTATTATGTTTTCTATCTCTAAAATCCAGATGGAATTGGGATAATAAAGTAACACTATTGTCTGCTAAATTAATCTGGTGCAAGTTTCCTCATAATGCTACAGCACAAATTGAAATTCTTCCTAGTAGCTAAAAAAAAAAAAAAAAATAAAAATTTATTCCACTGAATTTCACATTTGTAAAACAGAAAGCTGAGGTAAGGTTACCCAAGGTATTATTGCTACTTTGTAAAATTTGAAAGCAATATGAATTTTTTATTCTTGCAGTCAAATCTAATTTTAACCTTCTGAAGCTATGTGGAATGGAGTGGTAGGGTTTGTTTCATTTAGAGCTCTCAATTTGTGTTCTGCTTAACCTACTGAACTCTAGTTAATTAAGTTGTTCCTATAAACAATTAAGCTTCTTGTAGGATCGTTAAGATGATATAAAAGTTTATGATATAATAAAGTGTAATAAAATGATAAAGTGGTTAGTACATCATAGCAATTCATGTGCAGAAGCATAGGTGTTAAAAGAGACAAGTGAGCAGGTACTGTTGCCTTAACGCCCTAGAGAATTGTAGATGCGTGTTGCAGAAGTCCACCACTGCTGCCCCACAAATCCATTAGTGATGTACATTATCAGTTCCCATAGAATTTAACCTATTCATCTGTGAATCAAGCAATGTGCACCAGACACTCCTGTGCTCCTCTCTGAAGCTATGCCATGTAATGAACTTCAAATCACCACACTTAAGGGGGCAAGAGCAATGACCGCCTGTCAAAAAAGCAGCCTCTACCATGACTGGAAAGAGGAATTCCAAGTGCTAATTAAAAAAAATAATAATTTTTATTGCCTTTGCTCCATCATGCACATAGCAAGCCTATTTTTTTTCCCTACTAAATTCTTTCCTTAACATGAAAGGGTAAGACGTCATTGCCCAAGACATCCCCAGGATTTTATCCTATGGTATTAGGTGTATTAAATGGGATGAATTCTTCTCTGTAAAATGTAAATTCAGTAATGACAGGCACCAAATAATACCTTGCACTTTTGAAATACTTCTAGTCTAAACTTCTCTGGTTATTTCATAGCTAGTCAAGGGAGATCATAATTATGAAAGTGGCCTTGTATGTATTTCAGAGATAATATGAATGTCGATTCTGTGAGAGTACAAAGTGTGATTAGTAAATTAAATTGTCTTGAGACTATAAAACATTCACATTGAAAAAGGGCTTTACCTGAAATGTGAATATAGCCCAACCCAGCAGAAAAGGGCAGTATGCTTCAAATTAGGTCATAGTCTGTGAAGAATTTGCCAGGCGTTGGAGCAGTCCTTAGCTGACTGCTTAACGTCTGATCAAGGATAATCTCACCTGACCACGTCCAAAGGACATTGGTATGTTCAAAATCAGGACTGTGAGGCGATAAAGCTGGCTAGAGGGAGAAGAGTCTAACATCTCCCTGACTGCATGAAGATGTTCTGGGGTAGCAGGGAAGAAAGCAAAAAAAGATTTTCATCTGAATGGACCCCCAAGCAAATCCAAGAAGGTGTGAGTGTGAGCATGTATAAATTGGAGCCTGTGGTTTTACCCCCAGGGAAAACCTTACTCAACACTTGAGGATGTCAGATTCATGTGAGGACTAAACCCTTGACCATACGGTTATGTAAGCAGCAGCTGAATACAAGGATGGAAATGGAAAAGGAAGGCTTTTTATTTGATCTTGGGGCAACTAAGCATTATTTCTTTTCTGTCACTTCTGTCTTATAAACCTTTCAAACAACATTGTATTTGTCTTGGATGCCTTAATACTTGGATAGTCTCATCTGCTTTCCCTCAGCTTGACTTGCATTAAGAGTAGTATCAGAGTAACCCAAAGCAAACACTACAGCAAATAATTCCTACCAGTGTGGCAGGCTTTAAAACCAGATACTGCATCAGAGTACCCACAAGATAACAGAGTGCATCTTCTCTGTGCTACATTGGGTGCTTTGGGATTTGCTGCTGAAGAGAACCAAACAGGGATGGCATAGGCAGAAAGGAGGACTTTAAGAAGTGTTTACCAGTAACGAATGTTAATCATGTAAGATTCCTGGAAGCAACTGAGTAATGAAAAATATGCCTCAGCCTTCAGGGTTAAAAGGAAGTTATATCAGATGGATTAAAATGATTTTATCAGTAAAAGACAGGAAAAGCCAAACTAGATCTAAAATAATTTTACTTTAAAAGTCATGAAGAATTAGGCTTCGTTATCAATGAATTGCAGATAATTACTATGCTAAAAATCTCTATGTAACTAAAAAAAAAAAACCCAACAAAAAAACTATGATATTCTCAAGTAATTTTAAAGTATTTTAAAGAATTAAATAAACTGAATAGAAGGAAACAAGTATGTTCTGTATGCTAAAATTGTGATTATTTTTTATATCCTATAGAACACAGCACTCCTCTTCCTTCCCACTTCATTGATATGCAGCTTAATTTTAAAATCTAAACTTTCTTCCTGGACCAAGTCCTTTCAGCAACTTTGGGGTAAGAGAGAGATTCAATTTCCAAAATTTTCACAGCATTCTTTTTTATATACTTTTAAAAATTTATTTACACAGTCCTTCCTTTCTTCTCACTTCATGTTTCTTTTACTTGACAATTTCTTGAACTATGAGGTGGAAATTCAGATACCGCAACTATTCTGAGTGAAGACGTCAGTCATGTCATGCATGTGATTTTACGACAAAGCAGTCTCCATTTTCTAATTTAGGTTGTTTTTATTCTTAGTCTCATTTACAGCAAGCTAGTACATGCATTATATAAATACTGGCAGCAGAGAACTTCCTTCACAAGGTGAAAGTGTAACCCACATGGCAAATCTCTGAGCATGATGGCTGCTTTTAAACTAAGAGTACTAGATTTGCCCTATGTGCTAAAATCTCCTAGTTAATGTTGCTCTCATTAAAACTCAAAGGAAGTTAATTTCAAAGGTACTAGAGAAAAGGCCCAGCCAAGTCTTGGACTGCAGATGGGGGATGGATCATACCTAAGAGAGGTCAGTTTATCCTTGGATAAAACTTGGATAAACTTACCCAAGGCCTGCTTGGATAAACAGTCTGGCCCTGAGCTGTGCTGATTAGCATAATGCAAATGAAAAGACATCAAAGATCATCACAGGACTAAGAATCAGCTTCCTCTGAGAAAAAAAAAACAACAAATAAAAAAACCCCAAAGAAACAAAACCAAAACAAAAAAAAACCCACAAGAAACAAAAAGGGAGATGGTAAAAATGTTCACAGGATACTTCATTTCCGAGAGTGCTGTTGTCTGAATGAGTTTTACAAGTGATCAGGTTGAGGGCAAGATGGAGAACTACACCTAGGTCAGGGCAATCCCAGGCACAGCCACAGGCTGGGCGGAGAAGAGATTCAGAGCAGCCCTGCAGAGAAGGATTTGGGCTGTTCGTGGATGAGAAACTGAACATGAGCCCGCTTCAGTGTGCGCTTGCAGCCCAGAAAGCCAACTGTATCCTGGGCTTCATCAAAAGGAGCATGACCAGCAGGTCGAAGGAGGTGATCCTGCCCCTCTACTCTGCTCTCATGAGACCTCACTTGGAGTATTGTGTGCAGTTCTGGTGTCCTCAACATAAAAAGGACATGGAACTGTTGGAACAAGTCCAGAGAGGGGCCATGAGGATGATCAGGGGACTGGAGTGCCTCCCCTGTGAAGACAGGCTGAGAAAGTTGGGGCAGCTCAGCCTGGAGAAGAGAAGGCTGTGTGGAGACCTCATAGCAGTCTTTCAGTATCTGAAGGGGGCCTATAGGGATGCTGGAGAGGGATTCTTCATCAGGGACTGTAGTAATAGGATAAGGGGAAGTGAGTTTAAGTTCAGGTTAGATGTAAGGAAGAAGTTCTTTACTGCGAGGGTGGTGAGGCACTGGAACACGTTGCTCAGAGAAGTGGTAAATTCTTCATCTCTGGCAGTGTTCAAGGCAAAGTTGGATAGGGTTTTGACTTCCAGCCTGGGAACAGTGCTGGTGAAGCCGATGTTTTCGGTTGTTGCTAAGTGATGTTTACCCTGACCAAGGACTTTGTGAGGCTCATGCTCTGCCAGGGAGGAGGGGAAGCCGTGAGGAAGCAGAGATGGGGCGCCTGACACAGGCTAGCCAAAGAGGTATTCCATACCACAGCACATCATGCCCAGGCTGGGGGGTAACTGGGAGTTACCCGGAAGGACACGGGCTTCTGGGTGGGACTCGTTTCTTGGCCGGTGGTATTGTATTCTCTTCCCTTGTTATTTTCTCTTATCGTTGTTATCGGTAGTAGCGGTGGTGATTTGTGTTGTACATTGGTTGCTGGACTGTTCTTGTCTCAACCCGTGGGAGTTGCACTCTTTCAATCCTCCTCCCCATTGCTCTCAGCCTGGCACCACTCACTGGGAGTGAGTGAACAAGCTGTCTGGCTAGGGTTTAAACCAGGACAGTTCTTTTGGCACCCAACGTGGGGCACGAGGGGTTGAGATAACGACAGATCTGACCGGATTAATAGTCACTCGTCACAATGCTGATTTATTGGCTATCAAGGTTGTTCCTCTTGATCTCACAGTTTCAGTATATCGTATCTTACATCCATCCGGTATTTGCTGTATTAGTGTTTTTCAAGTGTGGGGCTTGGGCTGAGGTTTTTGTCTCATTGTACTTTATGGTAATGACTTGTGATACAATAGAATCATTGATCATGAAACTGATATGGCTTATGTTACCAGTGTGGTCACCATCTTTATACTTTGGGAGGTATATAACAGAAGTGCTTAGCAATTACACATCTTTCTTTCTCCTTCTCAGGTGCTCAACCTGTGAAGGAGACATCCTTTTACCCTCCCAGTCCTCCCCCCAGACCATTTACATTTGAGAGTTTTGAAGTTCTTGAATGCCTTTTTAATGCTGTTGAGACTTGTTTGCTGATCGTGATGGGAATCACCATGCTAGCACACATACAGAGTGTGTTTTGCCCACGACTGATTTCAAGAGTTAAGCAGAGTCAGGTTTGGGTCTTGTCTGGGGTCAAACGATGACGTAGGAGGACCAAGAGATTTTCCCTGAGGCTGAACAGTCATGAGTGACAGGGTGTATGGGATAGTATGGGCAAGTATCTAGGGCAGTGGGCCCCTCCAGTACTTTGGAATTTCACTACCGAACAACTGCAAAATCCAGAAGAATTAGTAAAACACTTAAATGAGGTGTGTGGTCATTCTGGCCATACCAGAAGATGGACAAATCATGGCAACGTGCTGGGGCTTGGCCTATGCTTACAGGGCCTTGTTCAACACTATCCAGCACCTTCAAAAGGAAAAGAATGTCGGTGGATCTGAGGGCAAAGCAACAGTAGCGCAGCTACTCAAACTTCGACTGCAACAGACAGCGCGGTTACCCCAGCTGCAAGCACAGCAGCTACACCACCCCCAGCAACAAGTACAGTCGCTACTCAAACCACAGTGATAATCACTGCAGCCAAACCAGAGGACCAATTCGTACCGGTATCAGTTGCCCCTGTATGCAAGAGAACAAGCAAAAAAGAGGCAAGAAGGTGAAGCAAGATGAAGAACCAATGAATTCACCACCTGGTCTAGCATCTGATCAGGAGTCATCATCACATGACGAAGAAGAAGAAGAAGAGGTAACTTCTCAACCTTGGACCTCAACCGAGCTACGGAATATGCAAAAAGATTTTACCCATCAACCAGGGGAGCACATCATCACCTGGTTGCTCCGATGCTGGGACAATGGGGCTGATGGTCAAGAACTAGAAGGTACAGAAGCCAAGCAGCTGGGATCACTTGCTAGAGAAGGGGGAATTGACAAATCAATTGCAAGAGACAAAAAGTCCCTCAGTCTTTGGAGGTGGCTCTTGGCAGCTGTGAAAGAAAGGTTTCCGTACAAGGATGACGTTATGAGTCACTCGGCCAAGTGGACTACTATAGACAAAGGTATCCAGTCTCTGAGGGAATCAGCCATCGTAGAGATGATCTATCACATCAAGCCGAATAACGGGGGTACACCCATAGATCCAGATGAAGTTGAATGTACACGACCCATGTGGCGAAAACTTACACGGAATGCACCATCATCATATGCCCATTCATTGGCAACAGTAACCTGGAATGACATAGTACCACTAACAGTGGATGAAATGGTTCATAAACTCCGAGAGTTTGAAGACAATCTCACCCCTTCCATCATCTCAGCTGTGGAAAAACTGTCCCAGGACCTCAAACAATTGAGGGACGATCTATCTGATTTATCCAGCTCCTCAGGTGTACCAACACACGTCTCAGCTATTAACAAAAGGCATCCTATTGTTCGAGAGAGGAGATACAGGAGGTATACGCCATGGGGTACCCTATGGTTTTACCTGCTGGATCACAGAGAAGACATGACAAAGTGGGATGGAAAACCTACTTCAGCTTTGGAGGAACGGGTGAGTGAACTGAAGAGGGGAGCAAGGGCCAAGACTGATCGTCCCATGAGAGCTACGGCTTCAGTCTCTGGTGAGCAGTTTCCCAGATGGAGTGGAAGAGCTGATTTTACTCCAGCTCCTGTGATAACGAAGAATAATCCCTTTTACCACGACTTAAGTGTCCAATGCTGTGATGACCACTAGAGGGGCCTGCCTCCAGCCAGGTGGAGGTAGGGGACAATTGGATTTACTGGACTGTGTGGATCAGATGGCCTGGCACATCAGTCCCACAGAAGTATAAGGCTCTGGTAGATACTGGTGCACAGTGTACTCTGATGCCATCAAGCTGTCAAGGGGTGGAACCCATCTATATTTCTGGAGTGACAGGAGGATCCCAAGAGTTGACTTGTGCTGGAGGCTGAAATCAGCCTGACTGGGAGAGAATGGCAAAAGCACCTATTGTGACTGGTCCAGAGGCTTCATGCATCCTCGGCACAAACTACCTCAAAGACCCAAAAGGGTACCGATGGGCTTTTGTTATTGCTGCTTTGGAGACTGAGGAAATTGAGCAGCTGTCCACCTTGCCTGGTCTCTCAGAGGATCCTTCTACTGTGGGGTTGCTGAAAGTCGAAGAACAACAAGTGCCAATTGCGACCACAACAGTGCACAGGCGGCAATATCGCACGAACCGAGACTCCCTGATTCCCATCCATCATCTGATCAGTAGACTGGAAAGTCAGGGAGTGATCAGCATGACCTGCTCGCCCTTTAATAGCCCCATATGGCCAGTGCGAAAGTCTAATGGAGAATGGAGACTAACAGTAGACTGTCGTGGCCTGAATGAAGTCACACCACCACTGAGTGCTGGTGTACTGGACATGCTAGAACTTCAGTATGAACTAGAGTCAAAGGCAGCCAAGTGGTATGCCACGATTGATATTGCCAATGCATTTTTCTCAATTCCTTTTGCAGCAGAGTGCAGGCCACAGTTTGCTTTTACCTGGAGGGGTGTCCAGTGCACTTGGAACCGACTGCCCCAGGGGTGGAAACACAGCCCTACCATTTGCCATGGACTGATCCAGACTGCACTGGAACAGGGGCAAGCTCCAGAACACCTGCAATACATTGATGACGTTATTGTGTGGGGCGATACAGCGGAAGAAGTCTTTGAGAAAGGGAGGAAAATAATCCAAATCCTGCTGAAAGCTGGTTTAGACATAAAACAGAGTAAGGTCAAGGGACCTGCACAGGAGATTCAATTTTGGGGAATAAAATGGCAAGATGGACGTAGACAGATCCCCACAGATGTGATCAACAAGATAACAGCAATGTCTCCACCAACTAATAAGAAAGAAACGCAAGCTTTCTTGGGTGCTATGTGGTTCTGGAGAATGCACATCCCAAATTACAGTTCGATTGTAAGCCCTCTCTATCATGTGACCCGGAAGAAGAATGATTTTAAATGGGGCCCTGAGCAACAACAAGCCTTTGAGCAAATTAAACATGAGATAGTTCATGCAGTGGCCCTTGGACCTGTCCGGACCGGGCCAGATGTAAAAAATGTACTGTACACTGCAGCTGGGGAGAACGGTCCTACCTGGAGCCTCTGGCAGAAAGCTCCAGGGGAGACTCGAGGTCGACCCCTTGGGTTTTGGAATCGGGGATACAAAGGATCTGAGGCCAGCTATACCCCAACTGAAAAAGAGATACTGGCAGCGTATGAAGGGGTTCGAGCTGCTTCGGAAGTGACTGGCACTGAAGCACAGCTCCTCCTGGCACCCTGGTTGCCCGTGCTGGGCTGGATATTCAAAGGCAGGGTCTCTACACATCATGCAACTGATGCTACATGGAGTAAACGGGCTGCACTAATTACACAACATACTCGAATAGGAAACCCCAGTGGTCCAGGCATTCTAGAAGTCATCATGGACTGGCCAGAGGGCAAAGATTTCGGAATGTCACCAGAGGAGGAGGCGGTGCATGCTGAAGAGGCCCCACCATATAATAAACTGTCAGAAAGTGGAAAGCAGTATGCCTTGTTTACTGATGGCTCTTGCCGTATTGTGGGAAAGCATCAGAGATGGAAGGCAGCTGTATGGAGCCCTGGACGACCAGCTGCAGAAGCTGCTGAAGGAGAGGGTGAATCGAGTCAGTTTGCCGAGGTGAAAGCCATCCAGCTGGCCCTGGACATTGCTGAATGAGAAAAGTGGCCAGTACTTTACCTCTATACTGACTCATGGATGGTGGCAAATGCCCTGTGGGGGTTGTTGAAGCAATGGAAGCAGAGCAACTGGCAACGCAGAGGTAAACCCATCTGGGCTGCTGCACTGTGGAAAGGTATTGCTGCCCGGGTGCAGAACCTGGTGGTGAAGGTACGCCATGTAGATGCCCATGTACCCAAGAGTCGGGCCACTGAGGAACAGCAGAACAACCAACAAGTGGATAAAGTGGCTAAGATTGAAGTGACTCAGATGGACTTAGATTGGCAACATAAAGGTGAATTATTTTTGGCCCAGTGGGCCCATGACACTTCAGGCCATCAGGGCAGAGATGCAACATACAGATGGGCTCGTGATTGAGGGGTGGACTTAACAATGGACACTATTGCCCAGGTTATTCATGAGTGTGAAACATGTGCTGCAATTAAACAAGCCAAGCGGTTAAAGCCTCTTTGGGATGGAGGATGATGGTTGAAGTATAAATACGGGGAAGCCTGGCAGATTGACTATATCACACTGCCACCGACCTGCCAAGGCAAGCGCCATGTGCTTACCATGGTGGAAGCAACCACCGCGTGGCTGGAAACATACGCTGTGCCCCACGCCACTGCCCGGAACACTATCCTGAGCCTTGAGAAACAGATTTTGTGGCGACACGGCACCCCAGAGAGAATTGAGTCAGACAATGGGACTCATTTCCGGAATAACCTTATAAATATTTGGGCCAAAGAGCATGGCATTGAGTGGGTATATCACATCCCCTACCATGCACCAGCCTCTGGGAAAATCAAACGGTACAATGGGCTGTTAAAAACTACACTGAGAGCGATGGGTGGGGGAACTTTCAAGCATTGGGATACACACCAAAGGCCACCTGGTTGGTCAACACCAGAGGATCTGCCAACAGGGCCGGCCCAGCCCAGTCAGAACTTTTACATATTGTAGAGGGGGACAAAGTTCCTGTGGTGCATATGAAGAATTTGCTGGGGAGGACAGGCTGGGTTATTCCTGCTTCAGGTAAAGGCAAACCCACTCGTGGGATTGCTTTTGCTCAGGGACCTGGATATACTTGGTGAGTAATGTGGGAAGATGGGGAAGTCCAATGTATACCTCAAGGGGATTTGATTTTAGGAGAAAACAGCCAGTGAACTCAATTGTATGGTGTTGCCTGCTGCGTAATACTTCTATAGCCCATCAACTAGATGTCTCCAGGTCACCAGCGACTAGCCCTGACTTCCCTCCAGCCATCATCCCAACAGAGAATGAACTTTGATAGAACCGGATGAGTTCCGCAGTAAAGGAACGACCAGCAGGCAATGATCCAATACTGCATACAGCCTTTCCTATCCTGAAAGACTGTTACAAGAGATGGAACCTGACATCATGAACTGAATGGACTTGGCAGCATTATAGGGATTGGTCCATGCACTAAGAAAATGATCTTTTTCTCTTGGTCTGTGTATATATGGGTGTATATATGTGGGAAAGCGATGGTGTATTGAAAAATGTGGGATCTGAGCATGATGTGAATGGTATGGAATAAGGGGTGGATAATGTCCTGAGTTCAGCAGTAGCAGTCATGTTTCTCCTTGGTGGTAGCTGGTGCAGTGCTGTGTTTTGACGTCCAGCCTGAGAACAGTGTTGGTGAAGCCGATGTTTTCGGTTGTTGCTAAGTGATGTTTACCCTGACCAAGGACTTTGTGAGGCTCATGCTCTGCCAGGGAGGAGGGGAAGCCGTGAGGAAGCAGAGACAGGGCGCCTGACCCGGGCTAGCCAGGGAGGTATTCCATACCACAGCACGTCATGCCCGGGGTGGGGGGTAACTGAGAGTTACCCGGAAGGACACGGGCTTCTGGGTGGGACTTGTTTCTTGGCCGGTGGTATCGTATTCTCTTCCCTTGTTATTTTCTCTTATCGTTGTTGTAGTTGATAGTAGCAGTGGTGATTTGTGTTGTACATTGGTTGCGGCGGGGCTCGATTGCTGTCAGCCTGGCACCACTCACTGGGAGTGAGTGAACAAGCTGTCTGGCTAGGGTTTAAACCACAACACTAATTTTCAGATTCTCTTTGAAACAATGTGACAATGACTTCAGACAAACTTAATAATACTGTTATACTGTGGGGTTTTTTTAATTACTGTGAAGTATAAGAAACTGAAACTAAAATAAACAGATGTTGGAAATAATATCTTTAGTCCATTCTGATATATGTCACCCTGGCATTCCTTTTTAGGGCAAAATACTATGAGAGAGGAGAGACTGTCTTTCCCATTGATACTGCATTGGGTCTTTTATCTGTTGATAAATATAATAACTGTATTTGTGCTAGAAGTATGGTAGCTACAGTAGCTGTTATTCTGACATTAATGACAAGCATACAAGAGAAAATACAAATTCAATGAAACCAGATCTTTTTACTGCAGACTTGCTTAATTTCTTTCTTCATATTCTAAGATACGTATACTAGGGAAAGTGGATGGCAAGGAAAGTGGGATTTTTTTCAGTATTTCCAAGAAAATTTGAGTAAGTGGTTGTTGTGCTAAAGCTATTAAAATGTCACAAATATCTTCACAGTATAGTTTGAAACTCTTAAGACAACAAAAATACCAGAAGAATAAACCAATCCAAGCACTCAAAAAAGTCTTTTTTTTTTTTTGTAGTCATCTGACTCCTATATTATTTAAAAGCCACAAAATACCAATTGCTTGTGTTGAAATAAATTCTCCTTTAAAACCAGACTATTAAGATTTTAATAAGATTTTATTTTTTACCATGTGGACTATGAAAAATATCTTGACCACTGAAAGAAAAATAAAAGAAGAAGGAAAAGCATGTAGCTGTTATCTTTTTGTCTGCTTGAAGCCTAGCAAATAGCTTATCCAATTTAAAACATTTCCTTTTTGCTTTAGAAAATAATAAAAAAAAAAAAGCTGACATGAAATCCAGGCTTCAGCTGAAAACAAATTAATACAGCCTAGGTAACCAAATCCTTTAAAATATACAGCAATTCACACCAGTGATAACCCATTCTCCGTTATGCACAGCAGTACTAGCTCTTGTGCTCTATGCAGCTTTTGGCTTCAGCCTTAAAAACACTGATGGTAGGATTACCACTCTAGCATAGGGGTACAGGGTCAAAAGTCGATAAGCTGAATTTTTGCCAACAGAAAAATTTATCTTGCACAAAATAACTTCTCTGATTAATCTGTTCACATATTAACAATCCTATTTTTGGCAAATCTAGACAGAAGAAATTGCACTTGTAGAAAACCTTTCAATATGTGTGCAAATTATTTTAGGTGAGGAAGAAAAAAATGAGAAAGACAACAGAAGTGGGAACAAAGAAAACAGGTCAGCAGTTGCTATGTGCAATAATATTGTGGTGGTTGTATACCCTTTCCTTCTTCCTCCAAGAATTACCGTATTTTAAATGGTAGTTATTAACATGGATTAACTCTGCACAGATTAGTCAAGTACAGCATGACTGCAGTTCTAAACTATTTTTGATCTATTCAGTTTAATTATGATTCTAGGTTATCAGAACTGAATAAGCATGGAATTTCCTGTTGGAAACACCCTTTCAGTAAAGCAGTACATCATGTGTTCAAGAAGGTGAGTTGAAATTCATTAATAAAAATCAGGAGGAAACCCTTTAATTAAAGCAGTAGGAAATACTATTTGTAATCAAGAACAACTTCTGAAAGTACTATGCTAACTGTTTAAAGAAAATCCATTCTGAAGAGCAACCTGATTCAGTCATTTTGAAATCCATGTGCTACAGTTCAATGAGTTGATCAGTCTCCTGCCCTCAAAATCCTGGTAAACAGCTAAGATCAAGAATTGGGACAGATGCATCACAGACTTCGAGAAGTAATTTATAAGCCTGTGCTTTGAGTATGTATATGAAACATGTATCTGACTTGTCTTGCTCTGCCATAAAATGTAAATACTCCAGATGAATGCACACAAAATGTACTAAAAAAAGAAAAAATAAAATAAAATCAGAGCATTCTTTGCTTGGCACAGTAGAAACACTTTCTAATAATATATAGCTGTGTTTTCTATTTAGAATGTTAAACACTCAGGTACGGGAGCAGGTGGTGTATCCCTAAACATCACATTCACCTTTCAACATTCTTGATTTGCAAAACAGGGACATTTCTATTTCTATTCAATCTCAGATTACTGTAACATATTCTGATTTTGAATTTAACCACCACAAAGGGAAGAATTTATCAGGAAAATCTGATCACACTTTTCCACCATGTACTGGTTAAAAAGAAAATGTGGGCTGTACTTATGCCAGAAGCTAAATTTCTAACTAAACTAAATTCTAACTAAACTAATTTCTAGCTAAACTCCAAATTTCTATTACCCAGCAGGAGGAGAGCCTGACAATAGCTAGGCAAATCTTCCCTATCTGGGGATTGGCAAAACCTCAGATGCCGATTCTACATAAAGCCTGAAGCATACCTGAACTACACAAATTTTGTGAGGTTTAGCTATCCTTCCAAGAATGTGAGTCTGGGTATACTATGACTGAAGATACCTTTCTAGGAATTAACAGGAGCAAAAATAAGCTCCCTAGAGAATTCTGAATATAATAAATCTGCAACCAGCTACCAGATTGGTGGTGTTAGGGTATTTCTAGGCAGGCTGTGTATTCTACTCTGCAATGACATAGGACTGCATGGTACCTGCATTCCTGCTTTCATTTCCACATACATGCGTGTTTTAAAAACTTCTCTGGCAGCCTGTGCTACGGTATTTGTTGAGCATTCACACTTGCCATGTCAGAATACTCAAGCACAAGTACACACAGATGTGAACTAAATAAACAGAGATCAAATGATCTTAGGAGGGAAGTATAAGCTTCCATCCCAGCTCTCATCAAAATAATATAAAATTCATAAAATATAATCCTCGAATACCTGGAAGAAGTAGGGAACGAAGACTGAGCTTGCTTAGGTGCCATTAGTCTAGACCATGAGAAAAAACCTCCAACGTTAATTTCTTCTGCAAACGTATTAATCTTTCTCTTTCCCATCCCCGTTTTTTTTCTTCTTTTTTTTTTTTTGTCCATTAAACAGTTTTAGATATCCTCCTTATTTGCCTTCTAATTGTGTATACAGCATTCTCTTTCTCTCTCACGTATACCTTAGTCAAGAATGCCAAAAAAAAAAAAAATCCACCATCAAATACATAAAATAGTAAATGATAATAAAATGGAAAGTGTATTTTGATGCCTTTATGTAGGATTTGGGCATTCTAATCCCTCCTTTCTTTAGCTACTGAAACACTGGGAGACAGGTTCAACTCACAGATCATATATGCACACTTTTGTTGAGCCATTCAAGATGCATTCATTTCATTCTGACATTGAAGATCTGAAAGTCTGAGGTTGGTATGTTTGAATTTCCATTAGGCTTGGTGATTTATTAGATGATGCTCCTTTGCAATACAAAATCTGCTGTGCAAAAATATTATAAACTTTTTTCACTTTCTGCTAAGTCCTGCTAGAACCATATTATTTCCTGAAGGCTAGAATATTCTTCTGAACTATACACAAGCTGTTAAACTCCAGTAGCACTTGAACCTATTGCCAGAATAAGAGACCCTCACTTTCTCATCCTAGAAATTGCTATAAAAAAAGTACATCCAAAGTTCCTGCACATGCATGTACAGACAAATAGATACCACTACTGTCTATATCATTCCATCTCTTTTTATTTGAAGATACTGGGAAATACGGACAGAATAGAGAAGACAGGAATAGATATTTCTTACCATGTGCCACCCAGCCATGTTTACACTGATCACAGGTTCTCAGGTTAATCTTCCCTGGCTGAAAACATTCACATGTGCAATTTACCAGCGTACAGCGGATGGCCTGGAAAAAGAAACAGAAGACACACATTAATGTCTTTCTTACTTCTTGCACAAATTTGTTGTGATGCCTAGACCTGTACAGCAAAAAAACAGCTTTCTAATATTCTTTTCTAACATTGCTTATTCTTTTAAGTAGAGATTAATTCTCTTTCAAAAACATACATCAGTATCCCTGAGCAATGACAACCAAAATGCATATTCAATAATTCCATAGTCTGTTGTTCCATGGAGATGAATACATTCCTGTAGCCTTAGAAAGAATTGCTCTATTTCCTTTAGGGAAAAAAAAAAAATAAAAAAAAGGTAGGGTGAGGATTCTGTAGGTGTTCCACAAATTTCCTGTTTTCGCATCAACTGCCTGAAGGAAAAAGTTACTAGTGATGTCTTACCATAACAGAGTGATTGAAACCAAAACTAAAATGAGGAAACAAAAACACACAAAAATGAAAACTACAGAACTCTTTCCCCTTCCCCCATACCCGAAGTTTCCTTTTTGGAGTTCATGTGTGATATACCTCTGCTACAGGAAGGAGTCATGGATTTGATGTGTTCCCAAACTAGGATAAAATGATCAAGGTACAGGAACAGGCCTGGTTCATAAAACATCCTGTAACTTTCCTTTGCATCTATCACATCTATTACCTCTTAGCAACTCTGATTTTCAAATATATAGTTCTCTATTTTGAAAAAGATGAAATGATTTCACAGCAGCAATGCTAAAACTCCAGTCTGAAGAGCTCTAAAATTTGCTTAAATAATACACCTTATTAGCATCTCGTCTCCAGTTTTAAAATTATCTCAAAAACTACACAGGTTTAGTTTGACAGGGGCTAGTTACCTCCACAGAAAAGTGAATATAAATTGAATTAGACTTTTTTTTAATGTGTTACAGACTTATGTTTTTAAATAGTGTAGAAGATGACCTGTGCACTTCAAACTGCTACTAATAAATTTATGGCATGCATTTAGATGTAATTTGCATGGAGATTTCTGAGACAGAGAGGCTTATTCTGATCATTCACAGATTAACAAGCTACTGTAACTACCAGACCTGTCAGGAAAAGATATCTCTATAGATTTAGATGCAATCAATGATTACTTGGGGGCTAAGTTGGGGGAAGGGTGCTTGGTACCTATGACCACTGGAGATACTGAAGCATTATGAAGGCTGTGGTCTTTTCCAAACAATTAACACACATACGCACACTCACTGTATACTGAACAAGAATTACCTTAACTATACTGACATGAAGAAAATTACATTCAGCTTTAGCTTGGCCATGCTAAACTCCTTCGTTGCTGACAATGAAAAAGGTTCAGAGTTATTTTAAATGTTTGATCTCTTTACTTATTCATCTGCATCAGACAGCAATTTAAAGCCATTTATAGTTCATGGACCCACTGGAAATCTGTAGTTCTCTGAAAAATTTCTGGTATGAAAGTCTCTTTTTCCTTCTATCCTAACTGCTTTTTTACTACCTCTTCTTCATTAAAATCTAGTGGGGAAAAAATTATCCTGCTCTATTATGCTTGACACTTCCAGGCCTCAGTACCAATGTCACCTGTCCAATTACTCATTAGCTAGGTTATAAAACACTGCTGTATGCATGCGTGATTAAAAGAATTAGTAATATGAAATATAAAGACAGCAAAGAAGTGCTGACCATGCAAGAATAATATATGTGTTTATGGGTTGTGAGAAAAAAACTCTCCTAAAAGGTCCTGTTTCATGTTCAACAGTTTATTGACTCAGTAATATATCAGATCACCACTGGTCAGTAATGGTGTTCTTTCTCTAATATGTTCATTAATTAATGAACTTAGTAATTAATAGTACTGTAACAAGAAAGGCATACAAAATGGTATTTTTTAATTTACCATAAAAGGTCTTCTCACATTCAGCACCTTCATTAAATCTCTGCACCAATGTGACATACATTTGTTGTATTTTATGTTATTTGTCTTGTTCATGTGTCACTTACAATATGTATAATAGGAGGAATATAGTGTATGTACACATGCTAGATGAAACCATGTCATTTGGTAGAGTTGCTCTATTAAGGCTCATCAGCATTTCCATTACAATCCTACCTATTTTTGGCCTAGAGGTTAACAAGTTCCCTGTAAAAATTGGATTGATCTTGAACCTGAACTACCATGTTTCAGCCTAAGAGGGAGTTTTATTACACACATTTAAAAATGACCCATTTAGCCACTATAAATTATAAGATGGGGGAAAAAGTTTAGAGGTTTCATGTTTCTTTTCCTCTTCCCTCAGTTAAAGAGAGTCTTGATCATGTAAAGTACTGAAGAAGACTAATTAGTAACATTTCTATCCTTTATCCCTCCCAAAAATTCATACAAGCTTTTCAGAAATATGAAAATTTCAGCTTGTTCCGCAAATAACTAAATCTAAAAAGTCTTCAAAACGACCTATGTATTTTTATAAAGTACTATCAATTGGCATAAGAAACTCCAAAGATCAGTAGTAGCATGGCCAAAACATCCAGCTTTGCCTTACTTGGCTGCTACTTCTGTAAAGGGTGTCTTGATACCAGGTTGTAAATCTGCTTTCAGTAGTTTTCCATCCTCCCACCGAAAACCCCATTCATACTTCTGAGTGAGGGGACTGGAAAAACTCCTGTTCAAGTTCACGTTCTGGCATGAACTTGGGCAAATTACTTTGTTAGCATGATGCCTACATTCACTAAGTGAGAAACAATTATAGTAAAATGTTGTTTTCAGGGTAAATGCAATGTAAATTGTGAGGCACTCTATAGTGGTGGACGCTACAGAAAACCTCAAGTAGAACTTAGTTTTTACCTTAAAGAGTTGGTTTTCAATTTACTCAGTTAATCCATAATCATTGTAACTACCTTAGATCACCACAATATCCAACACAAAACCAACATAACTTGTCAGAGAGAATATTCAAGATGCCAGGAATAGTGTGTGTTCCTATACACATGGACGGAACATTAACATTCATTAACATGAAAGAAAGCCTTGTCTTTAAAGGTCTTCATAATGCAACCAACGTATATACTCAGCTTGCAAGAATACACATCTCAATTATTTACAGTCTCTTTCTACTGGTTTTCAATAGAATTTGACTTAGGCACACCAGTCACCGACAATTTGTGCAACAGGCTCAGGAATGGCCCAGAATGGCAGCCTCAGAACGTGACATGAATGTGGTGTAGATTCACCTAAGAACCCAGAGCTTTAATGCAGCCCCTCCATTCCCCAGTGGCAGGATTTTAAGGCACAGAGAAGATGAAGTTGCAGTAGCTGTTGTGCTTCTCAGTAGCAGCAGGGATTGGTGTAACTGTGGTTGGACATCTGTTACTGCTTAATTTGGAAGGGGTGGGGTGGGGAGTAAGGATAATAAAAGGATACTGAGTGTGCAGAAGCTAAATATTGTAAACATTGCTCAAACCTGTTAAAAAGTAGATATAAAAGTCCAAGGGTGTAGCAATGCTAACTTTTGCCAGAAAATGCTTCTGAAAGAGTACTGCCAGGCATTCCAGAAGTCATGCACTGTAATTCTGCCTTCGCAAGATATTCCTAAAAAGTTTACATAATGGGACTCTGTGTACTACACTATTTTGTAAGGAAAGAAACAGAAAATTTCCTGCCTAAGTTTTTGCTCAGAAACTCCTCCAAGAAAGACATAAAGGAAACAGAAGGAAAAGAAATCAACGACCTTGCATAGCAATAGGAACAGATGCAGGCTCTCCCTGTACCAGCTGATAGGCAACTGTGTAGCTAGATGACAACTTTCAGGTTAAGACCCTTAAGTAAGCAACAAAACATGGTCTTCTACAGCTTCTTGGAAAGTGACATTATATTCTACCATGTCAATAGTTTGCAAGTAACAGGTCTCAGCCATTGTTATACCTCCCATCCAATGAGTTTCTAACATAACGCTCCTTGCGCTTCTAAAATTACAGTAGCCCTCGAGGACCTATGGAGGAAATAGACTGGATTTCAGTAAAATACTTTTAAAGAGTTTAGACAAGTGATTCCTTAAATCCTAAAGCAATCTTATTAAGATTTAAAGACAAAATACACATATACAAGAATAAAGTAATGATTGTGTAACTGACATGGAAACATTCAGAAATATCTTGCTGCTCTCTTTGAGATTTTCTTCCCCTACAATGTAATGCAGAAAGAGGGGAACTTTGCCTAGTGTTAAAGCATGTACTCCAGTACACCTATATGTATGTTTGTACCGCTAACACTGGAAAATGTTAGGCCTGACTTCTGTGGGTTTCCCCCAGACCAAGGATATTAATTTAACATAGTTTGGGTGATTCAATTATGTGTAACAAGTAAATATTATTCACATATTAATAGGAACAGTCTATAGCAGTAATGGAAAATCAATCTGTCTGGCTGTTTTACAGAACTTCCAAGAGATAAGAAGCAATAACCTATCCTGAAAGGGATCGCAGTATGGGAGAAAGAGAACATGTAAGGAAGAGATATGAACTCCTCTGGAGTTCTTACAAGTGACTACAAAAGATGGAGGCAGTTTAAAATTATACAGCATTCTGGACAGGTAAATTTTGCAACTTCCTTTACCCTACATTTTAATAGCATATGTAACAGAAATTCTTAATGTAACTTGTTATGACAGTCCAAGGGTCCTGTGAGGTTAACCAGCTTCTTACTGAAATCTCAGCTACATCCTCCTACGTAGTGGGCAGTGTTAACACAGCCTTGCTCTTAATGTCCTCATGTCATCTTTCTCATGTACAGAAAGTTTCTAAGAAATGTCTCCTATCAAGCCACCTGTAATATGAAAGATCACTGTGCAACTGAATACATAAGAGAGTCAGATATACTCATGGTCTTTGCATGGAAGTTCCATCTGCCTGTCTAAGTATATGCTAATCCTACAGAGCTCAAAAAAATCTATATCCACTGTTACCAATCATGGGAGCACAAGGCTTGAGGATGATTTGGTCCAGTGTTTGTGAAACCTTTTAAGTGAGACTTCAAACCAGCAAACCTGTGTGTAACTGCAGGTCCTTAGAGCTGAATTAAAGTCAGTAAGACTCTGCTTGAGTATGCACTTCACACAGATGTGTTAGCTGCGAGAATATCAGGGATTTTGAACACACACACACACACACACACACACACACACATACACATATGCATACTTCAAATTTAGATTTTGTATAATGTAGTAATCCACAAGGTCTATGCATTTTAGTAATACGGGTGAGAACTTTCCATATTTAACTGATAAAATATATTATCTCATTTATGATTTTAAAAACAATAAAATTCTGTTGGTGTATGTCAATAAAATAAGTACTTGGGTGAAATGATGGGAAGTGTTGGAAAAGTAAAAACAAAAAGCACTTTTTGCAGCTTACCTCTTAAGAAAAATCCAAACAGAACATGTTAAATACAATATTTTCTTTCCATTTGTCAAACAGCTTTAATTCTATATTATAAACACCCAATATCTAATTCTAAAAAAAATAGTTTACTCAAATAACAGTCATTGAGAGAATAATTTAAGGCCATACAGTAGCATAGTAGCTGCTCTCAAGACATAATGGGACATTAAAATAATCAAAGTTAATGAGCAACAGGTTGATAAGAAACAGGGAGATCCACTCTTCTGTTCCTG
The DNA here is from genome assembly GCF_033815535.1 of Pezoporus flaviventris. Taxonomy (NCBI): domain Eukaryota; kingdom Metazoa; phylum Chordata; class Aves; order Psittaciformes; family Psittacidae; genus Pezoporus; species Pezoporus flaviventris. Next base: position 1,280,319 of record NW_026892760.1, read on the forward strand.
TATGTTGACTCGTCACAAAAAAAAGATGCAACGCAACAGACAGCAGGTAAGACCTGCAAGTGCTCCAGCATTTTTTTTCAAAGGAAAGTCTTCTCTGCCATTAACTTTTTCTTCCTGTTTCTTGGCTATAAATTGAAGTTAAAATCTGTCTATATAAATTGACACTATTGATCAGCAAAAGACTCTACTATACTACAGCTTAAAGTTGCAGGGGTTGTGATTTCTTTTTCAAAGCACATCTTATATGCTCTGTAAACAACTCCTAGAAAAATCTGTCACTTTTTTACTACTTCAGGAATCCCAATAATATTTTTCTGGCTTCTCAATTAAGTATTTCTTTAAAAGACCATATCATAAATTCTCCAGTGTAAATGGCAAAAAGATCCCAATGAAATTATACTATTTTTAATATCTGGCAAACCAGGAGTACAACAGAGTTTGTTTTAAATTCACAATACAAGGAGGATCGTTTGTATACTGATATTTAGGAAATGCACACTTTGATCTGCCTATATTAAGCTTTGTATTATGGGGAATTGTTGTGGTTTAACCGCAGCTGGCAAATAAGCACCCCACAGATCTTGGTCACTCCTCCATACTGAGGTTGGGGAGATAATTGGAAGGTAAAAATAAGAAGACTCATGGCTGAGATAAAGACAAGTTAACAGGGAAAGCAAAAGCTGTGCATACAATCAAAGCAAAATAAGGAATTAATTCACCACTTCCAATACCCAGGGAGGTGTTCAACTATCTTCAGGAAAGCAGGATTCCATCACATCTAACAGATACTTGGAACCATCACTCCAAATGCATTCCATGTCAAATCATAATTTTAAACACAGGAATCATCTAGAAAAAATAACCTTAACTGATAAATGACCATTTTTAACTTCAAAACCTATAATCTAATAATGTGTTGCCCCCAAAGAAACAAAACTAAACAAACAGTAAAGGGGAACATAATTTGCATTTGAATGGTCTTAAAATATCCGTGCAATGCAATCGGGTTTCCAATCACTCTCACTCACATTCAGAGATACCAAAAAATCTTGTTGTTGTTCACTGCATTGCAGTATGATAATTAGCAATTTCATATCACGCTATGTTATTATTGTTTCTTACTTGTACTTATTTCAGTAATACAATTTGAAAGGTATTTATATTGCTATATTTCTCTGTGGCATTCAAGAAAACAGTTACTAATACAATATGAAGGGAAGGATGCTAACAAGAAAAAAAAGCTTCTAATAGGCTAAAACAGCTTTTCCTGGAATAAGACAACCTAGCCTTTAAGCATTTTAGAAAACCATTTTTAGCTTTTCTTGAGAGAACTGGTATATGAATGGGAATAAGAAAATACAGAATAAATAAGACGTCATTTGTAATCTTGCGTTTACATTAGCAGTCATTCTTCAGTTCTACCTTAGATACTTCCAAAACTGGAATCCTGTGTCAAGGAATGCTACTTTTCTAGAGAACACAAATGTAACACAGAATAACTTTATAATTTTCCAGGAACTTTCTGTAGGCCATGTTCTCTCTGATTCTACACACTCAACTGCGTGTTCTACAGTACTTGCACTGCATGTACAATATCACCCTGTGTTTCTATAGCATGTAAAACCAGCCTGAGGTTCCCAGTCATCAAATGTGAAGTTGTTTGCAATAAAAAAATTAAAACTGACAAGTGCTTCTTGCTTAAAATTTGAAGGAAAACACATGGTTGATTTAAGAATGAGATTCCCTGTGCCTAAGAGGATGTTAGCAAGCACAGGCATTTGTTCTTATAGATGAAAAACAGATCCATGTTATGAAACCAATACTGTCAGTAACTGGAGTGCAGCCATGAACTTTGTCAAGGTAATGGCCAGTGTTGGATAGATATCCAACAGTGCGGATGGACACACCTGCAAAAAGCCTCACAGCCCCTTCTCTACCCATGACTCTTCTAGAGATTAACACTGCTAGCTCCACCCAGCTCCTCATCTCAAGTAAACACAACTGCCATTTTCTTTACAGAGAACAGGAGGAAAGTTACTTCCACTGGTTTTTACTGCCCTCTCTCTCCTAAGGCCCCACTGGGAGTGCTCTGTCCAGCTCTGGAGGCCTCAGCACAGGAAAGACACTGACCTGTTGAGGCAGGTCCAGAGGAGAGCCACAGAAATGATCAGAGGGCTGGAGCACCTCTCCTATGAGGAAAGGTGAGAAAGTTGGGGTCATTCACTGTGGAGAAGAGAAGGGTCAGGGGAGCCTTATTTCAGCATTTCAATATATAAAGGAGGCTTATAAGAAAGATGGAAACACTTTTTTTAATAGGGCCTTTGTGACAGGACAGGAAGTAATAGTTTTAAACTAAAATAGGGTCGATTTAGAGTAGATATAAGGGAGATTTTTTTACAATGAGGTTGGTAAAACACTGGAATAGGTTGCCAACAGAAGTGGTAGATTCCCTGTCCCAGGAAATATTCAAGGTTAGGCTGGATGGTGCGCTGAGCAGCCTGAACTAGTTGGAGATGTCCCTGTTCATTCTGGGGGGAATTGAACTAGATGACCTTAAAAGGTCCTTTCCAATCCAAACTATTCTATGGTTCTCTGAGCAACTGAATAGTTTACTATTTCTACAACATCCCTACACACACCTTTACTGCTTTTACATGAAAGAAGAAAAACATTCCCCAAACTGAAAAACTATTTAGCAATTGCTAGTAAAAGTCTAACTATTTTTTCTTTCTATAAACCTTACTTACACCTCTGCAGGAAAATAATAAAAAAATCCCTACTGGCAACTATATAAGATAAAGTATACCGAGATTCCCATACTGCAGTACCAGCGTTGCTATTCACAACAGACTTCCATTTCCTTACAGCACGTTTTCAGAGAAAGTATGTAAACCAATAACATTTGAAACTTGTAATGTAAAACTAAATTAACACTAAATAAAGCATGCCCTCAAAGGAATTTGTCTTGTGCAACTAAAAAAGGACATTGAGCCTGTGGTTGTAGCATGCATGTAGAAGATAAGAATCAACATATTTTTGTCACGTTACATGGAACAGTGGGTCAGTAATCCACAAAATAAGATTTTATGAATAGATTATAAATGGTTCAAAAATATTTACCTAAATCCATTAAATCAAATACATGTTCTCATATATTTTTTCTCCACAAATTAATCAGAAAATATTAAAATGTTTAAAGTCTTAAGGTCATCACATAAGTAGCTTGTTCTCAAGATTGGTTTTGATCGGTCTCAAACAGTTACAGACTGTCCAGTAAAATAATACAAGTGAAAAAATGTAAATATGAAAAAAAAAAAAATCACCTTTAACAGATAAATAAGGGTCCTCATGAGAAAAAAGTTGAACAGCCACACAAAATTATGTTGGCAAAATCAGTAGTTAGATTTTTTCATTTTCTACCTTTTTCTTGTGTAAGTCAAAAGACTAAGCAAAATCTGATTTGATGCAGCATGGCTCTTTGAATAGTTATTACTTGCTGTCCATTTATTCTCCTTTAAAAATGTCACAAGCACATGTTTATTGTCTAATCTGCTTCACTTTTCAACTTTTCTTTACCATCTTAGATGTTGCTGTTTTCTGTAGTCTATATGATGGGATTTCAATTTGGCCAAAAAAAACATGTATTTAGACTGCACTGTACTGTATTTTAGACAGCAAAGATAAATATGAAATTCTGTAGAAGTTACAGAATACATGAAAAAGTTGTAAGGAAATATTTTTATTGTTTTGAAAATGAGTACAATGAATTACAATTTATTAGAAAAGCATGAGTATTTTCCAAAAATAAAATAATCTTTTCTATCTCATCAACATTTTGTTCCATGTTTTAACCTCTTATTTAGATAGAGACTCAATCCTGCACTGTTCCTTTAGTGGCTAACTCTCTGTCAGCCACAAAACTGACACTTCAAGCAAGTAACAAAAAGTAGACCACATAACCCTTACTGTCAGATTAACAGGAGATTCTCTTTTCCTCTTCAAAAGGTAGTGTTGTTCACTAAATGCTTCTTTCTTTTATTCATGTATTATCTTAAATATTGCTTCTTCATAATTTCCCAAAAACAAAGCCATGGATTTTTTGAACAAATGTTTGCTAACATATACTCTAACGTTAGCTTATGTAAGAGAGAGAATTCCAGTAAGAGTGAAATAGATAAAATGTTTTTCCTTAGCCAGAATGGAGAATGATTATATATATAACCACTATTTAAAAAGAGAGAGACGTGAGGGGAGGCAGGCAGGTAAGCAGAAAGAAAGGAAAGGGGGAGAGAAAAGGAAGAATCTGAGAAAGACAGAAAGAGAGACAGAGAAAAGAGACAAAGAGAAAAAAAAAAGAAAAAAAAGATAAGAAAAAAAAAGGGGAAAAGAAAAGAAAAAAGAAAAGAAAAAAAAGAAAAGGAAAGGAAAAGAAAAGAAAAGAAAAAAGGAAAAGAAAAGAAAGAAAAGAGAAAAAGAAAAGAAAAGAAAAGAAAAGAAAAGAAAAGAAAAGAAAAGAAAAGAAAAGAAAAGAAAAGAAAAGAGAAAAGAAAAGAAAAAAAGAGAAAAGAAAAAAGAAAAGAGAAAAGAAAAAAGAAAAGAAAAGAGAAAAAAGAAAAAAGAAAAGGAAGGAGGGAGGGAGGGAAGGAGGGAGGAAGGGCGGAAGGAAGGAAGGGAGGAAGGAAGGAAGTGGGAAGGCAGGAAGGAAGGGAGGAGGAAGGAAGGAAGGGACGGAGGGAGGGAGGGAGGGAGGAAGGAGGGAGGGAAGGAAGGGTGGAAGGAAGGAAGGAAGGAAGGAAGGAAGGGAGGGAGGGAGGGAGGAAGGAAGGGAGGAAGGGACGGAGGGAGGGAGGGAGGGAGGAAGGAGGGAGGGAAGGAAGGGAGGAAGGAAGGAAGGAAGGAAGGAAGGAAGGAAGGAAGGAAGGGAGGGAGGGAGGGAGGGAGGGAGGGAGGAAGGGAGGGAGGGAGGAAGGAAGGGAGGAAGGGACGGAGGGAGGGAGGGAGGGAGGAAGGAGGGAGGGAAGGAAGGGAGGGAGGAAGGAAGGAAGGAAGAGAGAGGGAAGGAAGGGAGGAAAGAAGGAAGGGAGGAAGGAAGGAAGGAAGGAAGGGAAGGGGTGAAAGGAAATCACTGGTTTTCTCAGAAGGATTTTCTCTTATACATAGCTTTATCGTATAATTTTGTCCCTGTTGGGCACACTGCCTAAATTTAAACACAAACAGTCAAGCAATGAAGAAACATTACCACATTTACTGTGAACAAAAACTCCCAGTTGTACAGTGAAATTTTAATACATTTCAACTTATCTCTTTTACTAATGGGAAGAGTACAAACCCTGCAGGAATTCGCTCTGCAAACTGGTAATTACAGTAGACTCACTTTTTTATAATGCATATGTATAGGCAGACACAAGGACCATAGCTGCCCTTTTGATGTAGGTTACAATAGGAATGCTTAAAAAAATTATGAAAATTTACAGCAATTCTAAAGGAATGCATTATTTCATGGGAAGTTGTCCTTTAGTGATACTCAAGAACATAAATATATATAATACAATATAATATACATATATTTATTTGCTTTTATAAACCAAAACACAAGCTTTATCAGCCTGTTCTTTTTACTCAAGTGGTTTTGGTTGGGTTTTTTTTTTTTTTTTTTTTTGTATGTGTGTGTTTGTTGGTGTTTGGGGTCTTTTTTTGTTGGTTCCCCCCCCCCAGTGTACAGAATAAATCTACCCCTACTGGTACAAAGCTGGAGTTTCCATCCTACAATATCCTGTGAGCTCAGAAATTTTTTTTTTGTTCTCCCAGGCCTCTTCCTCTGCAAAACCTTCAAATTTAAATAGTTTTGATCTTCAAATTTATGTCTCATGAAATTGTTATAGCACATATTTAAAAGCACTATCTTAGTTGCATAGATTTACAACACACAATGTCCAATTCAGCTAAGATAGGACATGCTGTGTCTGGCAGAACATGTTTGAAGTCTATACAAAGACAGATTTAATTTAATCCAAGGGGGTGTGGAATCTAAGCAAGATCTAGTGCCACTGTCATTCATAAGGATAATATTTATCTTTAATATAGTAATGACAAGACAGAGTGATATGTTAACTGAAAAAAGAAGTAAAAGGGCCTGCAAAACATATACATATTTCCAGGTCTCTTATGGTCTACACCATTTGGGTTTCTTTCTAATGCCTATCAACCATGCCACTTGATTCTGCAAATACTTGCATCCTCACTGTCTACATACACACACATTCATACTCTCCTCTTTAAGGTAGAAAAAATTCTTCTCAAACAATTCAATAAATAATTAAATCATTGTGTCCTGTAAGCATAACACACAAAAAACGGTATCAGAATTCCGTATTCTGAAGTTCCTGTAAACAGGTACATCTTCAAAATTGCCAAAAGAGCAAACTATATTTTTATCATTTACTTTAAAAAATGATTTGTCAATACCATTTACACTTACGTATCATCTACTTGAGCAAAATGCTGCATATTCACCAGTTTGCAGCACCCACCTTGGTAAAACCAAAATCTGCCTGTTTCTGTTAAGAAGCTGTTGTGTCTTATGCTGGTTGGGCAGTAATGTGAACCATTAGCAAGTTTCTCTTACTATGGAATAGCACAGTCACAGCTCAAAGCAGTCATAGGTAAAGCCACTAGAACTAGTGATAAATAGCATAAATCAGTGCCAATGATTACACTGAACCACCAACAGGGAATCAATCGCCAGATGAAAACTGTAAGACAGTGATGGGGAAGGTCTTAGATCTTCTAACACTCTGAAGCACAGTTTCCATGGAGGCACTATTAGAACCCTTGAAATTTTACATGAGTTTAAAATTCTGACTTCCTGCATTGCTAGCACTAGGTATCTCTCACAAATGTAACTTTCTTCTCCAGAGATGGTTGCTTTTAACAATGAAATTGTTCTTTCATAAAAAAGTGAATCATTAATAACCCTGGAATCACTTTTTAACTGTTTTTTGGTTTTGTTTTTGTTGTATTTAATAAAAAACTGATCTTGACTAAATTTGAAGAGATTCTTTCTCATACAGAATTAGGAAGTTCAGTACAATGTAAGCATCAGACTGAGGAAGGGTGGTACACACTAGGTTTACTAACAAAAGCCACTACACTTGATGCATGAATGTATAGTAAGTGAGAATAAGGATGAGAAAGTGAAATGCTCATTCCTATGAAGAAGTGAAATCCACAAAATGCTAGAAGGAAAGGACTAAGAAATATGTGTGCCAGCAGGCCTACAAGTGTAAACATTCCTCACAGTAACAAAATTCATTTTCACAGAAGATAAAGCTGTATCACTTATGGCTCTGGCTGATGCAACACTTTTAGGATGTGCTTAGTCAGCAAGTCTCTGTTGAAAGGAGGTAACACAAACTCATCCTCTGAAATTACCTTCACCACTGTGCATCATAATTAAGGTAACAACCTTGTCACAATGATTTCTGTCTTAGGGTGGGCAGAGGAGATAAGCAGAAGCAGAGTCTGGATTTCCCAATACATATGCTGTGCTAAAACGTCACTGATTTCCTAGATTTCAGAACCAGTATGGGGATAAACAAGAAAAAATATACCCCAGACTAAGTGCCTTTTGGGATAGAAGGCACCAGATCTAGTCATATTTCTAAATGGAAGAAACAACCTTTACTTTGCTTTCCTCTAAGAATTCACAGAAAAAGAAACTACAACCAACTTGACAAAGAAACATCTCCCTTTTAGGTATTGTCACATGCAAAAGTGAACACTGCCTATTTTTAACAATTTTTAACTAAAAAAAAATTATGATACTACAATCAGCTTTACTAAAGGGGTGCAAAAAATTGTATGTGAGACAACTGTGTATAAAGACAATCTAACAAAAGTATTTATTCATTATTTATTTATTGACTCCCAATTTTTAGTGCTCATTTCGAGACTAAATTTTACAGAGCATATAAGAAGACATTCAACACATGCACGGGTTCTATGCATCTTGATGTTAAATAACTTCTTCCTTATTACTCCTTATTTCTGTAACATTATGTGTAACATTTGATCATGCATGTGTAAAGAAAACTAATCAAAGCACAGGTAGCTGCAGTTCAAGGAGATAGCCCTCAGTGCGACCTGAGACAACATACCGTAAACTCCTGACAGTGAAGCTAGAATAAATTTAGATTGCCTGTTCACCTCCACCTTGGATGCATGTGTTACTTTTATGAGCAATAATTTTGACACTAAACTTAACTGTGAAGGAATCCAGTGGCTTGCAATGTATGCCTTAAACCATGTTTGAGATGCTGACATTTTAAAGTAATCTCCTCTTCAAGGGAGAATAGATAGCCCTAAACTGTGGGATGGAGAAGCACTTCAAAACTTGTAGAGCCCAGCTGAGTACTGTGCTTGCTGGGATGACAGCCATGTTCCCACTGTCACTCTTTCATGTCTGCCCAAGAATTTAGACACCAGCAATCATGTCTATCACAGATGCTGGAGCAGAATGACCCTTCCTCAGTGAGCACCATCAGTAAGGGGGGGGGGGGGGGGGGGGGAGAACAGCAGTGGTTTCTTTCTTTACTATTTACCTGTTTAACTTATGGGGGGGCTGAAAATTCTGTATCTGTTTATAATAGAAGAAGCAGTAAGCAAAGAGAAAATTATTTTTAAGCACAATACCACGGAAAAGACCAATAAAGTATAGGAAGCTTACCACATAGTAGCATTGCTTTTTACATGTCACCAGTCCTGTATCATTGCCTCCTGTGCTACACCTGCGTATCTACTGCTATGTTAGATAATAAATATTCAATGCAGCTATCATTTCTAGAGGTTTACAAATGTGAATTTGCATTTATTTGTACAATGTCCTGAGATTAAGACTTCCATGTAATCAAACCGTTAGCTGTTAATACATTTGTGGTGGACTGTAGCCAGCCCATTACTGCAGTTTCTATCACAGTAACGTGCCCCTGAGCAAGAAATTTAAAGAAGGTAGTCAAAATTTTCTTGCGTAATTCACACTAATTGTAGCTAAATTGGGCCAAATAACTACCAAATTGTTTTTGAAAGATCAACATATCCTCTTTTGGTTTTGCATTTAAGGTGGGGAAGAAATATATGATTCACTGATTCATTTGGAAAGCATGTTCATATAGACAGGAAATCTTGCATTTAAACATAAAATCAGTTTTTCTCCTAATCTCTTATTTTATAATAGCTTGTCTTCATCTACATGTATTTATTTAAAATCAGTCAAGGAGAACTCTAATGCTAGACTGCACCAAGGAAAAAACAGCAGTTTAGTAACACAATTTCCCATTGCTTTTGGTTTTATTCAGTGACAGGAGCAGTCACTCACCTGTCTGGCTTTGATACTATCCACAGATCTAAAATAGATTAGGCAATGGTAGCTACAGCTTTGCTGCAGCAACCTGTTCCTGTATCTCAGAGCTGGAATAAGAAAAGTCATACTCTCAAGACACTCAAACTTTCAGAATTCTGCAGACACTGCAGGAAAGGCAAACCAATTAATGGGGAACGATTTCTTTTTCTTTTCTTTTTTTTTTAAGAAAATAAGCTGTTTTACTAAATGAAGCTTATGCAATCAGACACATGAATTCAGCAGAGGATGACAACAGCTGTATAGATGTCCCAGGAACAATCAGGCCACCATACCCAGAAGAAGATATTCTAATATCCTGCAATAAAGTTAAATAACTGCATCTTTTGTCACTTGGCAGCATACACTGTATTTAAACCTGTTTATTTTCTAGATTATTTCAGTTACAGGAATAAATGCAGTCCTCATTTATTCCTTGTTTTTACCACATCCTAACTGCCCATTTTGATTTGCCAGTATTCAGCACCTTTAAAAATCAAGCAACACACTTCCTCATAGACAAATAAGTCAGCTGAACACACTTAGTGAGTTCCCAGCTTCTTCTGAAAGGTCTCCCAACTTTATCTAGAGGAATACAATATTCAGTGCATGCTTAAATGTTTCTTTCATTTTTGCCTTCTGCTTCTGGTGTTAGGTCAGACTAAGTCTAGCATCAGCTACAGTAATCCTGCTACTACTCAGCATATGAAGTGCTAAGCATGGGCTCTGCAAACAGGAATGCCCTCATTCCCTACGCAAAGACCAGTCGGCAGTCTCTAATCCTGTGTGTATACTTCTGTGCACATGCTGTGCTCATGCTAAGCCTTGTATTTATTCCTGTCATAGCACCCAGCAGCTTACTACAGGAAAAAACTTACTTTATTCACCTTTTAATATGTAAATGCTTTGCAGGAAATACATATACTGTGCACTCTTGTGTACAAAACAGACCAGGCTGGTAGATTCTAAGATTCCATGAAAGTGAAATGGCTTGGTGCGTGCAAAACACTGTCCCAGAGCCTCTTCCCATTGCAATCAGTAAGAGTGTTGTCCTATTTCACTGAAGGCAGAAGATGCCTGTCACAGTTTTTTTTTGTAATAGCTGTGAGAAACAGAGCCTAACATAGTAATCTGGAAGTCTGTCAGGGACAATCTCCCTTCCCCCAAGTTATAAAATTGAGAGGATTATTGTACTGGGATGCATTTTCTAAACTGTATCTGCTTTCTAGCGTACTTCAAATATATCAGCCCAAGAGAGTGAAGTGTGAGGCTATCAGCTTAACTATCTAACAGATGGGATCAAACTCCACTTTCAGTTTACATTTTGATGCTCGTATGGCAGTAGAACAGCACAGACACTGAAACATGTGGTAACCCTAGCAGGTATCAGTGATAGACCTTATTCACAGACGCTGCTATAGCTGCTCCTCAGTGTCCTTTCTCCCCCGACAAATTCGCAGCAGCTCTGATGAGCGCTCCCAGACAGGCTTTTACTGCCACTCTCACCATCGCAAAAGCCGTTCCCTGAAGCCCTCACTTTCATTCACCTCCACATACGCGACTGTCAGCTGCAGCTGTACAGTAAATGCCTGTATGTATGCAGGAAGAGTTAAATCAGCACACTGAGCCCTTAATTGCAACTTTTCTCTCCTGCGGGACAAAAGTACAGGCCAGATGGAATGGGCTCCTCCGTTTAGACCTCAGGGTCTACGTGATGGACGATGCTAGCATAAAACAAGCATGCACATACAGAGAGGACTAAACTCAGCTCCAAGAAACTCATGTGTCGCCTCATTACAGCCAGTGGATTTCCATGATGAAAAGTTCAAGTCACAATGAGACAAATGGGAGACTTTTCTCTCATTTTTGTGAGTTCCACCAGGTCATAATTAAAAGCAACATTTAGCCTAGCACAAACTAGTGACTGGTAAGACCAAGATGCAACCACAAGCACAGACTCTTTCTTCACTCTGCTTACCACCTAATCCTCCTTGGTGTCAAAACTGGTCTGGAAATTGCATAAAAGCCGCCCTTCTGTTGAGATTTCCAGTTTCCGAGTAACAACTCTGCCAGACACACCACAAAAGCAGACTGTTACAGTATGCTGATAAGTCTCTTTCCACTCCTAGGAAAAGCCAGATGGTGCAGAGGTGTGTGATAGTAATTTCTAAACCCCAGATTTTAAAATCCAAGAATAGTTGTAGTTAGTTTAAGAATCAGATTCAGGTCAGTTCCATTTTATCCAGACTGATTCACTTTTCCCTATTATTATTTGATTGCCAAAAATGTGATTGCTGCTGTGAAATCCTCTAAAAGAAGAGCTGTTTAACTTTGGGAGCTTAAATGCAGACACAGAGGAAGAAGATGTAAGAAGCAGCTAAGAAGGGAGTCAAACTCATGGAATTATTTTCCTTACCTTTCTAAAAAATAATAATAAAAATTTTCATTGGGAAACAAACACATTCAAGTTCTCACAAAACAGAAAAAGCACATTCTTTATCAATTCATCTAAATTTAATTGAAGACTTTGAAATGAACACTGGCTTTTGGTATTTCAGAAAGCAGTATTTACATGAAGAAAGTATCATGCCAAAACCCAGGAAGTGATGCTCCATTAATATTCATTACATGCCAACACTCACAAAAAAAAAAAAAGGAAAGAAAATGTAAGCTGCCAAGTTTATCTTGGCAAAGCTGTATGACATGATTTGTATTCAAAGCAAAATTTAGAAAAATGTCTTTAAATAAATGTAAATCCTTTTCAAATTGGCAAAAAAAAAAAAAAGCAAAACACATAAAACAGTAGAAAAAGCCCTTCTGAGTTTTAGCTTTTTTTCAATGCTAGACAGTATATAAGCAGTGATCAGTGAACTACATGTGTCATAAAGGACCCACCAGCTTAAGTCAGATGCACTTTTTTTCTCTCTTCATAGAACTTGACTTGTTCAGTTATCAAGAAGTTATAAACTGATGTTACTTAATATCTTTATCCCCTCCCACCTATTTTATACAGAGAGTAATACCAGTTTTCCTTAGCAAAGACTAAACTACACAAGAACACGGCAGTGGCCTTCAGCGTGTTGTTAGAATACTTCTCAGAAATAAAAACACTGATTCGTTGCTTGTCTGGCCCAGTGGTAGGAAGGGGGGCAGTGGTGTCCATATTGTACAGTGGAATGAATGCCATGCAGAAATTCTTAAAAACTCTGAACAGCTTCATGAAACAAGCCCAAGTAGCACTCCTTACATGTTTGGCCATGATGCTTCTGGCACCTGAGTAAATCTGTATAAAAGCAGGCCAGGTACCTTTCTGCAGCACAGGACCAAAGGGTTGTCCCATACTGTGAGATGCCCAGTGACACACAGCACAAAAAACAGTCTATCAGAGAAGTACAAGGTTCTGTCCTCAAAAGAAAATCTAGGAGCTTCTCTTTATTCTTGTTTAAAATTTCACCTACTTATTGCAGTTCCTGTCTGTACTCTTCTTCCGTTCTTTTTCCATTTCCCACACCCAACCAAGTTCTACTGATTTGAGCCTGAGATTCACCTCTTGCCAGCAGGCAGTGGAACATGAGATGAGGGGACCATGGGCTACAATTCAGGCAAAGGCATCTTCACTGGCTATGCAAAGGGTGTCTCCTCTTCCTGGCAGCCTGGCCAGCGCTGTTTCCACCCTTCCCACGGGAGCAGGGCAGGCTGGCCACAGCCAGGTGGCACTAGGGCTGGTGACACAAAGCAAGGTGTGAGATGGGGATATCTTTGAGCAGGGAGCAGAAGAACAAGATGAGGTAAAAGAGAGTGCTCATAGTTCCTAGGAGGCATTCTGGAAGGAAGGAGGAGCTCATTAGGCAGGCAAAAGGTCTTGCTTGAAAGATGTTTCATCCTTCTTAGGACAAATGATTGTGCTGGTATTTGGGCTGGCTGACAAAGAAAACCAGGTGTGGTGGCAGGCATTAGTAACAACTGCTATACTTGGAAAGAATAGCAACTGAAGACCAAGGCTAAGGAACTGGAGAAACATTGCAGCATCAGAGCCTATGCATGACCGAGAGGGGGGGAAATAAGTTCAGAACCATTTTAGACTAAAGAGCAGAAAGGAGGTCTCATCTCTATCACCACTGCTTTGCAACCTTTGGATGCCAATACTGGCAACTATCCATATGTTCATACTGATGTATTATTTTTCAAAGTTATCATTCAAGCCTGTTGGCATATACAGTGTTCAGCTATAAGCACATATAGTAATATTCTTCACCTCATTTAACATTTTCTTCCCTTTTCTACAACAATGGCCGTATTCAGTAAGGACTACAAAGATCTAAGGCATATGCTTCCTAGGAGACTGGCAAAAATAGTAACACAGAGGCATCTCACCTAATTACTGAGTAGAACAGTATCTAATAGTTATTAGATAGTAATACTATTACACGCTACTAAAAGAAACATGTAACTTCAGTAGCTTTGTAAATTCTCCATTAGTGTCAGCATCCAAATTCAGTACTGTTGACGGGAACTGCAGCAGATGAAAAGAACATAATTCTCCTTAAATAAAATTGCCACTTCTGTGATTTTTCTGATGTTTTCTGGTGGTTTTGGTCAGGCACAGTTTTTGAAGTCAAAAAAGACTTTGGGTCTATGCCAGGTTGTTCCTTTTTCCTAAATCTTAAATACTTGACATGCCTTGGGAAATGACTGCTGATGAGAAAGTGATGACTTTTCAAGTGTTTAGTCAGTACAAGAAGCTGCAAAGCTCTCCCAGTCCCTTGTAAAACTTCAAGGGAGTAAAAATATGTGGAGAGAAGCAGAAAACCTGATGGGTAGTGGTTAAGGAAGGAAAGGATGAAGGAAAGGACTGGGTCAGATGAGGAGAAAGAAGTTAGAGGAGGGAGGCGATAAAGGCAGAAGGTGGGGGTGGGGGGGTGAGGGGGGAGGAATGTGTAGAGAAATAAAACAAAAGAACTAGGGAAAAAGATGCAAACAAGAAAAATTGAAAAACATGTTAGAGGAAAAGGTCAGAACTACTGGCCTTTCACATTTATAAGAATTTAAAATTCAATATGTCAAGGGGTAAATACTATAATTTTGAGAGTAGCGTGCATAATAGCAAATTGATGGGCCTGCCACAGCCATGCAAAGCTTTCACATGTGAAAACATGTCATTGCACATAATGTGCATCCATCCTGTTGAAATAAAGACGTTCATCAAAAAAGAGGAAGTATGGAACTCATTTTAACAATTTCTAGAGCAAAGACCCACAACACACACATCCCTTTCAAATGGCTTTTACCAGAATCCTTAATATACAGGCATTACCTGGATGGTTAGGTTTTACAGTATAAAATCAGGAACTCCACTTAATTCCAACTAATCTGTAAAGCACCTGCAGTGTTCTTGAGGTTCACCTGTGCACCTCAAGAGTTTTACTGCTCAGAACTTATCCTTACAACTGATGGAAAACTCTCAAAAAAGACATGTAACCTCCAAGGATAAAAATATATCTGTAATTTAAGAAAAAACAATGCATAAGCCAGAAGTATGCTGCTTTCATTCTCAACTTCATTCCATTTAACTCCTAAAAATCTCCTGGTTTTGCAGAGACACAAAGTATGAATGTAAAAAATGGAATAACATGACAGCAACCCTGAAGAATCTCTTTCTCACAGAACATTAAGCAAAGAACCAGCATAAGCAACAGTACTCAAAACTTCACATGCATGGAGCCTGTCAACATGGGGAGTAGATAGGGCAAATATATACCATGATTCACTAGATTAAGTCAGAAGACACCTTAGCTCTAATGTCCATATGGAAGAAAGTCAAAGCCATACTCTCACTCCCACTCGTATCCAGAGTGCAAAGAAAAGTGAAAAGTATTTTCCCAAATAAAAGTATTAACCCAAATAACTTACCAGGATAATTAATATGATTAAAAAAATAAATAAATAAAATTATTGCCAACCTATCTGATCATGTCTCCAAGCAAAACAATACTTATGCAGTTGCAGAGTCTACATGTCTATCTGTTTTACCTTTCCACAATTTCTGAATGCATGAATCTGTTCCTACAATCTCTGGTAGAAAGGTAGACTTTGCAAAGATACTTAGTTCTTACAATATGGTTGCACAAAGTATGGCCTAGAAGCTGCATGCAGTCTTCAAAGCGTTTTGTTTTGGCCTGCCAGGAACTTACAGCCAGGGAATTCCATTACACTTACTTAATAGTGAAAAGGTAGCAGCAATCAGCATCTCCTGCCTAGTCACATCATACCTCTTATTAATGCAAGCAAAGGTACCTCTGGATTACAAGAGTGCTAAAGAAGGTGGGCTGGAGGGGAAGCTTAGGAGAAGATTAGAGAAGTGTGATAATTTTCAACACTAAGAAGAAAGCTGTAGGAGATCTGGTTTCACTACGCTGCTGTTTACTCAAATGTCTGCCTGATACAGGTATTTCAGATTTCTATTTTCACTCTTATGAGAGCTGTGGGGGAAAAAAATATCTCTATTCACGCCACGCCTGGAAATAAAAATTACTGGACACATAAGAACCTGGAATCCCCCATAATTCATGTAAGAAGAATGGTAAAATAAATTACTTGAGTACATGATTGTATAGGTTATTTGCCAGACATCAACAAGACTTCAGAGTATTCAGATGTATTTCTGAGAATAGTGCAAAAAAAGGTAAACAAAACTGATGGATCAGCCATTCTAAAATTAGATTCTAAATGGCATACTACGCAACAGAGAGCTTTACAGAATTTTTAGGAAAGGTTTATATAAGTTTGTTTGGGTTGGTATTTTTTTGTTTTGTTTTTTTTTTTTCAAAAGGTTTGCTTAAGACCTATTTCACCAGAAGGGTCCTTTGTAGCAACACCTGGTTAAACTCTCTCCTTGGTATTATGGACAGACCTCACCAATGCTACTGAGCCAATCAATATCACATACTATTAGGTTTTCGCAGATCTGTAGGCAGATCCTGAGCTTTTAGGCAAACAGATCTTTAAAGATCAAAACTGACCACGACATGAATCAAGGTAAATTTTCATATAGCCAGTTTTTGTGAAGTGATTAACTAAACACAATCACTATGGTTCAGTTAATTAAGTACAGCTGTTACTTGTTCTCATTTTTCCTGGTTCTCAGACACTTTTAACTACAAAACATTAATGGAATAGCCTTACATGTTTCATGACAATCCCACTCTTTTTTTGCAGCAATTTTATTAATCTAATAAAAACCTATGGACATGTGACATCACAGACAGTAAAAAAATTATGAAATAATGACATTTGAAAAAAAAAATTGACATTTGCTGTAGTCTTCACAATTTAAACTATGTCCAAAATTGTTGTATCAGTAAAATTAATTTTAAAATCTTGTTTATAACTAAGTATTTTCACAAAATCTTTAGATTTCTGCTTCCTTCTTCAGTGAAGTTACTGTAATAACCCACACAGCCTGCACACACTTTACAAACCAAATTATATATGATATATGCTAGCCTCTCACCTACTGTTGTTCATACTAACCACGAGTTTAATGTTTACACCTGACTGAGTGGACTGTGACTAAGCATATAAATTAAAACTAAAAACTTAAAAGTAATAATCATCTGTTTAGTATTAAACCTTATTCAAATCTGATAATTGTGGAATATTTGGAGAACACCCTTTTGCAGTTCTGCTCATTTTATGATTAGTGAAAGCAAAGGTTTGAAAACATAAACAGTCCTGATACTTAACATATACACAATTTTAAAGATAATGAATGGATTTGGAATGTTGAGCATTTCTTATATGAAAAGGCATCCAACTGAAAACAAGTTAGAAGGACTAGAGCCTTAGAATTGATAAAGTTAGCTCCTACTCCCCATTCAAATTGTATCAGTGTGACTGTCAATTACTCTCTACAAAAATACGGTATGAAAAAGCTTAAGTTTAATAATCACATCAATGGGGGGAAAATAAAATAACTAAAGCAAGGTCTTTACATTACATACAGGACCTGATCAAAACCCTTCTTTTCACTGATTTCAGTGGGCTTTGGATCAAGGCCATACTGATTGCAGGGAGCATGATTCAATGATTCAGACAGCAAACTTAGGTTTCATTTTTAGCCTGGTCATTCACTGTGTTCTTAGTCTTGGGAAAGTTAATAACTTCTTACATCTTACCTTTTCCATCTATATAATGGGAATAATGCTAATTCCTTTTATCAATAAAGGGAACCAATATAATCAGACAAAGGGAGGTACACAAGACCTAAATATTCATCTTATCTAAGTATGAAACAAACCCCCTTATATTTAACTTTAAATAAAATTTCCTGGAGCAGTAGGAACCTCAGCTGGTAATTTACAATCCTGTTTATGTGGTAATCTTAGCTCTAAGATACATGTATGCACACATGCATGTATACATGAGAGTTAAGAGAGACTGAGAGACAGAAGACACTGTTGCTCAGTAACTGGCACTTCATGAGATGATACTTGATTTTTCTAACAAAGAAAAAGTAGCTGTCAGTTAAACTGCCATTTCTGTCACACTTTTTAATAATGCTGCTCCTGTAATTACACTGTGGTTCTTTATAGTTACTCAGTAAAAGCTTGCTTAGTTTTAGCATGGAAAACAATTTATGAAATTATAGAAACAGACTGAACACAGCAGTTCATTTGTTGAGGCAATTATCCAGATCCTTGTCAAAAAAAGAGAAAGAGTAAAGACTGTGATGTGCAAAAAATGTTTCTAATTCTGCACTATAATGCATACAATATGTCTGTGGTTATGCTGGATTATGTTAATAAACTGCAGTCGAAATGTATTTGTCACAACACAAAGGAAGGGTGCTATCAATTGTCTTGCCAGATATTTTAAATTAGTCACCAAAACGTCTAGCCAGGGTTTCCTCTATGACCCTTAGATGAAGGGAGAGGCTTATTGGACAGTTCTTTCCTGTGGGATTAGACAGATTTCTTCTAATGCTCAAGTATTTTGAATAATCTGGAAAATAACTGTAAAGTGAACTGTGGCACAATTGCCTTTTTTAACAGACATGTCCAATTCAACCCTGAACACAAATCCAGTGTTGTTTCTGGCTTGTTATCACTCAGAAATGAGTTTCCCTAATATTTCTTAGCAAAAATGGATAGGGGATTTATTCCTCCTTTTGGGAAGAGCAAAGGGCATAAGGAGTAAGACACT
Organism: Pezoporus flaviventris; assembly: GCF_033815535.1. NCBI lineage: Eukaryota > Metazoa > Chordata > Aves > Psittaciformes > Psittacidae > Pezoporus > Pezoporus flaviventris. The sequence continues at coordinate 1,298,914 of NW_026892760.1, forward strand.
GCTCAGCCAAAAGAGCAAACAAATAAATGGCAAACATCTAAACACAAAGTAAAAAAAAAAATCAACTTTAAAAAGGGAAAGAAAGAAAAAAAGAGATAAATATTGAAAACAAAACACAGACTTGTTTGATATCCTATGCAGATTCAGAAAGAAATCTTACTGTTTTTAAAGATGCAGTAAAAGCAAATTGGAAAGTGAGCATCTTAAAGAAAGTTGGCACTCCAGAAACATATTTACTACTTTCACTACTGAAATTCATTACTTTTCATAATTTTAATCTGTCCTTTCTTTCTAATCATTTGTCATTTATTCTACCACATAGTGATTTATAACATGTAAATTTTTTTCCACTATTTCTGAAAGAGAAAAATTGAGACTTTATATTACATAAACTGAAAATGCAACAACCAGTTTATTTTCTTCAGCTGGACACTTCACACTTCAGAAGCAGATACCGCTGTAGACTTTGCTACAAACTGTTTTGCTGGACAAAAAAAGGGAAAAGATCTAGATGCAGGAGATAAAATAAATATGGCATCCAAACACAGTTTATGAATTGTGAGCATGATACAGAAGTTTCATGTATTAAAATGTGGATGAAGTTCCTTCCTTCCCCACCTCCTCCAACATCTGGAGATAGTTTGGTGGAGCAATTTAAACCAAACAGTATCTTTGCTTGACTAGCTCTTTTCTTTTGCAAATAAACAATTAATGAAATGGGCAACTAATTTCCAAAGTGTTCATATTCATTAGACTGTTTCCTGAAATTTAGTAGCTGTTCCATGATGCAGTGCCCGCAAAAATGGTACTGCTATTCTTTTCCAAATGTAAAAGTGCTTTTAAGATTATCTGTTTGTGTTTAATCTATCTAGCAAGAACAGCTGAAACAAAAATGTTCCCCACTTTAAAAGCATAAATATATTTTCATAATAAAATAAGGGAAGGACAAATAAAGAACTATTCCACCAGAATCACCTGAAGTCACTGTATGGACCACACACTTCATTATGGGGCAAAATCTGGGTTCCATTATTTTGTGATTGCATCTCTGAAATACAGATTAAATTATCTAAAGTTATGACTGGCTCTAATATATTTTTCTTTAGAACAGGGCAGAAAATACAGTGCAGAGGACTGAGTTAAAACAATTACATAGTATGATTGATTTCTATAATCAGTTGGGAAGCTTAAGTGTCTGCTAGATATCAGCTACGTAACTACACATACAAATCTTGGTTACCATTCCTGACCAAAAGCTCCTCCTTACAAACTGCTCTTTCCACTCAGCTTGTTTTCTATGTGTTGCCTACTGCCCGGAAAAGAAAGCTCCTTGAAAAATTTTTTCAGCTGGTCCTCCATTCCCCAGAATTTTTCCTCTGTATCTCCTTATGGTACAGCTCTGTTTCAGCTGTACACGTACTCACAGAACATACTTTTCCATTCCGTAAAGTGAAATTCAGACTTACAGAGCTCCATCTCACATTCACTGGGGAAGAAGGCTGTAGTACTTAGAACACTGCCACCACCCTGTGTTTTGACACCTTTGCTTTCTCAGCTTTTACTGCTCTAGTAAATAACTGAGGAAGAAGAAATGCTCCCCAGCTTTTGCCAGGACGTAAACAAAAGTCGCTGAACAATAAGCTTAATTTCCCTCTGCCACTCAGCTCAAGTGGCAGTGGCTGTGGGAGAGAGCCATCAGGACAGGCAGCTGGTAGGATAAGCATCTGAACCTATACACTGCTCATCCTTTACACCAGGTTGCTCCATTCTGAGTAGTCTACAGAACACTTGAAGCGCAGCATGAGTCAACTGGGAATAAAGACTACTGAAAAATACTTACATAGCACAGTACATTTATTTAGTGTTTTACAAACTGAAGCCCTGATACTACAAACATTCGCCTCCTGGTATAACACCGCACTGAGTAAATTCTGTCACTAATATTTTGTGTATCATTTCACCTACACATAAGATTAAGATCAAGGACACTTTTGCACAAGTCACCTAAGTACCTAGTGCAGGGATGCTCTCTCTGTCCCAGATAAAACACTGGCTTCAACTCATACAAATACACAATTCCACACCCCTTAACTAAATGCTAACTTTTAAAAATGCATAAACTGAAAGGGGATTTCTGTCTCAAACTCTCATACAACTGAGAGTGCCGAGGTATGCATGGCAGGGGAAGGGGAGAAGGAAGTGATCTGGATCCATCAGCAGTCTCTTTTAAAAAGTCAAGTGAACAAACAATGCTGAGAATGGAAGAATGCAACTCTACACATGAAAGGAACCAGCAAAGTACTTCAGGCCACTCTCTTTTTGAATAAGATCATTCACACACAGCTTTATCATGGTTTAACTAAACCACTTAGCAAAATAGATTCAGATGATTTTCTGTACCAACAAGCTCCAAACCAGAGCTGAATATCAACCAGACAGAAATCTGAAATGTGTCAACCAATTTATTTTACTGGATGCTTCAGAAAGGATCATGCCTGACACAGTCAACAATTTTTACATTGGGCAACTCACTTCCCTTCTCCTTAGCCTGAATTTCCCATCTGGAGACAAGAGTCACAAAACTGTTCCTATAGTGCTTCAAAACTGATAGCTGTAAAGCACAGTGTACAAGCTGGGTATTATATTTGCTCTCACGATTTAAAACCAATCCATGTAGTAGGTAAAATATATACTGGTATATGGTGCAGTATAATCAGAGAACAGAGGTCTGAAAGATTAAGTAGTAATGATGAGAGGATTCCCCAGTCTTTGAGGTTAGCTTTGACCTCTGGCCCTTTCAGGCAAAGAGCAGATCGTGTTGCTTCATTCATTCAGGACAAAAACTTCATAAGATAGAAATTAAAAGGTCACAAATCATAAATGACAAGAAATAGAGTGTGCAGGCAAACACCAATGAGTACAAACACAGCATCGAAGCAAAGAAGCAGACTGAAGGCATTTGAAGGGAAAGTGCATGGATATACACTTTATACATGCACTTTCAGATTTTGACTCAAAAGGGCAAAGTAGTTCTGTTCTTTGTATGTGAAAATACTTTTCCATGTCCTCTCTTTTTCTGTCTCTGCATTGCAATCATATTTCAGTTGACCCTCAAACATCAAAATACAAGTGTAACCACAGTATTTTCTATTATAGACCAAGTCTTCCACTAATGAAACTCAGCTCTGTAGCTGAAGTGTATAACTAAGGGAAACATAAACGAGTAATCTGACCAGTAAATCTGGTTTGAAAATACTGGGTAAAAAAATTCAATACTCCATGTAAGAAATGACTAAAACAAAATCACACAAATGACTGCAAAAGGCTGTTGTTTTTGAAGACTACGTTTGGTTTTAAGTACAATTCCTGAGAAATACAAACCTAATTAAAATAGGTTAAAAAAATTTCATACACATCCCTGAATTCTAAATTTAACATGACTAAATCTTCAGTCATACACAAACTTCATTTGTGCATAAGGTATGAAAAACTTCCATGGAGACATAAGACATTTAAGTGCATGTAAAAGAAATTAAATGACATCTTGAAATTAGCAATCAAAAATAAAAACTGAATTTTCAAATTTACAATGTGAAAGCAAATTTTCAAACTGCTACCATAGAAACAGCTTCACAGTAACAGGCATATCAAGATTGAAAGTATTCTGATAATGTATTCACATTTGCCCAACGAAGTTGTAAATGCTCCAACCCTGGCAGTGTTCAAAGCCAGGCTGGACAGAGCCTTGGGCAACATGGTCTAGTGTGAGGCGTCCCTGCCCCTGGCAGGGGGCGTTGAACCTAGACGATCTTAAGGTCCTTTCCAAACCAAACTAATCTGTGATTCTATGATCTTCAATATGAAACACAATCTCTCTTCTGACAGTGTACCTTCTAACTCAAAATACTGTATACAGGTGGAAATGAGCCTGTGTGCGTATTATCCTGCTAGCTAAGAAAAAGGAAATTTTCACTGCTACATGGGTGATCACTGAAATCTTTTACCAAAGACAGAACCATATAAAACAGAATAATTTTCATGTAAGACAGAGAGATAGCAGAAATTATTCTTCTTACCAACTTTCATCACTATTTGTATTGAGTCTGATCTGAATAGTGTAATTATGAAGAGTATTAGTATCTGATTTAGCACTTCAGGAATAATATAAAACATGCAGCTAAGAAGAGTGGCAGAAGGGACAGTAAAATTCCAAAATATAAAACTGTCAGGAGGTAAGCTTAACTGATACGATGGATAAAAGCCTAGGCTATTACTTTATGCTACACAACCAAAGACAAAATTTAAAAAGAAAATTAACGAAGTATGCTAAATCCCTTCATTGGCTACAAACATAAAAAACTTAACAAGTATCTTTGTGCAAACATCAGTCACTCATTTACAGAGAAGAAAAGGTTACAAGTAGAAAATCTTTCCGATGGTGAATTCTCCCTATTTGCTTAGTGAGAAGTAGTAAACAGTGAATCCAATTCAAAAATAGTACACATCAAGGAAACAGCAGTATTCCATTTCTGTATAAATTCAAATGCTTTTGTCCAGGACCTAAAGCTAATGACATCCTTAGAGTTGCTGTGTTAGACCTAGCAAAATTCTTTACTTTATGACATTATTATTTTAGTTCAAAGAACTTTTCTCCCAAATGTTTATAGCAGCATGCCAGTTACTTCAGCTGAGCTGACACAATGAACTTAAAATGGTCTAATACTTTTGACTTACCAACAGATTAGCACATGATTAGCTAGAGTAAAAGGATTATTATTACTGCTGTTATGAGATATTAACACTTTTGGTAATGCATTCTAGGGATGCTATATACTTTCCACATTGACAAAGCAGGATAAAGACCAGGTTTTCTTAGTTTCAGTTATCCACAAATGATCTTGTAATAAAGTAACAAAATCCTAAATTTAATCCTAAAATTTAATTTTACTTTATTTTTTTCATTTGACTCTTCACCCTTATTTCCATATGGTTCATACAAGCTGATTACAAGCTGTAATACAGACTACAGAAATGGTTGAACAATTGCAGCATTCAGTCTTCCTTAAACCAGCCAGTTAACAAACAACCTCAGCTCTTGCATGCACACATGCACACATGAAAGCCAACACAGAGGCTTTAGGATGAACAACGAGATTCACATCTGGAGTGCAGCATTAATACACTTAGCAAGACAGAGTCATATTCATTGAAGCTTGACACCAGCTCTGTGAAGAATGGTTGCATTTGCAGGAGCATAGGGAGGGGAGGAGAAAAAGAGTGAAAACACCAACATTAGAGGGAAGGAAGGATTCAGGGGACAGCTGAAGTGTGAAGTGATCCAGCAGCTTTTTGATACGGTTTAGAATTTGCTCTGGGAATGCAACAAAACAACAGCTACAAACTTAACCCCTTGACACTGGCAAGACTGTCAGCCTAAATTCTGAGCACCCATGCACTGAAATGCAGACTCCGGTTGCCAACAGATTTTGGGAAGCTTTTACCTCTCCTGCCAAAGGTGGTATGTTCTTGTGGCTGTGTTTCTGCTTCATGTACATACTCTCTCCTGGACGTATTAATCTGTCACTGCACTTCTTTGTTCTCTTTTTAAATTCAAGATGAATTTTATTATGCTTAAATCCATATGGCTAAAAACCATATAGATAGTATGAAAAGAATATAAGACAACATCAAGTGAATTAAACGCTAGGATTTTCTCAGAGTTTCACAGTTGTACTGTATTTCTAGTCAATTACATAAAGGTCATAAATGATGATCAATAGTTAGCTCTAAGAAATCATAAATAATCAAGAAAATCAGTTCTGTTATGAACGTACTAACACAAGAACGTACTTGGAAAAAACCTGCATTCCTCAGTTTTTAAATTGTTGTTGTTTCAAGTTTCATGTAAAGTAACATGAAAGGGAAAAGAAAAACAATGATGGATCTCAATTTTTAAGTAATTTGTTAATTTTGGGATACAGATCATGGTGAAGCACTGCTGGTTATGGTGGTCACAAAGGTAAAAAGATATGACACATTTTTCTGCAAATAAAAACCTGCCTTTTTTCCTGTGTGCAAATAGAGGTAACAAAAAAGGGAGTTACAAGGTGAGATAAAAATTACAAGAGGGGGAAATTCTGCTTTGCCTCCACAGCATTATCTGGTTCCCCCTTTTGTCATGCAGCCAGAGAAAAAAGCACTTCCAGAAAGCTCACCAAAGATCAAACTGTGTCTGGTGACAGCAGTGTCCAAGCTATAAGTAATGTTCAAAGGATTCAACAATGCCTGTGACTGATCATTCCCTTTCCCTTGCCATCACCTGCTGATTTTGTCCAGGTGTTTTATGGCTATCTTGAGGCTCTGAAGAACAGACAGAAAGAAGACTTTGCCAATTTCTTTTGTCTGGGATTGTGAATTCCTTACACAGATGGTGGACAGCCACAGGCTGGCCAACTCCAGGCACAATCGCCTTCGCCTCAGAGGGAAAGCATGAGAGCAATATTATCTTCTCCCAAAGTACTGTCTGTAATATGTCTGTGGTTAGGGAATGGGACAAGATGCCTTTTCTTAAGGAACAAGAAGTTCCCTCACACACACCTCAATCCCTCCTACCCCCTCCCCACTTCCCCCTCTACCCCCCGAACAATGGGGGGGGGGGGGGGGGGGAAGAAAACAAATAAATAAACTAAGACTTTGAATTTTATTAATAAATTAAGCATTCTAAAATATTCAAGAAGTTTGTCTAAGAAGAAAATCTTGTGTTGACATGGTTTTGTACTATGTTCACAGTCTCTCTCGTATTCTAAACGAATCCTGCTAAATCTTACTTACTAAACAAGCTGAGACTGAGACATTTCTGGCAGCAATTTTTAAAGATGGGCACCAGACATGAGCCTCCTCACCCTTATTCTCCTATCCTGTTTGCTTATAAGAAAGCCCATTACCTATGCAAATTGCTGCTAAATGTGCAGTTACTTAATTGTGCAAGCACCTATTTAGACATGTACGTTTCTCCTGCAGTGATGCAAGTACAATTTGGAAACTGGTTATTTGAAGTGAGGCTGCTGCACTCCCAATTCTGACCTCTGGAAGTGTGACTACATACCAGGGATTTGAGAGTATGAAATAGAATATTTGTGCAACACTCAAGCACCTGACAAAGCAAATTTTACAGAAAATGTGCGACTTCTTCCAGTTCTCAAAACTGGATGGCCTTGGAAAAAGTATGTTTATTTTATTTGCATTTCATTCTAAAGAAGCCAGATACAACTCTTGTATAACAAACTTTTCCTGGATAGACTGTGCCTTCTCATACTCTTAGAAAAAAAATATTCTGTTTGCAAGATACACTCCTTTAGGAATTTTTAAAACGTGTAGTAGAAAATAAGTAGGTATCTAAGACTCAAAAGACAGACTTCTGGAACCTCAGAGCTATACCCATCCCATATGCTATTTCAGTTTTGCTTATAGGTGATGTGAACGAACTCTGAACTCATCAGAAGACGTAAAGCAATGTTCTCCTTTTAGATCCTCAAGACACAGTCTCGCCCCTCACCCCTTACCCCTAGGGGATAGATGTTAACATATACATAGGTAGAGCAGAGTAATGGAGCTGATTTTTGCCATGCAGATCTGAGAGCACAATTATGTTCTGCTCTAAATTATTTATTCTAATGCTAAAGGATGTACCATTTTCATCTTTTTTTTTTTTTGGAAAAGTATACTCAGCAGTTATAAAATCTAGCACCATAAATGTTAGAGAAGGAAAGGACCATTACATCACCCTCCCTATCTCCTGCCAAAGTGGGCTAGTTCCCTACTGTATATTTTCTAGCCTTATACAAAATGGCTGCAATAATAATCTGCTGATATTTTAAATGCACTAAATTACATTAACACTTAAAATTAAAAAAAAGAAAAAAAAGTCTGCGATCATAAAGAGAAAATGTAATGCTCACAGAAGAGATGAACAGGAAACCTCAGGACTACAAACCTCCTTTTTTCTACCACCACAGGTAGCAACAATAAAGCTTCTGTACATTGTTCAGTCTACCCACATGTCATAACCCTGACCTAACAAGGTCAACTTCATGGCTGAAAAGGTAGCTTAGCCTCCATGGCTGATTTCATCCTTCAGCCTCATACTGTGATTACTGACAATTTAGCCAATGTATTCACTTATTTCCTTACTGTACCCAAGTACAGATATATAGCCATGTAATATACTGGTCATATCCTTAAAAGGACTGCAGTGGATATGTAGTCACAAACATCACCCAGAAGTTTTTATGCTGGTTTTTTTCTACAAAGGTGCAGAAAATTTCTTCATGGCTTCCCATGATTGTACAAGCATCCAAATGTAACTACTCTGCTGCCTTATACAAAAACCTGTTATTTTCAACTTTTGTCCATTACATCTTCCTCTTCAGATCCTAATTTTAACTTTACCCCTCTCATCTTCCCTGAGAGATAAGAACAACCAGAAGGATAGCCAGCCCAGGATCTGGCAGGCTAATGAAATTAAGGGAGTTCCATGGATGTGGCTGTCTCACTGTAAACTGAAATCCTATCAACTCTGCCAAGCATTTAATCCATAAAACCCTACACAACACAGCTGTGTTTCAGAAGGGCAAAGGGGGAAGAAGGGGGAGGATTTTTTGCTTATTTTAGGGGATATTTTTTTGTTTGTTTCCTTTTCAGTTGTTGTTTTTTTTTTAAGGTATGCGTCTGTCTACTCCACAATGTCTTGAAACATTAAAAAGGCTCATCACTGATGGTGGTGATGGTAATGTCACATGTGAGTAAGTAACATAAAAGAAGTGACTGTGGACAAATTATTCCTAAGTGAAGGAAAACTGGATGCAAGAGTAGATGATGGAACTTGCTTAAACTTGGCAGGATGACTGCCCAGTATGAGGAGCTCAACCCAGAATAGAAAGACCAGAGAATGGAAGAAGAGAAAAAATGTGTCTACTGGGAACTGAACTGATAATGCCATGCTGCCCTTGGGTATTAACAGCAGTCCGATGATGGCCTGGACTGAATTCAAACTAAAAGCAGAAAGATTCTGTATCTAACTAGTAATCCCCTGATCCAGGATAATTCAGTACTTTTAATTACAAAGTAAAAACTACAGTCCAGGGGAAACTTCACTGGAAAGTAGCATGCTAGATACTAGATGCTAAAAAAAAAATTAAAAGCTTATGAAAAGCCATGCAGTTTTTTCCACCAAATGATAATACTCCTATGTTAACTTTATCAAGACTAAAAACTGGTTGAGGACATATGTGACAGATGGACACAGGATGCCAAAATCAAAATGCAGAGTTAAACAGTATTTCTTATAATTCTTGAATATTTTCCCCCTGTAGTTGGATACCGATTAATGCATGAAATTTCTTTAGTTCCATTTCATGATTCAGGTTTTCATTACATTAGTGGACTTTCAAGATTAAAACTTTACAAGACACACAGAAAGAAACAGGAGAAAGAAAGCGGACAAAAAACCCCAACCTGTTTGACTAGGCTCAGCACAAGCCATGAGATGTCATTATGCGCATTTAAAACATAACAAAAATGTACATTGTCAATCCTCAGTTTAACAGGTTCACAACACACCCTCATCAGCTGAAGTTACTTAGAGTGAAAGTGTAGTATATAAAATAAAATTGGCTACTTCTCCGAAACGACAGAGTTGCAATATTACAGATAACAGCGAGATAACATGCCATGCACTTTTTCTTGAGAAAGCATTAAGCTCGTGGCTGACTAGTAAATGGTGGAAGAAAGCATGGTATGTTTTATTGTAGATACCACTTATTGGGTATTATACTGTGAGCACCTCAAAAATGCTAAAAAATTGTATGTCCAAGGTTAAATACTTTTCAGAGCAGAATACTGGTTTCTAAAAGGTCTAATTTTTAGCTCTAAATTCAGCAACTTTCCCATATCATTCCTTCTGTCTAGTGAGTTGATCTATGTAACTATACGTAACTTATATACGTAACTATAATCGTCTAGCAACAGGAGAGTGTCTTAATACAATGTAAGATTTAAAAAACTTATTTTTACGTGAATAACACATTAGTTTTCAATGCCAGAAACACCCAGACCATTTTATGGACTGATAATATCCCAATTTTTTTTTTTTCTTAACTCATTTTGAGTTTCATCAGTAAGGTAGAGAAAAGCCTTGAAATTGTAACATTAATTTTATTTTCCCTCCATTCATTGGCTTAAAATAAGAAAAGATAAAAGGATATGCTAAAAGATTGAGCCAAAAAAAATAGTTGCTTTGGGGCAAATGTTTCTTTATGTCATGTTTCAGCCTGGAAAAAAGTTTTACACAACTTCTAACCCTGAAAAGAAAAGGATTTCTAGTTCAAATGTTAATGATACAACTTAACTACAACATGCTACTGACACATTAACTAGAGTATTCCAAATGGTGCTGCTGAAATAAACCACCTAATTCTTTCTTTTTAGTGAGAGAATGCTCCAATCATTAAATTATTCTTGTCCTCTGTATGCTCAGGAGTGGTCTGTCCATAAGTTATTAATAAACCATGGAAAGGTGCAGCAGCAGACCAACTATTCATATTAATGAATGCTTCATGAATATTCAGCTGCATGTTGACTCTTAGCTTAGAGAATCAAGGGAACCAAAATCCAGCCCTCTATTCTACCAGTTAAACCTCCTCGTGCTGTAATATTTTATTTTGAATAATATCCACTAAATCGCTAACACCGTCTCTTTTGCAAAGGTAAATAACTGCTGTTCCTGTAAGACGGTGAGTGGGGGTCCGCTATCAGCCTCAATAAAAAAAAACCCACAACAATCAGTATACACAGTAGTCATAATACTTTGTTTTAAATTGAACTACATTAACTATAATTCAACATCTGCACAGACCTATTGCTAAATTAACAGTTGTTCGTGCTGGCTACATCATGTTCTGAACTTAAAAGTACCTATTTGGTAGTAATAGTTCCCTTGTAGTCAAACACAATGCGTCATGACTGGGCAACTGCATATGTTAGAAACACAAATACAATTCAAAACATTCCGACTACTGTCTTCCCTCCTACTCAGTGCCCCTTATAGACTCCTACTGACTTTTATTTCTGATTTTTCTCTATTGGAAATAGAAATCTTTTGACCATAATCTGTTCCAGCAACATCAGACACAAACATCACTGATGTAGAAGACTTCCAAGTGGGCTTTATCAGTGGCTTGTTTGCACAAATTATCTGTGATTTCATTATTGTTTCTCAAAACCATTTTTCTTTAGAGAACAGCTCTTCTACAGCCGAGATGTGGATGTACAGTAGCTGCCCTTTCAGGGCCAGCACACACTTCCTTAAGCAAATCCACCACTTCCTTTTCAAACTGAACAGAACTCTCAATTCTGTACATCCTCTGAAAGTTAGAAAGGAGCACCTTTACATGTAATAACAGGCATCTGGGAAGCCAACTGGAGCAGTTGGAGCACATATTTTAATAAGCAGCTCTTAAACATTCAACAAAGTGAGTGGTAACTGGGCACAGAAACATAAATTGTCAGAGCAAATTAAGAAAAAGACTTTGCTTTTCAGTGCATTACATGCAAAATTATTTGTAAGATTACACTGAACAAGCACAGATTCTTATACATTCAGTCAAATTATCTCAGAATATAGACAGAATTAACTGGGCTTTTCTTTTGGATAAAATTAATGTCAGCTTTCTGTTCTTAAACCAGAGTCAGTGAGGAAACAAAATATGTTTAGCCCTGAAATAGTTGCAGTAATTCAATCCCTGCACTCTCCTTATTTTCTTGATGACAAAGAGAAACTCCCAACTGGCAAGGCCACCTGCACTGATTACTCCTCCATCCACACCCACGGAACAGGAAAATGAGCCAATGATCATTAACCTTAATTTCTTTTAACATAAACCTCAGGTTTTTGTTTGTTTTTTTTTTGTTGTTGTTGGTTTTTTTTTGTTTTGTTTTTTTTTAAGGTTTGCTTCTCCCTTGAGATGGGAAGGGGGGAGTGGAGGGAAGAGAAACAGAAAAAAAAAAAAAGGGAAGCAAAAAGTCATGGTGAAAAAAATCAAGAGAACTGAAAAGAACTTTGCATCTTTTTCCTTCAGTTTTATTTATTTCACAGCGTTCAGATAAAGGGATTTTGAGGCACAGCCATCCTCTTGATAGCACCTTCTTTTGCTCCCGTCTCCTTCTCCAGGCAATAAGGTAAATGTTAATGTGTGGGGGCTTTGGGTTTTGGTGGGTTTGTTGGTTCTGGGGTTTTTGTTGGGTTTTGGGGGGTTTTGGTGTTGTTGTGGTTTTTTTTTTTTTTTTTTTTTTTGTTGTTCTTTTTCATTGTTGCTGGGTTTTGGGTTCTTTTTTTCCCTGAAGATATTCCTGGGTAAAGGCAGTTGGCAAAAACAAAGATGGGTCTGGACATCAGGAATGCAGGTGTGGCCCAATATCAGGACTAAAGGGCCAAGCACAACTGGGTGGGATATTTCCAGTTTAACTACTTCAAAATACAGTAGAGAATGCATCACACCTCCTTGTCATCCACATTCTGTTACTGCCAAATAGAATGATGTTTGCTTCAAGCTGTGTGGGACTAGCTCCCAGTGGCATTACATCACCTTCTACTGGATAAGACACTCATCTGGACCCTCTGAATAATGTCATATAGATACATATGTAAAATACATACAAATAATAGAAAAAATACAGAAAAATAATCACGCTGTAGAAATAATGGTTTGTACAGCAAAAATATCTGTATTAAATAGCAGATACACTCTTATCTTGTTAGGTCTACAAACAAAGCTAGGTAGACCTTAACATTTTCTGTGGAATTACATGTCTATAAAATGAAGAACTTATCAATTCATTGAAGTATGTGTTGCTATATCCCCTGCTGAAGTCATCTTTTTCTGCAAATGATTTTAGAATCATTACACAGCTAAAAAAAGAAAAAAAAAGTTTGAATGTTTGTTTTTTCCCGTTAAGATTACTGAATTAAAAAGTAAATAAATGTTCAAAGAACATAAGAAAAGTGCGATTGTATTACCTTCAAATACATTACAACAAGCTGTTTGTCGCCTACCAAACACATACAGCAGGGCTTCTGTGGAGACCAGGAGGCAGACAGTAACTTTGATCACGCAGACATTCCTCATTATTTCAGACCTCAAATCAAGTAGCAATAGTCAGGGGAAGAAAGGGGTGAGAGACATGGGGCTTCTGGGGAGGAAAAGGGAAGCAGACTGCAATTTTGTCCTAGGTTCAGCATCCTAATTTAAACAAAAACAGGCTGTTGGCATCTCTCTGCTTCCCTGCAGCCCCCTCCCCTTTCCATGCTTTCAAGCCTCCTGGTTCACTAAAAATGGCAAGCACATTTCTAGGCTCTGCTTTTTTATCAAGCTGACAAAGGTCAACAATACTAGCCAGAAAAGTGTTGAAGTATTCAGTGCCACAGGTCATCCTAATAGATACGGGAGGGACTCATTGCAACACCACTGTAAGCCAAGAAAGCATGATTTTTAAGAGGCAGCACTTTGCACATTCACAGCCTGGTTATTTTAATACAATACTGGCCTCTTGTTTGCAAGAGGCACATTTCAGAGCTGGTATCTTTCTTTGGGTGACAGTAAGGTGACTGAATTCAGGAATGTTAACAGATGCACCTTTTTATGCTCTGTTAAACCATGTCACAGACTACAGCCCCTATAAGTGCATTCCTTTATTTATGCTGCAGTCAGCTCAGCTAATTATCAGAGACAAACCTGGTTCTAGCTCTATAAAGTCTGGTGGCTGTGTACACATTTGAAGAGGTTGGGAGGGAAAACAATATGGGGCAGGGGGAGCAGAGAGGCTCTTTTTTAAGCACTTTCTTTAACACATGGCTTTGAAGCTTCATATTTCATTGGTGCTGTGAAGAGTGGGGGAGCTGCATTAGCCACTTGATAACACAGTAATGTTTGGTGTGTTGTCCCCTCCTGCTGTTTTTTAATTTTTCTCTCATTTGAACATATATGTTTAGGTCCAAACACCTATAAAATAACAACCAGTGCAAAACTCTTTCCAATACGCAAAAATAGTGGAAGATGCTACCCCAGAGGAACATCTCTCCATACACTTCTGGTTTGTTTTACCATTTCTGAGCACCGGAACCACTTACAGCTCTCCTTCTACCACATACTCCAGTATGCCAAGCATTCTCCACAAGCCTTTATGCTACAACCGTGTTTTATCATGCTTTACCTTCTTTCAAAGATTTAAAATTCTTAGCCAGTTTGTCTTTTTTTTTTTTTTTTAAACAAATGAGTGTCTTTTCTTGCATGACTTCTTCCTGCACTGCAGTTTGCAGGAAGAAAGTTCATGATACTGAAGAGAAAAGAGGGGGGAAGGGACTTGATACTGAATTCTTTTTTTTTTTTTTTTTACTACTTTTGGCTAAATGACCTTAACTAAAGAACTAAAGAATAAAATCATTTGTTTTATGAGCTATGGTGTATTTTTTTTTTTTTTTTTTTTTTTTTTTTTTTACAGCATACAATTTAGCTAATAACTGGTTGGGGCCAATCTTTAACAAGTCGCATATTTCCATTGTCCCTTCACCCCCTGCTTATGCTTTTACCACATCCTAACAAAAACATGACCAGAACTGGTGAAAAACATACGGTTCCAACTAATGAATCACATACTTTCCCGCAAGTGCAGTAAGTACTACCAGCTGTGACAGTCTTGCTTTGGCAGTGGAACCAGTGCAGAACAAGGCCGACACATCTGAAACCAGCTGTACTGAAAAACCACAAGCAATTTAAGTCCGTCTGCCTTCTCAGGGGCTTCTTTGTCTCTGTCTGTGTCTCTGCTCTGTCCCTAAAACTTGCCAGCCATCTTGTTTTGACAGAGTTCAGAGTTTCTGAAGTTTCAAGGGGGAAAAAAATTTGCTGATTCAGGAAACTGGGTTTCAAGAAAATGATAAGGAGGTCTTTGTCAAGCCAGCCTGTCAGGAAATTTAAAGAGACAGAGTACTCACCTACCCATCTGCTCTACTTGTACGACAGCTTATAGCACAGAAAAAGACACATGTATACTTAAAACATGCACATGTGCATAAATTTGTATTTGTACCTAAAAGCACAGAACACTCCTTGTGAATGAAGAAGGTGTGAGGAGGAATGCTCTCTTGAGATCTTTGGATTCTATCAGATTAAATTTGGGAAGGTCACAAAACTCACAAACGACTTTGTTAAACTCTAATTATATACATCACCACAGCAGGAAAACCAGTAAAAGTTATACCCCACCGCATTGCCTTATGTGCAGTAAATGCCATGTGCTTTATTGAAGACTACTCCAGTTGTGTTTCAGAGAGGCTTTTAAAAACCTTGAGAGGGACAATTTCTTGATTCTTCAGTGTATAAGACCAGGTACCAAAATTAACATAAGCCTACTGTACTTGACTGAAGGAAAAAAAAAAAAAAAGAAAAAAAAAAGGAATCAATGTTAAAAAAAGAAAAAAAAAAAAAAGAAAAGAAAAGAAAAAGATCAGAATTGACTTAGAGTGGCTTTCCTTTACACAAGAAATGCTGTGACATTCAGGCCCATCTAGGACTAAAAGTAAGTACTGAATTTCACACTGGGAAGTCAGCTTTTCCCCACTTGCCTCAAAAGAACCCAAACAAAATAAATCTTCCTTCCATCCCTGTACTACTGAGGGATATATTCTTTAAAAAGGTAAGATCCTGGTCCAGGACTGGTCTTTTCTTATCTTGTATCTCACATTGGTATGCATTGTAGAGAACATCCATACATGGAAATGGTGAAATTTTTGACAGATTTTTCGTTAATGACACCTTTTTCAGAATTTTTGATCAAATTTAGATGAAGTAATTGTCTCATGATGGATTCTTGAAAATAGTGCAATAGGTACATCACACACCTACTGTAAGATTTTCCAGCAGACACACTTTCCCCCTTCAATCCTCTTTCCATATGTATTGGGCAAGCATGTGAGAAAAGCCAAAACCCACAGCAGTCTGTCCCCATCTGATGACTAGTTTTTTTACAGTGTCTCCATGTGCACATAAGCATTGAAAAAATGTTTTGCAACATTTTAAGGCTTTTGGTTCTCACTGGGGATGGTCACATTACTCCCAAGCAACAAAACCACTGTGAGCTATTTCTCAGAGACTCCCTATCAAGTGCAAACAACATTAATGCCGTGCCATGCCATGATATGTTTTGCACACACACATATTTCGCAGGAAAAGTATTTTAAGTGTAGTTTAACATATAAATACATGTGATCTGTGTGATCTCTCCCTGTCCAATGCACCTGTGATGTCATGCTGACATACCTAGAGCAACTTATGCACAACTAAGTCCAACTATACAGACTCTGTAATCAGGGAGGGAATGAGCTAAGAAAGAAAAAAATCATCTAACAGTATTTACAAATTATCAGAAAATTCTCAAATCATCAGCTTTGACACACCAATTAGCATCATGATATTTAGAACTGTTCATATTATTATTCACACCCAGATCTGCCATGTATTCTACAAGGAAGCTTGAACTTTCTTTACTCATTTTCAGCGGGTAAAGAAATCCCCTTCATATTATTTGTATTCATCTTTTTCTCATACATGGATATCAGCTCCTGAATCTATTTGTACTCAAATTATTGTTTCCAATACCAGAGGTAACATTAATGATGTTACATTACAACAGAGGCTCTTAGGAGCACCGCATAACTGGGAAGGGTGATCAAAAGATGGTGAAAATTATCTCCTATCATCTTCTTCATGACAAGATAGACTGAACGCAGCTCAGACGTATATCCTCTAAAGAGCTGCATTGGACGGACTGGGATTTTAAAGGGTTTTTCTGAGGGGGTACAACAGGTATAGCAGGTTATGAAAGGAGTACAGTCTTTAAGGTATCTTATGTACAACCCTAACATCAACGCTTCACCAGCAGCAAGTGTGCAGCATTTTAGTTAACATACATTAAACAGAAATGGTAAACTTGATTTCTTTACACACTTAAAAATCACCTTTTTAAACTGTAGGGCAGAAGGTGGTTTTGTTTTAATGATTTATTGGTTTACCTCAAATTGCAAACTAATAAAACATATTTCCTCTTAAAATGAAAAGGTCTTCAGCAGACCTTTTTAGAGTCAACTAAAGAATAGTAATAAATAAAACAAATAATAAACTGCTGTCACTGAATTAGCTTTACAAATTTACATTACCTTCTGATGCAAGCCTTATTTTTCTGTGAGACCAAAAAATTACTCCCATCTATTTTACCAAATTCAAAAGAAAAAAAAACCCACAGTCAAGCATCAGAAGAAAGACATGAGAAAAGACAGTTAGAGATATCTAGCATCAACACAGGAGAGATAACTTTTGCATGGTGTCTTATAACTTCATTTACAGTTACACAGCTAATTCTAAATCCCTGTTGCCAAAAGTTTATTACGATGAGAACTGAATAACCATATGAACAATTTACCTTTTTTAGTTAATATTTTTACTTTCACTTTTGCTCACAAATGGACATTTTTCGGAAAATAAAAATTCAATTTAATATAAAATGTTTCCAAAAATTGCAGTATAAAATACAGTACTCTGTATGTTAGCACATCTCACTACAGCCTCCTGCGTAGAGCACGATGTATTCATGCAGACTTCCCTGAACAGGAAACAGAATCTTTGTTTGTCCTTTCAATTAATGCTTGTTTATCAACTCACTTTTCCACATTCAGATATGTAGGAAAACCCCTTTATAGCAGAGGAATTGCTGAAAAAATTGAACTGAGAAATCACGTATCTCTTTTTTTTCTTTTCATTACAAGAAGTTTTGAAGCATTAATCCTATCAATTATGATTCAAAACCAATGTCACGTGACTTAGCCAATGTAAAATTAACCCAGTAATTTCCAGAAGTGGACAGGCTGTGTGAACTGAAAACTACAGGGGTTTTCTTTTCCAGCAATTGTGTAATTTATACAAATTATAGATCATTAATGCATCCTTCATAAACCCAAAGGAACAAATAAATTTACTGTAGAAGTTAACAGTTTGACTAAGCCAGGTTATAATTAACAGTAGTGACTATAAAGAAAAGTGATAGCCGCTCTTGGTAGCTGGTTAATATTCAATGCTAGAAAATCGCCCTTTTTTTTTTTTTTTTGTAAGAGAAGTAAGTATAATCATAGATTTAAAAAGCAGCTACATAATACACACAACATATAGTTTTCTTTTTTTCTTCGAACCATAGATTAATTTAGGTTGGAAGGAAACGCTGTATCTCATGTGGTCCAAGCCCATCCTAAAAGGAGGAATACTTTTCAGCAGCTTGTTCAGTATATTTTCTGGTTGAGTTTTACTATAAATCATTCTGTTGGGGAGTTTTTTAGATTTTTCGTTCATTTGCTCGTTTGGGTTTGGGGGGGGCTGGGGTTTTTTTTTTTTGGTTGGTTGGTTGTTTTTTTTGTGCATATGTGCGTGGGGGGATTACTTTAAAATTATACCAGAAACAGAATTGTTGACAGGCCTTATTAAGAATTACTATCTACAATGAGAAAAATAAATATGGGTGTTGAAAGATTTGTCCATAAACAGATGGCACAGGCAGGATCAGAGGTCAGGAGCTTGCAGTTCAATCCATCAGACGCTGTTATCTAACCAGCATTTATGTTCTCTTTTAAATAGATTTCATCTTCAAATTAGTGTTGCCTGCTTAGCAGACTAACCCTGTGCACGTAAATACTGAATATACTTTGTGTGGGCTACTACTAAACCTCACCTCATCTCAGAAGGGAATCTTCATTTCCATTCTGTGTACACAGTCCTTAATCTAAGTTAGCATCTTAGTATGTTTTAGTCAGAAAGTCTTACCCAAATTAAAATTATATAGAAATGTCCTCTATACTCTCTTAGTTGGCCTTTTAGCATGTTAGCATGTTAGAAAGGCGTTACCCTCAGAAAGGACCTTTCAGTTTTCCCTTATCATCACTGCCATTAGGTGCCCAGTTAAAATTCTGTGTAGTTTTTACTATAACTTTTCTTCCTATCAAAACCATCATCCCACCTTTTCAAAAGCATAAAACATTTGAGAACCTGTGCAGAGAAAATTATGTTTAACAGATATTTTTTATATGTCACTACAGTTACAAGTCCATAGATGAGTACCATTAGTGATTTATTACAAATTAGTTTCTTTCGCTCCCTGTCTAAGCTCCAAAATCATCTCAGCCAAAGCTGATATTTCTGCAGATGTGAGCTGTGCTACTATATAATGGGGAAAGCAAGGGAAATATTTTCCTGAAAAATCTGACTAGCCCTAGTATTACCCAAAATTTACTTACATGCAGTCTACATAAACAGTTATGCTGGATTTAGCCTGTGTTTAGCACCACTTGATAAAAGCTATTACCAATGTGGTTTAGATAAATTACATGTACCCTACTCCATATGGAAACAATATTTTAGCAGCAACCAGTGTTTAATAATGAACACTCTGCCTTGCCCTCTCACAGGCAGGCTCTTTCTCGCCCTCTCTCTGTCTGCCCTATTCCTATGATTTAGGAAGTTATTAGCTCAAGAAACAAGTCATTAGAATATTAATACTGCAGTTAAAAAGGGATTAATTCGATCCCATGTTATACTAGTAACAAGATGACTGACCTCTCTGAAATGTAGTACAGTAAATTATCTTCATCTGTAAGTTTCTGTGTGTGTGCCCATGGCCCAGAAGGCCAACTGTGTGCTGGGCTGCATCAAAAGGAATGTGACCAACAGGTCGAGGGAGGTGATCCTGTCCCTCTGCTCTCATGAGACCCCACCTGGGGCACTCTGTACAGTTCTGGTGTCCTCAACATAAAAAGGACATGGAACTGTTGGAACAAGTCCAGAGGAGGCCACGAGGATGATCAGGGGACTGGAGCACCTCCTATATGAGGACAGGCTGAGAAAGTTGGGGCTGTTCAGCCTGGAGAAGAGAAGGCTGTGTGGAGACCTCATAGCAGCCTTCCAGTATCTGAAGGGGGCCTACAAGGACGCTGGGTAGGGACTCTTCACCAGGGACTGTAACAATAAGACAGGGGGAAATGGGTTTGAACTTAAACAGGGAAAGTTTGGGTTAGATATAGGGAAGAACTTCTTTACTGTGAGGGTGGTGAGGCACTGGAATGGGCTGCCCAGGGAAGCTGCGAATGCTCCAACCCTGGCAGTGTTCAAGGCCAGGTTGGACAGAGTCTTGGGTGACATGGTCTAGTGTGAGGCATCCCTGCCCATGGCAGGGGGGTTGAAACTGGATGATCTTAAGGTCCTTTCCAAACCCAACTATGCTATGATTCTGTGATTCCGTGATTCTATGATAGGTTGATAACAACAATTCACTGCATGAACATCATTATTTGTTTAAGTTATTAAAGACTTTTAATTGTTTACTTTATGATAAGTTTCTTTATCCCCTGTCATGTAAATTTAATTAACCAACAGGCTACAAAGAAATCCAAGCACAAAGTAGTTCAATATTTCCTCATAATTTTGTGTACTTTTGTAACATTTAAGTATTTTTGTTAAGTAATGGTGGCGTCTTCTACACCTCATTAGATGTGATATAAGGTATAGGTTTAGCAGAAATCATGGAGGACTATATAAGGGCAGGAATAAATGTCTTCTTGAAGATTCCAAGCTTACTTACAGACTTAGATTTCCCAACTAAAAGAAAAAAAGATAATTTTTCCGTCAGGACTGTAAAATTTTAGGCTGGAATTCTAATCCTTTTGAAGTTTATAGCAATTTTGTTCTTTTGCTGCGGCCAGATTTAACCCTCGAATTTATAAAGTGTTTAATATATCAGCTATCAGGGAGAAAAAGCAGGTTCTAGCAAAAGCATTTCCAGAAAAAGAAAAGCTATTACAACAAAAGTAGGCCTGCCCCATTCTCTGTTCTTTATTTAAATCTGCAAGTAAAACCTTAAAAGATTTCTCTGAATAAAGTAGTCAGAGATATGTAATGGAAACCATGAGCTAAAAAGAAAAAAAAAAAAAAAAGCTATTATAAGGTACTGCTTAGGGACCTAGACAAGATGTTCTTCTTGGAAAATTAAAGGGAATTTACAGAAAATGGCAATGCTGCTAAAGACTTTTAAACTAAGTCTTAATGTGTATAAATATCGATATCTCTTTGACAATTCTATAGAATTCAGAATGCTTGCATTAAGGATACAGTTCTTCATAGCTCAAATACAATGTAAACTTCCAAACATCTGGTGAACTTCAAGGTAGAGCTTTCCATCTCCCCAGAGAGTTATCAGTTGGACTATAACGTTATCAGCTTTCGCACACTTCTCAGTGAGATGCAATCTACTTGCCTGAGAACATGAGGGAGAGCCAGGAATTCCTGTTCCAATTCCAAATGTGTGGACTGTAAAGTTTCTGGTAAGTCAAGAACTCCCAGCTGCCTTACATTCACAGCCTCCAGAAATGGGAATATTTACACGTCTACTTTGCAGACCAGCAAGAATTAATTACTGAGTTACTGGCCATTACATAAATACTTAAATAAAATTATTTGAATGCTAGTCTCACTCCACAGTGCCTGAACACAGACACTTTAATACAACGGGCAAGATTTTAAGGCAGAAACGGCAACCCACGCTGACATATGAACTCCTCTCTTAGGTGCACCGTATATGGTGATGCTGTTTATGAAAGCAAAGCAGACTTTCAGTTGCCAGGCAGTACAGTTAGTGCCTTAATACAGTATAATTCATCATAACTCAGACAGCTGTCCTCTCCAAATCATCAAAAGCACAATTTCAGTTAACTCAGTGTGCTGGAGTGACCTGCCATAGGATGCACAGAATGCCTTGGTGTGCTCCCTGAAGGTCATGACAACCAGAGTTGTTTGTCTGCTTCCTGAAGGCAGAGCTGTTTCACACATCTAATGAGCTATGAGAGAATACCTGGAGGGTGCAGAATCTGAATACACTCAGAACTGTACACTGCACAAAGCCCGCCTTCTGACATGGTCTTTATCTATCAAAGACCAACCTGTCCCCAGACTACAGACTGGTAGCTCAAACACAGTCTGGGTACACGAGCACCCTGTTTCAAGTGGCATTAAGAAATCTGCATCCCAGCAAGGAAAAGCGAGTTGGTAAATACCAACAGTGGACAGTTTGGGCAGCTGCCTCAAAAATGTTCAGTGTTCCAGATGAAAACCTCATGACAGATCCTGTTTCATAAAAACAAATCATGTGATCACTAATAGTGATTACTGATTTTTCAGATAGCAATTCAAATTCTTAGAGAACCTTGTAGGTTTCCATTCACTGGGGATATGTATCTAATATCCAGAGACAGTCACCTTTTTCCTGGTTTAGCCAGCACAAAATTATGAATTCAATTGCATGCTATTTTCATAGCTCATTATGTACAGTTTGGGTCAGATCTATCTAACATGGAAAAACTGGCAGACCCCTAACTGTTATTGTGAGAGTCTGTTACTACTGGCACAAAATTTAAGTATGTTTGTATTTTTCTAACTTCTAATTTCAGTGCTCTGCTACTAATTACTTTTGTCAAAACCAGAACAAAAGCTCACTGCTTGGCTTGTTGACTTCTGCACACAGATGTCAAACACACAGAGTTCATTAATGATTTCAAGGTGACGGAAACCAAAGAGATGTCCAAAACTGTGCTGTTGATTATTGGTTCTTTTCAGATTAGCATCTTAATGAACGGAGAAAGCACAGTTAAAACCAAAATCTTAATTTGACGTACACCATATGCCATTCTACACTTACATACAGTATCAACTGAAGCCCTAGAAGAGCCTGAAATATATATAGGCATGTTAAAAAAAAAAAAAAAAAGCCTAGTTTGCTAAGTTGCATGGCATCAAGTGGTTATCGAACAAGAAAGACTAGAGCTCAAGGTAGATAGAAATAATATGTTCCCCTGTAAGTGAATGCGCAATGATCTTCAAAAATAGAGGAGGTAAACGTCTGTCTACATCTGTTCAAAATGTCTTCTGTGGTCCAGTTTTAAAAATTGCAAAGAGGAAACAATGGGTAGTTATCTGTGTGACTGACATAAAACTAGTATAGCAGATAATTTAAAATGCAAATAAGCATTTACTTAACATGACAGAGTGTGCAACTGCAGTGATGATCTCCCCTTCTAGGCAGCATGATATTTTGTAACATTAGAAAACTGTATTTTAATGAAATTCCAAACCTGCAGGTTTAAGCCCATTCTAACTTCAGTACCATCTACTATAATACAATACTTCCAAGAAAGAAAAAAGTAATTATTAGGTCGTGACTTCCACATACTCACTAATATTTGTCGGGAAAAGGGAGCTAAATGTACATGGTTTTTACAAAGTTCTGAATTGCACTGGTTTTGCAGAAGCTGAGATAAGCTGTTAGGGTAACAAAAATATGAAAATCTAAATGCGCACTCAACCCTTAAGAGAAAGAACCATCACAGGCACCTTTGTTCCATAGGATTTTTCCAGAGTCTCACACTCAGTTTTGTAAGCCAACATTCACAACTGCTGTTCTGAAGTGTTTACTCCTGACATTACATTGTGGAAGGCCCACAGAAACAGCCGGGGGAAAACAGTTACACACTGATGTCAAATCACAATTAAAGTGGATTGGGATAGTTTTCACATCCAGCATCCCTCGGTTCCACAAATCTGTAGCAGCACACGAAAGAAGAGCAGGTAAATCACTTACAGACATGTGAGATTGTTTCCTTTAAGGCACCGTCTAAAATTACTCTGTTCAACAGTGATCAGACTGATCCCCAATGTCACAGAAGCATGAGAAAGTTCCAGTAAGAATTATGGAAGACATATGGAACCTCAGAAGGTGGCTACCTAAACTATTCTTCCCATATGCTTATAGACTGTGAAGGCAGTTTTCTTACATTCTCTGTATTACTCTCGAGTCACATTCCCTGAGATATTTTTGACTTGAGTTAAACTACAGCAGCTGAATTCTCATCAACATCTACACAAATTCTATGGGCAGACATTTTTTTTCTTGTTTTGGTTCTTCCTCACCTTGTGTGTCAATATTTGCACCCTTAAGAGATTAAGCACAGAAGTCACTGCAAAACGCAGGAGTTACAAGGTATGACTAGAGCTGTCAGGCTTGGGAACCTGTTTTGTCTGTGTGCAATCCAAAGTCTGGTAACTTCATGTTTCACTTGGGCTGCCTGGTTTTCTGTAAACCATAAACATGCTCATCATCCCCAAACAGGATCAAAATCATTGCATATGCACTTCATAGATGGCTTTTAGGACAGTTTCTCTCCCTGATAAGCTTGCAAAAACTACTGGGAAACTCATATACAGTTACTCTGACTTCTCAGGAAAGGTTCAGGTGTACAGGTGATCGGACCATGTGCCCTAAGCCCATAGTGTCCCAAACACACCGTCCTTCCTCACTTTGCAGAGACTATCTGCTCAGTGCACATGCAGTAGGTCTGTCATTACTTGCAAGCACAAGACTCATTGAGCATGTGCCGCAGAGAACGTGAAGACATTTTTATGTCAAGGAAATCCTAGCAGAAATACAATGGACATAGTTATGCACCACATCTGCCTTTCAACAAGGTAATCAGAAATCAGCTCACTTGCTGATGGATTATTTGCCCTCATGATAAGAATTATGTGTAATAAACAGGACTACTTACAATAACTGAGTAGTTACCCACAGGACAACGATACCTTTGTTTTACTGAAAAACACGTCTTTTCACAATGCAAAATAATCCAATGGTACAATTGCTGTGGATTGTACCAATCTGAAAAGCAATTTTAAATATTTTTTATATTCCTTATTAATTCTTTGCATATTAAAAAAAGTATTTTCAAATAAGCAACACTGTAAAACATTTAACAAACACTCCTACATATTTTACTTCTGTGTGCTATGTTATTGTTATGAACTGCTGTATTGTCAGTATCCCTTTTTATAGAAAATATGCTGCAAATCACAATAAATATTTAAAAAATATGGCTTTTTATCAAGAAAGACACTGCTATTCTGTCATTCTTTGTCCTGGTTTCAGCTGTAACAGTTGTTTTTTCTTCCTGCTAGCTGGTGCTGTGCTGTGTTTTGGTTTCAGTCTGAAAACAATGCTGATAACAGACCAATGTTTTAGTTGTCAGTAGCACTTACAATGACCTAGGACTTTTCAGTCTCTCATGCTCTGCCAGTGAGGAGGGGCACAAGGAGCCAGGAGGAAGCAGAGACAGGACACCTGACCCAAACTAGCCTAAGGGGTATTCCATACTGCAGCATGTCACGCCCTGCACGTAAACCGGGGGGGGGAGTTACTCGGAAGGGACCTATCACTGCTCGGTTTGGGCTGGGCATCAATCAGTAAGTGGTAAGCGATTGCATTGCACATCATTTGTGTTTTCTTCTCTCATTGTTTCCTATTATTACTATTATGGTTATTGTTGGTATTCTTTCTATTATCTCAACCCATAGGGTTTACATTCTTTTGATTCTCCTCCCCATCCTGCCCAGGGAGGGGAGAAGGTGGGGACAAGCGAGAGGCTGCATAGTGTCGAGTTACCGGCTGGGCTTAAACCACAACATTGTTTGGTTTTGTTTTTTTTTTTCTCCCTGAACAGAAACAGATTTGAGACAGGTGCTTACAAATTTACTTTTGAGCACTCCAACAACCATGACTACAATCATTCCTGATGTCAGTAAGAGGCTCTGGCTGGGCAGCAGGAAGACAAGCATCCTTTCCCAACCCCACTGTACAGAGATGACAAATGTCTTCAGCAACTCTTCCTTCAAATGCTGCAGGTCATTCCGGGAATTTAGAAAGTGGCACCATGGAAGCCACTGACACCTCAGCCTGTACAACAGCATAAATTCTATATGCTTGAAAATCCTATATGCTTGAAAATGTTAATAGATGTGTTCTCCCACAACTTCTTTTACGAGGCTGTTCTCTACCTTTCCTTTTCAGACGGCCTGTGACCAGCAGAACAGGATAGAAATGGTTCCAGAAAACGACCTGGAGTTACTCTGCTGGAGACTGAGCTTCAGCAAAGGGAAACAAAATTAGGAAAAGAACGGGAAGAAATTAGGAAATCCTAATTCTTAACTCCTAATCCTAATATACCTGCTGTAAAAACAGCAGGTATAATCTAAACCTCTGTCTAATACCTATAAAGTATATACCTGTACACCCAAGAGCATTCAGGTTCACAGCAACATCCTGCTTCCTTTTTAAACAGAATAATACTCCTTAGTAAGGTTCAAAACATGGGGGAAAAAAAGTAAAATAGGAGAACTTGCCTAGAATCTGACAAGTATTCTCCCACCGTAAGCAAACACTCAAAAGTAACATGTTGCTTAGGAACGTTTATCATTTGGCTAAAACCGGCTCATCACAGTTAAGATTTATCTTAATGTTTCATAAGCCAAAATAAACACTGACCCTCCACTTACAGAACTGTTTTCACAGGTTGTTACAGAAGTGCATTGATTACTTCTAGCTTGTATTACACTTTCAGCATGGCATTTTTTAACTTTTCTGCTCTGCTTCTCTGGTTGCTTCTACTTAAACAAGTTCTGATTAAATCAAGTGGGCAAACAGACAAGAACATGAGACAATCCACAGAAAATGTGAATCTAAAAATTAAAGAGATTAGTTATCATTGCTTGTGCACTTAAATAGTAAGAATAAGAAGACAGCAAGCTGTTCCCAAATAAATTCTATTAAAAGTTCCTGACAATGACAAGAACACATTATGGTTTAGGTAATGTTTCCTACTATCTCCTCAGGTGCTTTACAGACAAAAGAAAAGGGAGTGGATTCCATTAAGCTTCCCAGACCTCTTGTAAAAGCATTTATTGAAATGAGAAATCAAAATAAACACTGAAATCAGGCAATCAGCATGAGTAAAATGTTTGCTTAGCATTTTCTCCCGTTTCTAAACCATCCCTTAGGTGTATAGCCCCTTCTGAAATAAACACAAGATGTCTCTTGGACTCTTAGTAGTGAAAATAAATGACTGAAATAAATCACAATTCTACTAGATACTATCCCCCTCCAGAAGTCTCCACCACACAGCCATCACCTCTTTCTCCAGTGCTCAGCACAGCTGGGCAAGAAGGTAAGAGCAGAAAGAAAATTGCACCACTGTTATTCTTTGAGTAATAGCAGACACAGCAGTAAAACCCCATAGAACCGACCCAAGGAGAACCACAACTCCATATTGACGAATACTACATGAACACAGAGGAAGTACAGCTCATTTGGATTTGGCTTATTTATATATTTTTTCTTATTTTTAGACACCAAATATGTTTTGTCTTTGGCCATACCATAAAGCCCAACAGGGTAACAAAGAATGGTAGCATATGGTATAAGAAACAAGCAAGGATGAAATAAAAGTGAGTGGCAAGTGAGAAGAACATTTAAGAGAACAAAGTAGAAGGAAAAAAATGGGCAGTGGAAGTCTGAGATAATACAGGCATTCCAGACAACCAGTAACAGGGTAAAGAGCACCTCCACCAAGGCACTGCAAAACCACAAAGGGACAGGACAGGGAAAACAGTTTCATCAAAGGAAGAATAAAAAGTTCTGCTTTCAGGCATATGGATTTGCAGTCCTCCATTCACATAGCTGAAAACAGCAACCTCCAGATAAAAACTGCTTCAAGCCTTCTCTGAAGCCATATCTTCTTCGTTCTCTACCGCTCAGAAATACAACCAAACCCTACTAAGTGATCTGCAGAGATGTTCACTTGAAATTGTTCTTCCTCATCCAGTCAAACATGGGATTTACAAGGGGTTTATTTGCTTGTTTTCTACCAAAAAATGTTAACATTGAAATTATTTATTTTCCTAGTAATGTACGGATTAAGATTAGATGCCGTGAGGTAAACAGTCATTGAAAACAACTGGGTTGTAATAGCTCTTCACAGCATAATTAAGCATAACACTTTGCTAGAACTATGGACCGGAAGAGTTAAAGTGAATGCTTCCACTAAATAGTGTAAATATTGTTACTTTTAACTGCCCAAGTGTCACAGTAATTCCTCAGGAGGATCATGTCCCTCGATATTACATCTTTCAATATCCTGTCAAAGAAGACTAGATGTGTATGTATTTTACTCAAAGTGCGTCTGAACTTTCTCTGTGTTTCTGTCTTCTTTGTGCTCAATTTCTTTGAATAATCTGTGGACTTTCCTCTGTCATGAAAGTTTGCAGAAACAACAAATTGAACATTAAGTGTCAATACTCTAGGAATAGCTTCCCAGAATGTAGGCATCTGCAACAAAACATTGCAGGACAAACATTAGCTCCTGAGAAAATGCGATACTATGCAGGTTAAGTTTCTAAAGTTTATCAGCTATTTACACAACATAAGGTGCCTTTTTCAGATGAATCTGGGTAAGTTCCCCTGTTTACACAGTCTATAATACATATTTCATAAAGAAAATTCCTATGATTTTAGCCAAATAAATACTAAAGAAATGTGAATAAACTATACATGCACACACCCCAAAGGCTTAAAATTATACTGTTCATTCATATAGTGCCCTTCATCCTAAGAAGTCATGAAACTTTTCACAAGCACTGTGTATATTCATAACACTGAAATGCTGATACATCTTGTTGAGACTGTGTAATTTCCTCTAACACACACAACAGATTGTGATAACATTTTGAAGTGACTACTGGATTTTTTTTTGCCTTTTTTGTTTTTTGCAAGTCAGGCCAATACAGTTTCCATAAACAGGCACAAGATTATTATGAATACAGAGTCAGGACCTTTATGTTTACAGAGAACAGACACCACCTTGGTTCTTTTCAGAGATCTCCTGGCAAAATAAATTCCTGCCATGATTTGAAACAGCAGTCTCAAGAAAGACTAGTATTTAAAGACCTGAGCCTAGTTTCAAGGTATCAGCCTCCTTGCTTAGGTAAAGATACCATCATTTCAGCCTAGATCTTCAAAGTACGGTTTGTAAATTCATATATAGTATTTATTTATAATTTGTTTATTTAGATCAGAAAACAATCCTTCCACTTCAGGCTACCCTGGGAATGTTACAGTATTTGATGTACTGTAAACCAGACTGGAATATAAAAAGTATAATGGCATTAAAACTGGAAGGGTCTTTTAAATCCAAAACAGAACTGATATGTATGGATTGACTGTAAAAAAGGGAGTTTATATACCATCCATTTTTAATGGGGTACGTAGGATGGGATATCTTCTTTAAATTATGTGAAGAATATGGATATATGTCATAGGAAAATAAGGTCCCTACAGATTAGTGGCAGTTGCTGAAATGTTCAGGGTTTTCATGCAAAATACTCTGTTGTTATAAATTCTGTAAAGACTAATTAAAGTGTTTTCTGAGCTTTGCCTGCTACTCTGTGTAACCAAGGCTTTTTATGCTTGACCTGCAGGAACAAAATCGCCTAGACTGTTTAACTGCTTGCTTGCCTGTCTGCTTTCACAGTAAAAAATATCATTTTAAAATTTACATTTGAGTTCTTAACTGTATGCTAGTTGCTAAGCTATTCTTAAGCCACAAAATGTTTTCAGATAGTAGTTCCATTTCAGAAAATTTCTAGAACCTCTTCAACTAATAGGTTACATATAAACAGTTCCTCTTTTTATTTAAAAATGAAGTTTAAATTCTAAATGTAAAGTTAGGTTAAAATCATATATGCTAAGAAAGTTTCTTTTAGAGGGAAACATTTGTGCATCAGCATTCACCTTTGTAGTCATTTTGACAGAGTTAAGATTTGACTCCAGTGGCCAAAGTCAGAGACCAAGAGAAATCTAAGAAAAAGGTTCAAAAAGCTGGTGTTAATAATTCGAACTGGACAGAGAGACTTTAAACAAAGAATAACCAGGAAGAAGTGAGTGCTGGCCCATTTATTTGTATGTTTCTGCCCTTCCTCCTTCAGATGCAATTTTTATCTTCTTCCTTTCACTGACAATTTTTATACATGAAAATATGCACATGGTATCTATGCTCCTATTCTCACAGTTTTATTGATAAGCAATTTATTGATGCATTGCATTACTACTCATTTGCTCGAAACTACTACAGCTACAAACAGCCAATATAAGAAATCAGAAGTCCCAACTGTAAGTATTTCTGCAAATCTTCCTGTTATCCCACTATACAAATCTGGGTAAAGAAGGAGTATGTATAAAATGGAGTCAGGTGGGAGTGTTTGCTAACCTTTTTTCAGGAAAAACAATCACAGAAGCTCACCCTTTTCCCAACCTTTTTTCTACTTTTATTCCTTCCCTCTTTCTCCTTCTTTTATTATTTTCTTATATCTGATTTGCTTAACTCCCTGCATTTCAGCAGCGGTTTTGAACTCCTACGTTGGCAAATTTAACAAACAAACAAGCAAGCAAACAAACAAAACCCAACCAAATCCACACAAAAACCTATTCTAGAATTGTATAAAATTTTTAAACTTTTCCTTTTACTCTCTCCTTTCCCAAAATCCAACAGATTTTATAACATGTCATACACAAACCTATGGTACTATTGTTTTGCTATCCTGTTAATATAGTATTCCAAAAGAACATAAAAAACTCACAAAACAAGGGAAAGCTGTTAGAAATTTTTAAGTTTCTAGCCTCTAATCAAAATTGTATCATTTGGTCTATGAGCTTAGTAGTGTCCTCTGTTCTCTGGCAGATTACAGCTGGTAGCTCATTAGACTGTTCTTCATGTTAAATTACTGAAAAGGGTGATGTATTTATAATACAGCTTGCAATGCTATAAAATGGCTCATCAATCTGTTTTATTCGTAGAAAGTCCACGTAAGGCCACTAGTCTGTTACTGGCAATAAACCTTGGGCGCATTTTCAAAAGACCTGCATATTAGATAGTGATTTATAGACCCTGTCCAAGAAATCAAACATGATACTAACAAGGCAAGGCATAACCTAGTTGACAATTTGAAAAGCAATGTAATTCCGCAAGTACATCATGTGACTATGATATACACAAAGAGAACAGAATAATACCTTGCTCTTAAGTATAACATGGACCTCAGAAGACACAGTAACAGTAACATCCAATGCACTACCATTCTGCTTCAGTCCTGTTCCAGAAAAATGAAATATAGTACCTACTCCTTTTATTTGTGTGTTGTAACACTCAAGGTATACACTGTTCATATTTCATTGTCTACCTCACCCACTTTGTGATTGCATACTGCCATAAAGAAATTGTTTATCATCTGGGAGCCATTTACATCTCTGAATATTATACAACAGTGGACACTTTGTCATAGAACATCAACAAAATTTGTATTTTTTAAAGTATTTTTCTTTTCAATCTGACAAATAGGTTGAAAAAATGCAAATTTATATTATTCCATAGTCTCACAAAGTCACAAAATTGCATTTTATCTCCTTTCTTTTACTTCAACAAAACCAGGGTTTTTTTAATAAGGCAAAAAGGTATTTAACAACAACAGTATTAGAGGGGACATAAACGACAGAAGAAGTAACTGTCGAATTTAACTATGTTCTTTATAACAAATACAAACATCTTTTAAAGAGGGGAAAGCATAGGTTCTGCCTTAGTATTAACCAACCTTCTGGTGACAGGAAGTGATTTAGTATAAAAGCACTCATGAAATTTTCCTTTAAGTGTGGATGTTTTTCAGAATGCCATGTAAAATATTGAAATGACACAGTCAATCTACAAGACAGGTAAGTAAGAAAGTTTCAGCTGTACCCTTCTCTCAAAAGTCCAGGCAATTCAGATTCAATTCAAACTGTTTACAACACCCTTCTTTTTTTGCACTTACTGAATGAAAAAAGGCGAATGAATTTTAAATGGGAAGAAGCGGCACTCACCACATACAAAATACTATCAAAAGCACAAAGCAAATAATAACAAAAGAAGAAAACCATTTTCTGCCAATATATTTTCATTACAGCAACCACTAGGGTCTGATAGACCAGCAAAGTATTTCCAGTGATGCAAAAGCACGATCATTCACTGACCAAAGCACAACGTCAGAACACAGGGCTGTATTAGAACTTGGTTGAAGGAGATTAACTATAGACAGATTAAGGCTTTACAGAGCTTCGGTACCTTTCCAGGTACCAAACTGGATATTTGACTCCAACACTTGTTGGAGTCAAATTTGTGACTCAAATTAACCTTTTCCATAGGAAAAGCATTCCCCACTATTGAGTTCTGTTCATCACAGAATGAATAAAGGCATTAGGATTGGGGAGGGGAACAGAAAGGTATTTAATTTAGAAGGAGGGTAGTAACATCAGTAAAAAAGTGAATCCTTGAAAATACACCACATAACTCTGCTGCACTGAAATATATTGTAATAAAATGCAATAGAATGCTTAAGACAACTCAAATATTTCCTAGAAATGTGGTCATGTTTTTATACGTACAATATGCCCGGGTAATTTTACTACACCATCACAAACAATTACAATTCTGTTAAAACGTTCCTGCCTGTGATTAGTGCAAAGTGGGCTTGTTTCCCACTTCCCCCAGCAGGCCCATAAAAAAAAATACCAGTGCTTTTTCTGTGTGAGAAGTAGCAGTGACTTCCCCCCTCCCTTCCATCTTATATGTTTCTGTAGACAGTTCTTGAATTCTTGAACGATTAAGCAGAATTAATGTCTCTTGAATGTTGAGGCACTGGAAAAAAAATCGAATCCTCTGTCATACGAAACGTGGTGCAGAACTACTACTGTGGACCTCTGGAGGGAGAGACGGGAGCCGTTTCGGCAGGCTTAGGTTTCTCTCTGTTTATGTGAAACGGACATTGGCATATCTTGCCTGGACTTTTCCTGTGGGGTTCATATGGTTGGCAGGGTGGGGAATAGTTGTCTGAGCCATACCAAGGTCAGCCTGCTACAGCTGACAGTTTCTGTCTCTGTACAAAGAAAAGAATCAATACTTTTGGACTACGGCTGTGCCCTCAGTGTAAAACAACAAACATGCAGCGTCTGACATGTTTCTAGGTGATTTGTGGCAGAACCTCTTGTCTGATCTGTATCCAGGAGCTGCTGTGTTACTGCTCTGTGCTTTTCTTCTCTCTCTCGCCCCCCCCAGCTCTGTGATGTCTAATACTTTACTCAGGTACAGAGGCGTGTGTTCTACCCTACAGCTACTTGTCACTCAATAAATCACACCTACAAGCACAGTCTGCACATAGTGATCTGGGCTTTAACAAAGGATCAGAGGGACAAAGTGCAGGCAAGATACTGTAATTATAACAAAAATAAAACATTCAGTGGATTGTAGCAAAGACATGGGCTCCCAGGCACCAATAAAATGTTATTAGAATTGCACTTTTATTTCAGTCCTTCAGCTTTCATTTTTAACAAATTTTCCTTCTTAGAGTTCTCTTGTTCATTGTCTTTCCAAGCTAAAACAGAAACTTTGAGGAAATGACCTATTTTATATAAGCATCTGGTCCTGGATAACAGAATGACCCGGTGTCCTATCTCATGAGTCACTGTCACCTACAGTCAGTGCCAGTATTTCTTCCTTGAGTTTTTTGTCTCTATTTTTGTGCCATGTGGCTTAGCAGAACTGTAAATCTGTTCCAACAGCAAAACCAGTTACAAATGGAACAGCTATCTGAACACAATTTGAACACTGTTGTTTGAATAGTCTTGAAACAACCAAGGTTTATGCCTTGTTTTGTTTGACAGTATAAAATGTGTAGAACATACACCACACAGCTATATTTGTCTTGGAAGGAATTTTACACCAGGCCTGTTCTTCCAGCTAAATTACTTTCCAACAGTTCACCTGTCAGCCAATTCAGATATGAGGGCAATGGATAGTTATTATCCATCCCAAGTATTTTAAATGCACCCATTCATGCTAACCTAACCATATCAGCCAAATCAAACACGTTTTTAATGCAAAGCGATTCACCACCATGGAGTTTTTGAACCACTCTGGTTAGAAGAGCTCTATCCTTCCTTCCTATTCAGTCAGCAACAAACAGGACATGTTTCCTCAGCCATGTACTTCAACAGCAGTGGATCAATAACTGTGGTGCAACAACAGGAGCCACCAATTACTGTATGAATGATTAAAATGTGTCTTTTTCACAAAAAATTGCTTTTCAGACTGGCTGGGCCACAAGATCAAAGCCTGTATGCTGGATTTAGTGCTCGGGGATGAGATCTGATTGAGGAGCACAAGATACAGAGAAAGGAAAGAGAATCAAGGGCTAGGCAAACTCTGGAGTGAATGCTTCCAATTCATACTAGTTTTGGAGAAGTGAGAATTCATACTAGTTTTGGAAAAGTGAGATCACTGCATCTGCTCTATGCATTGCACACCTTGGCACCTTCCTGCTGTTTTGAACAGTGGCAAGTTTCCACATACATCCTTTTGCTGGTCCTCATTAAATCAGCATCTTGCTATTCATGGAAAGAAGGAGCAGCTTTGCTTGCATATTTTAATGAACAAAGACTTATTTAAGCACAGTCATTACAAATGAAAGTCATGTTGATGAGCTTGCAAAGGGTCAGCACTTTCTGGCTGGGAACAACTGACCTTCTGCCCATACCATACTTGCTGATTTCTCCCACTGAGGAAAGCAAAGGACTATCACACTTGCTTGCCCACACACAATAGAAGTGATGTCACTCTCCCAAAACACCGATATTTTCTTGAAGCACCTACTACTACTGACCTTAAGACCACCCCTGAATAAACAGAGATGGAGGGGGGGGGGGCAATACTCCACAGAAAACAATGTTAGAAACTTAACAACAGTCCTAAATCCACGGAACATTTATTACTGTCCTGAATAACTCCAGATGGTCCAAAGAGAATATCACTTTTGATCCTTTAACTTAATACTCAAAACCACAATTAGAGCCCTGAATGTCAAACTCCTAATGATTTGCTTACTCTTCAAAATTCTGGCTAACTGGCTACGCACTATGACCCTTTCAAGAACAGATCCAATACTTTCCTCAAGCTTTGTGAATCTGTACACAATTGGAGCTGTCTACTGGGAAACAGCTACATTTGCCATATGGTTATTCTCCAAATAAACAAACAAAAATAATCCAAAACAAGAATTCTCACATTCTTTTTCTCTAGTCATCATAAAGTCCCATGGAAGTCATAAGCATAATACTTCACAAAGAGCATACCAAAATAGCCCACATAGTGTTTTTCATTGAAGTAGATGGAACTCACTGGTTGCCAAATAAAATTCAATATAGAATTTCTCGTTTCCGTAACTATCAATGCATAGATTTTCTTTTTCAGACAGAAAAACCCATCATTAAAAATAAAAAAAAGGTTTTCCATGCTTTGTCCAAACCATTCATGGTCTTCCTAGAATCAAGCCAATTTACAGATTGAAATCAGCAATTCTCTCACATTTCAAGTCAGCCAATGCTAATGCTCCACAATCAAAATCCAACTTAAGGGGAGTGTGAGGTTATACAGACTTGCAGCGGAAATGTGTCACAAAACACGCAATAAAGCTGTAACATCACTTTGTACAAGGTTTTTAAATTCAAAGAGGCTTTACACTGGCTTTTAAAAACATGCCACACACAACAGGAATGCTGCAAATTCAATTCACATTTCATATAGCAGCAGATTAAACTGCTATGATTTTCAGCAAACATATGCACAAGCAAATGGAGCCGTATCCCACTATTTGTAACTCGTGCTGTAGGACCAAGCAGGCTTTAATCTGTAACCTTTTTTCATGCATGTTGTTCCACAACATATTGCTCTTCTATAATTAGCATCAGTGGTGGCTAATAGATGGTAACTCAAAACATAAAATGACAGAGAACTGTAAGTCTGCTTCCAGGAAATGTCTGGATCCCTCCTTATTGTCACATTTTATATCTGAAATCTAATTATAAAAAAAACCACAAAGTTTAACATGTTCCAGTAGATGCATACTGGTTCCATAAGGAAGGATAGGATGAGGGCTTCTCCTCAAGTCAGTTAATTGTGAGTCATGCTTAACTCAACTACCCCTCCCCACCCTGACTGCTTCAGTACTTTTTCCACCTTTCCAATAGCCTAAGAAAATATTTTCCCTCTTAACACCCCCAAATTTATACTTTCATACATTAGTGGCATTACTGTGTGGTGGGCACTCCTCTGTATAACTTTGAAACTATTTTAACACAATTGATCTATAAGAGGAAGGAGCTATATGTTTAAATCGTGTTATAATTGCATGTAAATTATAGTTCACACCTCTTTAATAGCATTAATGTTCTTTTATGAGATGTATCACCATTTCAGAATTTTCCTATTCTTACACGTAATATACAATTTTGATACTCTGATATCATATTTTTGGCAAATCTGCAATGGCATTTTTCTTGTTGCACCTTGTTTTTGCACATCCAGGCCTCAATTTTCTGAAGTTTTAAAAATATATTTGACTTTATAGACCTAGGTAACTGTGCAGATCTCAAGGATCTCTGCATTCGTATTATGAAAGTTTGTCTATACTAAAGACTTTCTTGACTGAGTAATGCTTCATAGAAACACAGTTATATGTTGTATTTTTAGTATAAGAAAAACTTAATTACTATAGATTAATTGTATCACTGGGTAACCTCTTAACTACTATGGGTTTCACTTCATTATCTACTTCAGCAATATATTATTCCACTTCTTAGAATTAGAGGACTCACTTTTTCTTTACATATGTCTTGAATTTTATTTTATTTCATATTAAGAAATATATCATCTTACTGTAGTGTTGTTGAAAACTTGCATCATGAGATGTACTTTTGTTCTTCGGCTATTATATGTACATGTTACCCTAATTTTCTTCTCAATTTCTTCTTCAATTCTCTGCTTTCTTTCCTTCCAGTAATTTGGCATCCCCTTGATCTTTCTCATGTCGGTTGCTGAAATTCCCCCTCTTTCTCTCTTCCCACCTCCCACCGCTCCTTCTTTTAAAGTGTGTCTGTTTCTATGCCATGTCATAGAGACATATACCCTATTATCTGCAAGTTGAACGTATTAAGAAGAGTATTATTTAACAGATATTCTTAAGAAACGTAAGAAAATAATTATATACATGATATTATTAACAGATTATTTGTGAGTTTGTATGTGCTACACTGTAAACTTTGTGCAAAGATATAAAATAGATAATAAATGTGCACCCCTTCCTAATATCATTGGCCACCTTCCTACTTGAACAAGACCATTTATTTAACCCAAGCAGATTCCTCAAAACTCTCCCTCACCTAGCTTTTTTAAAAATAAAAGCTCCTCAAAATTGTGCATTGTAGGTACCACACTGAAACAGACATAAGGATTTTTTATAATCTTCAGATTGTTAAATTTGTAGAAATATTACATATTGTTAAATTATAAAATTATAAAGGCACTTTATGTTGAGAATTACACTGTAAGTCTTGGGTACAAACCAAGCTGCACAGGCTCACAGAGGCAGTAATTCAGTTAGATCATGTACCAGTCTTCAGAGTACATACAGAAACAACCTGTAAAAGACTTCATCATGACAAAATAAGAACTTGAGCTTTGCAAAACTGTCACAACCAGATGAGAACAAATTTGACATTAAAAAAAAAACCAGCAAAAAATCTTCAGAAAACCATTTTATCTGAGCTACGCAGCTTTGCTTGCATTTGTGTAACATGGTAATGATTTTCAGTTTAAGAGGTGAAAAGGGCATCATTGCTCCTTTAAGAAACATAATCTTTAGCAAGCAAGCACTGGGGAGGCTAGGGAGTGAAGAAGTTTTTTGCAGCTCTTAGGAAAAGGACATATAATGGACTTGCCATCCCATATAATTTTAGACAAATTATGTGTTTTTACTCAAAGAAACTAACAAGCAAAATAATCATATCCTCATTAAATTTTGCTATTGTTGTTGCTGGAAAGTTGCATTATGTTGTGATTATTACAGCTAGCTTTCTGCAAGGTGTCCTTTGCCAAGTCTGTGCCCTGCTGTGGAATGGACTACGGAGGCCTATAAAAAAAAGAGGATTCAAGTATTTCAGTTGCTGATTAGGGCCTTTAATGTATTATATTTATTTTAAAAAGAATCTAAAACCTGCACTTTCTATGTTTAGAACTAAAACACGAAGAATATGACAGTAAGTCATTGGCTACAAAAATAATTCATGTGCATTTGTAAGAACTATTGCAATAACTTTATACTCAGACACTCAGATACACATACTTTTTTTTTTTTTTTTTAAATTAGAACATGACTGGCTTACCACTGCAGGACATAAAACTCAGTTTTGTGTTTACACTGTACCTCTGATTGGAACTTGGATAGAGCTACTGTTGCTAGTTAGAATAAAATGTACACTGTAATAGTGTTGACATTACTCATGTTGGACAGACTGTAATGTAAATATACATTCTGCTACAGCTAGAAATATGGTTTTGATAGATTCTCAGATTTTAAATTGATTGTAACTCAGAGCAGGTTTCTGCCAAAATGAGTTGATATTTCACAAGCATATGAATGAAAAATAGATGACAATGGATCAAGTCTGGATCTGAATCACTTGACCTAGTGGTTTATGGTATTGTAATTTCTCTCCAAACTCTCCCACAATTTTCATACAAAGGAAAATGTCTCAGGCTGTGCTGAGGAGATTATAATTAGCCATGGTATCAACATGTTAAGATTTTAAAAGACTTACAGACTATCAGCTCCTCAAAAGTGAGTTTTTGCATTTTTAGGACATAATGTCATGCTGAGGTATACCATACCTTGCATATTGACTGGGTTGATTGAACAGAGTCAATATTACTAATATATATATAATATAAAATACGGCAGAGAACAAGACACAAAGTAAATATCAACCCATAGATTTCACTTTTTCAACCCCAAAAGACAAGTATTTTCAAAGTAAACATACACTTCTGTCTCACTGCACCACAGTACACTTAAAAGTAGAAAGTGCCTTAAGTGCACCTCAGGTTCCATTTCGCCTGCACACACTTTTCTCGTTTTGCTTACAAAGTTTCATCATGAGCCTCTGATCCCATTTTGTTATGCTTTGTTACCAGTGTTTGGTTTCACTGGTAGGCTCAGTTACCTGATAAAAAATAGATCTCATAGCTATAAATATTTCATGGCTTTCATTGTGAATAAAACAAACACAACCCCCTCATACTACTATTAACCAC
Source organism: Pezoporus flaviventris (assembly GCF_033815535.1). Lineage (NCBI taxonomy): Eukaryota > Metazoa > Chordata > Aves > Psittaciformes > Psittacidae > Pezoporus > Pezoporus flaviventris. Next base: position 1,338,155 of record NW_026892760.1, read on the forward strand.
CTAGGCAACCTCCAAAAATGGTAACATAATTCAGTCTCGTACAACTGTGTTAACCTCTTCCCTCAGTTTCTTTCCTCAGTGTCTGCTTGGTTGTCTTTCTCCCACATGCCACCAAAAATTTCAAAGTACATGTGCAAAGCTAAATGAAAACTGAATTAAGAACATGAAATTTTAGCTAATACAACCCTCTTTACCTCCACCCCTTCTTCATAACTCCTCCTCTTATTTCTGAATCAGCATACATTTACTGATACATCTCCACAAATGGCTGGCATGAAAATTTACAGTATTTGCAACATCCCACTTTGGGATAGCTTCACTGTAAAAATAAGATCTGTTCTGTGTTTGTACAGTGACCAGACTCCTGGCCCATAGCTGGAGCTTCTTCTATGGATCTTTGAAAGGCAAATAATGAACACAGTCTTATCAATAAAGAAAAAATAACTTTTAAAAAAGTAAAGTCTTTTCCTAAGTAAGTCTTATTCCCACACTAGTACCCCAAGTTTGTCAAGCTGGTGAAGGCATCCAGCACTGCCATTTGTTTCCAGTACTGGAGATTCTGAGCGCCTCCTCATTGCTCTTTGTACAGCATTGAAAAGAGCAGAAAGAGTCCTGGGTGGTTTCTACAGCTGTAAAGTGAAGACAGCATTAAAGAATTTAGCTTCACCCTAAGCCCCTCTGCCTTAATGTTTGATCTTGTTTCATCTACTTATCCAATGTCTCTTACCTGGTAATGTATGAAAATAAATACATAAACAAAAAGTATTCCACTATGGAATCAATAAAATAAGCAATAAAAAATTAACCACAAAGAAAAATCATGCTGCCTCACACCCCCATTGTAATTCATGAGGAGTGTTTACATAATTCCATCTTCAAAGTCAAGACATTTGCAAAATTTAGCAGCTATCATCTACCTCTGAAATGCAAAATCACAGGCAAGAACCCTTTCAGCTAGCTACCATATAATCCCAAAAGTTCGCCCCAGTATCACATACTAGCACTGGTTGCTATCACTAGTTAGAAAAATAGAGTAGGACTTGATGATCTGTATGGGTCTCCTCCAACTTGAGATCTTCTATGATTGTATGAGGAACAGTATACGCAACAAAGCACACCTACATGTGTGAGAAAGAATAAGCAACAGAAATTGAGCACCATGCAAACTAAGAATCACATCTATTCAACTTCGAAAACATAGGGGAAAAAAAAAAAAAGAAAACCAGGAGAAAAGGGTCTATTAAAGGCAAAGAAAATGGCTGATGTAGGCAAAGGTTAGAAAAGAAAAAGCAGTATATTTTTTTCCTTCTCTTGCCACTCCTTTTCAAACAAAATTATTATATTCAACATTATTTTCTCCCAGATATAGCACTGATATCTATCCAATTATTTGTATATATTTTTATCACAGATGTAACCAAAAAATAAGCAGCCTCAGTGTATCCAAAATGCTTTGCCAACCCCACTTCTTTCCTGTCTACGCAGCTCCAGTTTTCCACTATAAACGTCAGCACAAATTGATATATTCCTATTTTGGTAAAATCAGAGTAAGAGTTGGCCTGAATAACTTCTAGAAAACAAACCAAATCTAACTCAGGTTTGTCCATATGCATGGCTCAACTGTGACTGAAAAAATTCTTCTTAGTATCATGCTTAAGGCCTTTCAACAAAAATCCAGGTATAGTACTAAAATGTATTTGTACCCCTATTGTCTTATTATCCATTTTTTTCTCATTAAGAAAACACCAAACAACTAATTCATGGATAATCTGTTAAAAAAAAATCAGCAATTACTGATTCATAAACCACAGGAATGAGAAGTACTCTTAACAAGTAATAAGGATGGTGCTGAAAGAGAAATCACTACTAAAAAGTTGCCTCATTTAAGAAAAACTAGAGGCAGATGGAACAGCCTCTTCAGAAGAAAATGTTTAAAATTTCCAGTAACTTTGTTTAAAAAAAAGATAAAAATAATAAATTTAGCACTAGGCCAGCCAATTTTATTTCTTAGCACAGAATAAATCCAAAAGTACCACTTCACCTTGTCATATATGGAGTTCTACTGCACCAGTTCATTCTAAACTGGAGTAAATCAAGTGCAATTCAAGAGTAAGTCTAGGAATGCCTGCCGCATTAGACACTGATGGTTCAATTCATAAAAATAATACTTGTAAGTGAATCACATGGGGTTTGTGCTACCTGTTGATGCCATAGAAGTAAGCCTGTTTCAAACCAGTTCCCCAAAAGAAAACACATGTACTTTGCAGCACAATGTTGGGACGATGTAGCCAGGCATACAATGATCTGGAAAAAAGTTACACTGTTTTTTTAATCTGCTAGCTGCCACTAAATGGCACTCAGAACAATCCTCTTTCTTATTAATATAATGGAAATTGAACTCTATTAACCGGCTTCTCATAACTGCTTGGTTTCCAAAATGTCACTGAAATCAGTGGAAGCTGCAGTTACCTCTTGTATTTGAACACCTAGAGCACATGTTACTCCATTAGCTCTCTGGTCCAAAGTTAGGCCCCAATACTTCCAGCACTCCAAGCCTGTAATGCAGTTTGTGTGTTGGTGCCAAATGTAGAGCAGTTCTGTGGACCTGTCAATTCCTCAAATGCATGTATTTCAATTTCTACTTTATTGTTTTTTCAGTAAAAAAAACAACACTGCCACAAAGCAATGCAGCATTTGAGGGAAGTTTCTCACATACCTTAACCACCAATTTTATGATTAGTTGCTAAAAACATGTTTTGTCTGAACATCAAAGAACACCTCTAGTTACAGAAGGAATATCTAATAAACTTAACATGCAAGTGAAATGTTTTCCTGCCAAAAGAGCACAACACAGCACTGCCCACAAATAGTGAGCTGCATTTATAATGAACTTTGCTGTGCCTTGAGAAAGCAAAGTCTGGAGGGTATTCGCACTTAATGAGGCAGGGGACAATGGGTTAAAAGAATCCAATTCCCATCCTAGGAAAGAAGAAAAACAAGAACCAAACAACAAAACTGGTACTGGGAGTCAAGCATGTTGCTCTTTTACAGAGAAGTCTGAGCTACTTCCTTCAGAGTTTTGTTATCAGAATTGAGAAACAAAAGGGCCCTAACTGGTAACAAAAATATAGCAAGAAATCTTGTTCCATAATCACAATATTTCTGCTGTTACATCATGAACCTCACAGAACAGCTCTACAAAAATTGACTTAAATGTGCATTTATCTTCAATGAACAAAATGGGTTCAATTTTCGTCTCTGAACTTTTTCAGCTTAACGTATGATTTTGGAGGGATACGATGTCTTGTTTATTCCTTTGAGCGAAAACAGGGCCCTTAAAATCATGTTCTATGAATATTAAAGTAAATCAAACAGTTTGCATTTTGCTGCAGCTAGCAGGGTAACATTTTATATTCATCTAGTACAGCCACCCTCGTCTCCCATTCTCAGGGTCTACTTTTACAATTGTGCTGCTAAGTTTTAACAATGTCTGCAGCATTATCCCCATAGTTCTTATTTTTGTTCTTTCCCACTCCTCCTCCACTCTGTTGTAGTTAAACCTAAGTATTTAACTAATCTAAAACAAACACACAGAGAAGTATCTCTCAGTGTATATTAGCCCAAAGAAACTAGTCTAGGGGACACAGAGCTTTTATTTATTCATTTTCTAGTGACATTAGTGAAGAATTGTTTCTTCACAGCTTCCAGGAGGATATAAACAAATGTAGTTGATGCATGATGGGGATTAGGCAGAAGGAAAGTGATGGTCTAGAAGGCCACAGCATAAAATCACAGGGGTTGCACAAGCCTTAACAAACAAAAAAAAAAAAAGAAAAAAAAGCCAAAACACACCTCCTTTTGAAAGGATGGGGAGGAAGCTCCAGTATCTCAGAATAAGAAACAATCCAGTGCTTATCAGGAGAAACAACTAAAATCAAAATTCTTCATTTTGTTTTCCGCAACAACATAGCAGCCAAACTACACACCAGCATACATACTGCAAAAACATTTCAGATTTCAAAAAAACATTTCAAGGTGGGGTATGACCTATGCTATATCCACTAAGCAGTTCAGGGAGAAGGTATTTAATATGCTTTTAATTTAGAAATACCAACAATATTTTGACTGTTCAAACACACTTTTCAAATTCACTGCAGTTCAGCACATACATGTATATTGAGACCCCTTAACCTGACATGCACCCATTTTCCATTTTACCTGGAATCTCAACTGGGATAAAAAGTGCTCAGAACCTCCAGGACTCAGGCTGTGTTCAGCCAGTCTCCCTACAGGGTCAGACATTCGCTTTCTGACTTCTGCTCTTACTTGCTTTCTCAACATCTTCCCAGTGCTCTGGAGAATGCTCTGATACGAACCTGAGCTCGCTGATAATGACAGCATCAATTTCTTGGTTTCAGGCAGAAGGGAAACACTGGTACAAAACTTACAGTTATGAACTTAAAATTTTTTTTGGGTCAAAGTTATTTATGGCTGTTATTATATGGCTGTTATTGCAAGGTTTTCCTTAATATTTGTATACTAAAATGAACACTTGGTTCACCGACAGGGTATGCAATGAGAAGGAAAGACCTTGAAAGGTTTAAATACTACAAACACCGGTGATCCTTACACTGTCTTTCCCATGGCCAAATATAATTTTGCACTACCTGCTATACCACTGCATCCAGTTTGGGCACCGTAAGACAAGCTAAAAGTGACTTTCAGAAAATACACCTAGTTTTAGTCACGAAAGTAGTTTTAAAAGTCATAAAGAACAACTGGTTTTGTTGTTTTTTTTTTCTTAATGTCTATTTTCTGATTAATATTCTGGGGCACCAACTCATTCAAGCGAAATGGGAAAATTAGTCCAGGATGGCAGCCCTACCTCTATTAATACTAAAGTCATCCCCCGGGAATTAAGGTACTCTGTCTTTAGATGCTGAAGAGCCCTCAATTCCAAACAGGAATTGACCAAAGAAAACTGGAAGTCCACAAACAGGCAATTGGACAATGGAACAAAAGTTAGCACAGTTTTGAAAGCTGACCATGATGTTTTCTCAGAGAAGCAGAAGAAATGCATGACTATTTACCCATTCTCTCTTCTGGTCACAGGAAGACACCGCAGTAATATTTGCTGGTAACTGGCAGAAATTACAGCGTCCTTCCAGCTGCACAACTGTGAGCAGTCTACCTGCTCTCTTAGAACACCAGTAACTATGCTGTTGATGGCCAAAGCAAAGGCTGTGACCTCTGGATGTGTGTCCTACCTGCAGATGAAGGCCTGCAGTATTATTTCAGGTGACCAAAGAAGCCACTGTACTACATCTGTAACCTCCTCAAACTTCTTTGGAGATGCCCACGATCACCACTTTCCACTGTTTCTGCTTAGTAGGTCACTAGTCAGACAATGCCAGGTTGTATTTGCCCATCAAGGTTAGAAACAAGGGAGTCTGCACCTAACACACATTCAAAAGAATGTGACTTTGCACAGCCATTTTATCTGCAAGTTTCTGAAGTCTGATAATTCTATATTTGAGGAATGTCTGAGCGAAAAGGAAATTGAGACATTTTACCCATTTCTTTTTCAACCAGTTCAAGATTATCTATTTCTCTATTTCCCTGAAATCCTGTGCAGTGTAATTTCTTCATTTTATAAAACATGCAGATGATATAAAAATCTCATTGTCAATGAATGCCCCTTCTTCCTTTGACAAAATAAAACTAGCAAAATTTCAAAAGGATTACACTGAGGGGCCACCCACTTATTTCTAAATATCTCTGCCTTGGTTCAGTTCCAAATTTAGCAGACTGGTAGATATAAAATAACAGACAAACTGCATTAACCTTTGTAGGCAAAAGCTCTGTTTACCAGATAGGCTGTTCAGAAACTGCATAGGAAAGCTTTGCAAATCCTGCATCAAACCATCCTTTGCTTTACCATCATCATCAGGTGTGATCTTAAGCAAAACTTTATCAAAGTAACATACCGCTTTCCTGCACACTAATTTCATCAGACGCAGTCTCTGAATGTTGTTCTACATGATGTCATCACACTGTAACTCACTTCATTTACAGTATCTGTTTCACTTCTACTCACAAGCTAATGTAACTCTTTTTTTTTTTTTTTTTTAACTGTGCACAGGCTGCAAGACACATGTGCGCAGCAAATGGAATCTGAACTTAGCTTAACAGCCTCATTTATTCCTGATGGTTTAAATTATTTCATCACAATTAATGACACCCCCTCAGCTTCCTGTGCAGCACTGCCAGATGTTCAGAGACCTCAAAGCCACTCTCTTCTTTGACGGCTAGTGACAAGTCGTCCTCTGAAGGACGTTCCCTCAGTGCACAGGCCGGATGACATGTCCATTGCTTAGCACCTCTCTACCTCCCTCAGTAACCATGGTGAGAGAAAGAGGAAGACATGAGAAACCAGCCAGTGCATTAGTAAGGACAAATTAAGTGAAGCATTCTGAACTTGAAGGATATCTCATCTCCTCCTACTGGAGTTTCAAGCCTGATTGTTTTATGAAATAGATTGACAACTCTTTGCCTCGATCCTCAAGGTGTTATATTTTCTGTTTATTTAAAAATTAACCTGTCCTTTCTTTAAAATATATAGATATATAGATATAGATATAGATGATATATAGATAGATATAGATATAGATATATAGAGATATAGAGATATAGATATAGATATAGATGATATAGATATAGATATAGATATAGATATAGATGATTAGATATAGATATAGATATAGATGATATAGATATAGATATAGATATAGATGATATAGATATAGATATAGATATATAGATATAGATATAGATATAGATATAGATATAGATATAGATACAGATACAGATACAGATATAGATATAGATATAGATATAGATATAGATATAGATATAAAAGAGAGAAATTAAAATGGTAACTACATGGGCAACAAACTCTCACCTACAACATTATCTCACTATCCCATCTTCTTCGAAAGCAGAATGCAAAACCCCCTGAATCCTAGAGAAGTTTCACTCACATTCAGTTTGGGTGTAGGTTTTATTTTGCTCTGTGAGCTGAAGCAGAATTTCCCTTACAATGTTCCTCTCACAAGATTCAGGTATTTTTCTCTACAGAAGAAACCTATAAGGCTTACATCAGGAAAAAAAGAAGAAAAAAAAAAAAGTGAATTTATAAGTCTGGATATTCTGAATATAGGGATATGGCTCCATCTCTGCAAAGGTGTGGGAGGAAAGGGGCAAGTGTCTTGCATTTTTAAGATTTAACCCCAAGCATCTCTGTTCCTGAAATTCCATCCAGTATTTTGAGCACATATGGCAGACATTCTACAGACTCTTTTTTTTTACTTAATAAAAAAAAAAAAAAGCTGATCTATGTCAGGAACTGAAGGTCTCTCAGTTTGCCAAAAGCGTAGTATTAGAACAGAAAGGCCACCTGTGTTAGCCCACCCGACAGGAAGGTCAGAGCTGGAAAATCTGTCTCTCTCCCTCTTTGTCTCTCTCCTTTTCTTTTTTTTCTATTAAACACACTTAAAGGAAGACTTGGAAGGGAAAAATATCCTCCATCAATACAAACTGCAGATAGCAGTGCCAGAAAAGAAAAGCTTTGTGCTTTTTGCCTGATTATGTGTGTGGCCACTCCAGAATTATTTCTGCTAAGATAAAAATCAGTTCTTCACTTAGATTACTAAAAGTTGCTTTGAACGAAAATCTCTTCAGAATTTCCCTAAATATCCAGTAGCAAAACTGGAAGAAAGCGAGAGGTAACACATCATCTACTGTCACAGGCTTGGATTTTTTCACCTGTTTATTTTGTTGTTGCTGTTTTAAAAACTTTCACACACCGAGTTCATTACCAATGTGCTTTTAGTTGGTTATTACAATCACTTTAGCAGACAATCCTGTAAAATGTCATGTGTTGTTTTCAGCATCAGGAAGAAGAGAAATTCAGATAACGTGACAATAACAGGAACTCCCGAGCAGTCTCAAACCAACGTTACCTTTTCCATATTACATATATATGTGTGTGCTAAGTTTATATATAAAATACGCACTAACAAATAGACCAGATACATACAAATACCCCCCCCCCCAACTGATTCTGAAATGCACTGAGATTTATGGAGAGTCACATGGACTTCATTCTGTTGCCTCTGAATGCTTTACTGGGGGGGAGTGGAGGAGCTGAATAAACTTTAAACTCTCATGTAGGGATGTATTGCTTGTGTGTTTCTGGCAGATGTGGAAAGGAGATGAAATGGGCAAGGGAGAATCGAATATCCCATCACTGCAGGTTTGCGAAGGGGAAAGAGCACTGCAAAGATCTCACATCTGGCAATCATTTGTCAATAGCTGGAAAGAGAACGGCAGGAAACTTTCTGGCTCTTGTGGAAGATGAAAAGACCAAAAACATGTGTCACACATGCACAGTGCTGGTACAATGACTACTACATTTATTCCTCCCCCCGCCCGCCCCTCCATCCTTTTTTAATTTAATGATCTTCAGATACACTTTACTCCATAGTCAAAATCATGCAGTCACTTGACTTGTTAAAGCTGCAGTGTATGTACATTTTTCAAATAAACCCCAGGGCTGATGTTAGAAAATCAAAATCATTCAAGCGTAGGCTGCCTGGTACTTTGGGCAGGAATCCTTGTGGTTTAGTCAATAAACAGAATCTAAATGAAAGACACCACAGTAACTAGACAGTAATGTTTCAAACAGTTCTTAACCCAAAAAGGGAGAGAGACTGAAACAGAGACTGACCAAGTGGTCAGATACAATGCTACCGAGCCCATAGAGATCAGGCTAGTGCATAAGCATCTGTGTCTGATTACAAGGTCACTTGCTGTTTCTAAAAGGGAAAGTATTTTTATTTTATTTAGGGCCATTCTTAATGCTTATTCCGTAGTTCTGGGCTTGATTTTGTTTGGGGTACCCCCTTTTTTCCAGAGAGATTTTATTTACCCTGCAGAAATATTGGCTACATGAACATATAAGGATCACTTCACCGTTCGGAGCCACAATGCTAGATTTTACTAATTCACAAGTATCACATTGTACAATATTGTGAACACTCCAAGGGAAAGACTTACCACAACCTACAAAAATTGAGTAAGTTTGTATTCACTGGCCCTTCACAGCTAGCTTTCAATACATTCTTCTGCTGCTTTTAAGAAAGAAGCTGCTGCAGCAGGAGAACATCTTGTCCTCGTGAGTCTGCAAGTAAATGCTGCAGGTTGTTTAATCTGGCAAAATCACAGTAGCCTGTCAAATTATAACAGGAAGAATATCTCCCCCAAACAAGTCTGATCATGGTTAATTACAATTCAGACCAGAGCAGCCACAATTATTCATTATTACAGGAAGCGCCTTATTTAAATTTTATGGAAATTTGCACTTGCACACCAGTATGCCTGGGAAAAAACAGACAAAAAACAAAAACCCAAAAAACAAACAAACAAACCAAAAAAAAAAACAAAAAACCCCAAACCAAACCAAACAAACAAAAACAAAAACAAAACAAAACAGAGGGAAATGAGCCCACTCACACAAGGGAGGACCTCAAACATCTGAAACATCACAAGATGCTACATATATACTAGGAGTGGAATGACTTGGTATTTACATCACGACATTGAAATGATGGTATTTACAGACTCCAAACAACATGCAAAATTGTTTTCAAGTAACTTTTTAGTTTAATCATAGGAGCTGTAAACACCAGCAAAATGCAATAAAGCGTATTTTTAATTGAAAGAAAAAAATCCAAGCCTATCCCCATAAATATATAGATAGCTAGACAGATACACAGACAGATGGACACATACATATGTATGTATCGATATGTCCACATAAAAAGACATATATACATATATATCTTTGTGTGCAGTGTTGCACAAGTTGCAATCATCCTTTACATTAAGGACAAGTATTCTACTCGATATGCAAACCATTCTTTGATGTTATGATTCTGTATGCACCAGAGTGCAATAAAAGTTTCAGGTTCCAAACTTGCAGACAGGGAGAAAGGAGGATCAGAAAGGTGCGGCTGCTTTAGGGTAGTCCATCAGTACCAGCATATCAAAAAGAGCATGTCATTAAATCTCACTGGCATAAGCAATTATAAGAAGGTGCCAGGGAAGAAAATGCTTCCACATGTGTGGGTGTGGGTAGGCAAACATACTGTTTACTGTGCATCGAGGCACAGCATTTTTTTTTTTCATTCCATGTGTGTAACTGAAATAATACTGTTGATTTAGCTTTCATTAACCTCTTCTCTAATAATTAGCTATATATCAGATGCTGGCTTTACCCATTCTATTGATGTTTTCAGCTATCTCACACTCACTACAACTGACAGGATAGGCTTCAGAGCATTACTCTTGGTAATATGGGCAGCTTCACAAACAGGTTTAACTGCTCTAATACTTCAGGATCATGAGAGATCACAAAAGATAACTGCAGGGATGAGTTAGCTCAGCAAATGGTTTCCAAAAACATCAAAAAAGACAATTTCATCTCAGATCATTCCACAGATCCAGGTTCCAGCAGAACCTGTAGCATTGGAAGCGTGTTATGAATGAGCAAGGGTGTTAAACCATACAGGAGCTTGGACGGAAGAAAAGTGCCTTTGCTATCAGAGAACCGGAATTCTGAAAAAAATCAGAGCAAAAGGGAATAAAACATTAGAAATAATGCAGCACACTGAAAAGGTCTCCATCAGGAGTATATGGACCTACAAATGGAATAAACACTGTCAGCTGCTAGATCCCCCTGTGTGTCCATAAAGTCACATATAACAGTAAAGATGAGTAACAGTGACAATATTCAACACTTAAAAAAAGCTTTCCATCTTCAAGATGCTGTTTAAACATTAACAAACTACATCTCTACCAGATATGTACTGAAAAGACAGCAGGGTTACTATTTAAGCTGGAAGTGAACTTTAACAGTTGTTGCAAACTCACCATTCTTCTCGCACTTCAGGATTACGCTTGTTTATATATGTCAGTATTATATATGCACATAACATTCTATAATGTTAATATAACATATATGCACTTAACATTATATAATGTTAATATAACATCATATATGCACACACAGACATACTAGGAGACGTAGACACTTCTCGCCCTGCTCATTGCTCTGCTCTGTAGCATTCTATATAAGGTGAGAAACATAAAACCACTGGCCACCATGGTATCTTCTGCAAGCTCTCCTTAGCCACCGAGGAAAAGAAATAGAGCCCACTGCCCTCCCTTCTAAGCCAGTCAGCACTATCAGCTTTAATTCTGTATGGAACAACCTCCCACATACCTCCTGCAAACCCTCTCTATTGAATAAAAATACAGGTTTCACCAAAATTCAAAGTAAGTGTGTCTCAAATATGTACTTTCCGTGTTACCTTTTAAAATTATTATCAGAGTTCTCTACACTGTGGGATGCCATGCAGTGGTAGTAGAGCTAAGATGCAAATGAACTCAATCAATGAAAAACATCTTCAATGGCAGAATAATTTAGCGTAGTTTGCTCTTGAGAAAAGCAGCTCACCAGAACTTCGGGAACCTGCGGCTGAGATGCTTTCAGCGTGCAAGCTGATTTGAATTGCTCCACTACAAGGCACACTACTACAGAGACAAACTTAAACACTCTCCCTTATTCAAGCTTCTTCCAAATGCAAAAATGAAGGTTACCAAGAGCTCACGGCTGCTACAATAAAACTGAAAGATGTCCCAATTCTCCTATGGTTGACCTGAGCATAAAACAAGACAGGAAACAAATTATATTCATAAAGCCAGTGTGCAGAATACTTCTCACCTCGCAAAATCAATGCCATGTGGACCTATTTCTTCACTGTATGTTCTGTATAAACATTACTGTGCAGGTATGCTTTTGCCATAAAAGTAGTGCCAACAAAAAGACAGCTACTAACTGAACTGGAGCTTGAATGTGAAATTAATATTCCTTATTGGCCATTTTGTTTGTACTTTTTCTCTCTTAAATGCTTCAGCTTTGTGAGTACGATTCCTATTAATATAGCATGAAACCTGTAGTATAAGGGATTTCTCACCTATTGCCTGGATCATGTCACTCCCCTCTTTGATGTGGAAGGTAAAGGAAGCTGATTCAAGTCCAAGTTCTTCATCCTAAACTTCAAGGCTCTGAACAACTCTGCTTCTGGCTATATTTCTGTTCCTCATCATATTCCTTTCATTCTGATCCCTGAATCCCATAGCCTTCCTGCTCCCCTGTCTATTTATCCAGCTCTTGTCTTCAGACTCTTTACCATGTCCTTTTTCACATCTGGGCGGATGCTTTCATTGCATTCCACTTATCTTTAAAACAACTGATTTCTTCTGTGAAGCACAAAAACCTTAAGCCACCTAGGAAAAGTCATCTCTGTCCTACCACTAAATGTCAACTGCAGTGCTCAGAAAGACAGTCATAGTAGGTCCACTGTTTCATGACTGGATCACTCCAAACATCTGTTTAGGGTACAAGTGTTTACAGGAAAGGCTCATCTAACATTACTTGTTTGTATAGTGCTAGGTATAAGGGTACTGCTACCCTTAAATAAAACACACTTTAATGTCATCATTAACAGTTTAAGACCTTTTCCTACAAACACATCTTTTTATCTTCGGCTACTAATATGCATACTAGTATATATACTAACATATATATATACTGGGGGGGGAGGGAAGAATTTAAATCATTTCCAATGTAAAAGATGTCTCTGCAGGATAATATTTACTGTTTTCTCAAAAACTGGTGAAACAGGATGTTTAGGATAATCAAGTGATTTAGAATCAAATCTATGAGCTGGATATAACAATGTTCTACCCTAACCAGCAGGATTATTGAGCAGAAGTCACAAGAGAAAAAAAAGTATAGTCTGAACAAAATTTTAGTCCCACCTGGAAGGACAATGTTGAAATACCACAGATAGATTGGGAAGTCCTTACTCTAGAAAACAAAGTGGGAACAGGCTTTTGTTGAGACATTATGCCTTAAAAGAAAAACAAATCCCAAGGGCAACAAATCCTTTTTCTTATTGCCATTGCTTGTTAAATACCAACTGTGCAAGACACCTATCATGTCTAAAGAACTTAAAAGTCTGGAAGGCAAATACAATGAAACTGAAGGGAGAATTTCTTCAGGCAGCCTCCTTCTGCACTCCTATGTAGTGGCATTTTTTCTGGTGCTTTTAGGCCTAGAAAAATGAGTGTGTCTTTAGGAAGGCACCTGAAAAGAATAACATGTCTCAATCAGATTAGGAGTTTTTCAATGACAAAGACAAGGACATGAAGACTGCAGAGAGACGGCAATGGAGGAAGGACATGAAAGCATCCCAGAGCTATCACAACAAAATGAAAACAGAAATGCAATTTGATAAGAAGGCTAAAACTTAGTACCAGGTACCAGTAACAGCTGAATGGTTACGCTTCCCCAATGTAAACTGTTAGTTTACATTGAACTCTTAATCTCAGATGGACTAAAAAGAAGTAGTGACCTCATAGACAGTTGCAATATTCCAGCATTACAAGTCAGTTTCCTTAGTGATGGACTGAAGATTATGCTGCACAAAGGGTGAGTGCTCACTGGCCTCTCAGCTTTCATTCCATTTCAGAAAATTCTGTTTCACAACTCATTTAAATACTCATTTAAATGAGTAGAGAACCCATGTTCCACAGGAAAGTCCTTTAATTTTGGGCAGTCTATAAACTGTAATCCAAGAATACATCTAAAGAATGGAGAGTCACAGTGTTTAAAACATTATGTGGCACCTCACCATCAAGTACAACATGACAACCGCAGCTTACCTTTTAAATCTAGCAAAAGCATTCTCTCTCACGAAAACTAGTGCAAAGGCAAAGTTCTGTATTTGAAATGAAGCATTTATAGGACCTAAAGTTTCCCCAAAGAATATAAAAAAGTTATCTTTTCCAAGACTTCAGAAACAGGTTGGTTTGTTTGTTTTCCTAAATGAGTGTGAGATTATTACATGGGGTTGCTATTTTTCTTATCTAATCAACTGCCACAATCTCAGAGCCATAAGTTATGATCTCTTCATAACAAGACAATTATGGTTTTTAGTATAATCACTAGCTCCTGTACTTTGGCTTCCCATGGTCACTTCAATCTGTGACACCTACTCTTGTGTCTTAAACCTCAGGTTATCTTAGTTCATGTAACAGGCCACGGTCTAGCTCAGCACACTCTGAACTACAGGGGCCAAAATACTGCAGCCAAGAACAGTCACTTTCTCCAGGAAGATGACTAACATTATATCATTGGTCTCAGTTTCCACTTTAGACCTGTATCTAATTTGAAAATACCAACCTGGTTTTCATATTTATTCATGGAGGCAAAAAGACTGAACAAAGTGCATCTTCACATCTGAATTTCCTGAATGGACTTCAGTGATTCATTTTGACAACGTATTTTAACACCATGCAGCTACCAAGTAACCTAGTTTCAGTCCTCACTTTCGTCATTGGTACTATTATCTTTCCATTTGCACTGTTCCATGTACCTGGGACTTTCACCGTTACTCTTTCTCAAGCTGTTACATCATCTTTTTGTAGCTCTCACCTTCTACTTTCCTGTTCAATGTGCCCAGCTCAACCCCAGTGACCTTTCATTTTCTGGTGCTGCATCTTTTTGTTCTTCCTTAGCCAAGGTATCCTACATAAACTGGCTCACCTCTCACTGCACTTATGTTCCAGATTTTCTTTCTCCTCTGCTTCAAGGATTTTCATGCTGCTTAAGAGCATGAACAAGATCTTAAAAAGTCAAAATACTGTGTGGACCACTTCTCCCATTTGTAGTCCTGAGGAGTGCCTGCCCTCCCACCTGCAGTTACCTGACATCCAACAGCGACTGTATGCAAGGAAAGGTACTAGCGGGAAAATGTCCATGCAATTCAGCAGCAGAAAGCAAAGAAGAAAGCCAGCACCACACAACTAGTCAGCTCTCCATAAGCCACTAGAAAGTGCTTCATTGACCATCAGAAACGAATGACTCAGTGAGCTGTTATTCATCCCACTGCACAGTCTTGCTTTTCTACTCTGGATTATCATCATAATTGTTCAAACTGATATGCCTGGCAATATGCCACAAAATAAATTTTGCATCTGTTCTGCACCTTAGTTCTTCAGACTCCCTGGACTTCCTCTACTCCTAATTATTATATGCAACGACCCATTATATCAAGATTCAAACTAGACCCAAACTTTCCAAAATGGCCCTTGATACCCACATAACTCCAGGATAGCAGACAGTAAGTTCTGCACAGTGTTATGTACATTAAAAGTTGAGGACTTCATTGATTTTAAAATATAAAAATTAACAATACAACCAGCATCATATTTCAAGCACTAGGGAAGACAAGAAGGTGGAGACAGTACTCTGCATGTTAGCAAACAGAAACCTGTACACATAGAAGTTCCCTGAACACATTGTAAGTCAACACAAAAACATGTCAGAGAAAGTTATATCTCCCAGGAATTAAAAACTATTATCTGATAAGTTTAATACAGAAATGTACATACAATTTGTTTTGTCATCTATATTCCCAAGTGGTAAAAATACTAAAACCACGTTGAGAACAAGTATAATTAGCCAAGCATTTAGTGTCATTCACTTCATGAATTCTATTATTATCCAGCTTTGTGAACCTCATTTGACTGATGGGAGGATAAATGGAATTAAACCCTGTTATTACTCCCATTATTACTTAATTTAAAATAAAATGTGCACCTGACTTGTCTTTTTTCTTCATTTCTTTTTATTCATGTGCTATGGTATAGACGGAAGGCAGTGTAAGAGGATTCAAATGCTTCGGACTCCGTATGTCATGCAAATTCATAGTTCAAGATTGTCTGATACTGTGCTGACTGCTACTAAAAATCTGAAATACTGTTCAAGCTTTAATGATTGGATGGCATTTGTCTGATACAAAGCTAAACTTCTTTCTATCAAAAACGCAGAAATGAATGAAACGGGTCTTTAAAGTGTCCCACTCTGATCCCTGGGGCATGGAAGTACTGAGAGCACAACTACTGTGCAGTATCTCTCTCAAAGAAATAGCAATGCTGTGTGAAGGAGCTATTTACAGCTTGCTTTGCGTATCATCAGCAGAAAGCAAAGATAGAACAAGAAGCATAAAGGATTTTCCCCATCTACCCCTCCTGACCTTTATTTCCCCCATCCACCCAGGAAATAAGGGGAAGGGGGAGAAGGGGCATAGCCTTTTATGTCAAAAGGGGGTTTTGAGGTAATACTTGTTCTGAGCTGCAGAAAAAATATCTGCTGAATCGTTCGTTCCTCTCCACACAGATACAGACATACATACACACACTGCCTTTCCATACCAAGTCTGTCCAGGGGCAGTAAGGATCTGATCGTGGGATAAATTAGGAGTGATGCTCTTCTGACCAGGAGTTGAAAAGATAGGCCAAAGTGAGAGAAGCAGTGACAAGAGGTAAAGTGAAAGACACTTCAATAACAGGGGCAGCTAATGGAAAATGCTTAGAGCCAGATGCCTCTTCTAAATAACAATGAGACTCAGAGTGCCTTTTGAGGCCAATGCCAGTGACCATCAAGGAAAGTTTAAGAGTAATGGAATTTGAACAGGTCACAGCAGAAATCTGCAGAGTGCTGACTGGAAGACACGCCACCACTGTGGGACTGTCACTGTCACTGTGGAACCCTATAGCTCCCAAGGGGCTTGAAGGCTGCCAGAAAACCCTCTGAGACTTCTGGGGAAGCTTTAGCATGTTCTGCAGTCCCACAGATGGAGCCAGGAGTCTGGATACCAAGACTAAAGCAAAAAAAGGGGGAGGGCAGTCTTCACTTAAATTCTTTTCCCTATTACAAAAGGCAATTTCTGTCCTTTTCCTTTTAACAATTTTTATTCTTTACCTAAAGCACACTAGACTCCAGCCTGATACCTTTGTTTTTTCCCTCACTGGAAGCTTGTGCAATGCCCACTGGCACCAGCAGAACCCTTGTCATGACAGACAGGCCTGCTTTCAGAATACACAGAGCAAATGGAAGAATGAATCAGCAGATGGTCCCCACACTCATGTAGCTAGCACAAAAATCCAATGAGAGGATTTCTGAAGCAGAAGGCAAAACTTGCAGCACTTACTTCAGTTCTGACATTCAAGATATTACAGCAAGAGAAGGCACCTTAGCAGATCAAAGAACTTGGTACAATTACCAGAGTATATAATACAATTTCAGTCAGTAGTGTAATGACAATTTGCATATCCATACACTTACCTACCAAGAAGAGATTCTGAATACAGTATGTTTTCGTCACTAACAAAAAATTACAAAAGAAGATGCAGCCTGGAAGAAGAGAAAAAAGCACTGAGGCAAAAACCAAGCTCCAATTTGAGATACTGTTGTAAGACATTGTTGAAGGCCATACTTACAGCTGGTTCCAAATTTGCAACTATCCTACATGTTGTTGTCATATAAAATGTTACAAACATGTTTTCTCACCAACAATTTAAGGCATATTTTCTAAGAAAACTCAATAGATGATTACCTTGCTTCCTTCCTTATGCAGTTTTCTAAGAAATGGGTACTGTGTCAGTAAAATCCTAATATTAAATTAACAAGTTATTTGTGACAGAATATAACAATACAGTCTTTGGATCAAGGTGGTTTTATTTGTAGGTGAGGCATGAACCTGGTTGTGGAGAACGGAGGAGGAAAAGAGACGGAACGCGATTTGCTTTGTGAGAAATAAAAATACTGCCACTACACACTTCTGTTACTGAGTATAGTCATTAATTTAAAAACTCTTCCCTCAGTTATATGAATTTTGGCCTCAAAAGAGAAGTATTTTACTTTTGCTTTGCAATTAGACTGTGTCAAAAATCTTCATCATATTCTTGGTCAAAGGTTAATGGGACTTGCAGCCAACAAACAATATCCAGCAGGTTTGGGTGTTTTTGCTATTGCTGTTTATTTGTTCTTTGGGTCGTGAGGTTTGGTTTGGTTGGATTTGGTTTGTTTTTTTTTTTTTTTTGAGAATGATGAAGAATCTTCTCATGAGATGTAGGATTGGATTCGTCTTGCCTTCCTACATTTCTGTCATTCTGGGGTCTACACATAAGCCCTGTGACTACAAATTGTTGAAAGGTGACGAAGTGCTTCGTAAGAAAAATACAGAATCTGAAAGAGGCTACTAATTCACACGTGTGATAGTATGCTGGGCCAACGCCAACCTCATGAAGTTCAACAAGGCCAAGTGCAAGGTCCTACACCTGGGTTGGGGCAATCCCAGGCACAGCTACAGGTTGCGCAGAGATTCAGAGCAGCCCTGCAGAAAAGGACTTGAGGCTGTTGGTGGATGAGAAACTGAACATGAGCCGGCTTCAGTGTGTGCTCGCAGCCCAGAAAGCCAACTGTATCCTGGGCTGCATCAAAAGGAGCGTGACCAGCAGGTCGAAGGAGGTGATCCTGCCCCTCTACTCTGCTCCCACGAGACCTCACTTGGAGTATTGTGTGCAGTTCTGGTGTCCTCAACATAAAAAGGACATGGAACTGTTGGAACAAGTCCAGAGGAGGTCCACAAGGATGATCAGGGGACTGGAGCACCTCCCATATGAAGATAGGCTGAGGAAGTTGGGGCTGTTCAGCCTGGAGAAGAGAAGGCTGTGTGGAGACCTCATAGCAGCCTTCCAGGGTCTGAAGGGGGCCTGTAAGGATGCTGAGTAGGGACTCTTCATCAGGGACTGTAGTGATAGAACAAGGGGTAACAGGTTTAAACTTAAACAAGGGAAGTTCAGGTTAGATATAAAGCAGAAGTCCTATCCTGTGAGGGTGGTGAGGCAACTGGAATAGGCTGCCCAAGGAAGCTGTGAATGCTCCATCCCTGGCGGTGGTCAAGGCCAGGTTGGACAGAGCCTTGGGTGACATGGTTTAGTGTGAGGTGTTCCTGCCCATAGCAGGGGGGTTGAAACTAGATGATCTTAAGGTCCTTTCCAACCCAAACCATTATATGATTCCATGATTCTATGATGTGACAGCTCCCATGTCAGTATCAGTAAACTGAGTCCACCTCAGTTTGCGGCAAGCACCAGTTGTTTGGGAATAGAGAGGAAGACTACCTAAATACATAGACTAAATATTAATACCTTAAAACTCCTAACGTTATTTAGTCCTTAGATAATGCTAGACATGTTAAACGGAGGAGTATGCATTACTCTGTGAATTAGAGACATGTTTGATTGTCCTTATCTCTGCTCATCCCACCACAAATAACACTAAGTGACAGTGTTTACACAGCACTTCTACTGTGAAAAATCATCTCACATGCAAAATGAAAACAAGAACTAGATTGATTTGTTTCCTAATATTTTATCATCCTTCTTAAGTTTCCAAGTAAGGAGTAACCCATTTGTTTGCTTCTCTCTTTTTTAAGACAGCCTACTCCCTGGAGAACCTTGTTTATTTGTTTTAAACATGTTTTTACAGGTCTGCTAACACATTCTGTTAATAGTGGGGTATGGGTAAAAAGTAGTGCCTGGAAGTGGCCTCAAAACTTTGTCAACTGTGGTGCCAAGGAAGTGCAGGCTTAGCCAACACCCAGAAGATGCAGGGATGTGTATATCTGCCTTCCACTTCATATCTGGGTCTATGCTGAAAACATAGTGCCTAAATGAACAGATATCACTAGGTCTGCCTGTGGGTCCACATGTCTTGTCTTATGTAGTTCTGAAAATCCTTGCTCAGGTTGAGGTTATGTGCTTACCTACAGATGCAAGAAAACAGCTAGAAACAGTCACAAACCAAACTTAATGATTCACTGGCAAAAGCCTACATTCTAAAGGAATTTTGGAAACAGTTCTCAAGACATGAGAAGATTTTCCAAAACTTCTGTGGGAGTTTTATCTTCACAAGACTGAAAATATCTGAACCCCAAGAATGTTTTCTTTTTCTGAAAGAGTAAACAATTAAAGTGAAAACAAAATAAAGCATAGGTGCTTGCTCCAGTTTAGATTTTATTTCTGGACCTTACTCCTGTCTGATTTTGTACTGATTTTTGTGGGTACAGACAGTAACTTCTCTCAAGTAATAAAGCTAACAAACTACCTACATTGCTACAAAGTCAACCTGAAACAATGAATCATTTATGTACATTTTTGTCAAAGCTTTCCTGTAGATACATGTACACGTTGTTGCTTCTCTTTCTCATTTTTCAGTTTTTTCTAATGCAGACTCCATGTATAAGCCAAGTACGTAACTCCATGCAGATGAAATATTCCTCCATGCCTAAACACTTTGCAAATTTTATTTTTTTTTTCAAATCAGGCCTTGAAAGCACCTATTAACAAGAGTTATTTACATAACACAGTTCAAAGCTATGGGTTTGGGGTTTTTTTTGAGTTACCTGCAATATAAAATGTTGCAATTGTTTAAAACTCTGAAGTAACTGGGAAGATTTTGACAAAAATGTGAAAGAATATCCTAAAACCCCACGAAACAAACCCCATATCTTTAACAGGGGTGGAAGCATGAAAATATTCATAGGTAAAAGTGATGAAATGTCACTGTTCTTTTATTTCTTTTTTTTTAATTCAGTATATTACTGACACATGACAGTACAGAATATAAAGATTAGACTTAAAGCTCTATGTAAAGAACTGTACAACAGGTAATATTCAATTCTGTATCTTCAAGATTTTTTAATTTTGATGAAATTTTCTTGTGGTATTCACACCATGAGAGAAATGCAAATTTATCCTTGAATAGTATCTCAAGAGCTATTAAGAAAGAATTCTCAAAATTACATTTAAACTCTCTTAAAAAATGCAAATAAAGAAACTTTCAAGAGAAAATAAAGTTTTCACCTTTTAAGATATGTCTTCATTAGCAAGGTTGCATCAAAATACATGAATCTAAATATGGATCCAGTTATAGTAGTCCAAAACCCTAATGTAGACACATTTAAACAAGCTCTACCCTTGTTCTCACAGATCTAGTTTTGAGTTCAGACACATAATAGAATTATCATGGTTTAAAACATCGTTGCATATCACCTTAACCATGGTACCTAAATGCATGTGCATTTATCGCCTACTCTAAACCTGAGATAAAATGTAGACAATTAAAGTTATGTGAAAAAAGTTTTTGCTCAGACATTTTTGCCTGACATTTGTTGTGGTAAGTGGATGAAGCTAATTACTGTAGCTCAGCCAAGTTACAAAACTAGATCAGATTCTGAGCATTCATTCACTGAATTACTGGTTTAGATCAACATAGTTATGGCAAAATTTAAACTGGTTTAAACAAGTCTATATTAGAGCTCATAGTACCATAATTAGATGCATATACACATGAATGTATATATAGATGTCTATACAGATGTTTATATAGATGTGTGTATATAGATATGTGCATGTGTGTGTATGTATATGTATGCACACCAAAATAACTTTTTTTATTTTTTTGGTGAAGACCCAACCACTGGGAGCTTCAAAGTAAAATATTGTGTTAGTTTCTGCTTTATATTTGCAAACCAAAATATAAAAGCCTGAAGTCAGCATACTCCAAAGTTTCAAAAGGCAAATAAAAAAAAATTATGTTAAATGCATTACTTTTAATCTCTTCATCTTTGTATCAGCCTCACTATTTTGTGAAATCCAAAGCATGCTTAGCAGTGTCTGAAATTCCCAGCCATGGTGTAATGTACATTATCCTTTTTTTAACATAACAGTAAAAACAAAACGCTTCTCTACCATCTTGCACCTTGAAAAAAGTGACTGCAAGATGCGTGTTCTGAATTGAGTGGAAAAGTCAGATTTAGTTTTACTTCCACATCACTATGCATACAGACAAATTGCATCTTCTGTTTTTAAAATAATTAAAGATTTTGTTTTATTTTGGCAGCAGACTTGTAGCTAGCAATGTAAAATAAGACCTTGTCCAATTACCCCTCTTCAGAATTATATGTGAAATCTATTTGCAGGATATTTCCAAAGTTTTCTTCATCCCAATTTTTAGGAAATAGTTATCATTTACTGCAACTGACTTGGGAATTTATTTTTAACAGTTACAAGTAGTAACATAAATAAATACTTGCATACATTATATGAGCATATATCACTGGCCACTTACCTCAATAACTGTCATTTTTAAATTTTCATTTGCAGATCAACGTAAGTAATCTTTGTACTCGATATAGTTCAAAACAGCTAACACATTCTCAAAGTGCACATTGTTTAGAGTTTATGAAAGGTGTTAATGAGGGTTTCTGAAATTTGAAAAAATTATTCCATTTATAAATCATTCTTTTCCTTTATGGCTGACTCCTTGTGGAGCTTATGACCCTCTGTAAGTCTTGTCATTTTAACTGTTTAAAACACTACTACCAAACCATCTTAAATGGAAACTAATCAGATTAACATCCTGTTTATCTGACAATATTATCTCTTTTTATGCAAACAAAAAAATAAAGCATACAGCCAAATGCAGATGACCTAACAATTCTTATGCAATAGGTAAGACAGGATACAGCTTATTATAGATTGTTTGGGAATTTCTTTTCTTTCTTAGTGCTACGTTCTTTATAGAAAAAATGTCATATATTAACTGGATTTCCTGGCAGATATGTGGATGCATGAGAAATTATAGTGTGTGCATCAGCTTTATAACTTAGAAGATTTCAAGCATATCAAGTATTTCTCTGCTGCTAAAGTATAATACACTAATTTTTAACTGCCGAATTCAGAAAGACTGACCATATCAGTAAAAAATTATGTACGTAAACATACTCACAGACAGGTTATATACTTACATAGGATGGGGGAAGTTCCTCTTCTCTTTACTTATAAGATTTTGTTTTACTTTAAGTACAGTAGGCTTATTTTCTCTACTCTCTATGCTAACCTGGCAGTATTAAGGACCATTAGTTTTTATGAACTCTTGCAGATACAAATTTTTACATGCAATGTTTGATATAACTAATACCATATAATTCTGAAATCAAATACATCATACATGGCAAAATGAACCTTTGCATGAAACCAAACCATCTAGCAGTCAGAATGCTAACAAAGTGACCAAGAAGAAATATTAAGTTTACACGTAACCTTTGAGTGACACTGTTATTGCAAAAGATGGTTTGCAAGACACTGAATCTTCCCTGATCTCTGTGATCATTTCTCACTTGCAAAACCAAAACCCTGTCACATGACTCTTTAGTGTCATATATCCTGTAAACACAAATATCTGCATTTATATGCATAGAGCAACATTTTTGCATCCAGATATAGATGTTTAGAAAAAGACAGAGCACATAAAGATCTAGAGCATTTTGTCCCAAGAGAGACCAAATCAGTGTTCACTATACATTCTTGCTGCTTTTTTTACTTCAGTAACTTTACAAGAGTACATGCATGAAGCATACCAGAGTTGATCTGTGTGTGCACACGTGTGAAGAGCACAGAAATTCCAGGACAAACTTGTCCAAACACAGGTGCCTACCTATTTGTAAAAACAGTCTGATTTTGAGAGATACAGACTAGCCACAAATGTCGCTTAGGTCCCAATTAGACTTCTGTTCACATACCCACACAGATGATTTTCATACTATGCATAAGCAACACGTTCATACAAATAACTATAGTATAAACTATGCTATAATTATATATTACAAAGAGCTCTGAAGACTTGACTTTACAGTAATTTAGAAAAAAAAATCACTTAAAAATCATGTATGGTGCATGACCTGACTAGTCTGAGACCATATAAAACAGAAAAACTGAAAGAAACCCAGTATGACTCAAAACAAAGTTTCTTTCTAAGGCCTGTATCTGCATGGCTATTGTTTCAAACTCCCTATTCTTACTCTACTAAGCAAGCCCATTAAACTTTGCTCGAAGTCATTATTTACAAGCACAAATTGGATGGGTAAGTTTATTCCCTTAAAGAAATAAAACCTCGCAGCACTATTACATTACATTATTTTGTCCCTTTGCAGTCTACAATTAAGTCCTCCTGAGTCATGTCAATCATTAATACAAAGAGATGTTTAAAAAATGTAAAAAGGAATGAGGGAGTAGTAATGGTAACACACAGTACCATGAGCTGCTTTGGCCTCCCAGTCAGTGGTGTACAGTTAACAGATCACTCCTGGCCTTAGGGGAGAAAAGAACTCCCACCCCACCCACGGCTCTGGGCTGGGACTGAAGGATAGGGCCGGGGGAGAGACCTGGCAGTTTACAGGAGAAAGTCAACCCAGCTCCCTCCTGGTGCATTCCTTCCCCTCTATCTCCCAACCTCTTTGCGTGTGTCTTGTCACATTTTCTTCAGCTGTTAATTGTCTGGACTGCGAGATTTTAAACAAGCACAGCTTAGGAAAAGCGAAACCTGTCTAAGTGACTATCGCAGCCTGTCAGCCTCATGCTGCCGGGTAAAATTTTCCAGGGGAAGTGCTCTTCTGATAGTTCCCGAGCCCCTAAGTCACCCTCCCTCCCCCTTTCCCCACCACACACACTCCCCTTGAGGCCTGAATGCACTTGTGGCAATAAAACATTCATGCGACTTGGAATTTTAACACAATGCCATTTCCCTAGTTTAACCTGAAAGGAATGCACTAGTCACAACAGACTACATCATCCTGCCATTAAGCCCTGCCAAGGAACCGCTTTTTTGGCTGTGCTGGGCCAGCTCTGACGGGAAAGGAGTACACAGACCCACACACAGAGCACAGAGGGGCCACCTCTGCTTCCTCAGCCTCATCCAGCAACACCCTGCTCTTAACCATGACCCCTCGCCTGTTTCAGCGCTGTGACAGCCCTGTGATGCATGTGTCACTTCAGGACTTCTGCAGAGTCACAACACTAAGCAGGCAACTCCAGCATTTCACTGACTTGCTGCTCTGTCTCAACAAGCAATTGATCATCTGCCAGGGGGTGGTTGGGGCTTTTTCTCTCTCTCCATCTTCTTTTTTTTTTTTCTTTTCACATTTTCGATCTTTTTTTCTTTTTTTACATACACACTATCATTACTGTGAATATTCTCTGTTTAAATCCAAAGACCTTTCCACCACCTATATACCCTCTCCAATTCAAACAAACAAAAAAACCCAAACAAAAAAAAAGGGGGGGGGGGGAGGAGGGAGGGAGGAACAACCCCAAAACACAAACCCCAACTTTTCCAATTGCCTGTGGTAATTAGATTATGACTACTGACAGAACAGTTTGCTCTGGGGACTACTTACCAAAGCTACCAGCACTTTGGTATTCTAGTGGCATTTTATTTTTTCTATAATTAAAGAAAAGGGGAAGAAAAGACAGAAGTATTTTCTCAATGATTTACAAAGAATGCTGATGGGAAAAGGCAAAAATGCATTAATTGTTTAATTTGCCCTCTGTTAACCCTTTTGTGTAATGACTGGATTGCTGCAAACACAAATCAGAAGCGCAGTACAGCAGAATGATGTACAAGAGGTGTTTCCCTGTCATTTTGATTTTTGAAACTATGAGCACAGACTTCTAAGACTTGAATTTACTTACTCTGCCTTGTTCTGAGTGACAGCCAGCATAGCCAACTTCACCAAAAACTGTATTTTAGTCCTTGCCCTTCTTCGCTAGTCACTGGAATTCTTCTGCAGCTGAATTACCTTTGATTTAAGTGGACAGAGGCACTCAGCAAACAGTCAAGGAGACATTTTCAAAATACTGGAAATACACCCCCCAGCTGTTTTGGCACTTCCATCAAAAAGGGAACGAACACCAACTGCCTTTGTATCCTTGTTCTGTTCCTTCTGAGGGTCATTACAGATGTTTGCAAACCAACTTAGGAGATAAAAGCATTCCTAGTTCTGCAGAACACAGTATTGATTTTAACTCATGAGAGTTGACTAGCAATCCCTCGTGATTGATTACCGTGTTATCATAATTATCACCATGCTGTTGTGGTTCCACAAACACTTTACAGAAAGACCCAAGAAACTGTGTCTCATTGTCCAAGGGAATGAGACATCACCACATGAGCAACAAATATAGGATGCAAAGAGAAGAGGATGAGGAGAAAGAGGTTACCACATCTAAAAGCCCATGAGATGTGCTTTAGTTAGATAGTGTCTCATTCTTGTGTCATAACATCTGGAACCATATGTCCACATTTAATCAACCAGAGGTCAGGGGAAATAAGCACAGGTTCGAAACATTCCATCAATACATGACAAAATCCAAGTGCTGTATTTCAAAATGCACCAGAGATTACCAGATTTGTTGATGAAGAATGCCTTCTGTCATTATTGAATATAATTTTTCTGTGATTTTTCCATTGAGAATCATGTTTCTGGAATGCAAAAAAAAAAGCAGCAGTTTCTTGGACTCCAGGTTTGTCCGACTATTGCTGATGTTTTCAGGAAATTAAGGCTTGATTCTCTGTTTTCTGGAACAGAAGAGATTTTACAAAGTGCCAAAATAGCCACAGTGACCCACAGCCACAGTTGGTACCACATGCTTCAAAGAAATCCAGTGTTGGAGAAATAAGGGCTATGCTGCCCACAGAATAGTCTTTGAATAATCTCCACCTTGTTGCAGATTAGTTTAAGGCATGCTGTGAAGTTGCAGATAGTTTGGGAGGAAAGGTTTGTACTTGAAAATGATGTTCTGGTGCCTGTCAAATTTCCTTCTGGTTACAGCAAATAATCTTGACTTTTCATTTAAATTATAATTAGTACTTATGTAAGGCAATAACGAAGGTAAAGGAGTGCTTCCTTACACATACAAAATGTTTTCACTATGCTTGGCTATACAGAGTCAAGTTTGCTTTACATTTACCACGAATGTATTACAGAGTGGTATAAATGTTCAGCGTGAAGAATTGCATTTGGAGCAAAGACAAAAGTTAAGTAGGCATATATGCAATCAAAGCTGTTCCATGGTTGAAGGCAAACAATACTTTAACTTTAGTCTATGGATGATAATATACTGACTCAGAACACAAAGTTTCCAGAAACTGTCTTTCTGTGCTGAAAATTCTGGCCTTGTTGCTAGAAATCCATAGTTGTGGTTTTAAAGGTACATTCTTGCATTTCAAAAGATTTTCAGCATCTAAATGACCCAAATCTATGATTTGTAAAATAACTGCAATATTTTTAAAGGGCCTACATGTAATTCTACCTAGGCTAAGTGGGAATGTATTCAGCATTTATATACAAGGCTGTAGAGTTTACAAACCTATGCCTGCAATCTCAATATATGTATGTATTCTAGTCCTCAGTATGACCTGTCCATGCTTGTAATTACTTCTTCTCATTTAACAGGGTTTCTTCTCATTCAGTCCTTCTGATAACTAGCAACTAGCAATTTTTGTTGAATTTTGTTTTACACAGCTCTGTTGAGTCTTTCTAATAGTCTTCCACCTAAACAAAATATCCCCAATCTCCCTTCCATCAAAATAATCTACAGTCCACCATAGCACAGGGAAAGAGGCTGCTTGATCATACCATAACCGTTAGTTTACATTTGCCTCTCCTACAGTTCTTTTGTATCACATTCATTTAAAAAAAGCACGAAAAACAAACAAAAAAATGCTTACAGTATAGCTTAGAGTAAAATTTATTTGAGAGTAAAATTATCTAGAGTACCAGTACAGATCCTTTTTCTGGTTTACAGATGCCTACAAATTTTCTTATGGTCAAGAGGATACCCTTACAAAACAGAGAGATAGAACCAGCTCTCTAGGATATATGATCTGCTTCTCGTAATTACAGACAGCTTTAGACACAAATCTCAGGGAGCATGTGGACTACAGATGGGAGTAACATGGCTATGCTGCAGAGGGATCGAGAGGTCTTTCAGAGCCGCAGGGTTGGAAGATACAACTTAATTCTGACTAAAAGTGCAACCTGGTTTGGGTTGCTTCATTAGCACATGCTGATGGGTCTCTAGGGCATAGCTGAAAACATCTATATGCGGTGGTACACCTTGGAGTTCCTGTCATATTTTCTTGCCTTCACTTCAGGTGGATGCTGCCATGCACTGACTTTGACACAACTTAAGTATCATTCCAGATTAGATGACTTTTCTATCTTGAGTGGTCTGTTTCCCCATGACCCCCTAGACACTATGAAGTAATACAGGCATGTGCCAAGAGGCCACTATGCTGCCAAGGCAAAATTGAATGCTTGGAAAGACACTAAATGAAGCACCGTATCTATTATCTTTTTCAGGTTCTCAGAATTCTTAAAGAGTTAAAATTAACATGATGCAGGATAGGAAGAAAAGTGATATCCTTGGTTCTTCACTGCTCTACCTATTTCTGACAGCTGACAGAAGTGTCAATCTGGGAAAGATGAAAGATCCCTCCTCAAGCTCATCTCTATAGAAAACACATCAATGGTATCCATTCTGTACGTACTTCTCCAGCTTACCAGGAATCTTATCACTTCCTAAATGTGTCACAAAAGACTCAGTTCAAGCTGTTCCAAATAATCTGCAGTCCTGAACACTTTCAATGACAAAGAAGAGACTCTGCAATCCTGACACATTCTTTAAGTTTGGGCCGGGAACAGTGACTTTCCATGTTACAAGCTACATTTCTTTAGGTTATTCAGACAATCTTTGGATGACAGAATGAGTGAAGGTAGAAAGCAGGTTCCAAATGTCTAGAAATTTCTGTGCTCTATTAATGTTTAATCTGCTGATAGGCAGAGATAGTAGAACATTAGAAAATGAACCCTGTCAATCAGAATTCTGCCCATATAGAACATGTTGGGAAACAGACCTAACCAGAAAAAAAACAAAAACAAAAACAAAACACAACCTCAGTCAAACACTTTTTCTGAGGGAGGATGCCTGGAGTGTTGGGGGTCTGGCACATAACCAGAGAGGGTGAAACAGTGGTCTGAAGAAAGAGGATGGACTATTTAGAATTAAAAAGCCAAGAATTACTATTAAATTGTATCTCTGAGTAACAGAAATAATACTAATACCTTAATGGAGTACGGACATCAAGCACCAACTAATGTCCAGTGAAAGTTGCAAGAGAATTAACATCTGGGTGCCTGTCTGACTCCTCCACAACAATAAGAATCTTTTCCTATTTAGGATTTGGAATCAATGCAGGGGCTAGTGCCAGAGGAGACAGCTGCAGAGTCCTGAGAAGGCAGCGAGTGAGTGAATACACATCTTCAGTTAAAAGTTTTCTGGCTGCTTATTCAGGTTCCTATATCTCTGGAGAAGCATCTGAAACGACAGCCTTCCACTGAGTTCATGGGGCTTGGATGCTGAGGTATCAAACTAGTACAACCCTTCTGTTCCTCCTCCTCCAAAAAGCTGGAATGAACTGCTTATTTGGTTGCCAGGGGGTGGCTCTGGGGGCCCCTGTACCACCATCTGCATGGAAGCTTTCCCAAGGGGTTGAATACAGACTTCTTCCCAAGCAAAACTAGTGGAAACATGTGCACCTTCATTCAAAAGCATAATTCTGGGAGAAATCTGCCTTTACTTGATGTTTGCCTACACTTGGTAGGGAAGCTGGGCACAGAAGGGCCCCTATATGAGCTCTGCTATTTCCGTCAACTACTCTTTGGCTCACACACAGAGATCCACATAGCGCATTCAGGGAATTAGGCAGTTCATATGAAAGACTCATCTGAAGCCTGGACACCAGCACGCATTTCCTTTGTCCTAAAGCAAGGCCTAAAAAATTCTCTCAAAGCTTCATCAATACTTACAGGATCATCATCAAATAATCATAAGCAGGCCTGCATCTATTTCCAATCACTAAGGGTTATGCAACCAGATCATGAGCTGACATTACTGACAGTCATTTCAGTAAACAAGAGAAGAATCATTGTTACTGAAATGAGGTTTGTGGGGTGCAGTAACTAATATGCAGAGAATACTTTGACAAAGGAGCTGCAGTGTAACCTATCATTCATGTTTTCTTCTTACTGAGCAACAATAGTTATGAACTAATGTCTACAAATTGTTCCTCTTACTGGGAACTCACAGTGCTCCTGGCATCTTTGGGAATAAAACAGTTAAAAAAAAAGGAATAATGAAATAACAGAAGAATTTAATCGTGGAACACTAGCAATACCTCATATAAAATTCTCTACAGAGACAATTCAGTCCCTGTGGTTAGAAACAGGAGTGGTATTTAGAAATTCAGTTTCTGTTTTGCCACAGTACTCAAGGTAGTAACTTAATTCCCTACTTGGGTGCCAGCTTCCACAAGAAATAAAGTCCTCTTCCACAGAATTCATGTAACAATTTATTTTTTTTAAGTGCTTTCATATAATTTGAAAATTTTGCATAAGTTGCTCATGATGCTGGGTTGGTTTTTTTTTATAACACCCACACATGTACTTAAAATTACTTTGGTGGAACACCTATAAATGAACCTCCAGTCAAACGCATATCTCCGATTTACTCTACATAAGTCCAAACTCTAATGTATCTCTCATCAAATAATAAAAAGATTGAATAAAACTCTATATTAGAAGCTGCCTTCCCCCCCCCCCCCCCTTCACTGTTATAAGGAATGACCACTCTGGTCACAATTTTTGTCAGATTAATTATGGTGATAGCCCATTCTCCACATTTTGTTAATCCTTTGTTTCGTTCCAGTTAAATTCTAAAGCCTGTAGGGACAAGACTTTATCGATTCCTCTAAGACAACAAAAGATGGAAGCACATCACCAACCAAGGCTTCAATTCTACCACTGCAAGGAATAACATTGATGAAGATAAGGAACCACAGTCCGGAAACTCTTCAGAACCTCATGAAAATCTGTGTTAAAATCTGTGGCTGCACAAACGACATTTTTTTCTGTAACAAGAAGTCTATCTCTAGCAGCTCTATTTTAATCTGTGACATTAGACACTCCTGATGTTTAATAACAAGTGTTAGAGATCTGAATTGAATCTGGGGCAAAGAAGGACAGACCTATCTCTTTTAAACTGTTGGTATCGGTACAGGGAGTAGCTTTGTTTCTATCATCTGATTACCTCTTTCGTTTGTCCTTCTGCATGTTCTTTCTCTTATTTCCCATCTTCCTCAAGCAGGGTCCAGAAGCTTCTGCCAAAGCCACCACAAATTATTTTATGTCTGACATAGGTGCTCTGAGGCCATTTATGCAGCATTCATTTCTGCCAGGCCCCTAAACTGAGTGTATCACTTGCATGACTAAAGCAGACTCCAGTGGTTCAGAGCCCCTCTTTGCCTAAAATAATAGAAATATATCCACCTGCATACCCTGTGTATCAGATGCACTTCAGCATGGTGTCTCATGTTTATGTAACATTAACACAGCCGGACACACTTGGTTCATCCAGGGCACACTGCACAAAGTTACAGTGGCAACTCTGACAATACTGTCTGAAGAAAGTAACACGTTACTGTGAAAACACAGGAATACCTACCCATCTTTGGTTTCTACTCTTTTATCTCATTGGTGGTTTCAAGTAGCCTCTGACAGCCCAGTTAAAGGACAAAATTTGGTTAATACTTTCACCTCTATGAAGCCATCATTCTAAAAGTACTATGAAAATTATCTCCATGGAATCAGGATCTATTGCTCAGCCAAGACATTATGTTAATCTTAGTTTGCTGAGTATAGGTTTTGAATTTAAGCATCTCAAGGCAAAGAACACTTACTTTATATTTGAAAACTGATGCAAATTTTACAAATAGAAAACACTCTAGTTCTACTGTGTTGGAAGCCTAATAGATGCATAACCTTTAAAACGATGAAATTTAAATAGGCAAGGAACGTAATCCATGCGTTCGTGCAAAATATCTCATTCTGTTAGCAGCAACTAAGATTTTTAAAAATATTGTCCCTAATTAGTGCTAAACAGCATGCTATTATTAACAGATTATGCTAGTAGCTATAAACAAAATAGGTGACCAGTGTGGACCTTATTCAGTTTGCCTGAGATTTCGAACCCTGCTCATATTTTGTTCCTGATGCCTAGAAAAATGTATCACCTGCAAGAAGAAAAGTTTTCCCAGAAGCACTGTATCCCAAACAGCAGAATTTCTTATGTTACAAAAGACAGAAAGGAAAATTGCTGTTGATTATTCCTGAAATTTCGATTATGAAAAGCATAACATGATAAAGAAGTTACCTTAAACTCTCACAGCAAACAATGGTAAGAAAAAGACAACCAAAATAGTGCAGGAGTAATGAGTATGCAGTATAAAAGAATGTCATCTCACTACTCAACACTAGCTCTGGAAATCTGGTTCATCTATGGTAAGGAACCAAAACATGACCATTTTATTAGCTATCTTATATGAAATGTAATGTTAATTTCATGTAATCTTTATTACTGCAATACATGTATTACAGGTGTAATTTAGTCAATTAGGGTGTAGCTACAAATCTGTCAGGTGCCACCATGACAAATTTAAAGTATGAAGCTGCAATGAAAATGTT
This sequence comes from Pezoporus flaviventris, assembly GCF_033815535.1. Taxonomy (NCBI): domain Eukaryota; kingdom Metazoa; phylum Chordata; class Aves; order Psittaciformes; family Psittacidae; genus Pezoporus; species Pezoporus flaviventris. Next base: position 1,370,614 of record NW_026892760.1, read on the forward strand.
AAAATTGAGTTGTAAAATAGCAGCAATAAGGATAGGCTGAGAGAGGAAAGAAAGAGTGGGAAGAGACTTAAACCCAGATAATTACAATCAGAATAAAACCCCACAGTTATAAATAGCATATTTCAATACAGACATGTAAGCACAAACTATTTTTAGATCTGTGCACACATTCATTAATGAACAACAGGACAAGGTACTACAGACTCGAAAATCCAGACCTAAGATACGCAGTTTAATAGTGCACTTCAATGGCTTTTCTGACTTGACATATATTCCTCCTCTTTCTCTCTTTTCCCTTTGACTCAGCTGCTGTACAGAAGACCTCAGCACAATGCAAATTAAAGAAAAGAACAATGCGTAACTTCACTGGAGAACGAGGCTGGTAAAACGTAGCCATTCATCCTTGCAGCCCATCGTCTTCTCCCCTCTGCCCCCTGCTTATTCCTTCCCCAGTCCAACTGAAAATATTACATACGTATGTATGTACAGATACACACACTTGCATATTATGAGCTTTATGCAATGAGAAATACGTTAATTTGCTCAGCTCGGCAAGACACATTTGGTGAGCGTATTACCTGGATTAGCTAAAATAACAGAGGGGAAAAGCTGGGGTAAGCAGGCTGAAGCCCTGTGTGTGGCCAAGGCAGCGGGAAGCAAGGCAGAGAGAGAGAGAATGAACCCAACAACACAACAGTGGAACAGGCAGCTGGCCTGAGATGCTAATTCAGCACTTTAACAAATCAATGCCACTTGAAAAGTACAATGCGAGCCCTCACTGGGTAGATGTCAGGGGACCGAGAAAATGCATTCTCAAGTATTTCACATTAAGAGGAAATAATGTGTTAATTTATAACTCTTCACCCTATACACTTGGATTATCCATCTGTGTCAGTGATTTTACTTCTTAAATTTATCAAAAACATGCGCAAAGGGAGGCATCTTCTGCTAAAGCACTGGGAAATAGTGATTCATAAACAGCCTGCCCTATTTATTTATTGGGCGGAGGGCTGGGGTTTTTATGGTTTTGGGGTTTGGTTTTGTTTTTTTCCCTTTTTTTTTTTTTTCCTCTGGACCCTTTGGTCAAATGAAGTCCTTGCCTTAGCGGTGGTTGACTGCATTAGGTACTATCTGTCAAAAGTGACACCACAGAGTAGAAAAATCTTGAATCAGCAACCTCAGACACCATCATCGGAATTTAGTTTAAAGAAACTTAGCAAAATCCCTCTGCGCACCTAGAAGAGAAGCTGCTACAATTAAAACACCATTCTAAATGCCAGCTGAGATATACAGACGCTACCTACTGAAATACAAAAGAGAGGAGGCTGGGGATGGAGAAGTAAATTGGGCTTATTTGGAGGTGGCTTGCATGTGCAAGAAGTTTCCACATAGACTTGAAGTAGAACCATAGTAAGAAAAGTATTACTGATTGTGTTGAGGCCAGATTCTTGAAATTGTTTCTTAAAAAAGGCTTGCTCATTTTAATTACATAGACATCACCATTTCATATGCATAGAGAATTTAATGTCAGTCCAGAAGACTAATAAAATCTAAATTGCTTTTGTTTGGAAAACATGCCTGTTTCCCTAAAATCCCAAAAGAATCTTACTGGCTAACTTTGCGTGCATTTAAAGCATCAGGTTACTTGCACGAGAATGGAGTCTGGTTTATGTCTACTGAACGCACACAGCACAGACAGTGGCAGTGTACCTTGCCACTTAAATATCTTCATCATAATGAAGATGAGCAAAATCCAGAGGAGCAATAGAGAGCATGTCCTAATTAGGATCAGCTCAGAAATATTTAACTCAAAGATAAAGGGCTTACTCACCAGCTTCAAGATCACAGCCACCCATCTGTGGGTTAGATTTTAACAAAAAAGCTCCCAGAATTTACAGAGAGCAAATAATTTATAAAAAAAATCAAGGTTTTGCCATTTTAGATGAAATTAAAAAGGCATGGACAACATTCTAGGTGCTTGCATAATTGCCATCTCTGTTTTATCGTATTTGTACTACACAATGCCTACATTCTTGTAGGAAATTGTTTTGGTCAATTATACAATTGCAACAGAAACAGACACTCTCTTATTTTAAAACATTCATATGTAAATAGTATGCTGATGAATGGAAATTAGATGCTATAGATGATATGTAAGTATCTGCATCTAGTAAAAGTAAATGCTACTTCACTTAAACAGACTTCAGTACTAGTGCTTCTGCCATCCTCTGCTTCCCTACTGCAAGCAGGTACAACATAAGACGAGGGTAGGTGGCCTTTCAAGGGGTTTCCAATGGCTGTGAAATAAACTTGAAGAAACACACAAGCTGGAAAATAAATCTGGTTTTGACAGGAAGACCTTTTATAATTTCATGCTTTCACATGGGGTCTTTGTGGTTTTGATCTTTTTTTTTTAAACAAAGACCTTGGAAATATGTGTTTTCTTTTCCGTAAAGAATACAAAATTATTTTCTTTCAAAACAGGTCACCCCTTAAGGAGTACTTCGTATTTCTGGTACTGTGTACCTCTTTTCCTTCCCACTGCATGAATCCTTGTGAAGGATATAACATGCATACTTCATAGGCTTGTTTGAAATCCTAAACAATCCTGAGGGGGCCTTTAGGTCTGTTTATCAATTATAACCCAGAAAGGTACCACATATGTGCACTGATTGCAGAAAGTCTGCATCCTAGCCTCTCACACAAATTCCTATTCCTGTCTGTCCCACCCAGACTTCTTCCTAATATCAGCTATCTATTCTTATCATTATAGTACATTTAATCCCCCTCTGCTGCTCCCCTCCCCCCTCTTTCCAGGCTCACCTAAGGGGTTAAAAGACTAGAGTACATTTGTGACTTGTCAGTGACATATAATATCCAGGTCCTACATGCAATCAACTTTTACTTGACATGTATTTGCTCATCACAGGACCCGCATTACTACTGGGAAAATGAAGAAAAACCTAAATTAACACTTGACATTCAATATGGTCAAGTCCTTAATTGGCTGGGCTTCCTGAGAAAGCAATTTTCTATTCCCCAAACTGTTCGTGTGTCATGTGTGGAGTGCAGCTCTTGGCCATCACTGCTGTCCCTCGCTCACTCTAATGAGAGCAGATGAATTAGTGCTACGTGACACGATTTTAGCAGGGCTCCCTCCTTCCCTCCCCCCAGCCCTTTTCCCCTGTTAGTGACAGCTGTGTGGTGGGGGGGTGGGGACAAGGACACGAAGAAATGCCAGTTCAAATAGTTCTGTGAAGACTGAATATTTTTGAAATATGAAATGTTTTCTCAATATTCCTGAAACCATGCAATTTAAAAGTAGTACATAGGAAGCAGGAGATGTAGCATTGTAAAGATGCAAGAAATTAGCTGAGTTTGGCTGGGTATGAATTAACTTCTAGCAATCTCTCCCACCCTTCTATTAACCTGTAGCAATCAAATTAAAATGGAAATATACTACACTGGCAAAGTAGTTTTAAAATGTTTAGAGGGTCACAATCTAGATGAATTTGAAAGTATATTTTTTATATTTCATGTAAATAAAGAATCGCTTCTACAGTATGTTTCCCTCTGTGACAAAGATCATGTATGGCAAAAGAACATTTGTTTGTCCTGTTTGAAAATTACAATCATTGTATTCAATTTATTTTTAGTATATGGAAATTTTTTTTCATCCAGGGTGGTACTGCTCACTTTACAATATAATGTCAAATTGTAATAATGGTTTAACTACTTGAATATCAACAGAAATCCCATATGGAGTTCATGTCTTCCCTGAGTTTTTGCCAAGTGATGGGAGAATGCAATTTATATTGCCAACACAAAAATAAATGAAATAGATGTAAATAACTGGAGTTTCAGCTGATATCAAAGATAACAGATCAGAAGGAACAGAGACTAATGAAGCAAGACAGTCAAAATAGTTACACTGCCCACAAAAAAAAGAATTAAGTATATACATACCTGAACATTTATTACTGAAAATGTACAAATGACTACAAAATCATTTCCAAGCAGTTCTATGTGATTGTATAGTTATATGTAACAGAAAAAGCAACAAGCATGTCATGGATTGCAAATTAACTTCAAAAATGTCTGGCATTGCATAACCAATTTAAGCCCAAAATGGTAAAAGTTATATTTACAGTATAGCTGATCTTGCCCCTGAGTCATTTTCTCAGATAAAAATCATGTAGCTTTGCAATTTCCAAGTTATCTCTCCAAATCTGACCTTGTAAAGTTACGTTTCTCCAGTAATACAACAAACAAGTGCAAACTGTTATTTACGAGACAAAAGAATTATAACATTTTTTTTTCTGTAAAACACATTGATAAACATGCATTACCCCAAACAGAAAGATTTTTCACTGTATGTTTCTGCAGCTATGACAAAGGTGTGCCACCTTTTGTAGATATGGTTGTAAATATTTTAGTAAAGTACCAACTATAGAATTTAAAGACTTGCTTTTTCCTATTTGCTTTTAAAACACCTTTTAGTTATTTCAGTGTTTTCAAGCTGCACAGAAGGTACAAATACAGCTTGGCCACAAGAATTTCTAGAAGAATTTAAATGTTCCTGTTTCTCAGGTGCTGAAATAAGCCCTCAAAACAGAATAAAAGCTCCAAAAGAAAACTGTGATAAAATTTTAAAGTATCAGTCATCCTTAATGTTATGTCTTCACACAAAAAACCCCACTGCACTGAATGAGACCACTGGTCATACCTGTATCAGGACACAGCAGAATGCTAAATTCCAGAGCACTTCACTGACAAGAAACGACTCCACATTTGAAGCACTTGTTGGTGAGGAGAGAAGCAGTTAAGTGTTTTTTTTAAAACAAAATCCAAACTTTTCTCCTATAATTTTTTCTCAAGTAACAAGTAGTGTAGCAGAAGCATCTTCAAGAAACAAAGGGCACAGTGATCTAGCTAATAGTGTTGTGGTGACCTCTGAGACACTGACTAGTCTGTCAAGCACCATCTGCGATATGTACAGCGTAGTTAAGAGGAGGATTATTAACTGGCCTAGAAACGGAAGAGCCATTTTAGTCTTAAAAAGAGTATGAACTGAATTCACTGAACTTGTACAGCTCTAACTTCTGAGTGCTGCCAGTCAGGAAAGCTGCCTACTTTACAGGACAGGATCCAAAGATTATGATGAATATATGGCACCTCTCATCTTACATTCATCCTGAGTTTTGGAAAATTAAAATCAAAGAAGCACTGTACCATAAGCACCTTTACTATCAGCAAGAGCACCTCTGCTGCTGACAGATCACAGATACAACGAAGTTCCTAGGAAACACAGGACTACTGCTTAATAGAACTGAAAGACGTATTCAGAAAAAAAAACCTTAGCTTTCCCTAAAAATACTAATTCTACTTGGTGTAGGAGATGCAGCACCAGCATCCTTATTCAGCATCCTCAGATTTTAATCATGCAACCCCCTTCACACTGCTGGATGAGAAGCAGAAATGACAGCAAATAATGGGTCAGAAGCAATACTTGCTGCTAAACTGAAAAACTCCTTTCCTTACTGCCTAGAGTAAAACAGCCCATTAAGAGTTGCTTTTGATTAAAAACAAGTAAGTAATTTCAGCTATAGCAAAGTGACATGTTTTAACCTGACATTTTGCTAAGGATGAGTACCCTGTGAAGCTCATGAAAGAGCGAAGAGATTCAGTGGAATATTAAGATTTACTATGTATATACTCAATGCCACTGTCACTCCTGTGCAAAACACGTCAAGCCGGAAATATCTGACTTAACAGCCCTAAGGTTATTTAGAATAGAAAGTGAGATTTTTACATGTTTCACTTTGATGCCATGAGAGCAGCTGCATTAAGTTCTCTCAGTGGTTTTCAAAACCCAAATAAAATGCTTGCTCTGTGTTTTAAAAGTTACTGTGCAAATGTTTGCCACCCACCCAGTCTGTAATAGCTTACATTCACCATTTTCAGAAAAGATAAACACAGCAGAGAAGGAAATGATAATAAAAAAACAGCCTGGCACGTGAAATGAGGAAAAGCACTGTAGACCGTCTGGCAAGACAAAGCACACAAACGTTATTTTGTGAAAATTAATAGCATCTGAAATTATACTCCCATCCCAGCACTCTCCCTGACTTCGTGGCCAAATTAAAGGTATTTTATCTAATTCCCAGTTGAGAATTTGCTAAAAGTGGTAAGTCACAGCTGTGTTGACACTGAACTTCTTGAACACGGAATACCAATGTCACACTGACACACTTTGCAGATGCTTCGTTACAAGCAGCACCAGTCACTTGATTTGAAATACCTAACCTAGCTGTAAAACAAACTGTTAATCTCCAGCCTCTTCTCCAGTTAAAGCTTCTTTATAGTTCTGGAAACACACCAACACCTTATTATGTTTATGCTGAATTTATCTGCATTTTGATTGGAATTTGACAGTGACCAGTAGTTCAACTCAATGGTACCTCAGACACTGCTGAGAACAGGCCCCACTTATTCATAGTTTTAACTAGATTCTGTTTCTTTCTGTTTCCACAGAAATCTATAACACAGTGACCCTCAATTTAAAATACAAATTAATTAACTATCACCTGTTCTGTTGTAAAATGTTGGTATAATGTTGATATCTGACTCGCTTGGAGAATTTCAGTTATGAACGGACATATTTTTCCTTGCAACAGAATAGACAAAGAAGCACTGGATGTCAAATTCTTCACACAGCTAAATGATGGTTCTTTACAGCAGATAGCAGTAGTTGCTTTGATACACCTTTTTTCAGAAAATTGTATTCTCATAGCACCATTTTTTAATCAACAAAATTACAACTACCTATGTAAGTGATTATGCTGCAACTGACTTCTATGGAAATTACAGCACTGCAGCAACAGCTATACAACATCTTCACTTTCTAACACTGCAAGCATTTCATCCAGTTCCTGATATGCCATTTCAAATTTGGGCTGGAGGTAGAAGCACTGGCTTCAACAACTTAAGAAAACCAATCACCAGATTTAGTACTTCAATCATGACTTTAACAATTACAGCAACCTCTGACGTTTTACCTTCAGGAAGACAGATACTTTCTAGACTACAGCTAACATGACAATGCTGACTTCTGCCTCATGTTCTGAGTAGTTTTATGATAGTCAATGACTATCATATGTAAAACCTACCACAAAGCTCTAGCAGCACTGCTTCTTACAAAGCTGACCAGCAGCTATATCTCACCCCAATTAAGAGGCAGGGACCACGTTTCTCGTATCCATATTACAATAAACCAACTCAAAAACCTACACTGCAATTAAGTTAGCATTTTTTTAAATCCTTACTTTATTTTTTAGACTATGGGGTTTTGTATGCTCCTGAGGCCACAGATGCATATATTTCTAGATGCCAGTCTCCATATCTACATTATGGTAGCAGAAGAAAAAAATATCCTGAATACCAATCTAGAGCACATAATGGGTAAGAGCAATAGAAAAAAAAAAAAAAAAATTGAACATATTTTATTTGGTACCAGTGACAGCTCTGCAGTTATTTTCAGTGAGTTCAGAGTGCATAAATGGTTTAACGATTAATATTATTCATAATTCAAAATTAGAGTCCTTATCAATTATATACTTAAAAATATAAGTAGAAGCTATGTACACCAGGTACCTGAAATGATTACTGATAGTACCACAAAAATCCATTTAAAGTAGTAAAATAAGATGCAAGTATTTCTAAAGATTATTTAGATCTCAGATAATTTTAAGGACTACAGACTTAGCTACAAAGAGAAATACTTTTCATATGGACCTGTATGATTTTCTATAGACAAGTCCAGACTTTGTGTTACGGTGGTTAAGATACATTATTCATGTACTTGATACATTAAAAAATTATTTACAAGGATGCAGTATTATTGTAATGTGGATTTTCTGCATGGAGGCGGGGGCGCGTTATGACTCTAATTCAAAAAAAAGAAGAGAGAAAGGGTTACAGGATTCATAAAAAGCATGTGGACGAGATTCAGACTGGCATACAGTGTGTGATAAAAATCAAATATGGAACATAATGGGACATATGGAAACATATCTTTTGTGCAGGGAAGGGTGAATCACAAGTTCACAGCTGGAATTTATGTGGATCCTTATTTAGTGGAGCATCTGTAGCCACTGTTTAGCTACATTCCCACATCAACAACAAAACAATGCCACAGAAGAGAACACATGCATCAAGCTCCAGCTGGTATCTGCACCCACCACTCCTTTCTTTTCCCTGAAGCCACATTTAGTCAGTTTTATTTTACAGTTTGTGGGTGTATAAACATACATATGCAAGTCAGTGGACAGGATCAAAATGCCACACCTGACCACTACTGAATTTTGGAAGGCATGGGGATGGGGTATAGGAGGGATAGGTTCAGAAAAAAGCCCAGTCATTTAAGATCAGTCTCATACCTGTAGCTCCACCTTATGCATTTTATGTACTTCATGTACTTTAAGGTTAGGAAAGTTTTATTTCAGTTTGGCACTGTTAAAGAAGACCTTTAAAATGCAAACTGAAAAATCATAGGAAACATGATTTATGCAGGTCTATTTGGAGAAAACCAAATTTCAACTTTATAATTACAAGATTGTATATGCCTTCAGTTGCTTTAACATTTTCACACCTGACTTTTAGCTTCCCAGCATTAGCAAAAAAGTGAAGTAAGAATGTGGAGAAAGACATAATTTCACGTCTTAAGCAACTTTCATGCAAAAGATAAACTAAAATTTAAAAAAATAAATACCAAAGGAAGGCGCTTAAAAAAGGATTGGTTTGAGGATATGTGATGTTGATTTAATTTTTAAGTAAGTTCATTACTATATTTGCTATGAGCTAAATAATTTTACTCTACTGTCTTCTGAAAGACTGCATTAATGAAGATATAGATTAATGAATACATATTTTTATGCAGGAATAAAACTGCATTTTAAAGTATGAAAATTCCCGGCACTGACTTGTCAGAGGATTTTTTTAGAGAGGTAGTATATACCACACAGTTTCTCTTAAATGTGTAATTAAAGAAGAACCTAGATTTTAAAGGTCATACTTCTACAAATATTGGATTATTTGAAACTAGAGTACAATGCTCTAATCCCTTCCCTGAATTTCAATTCTAAAACATTTCTTCACTTAATATGTATTTTAAAGGTGCAAAACATGTGTATTTTAAACAAACAAAACATGAATTACCGCTTCCTGAGTAAAGACTGTAGGAAAAGTTCTCAGACCAGTTCTATGAATGTAGACTATACTTGTATTGATTTTAGTGAGAACAGGACTGGGCACTTAAAATTAAAACTTTCCAGTGTTATAAAGTTTTTCCACAGAAACTTTTTGTATCAGCAGGAGAGTTTGAGATACCATGGTCTGGATCTGTAATAGTGTTTGAGGTTATCACCCTGTCAGTACAAGCTTTTGCAATGGAAAAAAAAATTAGAAATTCTTCTAAATAAATTTTCAGATAAGTTTGATGATGTAGGAAAACCACTAAATATTTCTACTGTTGTTTGAACATTTTCCATGTTCTTGGTTGTGTTCTAAAACCTGGTTTTGCTTCTCTCCTTAGACTGAGAAGCCGCTAATGAAACTACCTTCATTAACAAGAAAATACACCAGTATGTAGCTACTTCAAATTTTCCTCAATGTTTAAGGAAAAGAAAATAAAAACTGCAACTCTACAATAAGTACTATGCCAAGTAGTATTTTCCTTGGAATGAGAATTCACTTACCATGAGAGAGATTCTACATTTGTCAAGTTCTTGTAAATAACTTATCTTTGAATTGCTAAATACTAAATAAATATTACAGCTTATGAAACCATTTTTACTTTTTAAATATTTAAGGGAAGGCAATGTCTCCAGAATGTTATATCAAAAGGTAAAAAACCCTACATATTTCCAGGTGGATTAAAATGTGTCAGTTGTCTTTCTTATTTATCCTTGCAGAGAAAAATCAACATCTCAGTAAATTCCAGAGCAGTATTTCAGGAGGTCTTGCAAAATAGTATAATAATATTCCATTTAGATTACTTTTTGTCTTTTGTATTTAAAATTAATTTGTATTCTAGGAAAGGGGGAAGCAAAATGGGAAGAAACTGGAAATTATACAAGACAGAGTAACCCATATACATTTCTTAATGTAAAACAGTGTTTACTATCCAGCTATCATTATTCTAGCAGAAATCCTACATTTTTAAACAAGTAGAACTGGTAAGAAAATGTAATAAGTAAAATCTCTGATAATGACATCCCATGTTAGATAGACAGATGCCATACCTTATTTCTATAGATGAACAAAAACATATATGGTGGGCTGAAGGGTTTTTTTTAGCAGAAGTGACTGATAGCCTCCAGGTTAAAATTTATTTTCCTTTAACAACCTGATCATTCTTTCTCATTTCCTCTCTCTCTTCCCACCACCATGCCCTCCCGCCCCCCCGCCCCCCACCCCCCGCCCCTGACCTGAACTTTAGGATTGCATTAACAATGGACTGGTGGGTAGGAGGATCTATTAAAATGAGTAACTCACTGCGTAAGGTACTTTTCTTGCAGTGTGCTCCATCTGCATGGAGCCAATGTTTTGGTGTGCTGTCTGCTGCTGTAATGAGTTCTCTCCCAGATACCAATGAAGCTGTGCACACATTTTTTTTTTTAATGTAAATTATGGCTTTGGAGAGGTCATGCCTCAACACGATTGAATTAATAATCAGCTAATCTGTGATATAAGGAACATATTTATAACCATCAATCACCTCTCCGATTATTACACTGTTTGACGTACATTATAAATCTGTTAATTATTGGGCATTTTTTTATGGAATCTGCATTAAGATGCAGCAAAACATACAAATAAGTATCTTTTGGGAGAAACTTTTATAGTGAGCATTTTTCTGCTATCTTTTGGGACACCAGCAGTTAAAGAGTGAGCTGCTTCATAAAACTATTTGTACACCGATGTTCGAGTTACACTTGAGGGACACAGTAACTTAGAAAACAGATTTTTGTTTAAAGCTTTGAATACTAAGAAAAACCACCCCAGCCCAGACCCTGAAAAAAATCCACAAATAAACCACATCATTTAATCCTGAACAGAAAACAGAATTCTTACAATCTGTGGCACAAACGATGAAGTTCTTACGCAGCTGTTGTTTTTTTTTTTGGTTTAGAAACAGTAAGACAGAAGTTGGATTTGCTTTTCATACCTGCTTTCCACAGGCCCTTCTTCCGTGTATTGTAATTTAAAAGAAAAACTAGTATTAGATAAAGCAACACATAATTTGACAGCCTACCAGTTAAATTCTGACAGGGTCAATAAAATGAGAGCTTGCAGGAGTCCCAGATGAGGAACACTTTCATGAATGCCTCCATTGTGTAAACTCTCCGTATATCCTGCCTGCAAATGACAGTCATATGCCACCAGCTGCAGGAGGCATTCCAGCAATGTCAACTGCTGTGGGGCATTAAGGCAGGGTAGACGAGTTGGTACTTCTTTATATTTTCCCCTGGCTAGAGCAAGGACTGTCACGCTTAACTCATTTAAATGTTATTTTTCTAAAGACTGCGGTGTTTATTTAGAAATGTAAGAAAATATATAATTAAAGCCTTGCTAATGGAGCTCCTCATTTTAATAGTAGTTTTATTATATAAAGCCAGCTGGAAGTAATTATTTTTTTTCCTTGCATATTCTTCATTAGTTTGTACCTCCCTCCTCCCCAAGACATCTATTTCAGATATTCTTATCAATTTATGTATTTTTAAAAGTAAACTGTCCAGAAAAAAAACAGCCAGTAAAAGTTATGATAGGAAATGTGAAAACCCCAATGTCCACTACTCAGAAATACAATCGCTATCATTTCTGGGGAAACTGTTTTTCACAAAATTTAAGCTTTTGAGAATCCCTGCAAGAAAAAAAGAACTTTGCACATTTTTAATTACAAACTAAATCTGAACACTGTGATGCAGTTTTGTGGTTTTAATTGTTTTTAAGTAACTCACTGATGTCCAAGCTGATTATTTTTGCCTACAAAGCCTGTGCAGGAAAAAAAAAAAAAAAAAAAAAAAAAGTGTTCAAGTATCCTATGAGTTTAATTTTCTGATTTTTCTTGATATTTATTTTGTCAAATAAACACAAAGCTCGTATTTGAGATACAGGAATACAAATATACTGAGGGCTCCTTTTTAAATACTAGCTATGCCTTGGTTAAGAAATTGTACAAAGTACAGATCAAACTGAGATGCTTTTCAGCACCTTCCATGTGATAAGCCAGGGCATCACACATTTTTATCATGCTCCTGAATACAGGCACACTGAAATACAAAACACTGAACCCTTTGCATGTCAGCACCTACATTCAGCCACGATTGGAAGGGATGCTTCTCCTCTCTGCTCCTCATCTCTTCCTATAGTCCCTTGTAATCAAGATTGTTTTAATTATTAAATTCTACCAAGAAGAGTTTTCCTTTTAATACATGTTCATATATATATATATATATATATATATATATATATATATACAGAACAAGAAAAACTCTAGGGTAAGAAAAATGAGAAAGGGCATAAATAAATAAAGAACATCAATAATGATCTATCATAAAATGACATTTTGCCATTGTACTTCCGCAGGAGCCGTAACATCTCACAAGACATCCCTCTGAAAGCAGCAATAAAACTGCAGTACAGTACACAAGGTCTTGTTCAGTGCAGGCAAAGGGCAATGAATATGCTAAAAGGAAATCAATCTGCATAAAAAGATCTGACAATAACATCTTCAGGTTTGCTTGGGGTTTTTATATTATTTTTTCCCTAACGAGAAAACAAAGAATATAGAACACTTTGGGAAGTCAAATTTTTATGTAAATGAGAAAAATACTTTCAAAATGCTACTTTATTGATTAAATTACCTTTTATCCTACTGTGTTGGTACTTTTCCTATGGAAAAGTTGGCAATTCTAGTTAGCAAGGACTCTTGTAAACATTTCTCCTTCAATTTTATTTCATTTCAAATTACACTGCCCCAATTGCATTTTGAGATATCTGGTTCAAAAAATTCAAAACTTCAGAGGCAAACTGGAAGCAATATAATTTTGCACTGTCTTTCCAGGGCAACCCTTGAAAAACTGAGCCTTCAGTAACTTATCCATAAAATAATACAAAAGCCTATAATGTCTAAAAGCTCAGACCTGACCAGAGACTTTTAACAGAGAATATGGTTTAATTTCTGAACTGTGATAAAACAGGAAGTGATGCTTAGACTGCATTTAAGAAAATGCAACAATGCCTTTTTTTTTTTTTCCCTAAATGATGTTCATCCTTAGTGTCTAAATAATAGGAAAGATTTAAATACACAAGAGCGACTTTCTTTACCACTGTACCACTTGCAAAATACCTGCACATTTAGCTTCATAAAAGTGACACACGCATAGGAGGCTTAGAGAATTGAGCTCCTAGTTACAGCTCACTCTGAAGGCTAATACACTGTTATCTGCAATTCTGAACCTAAACTATATGCTGTCCTTGATGCATGACAGGGCCTCCAATGACATGAATGGAAAACACATGCTTGGATCACAGTAAGGATATGATCCTTTCTGTTCTATTTTCCTCTCACTGGTACACACCAAATGTTGAATTGTTCATCTGAAAAGAGCTACATTATATGACATTTTCATTCAAATTGTTCAAAGCCAGAAGTATTGTGTTTTACAGTTACTGAACCTTAAGAAATACACTATGGAATGCACAGAATCGTGTAATCTCTCTCCTTCCCTGGAATTCTGGTTAAATAAAGTTTAAAGAGAACCACCACAAATAAAAAAAATGTGTTCATTGGGTGTGTCTCACTGTTCCCTGAGTTGCTAAATTTACTGAGAAAAAGAAAAGCAATTAAAGCTCTTTTCAACATTAGTTGCAGTAGGTATCACAAAAAAAAAAGAGATTCACCATGCAATTGCATTTCTTCTATAAGGGGTATATTCCAAAACGCACAGGTAGACAGACTGCAGCATGAATCTCTGCTGATGTATCTATGTTGTGGTCCATTTCCAAATAAACATAATCTCAAATATCAAAGAAAGTTTACCTGCCAGTGACAGGTTTAATGACAACCCCAGTATAAATTTTCTCACTTTCTGTAAAGCTTTTTAAAGTATCACTTATTATTCACTTCATAAGAAAAGCTTGCTGACTTCTGTGTTGTGCACCTAACAAAGGGCAGGATCATAATCGTGTCATGTTTAGTTCTGAGCTCTCATGCTCTGTAAGTGGCAGATGACACTCTGTCCTTTCCTTTGCACAAGTGCACAGATACGCATCATCGATAGAGGACAGGGATGCAATGGCTTCCCGAGAGAGTCAGAATAGCATCAATGGTACATTGTTGGCAAGTTCACACTGATCAAAGCAATTCTGAGCTGCTTGTCCCCCACCCGCCACAAGAAATGGACTCTATGACAAAACGTTATGTGACACAGCCATACAAGTGGCACTGTTTTCTTTGTCAGTGAAGGAAAATCATTTAGAAAACAGTTGTCAAGTATTTCAGTAAGGGAAGGAGGCATTAGTGCATTACTATAATGAATGGGGTGGGCAGTAACAAAGCAACAGATGCCTGTCCATAGGCTGATGTACAGTCTCTTATTTTGGACATTTGCTAGACAGACTGATGTTAAGCTAAAGAATACATTTTGTCTCATTGAAAAACTGTATATAAACACACAGATATCCACTTAAAAAAACGCTTTTTTGAGTTTACCGCTTTTTACAGAAAGGCTGGGCAAAAAATAAATCCCTTAATTACAGTTTATCTAGATGCTGAAATTTTGTCATTATTCTCTCTGAATTGTAGTAAAAAGCTGCATTAGTGATTCTCTTTCTGAACTAAAAGATTAAGAGACAGCAACAATGGAATTCTCCCTTCCTCTCTCTTCTCTGTTTCAGCCTCCTCTTTCTTGAGCCAGTATGATTCATCACCTCCTGGGTATACTAGGAGCCCCAAGTTTGAAAATTCTTCTTAACTTGAAGAACCATTAGTCTACAAGGCAAATCCTTTTACAAAAAGCACAAGCACTATTGTTTGAGAAAAAATAACTGAGCAAAGCAAGCTACACACAGCATACATTTTGAGCATTCCTAGTAAAAAGTAAAAGCTCTTTAAGGCTTTTGTTCTGATTGTACTTTATGACGGCAGTTCTGTATCAGTGAACAGTGTGTTCCTTTGCAATCCGCACAGTGTCACAATGACCTGGCAAACAGAATACTTTCACTATCACTACAGTCCTTGCAATCTTGCCTCAGCTGTGATCCATTCACTTTTGCCCCAACTTCACTAAGATGCCTTACTCAGCATCTAATTAGTTAGGGAAGATCTGCCTTGGCTCTTAACCCTGACATAAGAGCAGGAGACTCTGCTGCTGTTATGTACCAAATCTGTGCTGTCACTACATTAATCAAATCCCTATAAAACTATACATGAATAAGTAACTACAAAAATAAAAAGCAGAAAAACAGAAAATAGAAAAACTATGCATTTTAAAATGTTAAATACTACTGCTTATTGCACAATGTATTTCAGCACTTGCTTTAATACATGCTTCAGTGCTTCATGCAGATTTTACAGTTTTGTGCATACATATCTCAAAGTTAAGCAAAGATCTGACAGCGTTCTTAGCACATCATCAACTAAAATATACAATGGCACAAAAATATTCAAACACTGTATGTATATATGTGCAGGATTAATATGGACACAGAGGAATGGGAAACGTTTTGCTATGTTTTAGTTCTCCTGTAAATACTGAACACAGTATAAGAAACTACCGAGAAAGGGTTTTTATTTTTAATCAGGTATCACGTACATATCCATGTATCTATCACTGCATGTACTTGTGTGTCTAGTGCTGCATGTCCTACGAAACATCCTGCGCTTTTGTCATATACACTATGTGCTAACGCTTCTATTCTGAGGCGCATCAGAAGCAGCACAAAATTCTTGATGCAAACATTTTTAATTTTCTAAAATAACATGAACCATTACAGGTTTAAACTATGCTTTACAGAAATACCAAAAGTAAAGCAAATGTCTGAAATGAGACAGCGTGACCTGACAAAGCTTCTGAATTTGTACTAGCACATGGACTTCTTCATGAACAACAACAAAAAAAATCCAAAACCCACCTGGGGTTAGCTAATCTTTAAAATGGTGTGATAAAAATATATATATTAAATATAATTATTATGTTTTCTAATGCTCACTGACAAAGGCAATTGTTAACTACCATAAACTACAAAATGCATTTTACCAATGTTCATCTTTCTCCCAAAATGTTCATAACAGATTGAGATGTATGGAAATATAGCCTGTTGTTGCATTAAGTTTTAACTTTTTTTTGCATGCAAATATATAATTAAAAGAATAGTTACATGCTACAGTAAAACAGTTAATTAAAACTGCATACAACCTCTGTGACCAGCAGTACAGGAACATTTAAAAAGCTTCTATGTTCAATCCATTAGGCATTACACTACACTCCTATTTTTAAATACTGGTTCAATAAACAGTTTATGTGCCTATGTCTACAATAACATTAGGAACTATCAGACTGAAGAATACAAGTACATCTCAAAAGAGGCAGTGCATGTTGTATACAGTTTAATAATTCTAGCACTATTAATGAATACTCCACATATTGTAAACATTATTTAGGTTTCTGTGGAATAAGCATGCATTTATGCAAGGAAGAAAAAAAAAAGCTGAATTTACTGTACCATATATCTCGTGAACAGATGCATCTATATTAATATACATCATTGATTTAATTTTTAGTTTTCTTGGCTTCCCACTCACCTATCTAGAAGTGATTTCTCTGGTGATAACTAACACATCATGCTAATGAGAGAATCTAATGCACAATAGAGAAATGTCACTACTAATAATATTTGCATGAAGTTAAATAAAGCAACTGTAAGAGAATGTCAGACAGTTGTTCTTTAATAAGATACAGTTACACAATGAAATTATGTTGTTAATTTTGTTACATCATTGAGTGAATCCTAAATTACTATATAATGACACACAGACCCATTTATAATTCTGATATACTGCTTTTTCACTCTCACATTATAAAAAGCTTCTGGAAAGCCTATTACCTTTTTATCTGAAATGGATTAAACATACTTCTTTCTTAACAAAATGGTACATGGCTTTGGCATTTTGCATCACTGTGGGTTACAACAATTTCTCTTACAGTCTCATTTCTGAAAAGACTTAAAAGTATTTTAGAACATTACAGCCCTTAAGGTAACAGATGAAGAAAAATGACATTTCTTATTGACAAATACACAAAACATTTACGAAAGCAGACAATCACAAAAGCCTGCTTTTTTTAGTTAACCAAATCCAGACCTTCTTTTCTGTTGTTAACTCCTTGCCAGAACTAGAATGGGCAGTGGGTGCCCTGGACTAAACCAGATGAGCATGGAAGAGAAGCCAGGGGTTTCTGCTCATTCTTGACCTGTCACTGATCAAAGTAACCCAAAGAAGCACTCCTTTTTGAAAGTTAAGATTTATGCCCTTTGAGGTTATCAGACATTCTTCTGTAAGCGAATCACATACTTTTACATGGACAAAAGGTGCGTAGGCAGAACAATGCAGCCAAGTGGCCATGTCATAAACTCCTCACAGGTAATTTGGGAGACTATTCCTCTTCTTCTTTCACCCACCAAAATCTTAATTTGCTCTGGAATGTGGAGATGCCACTTTTTTGCACACCCATTCTCTAAGAAAATAAACCAAAAATAAATACAATCACACTTCCTTTAATAGTCCAAACCTGTACAATCAGTCCTAATTTTTCTAAGACAGAGTTCCTTGTCCTAATGAAGTAGGTTTTCCTTTTGTTCTGAGAAAAGTTATTTATTCCTATAGTATGCAAATAGCAGTACAGTGAGTTGAGAGGTAAGAGAAGGGACAGATCGCAAGGTTTTGTTTTGTTCTAAATCATTCTTCTTGCCATGCTCCAATCCCTGTGTTAAAAACCTGCTTGACATTAAGTTACAACTCCAAGGAAAAGTGATGGGTCTCTGGGTTTGTTTGCTTCTATAAAACATGTGGAAAGCTGGCATTATTCTTAAAAATTTTAAAAGAAATGTCTCTAGCATTACTATGTATAGCTGGAAAAGTTTCATTAAACAGCTCTTTCAAACCATGCCAAACTTTCCTTGCAAGTTACGTACATCTCATAACTTCATGGTACTTGTACTCATGAAAACAATTTTTCTTAAAGCACAGGAAAAATTTTAAAAATACTTACATTTCTAGAACATGGATTAAAATAAGGAACTTAAAAATGAATGAAAATAGGTAACAGAAAACAACAGTCAAAATTTTAGTGATTTAGAAAGAAATACTGGCACTTAGACACAAATTTGCAGCTGCACTTGCACACAGTCTGTGCTTGTAGTTTAAACAAGCTAGCAAGTTGTAACAGCCCTAACAAATCAGAAATATAGTACAAAAAAATTAAACAGGAGAGAAATGTATTTAGCAAAATAACTTACCCTCCTTTTAAAAGCATGATAAAAGCATATTTGGACTGAGTATGTTTAGCACATGATAAACAAACAAACAAAATATGACAAGGAGATTAACATAGTACACAAAAATGTTAAGTACAGACTATTAAAAAATAAATCTGTTTGACATTACCACCTTTGCAGTGCTACTGTGTGTGTGTTCCAGTGGAAGGATACACACTGATGCACCATACACCACACATATAATCATTTAGTACATTACTTCTCTCCTTCTATACAGAATACATGACCACACATGTTCAGTAATGTTCAAAATCCAGTTAATACTCAAGAATAAGTACATTTAAAATATTATTAGAAAAAAAAAGAAAGAAAAAAAAGAAAATAGAAACCAAACAGCCTAGCTTACAAGCATAAATGTTTGGCTTGGTATAAGGAGCTAGCTGTCTCAATTATTTGACCCCCTTACACATTGTGATGCTCTTTTATTTAGTTTTGTTTCTTTTCTTTGTCAGCGTTAAACATTTTCTAGTGTTCCAGAAACCACAGAGGCTAAATCTGTTGAAAAAGGTCTAATACTAAACAGGCAATCTAACACTATCTATGTGGTTCAACTGTCATTTATCAATTGATCGTTATCTGGAAGTAGTTATGTTAACTCTTTTGTGGCTGAAACAGTAAGAACATTTTCTCCACCCCAAAAATTTAATCTCACTTCTTACTAAAAGAATACAGCAGGTAATTTGAATAACTGTTTCCATGCTATTGCTCAATATCAATACAACCAAATATGTTACATATCACAAACATCCATACAGCTGATAAGGCTTGTAAGCACTGCAGCACTAGTTCACACTTCCTAGTGCCAAGCAGTGTATTTGAAATGTTCATCTCTACCAGGAAATGAACTTTTTTACTTTCAAGAATGGGAAATTGAACAGAGTTGCTTATTTGCCTTATGTTGATTACATTCTATACCAGCATACTGTATCAGCAGTAATCAGGGTCCCTCTACAGGATATATCAAAATATTCCTTATTCAAATGCCTTCATCCTGTCCTGAGCTGTACTGCTTAAACTGTCATCCACTGAAAACTACTGGTTATTAACTATCTGCTTTGGATTTTTACTTGGCTTTAAAGTTTTTTTTAAAATTAAATTACCATTTTATGGCCAATATTCAGGCATGCTTTGTTACTATAAACTATAAATACCTAATTACTTTCCTTCTCTTTTCTTACAGTACAACACCCCTCCGGTAAATGAGTTCATTCATGCTATGTCTGACATTAAATAGAAGTCTAATATTAATATACAAATAATTTACTAACTCCTCTTTGGCTAACACAGTATTTCAATTATTATCAGTCAGTGTCAGATCATAACTGGAAACTAGTTTTTGGAAAGGCAAAACATCCCCTGGTAGGGAGTCATGCTGCTAAAAACCTCCAGGTTGAACTTTCCCTCCCCTGCTTGAGCCCTTCCAAGCTGAAAAGTTTCTCTCTCTTTTTTTTCCTTTTTCTTTTTTCCCTCTCTTTCACTCCCTCCCCGCCAACCCCCCTTCCCTTCACCCAGAAGAGCCAAGCAATTGTGCAAGATTAGCTATAACACACAGGGTGCGTATCACCAAGTGCATGGTACAGAGACACTGGCTCCTGTGATTAATTATCAGTTATTACTGGCCTTGGAGTAACATTTTCACTTTCCCGTCAGAACCGGCATACCAAGATGCCTTAAACGCGGCCCCCGGTGAAGGAGCAGCTCTGGGGAGGACGCCAAGGCAGAGCTCCACAGAGAGGGGGGAGAGGGAGCGAGAGGGAGCGGGAGCAGAGAGGGACCGGAGGACTGAAACTGTCTCCTCTAACGACCCTCAGCTCCGTGCTGGCAGCAGCTCCAGCAGGACGGCTCGCGGATCTTTCCTTCTGAATAATACTGTGTTCTGCCACATGAAGTCGATTACTCTGTTCTGAGGGGCCCCCTAAATTTAGTATCAGTTTGATCTGGGGGCTTATATACTCGGAGAAAGAGAGGAGTTTTGCTGGGATAGCAGATACTTTTATTTATGGGACACTGAGAGAGCAAGGGGAAGAAGACTGGAACAAAACAAAAGCAAACAAAGAAAGAAAAACACTGTTACTACAAAGGGCAAAGCTCTATTCGGAAACTTTAAAACAAACGCCTTGATTTTACTTAAAGCTTTAATATTTTTTCCCCTTTTAAAAAGGAGCCCTTAGGGAAGCAATGAAGTAACCGTGCACATTCCAATGACATAGTTATGACAGTTCAGAGGCTAACTATGTAGTGATGAATGAAACAAAAATGAAACATGAAAAGAAAGAGAAAAAGAGGGGGGAAAAAAAGCACAAAAATGCCATTTTTCAAAATAAACAAAAGTAACATACCTGTTGGGACATTCTGAATAAGAGGTTAGTGTCAGTGTTCTGCCATGTCCCCATGAAACCAGAGTCGGTCGCTGCCGTTCTTGTTCCGAACTGCATGGAGTTGTCAGTGCAGGAGTCTCTTAAAGTCAAGTCTCTTGCCCTCTTTCGCTCTCTGTGTCTCTGTGTGTGTCTGTCTCTCACATCCACTTCTGCCTCTTCTGACTGAAAAGTGAAGGTGGATTTTTGAGCCTCTTGGCAGCCAGTAGCAGGAGTGTAGTGTAGTTAAGAAGCTAGCTGCACTGTGCGTTTCATTTGGGAAGGGGGGGATTCAGGGGAGAGGGTCAGAGCTTCTTTCGCACCTTCAGCAGAGAGACCCCTATCATTTATGCATAGATTGTAACTCCCCAAGCTCGCCTTTGCTCAGTTTAACAGCTGCCTGTCAGGTGTGCATGCAGCACTAAGGAGACCCAACCATCAGCTTCAAACTCTCAGCCACTGGATGTCATTGGATAGCAGAGCAAAGAGTCAACTGCACTGCTCCACTGTCAGGCACCAAATGACATCCTGCACTAACCCTTCAGTCTACAGATACACAGATACACACACACGCACATTCTCTCTAAGTAGCACAATGATCTGAGTGAACTGGGAGAAAGAAAAGGCTGTGGCCCTTTCCCTGTCTTTCTCTGCTTTTCCTCAACAATGCTGTCAAGTACAGCATGTAATATCTGACACTTGCCTACCACACAGAATTAGCAAACCTTTTTTCTTTAAAAAAAAAAAAAAACAAAACAGAAAAAGGAGCAAGCAAGCAAGCAAGCAAGCAAGCAATTACTCTTAAATACAGCAGTCAATATTCACTCAGGAGTAAAACATAAAAGTTGGTCTGGTTATTTTTTAAATATTAGTCAGACAAGAACCCTGGGATAGTCGGTTCCTATCCCAAATAAAACTCTTACCAAAGAGGGGAAAAAAGACATGATCCAACTCCTTTTGAAATAAAACCAGAAAGTCACATGCACATTTCATCTCATACCACTCTCCTTCCTTGCCCACTGCTGAGTGTCTTAAGCAGCATCATGAGCAAGAAAGAAGAGAAAAATGAAAAAGCTAGCCGCTTCTTCCCCTCCCCCAAAAGATCAAAAGTAGGGTTTTTTTGTTTTGTTTTGTTTTTTTAAGTAGCTGGTTGAAGCAGATACGATACACCTTTCAAATTGTAAAGAACAAAGAAATGAATCACAGCAGAAAAGAAGCCAGTTCCATACAGTTAAGAAGTAATGCAAAAGAAACAGTATTTTTCCTTTGAGATTGTTCTTCTGTACTTACGGTACAGTGCAATATACCAGGATAAATAATACTACCACAGTACTGGTTTTAATTACAACGGCTTTTTAAAGTGAATCTTATTTGAGACATTCTCTTACCCACTTCATCCTTTACATACAGACAAGAAACTGTAATTCTGCAAACTTCATAAATGTAAAACAAAATTCATACAATCTCACAAAAAATGCCACGGCATTAAAAAAAAAAAAAAAAAAAAAGGAAAAAAGGGAAAAAAAAGCTATCCTTCCCAATATAAGGAACATTCATCTTCTCATAAAATCTACAAATTTAGGAGGACAAATGTAGCACTCACTGCTTTTTTCTTAACTCAGGAATAACAATACACCTCACTCTCTGAAACAACAAAAGAAACAGAAGAGAGCTTCAGTGGCAGCTCTGTGTCATTAGTGTGCAATGAGAAAAGATGAGAAGATGTACACTGTGTTGACACAAATGTGCCTTCCCCTCTAGACCCTACATTTCTTGAAAGCTTTTCTGTTAAACTTTCCTCCAGTTCAGCACCATTAAGTACAAAAAAAAGTCTCAAAAGCAGCAAATTCAATATCCAAGAAGAAACAAGCAAGAACTCCGTGAACTGTTGCCTTAAAATATATTAAGTCCACCTATGGTCAATAAAAATATTCTCTACTGGGGAGGGGAGAATGACACTTAGAAGCCAATTGTGCCAACAGTGGCTGTACCTTTACAGCTAGCTATTAGCCCCTCAAACTCCCTCTAAAATTTGCCAGCCTCTTCATTTCTGAAGTGGCACTCAGTGCCTCAGTCAAGCTGCATGCTCAGCTCCTGACCTTCCCACTAATGGCAGTTATTTGTGGGAGGCTTAAGGACACTGTCAATAGCAAGCTTCCTCCTTTCCGTTCTGCATCTCTTGCGTGCTCTCGCTTGCTGTCTTTATCTCCATCTCTTACCCCCCCGCCCCGTTCTTTTTCTTGTCCTGCAGTCCTTTCCTCTCCCAGAGAACAAAAAACACCCACACACACACACACATGCATGCACACACGCATGCACGCACATGAACACACCACACACACACACACACAATCAACTGGCATGCAGCAGCAAGCACCTGCAGTAATAGACTCTTTTATTAAAACTGTTATTCTGCAAGACTTGAAATTCCCGGTGGACCGGGCCATGTCAAAGCCTATATAATTAACTAGAGGCTCAGCAACGGATCAATTACCAGACAAGCAAGTGATAGTGAAATCAATGAAAGATCATCAGCCACATTATCAGTGTTGCAACTCATTAGGGTAAAACTGAGAAATGTGCTCAAAGCGAGCCCAAGCAAGGTGGCATTACAAAACAAAGGGCTAATTTGGAGACCCTGCTGTGAACAATCTGTAACAGAATTAGCCTTTTTTTCCCCTAAACTGCAGAGCTCAGTAACGAAATGTGACAGACTGAGAGAAGCAGTTTATTAAGACACCAACTCAAAGTTTATTTAGTTCATAAACTCTCTCCTAGAAAATCAATACAGTCTGTACAAGGTTATTAGGCTGACTAGCTAATACATCCAAATCTAGTCTTCCCAAGCAGAAATCTTGGCCAGAATGCTACAACCTTACATGAAATCTAAGCAGCTTCAGATCACTGCATCAAAGGAGGACTACCATTTAATTGTCAGATGCGTGACTTCTACATCACAGATTCAGAACATTTTAAAGAAAGAAATATCTCCACCTTCACTAAGTAACATGACAGAAAAGAAACAAAATTTAGTCTGCCAGTTCCAGCCCAGCTCGCTTCATCCTTAAATTTACGTTTCCTACATAGCATCTTGTTTGGCGCAATATGCCAGCATATAAAACCAAGAAAAGAAATACTTATTGAATTTCAGAGAGGTATGTGAAAAGTAGTAGTCACTAAGAAGATAAAAGTAATCATTACAGGGAAAATGCAACAGAAATATACCTCCTACAGTAGCAGTTTAAGACGCCTGTAACTGTAAAGCGGGGGGGGGGGGGGGGGGGGGAGGAGAAAGAAAAAAAAAGAAACAAAACTGATATGAAATTTTACAGGTACTGTAATAATCAGAACCTAGGCTTAGAACCCAGTACGTTCCTTTGTAGTCTATCACCCCTGGTAATTGCTATAATTCCTTTCCAGGCAGACATATTCTTCAAATAATTTATGGGAAGCACAAGAACCACTTGTTAGTATACAAGTTTGGCACAAACTGAGTAGAACAGTATTTATTTTTTCTCTCCCCTTTGGCTAACTAATATGAGAATCAGAAGCAGTATAGACAAGGTAAGGGCTCTAACAGCATTTAAAACAAATCCTTTTAAAAGCATTAAAAGAAAAAAATCTCATTTTCAATAGATTTTTAATCATGAATATGTTCTGCAAGTATTTCACTGCTATCCAATGGCATTTGTGCTGAAAGATAAAAGGATCTGTGAAATTATTTTACATTTTCAGCTCCTGGGAATACCCGGGTGCTGAATAGAAGAGGTGGCTACAGAATCCAGGTTCTAACGGAACTTAAAATAGAGTGCAGTTGCAGTTGTCTACTTGTGTTTTTTGAGAATTTTAAGTGCTTTGTGAACTGTATGTGAGGTTAAGAGGGATTTTTTCTTTCTTTTCATTTTAACTAATACTTATTACTTACTATGAAAGACAATTACATGTGAACCTTTTTGTGAATACAAATTTTTAAAAATACAACATTGTTGAATTTGTCTCTCCTTTTAAAACTACTGATATAGAAATGCAACATATAGCAAGAATGGATAGGAAAGGTGATTATGGAAAGCCCAAGTGATGCCTGAAAAGTAAGAAAAGCTCTCCAGCAGAATGTGCTATATAATGTAAGCATATCTTATTTTTTCTAAATTCCATTATTCTGATCATTTAAGTGTTAATTAATTCAGTCAAAGGGTTAATGTAAATAGTTCAAAATGACTAACAGTGAAAAAAATATTTTCTTCTTCTTCTTCCAATTATTCTATATTATTAATTAAGCTGTTAAAACATGCAACAGTTACTATATTCTTAATGTTCAATAATATGTAAACTCTTTAAGGAGATTTTTTTTTCCACGTCTCTGCTTTAGATATTAATCAAGAAAATAATTACAGAGGAATTTAGTAAAAAAAAAACTACATGCATATAACTATGTACTGTACATGTACGTTCAACGAGGTCCAATTAGTTGGAAAGAATTTGCATTTCAGTTAGTATGAGCTAACAAGACTGCAGGGAGACAATGCGATTCTACTAGCAGGGCAAGAAAGAATGGTGCTTTTCTGTAAGCATTAATTCCCATAACTGATCATTTTAAAATGTTACTGATCTTTACATTATTTGTTTTTCAAACATCTAGGAGTTCAGTATAAATGTTTATATTAACTGTACACTCAGCAGTGTCCCCAAGACTACTCTGGGGGAGGTGGGGGGGGGGGGGGGGAATAAAACAGTGAGCCCAGATTTATTATTTCTGTCGATTTAGTGCTTACATGTTTCTATTTAATGATAACTATCAATTGATTCTTCTAAAGGAACATTCCTTACATTTGGTGCTCATTCTCAGGATTCATTACATGAGCCAGAAAAAGACTCAGAAAATCTTTATGCCTTTTTATGCAAATGTTCAAAATTTCAATAGTAACAATATACACACATGACATACAGAGTTGGTAATCTCATATAGGTATAGATAGTTTTATAAATCTCTGTACTCTCAACTGACTTACTGCATAGTACCTGTAATTCCCAGAGTTCATTCTGCTGCAGATGTTAACAGTTTCTGTAATTTGTAATGACAGTAAACTGGCCTTTGCTCTTCCCTTATTCACTATTCATTTCTAGGCTTGGTTAAGTAGATAACTGGGTTAAAGATCAGTGGTTTTTCATGTGACACATTCTGGTATTCATCTAATAGCTCGTCAGGACAAAACTGTCCCTGTTCTTGCCAAAATAATAAAAATGGTCCTCTACATCGCATGACAATCAGCCCTTCCTTGTGCTGAAACAAGCCATCTTATAAAATTGAGTTGTTTTAAAGACACTTTATAACTGAATATTCCATACAATCTTCAAAAAGTATTGTAAGTGAGAATTCTTCTATTTATCATTGCAATAATGTGTGAGCAGAGACTGTAACAACCATGCTTACATTTTGCCCATGGATAACAATGAAGTTGTGAATTGGGCTTATCAGGAGTATACTTGAAAATTATACAAAGCTATCCTGATGGTCATATTCAGAGAGGCGGTGATTCTAATGTGAAAATGTCATTCTTTATCATCCCCTTCTCCCTAAGAATTGTATAAGGGACTCACTCTACAACATCTGTTAGACCCTATGGAATCTTAGCAGATGTCTAAAACGAAAAAAAAAAAAAGGGGGGGGGGCGGGCATGGTAATAAAGGAAACCTCCTCTGAACAGATAATTCACCCAAATTTCCATATCCTACAGAAAAAAAAAAAAAATTGGCAGCACTGTATTTTCTCTGAAACCTGTTATCCTTACTTTGTAAAACATTTTCATTTGAGCTTTAATAGGCAACTTCTGACTTATAACCAAAAGGCATAGGGCTGATTATGTCATCATGCAACAATGAGACTGAATACTTTTTAGTCCCCTTTGTTCCAAATGTCCTTGTTGAATCCTTCCCTACCTTATCAAAAGTCTTGTGCATGAAAGGAATCTGTTTTTCATTTTAATATGCATGCTAATCCACACAGACCCTGGAAATGTCCACAGATATATATATAATATATATACACACACATGTACACATATATACCGTTTAATATATATATATATATATATATATATACACATATATATAGGGTTTATATATATATATATGGTCTTTTCCCCCCTCCCTAGGAAGAGTTTTCAGGTCAAAAGTTCTTAGCATTCAGATCTTCAGACACTCAACAAATGGCAGAATTGTTCAACATCAGTAAAGTTTTCACTTATAATTAAAAATCATATCCTCAAACCCTAGTCTACTCTAATTCGGTTATTTATCTTTATTTTTTTAGATAGATTTTATTTCTTTCCTATTACACATTATATGACATGACAGGATTTTTATGCTCAAAGAAAACTTTTGATTATGAATCTGAAAGTGCACATTCCTGCTCTGAAAGCTCCAGTTCCTAGCAAGCTGTTACATTACAACTGATCCTAATCATATCTTTGCCAAACTCTGCATGAGCACCCCCATACCACAAAACCCTAAGAAAGACTGCTGTGACAAAACATTAGCAAAAAGTAAGTGACAACTCTGACCTATTGCCAGCAGACAAAAACTTTATCAAGTGGAGATCAACAGAATTTTAGTCACTCAGCCACTATGTTTCAACAAGTTACAGAAACAAAAGAATAGTCAAATTCAGAAAAAATAAGCACACAGACAAGACAGTGACATCCATATATGCTGTCCTTCATTATTTAACATAATCACAGTGTAAATGTTGTCAGAGATGGCCAGTTGCAGGTTTGGAGAATGAACATGAACATAGAATCATAGAGTAGTTAGGGTTGGAAAGGACCTTAAGATCATCCAGTTCCAACCCCCCTGCCATGGGCAGGGACACCTCACGCTAAACCATCTCACCGAAGGCCTTGTCCAACCTGGTCTTGAACACTGCCAGGGATGGAGCATTCACAGCCTCCCTGGGCAACTCATTCCAGTGCCTCACCACCCTAATAGGAAAGAATTTCCTCCTTATATCCAATCTAAACTTCCCCTGTTTAAGTTTTAACCCGTTACCCCTTGTCCTATCACTACAGTCCCAAATTAGAGGAAAGTTCTTGTTAGCTATGGATGATGAATAATATATACTTCTGTTTTCATGTTATGTTTACATCTTTTGGTTTGTGTTTTGTTTTGTTATTTAAACAAGCTAATATTTGGAGTTTAGGTCACCTGAAACACTTTTTAAATGGAAAATCACATCTATGTTTCTCAACCTACTTTGTAGGGGAGGTATGTCAACTACACTAATTTGCCTGCTCAAAACAGAGTAGACTAGTGAAGCAGAGAGAATCAAAGAATCATGATTACAGTGGATACACATATGTCAATGACAAAATGTAGATGAAATGGAGGATGCAAAAGGTTACAAAAACAAGTAACTTGATAAAAACCTTGTAAAAACATAAAACCTAATGCCAATAGCAGTTTGTTGATTGTGCCCATTAAATTTTCTCAGTAATTATGTTTAAAAGCTATTCTACTCATGAGCATGGCATTTAACTAGCAATAACTGCTGTCTATATGTAGATATAATAAGATTAAAAAAAACCGAAATATTGCTGAGGTGAGTAGCTCGAGAGAGGACGCCTTCAACACCGGAGCTGGGGGGAGATCCGTGTCCAGGAGCCCCAACTCAGAGCGACGAGAGCCACCGAGGGAGCCTCAAGTCCTCGACAGGACCTGCCCAGGAGCCAGCAGCTCAGCTGACGAGAGCGAGCAGCTGACTCACACGGGGCGGAGCCAGGAGCAGCGGCACCAGCCCTGACTGGGTAAAAACCTGCCCCAGGGAGCGCGACCGAGCAGAGCGGGTCGAGGCGGTTTGCACGGCATGGTGAGCACTCGTTGTATGATCAGGGCCCGGTCCGGGAGCTCTGCTCTGGCTGCCCCGGCGGTGGCAGCGTAGGCACCCAGACAGAGCCGATGAGAGAGGAGGCTGCAGTGCAGAGCTCGGCGTGTAGAGAGTGCCTGCACTGGTCTGGTGAGGGGAGGGTGCGCAATGGGCAGGGCTGCACTCGGTGCTCCCTGGTGGAGGTGCTCCTGCAGCAGGTGGCTGGGCTGCGGGGTGCTGTTAATAGACTGCGAGATGTCAGGGAGGCTGAGAGGAAGCAGGAATGCTTGCTCCAGGCCCAAACTGTGCAGGGGCCTCGAGGTTCACCTCTACCTCATGAAGGAAAGAAGGAGACCGTTAACCCGGGAGGCTGGGAATTAGTGACAAAAAAAAAAAAAACAAAAAAAAGAAGGAAAAGGACAACCAAAAGCGAGGGGCTTCCCCCTAAATCCCCTGTCTCCACGCAGAACCGCTTTGCTGTCCTGCAGGGGGCTAATGAGGAAACGCACTCGAGCCAGAAACAGCCGGCTGATGCACTGGTAAAGAAGATCTCTACTGGTGCTGCCAGGAAAAAGCGGCGGGTCATAGTAGTAGGGGACTCTACACTGAAAGGGACAGAAGCACTTGTCTGCCGGCCAGACCCCGTCTCAAGGGAGGTGTGTTGCCTACTGGGGGCACGGATCAGGGATGTGGCAGAGAGGCTGCCTGCTCTAGTAAGTCCCACGGACTATTACCCACTCCTGGTGATATATGTGGGTGCTAGGAATTTTGACAGTAGTAGCCTGGGGAACATAAAGAAGGACTACAGAGCCCTGGGGGAGGTGGTTAGGGGCTCTGGAGCTCAGACAGTCTTTTCATCAATTCTCCAGGATACAGGGGAGGACCTAAAAAAAGCTAGGAGGATTAGCCAGGCTAATAACTGGTTAAAAGGGTGGTGTCATAGTCAGGGGTTTGGGTGTCTTGAACACGGGACCCAAGCTTGTAGGCCAGGTCTAGTGGGGGCTGGTGGAGCTGGTCTGATGGGAAAGAGCAGTTTTGGTAGGAGGCTTGCCAGACTGGTCAAGGATGCTTTAAACTAGATGTGTTGGGGAAGGGGGGCATCATTCCATTCCAACACACCCAGTCAGTTGCCAGAACCTATAATAAATGCTTGGAGCAATGTAGAGATATCCCAGCTGCTCCAGCCAATGAGCCAGCTTCAGCTGGAGCTCGGCTCAGATGCCTCTATACAAATGCCCCTAGCATGGGGAACAAACAAGAGGAATTAGAGATGTGGGCACGTCTACAGGGGTATGATATAATAGGCATCACAGAAACATGGTGGGATGGCTCCCATGACTGGAGTGTTGGAATGGAAGGTTACAGGCTGTTCAGAAAAGACAGGCCCAGCAGATGGGGAGGGGGAGTTGCTATTTATGTTAGGGATGGGCTGGAGAGTATGGAACTCTGTCTGGGGACAGGTGAGCAGTCCACAGAGAGTTTGTGGGTCAGGGTTAAAGGGAATATAGCTATGGGAGACATTACTGTGGCGATCTGTTACACACCGCCTGATCAAGGAGAACCTGCCAATGAAGCACTCCATAGACAGATAGGAAAAGCCTCGCGCTTGCAGGCCCTTGTTCTCATGGGTGACTTCAACCACCCTGATATCTGTTGGAAGGATGGTACGGCCCGGCACAAGCAATCCAGGAGGTTCCTCGATTATGTAGAAGACAACTTCCTTCTGCAAGGAATAGAGGAGCCAACAAGGAGAGGTGCCATGCTTGACCTCATGCTCACCAACAGGGAAGGGCTTGTTGGAAATGTGATGCTCCAGGGCAGCCTTGGATGCAGTGATCATGAGATGCTTGAATTTGAGATCCTCAGGAGAGTGAGAAGAGCGTGCAGCAAGCTCACTGCCATGAACTTCAAGAGAGCAGACTTTGGCCTCTTCAGGAACATGCTTAGTAAGGTTCCATGGGATACAGCCCTAGGGGGCAGGGGGGCCCAAGACTCTTGGTTGATATTCAAGGATCACCTGCTACCAGCTCAGGAGTGTTGCATCCCAACCAGAAGGAAGTGCATCAGGAGGGCCAGGAGACCTCCTTGGATGGATAAGGAGCTCCTGAGGAAAATTCAAATGAAAAAAGAGGCTTATAATAAGTGAAAGCAAGGACAGGTGGCATGGGAAGAGTACAGGGATGTTGTCCGGGAAGTTAGGGACCAGGTTAGGAAAGCTAAGGCTCAGTTAGAATTAAACTTAGCTAGAGGTATTAGAGATAACAGGAAGGGATTCTACAGGTACACAGCAAATAAAAAACAGACTAGGGAGAATGTAGGCCCCCTCAAGAAGCTCTCAAGACAACTGGCTAACCTGGATTTGGAGAAGGCTGAGGTTCTGAATGACTTCTTTGCCTCAGTCTTCACTGGCAAAGGCTCTGACCAAACCACCCAAGTCTTGGAAGGCAGATGGAGGGACTGTGAGAATGAAGACCTTGCGCCCACTGTAGGAGAGGAACTGGTTCGAGACCATCTTAAAAATCTGAACGTGCACAAGTCCATGGGTCCTGTGAGATCCATCCGCAGGTCCTGAAGGAGCTGGCAAATGAAGTTGCGAAGCCACTGTCCATCATATTTGAGAAATCATGGCAGTCAGGTGAAATTCTCGATGACTGGAAAAAGGGAAATATAACCCCCATTTTCAAGAACGGGAAAATGGATGACCCGGGGAATTACAGACCAGTCAGTCTCACCTCTGTGCCTGGCAAAATCTTGGAGCAGATTCTCCTGGAAGGCATGCTAAGGCACATGAAAAACAACAAGGTGGTTGGTGACAGCCAGCATGGCTTCACTAAGGGGAAATCCTGCCTGACCAATTTGGTGGCCTTCTGTGATAGGGCTACAGAACTGATGGATAGGGGTAGAGCAGATGACATCATCCACCTGGACTTGGGCAAAGCATTCGACACTGTTCCACACGACATCCTTGTTTCTAAATTGGAGAGACATCAATTTGATAGGTGGAGCACTCAGTAGATAAAGAACTGGCCGGATGGCAGCACACAAAGAGTTGTGGTCAATGGCTCAACATCCGGCTGGAGACCAGTAACGAGGGGTGTCCCTCAGGGATCGGTGTTGGGACTGGTCTTGTTCAACATCTTTGTTGGTGACATGGACAGTGGGATTGAGTGCGCCCTCAGCAAGTTTGCTGATGACACCAAGCTGTGTGGTTCAGTTGATACCCTGGAGGGAAGGAATGCCATCCAGAGGGACCTCAACACACTTGTGAGGTGGGCTGATGCCAACCTCATGAAGTTTAACCATGCCAAGTGCAAGGTCCTACACCTGGGTCGGAGCAATCCCAGGCACAGCTACAGGCTGGGCAGAGAAGAGATTCAGAGCAGCCCTGCGGAGAAGGACTTGGGGGTGTTGGTTGATGAGAAAATGAACATGAGCCAGCAGTGTGTGCTTGCAGCCCAGAAAGCCAATGGTATCCTGGGCTGCATCAAAAGAAGCGTGACCAGCAGGTCGAAGGAGGTGATCCTGCCCCTCTACTCTGCTCTCATGAGACCTCACTTGGAGTATTGTGTGCAGTTCTGGTGTCCTCAACATAAAAAGGACATGGAACTGTTGGAGCTAGTCCAGAGGAGGCCACAAGGATGATCAGGGGACTGGAGCACCTCCCATATGAAGACAGGCTGAGAAAGTTGGGGCTGTTCAGCCTGGAGAAGAGAAGGCTGTGTGGAGACCTCATAGCAGCCTTCCAGTATCTGAAGGGGGCCTATAGGGATGTTGGGGAAGGACTCTTCATTAGAGACTGTAGTGATAGGACAAGGGATAATGGGTTAAAACTTAAACAGGGGAAGTTTAGGTTGGATATAAGACGGAAATTCTTTCTTGTTAGGGTGGTGAGGCACTGGAATGGGTTGCCCAGGGAGGTTGTGAATGCTCCATCCCTGGCAGTGTTCAAGGCCAGGCTGGACGAGGCCTTGGGTGATATGATTTAGCGTAAGGTGTCCCTGCCCATGGCAGGGGGTTGGAACTGGATGATTTTAAGGTCCTTTCCAACCCTAACTATTCTATGATTCTATGAAAAACACCCTCATGCTTTTCTCAGAAGAATTTTATATGCCTAGCAAAAATTTGGCGCAAACACCTTAATTTGCCGACAGGTAAAGAGAGCAACTTGTTCTGCGCATTTCACATCTTCATTTCATATCTGTTTGCATTGGTGTCTTTTTTTGACACAAAACTATTGCTTGTTTATACCAAAAAGATAACCATGTTAAGGTATGAAAATCTGACTCAAAGTAAACTAGAAACAAAAAGCTCCAAGACACTTTAATTTAACTATGCATCTAATGAAATGCCTGTATGGCCCACCACTAAAATAATAGCAGGATTCAGACATTCTGTTTTGATTTAAAAGGAATTTTAAGAAGAGAGGGCACCTGACATGCCACATAATATAGAAAGATGTATAGCACAAAAGTAAATGCATTTCACTTTTAAAATAAAATATTTCAAAACTGTATTATTTGCTAAGATGTAAGTTCAGGATTCAACAGAAATAGCTGCAAGTTATCAGCAACTGTTAAAACAACAACACAACAACCCATGTTAAGTCATCAAGAAAGATCATTCAAACATTTCATTCTAAAAAAAAATTCCAAAACACCTTAAATGTGTTTACATCCACAGGTTATCACTATACTATTATACAGGTGTACTACTATATTACAGCATCATTCAGTTATTGATTATGTGGTGTTAAGCAAGGTTTATATTTTTAATATATTATTAAACTCAGCAAGTTTTGCTGTGCTTTTCTGAAAAGCATCCTGTAACTGTGGGAACTGTCTGCTGGACACTAGTTTAGTACAAGACCTTTAAAAAGCCATTTATCCTCTGCTAGTCAATTTCATTATTATCCTTTTAGTAAACTGTCTCGATAACAACCAAGGTCTTCGGATCCCACAATAGCCTGAAGGTCTTAAGGGCAGGCTAAGCTTACGACCTGATTATTCAATAATATAATCTATTGTGTCACTTCTTAGTAACAATTATTTGGTGTCTAAAATGTAAGTTCGTCATAATGAAATAACTGACCTAAAAAACCTGGTGGTTTATACAACAGCTGAATTTTAGATGGCTGAAAAGGCACTTCACGCATAAATGCAAGACTGAATTAAGAGCAGCTATGTTTTTCTAATTACTGGCTCATTTGCAGTACACAGAATTGCCTGAACTGCCCAGTGTCCTAGTAGCTCTCTGGACAATTAGAAAAAACTGCATTAGCAAGATCTCTGCAGCCTCTGTCTCACTTCTCTCTGGAGGACTGGGGAAATGATGAGCTCCATCACCTGGCCAGCAGTAGCAGCAGCCACAAAGTCACCTCAGGGACTTGGACAAAGAGATTCATCTGCAGCCTTGGCAGCGACTGAAGTATGCCTTACTAACAGTCACACAACCACACACTGGCACATAGTCCTTTCATTAAGAGCTGTTGTCTAAGTGACCTGTCACAGAGTTTCATAAAGCAGCATTAATACTGTGGGCCAAAATGAGATTGATCTTTGAGCTTCATGGTCTCCTGTTGACAACAGTGCATTATAAAACCAATACTAAATACTTTATAAACAGGTCTCCCTCCAGTGTATTAGAGGAACAGTGCATATTTCATGACCTATAGTTAGGTAGCCACATATCCATCAGACAATTAAATAATTTATAAGATACTCAGAAGTGCAGTAAGACTCAATAAACTTTTAAATACTTACAAGCTACTATTTTGTTTGAAAACATGCCCCCCCCCAAATGAACCTGCTCACCTGCTGTATAAAGTGCATCAGTAAAATTCAACTTCTATAACATTTTTTCACCTGAAATTTCATTGCACACAAACAAATCCAGCTCTCCGTTCATTCTTTTTTTTTAAAAAAGAAAGGACACTTACTTATTTAAAAAATGTTTATAAATTTCCTACAATATTACTTTCATTACTCTATATTCCAGCTTTTCTGCTTGGCATCAGACTCCTTTTTTATCCTTTTGTACGCTCTGGCCAACATGGCTGCAAGAACCTTCTTCTCTGCAATGCCTGCCATCTGGAATCTCCCTGCTGCATTTCTCTCCCTCATTCTCTATCATTTTCAGCCTTCATCTGCAAACAATATGTCTCTGTTCTCATGTCTATGTCTCTTAACTTCTAGTAAAAACAAAAAAAACCCTTTTTCATTTTATTAACTCTGCACAGTGTTTTGGAGATAAAGGTTGTGTTAAAGACACTGTACAAAGACATTTCTTTATTAAATCACAAGATTTCAGGGACAAAGCTTACAATAAAAACTGATCTAAAAATACTTCATATTCTGTTAATGTGCAGACAATAGTTTGGGTAAATTTTTTAAGAAGTGACTTCAACATAAAATGAAAAAAACATTCTTCCTATTAGTAATTTATTCACAATTCAGGAAAAAAAAAATGAGTTTGCCTCATAATTTAAAAAATCATGGAAAACATGCAGTTATTAAGCACAAATACACGTGAGAATGTTCAGCACCACTGGAAGAAAATCAGGATATGTAATTCTCTTTTCCACCCCACAGAAAAGATGTTCTCTGTATTGCTGCCATAGTAGATGAAGAGACACTGGGTGCATATAAACACTAAAAGCATGTTTCTGTGTGCTCTGGGTTCAGCAGTAACAGTCATTTTTCTCCGTCTTAGTAGGTGGTGCAGTGCTGTGTTTTTGACTTGCAGCCTGGGAACAGCGCTGATAACACCGATGTTTTTAGTTGCTGCTCAGTAATGTTTACTCTGACCAAGGACTTTCTGAGTCTCATGCTCTGCCAGAGAGGAGGGGAAGCCAGGAGGAAGCAGAGACAGGACACCTGACCCAAACTAGCCAAAGAGATACTCCATATCACAGCATGTCATGCCCAGTATATAAACTGGGGGCAGTGACCCAAAAGGGTGAGATCACTGCTCGGGTCAGGCTGGGTATTGGTCGGGGGCTGGTGAGCAGTTTTATTCTCTTCGTTATTTCCCTTACCATTATTATCATTGGTGGTAGCAGTAGTGGTTTGTGTTATACCTTAGTTACTGGACTGTTCTTACCTCAACCCATGAGTTACATTCTTTCGATTCTCCTCCCCATCCCTCCAGAAGCTGGGGGAGGAAAAAGGAGGAGAGGGGAGTGAGCGAGCAGCTGCGTGGTTCTGAGTTACTGGCTGGGCTTAAACCATGACACTATGATATTTGCATATGGGTTATGCCAGCAATGAAGGAGAGCTAAAGAGGTTGAGCTCCTATAATATTAAGACATAGGACAAGCAAAGACATTAAGACAAGCAAATAGCTTGTTACTCCCTTCCTTCACCTTCAAAACACCACAAAATTATGAAGTGTCTGAAATTTTCATGTATAATACGTCCGGATCTCTGTTAAAATGAAACTCATAAGCTGATTTTCACATTATCTAAGCCTTTCTGAGCTGGATGTCTGTAAATTTGTTCCTACTGATTTTAAAAGAACAGAATTTCTCTTGCTGGGAGTAGTTCCCAAACCACCACAGGCGTGGACCTTTGTTTAGCATTGTGGATGCCATGGTTTCACAGACAAGCCACATTAATACAGGATAGCAAACATCTGGAACCCACAGCTGTGTGTGCTCCAGCCCCAAAGTACCCACAGGTCTATGCCAAATCAAACCCGTATTCACAACCCACAAATGAACCACACTGGTTTGCTGTAGGAGCCAGACCTGAAATTGAAGCTTGCGGGTTTTCTCCATTCACACAATTGAAGACAGAATAAGAGCGTTGATGAGAAAGAGGTAAATATGCTTTAAAGGAAAATTAAAAAAGACTTGGCTTTCATACACAGCCTACTTGGGATGATCTGACCCACAAGAACCTTAAAAGTTCTACTTTAGGGCTAAACTGGATTTTGTTTTTGCAGTAATTGCAATGGACTTACAAGGCTGGCACCAAAGAAGCATCTACAAGTCTATCTGTTATGGAAAGACCAAGGATTTGAGGGATGAGGTCAGATGGATGTTCAAGAACGGGAAAAGAGACAGTGGAGAGTGTTCCATCTAACAGTGTTGTTCTTTAAGCCCTCATATGCAGGGCACCCCTCTCTGCCCTTTAAGCTGCATCTAAAAAGCATGAAAACAGTTTTCACCACCACTTTGCAAGAAAACCCTGTGCTACACTTTCAGTAGTGCTACTAACTTTATTACATGTACAATGGAGAAGAATTAACGTGTCCTCCCCCTTACTGAAACACTCTGCATCCTCTGCAGCACAATCCTGAGACCTTTCTGGAGCCAGATAAGTAAAAGCAGAAACTTTCAAGTTACTTCAGCCTGATTTTTTTAAAATCTCCCAGTATGTACTAATGGGTCCTAAACAAAAGCCTATGCCTGTTATTCCTTTTTATCCCTGGGATGTGGATGTTTCAGCCTTGTACTGTATACCAGATGGAAGCTTCAGCTATTGGACTACTGGATCAGCTGAGATTAAATTACTTTTCTTACTATTTTTAATCTGAAAACTGGGCTTGCAAATTCCTGTAGGGTATATAAATGTCCCTTCAAAACTTGTGAGTTTTGCAAGAGAGCTTTTTCTTCTTTATGTCAAATACATTTGGAAACATAGACAAGGTTCAATGACAGGAAAGAGTGATAACCCCTAAAACAGAATGGTTACTTGGAGTATTTGGAGAAAGAACACTAGCATCAATGGATATCTCCCAGACCTGGCAGATAGGAGGTGAAGAAAGTTCTCCCTGGAAGAACATTCAGACCTATTCATGAATATGCTCTGAAGGAGGAGAAAAACCCAGGGCAGGGAAACGCGACAGTAGAATGATCAGTGATACCCACCCAGCACCTGCAGCATACCAGCAGTTAAACCCTTTCTCCCTCTCTTTCACAACATGACTTTCACTGTTTCAGTTTCCATTGGGATGAGCAAAACTGACCAGCAAAAAGAATAACCTGTTACAAGCATTAGTTCAGGTGTAATCAGCTGGTTGTATGCTAAAGACAGAACTACAGAGAAGGCCATTATAGTGCAGCATCATTCTAGCATGATAACTATCGACTCTCCTTCATTCAGTTTACTCCCAGGATACCTGTGAACATGTTAAAAGTTAACGATAAGAAAAAAATAGTTCCACTTTAGGAAAAAGAAAGGTTTTTGTAGGTGGGATATAACCTGGGAGAATGTCAGTGGTCTGTACACCTGTTGTCCAAAGCTACTAAACAACTTCTTAAAAGATTTTGCCTCCTGATGAGCTACTGAGTAAGCATTTCTTGAAAGGTGATATGCAGCTTGACAAGTTTAAAATAGCACAGAAGTGTTCCACTCTCCACTCTGATGTTAAAACAGCAAGATAAAGCAAAACCCAGTAAGCATCTATGAAGATTTTTAATCTCCTGAAAATAAAATATTCTCTTGTCACTTGGAAGCAAAAAAATTAGCACCTGAAGTAAAACTGCAAGACAGGCAGGTATATCCTGTTTTGCTTAAAGGATGAAATTTGTCAGGAGCACATTTGGACAGGGGCAGAAAGTGTGACTTAAACATACAAAAAAAAAAAAAAAAAAGCCTTTTTTTCTCTGCTGCTAGAGGACTGATCCTCTAGGATTGATCCTTCTAAAGAAGAAAAATCTCAGTGAGTTTCAGTTCAAAGCGACTAAAAGAGTAAAACAACGCAGACATTTTAGCAATGAAAACTTTTCCTATATACTTACTCCCTCCTCACATACAAGATTAATAGAAGTAGAAATGAGAAAAACTGCAAACCTGCCAATCCAAGCAAAATCAGAGCACAAGCAGGTTTATTTGCTTTGCAGGTCACTTTTCTAAAGGAATACAGGATAAGCATCAATGTAAACACATAGAAGACTATATAGTGTCATACACTTGACTTAACAAAAGAGCTAACTGTACAAAGGTAATTGAGGTGAGAAGAACATCTAGGAAGCATCAAAGAAAACATCAGTTGTTTTCTGTCTAATAATGTAGTGTTTCTAAGAAAAAATTAATCTTTTAAAAAATTGTTTAAGAAATGAACCTTGACCTCTCAGTGTCTATATTGTTGTGAATGTTCCTGCAATCACTCTATGAAAATCATCCCATCTCTATATAGGAAATGGAAATAAATTTCTGAACTTTTTTTTTCAATCAATGACTTACTATTATGTTTTAGATTACAATTTTTGTACGTGAATGTACTTAAATTGATTTTTTGTTTATGTGTTTTTCTAACAGTCAAGATTTCACAGAGAGTAATTAGAATCCCTGCTCATTTAGAAATGTTATAGTTTCCATCCTTTCTCTCTTTTGAATTCTGTCATGACAATTTTACTTATTATCATGATGAGATTATATTCAGAAAAATTGAAAAAGCAATGTTTCAGTATCATAACATGTTGCATTGAACTCATTTGAACTTCTGATCTTTGATAAACACGAAAGCATCACTGCTTATCTGGCAAGCTTGGATCCCATACTGTATACACAAGCACAGCAGCTGATTTTCACAAGGTACAAGGCAAGAGATCCTCTGGTTTAGAGATCAGAACCAACCCACAAAATATCCCTAAGAAGCTGAGATATTTTGAGTTTTCACTCAAATTTATCACAGGATTTACACAAGAACTGAGAGACAGCTTCATTGTTGTTAGCTGCATCCTATTTGTATTAAACCAAAGTCTAAGAGACTTAAAACCAAGCTCAGCCCATCTCCCTCCTCCAGCTGTGCTGGGTGCTGTACAAACAAAATGAAGAAAGAGTTCCTGTCTAGAAAGGTTTATAGCCTGAATAATCAAGAGAGACAACAGAGAGAAGATAGGAAGTATCTCATTTTGATTTTTACTATTGGGAAACTGATACATAGAGCTGGCATTTTAAAGAGTACTTCACACCCACAGCCAGATTTCAAAGAGGCAAGAATAGCAGGTATCAGACTACAAATTGGAAAGAATGTTACTAGCCTGATGCCTCACAACAGCTTTAAAATTAACTAAACGTA
Organism: Pezoporus flaviventris; assembly: GCF_033815535.1. Classification (NCBI taxonomy): domain Eukaryota; kingdom Metazoa; phylum Chordata; class Aves; order Psittaciformes; family Psittacidae; genus Pezoporus; species Pezoporus flaviventris. The sequence continues at coordinate 1,410,469 of NW_026892760.1, forward strand.
GAGTTTGTAGTTAAGCTGCAAATGAAACAGCATGGAAAAAATATTTTGAGAGTTTTACAAAATACTGTAAAAATACTGTTGGTTTCTCCCTGCACCCCTCTTCCATTTTTTATCACCTTAAATACTAATTTCACTTAGTGTCTCTTACGAGTCACTAAATTCAATACATGCACTTTCTATTACAACAGTGAGACAGCAATTAGAAGCACACTGATACTGCTGTCAAGTTGCCTTCCTAATCCTTAATGTGACATAGTCACTGCAGGTCAAGTGCATGATTTGATACTGATGCCTTGGAGGACAAAGACAGTGACTCTACGGTTTTTCACACAGGAGCATAAAGATTCACTAACCCCGTAGTAAGTGAAACATCCAAGACTGGCAAGTAAATAAAACAGGTGGAGGAAAAGCTATATAACACTAGAAACTGAAAGTTACAGTTCATTCATATAGCTGCCCACTTCTAAAACCAATTTTGGAGTACATTTCATTACAATCTAAAATGCATGTTTCTAGTGAATTTCAATATACATTTGATTTACAAATTCCAGTAAAAATGTGACACAGCTGGCAGAATAAATTACTATAATAAATCATTATTAAATAACTGTAAATCTTTAGAATGGCATAATGTCTAATAAATAAATATGTATGCAAAAGTGACTATCTGTGGAGAAACATTCTTCATATAGTGGAAAACAAATTACAAAACTTACCATCCTGGTAGGACAGGATAATTCAATGAGTAAATGCTGGAACAAAATTCCCATAAATAGTGCTTAATCTACTGCAATTTCATGTTAACAACTGCATCTGAACAAATTGCATGGTAAAGGGTGATGGTAAAAGTACTATATTTCAGGGCTTTTTTATTTTAAATATCCACATTTCTGGTTGAAAACTCCAGCTCCTGTAATGCATCATCAGACCAGAACATTTACTTTCCAAATACCATGTAAACATGATTAACTGTACCTCTGGATTTTAGAAACATTTTTCATCTTTTGGGAGTTGTTTGTTGGTTTTTTTTTTGTTTTCTGGTTTGTTTGTTTTTTTTTTTAACAAAAACAAAACCAAACCAAACAAACACACAAACAAACAAAAACAAAAAAAAAAAGCCTCCACAAAACCAAACCCATAAAACAAGGCTCCAAACCCCCAAAGAGCCAAAAAAAAGCCATCTTTTCCCAAAGCTCCACCAAAGACCCAAATCCTTTCATTTTAACCTGTTTTCCCTCTGATGTGCAGCAGGTGGGTATTTACAGTAATCCATTACTGCAGAAATCAGCTGAAGAGCTATTTGCTCGTTCCAAACTTCCCAAGCCTTATTTAGTTCTTACAAGACTTCATTTGTCAAAGTGCAGACACAGTGCTGATGTCGCATCCAGTGGCACATTTCTATAGTCAGGATGAGCTGCAGCACTGCAGCAGGTCCAGCAGTACCTCGCTGCTGCATGTGATTGCTTCCACTGCCTCTTGGGATGGGTAAATTATTAACTGACACTTCACAACTGAAGAACTGTCTAAGATAAACCCATTAAAATTGTTAGCCTACAGAACACTTCACACTCCTAGTCTGTTAAATCTTTGTCAAAGTCAGCATTTAGCCAAGTTCTTTAAAAATACATATGCATCTATATAAACTCTATTTATAAAACTTTCTATTATGAAAGTTTCCTCTACCTTTCCTTGTCTCATTTTCTTTGTCTGAACAAAGTGAACCTTGCAGTCAGAGGATGGCTGCTAAGGACGGAATTACAAAATAGGAATGAGAAAAGCTTATGAAAGATTGAAATACACTAAGCACCTGTGATTAGGTGATGTGATTCACCTGATCAACTTACAAAATTCAGTACAAAGACATGGTAAGTAGGTAATGCAGGAAGACTGCTCCACAGTCAACCAGTCAGTACAAACTGGAAACAGTAATGCAACAGGTAGCGATGGTGGCTGGAAAATTTACCAGCTCAGACATAAAACTCTATTAATACAAAAAAAAAACCCAATAAAAATATTTTCCATCAATATTTTAAAGGGTTTCTCAGATGAGGTGACAAGCAGATGTTTGCGAAGCCAAAAAAAGTCTGATGATACTACATACACTTTTCTTCTTATCTTTATGAATGCTGAAGAGAATCATGGTATCATGATCTGAATTGGCTGACTCTTAAAAAAAAAAAAAAAAGGCAGACTATTACAGTTACTGTGTCCCTGCCCATGGCAGGGGGGCTGGAACTAGATGATCTTAAGGTCCTTTCCAACCCTAACGATTCTATGATTCCATGATTCTACTTCAGTGTTATTTGTACTCTGGTCCAAATTTTACTTTTATCTAAAGAAGGAGACAAAGAAGTAGCATTTTTTGTGCGGATGTATAGCATTATTGGTATAAAATGTATTAATCTCCAGTACATACCATACACTCAACTACCTCACTGCCCTACTGCATAAGAAAATAAAAAAAAAGAGATAAAAAAATAATTGATGAGTCACATAGGAAGCAAAACTGTTTAACTAGCAAATTTCTTCATTCACAGACAAAGTTGCCATGGGCACTCCCTCCAATGTGAGCACAAAAGAAAAGCCACAGTCTAACTCCGAATCCAACTACACTTGCCATAACATGATCATGAAACTGCATGCAATTAAAATCATTCGTAGACAGTAAGAACATGCCTGAACTTTATGGGTATGCATAGAAGCAACATAAAAAATTCTGTGAGGTACCTTTTCTAGTGGATTAAGAAACCAAGAAAGAAACAGCGCCACATTCTAATCCAGATCATTTGATAGCATATCAATACAACCTCTTTACAGATACAGTCTCCTACACGGGCTCAGTTTTGGGGAGCCTGATTTAATGCTCATAGGTACTGATTTGTTGTTCCAGTTGACTTCTGTCACAGCTGTGAATGGTTAGAGTAATCACAGCCTGACAGGTCCTAAATCAGGAAACCAAATTTACAATTAACTTCTCAGGATGTGATTTTAAACTATAGAGAAAGTGGGAATTTTGCTTTACCTACCTAACAGGGATACAGCAAAGATTTACATTAAAAAATTACTTACCTACAAATTATTTCTGTGACAAATACTAATTTAAGAATATTGTATTGCCCTACAGGAAGCATAGCTGATTTATCAGACCAAATTAGCAGAACTATTCAAAGGCATTACTCCAGCATCTGCCTAACCCATCTGTGCATGAGTCTGTCTGTGTGTGTGTTTCTAAGTGTGTGTGTGTACATACATACATACCCACACAGCATCACTGACTGTTTACACACACATTCAGTCAGTGACTCCAGTTAAAATTTCTTTTTTCCAGCCAAAAGGGAGTGCCTTTTTTTTCATTAAATTGAATTCACCCTGAAGCTCAGAAAGAATTTTGAGGGGGCAGGACAACAGTTTCAACTCTTTGTTTTCTCCACCCTGTTCTATGTTCTTTTCTGATAATTTGAGATAGGTAACTAAATTACAGGCTTCCAGGGACTCCAATGATCACAAAACCCACAGAAGTGTAGTCTAAAGCATAACATTATACCTACAGATACATTCCTAATGCCCATACACATACAAGTAGCATAATATATGCCTCATTTTAGCACAAAATAATTTGATCCCAATCTCCTCTATGAACTCCATGCCCTAACAAAAGCACTCATCTACTCCTCTATCCTCCTCTCAGCTTTCTAGCTCATACTCAGCTGCATAATCCAGTCCCAAGATCATTTTATTCAAAACTTTCTGTGCTGCTCATATGTGTCCCTACTGCCACATGATGTTCATGATACCCACTGCTACACCATTACCTTCCAAAAGTCCCTTTGCCTGCAGCAGCAGCATTCAGAGATGCTGCCCTGCTAACCTATGGACCAAAACATACAATGCATTTTGGCTGTGAATTCCTAGTTGCTGATTTTCACAAATCAGGAGTGTCACATCAAGATTTATTATATGACTTGAATTGCCACATGAAACATTGGGAAGCAAATACCAAGCAATGATGTCTTTTAAAATACTGCAATGAAGTATTCTCCCTTATTCATAATTCAGCGGGTAAATAGCTCCATGCAGCACACACCACACACACTGTAACAAAGTGGCAGCATAATGACTCAAGTGCATGTCAAGAAAGGAGGAACATCGCAGTCTTTTGAGGCAACCTCCCAAATGTACATATTTCACTGTGACAGGAAAGACCCTGAAAAAGTATTTCCTCACAGAAGCAATGTTCCAGTTTTAAGAAGGGACTATATGCATTGGCGGAGAGTCTCCTCCAACTTTGAAATGTTTCGGTTTTGACTCCTGAGACTTTCTATGTGCAATGAAGTAGCACAGGTGCCATCACTAGGAGCCCAAAACATAAGGAGAGACAGTCTCTTTCTTTTAAAAGAGAAAAAAAGAGAATTGTCAGAAATGGCTATGTCCTTCATCAGACCAGCTGGCATGGAAGAAGCACCCATATTTTACCCATTCAGGCTTCTCAAGAGGTTATGAATGGATGGATGCTCCTAATATGGCAAGCATCAGAAGCTTACAAAGATCAGCCCAGGTTTGGAGAAAGGAGCTATGCAAGGAAAGTGAAAGTCACTAACACACGAAAAAATATTTCTTGGAACAAAAATAAGCATCTGCTTGCAGAAGACAAGATGGAGTATCTGTTTCTATCCCCATATGTACAAGCCGTGTGTTACAGACAGTTTCACCAATGTCAGAAAGCAGGATTCTAGAGAAAGTTGCTCTGAACACCCAGAATTGCAAACGTGCATTGAACAAAGCACCTGGTAGAGCAGTCTTGATAACCTCCATGAAATAGAAGCATGGAAGGCAGTGCTGTTGTACTGTAAGTAAAATTAACATGCTGAGAAAAAAAATGCTATGTACTATGTCAGCAACCACAGAGCTGGCTGCACAGCAAATGGAGAAATAACTTCCTGCTAGATTTGTATTTGTACATATCATACCTGAAAATCTTCTACTATGAAAATGCAAGCGTCTCCTTTGGGAGACATGTGACAGAGAATGACAAGAAAAAGTAACAAAAGCCTAACATGAGATTTTTTTTTTTTTAGTATTTGAGTTACAGAGTATGTGATTGGCATTAAAATTTGGCTCATTGTTGCTCCCTAGTAAAAGTTAAATCTCACTCTCTTCCCACCCACACAATGTAATTTTGTTTAGAGATGTTCATTTCTTTTGGCCTTAGCCCATATGAGGGGTGTGTGATGCAGTCAGTGCCAGTAATTGCTTCCATGCAATACAAAAGTTTGAAAACATTCTGCATACTTGTTATGATTATGTATGACACTTATATTGTATTTAAAACTCCAACGGGCTTGCAGATTTTTATTTTTGCCTATAGAAAACAAAGACCCAGCACAGAATGTTCCTTTATCTATGAGAACTAAGTCAATTTTATTTTGAGTTAATACTGTATGAACTCCTAGCCTCTCAACATTTGTTTTTTCCACTGAAAACAAAGGAGGTACATTGACAGTAAAGCTATAGGAGCTATGTACACAAGTTTGATTGCATGTACATTCAGACAGCACATGAAACTGGACAGTTAGGCCAATAGCTGTGCTTTTGTGATCACTGTACATATATTAGGTGCTGGCAGAAATATTTATCTCTATTTTGAAAAAAATCTGCAAAAACCTTATCCCCACAGATATACATAGCTATTCAATCCCTTAATTTTACAGGTGTAAGATTATTCACATACAGTTTTCTAGAACTAAGGCTTTTGTGAGGGTATTTTAACACATTAGAACATTTTCTTTTATAGGAGCAATGCTATACACGTCTCAAATCACTAATCAAATCCTCCACTTTATCTAACAATACATTACTTTACTTGAAACATACTTCTGTATTTGAAAAACAGCCAGTTTTAATCTGTGACCTTAGCAAACAATTGCATACTGAGTAATCTATTGTATAAATAATAAAGCCTCAAATTTCCTTCAACTGAAATAATAGGAAATTAAATTAAGTACATACATTATACAGCAGTCTTTTTGTGACATTCCCAAACTTTTTTTTGTAGCCCAGATTTAGTTAAGTGAGTTGGCAATGCTCCATTTACATGCAGATTCAGCTTTTTCACCCCACACCCTCCACTGCATGGTTGCCATTCCTTCCTCCTTTACTGTCTGCCTTGTAGATGCCACCACTGGTGCCTCAAAGGCAATTTACAGATATACAATGAAAAAACACCCCAGCTAAAGTGTTGCTGATCTGCCACCACAGGTGAAACACAGACACTACGGCTATAATAAGTTATCAGTTTTCTAACAAACAGGGCTATCCCTGAGCGGTTGACAGTCACAACCAAATGGCCCACCTTCTTGCTCAAGATACTCAACAGTATCAAATACATGAAGCTAACGTTCATCATGCTTGTGATATTTAAGGGCTTATGAGGAGACAGATGATGCACAGTAGCAAAGGAAAACCTTTATAAACCCTTAATGTTCCAAGACACTGAGAAAAGTGATTTTTTCACTACTTTTCAGATGAGACTAGGAAAAGAGATGCCAGAAAGGTCATGGAAACAAATGGTTTCCTACAGCTGTGGGACAATCATACATACAGATCTGTAGCAACAAAGGAGTTTGTTTTAAGGAGAATACCTCAGATTTTTCATTCCCCGATCTTCCTTCTCTCTCCATATCCTGTTCCACTCTTCTCCCACTGTTCCCTACTCATTCTCTTTAAAGAAGGAAGTCTTAAATCATGACCACTAAGTGCAAAGTCTTCCTGATTGCTCTGCTTTGGTTTATCAATACTAAGACTTAGTTATAACCCTGCTTATTCTGACAAAAAGAGCTGACCTGGGTCACGGCAAATTGCCACTCTGTTAAAATCACCACGACCACTGCCCCTCCAATGTCTTCTAAGTAATAATTATTTCTGTCATCCACACATACCAGCTTAACCCCAAATCTGTCACAGCCACACATATCTTGTTCCTCTTTTAACTTCCAAAGCTTCATCAACCGCTCCTCAGAAACAAAGCAGAACACTTGCTTTTGCCATTAAAATTCAGATTCTTAAGTTTCTTAAATTTGGACTAACACACAGAAAACATCTCTCAATTAACTGAGGTCCTTTCAGTCCTACTCTAACTTTGTAAACATTTGTGCTCTGCTCCACAGCTTGCAGACTTATTAGTTATGTCATACACTTTTCTGTCACTATGAAGCTTCATTTCAAGTACTACAAAAAAATTACTTCGGCCTTAAAAAAGCATCTCTCTGCAAAGGCTAAGGACTTTCTCATATATAAATATCTTTCTATGTAATACAGAGTTATTACATAAAAGACATTCTGAATTAAATTACCATAAAGAAACTCTACTTACATTAAACTGAACAAAAAGTTTAACACAGCTTACATTTCAAAGGACTGTCACTTTTTATAGTGAGGCTCCATTAAGCTTATAGCTGAACCATTCCACTCAATGGGATTCAACCATACTAATTCTCTGGAACACATGTATTAACACCTAACATATGGTTGTGAAATGTGGCATTCCAAAGGAATTATCACTTTCTTCTTTGCTCTAGAGTCAGAAGAAGGAAAAATAAAAAAAAATGCAGATTCCCAAAGGAAAAGATGAGTCCTTGACTACAAGTCTCACCAGCAGTGGCTCCCAGTAGGAAGTCAACCTATTTATCCTACTTACATTCTCTTTTTTTTTTACCAGAAGTGAGTATATGTATTTTAAGAGAAATCCACAGATTTAACAGTTACAAATATAGCCTTTAAGTGCTTCAGATTATGACTGGCTTGGGCTATTTCCTAGGCTGCAGAGGACACTGCTTTTTATGCAGGTACTAGCTTGTTGTGTATAGCTTCAAGCTGTCAGAAAACTTCTACCTAAAGCATATTCCTGTTGAACACAGTGTGTCAGCAGATGATGGAGAAGAACAGAGTTCTGCTGACAAGGACTGAAAGTGAACATATGAACAATGTTACCTGTTACCTCTTGATCTGTATGTCCATATGGCCAACTACTAAACCTAAGTGACTATTACTGCCACTGCTGCCCAAGGCAATTGACAATTTTGGTGGTTTTCTTCATGTTCAATTAGTAAAGCCAATGTTAATTACAGCTGAAGTTCTAAGGTTCCAGTCACACCTATATACATATATATGATTCTTTCCACTGTCTAGTAGGTAATTTCCTTATATGACTGATAGCAGTGTTTAAACCATCATTTTATGTCTACAGAACTTCAAAAACTTGTATCTCAGAGAAAAAAAAGCCTAAGAAACAAAGCACAAACTAATAGAAAACACAGAAGAGATATTCATAGTTGAAGGGACCCAGATTTTCAGTTTACCGTATTTAATGACTGCTGAGCAACAAAATCTCAGTGAACCAAAATAAGAATACACCCTGAAGAATCTTAATTCCTTAGCTCAGTAGGAGATACTCTTAACTAGTTCCTTACTGTGTCCTGTTACAGTTAGATATTAGAGAGATGTAAACAACTTTACATTTCACCCTCTGTTGCAGATATCTTGGGTTTAATGTTTTCTATCAGAACTTTAGTGTTCTTTTAATGTAGACTTCTTCCATGAGCAATATATCATATTTAACTTTGTAACTATCAATCAATATTCCTTTTAATTGAGGTTAATTTCTTTCGACTTTTCATAAACTTCCCCTTGGAGCACTGAGGGTTCTTGCACCTGCTGAAGAGATTAAGTTTATTTCACAAACCAGAAGTGTTGTCTTCTCTCACTCATAGCCATGACTGTCCCCAGGTTGTGTAAGACACTGTGATAATGTGATCTAGACAGCAGCTTTAAAGCCATGTCTGACACCCAGTGAAGAGAAGGGAGAGGAGGAGAAGAGCATGCTGAAAAAAAACCCATAGTATAAGATCCCTTACAATTATAACAGCATTTAATAATATCACTTTGGGGCAGAAACTCCGGTGAAGTAAAGTACAACAGTGTCTTCTCAATATATGCACAAACACATACTTGAACATACAAAAAAAATCTTAATTGATTTCTTCAAAAGAGAGAAATATAGAGGAAAATTGAGATAAGGATGCCTTTCTTGCTTGGCTCTTTCCAGAATAATTTAATAGGTCTCTTTGCATTAGGGCAATATCAGTCCACACTCTGTCAAATAAAGAATTTGTTAAAGGAATAACTGCTAAATGATTGTCAATCACTATCCCATTTCCTCTAACACCCTTCATGCACGCATTTTGAGAATGTCTTGACTACCAGTAGCAATATTAAGGACTTTAAGGAAACAAAATTACTGGGAATAGATGTGAAAACATGTGGAAAAATGCCAATACATGAAATTCTTGAATAGTTGATTAAAAGTTTGCTTCCAGCCTAGACAGCTAAAACCCTGTATTCCCTAAATCAGGCTGCAAGGTAGCATATAAAAAACAGACATTCACATTGATGTTCTTCTGATGTTTGTTGTAATATAGTAGTGCCTAAATCAAGTACCCTAAATCAAAGATGTGAGCAGTACTGTACTAGTCATTGTATGAATATTGTTATCAAAGACCTCACAACTAAGGACCAGATGGAAAACAACAGGGAAAAAGGGGAAGGTAAATGTACGGAGGGGAAAAGGGTGAGTGTGAAGCAGAAAAGAAAGGGAATAAGGTGAAGAGAACAGATGGGAAGGTGCAAGTAGTAAAATTTAAAAAAGGGTAATGGTAACTAGCGGTATAGCTCAGGGGTCAATACTGTTTTCCCATCCTGTTTAATATAGTCATCCATTTTATTCAGGTATCTGGATAATAGGGCAGAAAGTACCCTCAACAAGTTCACAGATTACACAAAATTGGAAAGAGCAGCTAATATGCCAGAAAGTTGTGCTGCCATACAGCATAAATTCAGCAGGTTGGATAAATGGTCTGAAAGGGACCTCATGGAGTTCAACAAGGGGAGGTACAAAGCCCTGAACCTGGGGAGGAGCAACCACATGCAACAGCATATGCTGGGGAACAGCTAGCCAGGAAGCAGCTTTGCAGAAAAGGATCTGTGGGTCCTGGTGGACACCAACATAATCCAGTTTTGTGCCCTTGTGGTCAAGAAGGGCAATGGTATCCTGGGCTGCATTAGATAAGCATTGCCAGCAGGGTAAGGGAGGTGATCATTCCCCTCAGCACTCCTGAGGCCGCACCTGGAGTCCTGTGGCCAAGTCAAAGAATCACAGAATCACAGAATCAACAAGGTTAGAAAAGACCTTTGAAAACATCATGAATTTCAACTATTATCCCAGCAATGCCAAGTCCACCTCTAAACCGTATCACTGAGGGCCTCATGTACACTGTTTGTGAACATGTCCAGGGATGGCAATTCCACCACTTCCCTGGGCAGCCTGTTCCAATACCCGAGTACCCTCTAAGGTGAAGAAATTGTTTCTAATATCCAATCTAAACCTCCCCTGGTGCAGCTTGAGATGGTTACCTCTTGTCCTCTCTCTTGCTAGTTGGGAGAAGAGACAGACCCCCACCTCGCTACAACTTTCTTTCAGCTGTTGCATAGAGCGATAAGGTCCTCCCTGAGATTTCTCCAGACTAAATACTCCCAGTTCCCTCAGTTGTTCCTTATCAGATTTATTCTTAAGACCCTTCACCATCTTCATTGCCTTTCTCTGAACCTGCTCCAGTGCCTCAATGTCTCTATAGTAGTGAGAGGCCCAGAACTGAACACAGGATTCGAGGTGCATCCTCCCCAGTGCTGAGCACATGGGGATGATCCCTGCCCTGGCCTGTATGGGAAGTCTGGGCTCCCCAGTATGAGACAGAAACGCAAATACTGCAGCAAGTCCAGCAATGGCTCACTAATATAATTAAGGGACTGGAGCATCTCTCATATGAGGAAAGCTTGATAAACTGAGACTGTTCAGCCTGGAGTAGAGGAGGCTCAGAAGAGATCTCATCATCACTTTGTACAAACATCTAACGGAAAGGTGCAAAGAAGACCAAACTAGACTGATTTCATTGGTGCTGAGTGACAGAACAAGAGGTAGTGGGCACAAACTGTTCCCTCTGAACATAGAATCATAGAACAGTCAGGGCTGGAAAGGACCTTAAGATCATCTAGTTCCAACCTGCCAGCCATGGGCAGGGACACCTCACACTAAACCATGTTGCCTAAGATCTGTCCAACCTGGCCTTCAACACCGCCAGGGATGGAGCATTCACAGCCTCCCTGGGCAACCCATTCCAGTGCCTCACCACCCTAACAGGAAAGAATTTCCTTCTTATATCCAACCTAAACTTCCCCTGTTTAAGTTTTAACCCTTTACCCCTTGTCCTATCATTACAGTCCCTAATGAAGAATCCCTACCCAGCATCCCTATAGGCCCCCTTCAGATACTGGAAGGCTGCTATGAGGTCTTCACACAGCCTTCTCTTCTCCAGGCCAAACTGTCCCAACTTTCTCAGCCTATCTTCATACAGGAGGTGCTCCAGTCCCCTGATCATCCTCGTGGCCCTTCTCTGGACTTGTTCCAACAGTTCCATGTCCTTTTTATGTTGAGGACACCAGAACTGCACACAATACTCCAGGTAAGGTCTCACGAGAGCAGAGTAGAGGGGCAGGATCACCTCCTTCGACCTGCTGGTCATGCTCCTTTTGATGCAGCCCAGGATACAGTTGGCTTTCTGGGCTGCAAGCGCACACTGAAGCCGGCTCATGTTCATTTTCTCATCAACCAACATCCCCAAGTCCTTCTCCGCAGGGCTGCTCTGAATCTCTTCTCTGCCCAACCTGTAGCTGTGCCTGGGATTGCTCTGACCCAGGTGTAGGACCTTGCACTTGGCATGGTTAAACTTCATGAGGTTGGCATCAGCCCACCTCACAAGTGTGTTGAGGTCCCTCTGGATGGCATTCCTTCCCTCCAGGGTATCAACCGAACCACACAGCTTGGTGTCATCAGCAAACTTGCTGAGGGCACACTCAATCCCACTGTCCATGTCACCAACAAAGATGTTGAGCAAGACCAGTCCCAACACTGATCCCTGAGGGACACCCCTCGTTACTGGTCTCCAGCCAGACATTGAGCCATTGACCACAACTCTTTGTGTGTGGCCATCCAGCCAGTTTTTTATCTGCCGAGTGGTCCATCTATCAAATTGATGTCTCTCCAATTTAGAGACAAGGATGTCATCTGGGACAGTGTCGAATGCTTTGCACAAGTCCAGGTAGATGATGTCAGCTGCTCTACCCCTGTCCATCAGTTCTGCAGCCCCATCACAGAAGGCCACTAAATTGGTCAGGCAGGATTCCCCCTTAGTGAAGCCATGCTGGCTGTCACCAAGCACCTTGTTGATTTTCATGTGCCTTAGCATGCATTCCAGGAGAATCTGCTCCAAGATTTTGCCAGGCACAGAGGTGAGACTGACTGGTCTGTAATTCCCTGGGTCATCCATTTTCCCCTTCTTGAAAATGGGGGTTATATTTCCCTTTTTCCAGTCATCGGGAACTTCACCTGACTGCCATGATTTCTCAAATATGATAGACAGTGGTTTAGCGACTTCATTTGCCAGCTCCTTCAGGACCCGCGGATGGAACTCATCAGGACCCATGGACTTGTGCACGGTCAGGTTCTTAAGATGGTCTCGAACCAGATCCTCTCCTACAGTGGGCCCAAGGTCTTCATTCTCACAGTCCCTGCGTCTGCCTTCCAAGACCTGAGTGGTGTGGGCATAGCATTTGGCAGTGAAGACTGAGGCAAAGAAGTCATTCAGAACCTCAGCCTTCTCCAAATCCAGGGTAGCCAGTTCTGGCCCCAGCATCCGGAGAGGGCCCATGTTGTCCCTACTCTGTCTTTTACTTGCAATATACCCATAAAATCCCTTGCTGTTATCTTTCACATTCCTAGCCAGTTTAATTCTGACTGGGCCTTAGCTTTCCTAACCTGGTCCCTAGCTTCCCGGTCAACATCCCTGTACTCTTCCCAGGCCACCTGTCCTTGCTTCCACCTTTTATAAGCCTCCTTTTTCCTTTGAAGTTTCCTCAGGAGCTCCTTATCCATCCAAGGAGGTCTCCTGGCCCTCCTGAGGCACTTCTTTCTAGTCGGGACGCAACACTCATGAGCTTGTAGCAGGTGATCCTGGAATATCAACCAACAGTCTTGGGCCCCCCCCTGCCCCCTAGGGCTATATCCCATGGAACCTTACTCAGCAGGCTCCTGAAAAGGCTGCCCTGGAGCGTCACATTTCCAACAAGCCCTTCCCTGTTGGTGAGCACGAGGTCAAGCATGGCACCTCTCCTTGTCTGCTCCTCTATTACTTGCAGAAGGAAGTTGTCTTCCACACAATCGAGGAACCTCCTGGATTGCTTTTGCCGGGCCGTACCGTCCCTCAAACAGATATCAGGGTGGTTGAAGTCCCTCATGAGAACAAGGGCCTGCGAGAGTGAGGCTGTTCCTATCTGTCTATAGAGTGCATCATCCACAGAGTCCTCTTGATCAGGCAGTCTGTAACAGATCCCCACAGTAATGTCCCCCATAGCTGTTCTCCCTTTAATCCTGACCCACAAACTCTCTGTTGACTGATCATCATTCCAAAGACAGAGTTCCATACTCTCCAGCCTGTCCCTGCCATAAATAGGAATTTGCCCTCCCCATCTGCTGGGCCTGTCCTTTCTAAAGAGCCTGTAACCTTCCATTCCAACACTCCAGTCATAGAAGCCATCCCACCATGTTTCTGTGATACCTAATATCATATCCTCGTAGACATGCACAATCAGGAAACATCAGAAAACACTTTTTCCTGGGAGCGTGACTGAGGACTGGACACGATATCCAGGGAGTCTGTGGAGCCTCCATCTGTGAGGATATTCAAAAGTCATGTGGACATGGTCCTGGGCAACTGCTGGTGCAGTGGGGGTTGGACCAGATGACCGCCAGAGGTTCCTTCCAACCTCAGTCAGTCTGTAATTTTGTAATTCCGTAAAGAGGAGAGGAGAAAAACAGGAGAAAGAAGGAGAGAAGGGTGAAAGGAGGGGGAATGGAGGATAAGAAAGGAAGGAAAGAGGACAGGAAAGGAGGGAGGACAGAGAAAGAGGAAGGGAGTAAGACAAGGAAATAGATGCTACCTGCAAAATCATCACTAATTATTATTTGTCAGCTTCTCTGTTGTTATCAGTTGTCAATACCACTTAGTAAGCACAGCAGAGGTGAATTTTATATAAGGATGAAAAGCAGGCACAGCTGCCTTTCCTGTATATTGAAAAAAAAACGAGTCTAAAATGACAGCAATAAACAAAATATCATGGTTACCATCTCAACCAACCTCTGCCTTCCAGTGACTTGTCTGAAAGCAACAACTGCGTGACAGAAGATAGGCATAAGTTAACTCTTCAAAAGAGTGCCAAGCATACTGCAAAGGAGAGAAGCATACTTTGACATTGTAGTGGGTGTCTATTATAGGCTGTTTGACCATGAAGAACATGTGGACAAAGGCTTCTACAAACAGCTGAAAGGAGCCTCATATTTACAAGCCCTTCATCTTTATGCAAGACTTCTCTCTCAGATGACTCTTGGAGGAACAAAACTGCAGCAAATAAGCAACTCAGGAGGCTCCTGGAGAGCACTGATGCTCTCACTGACCCAAATGGTAGAGAAGGCAATGGGGAAAGGTGCTCTGCTGGACTTCATACTCACAAACCAGAAAAGGTTCAGTGGACATGTGAAGGCTGAAGACAGCCTTGGCCACAGTGACAATAAGAGGTAGAGTTCAGGATCCTGGTTCTAGGTGACCCCACTTAAGGAGGGGGTTTGAGTGAGATGAATTCCAGAGGTCCCTGCCAACCTCAACAATTCTGTAATTTCACAATTCCAGTTCAGTCACATCCTGATGCCTCTGAACACCCACACAGCTTGCTAAAGAAACCTTTTTCTGTGTACGTCTGGTAAACAAGCTACATAAATGACTTCTAGATTTGAATAACAGAATTCTGGGGCAAGAAACACACCTTGTTTAAAAATATGTATAAATAAATACTTAAGCTGCCTGTACCTCAGAATACAGAATTTGTCAGTTTACTGGCACAGGCTGCTGACGGTACCTCAATATAGTGTCTACCTCACATTTTCTTAAAGCAACATTGGACTAAATTTAATGTTAAGGCTTGAACACTCTAAGAACCTGTTTCAGAATTCCTCAGGTTGCTTCAGGAAGCATCCATTACTACCGACAGTCAATATCTGGAGGAAGCAGTGTGTGCATCATCAACAGAGAACCCTTGATAGTTGGCTCACAAATGTGAAAATAGGAGACCTGTCTTTTCTGAGCCTCACAACCCTAACTACAATATGCAAGACTGGCTTCTAAGAGACCACCTTCTTCATACAATAAAAGACCAAAGAAAACCATACAGTACTGCTAGGGCAAAAAAAAAACAACAAAACAACAACAACAAAAAAAAACCAAAAACAAATCACCCACAAAAAAGGAAAAAAGTGCCTATGCCCTTCCAGACAGGAAATACAGCACTACAAATGTGTTTATATACATACAGTAATTTTGATGGCATTCAGTTTCCACTGAAATGATGGAACAATACAGATGGCTAGAGAGAAGAGTCATGGGAATGACTTGGTAACTCAGACGATGACAAGCACATGGTGAGAATTCAGTGGTTCTACTACTACTGCTGAGCAACAAGATCTGGAGGCAGGAGGGAACTATTTACATTTTCATCTGTCACAGTTACTCTTCAATAGATACCAGTGTTCTGGCCCAGGACAGCTGAAAGGGTACAAAACATCTCTTAGCTGGTGTGGCCTGTTTTTCTTTACTGTTGCAATGAAGAAAGTGCAAAGAAACTCAACATCTTACTGCTACAGGATTGTAACTTACATGGTACACAATACCACTCAGCCAAGGAGAAGTTAGCAGGCAGAGCAGCCACCTTTTCTGTTATGGATTAGATGGAGTTTGAGCCTGTGGTCTTCTGAATGCCAAGTACTGCTGCTTGTGCCACTCCCTCTGTATAAGAAACACTGGTGAATATTAAACTATCAAAATAAGAAGAAAGAGAAAGCTACTTGTATGGAAGTACTTCGGGGAAAGAGAAAAGAAAAAAAGGAGGAAGAGTAAAAGCTCATTGTCAGTAACACCACCACTACACCAAGCCATTTTTAGAGCATCCACAAACTAAACCAGTATCAGTGCAAGTACTACCACTTGTGCAAATGCAGCTGAATATCTACATTCATCCACTCCATTAAAAAAAAAAAAGCACAATTTAACATATAATACTACTTCATTTAAAAAAAAACTATAATGTATTTAGCAAACTAGATTTGCTTTTTGTTATTTAATGAACATTTTTATGTGCAGAAGGCAGTCACAGGCCAAATTTGGCTAGACCAAATTATGCGTCATGAACAGTCAACAAAATGGTGATAGATTTTTTAAGCCTTCATAATAGGTATTCCGTCAACCCCATTTTTACAGATTAACAACAGTAATTACGATTTTCTTACGTTGAAATAAAACAAAAAAATTATTTGCAATCACAAATGGACTATTTATGAATTTCTGCCAAAAAGTAGTTTTAAATTTTCTCATAATCAGTAGCAACTTGCAAACAAAAAACCTCAACAAACAAACTTAAAAGCAATATAAAACCACTCCAAAAGAATAATAATCACACCACTAAAAAGCAAACAAGCAGGACAGTAAAGCTTAGGGGAACAGGAATGTTCTCTGCAGCATTAAATAAAAAGTTAAAACTGCATATCTGTACTAGGCAAGAAAAATGAAAAGAACCCCTGAAGCATTTTCCATCAAGCATAAGTGAATAACGAAACAACGAATATGTCTATACCCTTGGTCCTTAATCTTACAGCAAATTACAGTATTCAAATATAGTATTTTACGCATGCAGTCTGATAACACTTTCTATCTTTCTTGGAGATTTTGTGAACGACATGATATGAAACACAATGTATTTAATGAAAGGTTTCTAAGCTGATTTCCCTACAGGTTATTTTCTTTCTTTTCTCTGGAACCCATACGAAGGATATACAGCAGGGACCAGGGGCGTATATAAAAATAAACTACCAAGCAGCATCAGAGCCGATTCCCCATTCCTACAGGGGCAAGTGAATTATTAGATCTGTGTCATGATTTTTATTTTTTTTTTTTAATATGCCATTGTTCCCACTTGAGCACATTAAATTTTCCATATCCACTTTTAAAACAATATTACCTTTCCCACCCCCCCCCATGGTCATAATGTTCTAAGTATACATTAAGGCAATCCAACAGCTTGAGTCACACACCAGTTATATGTAAAGCAGGATAAACTATAACCTTTTGATTTTTCCTCTCTATGAACTTATACTTCAGTGACTAAAGAAAAAAGAAGCAAACCAAACCATGCTGCCTTATGGGAAAAAAAAATATTTCACTAATATTCATTTTATATGTGGTCATGGACAACAGTTTGTCTAACTTTGTATATTCATGAAAGTATTTTACAACTGTATATATATATATATATATTTGTGTTACAACCATTTTAACATATATGAGCCTTTCAAATCAAAGGTGAAAGTATTTTTTGTTTTGAAGATGTGATTGCCAATTATTTTTGCACTAGTGCACATAAACAGGAAGGACAGATTCTTAGGTATGAGTTATATATTCCTGTACAAAATAATTGTATATTCTATGAAGACTGATTCTTTTTCTAGAGAAATATACAACAACACAAGGGAAATCTTGTACCAGCAGCATAACTGAAGTGGCAAGACACAATATTAGAAAAACAGAGCTACTTTCATTACTGTGATACTGTGTGTCAGAATGTCTCTCCTTAATGAACCTGTTTGCAATAAGACTCCGGGTGCAAAGAGGCTATTTAGAGAGCCTATTGTGTCTATAGTGAGTCCTTCAAATATCTTCCCACCATTAGACATGCCGCATTGACCAATTCTGTCCTGATTGCTGTTCTTTTTAGTATCAAGGGACATTCTTGCCCAGACAGACCGATGGATCAGAAACTGCACTTCATAAAATGTTTACACTGTACACACATTCACACAGTGATACAAGCACCAGAGTCCCAGATCACACAGCATGTTGAATGTGCCAGTGTCATCTCAAGGCTTATGACTTTCCAATATCTACAAAAGGATTTGGGTTAAACTTTGCTTCTGCTGCCTGCCTGTCATTCTAACAAAAGCCATGTTTTTTTCACCCATTCAGTGTAACCAAGTCCATAGCTCACATGGAAACATTTCAGGCAAACGGTCCCTGTATCACAAAGCCTTTTTGCTCAGTGGAGACCATCCCTTAATTGCTGACAATAGGAAAGGACCACACATGTCATGCCATCAAAGAGCAAAAAACTTTGCTGTGAATAAACAAAACAAAGCCTTCCTAAAAGATTACGAATTACTACTCTTAATGACAGCAGCAAAGAACAAGGGACTTTTCTCAACAGTAATTATAGAAATACTTTGTTACTGTGTACAGCCCTGTAAATTAGTCCCTTTGTAAGAGATTTTGTGAGGGTAGTTTGATGCAGTCTCAGTGCTCCTATCTATCAAGGCAGTGGTTTACTTATTAGCCACTAATTAATGTGCTTTATTCTCACCTTCCATAAACCTCATGTCAAACGGGCTATCTACAGGAAGCCTTTTTACATTTTAACTTTTTTGTGGTCTTACCCTTTTATTCTGCTAGGAATAATTTACCTGTCACCTCCAGTCGAAGGTCCCAAACCCCATGCACAAGTGACAGAAAGCATATGGTATATGAAAGACCTGACTACTAGTTTGCTAAGACAGATCAAAAAAAAATGCACCTTATGCTTGATTTAGTATGTGATACTGTGTTACCGGTTGAACATGAGGGGGGACCTATGAGGGAAAAAAATTAATTTTTTTTAAATGCTAAAGGTGAAGCTAAAACATAAGTGATACAGAAAGCTTTCATCCGAGTAAGAATTGGAAGACTGTACATTCTTTCAGAGGAAGTGGCAGGTGCCTAGAAATCTCAAGGAAGAAACCCTAATGTTTCTAGGTTTTGTTCAAAGAACAAAGGGAACTCTTATTGCCAAGGGCAACCTGTACAGACAGGTGAGGCACAGGAAGAAGGGGGAACAAAAAGCCTTTTCCTGCCTATTTTGTAGCTAGGAAACTGAGACACAAGGATTAATACACACATCAAGACAGTGTATAGCACTGAACTAATGAAGAGGCTATTTAAAGTAACTTTCTGCCAAGTAGCACAGAAGTGTGACATACATCATAGTTACTGTTGATAACTTTATGAAAAACGGTATCGTGTAAGATGACTGAACAATACAACAGGTAGAAGTAGAGTTGTTCTAAAAGCAACACCCCAAAGTGTAATTACCCTTCTATTCTCCTCACCTAAGTCACCACATGAAGTCACTATATAACAGCTTCATGAAATTGAAAAATTACACTGTTTTGGGCTAAATTCTTTCCTCAGATACGCTCAAGTCTCTCTGAACTAGGAATATTATCTGACAGGCAAATTTGGCCAACAAAACTTATATATGACATACATTATAGGCATGGGATAAATATTTTCAGAATTAGCAAACAACCCATTTTGTTACACTGATGAAATCATCTACATGCGTTATGCATCTTCTATGCATTATGCATCTTCTGTGAATTGTAATTAAATCCTTCTAGTCTTTCTGTCTGTATTTCCCATGTACAAACATGTTCTTTCAGTGTTGTGCCGTCTTTACATCAAGAACACATGTCCTTCTCTCAATCCACATTTTTCCATGCTTATTTATGCACCAATTATTCTGCTCACCATGGGAGCAGGCATATCTCATGGATAAATTCTTATAAATTGCATTTCTACATTAAAACATTGGCATACTTGACTGGGTTATCACAAAAGAGCTCTTAGACAGCTTTCCAGTTTGGCAACTCGAGCCAGACTTCCCTTTCCATCATGAACATTGGGCACATTAAGGTTGCAAAAGCAAACAGTCTCCCTAGGCTGAAGTCCTCTAACTCATGTGTTGCTATTTCATCTGGAAGAGAAGTATCCCTTCCATTCCAGAGGCTAGTCACTGGTTTCTGCAGTGGGTTGCTGCTACAGACCAGATGCTGAAGCCATCCCTCCACTACCTTTAATCATACCTATATGGTAACCCATGAAATTTCACTTGCAATACAATTCTCTGAGATACTTAATAACCAGAAAGCCTTCCAGAAGTTCCAGGAAAACAGTGAAAAATTCATGTGAAATTTGCTGTACTAGGATCAACAGCTATGCTATTTATCTTTTTTTTGCCAAAACAACTAAATCTAAGTTAGCCCTTGTTCAAAGTAGCCACCCTAAATTTTTCCTAATGTTTCTGCCATAATTTCACTTGGCCTTTAATTAAACCATTTCTGACAGGTCCTATGTGACTTGAGACGTTTCATTTTACATTAAAAAAATGCACATACTGAACATGCTCTAAGGCCTACAACACCAATATGCAAATTTCAACTACAAACTCCAGTGTTTTTTTCACACCAACCTAAGAAAAGGGGGTACATTTGGTCTTCAGTCATGGGGACTAAAACTTCTGAAGATCACTGAGAATAGATGGGTCTCATGTAAAACCCCTTAACTTCTTCTCTAATTAACAGAAGTTTTTCAGATATGACTTACTTAATCACAGAATTTAGATACACTTTTCAAATTTACATCAGATTTCTTGATGTGTAGTTGTAAAGAAAGTAATCCTAGGTGATACACTGGCCTCCTCTTCTGGAGCTCTGTAAGGGAGGTTATCGTGCTCCCTCAATAGTTGTTAAAGCCATTTTTCATTCACATCAGACAAACAAAAGCAACCTCCCTCCATCCTCAACAGTCAAATTAACTTTAACCTGGAAAATTTTGCTTGAAGTAAACGTGACAGCATTCATATACATTTTTCGACCAGCAACATGATGGGGCAATAACAAGTAACCTCTTCTGCATACAGAGTCAGAGAGAGGAGACATCTGTTCAGAGCTCTAATTTTTAGAAATAAAGCATGTATCTGATATGGATGAGACAACAGACCTTTCTTTCATTACAAATGATGGTTAAAGGCACTTTTTACAAACAGATAGAACCTGTCTGTTATGGCATCTTATGACTTCTAGCTCTGAAGTGCCACTTTGGCACTGCAGAAAAAAAACCAACAGACTGAACAGGTCACATGTTGTCCACACAGAAATGCTAAATTATTATGTCTTTTCTATGCATTCTCATACACAGAAGAAATTATTTTGCAAATTGCAACTCAAAAAATTAAAATGTGTAAGTTTTCACAAGAATAGGACAGTGATAATACGTACGTAAAACAAAACAAAGATTAAAATTACGTACATCACTGGAAATTGAAATACAACCAGAAATCAAGTAATAAATACTATAATGACTTAAGTACAGAACTAGCAAATAAGCAGATGGAAGGTGCAATTAAAGGAGACAATTAGCATCAAATTATGCCGTATTTTGTGAGCTTGGTTTCCAAAGATCAAATTCAGATGTTGTGTGACTAGCCTTTGAAAGAGTAAATAAAACATTCTGCACATTGCACTTAATAAATCTCATACTTAACTTACCATACAAATTAAATCCAAACACAAATATAATTGTAAAACCTCCTCCTTTCCCACAAAGCAATCATGTAACCAAACCAATCAACATGTTAAAATTATGAATGTTAATGCTCTAGTTTCAAATTCAAATTATTAAGCAAAGATTTCATTAGTGAAAATGAAGTATAACTAGCTCTTGGGTATAAGAATATCTGAAAAATTCACATCAAACTTGGTCTATCTATACATTAAAGTCATTATTGACAGTAGTTTGCATATCAGCTGATGGGACTCTTGACCTACATTGCTGCTGCTGTCCCAATGGTAAAACCTGTCAGATTTCAAGAGGTATTGCTTCTGTAAGCTAGCCAAAGTCTTACTGAAATTATCCTCTTTGGTATCCAGAGATTTTTTTCCAACTAACTGCAGAAAAGCTGATATCTTTCTTCATCTGACATAGCTTCTCCATGTTCTTCTTTCTGGTGTATCTGCTTAGCATACACAGAGATCAAAATACAGAAGTTCTTTGCTATCATAGAAGTATTTTTAATTGTATTCAATAAAAAAAAAAATCTGAATTTTTACTTCAACAAATGGACCAATATCTATTAAAAAAAAAAAAAAAATCTGATGCTGTGTAAACAGGACAGAAATACAGGTCTCCAGAGATGAAGAATGAATTTTTCTGCACTGATGCTTTCCAGGATAAGATTCTAAATTCTGTGCATTTCACACCTAAATAAATTCTGATAGTTTTACAAAAACAAAACTACACAAAATGAACCAGATTCCAAGCCAGAATATAGGGTTTGTAAGCCTTTTTACAAAGCAGGATCAAGTACTAAACAAGAATAATATCAAGACATATTTTAGATAGTTTCGTAGATTTCAAAAGGAAATTCATTTGTTATGACTTCAGTGGAGCCAGTCTCATTTACATCAGACACTACCTGTTCTTTTGATAAACTGGTGGATAGCATAATCAAATTTATTTATAACTTACAAATACAACACACACACCCTCAAAACAAACAAACAAACAAAAAAAAACAAAACAAAACAAAAAACATTTTACCACCTAAATACCATCTAAGGCACAATTTTGACTCTTCTCAATAACACAGAAAAAAGCTAGACTTTGTAGCATACACAAAAAGTCATGAAATGACTCCAGAGAATGGAAGGAAGATTTTTTACTCTGACCTTTCAGAATTTTACAATATTCCATTACTCATTGCTGTTTCATTCCAAGAGAAAAACTACACATATTGGTTCACATGCAGGTTTCAGGCCAGGTTAGATTACATAAAATGAGGTTCAGAGATAAGAAGGAATGATTTGCTCCTGAGCCACATTTCAGCATCTTGTGATGGATGTGAAGTAACTCTCACGCACTAACAGAAATGGAGAATGGTGGGTTTTTTTTGTTTTAAAGTTGATGTAAGAAGAAAAGGGGGCACTCCCCCCTTCCTAAGAAAAAAAGAAAGTAAAGGAATACACTTTTTCAACATATGGAGTGTATTTCTAGAAAGAATCCATCAGGACTGAACAAGAACTCTACACTGTAGTGCTTGATAAAACATTCTTTTAAAGAGCAGGTGTCTCCTTTATAGAGCAGTAGACCCTTTTGCCCAGGCCGCTTCCATTGAGAATAGTTTTATTTTCTTTCCATCTGATTTAAGAGATGACTTATGTACTTCACCATCTCAGCTATCTAGTCCATGTAAGTTATGACCCCCAGACACATAAACACTTTAGGAGAATGGATAACAACACAAAGACTGACTTTTTAACTGAGAGCTTGTCTACACATTCAGCTATTTGGGAATAAAAATTCAAGGACAGCAATTGCAGAAAAACTGTTACTGAATGATTCAGTTCTTTTTATGAAGAACCTTGCTCGAGGAATGTCAATCAGGAATACTTACTTCTGTAATACCAAATACCATTAACTTACATAACATAGATCACTACTCCTATTCCAAACTTCGCTAAACCAAATAAATTTTAGTTATAGACAAACCAGTAAGCAAAGCATCTTGAAAACTTTCTACAAAGTCAGATTACTGCAGGATAAAGTTTTTTTATGAGACCCATCTGGAACAATTTCTTCATCTATAGAAAGAAAAAGCAAAACAAGAAAATGTAAAAATTAAATATAGAAAAAATATTTCAGGCTTTTAAGGAAACATTTTATTATCATAGCAAGAAAAGAAAGATTCTTTCATTGATAGCTGCCTTGCTCAGAAAGCAGTTTTGGTGAAGTGATGGCAAGCAGAAAATGGATTTTGACAGACAGACAAAAAGTAGTAATGGATTTGAAAGGCAATGTTGTGAAACTTGTTGAACTAGAGCAACTCCACTAAGAGAGATTCTGTTTGAAAGCAACTTGCTACTGCAAAATATCCATCAGCTGTGAGGCTATCTTGACATGGAATACCACAACAGAGAGTTGCTCTGTTATAAATGGCTGAAGACTTCCTACTATGGAGAGTTGCAAGAATCCTAACACAGTGGCAAGTTTAAGCTTCTTGGCTCCAGGTAAGTATTTTTGCTCTCCTATCACAGCTTAGTTCATGTGATGCAGAGCTGCATTAAATCTTGTGCAATATCTGGGTTTTGCTTTCACAAAACCATATGCTGATTAAGACTTCTTTTTAATCCTTTATCTGATGAATGGCAATGATAAAGATTAATCTGAATAAAATGGCTCTAGAATGAGGAACTTCCTTTCATTTAGCAAATGCAATGGCAATTTCAAGAATAGTCATGTGCATGGTCCTGAGCAATCTGCTCTAGGTGGCCCTACTTGAGCAAGGGGGTTGGATGAGAAGATATGACTTTCAGAGGTCCCATCCAAACTCAACCATTCTCTGAGTCTGAGAATAGCTTCCTTACGCTGAAAATGGCTTCACGAGGTACATTAAGATTTAGAAATGGTATGAGAAGGCATGCAATCCTTTCAGCTATCTACTGGTGAAAGTGTTTCTTTGTAACACAAAACCTGTCACAAGGATCCTTGATATAGTAAAAAACCTCCTGATCAGGGTGGATAAATTTCTCTGCTTCCAAAAGAATGCCTGGGCACCTGGGAGGGAAGGAGATGGCTTTCTAAGATGTATTTTCCATTCAATGTGATGTATGAAGGAGAAGCCACTTTTGCATAAAGCAAGAAGTTTAAACCTCAAATGTTCAGATTCTCTGGCTGAGTTTTCTTACTGGCCTAAAAGTAATAATGACATCAAAACCAAGAAATTCTTCTCTAGTATCCACTGTTCATGAGTATGGCTCATCAAAGAACAAAAAGACCCACAAAGGCATGTGAAAGATCTAAACAGAGAATGGGGTACTGCAGAATCTCAGGCAGAAAGAAGTTATGGGTGTAATTTGACCTTAGTGTTCCCCAAAAGCAACATCAAACTCAAATATTATGATGCAGAAAGAATAACATCAGTGACTGACTAAAAAGGTCCATGTACTTCTGCATGGCTAGTAAAACACGGTAATGGATTCCGATCTTTCAGCCCTGACATACAACATTCTTTCCACTGAACTGTCAGGTCACCCTCAGAGTCTTCCTTAAATCAAAAAGCAGCATTAATGTTGAGCCTCTGTCCTGTATCAAAACAAACACACATATATTTTAAATTAAATTCTTACTGACTTGTTTTTCAAAAGATGAAATATCAACTATATGAGCTTAATGCTGCTTTTAGGCAAAGAGTAAGATTTACAGCAAGATCTGCATCTTTAAGAGGAGTTAACCCTAGCCTGATTTCAGTATGGAGCTTCAAAGGGATCACAATCTGCAAAGCACAGAGATGCATTGTAGCAACAATCAAGTTCACATCTGTGTCGCTACAGTAAGTACTGGTTACAAAAAAATGTTGTATCACTTGATACTATTTGAAGAATTTAGTAAACCAAATTTCCTACTGGTCTGTACAACGCAAAAGGAGCTATACTGTATGGTATAAATATTTTTATTGATCTGCAAGAATTGTAGGATAGCGGATTATGTGGATTATTAGTAGGAATAGTAGATTATGGACCTAACATCTAGACTATTACATGTGAATTAAATCTTAAATTTACAACAATTGCTTTTTCAGAAACCTACAGTAAATCACTTCACTGGATACAGTATAGTATAACACACATTTAAGTACAGATATACACCAAAATATTTTATGGTAGTTCAATTTACAAATTAAATAACAGTATGTTGCATAATCAACATTCTAAATATTAAGATAATATTTTATAAGAGAAACACCATGTTTCACTGAAGAAAAAGAAAAAAAACACCGCCAAATAACACACTTTCCCTACAGCAGTATTTTTTCTTTTCTGTAAAAGCTGGCAATATAGTAAAGAAATGCCAAGGATGAGTTTAATTCACCTGCTAGGCATAACAAAACCAGGAGAACTTAGTTTTATTATAATGCCATTTAGGTGATGCTTTTCTGCTGAGTTGCCCATCAGCAAACCCAAACTAAAAATATATAAATCAAAGCTGCTTGCCTGAATCTTAGGTCTTGTCATGTTCTCATTTCCATTTATACTATCGCAGCATTTAAACTCATCAATCACCGTCCCAATACAGTAGGTACAGTAGAAAATGTAGATGATAATCAATTCCAAATTAAGTAAGCATCACTCCAGCTTAGAAGACATAAAAGCAGTTTAACTGGATCACTGGAAATTCCCTCTGCCTAAAAGGAATTTCCACAAGTATTGCAGAATTAGCTCATGGTACTACTGTACCATGAGCTTCAAAGCCTCAAGCATGGGAGGGGTGGTTCAGGAAGTGTAAGCGTTGTCATGGAAGGCTAGGAGCCAGCATAAACTAACCCTTCACATCACAGTGAAGGCCAAAATGGTCCACAGCAGACCAAGAATGGGAAGGCAGTCAAGTCTCCTCTGTTTAGTCTTCACCCCTCCCATATTTGCACTGAACTTACTCAGACTACAGGACTGCTCTTGCATTGCCCAACTGCCCCACAAATTAAGGAGGAAAACAGAACTCTACAGAGCATATTCAATTCCTACATCATAATTTAAGTGAAGAAGGATGTAAAAGGTAACAAACCAGTGAGAAATTTTAAAATGACGAGTTTCTTAGGACAAAAGAAATAGTAGGTGACCCAAGTCAAGAATTAACTTAAAGGAAGAATGCATGGAAAAAGAATTTACTTTTTTCAAAGATGGACTAACAAATGTCTAACGGAACAGCATCCTTTTTAAGGAGACAAAAATCCCAAGATGACTAAAAGGCAGAAGTAAAGAAGCAACAGAAGAAATATTGATGAAAAATGCAGTGTAGACGCAACTAAAACCATCAAAAAGAAATGATTTAAAGGAAAAATACATGTTGGGAGCTAGGCTAAGTAAAAAAATAAAATTACACAGGAGAAAAGCAGAGTATCAGAGGGGACAGCAAGCAATATAGTGAAGAATAATAAGGCTTTCTACAAATACATAAAAGGAAAGAAGACAGTAAAGGATAAAATGAACGCATTAAAGTATAAAACAGATGCTTAGATGCAGGACGATGCAAGGTTGATGGCAGGATTAAACACCTCCTTCACAGGCATAATTCTTTTCAGGAACTGTGAAGAAAATACCAGACAACATGAGGTTAGTACTGGCCTCCCAGATCAATTAAGCAGCAACATGTTGTTTTTACAGCTCACTACACGTTAGTAAGGACAAATGTAAATTAATATACTGTTTCACATTGGAATCATCTGGTGCAGTCTGGACTGAGAACTCATCACTCCCTCTGCCTCTTATTTGGGGTTTCATGTTAATCAGACACAGATCAGTCAACTGCAAGTAGTCTACTCTGAGATTATTTTTTGTAACACGTAATTTCCACACATCTGCAGTAGGATGGGATATCCAGATCAAAGGTTTTAGGTAGTAAAGAAGACAAGACTCTAATTTCATACAAAAACATATTCATGGGAAATGCCTCAGTAATGGAATTTAGTCAAATTTTTCCAAAGATACTAAATTAATACATGAATGGACTTGAAGGAGCACATATATACAGATTAGTAAAAGCACCTTAAAAAATACTGGTAGGTTTTTCATTCAGTAGGAAAGAATAACTTCAGAATTCAGGTGGTAAAGTGAACAAAACAATAGCTACCTGAAAGGAAAAGTATGTATCACTGCTGGTTTTGTGCAAAAAAAAGCGACACCCCTAAAGTTCCACAGTCCACACACTGAAGCCAATTTAGCCATATTTTAAAGGTGTCTAGCATTACTTTAGTATTAAAATATCAATTTTAAAATGTTTTATTGATCGGCAACACTGCATCCTCTAGATCAGCTTGATTTCCATTTCAGAAGTACATTCATAAAGATGCAGTGACAACATATACAGAAGATGGCACTGGGGAAGACGTTTGGTACAAAACAAGATCTATTGAAAGACAAAGGAAGTTACTCAGGAGACATCTGTCCAAACAGCAAGTCATAACTGATATATACGTATGAAGGTTGGTCAGAAATTTCTTACTAATTCCACCAGAAGGCTGTAATGACATCTCTAGGGAAGTTTTGGGAAAACAAGCTATCGCAAGTTCCAGTTCCCACTTCTTAAGAGTAAATGGAGGTGATGACACACAGCTCTGTTCACTCTGCTAGTCCCAACAGGTCTCTTTGAGTTGGCACCATCAGAAGACTGCCACACTTACTTAGAAGCAGCACATTTCCCATTTTGCTGAAATGAGAAAAGCAGGCAATAGTCCGCTGGAGACAGAGGTGTTTAGAAGGCAAAATGAGGCTACCAAGGAAGCAAGGGAGGAGTCAATGTAAAGAAAGATAATAAGGGAAAAATAGTGAAGTGGAAAGAGGTAAGAGGAAATGGACATAAGACAGTGGAAGACACAGTAAACTGGGTAACAACAAAGGAGAATGAAGTGAGAAGACAGAAGCACAGACAAGAGGCATAGCATGGTTTCAGTACCAAAATATTCTGATAAACCCCAAATTAGGTGATTGAGTGGAGAAGACAAAATTAAAACATTCTTTTGGTTCACTGGGATTTCAGATGAAAGGAAGGTGCAATCTCTACATTCAAAAGATTGAGTACATTCACATTTTCTGACAGGAGGAAAAACATTTAACTATTTAAAAAAAATTCTTTTATGTTAGGTATGTATCAAATTCTGCTGAATAACAAAAGAACGGAACATGAAAGTTACAGACAGGCAGAGAGGCAAACTGACAATTTTTTTGCAAAGAAAAGAGGGAAAAATTAAAAGATTGGGTAGCTAAAGGGGATAAGACAAAGACTGGTTTAAAAATGGGTTCCATTATTATTCTTTCTCAAAAGAACACAGAAGATATGAATACATGCAGGTTGTTTATGCAGTTCAGAGATGAAGAAGGAATGAGATGTACATCAATGTTTCTCCATAATGTAGTGTGCTCATGTGTAGTCTCACTTGTACCACTCTTCCGGCACTCACCTGCTGTGCTGGGCACAGCTGGCAGCTGCTGGTGGTGGATCTGGCAGGGATCTGGGGCAGCCTACCCTGGATGGGGTCTGGGACTCCCCTGAGCCAGTCCAAGCCTCTTCCACAATGGACAAAACAGACCCACCACCACATGCCAAAATACGCCCAACAAAGTGCAGATGGTGCCTCTGCGAAAACACAGGTAACTTAAGAAAAGAGACAGTGAAGATTTGCATATGCAAAGTGAGAAGAATAGGATGCAGATTTGTAATATTAAACACAGGAGCTCAGGATTGTCCTAAATTTGTCATACTGCCTACTTAGAGCATCATCTCCATACTACAATCATTGCCCTAAACCTTAGATGCTCTTTCATTGTTTTCTGCCTCAAACCCCAGTACCGTATTTCCCTTAAGAGACACAAGCTTTTCTTACATATAGACTGAAGTAAAGGGAAGTGCATATTGCACTGTCTAATAATTTCATTGTTTCCTCACCTAAAAATCAAGCACCTAGAAATGGGAGCCTGACCTTTACTGCATTTCTTTCAAATGAGTAGATATCGCAAGAGTAGACTAGTATCTAGTATCTTAAATCAGGAAAGTAAGCGGTAATTTATATTTGAGTCATCAATTATGGCAGCATAACTTCAGTGGATGGTAGCATGGCTCTGTAAAACTATCAGCACTCAATAAAATCTACAGAAAATAACATGCAACTGTGATACAATCTTTTGAATATAGACTTATTCACATAAATGACATAAGACTAAGTCTGAATCTCTGACTGACGTGCAAATATATGACCAAGTCGTACAGGTACACACACATTAATCATAATTTAAACTCCAAAGCCATGCCCCCCCCCCCCCCCCCCCCAAGCATCATAATTTCAAAACATGCATTATTATATGACTACTTCTTAAATAGCTAGGTTTAAAAAGACAAGCAAACCCCTTTCTCAGTACAGGAATACTAGATTATAGTACTTCAACCATAATCTATTCTAAGTCTCATAAAAACTAAACTGCATCCGTATAAAGGCATTGTCCACAAAACTGAAACATGGGAAGTGATATCTTCAATATATCATCACCTAAAAATTCATCCGTGTTACAAATACACAACTGTAAACGTAATGATAAATCAAAATTAAATCATAGTGTAGTAATTTCTTTGCAGATCAGATAGATGCCTGAAAGGATCTTGCACATAGAAACCGTATTTCCATACAGCTTACTGATTGGTGAACACAGTCCTAAAATTTGGCAGTGCCAGTACCATCTTATTTCCACAGATTAGTGATTTTACATGTCCTGAGAGCCCTCCCTAAGCAGCCACTCTAGCATATAAATGAAATACAGTCTAACAAACAAGTTAAAAACCACATTTTTTCATAAAGTGCTTTATGTATGTTGTTAGTGAAACAGTATTGTCACATAAAGTCAAATACAGAAATGGTGTAGATTTTAGAAATTGAAGAATGAAATAACTGCTGTGAACCATACTTTGGATGTGCCTGTTGCACCATAAAGAGTAGATTATACAAAACAACATGAAATAACACAGCTAGAAGTCACCTGATCAGGTGAAAGTGATTACAAAGCCAGGTACACTTGCCAACACACTCCAGAACTCCAATGCTTCTTTGCTAATCAGATCATTACACTATTCCATGCATTTTTCAATTAACCTCTCTACTGCCTTCATGTGTTAATTGCCATTTTAGATACTGTGTATATGGTGTGGGGAAAGCCTCAAATAACTTCTCTGTCCTAGTATCTCTCAATTTCTTTTAATGATAGTCTGCTGCTTCTTTAAGGTCTATCTGAATTAAATTCCACTTACACTGTCATAACTACAGCCACTACTGTTGCTAAATTTGTAGCAGAAAAATCAGATAAAACCAGTACGTATCTTCCCCATTAAGCAAGCTTTTTGGAGGTATTAGCAAGGTGCAAAGCACTCCAACATTTCTTCTTAAGCAGAACTACTGAGACCTTTACACAACTCCATGGAGCAAAATCAGCCTCTGAAGTCACTATAACTGCAATAGTTAGCCAAACCAGAGAGAGCTTGCTCTTCAGTGCCCTTTAAGCTAATTTCATGATCTTAGTCTACATGTACCTAAAGGACAAGGCTTCACATCACTACAACTCGCACAGAGGTCAACAATATCATAATAATATTAAAGAACTCAGGTTTCATTTTCTTTCACAATCTATAAGCAAATCTATTTCCCCCCCGAATCCCTTCCCACAAGTAATGTTTATTCTCTCAGTCTTTTAACTAGGGACATATGCTAGAATTTCCACTGCTGAAATTTTCACCACATTTCAAAGAGGCAATAAATATAACTCATTTATTACAAGGAACAATAAGCAACTACATGGACAGGAAAATAAAACTAATCCTCCTCTCGTTTCCCGATCTGTCCTCTCTATTACGGGCTTATCATGCAGAAGGGAAAGAGGCAGGGGATGCGTTCAGGCATTGATGAGTCAGTTCATTAGCAGCACAGAGACTCCAGATATTTTCATTTGTTACTGTAACGATCACCAAGTTTATCTTAAGATTGCTAACCTTTATTCTTTTGATTCTGTGATGAATTTAACAAAAAAAAAAAAAGGCATTTATATTTTCAGTTGTTGATTACTCTTAACTGATTACAAAGCAAGAACTGCATCAATCTCAACATTTCAGCACTCCCTCCATGGGCCTGTAAAGCCACTAGTAAGAAACAGGCACTTGACAGTTGGTAGCAGAGCTTTAGACAAACTCAAGGCAAACCTGCAAATGCTGAGTGGCTTCAAGAACAACGCCAAACAAGTTTGTGTACTGGGACACCTAATTTTTCCCTTAAATTCAGAGCCTGTCTATCTTTCACAGGCAGTTTTTGCAGAAACACTAAGCAAACTCTTAATGAAAGTCATTCTGATCTTGAAATTATTATACTTACTTTTGCG